>NC_135317.1:52553121-53844371 GCF_048772815.1 Callospermophilus lateralis | reverse complement strand
TATTTTAACCCAGGTAACTTCATCACTGAGCTACAGCCCTAGACCTTTATATTTTTTATTTTTGAGACAGGGTCTCACTAATTTATTAAGGCCTCAAACTTGTGATACTCCTGCCTCAGTGTCCTGAGTCACCAGGATTATAGGTATAAGCCACTGTGCCTGGCTATAAAATTATTATTTGGAAACTCCCCAATATCATACTTAGATATTAGCCCTCAGGAGTTATTCAAGTTGGATAATTTCCAGTAGTTGAGATTCTTTGACTCTTTATTTTATTAATCATCTTAGCTTTCCCTCCAAACAATTTGTGAGCTGTGTGCAGATTTTATTAATATGTGATCTCCATCTCTATCCATGGAGAGGCAGTATAGTATCATGAGGAAAACTTGACTTGGAGTAGATAGAATTAGGTTTGAATTACTAGCCATGTGACATTAGAAAAGTTACTTTAACTATATGAGCTTCAATTTCTTTGTCTACAAGATAAGCACAATGATTGAAAATCTTGGCATGAGTTTAGCAAATATGTCTGTAAAGTCCTTGTGCTTTACTTGGCCCATGACAAGCATTTGATAAATGGTTGCTTTGTACACAAGAGGGAAATGCAAACTATTTCGAAAATGACACAATGGAAATAAGAATGTCATTCGAGAATGAGAAGTACATGGACTATCTATGAGTGTGTGTGTGTGTTTTCAGGGGACAGGGAAAAGATATAGAATTGCCCCTCAAACTTCCAGAGAGGAGAGACGTAATTTTACTGGGAATTGCAAACAGTTGAAAAGATGGTAAATTGAACATTTCTTTCTGATTCCCAGTTATCTTTCAGTGACTTTGCTTTTCCAGCTGCCTTTGTTCTTTGAGTTTTCTCTTCTCTAATCATCTCTTCCCACGCACTTTAATTCAGAATTCTTGCTCCCTTTTGCCAAGGTATAGTGCTTTGATTTATGAATTAGTTCTGTGTTTGCTTTCCAATTTCGTAGTTCATGCTTTCATATTTATTAATACATTATTTTTGCTTTGCTAAGAGTAGTTAATCTTCTACCAGAAGGAATCTGCTATAGCTATTTTTCATATGCAATATTTTTTATTGTCATCATTTTTAGAATTCTGCAAATTGTTTTTGTGTTTTTTTGACAAAAAATTAAGATAGAGCTTTTAAATTTTCATGTTATAATTCCTAGTTTTGTTGCAATATAATCAGAGACTATTATGGTAGCATTTTTATATTCTATAATAAGATTTTGAGGGGTCTAATATGTATTCAATTTTAAACATGTTTTATATAAAAACTCAGTGTTTCCTTTTCCTGGTTATAGGTTCTGCTACATAATTATATGTGTATACATTAGGGCCTCATGTAGATTTATGGTTACCTTTTTTGTTATATTATTACATTTGAAGAGTAAATTAAACTTTTATTTTATAAACATTTTCCTTTCTATATCAGCTTGTATTTTCTGCTGTTTTATCTTAAATAAAATTTTGATGTATTAAAACTTGTGCATACATATTTTGTGTTTAACATTTTGGGTTTTATCCTTGATAAAGAGCTTTTGTGTCCCCCTTAAATCTGACCAACCCAGTGTTAACAACACAGGTTTAAAATTCCAGGGTGTTTGAGTAGGATTCAAGAGGAGTTCAAGTTTGTGAATAATGGTTCAGGACCATGGACAACTCCCCCACTATTTTGGTGTCTTGAGTCATTTGAACCAGAGTTAAAACAGAGATAATAGTGAAGCACCTTAAAATGATGAATTAATTTGATTTTGTATGAAACTTTATGAGATCAATGAACCACGCAAGAACTGTCTAAAGTAGAGGAATAGCTTGCTCAATATTACTGTCCCATTGAGCTAGATTATCCTTCTGATGAGGGAGACTGCCTTATGCTATTTAGACAGGGGCGTACTTCTATAAATTTATCTACTTTATTTCCAAAGTTGTGGTTACTTGCCCACAATCTTATTATAATCATAATCCCATATGATTCCATCTGCAGAGGAGAGTTTACTAGACATAACAGTATTAAATTTCAGCTCATATGACGGCAACCAGTCCATGATTAGTTCTACATATTATTTTCTGTATGCTTAGTTAGTATGATGACTTTGCCTCCAAAAATACTCATCTTTTTCAAATGTTGATCAACCAGTTTTTATATCTATATTTTTATATCTATATTTGAGAAACAGAATTTAAACTTTATGAATTCACTTAGACATTGCCTGTGATGGCAATCTTCCAACTAGCCCCACCCTGGAGCATTCTGACATCGTTGTACACTCTTCCATAAAAGCATGGACCATGTGTGATGAGTGGGGGAGCCCTGTGGCACTCTACCAAAATCCCCGCTCCTGGCTCATGTTGACTTGTTAAGCAACACTCACTATTGCATGACACTCTATAATTGCATCTGGGTACCTTGCATGATCAAAGAGTGTGAGATTCAAGCAGCAATGTGGGTATTCAAACATCTCTTTATTTCAAAATTTTAGTTAGAGAAAAATATCTTTAAACAAATATTTATGTTTGACTAAAGAAGAGGAAGTGAACACTTTATTTGTAAATTTGCTAATTGCTATTCTTAGAAGAGAATATCGATGTTGAATATTTGTCATTATTTCCAGATTTACCACAGAATAATTCCCAGGAGCTAAATGACATTGTGCTTAAATCAGGTACCTGAGGAATGGCTATAAAACCAAACTGGAGGCCACTGAGATTGATGGAAATGGCACTTAGGTCTTCTCATAAGGGGTTGGGGACATTTTTCTTCTGAATACAGCATTATAAACTTGGTTCTCTTCTCCCTCTGTTTCTGTCACTGCCTGTCTTTGTCTTTGTCTCTCTCATATAGAAGCTTATTTATATTTGACTGTTAAAAATCTATTACTAGGAAGCCATACCAATGCATTTATTTCACCTAGATGGGTAGTAATTAATGCAGTTCTGTTTTCTTTCTAAGCCATTTGTTACGTGTTAAATGCCAGAAAAAGGCATCCCTCAGTTTTTAGGAGATCATTTCTTTATGAGGTCAAATGGCCACATTAGTTGATTAATTCATCAATATTATTTACTAAATGCCAGTAAAGCAGAAGTGAACACAAAAAGAAGATCACAATGGACAAATACCTTCATTTGCTACCCTAACCTGCCATATCATGATAATCATTGCAACTTTCCTTTTCTACTGCAACTGGCCTCCTGATAATGATTGGAGGGATACAGGAGCTCATGGAGTCTCCTGAAAATATTTGTGTGGTTTTTCTAGAAGTCAGATTCCTATATTAAGAATTTTTAACACCTGAAATGATTCAGCAACAATAAAAGAAGAGGAAAAATATGTCAGGTCTGTTCAAAAAGTCATATGGCAGTCTCAGTGTTCTGGGGAAAACCCCTGGCTTTAGAAATAACTCAGTAGTTGCTTCTGAGTTATATTAGGATGGGATGGTAGGATATTAGAAACTTTAGGGATTAGAATTTACCTAATTTCTCTAGAGTCCTTAGGTGAAGTTCTGAGACTTGCAACCTAGAACCTAATTGAAATATCTTCCCTCAGCATTGACAGACTTCTTTATTGTACATTTTACTATTGGATGAGTTAGGATGGGCTAGCTTATGTTATGTTAACAAACATCCCCCAAATCTTTGTGATTTAACACAGGGAGCTCTTCCGTTATTGTCATTTGAGACAAAGTTTCTGGGTATCAGGTAGAAAGCAAGAATCTTTCTTGGGCTCTTAAAGGTTCTTCTGCCAATTCTGCTCATATTTCAATGGCCAAACAAGTCACATAGCTTTGCTTAACTTCAAGGATAGTGTGGAATTGCAATCATACCATTTTTTTTTTTTTTTTTGGCGGGGAGGAGGGGGAAGAGAATCAGCCCTAATAACAATCACAGTACATATTTATAGATTGTTTCGCAGGATTTGCTCTATTCTCTTTGGATGATTTTCCTATATGCCCCAATAGAGAGGGAAGTCATGGAAAAAATTTAAATTTCCTTTAAAAGATCTACTTTGCAGAGCTGGCGTGATGGAACTCAACAGAGTCCTTATTGATGAACCCAGTCTTCTCAATAGAATTCAACATCAAGAAATGTGATTAAACTTTTAGGATAATTGAGATAAGAACAATTTTGGCATTGATACAGTTCAACTATATATTAAGTAATTTGAAGAAAAGTAAAAACTAGTTGATAGCAAAGGCAATACAGCATTAAACCACTATTTGGTTTGACGTGTTGCTGAATTGAGAAAACAAAGCACTAGTATAGGTATCATATAGACATGGCCAATGTGTATTTAGAAAACAGTCTTCTAGTAGCTTTATAACTGAAAATGGGGGCATGAAGTTAGTTTTTGCAGCTTCTGAGCCCATCTAGGAAGAACATAAAAGGTGGCACAAAGCAAGCACAGGATGTCATGAAACCATCACCTTGGATTACATGCTATGACTTAAATGTTTGTCTCCAGAATTCATGTATTAGAAATTTAATCCCTGAATTCATATTTAATGGTATTTAGCACTAGATCTTTGAAGAGTAATTGGGTCATGAGTGCCCTGTCTTCCTGAATGAATTAATGGATGAATAGGTTATCTTTATGGTAAGTGTGCTCTAAAAGCCAGCTGGGCTGTTGCTTGGATGTGCACCTTTTACCTTATGATCCCTGTGCCATCTCATGATTCTACAGAGTTCCTATTAGCAAGAAGGCCCTCTCCAGATATGGCCCCTCAACTCTGGACTTCTCAGTTTCTACAACTGTAAGAAATGCATTTTTTTTCTTCATGAATTACCCCTTATTCACTTATAGTAACAGAAAGCAGACTAAGATAGGCTGTTTAAAGGTGGAATTAATATTTCTTATAGTGCACTATCTGTTAAAGGGAAGACATTGGACTGAACATTCTTATTCTTTAAAGCACATTTTATTACCACCTGGTCTCTCTCTTTTTCCTCTTTCTTTATTTCTTTCTCTTTCACATACACACAAAGCAGTCCACACAATTTCAACTGAAGGTACTTTCCTATCCTTAGAGATTAGTCGAACAACATGATTTTTGTTAGAGACACTGAGTAAATCCACACTCATTTCAATTCACTTAGCCTACTGGGACCCATAACTGTTACAGTAATGTTGAAAACAATAAGCCAAACTAAAACAAAACAAAAACAAGTAAGCTCACTGAACTCCATCAGTCTGTAGTTTAGTGTTGTTATTATTTTTAAATATGCCTTGATCCAACAGTGGTGGCCTTAATGAATTATTCTCAACCCAGTGCTATATGGGTGCTGTCTTTCTTCTCTGAAGTATCGAGTCCATATTTGCCCTTCAGAATGACTGCTTGCACTAATTTTGAAAAAGCCATTTTTTAATAACTCACCGCGGTTATGCCTTATGTGTTCTCCACCTATACTTTAATGGTGTTGGGAAATTACTTTTGTAGATTTCCTTACACTGTGGTGACTAAGGAAGTCACCCATTTGTTATTCTCTAATGAGGACAAGATGGAAACGTCTTGAAGAACTGCTTCTGTCTCCCAACCCAGCACACACGGACATCTGCCTCATCTCTCCTTGCTGCAGCTGAATGGAGGGCTGCCTTCAGGGGCTGACTCTCTTTCACTGCCATCAATCCTATGATCATATCATCTCCAAGGAAACCTCAATTTTCCTTTTTTTTAAATTTTTTTTTAAAGAGGGAGAGAGAGAGAGAGAGAGAGAGAGAGAGAGAGAATTTTTTTAATATTTATTTTTTAGTTATCGGCGGACACAACATCTTTGTTTGTATGTGGTGCTGAGGATCCAACCCGGGCCGCACGCATGCCAGGCAAGCGCGCTACCGCTTGAGCCACATCCCCAGCCCGGAAACCTCAATTTTCATGCAGCAAATGACTCTCATCAAAATAAGATCATTGTGTGTCCCCCCCACCTCTTATGGCAGTTTACATTTTTCTAGAGTGTACAAATCTCCCAGAGTTTATTAAAATTTCTTGCTTGATGTTGGCTTTTTGTGAAGTTGTCTGTCACCATGCTCAAGTGTGAGTAGGCCTGCAATCTAGCTGGGAGGGTTGGCTAAATTCTAAGTGTCCTTCTCCAGAGTCTTTGGGTAGCGGACCACTCTTAGGCTCTGATGGAGGAGTCCCATCAGCAGCTTGGCTGATCTTATTCTGCATCTCCCAGTCTACCATGAACTCATTTGCTTGACTTTCCCTTGAGTGTCCTTAGATGGTTTGTTTTCTTCTTGTATGGTGCGATTTGGACATCCTGATTCTTGGGCTTGACTCCCATGTGAACTGTGGCCCTAACTTAGGGAAGATTGCTACAATGATCTCTGCAGACATGGGGAGACTGAGATGCTGGGGGTTCCACACTGGGACTCAAGAAGGACGAGAACCTCCGATGAATGTGTCTTTTGGTCTATTAGTTAAAATCATGCCAGACTCTTAACAGCAGTCAGTTTGGGGCTATGGAATTCTGGAATACATTTATTTTCTTCTTTAGATTCACCTGCACTTTCTGCAGTGAACATGTATCAATAAAATAAATGGTGCTGTTCAGAAGCTGCCCTGTCATCATGTTCCTGTTATTGATGGTATTGTTTCTGATAGATAGAAATCTAGGCTTAGCACTCCAAGTAATGTGGAGAGTATTTACTTCATAAGAATTCTTATTTTTTAATCCTTGGGAGTTTTAAGCACAAACTATTCCTTGTGATTACGTTAACAGGTTCAGAGAGTGAGTGAATGTCCTGGTTACTTCCTTTGTCCTCCTCCTGGAAGCTGTCCAGGTTCACTGCACTTTGGGAATGGCAATTATTAATACAATCACAATAACTTCTTGTAAGTGGTGCATCCATGTCTCTCTTTTAACCAGAGTGGGTCCCTCTCTGCTTCAGTCTAGCCATATCCCTAGGCTTCCTGGATTTCATCAGGGCTGAAAGAATGGCCAAGATATCTTTGGTTTTTTTCCACATCCCCTTTCGGAAAGTATTTATTTCATTTCCATACCATAGATTGCAAAATACAGTCATATATTCACCCTAACCTGGTATGCATGTCCCTTCGTAAGGGCATAACTTAGCCACTCCTCCCATAGAGAAGAGACTATTTACCTTGGAATTTGGGCAGGACTTGAAACATAATTTACAACAACAACAAAAAACAGTATGGAAGAAGCAGTGTCATGTGACTTTCAAGACTAGACCAAAGGAAACCTAGTAGCTTCTGTTTTTATTGTCTTAAAGTGATGACTAAGACCACTGTACACAAGATGGATTAGCCTAGTGGAGGATGAGAAGTCTGTTGAACAGAACTCGGCTCCCAGCCAACAGCCAGTCACATGAATGAGGCTTATTATAGATTTGTCAGCCCAATAACCTTGTACTGGACACAGCCCAAAGAGGGAGCCAAGGCAATAAATAAATAAATAAATTGTGTGGTTAGTTTTGAGGTGGTTATTACACAGAAATAGATAATTGAAAAAATCCACTGCATTTGGGGGGACTGAAACATCCACATCTGTTCACATAGTCACATGCTTAGCAGATTATGGATGCTGGACTGATATTGCTTGGGCGTGGGGTAAATGAGCAGGACCTAGAATTCGAGGTCTTATGGTCCATGGACAGGAGTTTGACTTAGTCCTAAAAGCAGCCATTAAAGTGTTTAAGCAAGATGTAACACAGCCCAATATTCACTTTGGAAAGTTACTCTGTGGACAGTAGATTTGAAGGTGAGAAGGCTGGAGCCAGAGAGACCTTTGGGAGGTAAATGTAATGACCTACTTAAGAGTTGATTATGAGTTGGAGCATTGGGAAAGTTTTGGAGAGAATAAAATGGATTTGAAAGGTTGAGATAATAAAAAGGCAAAGTTGGTGGAACTTGCTGTTGCTTGAATCAGGAAAGCGAATAGAGAACGGAGTCAATCCCCAAAATGGAGAATCCTGGGGATAAGGGAGATAGCAAATTTGGAAGGAGAGAGGATGAGTTCAGTTTTTTAAAATGTTTATGGAGGACGCTTTCACATGGAGAATTCTGATGAGCAGCTTTGTATAGAGGACTCCATTTAAGGAGGGCCTTGGGGAACGTAGAGTAAAACTGAGGTGATGAATACTTGTCAATTTTAAATAAAACATATTTTCCTTTTTGATTAAAAGGAAAGTCAGAAAGTCAGTTTTGTTTCTTCTAACCAAAGGTTATCACACAACTTACAGAGCTGAATGTAAACATTGATTTTTAAAATTAACTGTAAAGCTCAAAAGAGAACAAGGAAAACTGGGTTTCATAATTTAGGGTGGGTAACACTTTACAGCTGATGTCATAAGAGGATTCATTAGGCCAATATAGAGCCATGCCATTTCAACTGTAGTGTTTAAGGATCTTTAACTCTGATTTTTTAATTAGCAGAAGCAAATAAAGAGAGCTTCATTTAACGGTGGGGAATCACAGTTCTGTACTTCAGGTGACTTCAAATTTGCCCTGATACAGCAGTTCAGATATTCACAGTGATCAGCAATGTAGTGTTGATTTTCTGAGAAGTCACTTTACCCCTTGCCTCAGTTTCCTGTCTTTTAAGATCAAGTAGGAAAATGCGAACACAGCCTACTAATAGGTATCAATCACCCCTTAATTGCTATTCATGTAAAGTATCAGACAAAATGTAGTAAAAAAGAAACTTTAGAGAGTATTTCCCTGTCCCCTTACACATGTTCCTGTAGTTTGGATCTGAAATGTCCCCCTAAGGCTTGTGTGTTAAGGGCTTGGTCTCCAGGGTGGAACTATTGGTAGATGGTGAAATCTTCATGAGGTGGTGCCTAGTGGGAGGTTTTAGGTCACAGGAGGTGTGTTTTTAAACAGGATAAAGGGACCCTGGTCCCTCCCCTTCCTCCTCCTTTTTTCACTTCCTGACTATGATGAGGAGCAAGCTTGTCCCACTTTGTACTCCTGCCATGATGTGCTGTCTCATCACAGGCCAGAAAGCTATAGGACCAGTGACCACAGACTGAAACCATGATCAAAATAAACCTTTCCTTTTTCATAGTTGATTGTGTCAGATATTTTGTCATAGCGACACAAAGATGACTAACACACACACAGATGCAAGCACATAAAATATTAATAAAAGCTTTTTGTGCATTAGGTAGTTCTTCTAAATGGTTTATGCCTATTAGCTCATTTAACCCTTACTATCTCTTTCTGTTTTATAGTGAAAAGGCTGATGTTCAGAGAGCTTAAGCAATTTGCTCAAGGTGGCCAAGCCAGTGAGGGTACCGTCAGGCCTCAAGACAGGGTAATCTGTCTCTGAGGCCAACCCAGCCAAAAAGAGTGTGGGTGCTGAAAACACTGCAGGAGTTAAAAAATCATATGGATAAGCTGGGATTGTGGCTCAGCGTAGAGAGCTCGCTTAGCACGGGCGGGACCTGGGTTCAATTCTCAGCACCACTTAAAAATAAGGCATTGTGTTGTGTCCATCTCCAAAAAAAAAAAAAAAAAGAAAAAAGAAAAGAAAAAAAGATTCTCTCTCTCTCTCTCTCTCTCTCTCTCTCTCTCCCCTTAAAAAAAAAAAAAGATCAAATGGAGCTCAGCCTGAGCATCTGATTCCACTGGGAAGCCCCCTTCCACCTTCCCTGCCTCTCTCCCAAACAGAGAACAATAGTTCAGTCTCTCTTCTCACTGCCTCCAGCCCTGGGCCCCTTCTCAGACTCTGTACCTGGCTGTGTCAGGCCCTCAAGTCGGCAGTGCTGAGCCAGGCACTAGGCTGACAGTGCATGTCAAGGCTGAGAAGGTCTACATGGGCTTTCTCCCAGTCTTCTGTTTGCTATAGCTTCACTTTCTTTAGGTCTCTTTGCTGGAGAGTCGTCTGACTCTCCAGAGCACCATATAGCAACTTCCACCCTCTTACCCTGTTTTATTTTTCCTCAAAGTGTTTATTACTAGCTGGTGTGAGTTATACTCCACATTTTTAAATTCATTGTTCCTTAAGTTGAAAAGAAGCTACGAGAAGGCAGGACTTTTCTGGTCACAGTCACTTGTCCTAGTACTTACAGTGGTTCTCAATGTATGGTGGGGGTTCACTAGTATTTGTTGCAATCCTGTGTTAAGTCAGCTTTCTGTCACTGTAAAAAAATACCTGGCCTGGACTTCACCCAGGAACACAGATTAGACCCTGGTGTCTTCGAGGCTCAGTGTACTGGGATGTCAAGATATCACTTCTAGTCTGAGACATTCCTTGGATCTGCTAACTTGATCCCTATTCTTCATCATTGGCTCCTTACCAGGATCTGAGCTTATATCTTGACTCTGTAGATTGGCCAGGGGAGGGAAAGCTGTGGCAAGACTTTGAATTGCCCAGGCTTAGCTCTCTTAAGCAAAGACTTATCACTTGAAAAAAAAAAAAAAGAATACTTTCTATGCTGGGGATCAGACCTAGGGCTGAGCTATATATATCCTTATATATCCTTAGCCTGATTTCTCACATGAAAATGGGAATATGCATGCCTATCTTTGAGGGCTAATGTGAGTGAGGGTCAAGGGAAACAAAATAAAGTAAAAGACTAATGAATAGAAGCTGATGTTCTGAGCATTCTTGAATCTGTGGGTTTCAGTATACTTACTACAGAATGTGAGGTGGCATTCTTTTTGTGCAGTAGTTTAAAAATGAAAATAACATTACACTTTCCTAAAGAAATCACAGATAGATGATCAGAGTTCATGATCCATAAGATTGAGCTGCTATGTCCGAGAATAGCGCCTAGGCAGGAAGGTTGGGTGGGAAGGAGGTAAGGAATGGAGTGGAAAAGAAGTCTGGAGTCTGATGCCAGCCTCTCCCAGAAACTTGAAAGTCATTGTAACATATTTGAAAGTCATGGCTCTATCAACTCACTTCTAAAACATCAAATGATATTTCAGGGGAGGAACTGACCAATCTTAGAAGCAAGCAGGGGAGAGGGGCAGTCCCTAAGCCTGTCACTCAGCTCATCTGACCTCCTGGAGTTTCCAGACTTATGTCATGTCTGGTGTGCAGAGAAAGTCAAGCCTCAAAGAAGGTTGACACTGTAGGAGTTTGGGTTTATCCTGATGACCTAATCAGAGAGATGACCGGGGACTTAGGCAGAATGGTTGAGATTTCTACTAGTTGGGATCTTTCTTTATCCACTCATTTGACAGACACTTAATATCCAGGTACTAAGCTGGGGAGAGAATATGAATAAGATAATGTCTCTGTCTTCTGTCCTCTGAGACACACACACACACACACACACACACACACACACACACACACACACAAATAGCATATCTGGTGAATGCTGCAAACATAACTTATTGAAATGGGCAAACACATTAGAGACTATTGTTTATAGGATCTATATCATTTCTACACACCTTTTCTTTAAAGGACTCTTTTAGGAAGTAAATTCTCTCCTCTTTTTGTTCAGTTCTTCCTGTGGCTCTTGGTATTTTGTTGTTGACAGCAGACACCCAAGCTGATTAAGTTTTTCTTTGACACTGAACGGACTGGTTGTCTCATGAACAGTGAGTCATTGCCTCAGCCTCCTTGCATGGCATTTCTTTCCATTATTTTTATCCAACAAGTGGAAATGGTGATCCCTGCCTTCTCCAGGGGACGATAGGGTCTAAATGGTGACCTGCATCTGTAATCCTATAAGTGACCATACTTGTAGCCCTATATTTGCACTAGAGATTACACTTTTTTTCATTTAAAACTTTTAGAAATGTCACTATGAATGAAGTACCAATTGTACATACTGGTGACAATAATTCTATAATTATATGTTGTACTTCTCAACTCCTGGAATCACAAAAGGATTTTTACATGTCCTTACTCAGAATAGACACATTAGTTATACTAAGATTGATAAAATGCTGGCTAGTTAGCCCCATTACCTGATGTTTTTCCTAGAAAATACCATTGGCTATAACCCTTTAAATGTGGTTTAGGTAATAGGTCTAACACAAGATTGTAGAGATGATTCTCACCTAGGTGCACTCCCTGCATCTGCCATACCACGGTGGGATGCCAGCCTGCTCTTGTGACTGCCAAGAAGCACCAACAAAGATCCCTGGGTTGTCTGTCATTCAGCTCAAATTCTTCCTCTGCTGAAAAAAATCTGGAAAACAGGAGGCATGAAACTCTCAAGACTACTCCCCGTGACTAAAGGGAAGGCATTTCTCTTTCTATTGTGGTTCCTTCCTCTTTAATACTCTTTTCTTTCATTATATCCTATTACCTTTCCTGAAGGATGCTCTAGTTTGGATGTTGGATTCTCCCTTAGGGCAAAGTGTTAAAGGGTTATTTTCCATAGGGATGCTCTTGGGATGTGGTAGAACCTTCCGGAGGTGGGGCCTAGTGGTAGGTGTTTAGGTCATTGGGTGTGTGCTGTTGAAGGGGGTGGGACCCTAGTCCTTTATCTTCCTCTCATTTACATGCTAGCCATGAGGTGTATGGCTTTACTCCATTAGGTGCTCCTTCTATGCAGACCTGCCATAGTCCCCCCAACAATGGAACTAACTGACCATGACTGTAATCTTCCAAACTGTGAGCCACAGTTCTTTTTTTTCACTAAATGACATATCATATATTTGGCCACAGGCTCAAAGAAAAGAGGACAACTGATCATGGCTGGAAACTCCAAAATTATGAGCCAAAATAAACCTTTTCTCTTTGTTTTTTTTTAATATTTTTTATTTTTTATTTTTTTATTGGTTGTTCAAAACATTACAAAGCTCTTGACATATCATATTTCATACATTAGATTCAAGTGGGTTATGAACTCCCATTTTTACCCCAAATACAGATTGCAGAATCACATCGGTTACACATCCACAATTTTACATAATGCCCTATTAGTAACTGTTGTATTCTGCTACCTTTCCTATCCTTTACTATCCCCCCCTCCCCTCCCATCTTCTCTCTCTACCCCATCTACTGTAATTCATTTCTCTCCTTGTTTATTTTCCCATTTCCCTCACAACCTCTTATATGTAATTTTGTATAGCAATGAGGGTCTCCCTCCATTTCCATGCAATTTCCCTTTTCTCTCCCTTTCCCTCCCACCTCATGTCTCTGTTTAATGTTAATCTTTTCTTCCTGCTCTTCCTCCCTGCTCTGTTCTTAGTTGCTCTCGTTATATCAAAGAAGACATTTAGTATTTGTTTTTTAGGGATTGGCTAGCTTCACTAAGCATAATCTGCTCTAGTGCCATCCATTTCCCTGCAAATTCCATGATCTTGTCATTTTTTTAGTGCTGCGTAATACTCCATGGTGTATAAATGCCACATTTTTTAAATCCAAATCTATTGAAGGGCATCTGGGTTGATTCCACAGTCTAGCTATTGTGAATTGTGCTGTTATGAACATCGATGTGGCAGTATCCCTGTAGTACGCTCTTTTAAGGACTTCAGGGAATAGTCCTCGAAGGGCAATAGCTGGGTCAAATGGTGGTTCCATTCCCAGCTTTCCCAGGAATCTCCATACTGCTTTCCAAACTGGCCGCACCAATTTGCAGTCCCACCAGCAATGTACAAGAGTACCCTTTTCCCCACAACCTTGCCAGCACTTGTTGTTGTTTGACTTCATAATGGCTGCCAATCTTACTGGAGTGAGATGGTATCTTAGGGAGGTTTTGGTTTGCATTCCTCTGACTGCTAGAGATGGTGAGCATTTTTTCATGTACTTGTTGATTGACTGTATGTCCTCCTCTGAGAAGTGTCTGTTCAGGTCCTTGGCCCATTTGTTGATTGGGTTATTTGTTATATTATTGTCTAATTTTTTGAGTTCTTTGTATACTCTGGATATTAGGGCTCTATCTGAAGTGTAAGGAGTAAAAATTTGTTCTCATGATGTAGGCTCCCTATTTACCTCTCTTATTGTTTCTCTTGCTGAGAAAAAACTTTTTAGTTTAAGTAAGTCCCATTTGTTGATTCTTGTTATTAACTCTTGTGTTATGAGTGTCCTATTAAGGAATTTGGAACCCGACCCCACAATATGTAGATAGGAGCCAATTTTTCTTCTATCAGACGCAGAGTCTCTGATTTGATATCAAGCTCCTTGATCCATTTTGAGTTAACTTTTGTGCATGGCGAGAGGAGGGGATTCAGTTTCATTTTGTTGCATATGGATTTCCAGTTTTCCCAACACCATTTGTTGAAGATGCTATCCTTCCTCCATTGCATGCTTTTAGCCCCTTTATCAAATATAAGATAGTTGTAATTTTGTGGATTGGTTTCTGTGTCCTCTATTCTGTACCATTGGTCCACCTGCCTGTTTTGGTACCAGTACCATGCTGTTTTTGTTACAATTGCTCTGTAATATAGTTTGAAATCTGGTATCGCTATACCGCCTGATTCACACTTCCTGCTTAGAATTGCTTTTGCTATTCTGGGTCTTTTATTTTTTCATATGAATTTCATGATTGCTTTATCTAGACTGCGGCATCTGGTGGCTCGTACGCGGAACGCCTGAAGCTTGGGGGTAAGTGAAATTACTCGCTCCTGAAGGAGAGCGAAAGAATGGGTGAGCATTTCAAAAAACAATGTGTTCTTGTTCTAATTTATTTTGTTTTTATTTCAAGTTGCCTGTTCCTAGAACTTTCTCAGGCAAACTGGGGAAAATGGTTGACTCAAAGTTTGAAGTTGTTCACCTCCGAGGAAGAGAAATTGTTAGAGAAAGGAGGCACCCCAGTAAGACCAAGAACAGCTAGGGCATATGTTGATACAATACAAAAATGCAGCCCATGGCTTTTTAAAGACGAGTTATTAAATATATCAATGGGACCATCATGGTATCCCGTAAAAGGATTTTTCTTCAACAAGAAAGAGATGGTTAGTTCTGTTTACTACGCTTGTCTAAGATCTTGGTTTTTACAGACATCTGATTAATTTACAAAACTAGAGTGTTAAAATATCAACCACTAAATATAAAATCAAGTACTCTTTACTTATTAAGTTCCATAAGATAATATATTTAAACATTATGTGTGTTTTCATAAATTGGTAAATGGAAAATGTTTAATATTGCTTTGGTCTGTGTCTTTGCTGAAACAAGGTTACTAAGTGTTAAGATTCTATCAGGTGTAATTTATATACAAAGAGTATAAGAAGTTTCAGTTGGGTTTCAATTACAGTATTATAGTACCATAAAAAAAAACATGAAAGTATTTCATCTTATTAAAGTGGAGTAATTTGTCTAAATCAAAAATTTTATAAGGGTTATTTCAGAATGCGAATTTATAAAAAGGGTTAATGGTTAAAAAAAAAAGATAAAAAGATTCAAGATGTGAAAATATATTTTAATATAAAGGTTAAAAAAAAAGAGAAATGTTTCTAGATGAGATAATCTCTGTGTGGTAAAGTAAAAAGTTGTAAAATGCCATTTAAAAAGATTTTGAGGAAACTAGACTTACTTTAAAAGTTTGAGAAAGGAAGAAAAAAAAAGGTATTTGTACATGGCAGATTGAGACAAAGCTTCTTAATGGAGTAAAAAAGGCCTTTGGTTGAAGGGCAGCCATGTAAACTAATATTAAGCGATTTAAACAGAATCTAAGCCTCGTTTAAAATAGTAAAGCTGTAGGTAGGTAGTGAAAAAGTACATTTAAAAGTACAGTATAGATGATAATTAAAAGGCTTTAAAAGGTTAAATTGAAGGTGGTTAAGATGCCTTCATGACGGAGAAAAAAAAAAAAAACCCCAGGATAATGGGAAGATAATAGGATAAAAGATATTTAGATAAAGAAGATTAAAAATTTGAAGTGAAAAACTTTAAAGACAGAAGTATAGAAAGTTAAAAACAAAAAAGTTAGAAAAGATGTAGGAAGACAAGAATTAGAAAATGGTTAAAAATGTCAAGTAAAGGTATTTCAAATTAAAAATACAAAAAGCTAAGACAACTATTAGATACAGACATTCAAGATAGAATTAAAACGTACTTACTAAAACAAAAAGAGGGAATTGGAAAGGGGTATATATCCCCCAAAGATAAACTTAAAATAACGCTTTTTACTCTAAAATTTTTAAATTTGGATTCATCAGGACTTAGTGCTGCGGAAAGGCATATGTATCCAAAAAATGTGCATAAGCCTAAAGTTCTTTGGAAAGATATTCTAACAGGACAATGGAAAGGTCCAGACCCAGTGATTGTCTGGAGTCGGGGCTCTGTTTGCGTGTTTCCACAGGGAGAACAGCAGCCGATTTGGATTCCAGAAAGACTAAAGCATTACCACAATTAACATGTGGTGCGCTGGCATATCTTTGCTGAAGGTGTCACCAATGATGCAATTTTTCCAAAGGAACTGTCAATTGGCTTGGTGTCGTGGCATTTCTGTATCCTCCTCCCTTCTGCTAGTGATGGTCTAAATTTGGGGGCCAATGGCTATATGCTGGACCGGCAGTCAGTGACGGGTATGATCCAATTGCAGTGGTATCAACCTAAGACAGGAGGCTGACGCCTAAAGGTCAGTTGCCTAAAGGTCAGTTTTCCGATGACGGGTAAGAACCATATGTTGAATTGGACAACCTACCAGGCGCGGTCCTTAAGCCACATTAACCTCACTCCCCCACTGGCACCAAGGCCAAATTTGGGGGCCAACAGAGGTGAGGCAAAGAACCTCACCCCCCCACTGGTGCATAGACCTATCCACAAGTATGGCTGTATGCTGGACCGGTAGTCAGTGACGGGTATGATCCAGTTGCAGTGGTATCAACCTAAGACAGGAGGCTGACGCCTAAAGGTCAGTTTTCCAATGACGGGTAAGAGCCATATGTTGAACTGGACAACCTACCAGGCACGGTCCTTAAGCCACATTACTTGTTGTTTAATTAATCAGAAGGGGGGAGATGCTGGGAGGCATCAGCCAAGTAGGTATGACAAATTCCTTGCCAGCTTACTCCCATGCTGTCTAGTGGAAGGACTTCTGAAAGGTGACCTTGCTCAAGGATCAGGGCAGGATCCGTGTTTAGGGTGTTCCCCCTTTAGAATAGGGCGGTTTAGCATAATAGGAGATTAGGGTGTTCCCCCTTTAGAATAGGGCAGTTTAGCATAATAGGAGATTAGGGTGTTCCCCCTTTAGAATAGGGCGTATCCTGCTGCTGAGTTCCTCTTGAGTGCTTAGGGTCAGACAGTATATTTTGGGAGACAGAAGCCCATGCGGAGTGGATTTGGGCAGAGAACGTGGATTCCCCCAGAGCGTGTTTGTAGACTGCCGGTGTGAATTCGGGAATAAAGAATTGCTGTTTGAATCTACAAGCTTGTGGAGACTCGTGATTTGTGCCCAGCCAGAGACTGCGGCAAGAAATGCCATTGGGATTTTGATTGGCATTGCATTAAACCTATAGAGAACTTTTGGTAATATTGCCATTTTGATGATGTTAGTTCTGCCTATCCATGAACAGGGTATATTTTTCCATCTTCTAAGATCTTCTTCTACTTCTCTCTTTAGGGTTCTGTAGTTTTCACTGTATAAATCTTTCACATCTTTTGTTAGGTTGATTCCCAAGTATTTTATTTTTTTTGAGGATATTGTGAATGGAGTGTTTTTCCTCATTTCCGTTTCAGAAGTTTTGTCGCTGATATACAGAAATGCGTTTGATTTATTCGTGTTGATTTTATATCCTGCCACTTTGCTGAATTCATTTATTAGTTCTAGTAGTTTTTTTGTAGACCCTTTTGGGTCTTCTAGGTATAGAATCATGTCATCTGCAAATAGTGATAATTTAAGTTCTTCTTTTCCTATTTTTATGCCTTTAATTTCTTTCGTCTAATTGCTCTGGCCAGTGTTTTGAGAACTATGTTGAACAGAAGTGGTGATAGAGGGCATCCCTGTCTTGTTCCTGATTTCAGAGGGAATGCCTTCAATTTTTCTCCATTCAGAATGATGCTAGCCTGAGGCTTAGCATAGATTGCTTTTACAATGTTGAGGTAAGTTCCTGTTATCCCTAGTTTTTCTAATGTTTTGAACATAAAGGGATGCTGTACTTTGTCGAATGCTTTTTCTGCGTCTATCGAGATGATCATATGGTTCTTATCTTTAAGTCTATTGATGTGGTGAATAACATTTATTGATTTCCATATATTGAATCATCCTTGTATCCCAGGGATGAATCCCACTTGATCATGGTGCACAATTTTTTTGATGTGCCTTTGTATCCGATTCGCCAGAATTTTATTGAGGATTTTTGCATCTAGGTTCATCAGAGATATTGGTCTGTAGTTTTCTTTCTTTGAGGTGTCTTTGTCTGGTTTCGGAATCAGGGTGATGTTGGCCTCATAGAATGAATTTGGAAGAGCTCCCTCTTTTTCTATTTCCTGAAATAACTTGAAAAGTATTGGTATTAATTCTTCTTTAGAGGTTTTGTAAAACTCTGCTGTATACCCATCTGGTCCTGGGCTTTTCTTGGTTGGTAGTCTTTTGATTGCTTCTCTATTTCATCCATTGATATTGGTCTGTTCAAATTGTGTGTATCCTCCTGACTCAGTCTGGGCAAATCATATGACTTATGAAATTTATCGATGTCTTCACTATCTTCTATTTTATTGGAATATAGGTTTTCAAAATAATTTCTAATTTTCTTCTGTATTTCTGTAGCATCTGTTGTGATATTGCCTTTTTCATCCCATATGTTAGTAAT
Organism: Callospermophilus lateralis; assembly: GCF_048772815.1. Taxonomy (NCBI): domain Eukaryota; kingdom Metazoa; phylum Chordata; class Mammalia; order Rodentia; family Sciuridae; genus Callospermophilus; species Callospermophilus lateralis. Next base: position 53,825,724 of record NC_135317.1, on the reverse strand, counting down.
TTGAGTTCTCTCTCTTCTTCTCTTCGTTAGCATGGCTAAGGGTCTATTGATCTTATTTATTTTTTCGAAGAACCAACTTTTAGTTTTGTTAATTTTTTCAATAGTTTCTTTTGTTTCAATTTCATTAATTTCTGCTCTGATTTTAATTATTTCTTGCCTTCTGCTACATTTGCTGTTGTTTTGCTCTTCCTTTTCTAGGGCTTTGAGATGAATTGTGAGCTCATTTATTTGTTGGTTTTTTCTTTTTTTGAGGAATGACCTCCAGGTGATGAATTTCCCTCTTAAAACTGCTTTCATTTTGTCCCATAGATTCTGATATGTTGTGTCTGTATTTTCATTTATCTCTAAGAATGTTTTGATTTCCTCCTTTATGTCTTCTGTAACCCATTGATCATTCAGTAACATATTGTTCATTTTCCATGTGATGTAGGATTTTTTTCTTTCTTCTTTTATCATTGATTTCCAGTTTCATTCCATTATGATCAGATAAAATGCATGGTATTATCTCCACCCCTTTATATTTAGTAAGGGTTGCCCTATGGCATAATATATGGTCTATTTTTGAGAAGGATCCATGTGCTGCTGAGAAAAAAGTATATCCACTTGATGATGGTTGATATATTCTATATATGTCAGTTAAGTCTAGGTTATTGATTGTGATATTGAGTTCTATAGTTTCTTTATTCAGCTTTTGTTTGGAGGATCTTTCCAATGGTGAGAGAGGTGTGTTGAAGTCACCCATAATTATTGTGTTGTGGTCTATTTGATTCTTGAACTTGAGGAGAATTTGTTTTATGAACGTCACAGCACCATTATTTGGTGCATAAATATTGATAATTGTTATGTCTTGTTGGTGAATGGTTCCTTTTAACAGTATATAATGTCCTTCCTTATCCCTTTTGATTAACTTAGTCTTGAAGTCTATTTTATTCGATATGAGGATGGCCACCCCTGCTTGCTTATGAGAACCGTGTGCATGGTATATTTATTCCCAGCCTTTCACCTTCAGCCTGTGTATGTCTTTTCCAATCAGATGTGTCTCCTGGAGGCAGCATATTGTTGGATTTGTTTTTTTAATCAATGTTACCAGCCTATGTCGCTTTATTGGAGAGTTTAAGCCATTAACGTTTAGAGTTACTATTGATATATGGTTTGTACTTCCTGTCATGTTTGATTATTTATCTTTTTTTTTTTTCTAATTTAGTTTGTTTCTCCATGATTAGCTTTCACCCCGCCCTCTGTTTTTACTGAGGCACTTCCCACTGATGGTTTTGGTTATTGTTTTTCATTTCTTCCTCCAGCAGTGTTTTGCTCAAGATGCTTTGCAATGCTGGTTTTCTGGCTCCAAATTCTTTTAGCTTTTGTTTATCATGAAAGATTTTTACTTCGTTGTCATACCTGAAGCTTAATTTTGCTGGATACAGAATTCTTGGTTGGCATCCATTGTCTTTCAGTGTTTGAAATACGTTGTTCAGGATCTTCTTGCTTTCAGCGTCTGTGATGAAAAATCCGTTGTTAATCTTACTGGTTTACCCCTGAATGTAATCTGTCTCCTTTCTCTTGTAGCTTTTAATATTTTCTCTTCATTTTGTATATTGGATATCTTCATAACAATGTGTCTTGGCGTTGGTCTACTGTGATTTTGTGTGCTCGGTGTCCTGTATGCATCTACAATTTGTATATTCGTTTCCTTTTTTATTTCTGGAAAGTTTTCTGTAATTATTTCATTCAGCAGGTTACTCATTCCCTTGGTTTGAATCTCTGTACCTTCCTCTATCCCAATGACTCTTAAATTTGTTTTTTTTATGTTATCCCATATCTCTTGGATGTTTTTCTCGTGATTTTTAACCAGCCTTTCTGAGTTGGCTAGACTCTTTTCAATATGATATATTTTGTCTTCATTATCTGGCTTCTACTTGCTCCACTCTGTTAGTGATACTCTCATTTGAGTTTTTAATTTGGTTTATAGTTTCTTTCATTTCTAGAATTATTGTTTGATTTTTTTATAATCTCTATCTCCTGATAAAGATGCTTAATTTCTTCTTTTATCTGTTTATGTAATTCATTTTCAATGTATTCTTTCACTGTTTGAATTTGCTGTCTCGTATTCTCTTTAAGGTTTCATTCCATCTGTCTAAGGTATTCCTTGAGTTCCTTATATGACCATTTTTCTGATGACTCTAGGTCCTCCTGAATATTTAGGCTGTCCTGCATTGTTTGTACTCCTTTTCTTCCTTGCTTTTTCATGCTGCTCATGTTACTTCTTGTTTTGTTTGACTGCTGAGTTACTGTTTATTCCTATAAATTTATTTGATGCTTGGGAGGAAAGGTATTAGAAGGGAAGGGAAGAAGTCACTAAAGAGAATGAGAGTAAGCAGGTAGAATTCAAGGAAGGGGGAATAAGAGAATTGAAAAGAAATGAAAAGAAATGAAAAGACAAAAGAAAAAATAGAAAAGAAAAAAAGAAAAAATCTTAAAAAATAATAATAAAAAAATGAAAATTAAAATTAAAAAAAATAAAATTAAAAAATTAAAAAAATATTTAAAAAACAACAACAAAAAAATGAAAATGAAGAAAAAAAAAGAAAAAAAATTAATAAATGCAGTCTTAGAGTTTGATTAACTTCTCTTCCAGTAGGTGGAGCTGTGCCCACTGGGCCAAGCTTCTCCTCTCAAAAGGCGGGAACCAATCACTGTGCAGCAGCTCTTCCTCCCAGACTGGGCGGGTCTCCAATCCTGAGTGCCTAGGGCCTTCTCTTGTGTTTCCTCAAGCCAGGCCCGGCTCAGGGTGACACTCACCACAATACTGGCTACATGCCAGGTCTGCTGCTCCTGGGAGCCCTGTTTTCATGAACTCCTGGGCACACTCTCCCTGTTTGCCTCCCTCAGACCCTAAGTTTATAGAGCTTGGGGCTGAGAACCCCCAGCGAATTTGCTTGCCCTCTGGTAGCCACGCCCCCGGTAGCTGGTGCAAGCGACCTCAGTTGTCAGTACTGGTGGGAGCGGTAGCCAGGAGTTCCCTGCCGCGAGTTCCGCACCACTCCTGATTCCCTCGGTCTGGCTGTCTGGCTATCGAGCTCAAGGGAGAGCTGGGAGGGGCCCTTAAGGTTTCCCCGCTGTGTGGAGAGGGAAGGCTAGGGGATTACACACCTGTTGCCGCTGGTCAATGAATTTATCTTCTCCACCACGTTTTGGTGACGTCAGTTCTCTGCCATGGTGGTATCCCATGTGAATAGTGACAGTTCGTTCCCTTTGCCGGGTGACCAATGCAACGGGTGGGTCCTGACTGTCTCTCCCAAGCCCCGTTTCAATCCTGTGGCCACTGCCTATGAAGGCTCGGTTGGCATTTACCTCCGTAGGATCAGAAGGGCTGACCAGTTGTTTCGGTGGGGAGGTTAGTCCTGAGTCATAGCGGTTTGGCTGCGAGAAGCAGGCGAACGGGAGCTTGAATGCAGCCGATCCGGGCTCGGTGTGTGTTCTGAGAGGCCCGGACTGTTCGCCCCAGATCCACGTCAGCTCAGCATTGCCTAGTGATCCTGAGCAAAAGCCTTTAGACAGTTTACAACTCCCTATGCCCGCGCAGCTGAGGAGGTCAGAGACTTGATCTCTCTGCGCCCACCGCCATGTTGGATCTCCCGCAGTTCTTTTTATAAGTTGATTATCTCAGGAATTCTGTTAGACTGAGAGAAAGCTAAAAAAGAATAGCTGCTCTACCAATAGCAGAGAAGGAACAGCCCCGTGTACCTATTCATCTATCCCTGGGATAGACACTGTTCACTGTTCTGGGCAGGTGCTCTCTTCAAACAATTGAGAACCAGGGAACAATTCCAGGCACCTAGAACACGATAGTATTTTTATATATTGCAGCAACATCTACTAGACTGGGGGGTACCAATTCTACTAAGAAAAATTATCCAAAACTAATAAAAAAGGATGATGACTATGTTTTTCCAGTGCTATATGAACAGACCCCTAAAGATTTTTAATTCTCTAGGGAAATATAGTTTTGTTTGACTTACTATTTATTATTGATTAAGGACCAGACTGCCTGAAGTTACATGGTAATTTTTGTCTGGTAGAGATGCAAATGATTTCTTCCTGTAAAAGGATTTTATTGCCTTATAGTACATTAACCAATGTGGTCTCTAAATGAGCAAATTACTTCACCATGCTGTTCCTGATCATCTATCTAAATATTTGTTCTTCAAATTATCCCTTGAAACAGTTTTACCATCCTCTGGTTCTCTCCTTTATGAAGTAAATAAATCTCCCTATGTACTTACACGAGAATCATATTTTCACTTTTTGAAAATTATACACTTTGACCATTGAATCAAACAGATGAGGGAAAATTCTCAGAATTCAGTTGGGTGGATCCAGGCTCTACTCTATCATGGCCGACTTGAGGCTCCTTCTCAGATAGCAGGGTCCTGGACTAGGGTCAAATATGGGGATGAGGTGAGCTCAATTGTTGAGATACTCATGTCATGAGGAAGGATAGGACCTTATTAAGGAAAATAAAGCAGGAAGGATGAGAATGAACAGAAAAAAATTAAATCTTTCACTAACAGCAAAGAGTATTGCTAAATCAAGAGGGGACCAATCTTAGCGTAATGAGAAAGACAAACTGATGAATATCTTTTGTCCAATATGCGCTGACTAGAAGCCAATGTTCAAATCTTAAGTAGTGCCCAGAACTATAGAACTACACTTATTATTGATGATAATATTGCCAATAATTGAAGTAATTTGTTTTCATGTTTTGACTGCTGACTAGTGATATATATATATGTGCTTTTTATTCTCTATTATTGGGAGGTAATATGGTAAAGAGAAAGACTCAGAGAAAATAAATAATCCATGCACTTTGCATAGATAGATTGCTACAGGAAGATTTTAAACCTAAGTTTTTCTTCCTTCCTTCCTGCCTGCCTGCCTTTCTTTCCTCCCTCTTTTACTCTCTCCTTCCCTTCATATCTTAAATGTCTGTTGAGTGTATGCTGTATGCCAGGCACTGTATTAGGCTCTTGGGATACAGCAATAAACAAAGTCCTTGCTTTCAGGAATTTTATATCCCAGTGAGAAGGACAAAGAAAATTAAAAATAAATATCTCCTGTGGCAGCAAATGCTATGAAAAACACAGCTTTTTGTATTTATTTTTTCACACCCATCGGTCATTCAGTTTTCTGATACTCTCTCACCCCACCCTCAGGCAGTGCTTTACCCTGGCCTGGAGAATTGGGAGGACATCATAGCAACATCTGTAGTTCCTTTGTTCCAGGGCCTCTGGCACAGAAAAGCGAACCCAGTGGCAGACAAAGCTGTTGGAAGCAGTCATGCTGCTGGCAGCCAAAGCTTAATCATATGTTCCAAAGGCAGCAAGTGTGATGTCACTATCCTGGCCTGGGAAGGCAGGCAGCAGAGGTCAGCTTCTTAGTGGTCAGGGTCAGTGTCTTGGCTCCCACGGTTACACCCTGTGCAGCTTCAGAGGAGGAACCACAGAAATTGGGAAGGGTTTACCCACTTGGATATAAATCAGGAATAATTATTGCATGACCTGAAGGTTAGTTAAAAATTTATGTTCGAATGTTTTCTCTGATATGTGGATGCTAACACACACAAGGGTAGGCAGGGGGAAGAACAGAAGTCCAATAAATCAGACAAAGGGGAAAGAAGGGAAGGGAGGGGGAGGGGTATAGGAAAGATAATAGAATGAATCAGACTTAAATTTCCTATGCTCATATAATACATGATCAGTGAAACTCTACATCATGTACAACTACAAGAACAGGAAGTTATACTCTGTATATGTATAATATGTCAAAATACACTCTACTGTCGTGTGTATCTAAAAAGAACAAATGAAAAAAAGGAAAAAAAATATGTGGGGAAATCATCATATTCATGATCTTAGTGGAGAGGGCTTGGCAGTAATTAAAATAGATGTCAAATCTGAGTTATTAGCTGTTATGATTTAGCTATGAGGTGTCCCCCAAAAGCTCATGTGTTAGACAATGCAAGAAAGTTCAGAGGTGAAATGATTGGGTTATGAGACCTATAGTCTGATCAGTTCATTAATTTCCTGACAGGGGTTAACTGGGTGGTAACTGCAGGCAGGTAAAGTGTGGTTGGAGGAGGTAGATCACTGGGACCTTTCCTTTGGGGTTTACATTTTGTCCCTGGTGAATGAGAGCTCACTCTGCACCCTGATTGCCATGTCCTGAGCTGCTTTCATCTACCATGCCTGTCTGCCATGATGTTCTGCCTCATCTTGGGCCCACAGCGATGGAGTCAGCTATATATTGACTGAGACATCTAAAACTGTGAGCCAAAGAAACATTTCCTCCTCTCATTGTTCTTGTCAGGTCTTTTGGTCACAGTAATGCAATAGCTGATTAAAACATCAGCCCACCCTATTGTTACTGCTTCATTTGGTTTTAGGATTCATGATTGTTATGCATCATCAAACAAGATTAAGGCTTTGATCCCATAGCATCTCAAAATAAACAACAACAGCAGCAACAAACGCTTGCACACAAAGAATATTCCAGAAGCTATTGGGGCACTACAATTGCGGGGTTCTTGCCTTGGGAATCATCTGCTTTTTTTTTTTTTTATTTAAATCATCTGGGAATTTGTGTTGGGTCATTGTTTCCTTAATGAGACCTCTAAATACCAACTTTGTATTTTGACTGCTTTAAAGGAGGATAAAAGACCATACTGATCTAAGGGCTAGAGCATTCTAGCAAAAGCCTTTCCCAAAGAGGAGGGAATCAGATGAGATGGACATTCAGCCTCGAGAGTCCTCACATGGTCTTCCAGGATAGCCCTTGCCTGAATACCTAAGGCCATGGTCTGTGTCCTGGAATCTGGGACACTAAGGCCCAGCTTCAAGGCTTGGCTCCTGCTTCTTCATTTTCAGTGGCGTCCCCTGAGCCAGCTCCTTGCCCTCCTGGGTGCCAACGGATCCAGCAGGTGTGGATGAGGCCCATGTTGTGAATTAAGTGTGGCCAATTTCCCGTGGCTTGGCCATTTCATAGTCCCCGACTGCACTGCTAACTTGGCTTTGTGTACTCTCAAACTTGGCTGCATATTGGAAGCACCTAGAGAGAGTTAAAAAATCCCAAGGACCAGGCTGCACCCAGACCAATGAAATCAGAATCTTAGTGGTGGGGTCTAGGAACAGGCATTAGTAATTAAAAACAAACAAACAAACAAAACAACAACAACAACAAAACAACTCCCTAGGTGATTCCAGCGTTCATAAAACCTGGCACACCACCAACGGTCTGAGAATGAGGGCTGGTCTCACAAATCCATTAACACAGATGGACATGAACCTCACACAGCGTCCAGCCTGTGGTAGGAACACTTTTAAGTTTTTGTGCAATGAACATTTACCTTACTGGTGATAGGTAAATAACATGGCATTCCCAGTGAAATAGCCCTAACCTGTGGCATAGCATGAGCCATCCATACATACTCTGGATCATGTTTTTATTCCCACTTTACAGAGGCGGAAACTGAGGGCCATAAGGATAGACAAAGTCTCCTAGTTCAATCTGCTGAAAGAGGGCAGAACTGTGTGTATGTACTGAGCACCATACTGTGGAGATAAACCAGTAATAAATTTAACTTTATGTAAATGGATGATTTGACGAAGCTGGCCCTTTATGGCCAACACATTAGAGCTTTTGCATTAAATTTCTACTTATAAGAGCCAACACCAAATCATAAATCCAATTTCCATTGGTTTTCATAGCTCTGGAGCTGTCTGATATTAGTTATAAACCCTCAAAACTGCTAAAAGAAATTTCCCCCTTTCTATATTGACTTTGATCTGCTGTAGTTGTTGATGGTCTGGCACAAGATAAATGAAATATTCAAAAGCAGAAGCAGCTCATATATACCATATTCGCTTTCTCTAAGAAAGAGCAGATTGTACCATTTATCAAGTCCTGAGAGAGTAACTTTTTTTTTTTTTAATCTCAGCAAAGCAAGGGGCCATGAGGATTGAAATAAAAGAAAAGGGATGTCACATGGGCTGTGCTGGCCAGAGATCTGTCCCCTTTGGTTGGCAGTGGTGTGCTACCCTTGGACCACTTGAGCTCAAGTGGTAAAGATGGGCCAGCAAATCCATGATGGTGGTATGGGGTTGGGCAGGAGCAAGATTCCACAGCTGCCTTACTCAGCACATCTTCCTTCTGTAGGCAACAAAAACACGGGGACAAACTAAGGAGAAGAACATTCAGAAATGGGTCTGTCCCGAGAGCCCAGATCTCTTTTCCTAAAGCCTGCCTCCTAGAAAGTCACTCTAGTTAGTGCATCTTCCATGGATTTCCATGGCACATGGAGGGATGACCAGACTCAGGATCAAAGGTCCAAACTATATACAATTTGGTCTTTTCCTACCTTTCTGGAATTATTTCCCATTGATCCACCACTGATCCTGGGCTTTAGCAAGTCAAATCTAATCACTGTGTTCTGGAAATGCTCTGATGTCCCTGCTCCAGATGTGTCTCCTCCACTTTCAGAGTACTCCTACCCATGGCTGCTGTTCACACCACGGCTTCCCCAAGGCACAGATCATGGTCCTCCTGTTTGTCAGTGGTCTTCTGACAGTGCCCCGTTCCACTGAAACCTCCTTTCTTTGGACTCCTAAAGCAGATCCAGTTTCAGCACTATTCATACATAGCATTTAGCACAGGCTCTCTTCAGGTGTGTGTGTGTCCATCCATCACCAGATGCTCATGGAAGGCAGGCCAGGAATGGTAAGCCAAGATGCTATTATCCCTTATAAGAGTTATCTCAATGTTAACTTATCAGGTGCTCAGATATATCAGATTGATTAATTTCCTATTGCTGCCTATCAAATGACCACAAACTTGGGAATGTAGAACAATAATCTTATTTCCCAGGTTTTGTAGGACAAAAATTTAGTTACCATATAACTAGGTTCTCTGCTTGGGATCTCACAGGACTGAAATCAGGTAGCAGACAAGATTGTTTCTAATCTGGGGCTCCAGTTCTTTCTCTAACTCTCCTGATAATTGGTAGAATTCAGTTCCTGAGGTTGTAGGACTGTGATTCCCATATTCATGATGTCTGTTGGTATGTGTGTACTTTCAGCTCATAAAGGCCACCCTCAGATTCTTGCCACAGGGTCTGATCCGTCTTAAAAGTCAGCAGGAGAACTGCATTGAATCTCTTTTATGCTTTGCATCTCTAACTTTCATACTCTCTGATCCCCAGATCCAGATTTAAAGGGTTCATGTGATTACATTGGGCCTGCCCAGGAAATCTCTCTTTTGTGGTATGTTTTGCCATACATAATCTTGGGATTGACAATGGGTTCTACCCACACTCAAAGTGGAAGGGATTATATAAGAGCAAGATCATTGGGGTTGTCTTATAATTCTGCCTACTACCTACTACTGGATCTTAATGTGAAGTCTTTATTCTCTGGGCCCATTTGCAGGTCTTTCAGATTATTTCCTCCTGAACTGTGTTTATTTTTTATGTGTGCATATGTGTGTCCCTTTTTCTGGGAAGTAGAGCTATCATTTCCATCAGATTCTCAAATGGGTCTGAGAGTATTCACTCATCACAGACATCCACACCAGGAGAATTAAATCACAATCCTGAAGATGGTACATTCTAAGGAGCAACCTAGGTGGAGAATCACCTACGTGGAAGAACAACTAGGACTAAGAGATAAATGAACTTGGTTTTTATCTCATTCCCAATGTCTCTTCCCCATGAAGATTTGGAGAAATCTCTCAAATTCTCTGGGTCTCATTTGCATAAGGGAATACTAATAGTAAGTCCTATCCCTCACAGTTGTTAGAAGCATTAAAAGTGTGTCGAAGTGCTTTGCAAACTGTGAAGTGTTAGCATTTGCCAATTGTCTCGTCAGTGTGAAGAGACACTAAAAGTGGGTGGGACACACAATATTTGGAATGAAAAAGAAAAGATAGAAGTTTACATTTATCAAAGTTAAATATTTTAATATTTAAATTAAATGCTGTGTACTTTTCAAAGAATGTTGCCCCTAGGATCAAGGTAAATTGTTGTAATCTTCCTTGAGGACAATTTTCCAACATGTATCAAGAGTTTAAAAAATATCTAAGTCATGTGACTCTGAGATAACATTTCTAGAAATTTCTCTTAAGGATTTCATTAAAAACAATTTCAAAGATTATAGGAGTAAAAAATTGAAACAAATCTAAATGTTTAATAACAGGGATTGGTTATTTATACAGGAAATGTTATTTAAACATTAATGTTATATTACATTTAAATATCTGATGGAAAGATGCTTATAATAAATGGCAGTTTAGAAAAAACAATATGTATAGTATGTTCACACTTTTTTTCAAGGGGGGGTGGTTTACTGTAGAATGAACCTACAGGTGCTTCACCACTGAGATCCATCCCCAGACCTGTTATATTTTGAGAGAGGGTTGCCAAGGTTTGCCTGGAAATTGTGATCCTCCTGTCTCAGCCTCCTGATTCATTGGGATTACAGGTATACTCCACCATGCCCAGCCAAATTCTCTTCAAAGATTACCTACAAGAATTTGTACCAAAAATATTGATAACAATTAATCCTAGGTAATTAAATTTGGGAAATATTTATTTTTATATTAGTTATATATTATTTTTATATATAAAGAAAATGAATTCAGGTAAGTCTGTTATAAATCATCAGTTCTATTTCATTGTCACTTATCAATGTTCCACCAATGAGGGGCAGGAGGTACCCTATTTTGAGATGCCATGTAGAGACTAGGGACAAAGTTTGGTTCTGGACATCTGCTGGTCCTGTGGTGAAGTCTCTAGGGGTCACTATTGGTCTCATCTGGTGAGGTTGTCCACTTCTAAGTTGCATTTCAAAGAAGGACGAAATGACCTCATCAGTAGTCAACCCCTCCTATGACCCTGCAGGGAATTCTGACCACACATAGATTCTTCCTTATTCCAGCCCTCCTCCATTACCTATATACCTCTCCCTTTAATAGTTAGCTTTAGGACTTTACCTCCAGAGACATTCTAGAACCTCCTAGCTGTGCCATATGCTCCTCATGCCCATACTGTACCATTTATTCCTTTAAATAGACCTTACTTTTCATGCTCCTATCTCTTCTACAGAATCATACTTTGAAAGGTAAGAAGGAGTACTCTCTATTTCCTCTCAAGTATCCCACTGAGGTGGCACAATACCTGTCACAGTGTAGTTGCTGCATAAAATCTTGCCCTGAACTGAATTAACATGCAGATGAGGTGACTTACAACCCTATTGTTACTAGAGTCCACCTCTTGTATTTCAAGGACAGAGCCAGGAGCACAGGTAGGGTCATGCCAATGTCAGGGGCTGACTTGGTTGTAAAAGAGAATCATTTCCATTGCTTCCAAAGGTGATCCTTCCTCCCTTACTCTCCATCCCAGGCTGGGGCAGGGTATTTTAGGCAAAATGAATTGAGGAAACTCAAGGTGTTAAAATGGTCCCGGCTTCCTGCTTTGTCAGGTGGAGTGGTCCCTTCCCTCATCTAGGTCCAGCTGAGCAGGGTCTTCTCACTGAGATCTACCCTCTGTGATCCTGCTTTTGATCAAAGCATGGAGGCTGACCTTTGTGAGTCCCAGCCTTTTTGCCAGCTGAAATGAGAATCATTTAAAAAGTGTGGGGTTTGGCATCAGTAGGTCTAGGCTAGGATCTGGACCCAGGTCTAGGCTATCAGACAAGTTAGCTGTGTGGCTTTGTGCAGGCTATTTAGATGTTCTGAGTTTTAGTTTCCCAGTCTCTAGTTGCCAGAGAGGTTGGTTGGTAGGATCAGCCGAGATCAACCTATGAGAATAGTTTAGACTGGAAAATTTTCACTTGGTGCTTCAGATCAAGCCATTGTTCCCACTTCTCCAAACTGTGGTGTGATGTTCCAGCTCTAAAATCATTGCTTGTGATCCTCAGTTTCACAGTGTGTCACAGTTACCCACTGAGGAACTTGTCCCTGCAGTCCCTTTCTAAACCCTGGACTAATATTCTTCTCTTGTACATGGCACCCCCCGCCCCAAACAAAACTCTGTTAACCCTAAGCTCAGAAGGTAGGTCAATGTGTCGCAAAGTGAATTTTGGCATCATCTGCCTCCAAATTGCCTGGATACCAGATCCCAGGATCCCATTCTAGACTCAAGGATCCAAATTGGTTGTGGAAATGACTGGGAATCTATAAAGTTCTCTGTGTGGTTCCTCTGTAGTTAAATCATGGAGAGCACTGACCCAAGACCTGAATGCCAGGCTTAGGATTATCCAATGCTTCTACTTCTTTGCCTCCCTATCTGGGGTTCAGGTGCTGGTTATTCCTCATTTCTGGTCTCTGGTACTAGTTTTGCCTTCCTTTGTATTAATAGTGTATTTTTGTTTATAAGTGAACAAAAATTCAATTCAAAATGATTTGAGTAAAAAGGTCCAGGGCACATATTTTGTTACCAGAAAGTAGTTTCTTTCTGCCTCCTTACTTGACTGTACTCTGCTCTGTGTTGGTTCCATTTCAGATAGGATTGACCTTGTGGTATCACAATGACAGGGGCTATAGGATCAGATTTAAATCTGGTAGAAAATTCAATCCAGATTTTCCAGTAAGGCCTCATGGACACTGTCTGGCTTTGATGGGGTCACTTGCACACCAGTTACAGAGTCAGAAAAATGAGTGGCTTTGATAGATGGGGGTGTGGTGGTGTTTAGATCTATCAAATATACTGAGACTGAGATTTGGGTTGGTAGTGCATTCCCAAATGAAAATTGTGGCTTTTTCCTAGGAGTAGGGTGTGTGGATGTCGAGAGAGAGTCCTCAGACAGCAAATATGCATTTATCGCTAGACACTATATAGAGACGATGGTGACTCTGGCCAGCAGTACTCTGCCTTCTGTGACCATTGGGTCAGTTCCTATGTCGGAGACAGGACACCCTGATCCATGCAGTCTGAGGTGGATTCTTCAACCCCACACCTTGTCCTGCTGCCAGCTGTGGCCCTATAAAGGTCAGCTGCTTCTATAGGCCCACATTCTTAAGTTCCTCCCATTAATACCCATGCTCTAAACCCAGAAGCAAAACAGAAATTTCTTTGGAAATTCAGAGTGGGAGATGATCAGCTGAGTTGAGATATAACCAAGAGTGTGGAAAACTCTTTTACTGAAGCAGTTTGCCTCTGTCAGAGGTGATTTCACTCAAGCTCTTAAAAGCTCAGGATAATTCACCCCCCATCGGGCTGCACTGCCAGGGTCGGGCTGGAAGGCCCAGCCCACAGGAATGGATCCTGAGAAAGAGGCTGTGGTTTTATTTCCACAGGAAAAAGCTTTCCCCACCCTGCTGGAGGTGACAAAGTAACCTGACAGCTGACGCTACAGGAGGAGATAATGAAAGGGAGGAAGCTGAGAGGGAACCAGGGTCAAGGACTGGCCTTTGTTCTCTGAATCACAGGCCTGAGACACGACAGACCTGGGGCAGCTAGAGTGCTCCTAAGGGTCTGCACCTCACTGCATGAACAGAGATTAGCTGCCCACTGCCTTCACTGAGACAGATTTCCACGGAAGTATACCTACTGGACAGGAGCTATTCCTCACAGGGAAAATGTAATTAGACCAGAGGGGAAAAAAAACAAAGCTCTGAAACCCAAATGAGATGCAAACTCCAGACTGGTGCTCAGATTTTACACATCTGACATTCAGGGACAGGGACTAAGGGGTCATTCTGCCTGCCTTCCTGCACCAGGCCTGGGCTGAGCTGATGCTGGGAGTGAGATGCATCCAGAGCCCATAGTTGGCTTTGCTTTTTCCCCCTTAACAGCCATGGAGCCTAGACTCTGGAATTGCCTTTGTTTTTGGTGTGTCCAGGGGAGAAGGTCTGTGGTGCTTGAAATTTGAATTGTTTCAAGTAATTGAGGAGCTAGAATGACAGTGAAGTCTGCAGGAGGATCACAAGTTCAAAGCCAGTCTCAGCAACTTAGCGAGGTCCTAAGCAACTCAATGACACTCTGTCTCTAAATAAAATACATAAAAAAATAAAAAACAGCTGGGGATATGAGAACCCCTGAGTTCAATTCCTGGTATGCACCCCTCCAAAAAAGAAAGCAAAATATTATTGTTTCTCCCCAAACTTAAGGACCTAGAGGGACTTATCACCAACAGGTTTTCTATACTCCCTCTGGGATGAATTGAAACTAAATGGAAATCTCTCAGGGTCTAGGAGATTTCTCCGGGGACTGGTAGAATGGGAAGAGCAAGAATATTAGAACAATGGACTTTTCAACTCTGCACTCTGGAAGTTTCCAGCCCCAGTTGAAGGTCCAATTTAGCATGGATAGAAAATTACGTGGGAGTCAGGGAAGAGGAGGCTCACAGTTCTTCTGGCTAGCCTGCTTCAACCCCACGGTGGGGTTGGTCCAAGATGGTGCTCAGGAACCCATCAGCAACGACACTTTGATGGAACTAAAATCCTGGATTCAGGGTCCCATCTCTGCTTCCTACTCACATCTATTTGCTGAAAATTGTAGGAATATCAATGAGGAATCTTTTGTAGAGCTGCCTTTGATCCTCCTGCCAGAGAATCAATATTGATTGTGAACAATAGGGACACATCTGGTGTGTAGAAATATGAATTTTTAAATAGTGTTTTGTGGACCATCTTAGAATCTTACAGAAATAACACATCAAATTATTGATTCAGTCATTTAAAATGCATTAGCTAAGGATGTTATCAGAGGAAGACATCTGAGGTCTGAGCTAGTGAAAAACATCCACGTAGGGAGGGCATGTTAAATTTCTTTGCATCCTTGTGTGAGCATGAGCACAGTGCTTGACATGGACCATCATATTATTTTTGTTTTGTTTTGATTCTGATTTTGCTTGGGTGATGAAGTGAGAAAGGGATTGAAAATCCATGTTTGCTTCTAGTCCTGACCTACACTGCCCATTAGGGACATTATTTGTTTTCTTGAACCTATCACATAACTTTTATTTTCAATCAAAAATAGGATCCAATAGGATTTATAAAACTTGAAAAAATTCCAATAATCCAGGTCACAATGGAGTTTCCATGAATGTTACATCATTGTTTTTCTCTCTCCTCAATTGAGGAGATCAATTAGTTTGGGCTACCCCCAGAAGCTCTTCCCTTCTGGTAAAGTATTACTCTGAGATAACTTGTTATTTTTGAGTTAAGGCTTTGCATTTACAACATCAAAAGCAAACAGATCAACACTTAAATAATTAAGTCAGCCATCAAGATGTTTAGTTACATCACACAAAATTATCATTTCCACTGGGTCTTGAAAGAATTGAGTAGTTTGCTGTCACGTCAGCATAACTTTTAATGAGACCTCCTATTAAATCTTTTTTTCCCCTCCTGTTAAATCTTAATGAATGAAAGGATACCTGTGTTATTTTTCCATTTCTGTCATGAAATACTTGATATAATCAGCTTATAAAGAAGAAAAGTTTATTTTGGCTCAAAGTTTTGGAGGTTTTAATCCATGATGAATTTGCCCTATTGCTCTGTGTGAGCACATTATGGCTGAAGCATAAGGTGAAGCTAAGCCATTCATCTCATGGTTGGGAATAGAAGAGAAAAGAAGAGGAAGAGATCAGGGTCCCACTATCCCCTTCAAGGCCATACTCCCAATGACCTAAGAAACCCGTTAGGCCCCACCTCTTAAAGGCTCCACCACCCCTCAACAATGCCAAGTGCTGCGGGCCAAGCTTTAGCACATGGACCTGTAGGGGACACTCTGCAAACCACAGCAGTTCCCAATTTTGAAATATCTGTGGGAGTTCATCTTACAGTATTCTCCTTGGGACCTGGATGTGGTCTGAAAGAGCAGAGCCCACTGTTAAGGAAAAACTAATTCTGTTCTACAAAAGAAGGCAGAGAAAGGAGAGAAAATACATTCCATTAAGCGCCTAAATGTTTATTTGCTTGTATTCCACTGGGAAATAGGGCAACTCTGTGAGATGGGGTTATAGTTGATGGAATAAAGCATTTATGTTATGAAATAACTAACATCTGAACCTACATAAAAATAATAAAGTAGGCCAGTTCCCTATGGTAATATTTTGTCTGTCCCTGGAATCCTGCCTCCATTAATATCTATGGATAATGCTTGATATTACTTTATATTATGTGCTGTCAGCCCTATATTTATTAATACACCCCTAGGCTTTTTGGTATTTCTGTAAGAAGCTAAAAACAGTTTCAGTGGTAATACCATATATCTAGTTGAATATATCTTTAGAAAACAAAACACCCTCTGCTGAATCATAAGCTGTTTTTCAAGGGCCTCGAAATATCAGGCTCAGTCACAAGCAGGTCTAGCCAGTCTGGTGATGCCCATGAAATAAAGTTCAAATGAGCCTGAAAGAATACTGGTTTCATGGCCCAGTTCTGTGTTGCTGAGTTAGTTCTTGTCTGTTCACCTTTGTAACTCTTTCACTGTGTAACTTTGGGATAAAGTTTTTCCTGAGTCTTTGGTCTCAAGTTATTAAAAAAAAAAAAAAAAAAAGAGGGCTGGGGATATGGCTCAAGTAGTATCGTGCTCTCCTGGCATGTGCTACTGGGTTCGAGCCTTTACTTTTTATTAAAAATAAAATAAAGATATTGTGTCCACCTAAAGCTAAACAATAAATATTAAAAAAAAAGAATCAAACACCATCACTAGCATGAACTTGAGAGGATTCACTTTAAGTGTTCATTATGTGCCAGCCACTCTAGTTGGCATCTCACAAATTTTAACTCATATCATTCTCTAAACCTCAATAAGGTAGTAACTATCACCATTTCTTCTTTGCAGGTGAGAGGAAGGTGACCTAGTGAGAGGATAGGTCACTTGTCCAAAAGCACATGGTCAAAATGAGTCCAAGTGGGCTAACCTGGCTCTTCAGAAGCCCTTGTTTATCCCCAGCTAGCTGGGCTGGCAACCTGAGCTGGGTTCACAAGAGTTGGCTACATCAATAACTAAGAAAATGGTGAAAGAAGCACACAACACACAAAATACCTTTTGCTTGCAGGAATCAGGGACAGATCTCGACCTTAAGAGTCCGTTGGAAAGAAAGAGAGCATGCCTGAAACCATCCCATTTATAGAGGAGAAAGACATTCAAGAAAGTTCAACCCAAATAAGGCAAGGGATTAGGTTTCAGGGGGTTGCTCGGTGATGTCTTAGGGTCAGCAGATTGACTGAAATCTAAGCAAGGCCACACCCTTCTCAGGTGCTGTGTGGGATCAAAGGCAGAGCGAGGGGAATGGACACATACATTGCAAAGCCCAGTCAGTGCAGTACGCCAGTCCAGTCTCTTCATGTGTTCAAATGCTCATAGCTCACACACACAGCCCGTGGCTGGCTAGCCACACTTGCTGCTACCTCCCTTAGAAGAAGTTGGGTATAACTTGCCTTAGAAATGCAGGATCGAGAAAATTTCTTTTATACAAACTGTTATGTTGCCTATCTGTAGCTCCCTCAAAAGTCAATTTTCTTAATTAAAGCAACCTAAAGCTAAACAAACTCCTGCTGAAATGCAGCTGTCTCCAGTCTTCTCTGTGTTTCATATAAGTTCAATTAAATCTTGGTGATTCTACATACCCGTGCTAGTCAGAAAACTTTCCAAAGTCTTTGTGATATTCTTTGGCTGAGAGACAGAACAGCACTTCCTCCCACTCAGAAAACTTTCTCAGATTCACAAGAACTCTACATGAAAACTGAAGTGCAATTGCAGTAGTCTCCTCTTACCTGCAATTTTGTTTCCATGATTGCAATTATCCTCAATCAACTGTGGCTCAGAAATACTAAATGAAAAATTTCAGAAATAAACAACTCATAAATTTTAAATTGTGTGCCTTTCTCAGTAGTGTGATGAAATCATGAATCATCCCTTGTCCAGCTTATCTATGTATTATATACTACCCTCCCGTTAATTATTTAGTAGTCTTCTGATTATCAGATCAACTGCAGCAGCATCACAGTGCTTGTGTTCAAGTAACCCTTATTTTACTTAATAATGGCTATAAAGTGCAAGAGAAGAGATAGTGGAATTTTTTATAGTATATTTTCTAATTTATTATTATTATTATTATTATTATTCTCATACTGTGCCTAACTTATAATTAAACTTTATCATCGGTCTCTATATATAAGAAAAAACCCCCATAGTATATAGATGGCTTGTTATTATTTATGGTTTTATGCATCCACTCGTGGTCTTGATATGTATCCTCCATGGATAAGGCGGGGGGGGGGCGCTGTTGAATAAATTCTGAGAACTAAAAGTGTCAGAGTTTGATATCCTTTCCAGGCCAGTCACTCAATTTCTTAATGTATAAAGTCTAAAAGTAAGAAGTGTCCCTAGTAGGCCAACCAGTCATATTGCCAATCCAAACTTGAAAATGCAACATATAGAGCAAAACACCTTCCCATACCCAAAGCCTGGCCCCACCATTTGGCAGCAAGATGACTTATAGGAAGTTATTTAACTCTGTAAGCACCAGTTTCACTGCCTCTCAGATGGGGATATTAGAACCTTCTTCATATGCAAATAAATGCTTGGTGTACCACCAGGAACACACTAAGCACTCAATAAATGCAGTTCTTATGGTTAAGCCCATCTCATCTTTGCTCAAATGCTTTCAGTAATGAGGAGGAAACTCTCAGAAAGTGAGTTTTTGGAAAACTCTAGTTCAAGAAATCTTAGAATTCTAGATATGAGAGACCAATTAGTCCAATCTCATTAGTTCAGAGGCAAGAAATTTGAGGCACAGAAAGAGTAAATGATTTATTCAAGGACACAAGGACACACTGCCAGTGAAGGGCAGGATGAACACCAGAGGATTTCAGTGCATCTGATGCCTAGTTCAGTATTTTTTCTTTCTTAAATTTTGCCCAAGTCTGCCCTGATGTCATTTTTCTCTGAAGGTCTAAATTTTTCCCTGTCAGGGTTCCTGGCAGTATATATTGGATGCCTTAAAAAACCTGAGTGTTGAAATGAGAGTGCATATTATCCATTATCAGATTGTAGCAAAGGCTAGAATGGTTTATTTCTTGACACTTGTGAGTATACCACAGATATGTTATAGAGCCTGAAGATTACTCTTTGTGAACATGGCACAGCTCTTCTATTTGTTATGTATCTCTTTCACATTCTATTAAAAAGAGGTCCCAAAACACAATCATCCATATATTTTTTAAATTGGCTATGTTAGCTTTTCATTGCTGTGGCAAACACCTGAGAAAATCAACTTAGAGGAGGAAAGATCTGTTTTGGCTCAGGGTTTTAGAAGTTTCTGTCCATGGTCAGCCAGTTCCATTGCTTTGGATCTGAGGTGAGGCATAACATCATGGTGGAAAGGTATGGTGGAGCAAAGCTTATCTCCTCTTGGCAGTTGGGAAGCAGAGAGTGTGAGAGGAAGGGCTGGGGCTGAGATATACCCTTCTAGCACATTCCCCTGAGACCCACTTCCCCCAACTAAGCCTCACCTCTTACACTTTCTGCCATTTCCCAATAATAGCATCAAATTATTAATCCATCAATGGGTTAATCCCTGATGAAGTCAGAACCCTATTTTCCAAAAGCCCCACTTCTAAATATTATTGCACTGGGGACATGATTTTTAGGGGGACCCTTCATATCTTGTGACAACATGTTATTCATCCTTTGACCTATTTGTTTCTCAGAATGAGTCCTTACTATTTGCTGGATAAAATATTGTAATACACATACAAAAATACATGCTCTGCACCCTCTAGATGTTAATGGAATGGTGAGGAAGAAATTCATAAACAATGATAACTGGGTAGTTATACAATGGAGAAAAGATGGGTATAAGTTCTTTGGAAGCAAATAGAAATCTGTCTTTGGTGGGGGTGTAGGTTGGGATACAAGTGGGATCAGTAAAGGAGGCAATGGAGGAGATGATCTGTGCTCACACAGAAGTAAATGATGCTAATACTGTGGCAAATACTGTCTACTTGTTCAAGAACCTATCCCCCCACCCTGACTTCATCCTCCTGAGCACACCAGCTCTCTTTGTGGTCAGGATGTCAAGTGACTTGAGTTTTAGCCAATGAATTCAGGGAAGAAGTAACACATGCTACTTCAAGCCTGATCCATGAATTATATAACCCCTGAAAAGCAATGGGACTAACCAACTATGGACTGAAACCTCCAAAACCATGAGCCAAAATAAATCATTTCTCTTTTTTAAGTTGATTATCTCAGGAATTTTATTATAGTAATTGAAAAGCTGACTAACAATGGTGGAACCATAAGATGAAAACCCATGTTTCTATCAGCATCAAAACATGTATTTTGGGGTTTTCTTGTCAAAGCTTGTTTGGGGCTTTACATATGTAAGTATTAAGCTTCTATGATTGAACCATTCTATGGGGGTTAAATTTTTGTTATTGAAGCAGTCCATCTTATTTATAATATTGCAATTACGAAATCTAGTCATTTGAATTCATTTACTCCATATTGAAACAAATTAAACTAGTCAAGATAGTCTGAAAAAGATACAGTCAGTAATCCTGGCTTCTTTGTTGTCTAACCAATGAATTAATTGCAAGCTAAACTCAAAATATGTTCCTCTCCCGGAAAATTCCATTTGAGATATATTTGGACCTTTATCCTTAAAGAAATCATTTTATCCTGGATTGAAATGTTCCTGTTTCTCTTAGATAACCTAGCTTACTCTACAGCCTCTTGCTGCTGCTAAAAACCTACAGTTTGCTTTTTTTTTTTATTTCTTAGAAAAAAAGAAAGGAAAGCAATTTTGTTCCCTGCAAAGAAAAGGGAAAGGGGACTGACAGCTTGTTATGTGTGTGGAAAAGACAAAGAAGGAAGAGTGTTTTGTCTCTGTCTGTGATATTTCAGGGCTTTTCCTCCAGTTAGCCAGACTTTACATGTCTCTAACTTGATCTTAATCAGATCACATCATATGTCCTTATATTTTCTTTGTCACTTTTGAGAGTTCTGCCACAAAATGACCTATGGACTTTTCTTTTTTCAACACAGTTAAAAAGTAATAAACTGTAGAATTTAAAAGGAAAAAAGAGAACAATGTCTGGATATTGACATTCCTTGAGTACCTATGTAGGAAACACATTTTCTAATCATTAATTTATGCATTTGTATTGGTTACCTATTGCTGCATAACAAATTGCTCCAAAATGTTGTGCTAACAGTGTCAATCATGCATTCTCTAGTAAGGTTTCTGAGGGGTAGGAATGTGGGAATGATTTAGTTGGACAGTTCTAGCTCAGGGTCTCTAAGAGGTTGTAGTCAAGATGTAGGCTGAGACTGCAATCATGTGAAGGTTGGACTGGGAGGATCTGCTCTAAGAAGCGTCACTCACAGAGCTGTTGGCTGGAGGCTTTAGTTCCTCATTATAAAAGCCTTCTCACAAGGCTGCTAACATGTCAATTCTCTTCATCTAGAGCAAGAGATTCAAGAAAGCATGAGTAAATAATAAAGAAAATAACATCACCAAAGTAGCTGTCATGAACTTAAGCAAGTGATACTACAGGTCAGCTTGGAGATGTTTTCCAGTTCTTTTCCTACTGTAGGCAATAATATCGGCGATTCTATGTCACACTAGCAGACTTGAGGCAGACAGACTGGCTGCAGACTATTAAAATCACACAGACAGAAATGGAAGGGCCCTTTAACATGAATTAGTCCAACTTCTCCATTTTGCATTGTAGAGACTGAAGCTTAGAAACTCTGGGTCACCCAGTGGCTGATGGCAGATATGAGATTGCAACCCAGATCTCCTGATCCCAAGCCTGACTTCTCTGGAGTCCACTTTACCTCTTGCAGCAGCAGATACCAAGAGTGTCTATTGAGCAGGAACAATGCCCTGTTTTCAGAGGAAAAGGAAGTTAGTTGTTAGCCTCTGCTTCACTCTTATTCTCTGCAATTGCTATCCAAACTTTTTGTGGAATGTAATGACAGCCAATATATTTAAAGACTTACTATTGCTAGGAACTATTCTCCAACCCATTTAATTCTTACAAAAACCCTACAAGGTTGCTATTAATATTTTCTTCTTTTACAGCCAGGAATGTAGGCAATGAGAGGTTATGTAACTCCCTCATAGTTGCATAGGTGATAAGGGTTAGCCATGGTGTTCAGATCCTGGTAATCTGGTTCTAGATCCTCCTCAGCTGTAGGTTATAATGAGTTGCAATTCTCCTGTTCACCAACCGTGTTTTCCCTTCTGAATTTAGGCTATTTCTGTTGGGATTCTCAGCTTATGTTACACCTGGAACCACCCTATGTTCCTAGTTAGTCTTAAGAACTCACAGTGGTCCAACATCTTCCAGCAAGGTGATGAGGGCAATTCTTTTGCTCTTAGATCCTTACAATATTCTTTATTCAACAATTTTCCATCTCTCTCTTTATACATAGACAAATGACACCGTAATGGCAATAGCTATGCATGTCCTTGCTCCTAGAAAACAAAGCCTTGGATCCTGGTCCCTATTCAGCCACCAGCTTGCCCAGTGACTATGGAAACTATGTCAAACCATCTGAGATTTTAAGACTGTGAAAAGAAGTGTTGGCTATTCTGAAGACCCAATGAAACCACAGATTCAAGCAAGGTTTCTCAACGTACAATAATTCCTTTGGTCAGATGTCAGGGAATAGGCCGTTTGTGTGCTTTCAATCCATCACCCCCACAGAAAGCTCACAACCTACAGGCAGAAATCAATCTTTCCTCCTGAGAGACCCAAGGACACGCCCTTCACCAGGAAGTCAAATTGAGTGTCATTAACCAGGACACAACTGATGGGTCTCTCCATGCAATACAATGCAAAATGCACAGCATCATCTGTGAGGTTTCTCCTTTTCTCCCCCAATAGCTTTATTGTGGTATAGTTCACATGACACAAGTTACCCATGTAAACCATATCATTTCATTTTTTTATACTCACAGAGTTGTATAATTATCACCAGTCTAATTTGGGACATCTTCACCACCCTACATCCATTTGCAGTTATTCACTTGTCCTCTTCCTGCCCTCAGACTTAGGCAACCACCAATCCACTGTCTTTGCCTATGGATTTGCTTATTGCTGACATTTCATATAAATGGAATCAGAAAACATGTGGTCCTTTGTGGTGAGCTTCTTTCACCTATTATATTTTCAAAGTTCATCCATGTATCAGCACTTCATTCCTTTTTAAAGTATTCTGTTTATGAAATAAAAACCTGTAATTATCCATCAGTTAATAGACACACGAGTTGTTTCCACTTTTTGGATATTTTAAGGATGTGGCTTTGAACGCTTGTGTACATATTTTTATTTTGACACGTGTTTTAATTTTTCTTGGGTGCATACATTGAATTGATGGATAATGTGATAATTCTATGTTTATATTTTGATGAACTGCCAGACTGTTTTCTAAAGCCACTGCATTATCTTATATTCCCATCAGCAATGTAAGAAAGTATTAAATTTTATTGTCAATCATGTTTAATCTGGTTAATGAAGCCTTTAGTCCCAATTTTCAGTTTATAGGAAACATTGACAGAGAAAGAAGACAAAGGACACCAGGAGGAAGCAGTCAGAACCAGAATGCAGAGCAGTCTATAACCCAACTGATCTCTTCAAGTACTCAGTAAGCCAATGTACTAAAAACCAGGGGGGATGGTTAATGGCAATTAGTTTAGATTAAATGATACTAAATAATCTAATGTGTAAATGTTAATTTAAAACAGAACATAACTGTTTTAAAGGATGTTTTAGGGTCAAGTGGATATATTTGAATATACATGGAATAGTAGATGGTATTAGAGAACTTTTACAATTTCCTTAGATATGATATTAGAATTGTGGTTAAATAGGAGAATGGTCTTATTTTGAAGAGATATAACTGAATTATTTAGGGGATATAAATGTCACAATATCATCTGCAGCTTGCTTTCAGGGTGTTCAATAATATCACACACATGCAGAACAATAAAGTCAGATGGTAGCCATTGGTGTTTTGATTGAGCTCAGTGCTTAGTACATTCTGTTCCTGTAGTTTCTCTCACTGTTGACGCTTTTCATAATAAAACGTAGGAAAGAAAAGAGATTACAAGCTCCATGATTAAAAATTTTGTTCCCCCAACTAGACTGCAAACCCCTGTAGGTCAAATCCCCACTTTTAACCTCTGTAGCCCCAGTACCAAGGCCAGTGCCTAGCAACTTCCAGGTTTCATGTGCTAATGCCTCAACACAGGTGTCCCATCATTAACCAAAGGTGATTCAGAAACTCACACAGACCAGCAATTCCAAAAGTGTTGCTGGAGTGGAAGGAGCCCTGACATTCTTCACTCTTTATAGTCCTAGCTTGGATAATGAAAGGGTGGTAATTGCAGTCATGTTCCTGATGCCTGCCAGCAAAAACAAACTTTTCTAACTTTTCTTCCAGAGCAGTTGATGTAAAAGAAAATAGAAATCAACCAGCCTACCAATTAGCATCACTCAAGTTGATTGCTGTTTCTGCCCAAGCTGAAGAAAGTCAGCTAAGTAAAATCTTGAAACAACACATAACCCCTGGGGTACTGAACTCTTATCATTGTCCTTAAAGATAGAGACTTTGGAAAGACTCTTGGCAGATATGCACCATACTATTACATAGGGTGCATTTCAAAGACTAGTCCTGGTGGAGGGCGAGTTACTGGGATTATACAAAAGCCCCAGGGTCACCTGAGCCAATTAAAAGCAATCCTAACATAATATTATTTTTTAGCATTCCATTTTCTCTTTGACTCTCCTTACCAGGAGAGGAGAAAGAATTGTCTTCTGCCAATACAGATTTCTTCATTTTGAAAAACAAATTGAACCACTTTTTCTCTACAGGATTGGTTTTAGAATGATGGAGTAAATTCTAGAAATATAACATGTATCCCAGGAAACACTGAAAATTCAGTACTGGAAATAGATAAGACCACAAAGCCGTTCTTCATTCAAAGATAACACTTCTCCAATCTCTTGGAGACTCCTAATTTCAAATGTTCTGCTTTGTTATTCCTATAAACTGATAAAATGTCCTGAATAATCCTTTATTTCTCACTTTAGTCTGTACCTCTCAGATTGCTTATTTCCTGCTCCTTGTGATATAAAAATCTTTTTGCATAAAATAGGTTCTATTAGTTTTTGAGAAATTGTCACTGTAAAATTTTCCCTGATGTTGTCCAAAAGCTTTATTTTTATCCGGAAGTTTGACCACAGGTTGTGCATTTTAAGAACAGTTCTGGTTTCAATACTCTGCATTTTTGCTATCGCATATTCAAACTATGCATTAGTTCAACATGCACTAAACTTTTGTTTACAAAAATATTGCAGTTTTTGCTCTACCCACATTCTAATTATATAACTATAATTAGAAATGGCCATTTAACAGTATTCAGGCCTTGTAGAGATGAAACTGATCTCCATTAAAATTTCTAAGAAGCCAGAATCAACACCACTGAATTTCAGGGGGACAAAACAGACAATCATTAAGTCACTTGTTTATTGCAATATTTCCTTGTTTCAGAAAATTAAAAATCATGTTCAAACAGATTTGGGAAAACCTTCAAAGCAGGTCTCTCTGTGAGGGCCTAAATGCATATTAACACATTAAAGGCTTAGGAAAGATCTCCAGTAAAGAAATCTGTTTAACTCTATTGAATTCAGTGTTCTCTAAATTTATTGACCTATACGATGCCCTTTAAAAATTGCATAAAATCAATTACTATCTCAGGTTAGATATGGTAGAAAATTATGATCTATAATTACCACAGAGAAGGAAATGGTATTAAAAAAATTTAGGAGACAATCAGATAAATTTGAGTGGAGATTGAATATTTGATATCAAGTTATATTAATTTTTAAAGTATATTAATGAGATTCTGATTCTGTGAGTTTCTTTCCTTGACTATTGCATGCTGAGATACTCATAAATAGAATGATTTAATGTGTAGGGTTTGCTTCAAAATAATTCAGAGCAGGGTAGCTTAGAGTAGTTGGCTACATGATTTAATGGACATTAGCTGATAACTCAAGTGTGTTTTTCTTTTTTAAAGGACATGGGTATGTTTTTAAAATTTCAACATTGGAGGTCTGAATGCCTGAGTGTTGTTTTGATGACACGAACTTACTTCAGAAAGTGTCTCCAAGTAACTTCTAATTTATACAATGGTAGTAAGATGGTTATTCCTAGGCAGATACTAACACCTGAACTAGGAGTGTTCCTCAGCACCCAGATCAAGCCTGCCACCATGCAATAAACACTTGCTGATTCATAGTTAGCTTTCTGTTGCCGTGACAAGATACCTGAAATAAGTCAACTTAAAAGGAACAAAGATTTATTTTGGCTCATGATTTCAGAGGTTTCATATTCAGTCCATGATCACCTGGGTCCATTGGTTCTGGTCCTGTGGTGAGGCCGAACATCATCATGGTGGGAATCATGTAGTGGAACACAGTATCTCACTCATGGTGGACAAGAGGCAGAAAGAGAAAGAAAGAGAGGAAGTGTCCAAGGACAAAATATACCCTTTAAAAGCATACCCATGGTGACCTAACTCTTTCATCTAGGCCCCACCTCCTGAAGTTTCTGCCACTTCCTAACAGTGCCACCAGATGGGGACCAGACTTTTAACACATGAGCTTTTTTGGGATATTCCAGATCCAAACTGTAACCTACACTGACATGGTGGAGTAGCAAGGGTATTCCTATGCATTTCACTTATTCACACACTATTTCCATGGACAGGACTTGTCAGGATTCTAGAATCTTAAGCTAGTAGCCTAAAGATCTTATTTATCAAATTATGACATGGAATTTCCGGGACTGTGTACAACATGGTGAGCTATAGGGGCTCAGCAGTACCATGGAGCAAAGAACATAGCTCTGGAATCAGATTATTGGATCTGCCTCTAGATTACCATTCCCTAGTTGGGTGATGTTGAGCAAGCCATTTAAGTTCTTTTGCTGTTTCCTCATCTATGAGGAATAGAACTGTTGTGGCTTTTAAATAAAATAGTGTAATATACAGTACATAATGACTATTTAATAATTACCTATAATCATCATCATAATAATCAATATCCTCTTTCTGGCTAGTTAGTGGCAGGGATGGCTCACATTCTGAGTAACTTCCAGTTGAGTCTCTGGGGCCCTTGTTTTTCAGCAAAGAATAAGAAGCAGTTGTAAAATTAATAGAAATATGCAGCTTTTAAGCAATTACAACAGTTTAAGTAAAAAATACTTCTGTATCTCCAAGAATTCAAACACCTCAAAATTTCCATTATGGTATGAGATCTTTGGAATATAGAAAGATCGTCTACATTTTAAGACACAGAAAGTATGAGGTTCTCTTAGACTGAGGAATGACAGCTGATATACATTAAATACCACCATCAGGGGAGATTTCTATGTGGAATAAAACTTAGAAGAATATTCTTTTGGTCAGAAATGGAAAAAATTGGAGTTCTTGTAAGAACTCCAAAATAAAAACACTGTTTTGTGTTCATAAATGTAGATTTATATCTCTGAATATTGATATCTTTTTTCTTTATTAAATTATTTATTCTAATTTGTTGTACATGATGGAAGAATGCAATTCATTTCATATTACACATATAGAGCACAATTTTTCAAGTCACTGGTTGTACACAAAGTATTTTCACACCATTCGTGTGAATATTGACTTCTTTCTCAAAACACTTGGGCAGTGTCTGGATTGATTTGTTTCTGTGGATTTTACTTAATATTGAATAAATATACATATTTACATATATTAAATAGAATATTCATTCTATAAAATATATGTACTCTGTTTAATATATATATAATAGAACATATATAAAATTAAATAGAATATATATTTTGTTTAGTACATAAATTATGAATATATGTGTTTTCTTCTATCATTGATATAAAATATTCATTTTATTAAAATATTTTCATATCCACATTAAGAAATATATCTTCCTTTTTAAAAAAGTGTTTATTGTTTAAATAAGAAGGGCAAAATTTATCACCCCCATCTAGTTTGTTGAGCAAAAAATGGGTTAAATCCTAAATATTAAATCTTTGTTAGTGGTATATTAAATTTCATTGCTACTCTAGATTAATCTTGTTTTAAACATTTGTAACATTTCTGTAAAAAGCACTTGTAGAGTGAATGTTTACATGTTGAATTCTACTAATGTTAATATTGGCTTTTATCAA
The DNA here is from genome assembly GCF_048772815.1 of Callospermophilus lateralis. Taxonomy (NCBI): domain Eukaryota; kingdom Metazoa; phylum Chordata; class Mammalia; order Rodentia; family Sciuridae; genus Callospermophilus; species Callospermophilus lateralis. The sequence continues at coordinate 53,797,472 of NC_135317.1, read as the reverse complement.
GAGTGATTTTGCAATGAGATACTTCGGCATCCAAATAATTCTTTTAAGGAACATTTAGTCTCCTTGTATCTTCCATTTTTCTGTTCAATTCCTTTAAGAATTCAAATGGTTCAGGTGACTTTAGACAGTTTAATTAGGAACATACCTATGTTTTAGAACATAACGTTTTTTTCATTTCCCTAAAATTGTCACAATTATTTCTTAAATATGTCCCAGATATTCAGAAAATTTTAGCCATGTAATTGCCTCTGATTTTCATTCTAAACATTAATAGCAATGGAAGAATGACATGACCTGCACTAAAGGTTTTGTATACTAGTTTCTACTGAGGGAATTATTTTGCTCTTCCTAAGCTTTGATTTCTTTATTTGTAAAATAAAAATCTCCTGCAGTAGTTTATTTAAGAATTAAAAAGTGCAAAATATGTAAAGTTTAGCATCGAATCTGATATGCATTAGCTATTTTTATTATCAGTGAATGATTGTCAAGTAACTAATAGATCTTTCAAAAAGTGGTTTAGCTTGGTAGGAAATTTTGAAATGTTGATTTAACTTGTCAGGGTCTCTTCATTCTCCTTTGAAAATTATCTCCATTTCTGCTCTACCAGTCAGAGATGAAATAGCTGTGTGAGCCTTTCTCCTTGGAGCAGCATGATTTTGATTCATTAGGATGCTTTACAACCTCAGCCCTCTGAGAGACTGAAAAATGCTATTCTTTTGTAGACTCTTTCCCTTGTTCTGGTTGTTGGGATGGGAGTGACATTCATTTGCGACTTTCTACATCCTAAACCCAAGTAGAGGCCCTTTAGGGCTCTCTTCAACATTACTGAATGCTACTCCCCTGACCACTGCTGAGAGATGGTTCATGGAAAGGTATTAGACAGCTAAATTGGACCATTGCCCAGCTACGTGAATCACCAGGAGAACGGAGTGTCTTTAGAGAAATGTCTTTTAAAGATACCTTGAAATATATAGGTCAAGTTCTTAACCATTCACTCTATAGTTTCTGGCTAGAGACCAAGTTGCTGGATACACTTCCTGGTAGGAAATGAGTCTAGGAGTGTTAGTTGCATAAAATGGATGTATCCAAGAGAAAGATAGTTCTGAGGCCTTGAGATCTATCTTTCAAAGAAAAGTGGGCCTTGTTTTCCAACTTCCTCTTTCTCATTTCTTTGTGATTAAACAAAGAAAGAATATAATCAGAAAGCTTTCATTTGACTTAAAATTAAAAATGCACATAGATTTGCTTTCCCAATTTTACCCTGTAGCTGGCACATATGAATATGTTTTTTTCCCTTAATGTGTGAGCAAACCATCCTGTGTCATAATAAATGTGAATAAATGCCCGTATCCACAGCTTTTGATTGAGGGCATGCTCACCTTCTCTAGAGGAAATTTCCCAAGCTGTTTAGACCTGGAGATTGCCAGCTGTCCTTCTGGATATTAAATGCCAGAGAATTTATTGCATAGTTTTATTACTTTGTTAGAATGGCTTTATATAATCTCAGCCACATGTACTCTCTTTACCTCTTTGACCTTCTTACTCTTCTGAGCAGAACACTTAGATGAAAAATAAATAAATTTAACTAATAAGTATGCTCTCCACTTGTTATTAATCCCTTGTTTTCTACCATAAGAGGAAAGCTCTTTAGTCCTGTAATTTTCTGTTGAGAGTTAGGTTTTGCAGAGAATAAGTGGGAGTTTTAAGTCTTATAATACACTGTTGTCAGAACCTGCAAGGGTAAGTTAAGAGCTGAACATTCCAGCCTATGTCAGGATTCACTCAGTTCCCTAGATCTGGGAAACTGATATTCATTCAAAATGTTGACCTAGAGCATGAAAGTATTTGAATCAAAATGGGGTGGGAGAAAGAATGGGAAGTTATATTCCATATATGTATAATATGTCAACTAAAAACAACAAATAAAAATTTTTTAAATAGGGTAGGAGAACCTCTCACTGAGAACAAGTCATCAATTAACTACAGTTATATTCTAAGCTTGAATAGAAATCCATTTTTTGGTTCATTGAATATTCAAAAATAAAGAGCTCTGCTCAATGCAAGGAAGACTTAGCACTTTTGGTGTTTGTTATCTGGAGTCATTGGCTTAAGAATAAGTAGGTTATATTTTTGGGTGCAGTCATGTAATTGAAAGGGTTTATGCATTAAAGAGTCAAGGAAAATAACATTTCAAGGATGGAGAAGGGACGGGAGAGACATAGCAAGTTCTAAAGCAGAGGCAAGTTGTAAAATAGTCCTAAAAAATAGGATCTACTTTATATGATGAGGGAAGAGCTGAGGAATAAACACGAAGCCAAGATAAGAGTAAGTCCTGTTTATTTAGTAGCAAAGAGTCCCCTCATTGTGGGCCCCAACTGGACTGGATAATAAGCCTCAAAACACAGGTGATCCACACCCATCTCACTCTCTAATGGGAAGGGTCTCTGAAGAATAATATCCCAGATGAGACTCATTAGTGCCTTATTATCTGTTCAAACCTGCTTAGTGCCTTTAAGGATCAGGACTATCTTAATGTCCTTATCTGTTGGCATGATTGTGCTTAACCTGCTAATCACAGGGAAAGGAGCAAAGAGAGCTACAGCTGAACACTGGAGAGGAAACCCAACAGGGAAAGGAAGTTTGATTAAATCCTATACCATTGCTATTAGTCTCAGGCCAATAGACTGGGCCTATTGGTTACCATTAGACTTGAGTTGGAAATGGGTCCAAGATGTCAGCAAGCATTGAATAAAAAAATCCTGAAAAAACTTCTTAAGTCAGAACTGTCATTTAAACAGTTTGCTATGTCCAGGTGCATAGGTACATTATTGTCCAGTTGGCTTGACTGGCACACAATTAAAGGGAGCATAGGATTAATGTCCTTCTTGATAATACTAGGCAGCCACATAAGGCAGGAGATAATTATTTCTTAAGAGCACTATCCACCTGAGCATGATTGGTGACTGGCTTTCCAATTGGAATACAACACTCGAGAAAAGCTCCCACCCCACCTTGGCAACAAATAACTTTCTCACTTTGGGGCTTCTAAAACCAGTTTCAAGTAGGGGCTAAATAATCCCAGTCTTACACTCAGGCATGAGACTTTATGCACAGAAATATATAAGGTAGCACCTAGCACTGAGTTTGGCATGTAGCTAGTATTTACCACAATTGATAAACTAATGACTATCACAAATGACTGAATGGATGAATGTAAATTCTTTATGCATTACCTCAGATTTATTTGCATGTTCACTCCATAACCCAGACCTTGCTAAATGTTATGGAGTGAACATATGAAATATGTCATGAGGAGCCCAACAGAGGAAAAAAATTTTTTTTTTGAATGAAGACTCACAGAAGGGAGTTTGAAAAAGTTGATATTTAAACAGACCTGAAGAATGAGTAGGCATTAGTCAGAAGAGAGAAGGGGAAAGAATATTCCATTTGAGGGTCAGCAAATGTGAAGATCATGAAGTAAGAGCTTGTCACCAGGAACGAGAAGGCAGCCAACGTAGCTGGGGAAGGAGACTAGGGGAATGATCAAAAGTGGTTAGCAGCAGGACTTGATGTATTTTAAATTCATTAGTATTATGGATTTTTTTTCCTTTAGTTTAAGCTGTTCCTCCATAGAGGATATGGTTTCTGGTTCAGGTGTCTTTTCTGAATTCCTCCTGACAAACCGGTGCCTGGATTAAACTTAGTGGTAAAACCCTTCTTCTAGCAGCCCTAAGAACTTGCATATATATCCCCAAGTAGCTTATCTTGCATATCCCTCTTTTTCCTTTTTTTCCATGTAGCCTTTTCATATTGGAGATGGAATTCTCAGTTAAGAAGAATATACTTACAACCATGTGAAAATCAGTATAACAGTTTGGGTCACACCTGTTTCTGCCTTAACAGAGTTAATCAGGACTTCATTGTCTACCTAAAGTATGTCTATGTCTTCACTCCTTTTCAAGATCCTAAGCTTCTCAGGCATACCAGAACATAAGCTCCCCAGCAATAAGCCCTCTCCCCCCCGCCCCCCCGGCCCAAGGCAGAGACCTCATCCTTGACTGTTGCTCTTGTTCTCACCAACCACTCATCTCCTGCCATACCATCTCCATAGAGTGCACACAAGGCAAATATTGGGGCTAATAGCACAAATCAGAAATAGACACACAAAACTACGTCAAGTATGTATTTTGTCCTGCAGGAGGTTTCATGTTACAATGTTTTCTGCCTCATGAAAGCTACTGAATGTTTTGTGCTATGAGGACTTGGAGAAGATGTCTTTATAGTCATGCTTTATTCCAAAAAGAAACAGATCGATTAAGGGAATAATCTGACACTTGGTTTGGAGACTGCCTGAAACAGTTGAGACTTTTTGGAATTATTAAGTTGTATCTGACACAGGGGTTTAAGATTTTTTTAAATAATAATTGCTTTGGTTCAAAGTTTTCTTTGATCCTTTCAGAAATTTCTCATTTGCTGCCTTATTTGAGTTACCAATTACATTAAACTTATTTTAAGGAAAAACATTTATTCAATGTTGTATTTCAACACTCTGGCACATAGAGGTGCTCATAGATATTTATTCATTTTATTATGGAAAAAATGTAGATACTAGGATGTGTGAAAGTTTCCTGGAAATGGTCCCTGTTTATATTATTTATAATACTATATATTGGTATATGGAATTGAAACTTTAAATGTAACTGATGAATTGATGCTATCACAAGGCCTTCTTGTCTAGGTCCCCTAGCAACATGAGAAGTTTAAATTGAAAGCACATACACCATTCTACACACTCCACTGGATAGAGGGTCCCCACTCCCGCAAAGTCTGAAATTTTGGAGAACAGAGTCTCTTCTTATCTTTACAATTATTCAGCACAGTCCTTGTAATAGAGTAAGTGGCCAATAAATATTTGTGGAAAGCCATGAATGAGTGCAGAGAAGAGAGGCTGTATTGATTTAGTGTGATGTGATCAACAGAGGAGTTGATTGGTCACCTCTGTAGAAATTGGCTTCTTAGAGTACGTTTTTAAGGAACCCATGATCAGTACCGCTGTTGGGCGTTGAAAATAAGACTGTCTGGAAGAATCTTGACTTAGAGCATTTAATCAACCTGTCAAAGGGGATCATTTTGCTGCTAGGGTTGAACTGACATCACTTTTTTGGATGGGGACAAATCATGTTTTGTTAAGAATACAATTTGAAACGTTCCTCACTCCCTCAATGATCTCAGGTAGCCTAGTCCAGCCCCAGAATCTGTGGTAGACATTTAGCTGTCTCACTTTGAATACAAACAAGTTGCTATAACCCCTGAGGCACAGCTTTATACGCAAGGCCAGAACAAGTCATGTTTGTAGTAGGAACTGTCAAGATGCTGTGATTAGAGTGATAAAGAAAGCCCTTGACACTCCTCACACATCCAGGAATACCTCATCATGCCAGGAACTTGTAATTCCCGTCATTTCTCAAAGATAGAGCAGGTCAAGGAAAGAAATTCAAAGAAGATGACACATTTAATAGTAAACACAGCAGACGGAATTATTTTAGGTAAGGGACTTAAAATCATGAATGCTGAACTCTTGTATAAGATTGAAAAAGTGAGGGTCAACAGGGAGGCAGGGTAATGATCAGGGGACAGAGCATAGAATTATGGGGCAGAGGACTGTAGTGAAAAAGCCTGGACTCACAATCGTTTACAACGCAGTGGTCCCAGGAAGTGAGCCCCTGTTTGTTGTTCAGTGAGATTTTATAGTTTTTTGGGATACTCTATATGTCACAACATCACACAGCAAATCATTTCACACCACAGGAAAGTCAAACAACAACTCCTAACATTGATTAGCACATTCACTAGCGGGAACAAGTTGGGTAGGGGCAATTGGTTAGTACAAGACGGGGATTCTTTTGAACTTATTGGTTTAAGCTGTGAGGGGTGTACGTGCTAAACTACAAGGTTTCCTAACATGTTATCAACCACCATAAACTACTGGGTGGTCATCTGGCACCCCAGGTATTTTCCCTGTCTCATGCTTATTGGTGGTTGCTAGGGGGTTGCTATGGGTCCTCACCTAGCCTAACTGAGTCAGGGACAACTGGCATCACAGATCTCTCCTGTTATTTGCAGACAAACAACTCAGCAGGGTGGATATGTGCCTAGGAGCTCTCTGTAGGTTTTTCCAAAGACAAGGGTCATGCCCCCCTCCTCGGACAGGCTTTGAGATAGAAGTTTTTTTCAAAAATGGAGTCACATCAGTTTCTCAGGATGAGAAAAAAGGAGAGAGGGAAGAAGAAAATGAGCGTGTATGTATGGGGTGGGGAGTCGTTTTATGCTAAAAGCTAAATGAAGCCCATGGGAACCAGAGTACTAAATTTACTTATGTCCTTGTCTCATATTCTTTTAAATCACATTAAGTCTTAATGTAAGAAAGTGCACTAACAAAATACACATTCAAATTCCAGTTATCTAAACAAAACCCCGCAAATTGATAAAAATTTTAGCCTTATTTATCATTAGTTCCTGGGACACTGCCTTGTACCTAGTAATCCCTGGACAAATAGCTATGACTAAAAACATGAATAGCTCACTATATGATTTTAGGTTTCCCCCAAAAGCTCATGTGTGAGACAATGCAAGAAAGTTTAGAGGTCAAATGATTGTGTTAGGATAGTTTTAATCTAATCAGTGCATTAACCCCCCTGATAGAGATTAACTGGGTGGCAACTACAGGGAGGGTGTGACTAGAGGAGGTGGATCATTGGGATGTGCTTTTGCAGTGTATATTTTGTTTGATGAGAGAAGATGTTCTGCTTCTTGGTGTCATGTACTGAACTGCTTTCCTCCATCACACTCTCCTGACATGATGTCCTGCTTTACCTTGGACCCTGAAGAATGGAGTTGGCCATCTATGTACTGAGACTTCTGATAGCATGAGTGCCAAGTAAATTTTTTTCTCCTCCAAAATTGTTCTTGGCTGGTCTTTTGTTCATGGAAGTGAAAAGGCTGACTAAAACAGAAAGTGGTAATAAGAAATAAAGTTGCTGTGACTAACATGATCATGTGGTTCAAAAACTTTTGGAGCTTTTTGGAATTTGTGGAAGGAATTTTGAAAAGTTTAGAGATGCAAGCTGGAAAAGTTTTAGATTGTTGTAAGTGGGGATTAATGGGTGATCTAGTGGGAGCTCAGAAAATTAAAATACTCACGGGACTGTGGACAGTAAAGACCAGGCTCATGGGTTTCAGAGGAAAGTGAGGACTCTGTTGGAAATGGACTAGAGACCATTCATGCTATATTCTGGCTAAGAAGTTGTGCACATTTTCTCCTTGTCCTGAGACTTTCTGTGAGATTGATTTTAAAGGGGGAAGGACTAAATAATCTGGTATTTCAAATTTCTGAAATGTTTTGAAGCCATATTTCCTATTGTTTCTGGTTGAAGAAATTAGCATTTCATTAATGACTACCATCCCTTTAACAACTATATCTCTCTTAGCCCCAGTTTTACTCACAGTTTTTCTGGCCAAAATTGCAAGTCTGCTTTCTGCTCCTAATTATCACAATAAACTTGGCTAAAAGCAAAATCCATGCTTCTACCTGAATGCTATGCTGCCTTGAAATTAATAAAATTGCTATCCAAACCCCAGATAGTTTCTTGGTAAAATTTGACAAACTGATCCTGAACAACTTCATATAGAATTGCAAGGGACCCAGAATAGCTACAACAGTCTTGAAAAAGAACACAGTAAAACAACTCAACTTCTTGATTAATGGGTGATCTAGTGGGAGCTCAGAAGATTAAAATACTCATGGGACTGTGGACAGTAAAGACTAGGCTCATGGGTTTCAGAGGAAAGTGAGGACTCTCACTTAAACCAATGGTAATCAAGAGAGTACTGACCGAATGGTCAACAAATATATGGAAAAATTGTTCAACATCTCTAATAATTAGAGAAATGCAAATAAAAACTAAATGAAATTTCATCTCACTCCAATCAGAATAGCCACAATCAAGAATACAAGAAACAATAAATGTTGGTGAGGATATGGGGAAAATGGTACACTCATATATTGCTGGTAGGACTGCAAATTGGTGCAACCACTCTGGAAAGCAGTAAGGTGATTCTTCAAAAAACTAGGAAAGGAAACACAATTTCACCCAGTTATATCACTCCTAGGTATATATCTAAAGGATATTAAATCAGCATTCTACAGTGATGCAGCCACATCAATATTTATAGCAGCTCAATTCACTATAGCTTAAGCTATGGAACCAACCCAGTTGCCCTTCAGCAGATGAATTGATAAAGAAAATGCTGTATATGTACACAATGGAATATTACCCATCCACAATAAATGATGATTTTATGAATTTTGCTGGTAAATGGATGAATCTGGAGACATCATGCTAAGTGAAATAAACCAATCTCAAAAAACCAAAGGTCAAACATTTTCTATGATATGTGGATGCAAACAGACAACAAGGCAGCAGATAGGGGTAGCATAGAAGTTCAAAGGGGAATGAAGGAAAGAGAGGGGTGATAGGCATAGGATAGACAGTAAAATGAATTGGACATAATTTTCCTGTGTTCACATGTGAATACACCATAGTGAAACTCCACATCATGTTCAATGACAAGAATGAGTCCTAGTTACAATGGTATTCTCTCTCTCTCTCTCATTCATATATATATATATATATATATATATATATATATATATATATTCAAAATATACTGTCATGTACATCTAAAAAGGACAAATTAAAAAAGGAAAGTACTAGCATTATCATAGATATGTAGTTCAATGAAATAAAATTGAAAGCCTAGAAATAAGTCTATGCATCTTATGGTAAATTTATTTTTAACAAGGGTGTTCAGTAGATTTGAGAAGAAAGAATAGTTTTTCAACAAAATGATGCTTGGGCAATTTGACATCCATGTATAAAGTTCTGGAGTTCGACTCCTGCCCGACACTATAAACAAGTGTTAAATCAAAATGGATCAGAAACCTAATTTTATGAGTTAAAATATAAAACTCTTAGAAGGGATCATAGAAGTAAATCTTCAAGACCTTGAATTTCACATTGTTTTTTTACATAGGCCCAAAGCATAAACAACCCAAGAAAAAAAGAGATAAATAAGACTCTATCAAAATCAAGAAATTTGTGTTCCAAAGGGCACTATCAAGAAACTGAAAAGACAACACATGTTATGGGGAAAAAAAAATTTTGCAAATCATGTATCTGACAAGGAAGTTGTGTCTAGAATATATAAAGAACTCTTATAATTCAAAAATAAAAATAAAAAATATTGATAGCCCAATTAAAATATGGGCAGGGGACATTTCTCCCATCTACATTTCTCCAAAGAAGGGATACTAATAGCATATGAAAAAATGCTTGACACTATTAGTCATTATGGGGCTACAAATCAAAATCATAATGAAACACCACTTCATACACATTAGGATGATTGTAAAAAGTTAGAAAAGAAACAAAAAGTCAGGAAAAAAAGTTGTAGTGAGGATGCAGGGATATTGAAAACTTCAGGTGCTGCTGGTGGAAACATGAAATGGTACAGCCATTTTGAAAAATCTAAAAGTTACAGTTCTTAGGTTTATACCTAAGAGCAGCAAACACATAAACTTATAATGAACATCATAGTAACATTATTTATAAGAGCTAAAATAATCAAAATTCAGAAACCACTCAAATATTCATGAGTTGATGAATGAATAAACAAAATGTTATATCCACACAAAGGAATATTATTTGGTCAAAGATGTACATAAAAATTACTGACACATGCTATTACACATGTGAACCTTGAAAATAATATGCTAAGTGGAAGGACCATACATTAGCATTCGATTTGTATGCAATAACTAGGATGGGTAAATCTACAGAGACAGACAGATTAGTGGTTGCCTGAAGGTGAGGATGATGGAGGGATTGAAAGATGACAGTTAAAGAGTAGGGAATTTCTTTACGGAGTTATAAAATAGTCTAAAATTGATTATGCTAATGGTTGTATGACTCTGTGAAAATATTTAAAAACTTTTCATTGTACACTTTAAATGGGTGAATGGTATGGTATTTGAATTACAAAAAAAAGAATGTTAATAACTTTGGTGTTTTGGGGTTGAAAATAATTATATAAAGTTTATCTTCTAAGTTATAAAATTAATTAATAAAACCTTTAGAAATCACAAAAGTTTTCACATTCATTTGAAAAAAGTCCATTTTATTAGAATTGGATTAGATTTACTCTGAGGTCTTACCCAAACTTACGGTTTCTGTGGAACTAAGTTTTAAGTAAGAGCCAATGTCGGGATGAATAAGATGACATGATGCATTTAAATACATCTCCAATTTGCTAGAGTAGACTTGAGCAAAACTGTGACAACCTCCTTAATTCTTATAAAGCTGAGCTCCCTGGTGGTCCACACTTAGTGCAATGTAGCATTCACAGGAACAGCAACCTGACATTCGACAATATCTGAAAAGCAATTTCAATACTATGAATGAATCCCTAGATCATTATGAATACAGTGCAAGCTTATTAAAATCTTTCTCCCACTTGCCTCTCTTTGTTGGCAACTTATGAACATTACAGTTACCTTACAGCTCTCTTCTTGCATAGCTAAACTCATCTTTTTTCTTCCCCCTAAAACTCCTTCCTAAAACTCTCCTACCCTGATGGCATCTGTCCTTTCCAAGCCATCTCAATTTCTGTGTCCCTACTCATGGGCCCAAAATTCTCTGTCATTTCCAGTGGAAATCAATTTAGCTCATTTGGATGCCTGTTAAAATTCCCCTATTTACTTTTTACCTCATTTCTACACAACCAAGAAAGGTCACACAAAGAGAATTCACTTCAACACACAAGAGAAGAGTAGTAATGCTGTTTTTCTGGTCACATTACCCAACACATCTAAAAATTAGAGGTGACAGGTTCAGACTGGAGGTGTAGTGGCCCTTGTGAGAAGAGAAAGTGAACATCATTCTGTGCTTTCTGGAATCCTTTACTTACCAGGGCAGCCAGAACATCAATTAGAAGTAGGGGAAGAATGGCTCAGGTCTCTGTGTACTTGATGACTGACAATCCAATTTGAAGGAAGATTGTTTTAAATATCAGAAGACAAGTCTCCTACATTCACATGAGTCATCTCAGAAGTACTGACCTTGAAGTTTTGAGGCCAATGGAATTCTAAGGCATCTTAAAGGTCTAAAGTATCCCAAATTATCCTATATTTTAAAACACTGATTGATGATGCTTCAATTGTTAATCTGAAAACAGGCTGAAAGGGGTTAAGAAATCATTAATTCCAGGAGTCTTTGGCTTGCTCTCGAAGTTATATGCCAGTCAATAGCATTTATTGAGTGATTGTCTTCTGTGTATAAAGCACCAAATTAGCCTTTAAATTGCATGTTCTGCGAGAGAACCCTCTCTCACCCCTTGGCCAAGGCAAGTATATCTTTCTCTGCAAATGAATTCCTTCTGGGAGTGCCATGGCATTTTGAATGTCTCTGCACAAGAGTTAAAGAGATTGGTGCTCTAATTTTACATAAATAGAAGAGACAGACTGTTCTACTTGGTTCCCCTGATTATTTTGCTCTAGATTGGTAAGAAAATTTCAGTCATATTTGAAATCCATGCTGGGACAATGTAGATTGACTTTAGAAGGTTCGCTTGATTGAAGATGATTTTCTCTGCTGCCCTCTCTCTCATGGTGCATAAGAGATATCTTTCACCTTGGATATCTTTCTTATCTGAGAAATGGCAATAATAGGAATCCTGTGCAGATATGTGGATATGAATGTTAGTTGAATTCTCTGAGAGAAGATCCAAGTAATATCCATTTGCCATCTATACTAATTGAGAGAATAACTATTTTTAGGAAAATAGGGTGAGTTATTCTTACTTGAACTCTGTTTTCCTTCCATTATTTCCTCCCAGTCCACTTTTGGGCTATTTTTGAATTTGCTACTCACAGTGAGTAAAGGTTAAGGGAAAGGAAAAGAATGGCAAATCTTGCTTTGTCATAGCAGGTGAAATGTTCTGGGGAATCTGATTTCAAACAAATGGCAGACTCTAAAAAAATACATATCTGTGACTTCTGTGCTTTATGGATAGAAAATGATGAGCAGAAACAAGCAATAAGTCTGACTCCCCCTCTTTGATATGGGGGCCACCATGTCCATGCTGCCTGGCTTAGTACTCCTGGGGCACCCCTGGGTAGAGGTGCTAAATCCATTCTTTGTAAGTTGTAATGCACCCTTGGCCTTGGCTGGCTTTAGGATGGTATGTTCCACTGAAGCTGATTTTCTGAGCAGGAAGTCTCTCCCCACCCCTTTTCCATTCAAGTCTGTTAGTCTTGTTTTCTTGTCAAAATAGAAGCCAAAGTCTTATCTACAATCCAGGAGAGACTGTCTTGTTAGACAGGCTTCACAACTGCAGGCTGGATATCAAGTTCAATCATTCTTTTGAAACTTCTCAGCTAGCTGCCTTGACAAGATAAAAGTCTATATATTTGTAAACTCAAAGCCCCAGGTAAGAGCTGGTATATATCCCAAATGCTTCTGACATTGCCGTGGATTTTGAACTTGATTGGATATGCATCTAGTAAATGAATGACACTGAGTCTTCAAGTCTGAAAAAGGTGTTATAGGAAATATATTGCTGAGAAAATAGAAAAAAAATTTTTTTGAATGGCTATTAGCAATTTTTTCTAGTAAGATGTAAAGATTCTAAAAGAAGAAACAATTTTTAAAAAAATAAAAAGCATGATTACTTCTGGCAAGGGGACAAAGTGTACTCTGAATTAGGAGTTATCTAGGAAAAGTTGCATCCAAATCTTTCTGCATCCAGTGGGATATGAGTGACATGGTCATCACAAGCCATGTGGTAATCATTGCACAGTATCTGATGTTACTAAGATGAGGATTATCCCTTCAAATTTAGTTTGTGATTTGGGACAAAAGGGGGAAAGGTAGGAAGACAATAACATGACTATAGGCATTTCCGATGTGTGGCTATTTAGTGTGGTTCGAATGAGTGTAGGGATTCTATTGGGGAAGCTGGTTCAGAGGTTACAGTAAAACCTCACTGTAACCAGGGACCACCGCAGTATATTTCCCATTCCCACAGTCATAGGTGGTTCCTAAATATTCTAAAGTGATTTTCAAGGAAATGTACTATTTCTGACAAATGCTTTCAATATTCCATTCTGTGGCTAGCCCAATACTGCTAATGTTACTTAATAGCTATTCAACATTGCTAAGATTGAATAAAATAGGTGACTCTGCATACTACTACTTTCTAGATTACCCCAAATTTTATTACTCTCAGTTTCATTAAGGTTGTTGCCTGCATTCACCATGGCCATTGAGAATTAATTCATTCTTAGACATTTGTTTGGGATATAGTGATAATTTAGGCACAGAAGCTAGTCAGCCAGAAATGGCAGGTGGTGTGAAAGAGAAAACTAACTTCAGGGCACTGGAGTAAAAGTCTTTCTGGGGCTGTGACTAAAGTACTGCTAAAGGTAAAAAGCACAGAGAATAAGGTTCCCTGAGATCTTTATTCCCTAGGAGTTTTAAGGACTGATACTCTCTTTAAAAAATAGCCATGTGGAAATACCTGGGTGTTTTATCAAGAATATAATGCTAGAATCCCAGCTTCCTTACAAAGAGAATTAGACTTCCTTAAAAATAGAACTTAGACTGGAGACCCTGGAGGATTATTGAGTCACCTGCTATTTATTTATTTTTAAAATTTTATTTGTTCTTTTTAGTTATACATGACAGTAGAGTCAATTCTGACACATTTATATAAACATGAAGTACATCTTAATCGAAGTAGGATCTAAGTCTTGTGGTTATATATGATATGGAAATTCATTGCAATGCATTCATATATGTACATAGGAAAGTTATGTCTAATCCATTCTACAGTCTTTCCTATTCCTACCCATTTCTCTTCCCTTCATTCCCCTTTGTCTAATCCACTGAACTTCTGTTCTTCCCTTTCACTGCCCTCCCTTGTTTTGTTTTAGCATCCACATATCAGAGAAAACATTCAACCCTTGTTTTTTAGGATGGTTTATTCCACTTAGCATGAAGTCTCCAGATTCATCCATTTACTGGCAAATGTCATAAAGTCATTTTCTTTATAGCTGAGTAATATTCCATTGTGTACATAAACCACATTCTCTTTATTCATTCATCTGTTGAAGGGCATCTGGGTTGGTTACATAGTATAGCTATTGTGAATTGAGCTGCTATAAACATTGATGTGGTTGTATCACTGTAGTATGCTGATTTAAAATCCTTTGGATATATACCACAAAGTGGTATAACCAGATCAAATGGTGGTTCTATTTCTAGTTTTCTGAGAGTTATCTGCTATTTAGATACATGTCTCTTAGATGCAATAATCATATGCAAGAAGTTTTCTCTCTATTATGGAACCTCTCATTCTCCCTACCTCCAGCCACCATGGGCTAACAAGTTAAAAACTTGGTTCATTGTCTACCAGTGATGGATTATATCCTTCCAAATCAAAGAACTATGATCTTGCTGCTGGAGATAATATTTAATTTCTTCCACAATATCACTACAACCTTAAGAGTTGGAGTTCTATAAACAGATGCTGCAAGAAAGAAACTGATATGCAGCACATCAATTGGAAAGCATCATGGTAGAGATTTTCCTTGTCAATCAAAAGTTTTTCTATCCTCTCCTCCCCAGGCTCTTCTCCAGTACTTTGTGTTATACTTAGTGTGGGCAGGGGGTTGCTGAGTTGAAACTGGCAGCTTTTAACTAAACTAGGCTTTGGGGCACATTTTCAAAGCTTACCATGATAGAAGTACTAAGGCAGAAACTGGAGCCTGGGGAAGACTGGATTCAGCCCTGAAGCCACGCAGAGGCTTGGAGCTAAATTGGCAGGTGGTTGGGGAAACTTAACAGGAGCATCATTAGTGGTTCAGGTGGGGATAGCACAGGAGTTGTGTTCCAGGCATTTCCTAGTTTGACTGGGCAAGCCTACCTCTGTTAAGATCAGATTATTTATTTATTTGTTTTTTCAACAGGTATTTACTGAACAAGGCCAGGCATTGTGCTAGTTAATCTGGGGTCAACTTGACAAGTCACAAGAAGTATTTCAGGCTTGGAAGTTCTTTAGATTTTAGAATATTTGCATAGGCTTTACCAGTTGAACTTCTCTAATGTAAAGCTCCCAAGTCTGAAACTTTTCAAGCATTATGTAGGTGCTCAAAAAGATTTGAGTTTTGGAGCATTTTGGCTTTTGGCTTTTCAAATTAGGGATGTGTAACATGTGTGTGTGTGTGTGTGTGTGTGTGTGTGTGTGTGTATTCACACTTTCAGAGTATCAGTTCTGTGTCTCTGGAGAACCCTGACTCATGCAAGATAAAATGGTGAACAAGAACTCAAGCCTGTGCAGAGACTCAAAACAAGATGATGCAGTGTAAGTGACTAGATTGCTCTCTCAGATTAGAAGGTCATGCAAGGTCTTTCTGAGGAGGTGACATTTAAGTTGAAATTTGGGTGACAAAAAATAGCCTGATAGAAGACCTAGGGGAGAAAAATCTTCTCAACAGACAGAACAGTTAGTACAAAGGAGGGAACCGGTATGTTATGTAACAAAAAGACCAAGAGGGTAAGAGATTAAGCCAAAGATTTGTCAGAGCCCAGGCAAGGTAGGACTTTGTGAAATGGAAGCCAGAGAAAAAATTTGATTTTTTCATAATTATAATGAAAAGTCATTGACAATTTGGATTCCAGGTAGTAATAGGATCTGATTTGAATTTTTAAAAGGTTATACTGGCTGCTGTGAAAAGAGTAAATCATAGGGCTTCCAAAATGAGAATGTAAAAACCCATTAATTTCTGCCTTTTCCCAAATACCCACTTAATGACTATAAAGAAATGTAAATAAATAGATAAACCCATAAAGTTCAAAGAGAAGGAAAGAGAACATAATAGCAACATTAATTTGGAAGCTGAAATCCACAAAGATATGTGATATCTGATTCGTCAGCTATGAGAAAGTGCCTGATTTGTGAGGTACAAGGTGACAATGGAGGAAACAGAAAAAAAACCATCTGATTTATATTGCAGACCTCTTCCCTCAATGTTCCTGCAGAGGTTTGGGAATCACCAGATCAGGTGCCTCCAGAAGTAAGGTCAAGGTGAAAGTAAATACAGAAGCAGTGGTTGCCTGGGCTCAGTGGTATATGCTTATAATCCCAGCAGCTTGGGAGGCTGAAGCAGGAGGATTGCAAGATTGAGACCAGCCCCAGCAACTTAATGAGGCCCTAAGCAACTTAGCTTCCAAAATATTTAGTAAGACCCTATTTCAAAATATATTTTTGAAATATATTTCGTATATATACATACATATAAATGTGTGTATGTAAGTGTGTATATATATATACACACACACACATATATATATGGATTGGGGATCTGGCTCAGTGATTAACCACCCATGGGTTCAATCCTCAGTACTAAAACGGGGGGGGGGGGGGAGAAAGAAAAATCAGTGGTTTTCCAGGGCCAATTTAAGAAGCAAATAGATCTTCAACTGGACTCTCCTGTTCCATGTAGTAGGTGACTGCTCACAGGACCCCTACAGAAAACTGATCTTCTTTCCCTGGAGAAGGAATAACTAAGGTCTCTGAGCTAAAGTTACCTATGCACAGATGAAGGAGAGAAGCCAGTATAAAAATAGGATAATTATTACACATTATGTGAACACCCAGAAAGTTGATAATCAAGCAGGATATTGGAAGAGCTCTTCCCAGGGAAATTTTGTTTGTCTAACAAAAGACGTAAGATGCTGACATGGGGATTCCTAAGGAATTAACCCAGATAAATCATGTTGTGAACAAGTCCATTAGTTAAGTCCTCAGCTTTGTGCCAACAGCTCTTAATCAGATTTTCAGCATCCACGTGTTATAGTTTTGGATCTGAAATGTCCTCTTTTGGCTCATTATGTTGAAGGCTTGGTCTCTAGTTCAGGACTGTTCAAGGTGGGGATTTGGGGAGTGATTGGATCATGAGGTCTCTGACCTCATCAGCATATTAATAATTTGAATGCATTATTGGGAGGTGGGTGGAAACACTAAAAGGTGGACTTAGTTGAAGAAGTGGGTCTGTGGGTGTGTCCTGTTGAGTACTATACTTTGTCCCAGGCCCATTCCTCTCTTTCTCTCTCTTTCTCTCCTCCCCCTCTCAGCTTTCTGGTTGCCATGAAGTGAACAGCTTTCCTCCACCACACCATTCTGCCATGATGTTCTGCCCTGCCTTGGACCCAAAGCAATGGAGCTGGCAAATCATAGATTGAAGCCTCTAAAACCATGAGCCAAAATAAATCTTTCCTCCTTTTAAGTTGTTTTTCTCATATATTTTGTCTCAATGACAAAAAGCTAACACACCACGTAAATAGTCACAGACTGCCAAGAATCATCAGACATTTGGGTTCTATTTTTTTATATTGTAATATAAACTATAAAAGCCAGACATATGCACTAAGAGAAAAAAGCAGCATGGATATTTCCATGTAAGAAAATGTAAAATCAAGCAAAAAATTCTTGATATTAACTTTCTAAACAGATAAAAGTATTATATCCATGAATCAGGAAGAGAATGCTATATAACAGAATTATTTAGAAAACAAAAAATTGCAACCTAGGAACCAAAAAAATCAATTGCTATTGTAAAAACCCAACACAACCAAACAAAAATCCATTCAGAGGAAGAACTGGAAGGAAAATCTGAGAAAATATTCCTGGAAATAGAGCAAGCAAAAAAGATTAAAAATTTAAAAAATTAAGAAAATTAGAAATTCTAAAACTTAAATAACATAAATTAATACAAGAGATTATGGGAAATTAAAGGAAAAAATTCAAGACACAATTTTAGAACCACCAAGAGATAAAGTCATGTCTTCAGATTGAATGGGTCTTCTTGATGCTAACATTGAGGATAAAGGCATATTAAGACACACATCACTGTTTAATATCAGAATACAGAAGAACAAAGAGATGACTGTGATAATTGCCAGAGGAGAAAAAACAAAAAAAGCATCAAGTCAATGTCAACTCCAGGGAAAACAAAAATGTTGTTCGAGAAAGAAAAAAATAATCATAGTATATAGCTTAGCAGTAAACAGTGTTGTTTCTCAGAAGGACTTATTGGCATTTGTGGCATTTGTTGTACAGCAATGTCCTGCACATTACAGACCTTTTAGTGTTCCTGGCTTTCATGAACTAAATGCCACTAAGACAATTTCCATTCTTCCTAATACTCTGACAAACCAAATATTGATCCACTTTTCAAGTTCCTTCTTAAGAGGCATTAATGAACCAGGTTGAAAATCAGTGGTGCACAGAGTATTAATAATATAAACACTGACTATCAACCATTAATAATTTTGATTATTAATCCAATCAAAATTAATGGATTGTAAAGAGGGTGACTAGGAGCTCATAGGCATAGGAGGGAAGGTAGTCATTGAGAGTCACATCCTCAATCTCCTCTTTGAGAAGTCGACAGATAATGTCTAAAACTGACTAATCACAATCCATGCAGCGATTTGGAGATAAATATGCTAGATCAATTAAAAGAGTTGAAAGCTGTTACTTTCAGGGAGGAGGAAATAGAATAGTAAAAGAATGATTGGGGATTGCCATTTTTGTGAGAAGACTTGTAGAGATGTATGTACATGCGAGTCTAATTTTGATGAAAGGTAAAATGAGTTTTGAGATAACAGTAGAGACTAGTCAGGAAGATGCATTTTTTTCTATCTATCTATCTATCATCCATCCATCCATCCATCCATTTATCGATCCATCAATCCACCACCCACATATTAATTTTAAAGAAAATGAGGCGTAGGAGGCTTTGAGAGGTTAATCAGTAGCCCAAGGTCACAGTCAGCAGAGAAGCCAGAAAGCAAGCCCAAACAATCCAACTGTAAATCCCATTCACTTGGTCACTCTTTGCTGCCTTTAGAAAAGAAAGCAAAGGGGAGGGAGAAGGGAGTGGGCAACAGACAAGAGGGGACAGTAGATGTTCTTTGAGACTCTAGGTGTTGCCTGTGGGACATTGTGACAGACATGATTTAGAGAATTCTCTGCAGGGGGGATGTAGCTTAGGAGTAGAGTACTTGCATAGTATGGGTAAGACCCTGGGTTTAACACTTGGGGGAAAAAAAAAGAGCCAAAGAAACTCTTTGCTCAGATACTACTGTAGGATAGCAGATGAATGGAAGGAGCCATGGTTCAAGTTGTTCTTGATAAGCACTCAGAGAGCAAATAAGAGAAGAAAGGGAGCTAGAACTGAGTTCCTGGCTTCAAATGCCACCTACTCAGAGTAAGATGAGAGACCTGGAGACTTGTGCATTTCAACTGGTTGATCCCAAGGGCACTGTCAAACAGCCTCCTTAGTCTATTTAGAATACCCACCTTAGTAGTTTTCTTTGGGGTAAATTCAGAAAGAACCACTCCTTTAAAGTACATCTCTATGAATATGTTTAAAAATAATCTCATCCTCAAAATAGTTCAGGTTATGTTTTCCAGCTTTTATGTTTTTCTTGACACAGGGAAATCTCATCCCTTTTCCTCAAAGACACTGTTTAACTCTATTAGATTACTTATCACATCAGCTATTTGTATAGACATTATTATTTTCATAACAAAATAATCTTTCCTCTGTGCAGAAAATCAGAAAAAAATTAGAAAATTACAAATAAGAAATAAAAGGCATCTATAATTTCCTTGCCTAAGAATAGTCACAGCTTCTGACTGGGTGGAGGCCGCCCCCTTCTTACAGGTGAGGGCTCTTTGAGGGTGTGATCAACACCTCCAGCTAGAGTCAATTCTCCAGCCTCAGGTAGGGGACTAGGCAGAGCAAACTAATAAATATTTGAGTATTTAAGTATAAAGCATATTTAAAAAAAGTAAAAAGCAGCTAGTCCACTTTGATAGAGATTTGGAGGCTTTGGAAAGTCCATATTTCAACTTTAAATCACCAAGCCCATTTTCAAGTTCTTTTCAACATCCTCCACAATCTTGTTTCTTTTACAAAACTCATTCCCCATGAGGGCTATGTTCTCCTTCAGGATTCATAGGGCATGAGCTCACTGGGTTCATTCCCACCTTCCTGTCTTCCCGTGCTCTAGAATTTTCTTCTCTTGTGCAGTTCTGCTGGTGAATATCCTATCCATTCTTCTGATTTCATCCTCAAGTCCAGTCTTCCATTCATTTGTCAACTCAATTTTCTCCCCTTTCTCCTCTGAATTCTGCAGCTCCTAGATCCTGCAGCTTAGTATGTCCTTATACTAAAGAAACATTATTGCACCTGGGTTTTTCTTTTTTCTTAGCAAAGGGCTGGGCACAAGGCTGATATACAATAAAAACAAAAAATATGTATTTTAGGGTGTATCTTCACAACCATCATACAGCTAATCCTGTATTGGGGAGAAGGGCAGTTTCTGAGTTATGCTAAGATGGGTTTTTAAAAATGCTGTTTCCAGGAAGTAGAATTCCAACTATGGGCTTTTTTTTTTTTTTTTTTTTTTGGAGAGAGTTCAAAAAAATATGAAATAGACAGCTGTTTTATTTGGAACTTGTGGATTAGCCACAGACTAACTCCCATGTGAGTGAAAGAAGGAAGCTTATCTCCTGAAGTTGAAGTCCCCAAGCACCTAAGAAGACAAGAGAGCTTTAAAGTAAGTGGGGGAAGAGTAAAATACTGCAATCCATTGCAGAAATGTTTTGTTAAGCTCTTAGAAAACAACAGCTTCAATAAGAGCAGATAGTTCATGTTTAGACTGTGGCTAGGAAGATTTGCAGGACAAGAAGGATGAACCCCCTTGGTCATCAGAACAGCCCTGACTTAGCCCTGGATATTGTTGCTTTGTGAACATGGAGGCTTGACCACCAGGGAAAAGTCTCACACCTCTTCTGAACTTACCCCCTCCAATGGGTTATGTAAATGTTGCATCAAGACAATTAAAGGTACCAGCAGAAACTGAGGCTGTTTCCACATCTTGTTTTCCGTCAGGTTTTGTGGAACAGTTTCTCTCAGAGGCACCATCCTCACAGCTCATTGACACTAATCTGTGGTGATTTGAATGAACAGATTCTAATGTGGTCTTTACTTATAATGTCCTTCTTTTTTCCACAATCCTTCTGTAAGATATCATACCTCCCAGATTAGGTAGATTGTCCTCACAGGGCCTGATACTCAGAGAGTGGCAACTTGAGAAGCTGCAGTGACATCCTGCAGCAGCAGGAGAGGTGGCTTGTTAGGGAATGGATACTAGCTGTTTTGCCAGGAAGGGGAGCTAGACACTGCTGCCCCTGGGACAGGAAGCTGGGAAGCACGTGATTAGGAAAGCATTTCCTGACCAAATTGGTACCAGGGGAAATTACCCAACTAAATGTGGTGAATCTATGATTCCAGCAGGAGAATCTCTTTCTGGTCTCTTGTGCCTTTAAGTTAGACAACAAATTAACTATTTGTGTATAAAAAACTAATAGGTGATGTTACTCATATGATGCCACATCCCTGTCTTTGGAAAAAGCTTCCTGAACTGGTGCATCCACAGACTCACCTTGGCCTTCTGGCTCCAGAGATGGGCTGGAGCCCTGGATACTTGCCTCTGACATTTTCTCCAAGGCTGTGGTGTGTCTGTGGTTGTTTAAAACTTCTGAATGTCAGCCTTCCTCAATGCCTATTTCTTGGGTGCTAAGTACAGGGTGCTATCCTGGTGGTAGTAAGGTGTGTGTGTGTGTGTGTGTGTGTGTGTGTGTGTGTGTGTGGCAGGGGGGTCAAATGTGTAAAATGTTTCTGTACTTGAGGGCTTTATTTGGTAGAGGAAATGGAACATACCTGCCCAGCTCTCATGCCAAGCAGATCCACCTTACATGGCTAAAGAGGTAAGGTGGTGGTGGGGTGTCTCAGTCTCTTTGTGCTACCATATCAAAAATGCCTTAAACTTGATGGCATTTAAACAATAGAAATGCATTTCTCGCAGTTCTGGAAGCTGAGAAGTCCAAGATCAGGGTGTCAGCAGATTCAGTGGCTGATGAGGATCACCTTTCCAGGTTCACTCACAAAGCCTCCTTTCCCCTGTGTACCTACATAATGGAAGAGGACAGAGGGCTCTATGGAGCCTCTTTTATCAGGGTGCTAACCCCAAGTATGCATGCTTCACCCCACCCATGGGGACACATACCACTGTGTTTGCAGAGAAGAAAGCCCCCCAGGAGCTGTCTACTGTAGTCACTGTTCCCATTTCATAGATGAGGCAACTAAGAGTCACAAGGTCACATTGAGTCATATGAAATGAGGAACCTAGATGGGAATATAAAGTTCTGTGTCTTTTAAAGCCCATGATCTCTCCATTTACTGCCTATTATGTTCTGTTATGTCTTTCTGGGTCATTTCAGCCAGAAATTTTTGAACCAACCCATGATGTGAGACTCTTTGCATTTATAAGTTATAAATGATGGCTAGAAGACAATGATATGCTAATATCTACTTCAAAGTAAACTGAAGAGAGAAAACCTGAAGTTCACTTTTCTCTTTTAAATTAGGTTACACAGGCCATTAAGCCAAGTAATAATAGATTTTTAGAGTTTTTGGACAGAGCATACAATGGCCACAACTTATTGCTATGCAAAGAAAAACCAGACATCCAAGGTTAAATACCCAAGATCCTGCTCAAAACTAACCTTGTCACCAGCACTAACCACGTAAGGGAAGGTTGGAAAAGCCTTTTAGACGTTTAACTTGACTTTTTTTTTTTTTTTTTAACCATGTAATTATTTTCTGTATGCTATTTCTAATGAAACTACCCATTTAGTTTCTTAAAATAAAATAAAAAAGCATTATCAAGAAGTAGAGGTTGTCTTGGCTTTGGAGTTGGTGCTAATGATGGGTCTTTTTAATTATGAAAATCATTATCTCCGTGTAACTCTGTCCCATTCTTTTTAATTACATAAACCCAGCTCATCCAACTTGATGGTATAAAATTAAATGGATTTCAGGAATCTGTAGAAAATCCTGCAAGTTCCAGATGTTCATGTATTCTTTTTCAATTCTCAATTTTGCCAACGAATGTTCTTTGAACAGGATGTGACAACAGAAATTCACACACTGTATACAGATTTTCACTTCTCTAAACACCCTTAGCTTTACAGTAGAATGAACATTCTTCATGGGCAGGGACCTTGTCTGTCTTGCTCATTATTGTAGCCCCAGTGCCTGACAAAAAGTTAAATGCTTAAGTCAGTTTCTCAAGGTGAATTGGACTCCTGTAACACTGGCTTCAATTGCCACTGTCACCACTATGACACTACTAAGTAGCCAGATATTCTCAGTGTGATGATTAGAATTTGGGTGGTCTATGTAAAACTGAGTCTGGAAAGACATACTCATCCCCAGATTAATAAGCCAGTAAGCGAGAAACAGACCAGAACCCAGGACTCATGTCTCCAAGTCTGTGTTTATTTTACAAGACAGTCCTGCTTCCTCTTGGTCTCTGGTTAGCTATCTACTCAGCTCAGGGTGCTTTGTCCCAGCTCCTCGTAGCAGAAGGGATTGATGCAAACAATTTTGGGGAATTATTGCTTTTAGTCCCTGAAATCCTCCTGTGAATGTTTCAATATGAAAATGTTTAAGAGCAGATACTGAATTGAAAAACTTTTGGCATTAATTAGATATCTATTTCTCTAAACCAAGCCAAACATTTTCTAAATCTACAGTAATGCCATGAATTGTTATGTTTCTTTCCTGTATGAAAAGTCATTAGTCTTATATTTTATGTCACCATGATCAATAAATAAGCAACCACATAGTTATGTCTAATCATTTTGTCTATTGAACCAAATTCTGAAACTCATGACAAATATATCAGAACTCCAGATTTTATCATAATGTTTAACAGAAATGGTTGCCTCTCTAATCTTTAGCCTAAGGTTCTTGACATTTTTTTTGCTTTTTTCGCAGAACACAGTTCTACTTTTTTTTCAGCTTGATGTTGTTTTCTTTCCCAATTCCTCTAAATCTGGATTATATTTAAGGACATTCAAGAAGCAGTTGTGTATTTGATAGAGTGGCTTATGCTAGCTATAGCCAATTGTTAAATTTTTAGGGATTTTGCGGGCTGGTTATTAATTAAACAGCCATTATACAAATCAAAATTGCTTAAACTTAGAATTAAATGACATTTAAAAACAAATGATAAATATTTAAAACTTTTTACATCCTATTTATCTGTATTCTTGGTATTATTTGTCTATTGTATTTATATGGTGAAATCACTATATAATGATATGCTATTGTCTGCCTCTTCCCTACTCAGTGTTCAGTGATGCCACATTGTTAGCTTGGAATTAGCCTTGTTGGGTATATTTTCATGGTGGAAATTGGTATTCTGTACAAAGCAAAGATTGTCTTTTATAGGACCAGTTGTTAGACATTAACCAGAATACCACTGAGAGCAGAGTTGAGGGTACAGTTATTAGAGGGCTCTGGGTTCATTTAACAACAGAATCAACTTGGGGAAAACACCTAATCTCTCTGATGTTCAAAATGAATTTGTTGTGGAGATCATTAGCCTATAATCAATGCAGTTGAGAACAGTGTAAGTTACACTTATTTGGATCTAGTTAGGATTGCAATCTGGGAAAATACTATTGACAGTGTGCTCTGAGGTTTTACCAAATGGCAGCTGTATTTATAGCTTTAATTAGGGGTAGAGTTTGATAATTCCATTATTTGTTAGTCAGGAATTATGACTTGTGGGGGTACAAGTCAGTTGTCTTGTAAGAAAGGAATTGGGTGGCATCTCATTGTCTCTGTAGCTAGAGTGGGAGGAACTGGTTGTACAGATAGTCAGCCAAGGTTAATGACATTTAAGATGAGCCTTGTCTACAGCTCAGTTCACAGCCTCAGCTGCCTAGGCCTGTAGGGATGAGTTCTGAGTAGCAGTGGCTTCTCCACTCCATTGTAGGTGTTTCCAACAAATGCTACTCCATTTTGATTTTTTTCCCCTGCCAAGAATACGTATATGACGCCACAATTCTTACCTTATGGAATATGTTTTTAAAATGATGGCTATTAAAATTAATAATGCTACCTTTGTCTCTTTTCTCTATGTAGCAGGAAGAAACATGTCTTTTCAAAGATAAATGTTGCCGCTTTTGCTATCTGCAGAAGTAGCATCCTTTGTTTTATGGATAGGTATTTCCATTGTTGAAGAATATTTTAAGAATTGATGAAATTGATGGAATGTTAGGGACTTTTAATGGGCAGAAAGATGTAGACCCTTTGACACAGCCTATGTGGTAACATTAAGTACAAGATGGAACTGAATTTACCTGCACAGTAAAGGAGCAGGAATTTGGGGATTCAATGGGGACTCTAGGAAGAAGGGATCTAAAATAAAGCAGAAAAATGCAGAGAATTGGAGAGTTCTAAGTGGAATCTCCAGATGGACACAGGAGAGTTACTAGCAGGGATGCAGACAAGAACTGAAGGGAAATCCATCCAGGAAGAAATTCTCCACCATGGGTGTGGGGTCAGATATGCAACTTTCAAGGTTGTTGTTCCTGGTTTTGATTTAATTTTCCTCCATTGCTGCCACACCTAATAAAAGTAAAGGATGTTGCACTACTGGTGCTTTGGGGAGCCAACATGAACCAACTAGGAGAGACATAGATAATTCAGTGAAAGGAAAGGGTGTGATAACAAACTTGAGCTGCACACTCCAGCCCTCATCCTTTGGAGACTTATACAAATGTTAGGGAGAGCACTGGGTTTCCCATTGTATTTGAGATGGCAATTGTTTTACTTATCATTAAATGTGAAGCTGAAAGGCTCAGGAAACATTTAGGCAGCAGACTTGTGGGTTGCAGGCAGCAGTATCATCCAAGTCCTGCACAGATACTTATCCAATGTATATTTTTAGTCCTAATCTTGCCCAGGCTACAGTCTGTCTGTCTAATTGCCTGGTTCATCTGCTTACTGTACCTTAAAATTAACAGATAAAATTACTAAGTCTCCTCACAAAGATGGCCCCCCTGTATTGCTTATTTTTATTACTTTATCATTATTTTCCCAAGGTGTTTGAGATAAACAATAGTAGAAGCTTCTTGGATTATGGTGGATTACATCTTCATAAGATCATTGAAAATTGAAAACATTGTTAAGTCAAAGATGCATTTAGTATACCCATGCACTCACCATGCTAGGTTAGCAACCCAGTACTATGCAGAGTACTTGTAGTTTAGTCTTGTCATAATATGGGTGACTGGGAGTGTGGCTGGTTGCTGCTGCCTAGCATAGGGAGAGAGTATTGCATATCAGTAGTCCGGTAAATGATCAAAATATAAAAATGTGTAGTATAGTTGTCTACTGAATTATGTACCACTTTACCACCATTGAAAAGTTAAAAAAATGGCAAACCATCATAAATCAGAGACCATCCTACCAGAATAGAAACCAGCAACCTGACAATTCATGTCTCCATAGCTCAATGTGTTATAAGAGTTGCTACTGATTGATGTCATTTTTCTTTTCTCTAAAAGTGTCTTGACAATTATAAAGTACCTCTACCCAAACTCTCTCCCATGATTCAGACAATAACTTTGTAAATAACCAGATTTCTTTCCATGTTACTTGGTGGAGAGGAATAGTTCACATACCGTCATTCCATGTAGTGCCTTGCTGGACCAAGTTCTATAACAGTCAATGGCTCTCCACTCGGTTCTACCTTGGGAGAATCATGGGTTCCACCTCAAAATACTGCTTTCCATTGTTCTGTGACATCCACTCATATACAGAACTCCCTTGGTTTTAATGTGGCATCAATGTTGAGAAGTACTCTCCTAGACCTTGGCTTTCCAAATATGGGTGGAGTTTTCTATGTTATGGTTTCCTAAATGATATTAGTTGGCTACTAATATGTATGTACTAGCAAATCTGAATTTAAAAGAGCCATATTTATCACACTTATGTTTTACTTATTTTCATCTGTGCTGGTGTAATTACTGCTGTGAAGGTTAGCGATGGCTTATACATACTACTGGTTGTGATCATGTTTCTATTTGCTTCCTACAATTCCTTGGTGTTTGGGTGCTTTTCTTTCCACAAGGGAGACTTCAGAGTAAAAAATCAGGGTGTTCACAGGGAGGCTTTGTTTTCTTTTGAGGTGGAGTCAGAGAAGACAGAAAATAAGAGTTAGTCCTTTCCTTCTTAAAGGAGGGGTTTCCTGAAAGCACAGATGGATGAATCTCAGTGTACAGAGAATTAAGCCATGTGTAGAGGTGTGGGGCGGACCACTCAGAGCTTGACCTGGCGCTGGAATCACAAGGGTGAGAATGCCCAATGCCTAGCTCCTATAGTTATTGATCAGTGTCAGCTCCCTATACCCTATTTGTGCCCCCATCTGCTAAATATTTATGCTTTTCTCAGTCCCATAGTCTCTTACCACCTTCTCTAGGGCCTTCCCTGATTCACTCAGACTGAGTTAATGCTCCTTCCTCCTGTTCCCATAGCATCCCATGATAGCTTCCTCTTTCACTGCTGTTCGGTTGTTATGGTTGTTTCCTGTCTGCCTCCCCAGTGTGGCTCTGGGTTTCTGGTAGGCAGAGATAATTCATCTTCATGGCCTAAGGACTCCCGCGTGTCTATCACATGGGAAATGCCCATAAAGTACTTTTGCCTAAATGAATGGAAGGGACAGGCAAGCAGGGTGAAGACAAAGGTACGCAGAAGTACTTGAAGGAACAGTGTCCAAGTAGTGAGGGTTATGTTGTTCTGGCTGAAACTTCCTTTTGCAAAATGACATCTTTGAACTGGGAGGAGGAGGGAAATCATGTATAGCCCAAATGGGCTCCTACGGGTCAATGAGAGAGAGAAAGCAACTAAAGAACACGTTAAATCTCAGGCCTTTTGTGGATGTGTCCGATGTGACCCATCCACTATTATCCAAAAGTGTTTGTCACATGAGTGGAAAAAGAAAAAACAAAACACTCAGGACTCACTGCTCTCATGAGGCTGTCTCAGGAAACAGAATTGATGATGTATTTTCTCATTGAGAGATGTGTCCTCTTATATTATCTGCTGCAAGAGAACAACATTATCAATCTCTTGTTAGGGTTACTTTTATATTAAATTGCCCCTTTAAGTCCTAGTGATAAAGAGTGGGTCAGGAAAAAAAAAAACAACTTTGTGCAGTGACTTTTAGAAGATGGCTTTGACCCAGCTTCCTAAAAGGCTGAAAATTCGAATGCCAGGCCCAGAGTGACGAGTGTTGTCTTAAGGGTATGTGGGTTAAAAAGGTATCTGTGTGCCATCTAGGAGTGAGGAAAGTAAATGGAGATGGCTTACTGCTCTTTTTCTCCTTGTCTTTGAAGAAATTTAGTTAGATGCCTTAAATTTGGAGAAGGACAGATTGAGAGTTTGTAATGCCTGTGATTGTGAGTGGGGGAGGAAGGGAAGAGGAAGGAGAGAGGAGGAGGTATTCTTATTTATTTATTTGTTTTTTGGTACCAGGGATTGAACCCACTGAGCCACATCCCCAGCCCTTTTTCATAATGTTATTTAGAGACAGGTTCTCACTAAGTTGCTCAAGGTCTTGCTAAATTGCTTAGGGCTTCACTAAATTCCTGAAGCTGGCTTTGAACTGGTGTTCTTTCTGCCTCAGCCTCACAAGCTCCTGGAATTACAGGCATGTGCCACCATGCTGGGTCAATTTTTTTTTTAAATAAATACAGAGGGAGGAAACTATATTGGCAGATTTAGGCTAATATTAGGAAGAATGTGAGAATTATATAATCCTGGAATTGTTTTCCTAGGCATCTCTAGCAGGGCTGGTTCATGGGTTGTTGGTTTGTAGGTTACTAGAAGGCTGCAAGGTCAAAGTCATCTTCTAAAGCTGCCTAAACATGGGTGTTGTATGGCCATGCCCAGGGTTCTGTGATGCATGGCAATCCTTGTCCCTATGTTGGAAAGTGAAAGAATGTCCAGAATGGTGCTTTGCTGAGGCCTCGTACTCTAAGCCATAAGAATGCCTTTGTTCAAATGAATTTCTAATCCTTTCCTGTGATCTGGCTGAATATGGGAAGCCCTGGATCCCTGGAGAGAGATGAGGATGTGAATGGGCAAGGGCACCAGAGCTATGGAAGTTGAACTTCACTTCTCCATTTGTCTGTGCCTATGGGCTTCTCCCGATGAAGGTAGAAGGTGAGGCAGTGTGGGGATTAGGATGCCATGGTGTGTGTGTGTGTGTGTGTGTGTGTGTGTGTGTGTGTGTGTGTATGTTCTGTTGGCAGCATCTCCTTCATCCTAAGAGGGTTGTGTTAATATCCACCCACTTTTTCAAGCTGAATTGTACTGGATTGCTTTGCTAAGCTGCTCCCCATGCCCACTCACTTGGAAATGAGAGTGCAGGAAATATAGAGTAAATTACATTTTCTTTATCGTTGAGCAAGTGTGTTTGATTCATTTTAAGATTCTTACAGTCACACTGGAAAAGAAATATACAATATATTTTTTTTCTTTCTTGGTACAGGAGATTGAACTCAGGGGCACTTTGCCACTGAGCTACATCCCAAGTTTTTTTTTTTTTTTTAAAGAAAGAGAGAGAGAGAGAGAGAGAGAGAGAGAGAGAGAGAGAGAGAGAGAGAGAGAAGAGAGAATTTTTTATTATTTATTTTCAGTTTTCGGTGGACACAACATCTTTATTTTATTTTTATGTGGTGCTGAGGATCGAACCCAGTGCCCCACACATTCCAGGCAAGCGCCCTACCGCTTGAGCCACATCCCCAGCCCCAAATCCTTTTTATTTTTCATTTTGGGAAGGGTCTCACTGAGTTGCCTAGGCTGTCCTCCAACTTGTGATTCTGCTGTCTCAGCCTCCCCAAGAGATTATAGTTATGATCTGCCATGTAGGGCACCACAGTGTTTCTTGTTTTATTTTATTTTATTTTTTAAAGCTAAATCTTTATTTTGGTTATCCTCTGGTCTGAATCTTTCCTTTGCTTCAAAATTCATTTTTGTATCCCTTCCTTCCCACCTGCTGCCTCCTCCTTCCACAAGCTGCAGTTAGAAACAACAGGTGCATAGTCTAGACCTAGAGAGGGTTTTATGCTGGAGTTAGGTGTCAGGTATTCTGTGCTTCTGTTATCTAGCAATTTGGGGTAACTCATTTGTCTCCCCAGGACTTAGTTTTTCCATCTGTAAAATGGAGGAAGTGGCAGTTACTTCATAGGGTTGTCTGAAAGTTCAAATGAGAAAATACTGCACACAGAAACCTAAATATTGGTTGAATAAATGGATTTGTGAATGTGTGAACCTTCAACTTGGTTAGTAGCAGAATCAGGGCAAGTTATTATGAACTTCTTTCTGATTGCCAGATTGTATTTTTACATAGGTAGGTTTAGGATGTTAAGAAAATTCCTTTTCTTAAAATAATTAAATATATATTCTATCTGATACATGAAAATATAAAATTGACATTTGAATGAGATGACATGATATTTTGATACATGTTTACACTGTGCAATCAGGTTAAACACATCTATCTCCTTAAACATTTATTATTCCTTTACAGCAAAAACATTCAAAATAATTTGGTCTAGTACACAATCAGTACCTATAGTCACCATACAGTACAATAGCACTTCAGAACTTCTGATTCTTATCTAACTATAACTTATTATCCATTAATAATTTTCCCCATTCCTCTCCCTCTACTGAATTTTCAATTCATCTGAATTCTTAATCAAAATGTTGCCAGGCATGATGGTGTACACCTGAAATACCAGCAGTTGGGGAGGGGCTAAGGCTGGACAATGGCAAGTTCAAAGCCAGCCTCAGCAACTTGGTGATGCCCTAAAGCAACTTAGCAAGACCTTGACTCAAAATAAAACATAAAATGAGCTGGGGATGTGGCTTATTGGTCAAGTGCCCTTGGGTTAAATCCCAAGTACCAAAAAAAAAAAAAAAAAGTTTATCTTTCTGGGTGAGAGATTACTGTACATATAATATATGTATGTATGTGTATAGATGGGATGTGTGTGTGAGTGTGTGTTTTTACAGAATGGTGTTTTCATGTAGTTCCTGGAGAACAGGACACCAAATACCAGCTTTCATAGAGGCATGCATTTCAAACAATGCAAACTGGGACTATGTTTTGTGATTATGTATTTCCAGCAAAATACTATGAATTATAAACTATGTTTTCTACTACAGAACATCTTGGCA
Source organism: Callospermophilus lateralis (assembly GCF_048772815.1). NCBI lineage: Eukaryota > Metazoa > Chordata > Mammalia > Rodentia > Sciuridae > Callospermophilus > Callospermophilus lateralis. Next base: position 53,766,175 of record NC_135317.1, on the reverse strand, counting down.
GCTCCAAAAGAATTAATGTTCAAGGAGCCAAAAGGTAATAGAATAAGAAATAGTGTGAGACGTGGTTTTTCAAAATAGTTTAGAATGACTAGAAATTGGGTGCTTTGATCCTTTGATACATAAGATGCTTTGTATTTTTCATGGTCTTGTCACTTGCATGATTTAATTTGATTCTAATAATATCTCTTGCAGATGTATAAGTTTATTGTTGTTATCCCCATAGATTCTAAAATACATACCTGGAAGTTAAATAACTTGGACAAGTTTTGCAAAGCAGGATTGAAAGAAAGCCGAGGAATCCAACTTGAGTTTTCACTAACTAGTCTCCCAGCTTCAATTTTTGTCTTCCTTCAATTTGGTCTCCATGCAGCAGCAAAGTGACCCTTTAAATATGTAAACCAGATCATCCACTCTCCTCGGATGGTTTCTCATTGTAATTCCAATCTACCCCAAGTCCTTGCAATGGCTTACAGGTCCCTGGATGAACAGTCCTCTGGAGGCCAAAAGAGACCTTCTGGTCTCCCTTTTGTTCATTATCATCCAGGTTCATCAATCTTTCATTTTCTAAATATATCAAGCACTTTCCTGCCTCAGACCCTTTGCAAGTTCTGTTTCTTTTGTTTGGGATGTTCTTCTCCCAGATTCACATATGACAAGCTCCTTCTTATTTTTGGGGTCTCAGTTGAAATGTCACCTCCTCAGAAAGGCCTTCCTTGAAGTGCCTGTGTAACTGAGTATCCTTCACCCTCTTAGTCTCTCATTGCAACAGAGCTTCCCAGCCTGAGCACCTCAGTATATTGGTGCTTTAATGGGATTAAAAGGGTGTTGCCATAGTGACCCCTCAGCTCTGGAAAGAACTGGGGGCACAGGAGCCAGAGTCCTTCAGCTATGTTCAACCTTATCTTTACTCCAGTATTCTGCAGATATCTCAGTTTTTATGCATAGCATCATGTGAACATATTTGAAAATCACTACTAGCATAATCTCGAACTACTTTTCTCGTATCATGTGTGGCTACTGGGAATTCACCAATTTGCTTATTTGTTCATTTCATCTCTCTTCACTGAATGTAATAGAATTTATTTTGTTCATCCATGTACATCCTATAGGGTTTTAAATAGCACCTGCCACACAGTGGGTACTTATATGTATTTGTTAAAATGATGAGCCCTCTCTCTTGTCAAGAAAGGAGTACGCTGGGATAGGACATTGAGTGAGGACTTGAGAAATTCAACCTTTGAGGCGGTGAAATGATCCTGCTGTTACTACAAGCCTAGAAATAGAGTCAATGCAATTTTGTAATATTATTCTTCCAAAGAACAAAGTCAGAGCAAAATCAGCAGATTGGAATATAAGCTAAGTCTGAGGCTGTGGAAGTTTCTGCCAAAATCAGTACTTGTAAATTCATAATATTTATTTAATATTTAATACTAAAACAAAACATCCGATATTTACTGAGACAATAACTTTCATCCTTTGGGGAATAGAGTAAAACCAAGCTACAAAAATCAGCTTCTATTTCTCTCTCTCTCTCTCTCTCTCTCTCTCTTTTTTTTTTTTCTTGTTGCCCTCGGTCAGTAAGTAGTTAGCTGAATGAAGGTCAAATCTTGTAGCACGAATTACCAAAACTACTATAGCTATGATTTTGACAGCAAACTACTGATTTTCTCTAAGAAAAAGCACAGAATTGCAAAAGGAATTACCATTCTATGTCAAAGACAATGCTCTGCTAATAATAACGTAATTAGAATTCCATCAGGTAAATTTTATCTTCACGAGTTTTATGCTCACAATGCACACACACAAGACATTTGCTGAAGGAATCTATTTTCTCCCTATTTGCAATTTTCTTATGATCCGCCTGCCCACCCATTCCTTAACTCATGTAACATACATTGGGCAGACAGAAGAGCTCCATTTCATCCAGGGAATAAATATCATGTCTACTGCCAAATTGGTTAAGCAGTATTCTTACAGTGGTTTCTGTGAAATGATTTCACATTGAATCATTATATGGGGAAGCTGGGTGGCCACAGATCCTGTTTAAGGTGCTGATCAAGTTGCAACTTGTTATCTGTCCTTCGATCAGTCACCATACAAGGGGAGCGCATTCTACTCTAATACTGTTCTTTTCATTTTTCTATATTGATTTCTCAGAAATAGGTTTCAGTATTCTGGAGGCATTACCAGCTGAGAAGGGACATTAGCAAAGAACAATCTTAAGCTATGTCTACGTGAGGTCTCTACAATTGCTTTTGAAGTGAAACGGTCAATCTCCTCTATCTTTGGAGGAGGGAACCAAGCAGCCCAATTTACTGACTTTGCTCCACCGAGGAACTTAAATTTTGCCAGAATTGACCAGTCAGTTTAAGACAAAGTAGCTTTTGCCTACATTGCAAATCAAAGAGAGGGGGAAAGAAATTGAGCAATTAGATTGTCTAACAGGTTTACCTATAAGAAATTTCATTTGAACTTTTATTTGAAAGTCAAAACTCTTCCAGGCTCTTCTATTGCTAATTGCTGAGGCCAGTTTGGGTGACTGCATGGTTTGATATGTGACTGCAGATTGCATATTGAGGTTATTCTTCACCTTAAGCCTCTTTGTTATGTTTTTTTTTTTTCTTTTTCTTTTGGTGTGTGTGTGTGTGTGTGTGTGTGTGTGTGTGTGTGTACTGGGAATTGAACCCAGGGATACTCTATCACTATCCTCAGCCCTTATTATCTTTTATTTTGAGACAGGGTCTTGCTAAGATGCTCAGGCTGGCCTTGGACTTGAAATCCTTTTGCCTCAGTCTTCCAGGTTTCTGGGATTATAGGTGTGGACCACTATGTCTGGCTATGGATTGAATATTAACATCCCCCAAGGACCCATGTATTAAAGTCTTGGTATTCAGCTTGCTGCTATTGGGAGCTGATGGAACCTGTAGGAGATGAGGCCTAGTGGAACATCTCAGGTCATTGGGGGCATGCCTTTGAAGTGAATAAAGTGAATATTAGGATCACATCTCTTCTTCTTTCTGCTTCCTTGCAGTGAGCGTCTTTGCTCTGCCACCTGCTTTCCACCATTATGTGCTGCCTCTCCACAGGCCCAAGAATATGGGCCAACCAAGCATGGACTGAAATCTCTAAAACTATGGGCCCAAATAAACCTTTCTTCCTTTTAAACTGATTATCTCAGTGAAGGAAAGCTGACTGAGATTTCTTTTTAGGATGGGGTGGGGCTCCTTATCTGCATCTAATCAGCTATACTTATCTCTGCTACAGTGCCCTTGTCTATCTTGTGCCCACCTCCTTATATACCATGTATTTATTGCATGGATCATGGGGGCTTCACAAATGTCAACTGAATTATTGGTCTCTTGGTTAGAGGAGACGTCAGTTTTTGGTTAAAATGGACATCTTTCAAGAATTTCCTATTATTCATTGCAAGAGTTTTAAATTAGGAGACCAGGTTTCCGAAACTCACCTAAAGATAAGAATAGCTCTTGAATGTGATTCTAGGGTTATGGGGAAAGTGGGGAAAGCCTTTCAGGATCATATTTAAAAGAACTATCCTGGGGCTGGGGATGTGGCTCAAGCGGTAACGCGCTCACCTGGCATTCGCTGGGCGCTGGGTTTGATCCTCAGCACCACATAAAAATAAAATAAAGATGTTGTGTCCATCGAAAACTGAAAAATAAATATTGAAAAAAAAGAACTATCCTGGAGGGGTGTGGCAGGTAGGTTAATCAAGCTGTTCTGGGCGTTGGATGGGGAAGAAAAAGCACAGATGTAAGTGCAGTTGGTAAACTCCTGAGGATATTCCTGGGAAGCGGCTCTCCCAAATCCTCCATGCTGGGCAGACAAAACCACTCCTCAGCGCTTGTGTAAGTTTTAAGTCCAGAAACACAATTAAAGGTCACCTTGAAGCAAATTCTCTGCCCTAATTTTACAAGGGAGAAAACTAAGTCTTCAACACATACTTTATAAAGCCCAGATTACCTAACTCAGGGCCAATTTCATGGGTTTATGTAGCCACATGAGGCCCTGTCCTCTTAAAAGCTCTTTGGGGCTGGGAGTGCTAATGCTTTGCTCTGCCGTCTTGAAATTCCTATTAATTTTATCTTTGAACTCACATGTTTCAAGGGAACTCTATGGGACAATGGAACATGTGCATGAGCAGAGGAGAGATGTATGGCATGCCTGTGCCCTGTGGTCTGCCACTCCATGAGCAGGTAATATCTACAACACCCCAGAAGCACAGAATTCTGGCAGACCCATGAAGTATGGGAGTTCACGAGACTCGAGGTGGTGAGTATAAGGTAAGTGTGAATGAAAGTTTGTATATGAAAGCCCCCCAAGGCCATCTGAAACAGAATTTGCTTTCAATATAAAAAAGAAATGGCATATTAAGAAATATGCCTGAAGAAGGAGACCTATCATATCTTTTCTTGTTCGTATTACTTTCCTGTATTAGCTAAACATCGGCACTGAAAATGATGACATTGAAAGAAAATGAAAGGTAGGGAAACCCATTAATCCTCTTCTTTTCAATCCTTCCTTGTACACCAGTGAGTTGGAAGTAGGGGACGCTGCTAGTATATGAGGGACCCCCATGGAAAACAGCACTCCTCAAAATGATGGAAGTAAAACCTCTGAGGGGCGAATAGACAATCAGACCCCATCCCCTGAAAAAAAGGGCAGATGTGCTCTCAGACCTTAACTCACAGTTGTCAGCCATTGAAAGTATGCTATGTGCTTTTTCCTGTTCTCAATCTGGAACTTACAGGCCATTATCTATGAAAAAGTATGATATGTGTTCTTCCCTACCCCCACACTCTCTGAAATAATCTCATCAATGTCAAAAGCCAGGATGCCTTTGCCTTAAGTTTCCAAGGATAAACTAGATAAGAGAATGGTACTGTTGTAGGATTTAGGATTTTTTAACCCACAAAGGGCTAAAGACAAACCTCTAGACCCTAACCTTGTCTCTTGCTTGATTTGTGCTTTCTTCTCCCCTTCACCTGTGTGTTCACTTAACAACTTCGGTGACTCATCCTTATCACAGAACAAAGATGGTTATATCAGACAGATGCATCCATAGGAAAGATGTAATGTTTGGCTCCAGATTGAAGGACTGCCCCTCCCTCAATGTCAAGGTTGAAGTTCTTATACAAGCAAAGAAAAACACCTTTGAAATGTACCTTAAGTCAATTAAAATTCTAAACTCTAACCCAACCCTACCCTCCTTCACAGGAATAAAAAGTGTCTCCTGGGCTGGGTTGTAGCTCAGTGGTAGAGCACTTACCTAGCATGTGTGAGGCACTGGGTTCATTTCTTAGCACTACATATAAATAAATAAATAAAGACAACTAAAAAGAAATTTTTAAAAACATCTCCTTTGTTTGTTCCAGGAACTGTTTGATCTTACTCCACCAACACTGTCTCACCCCTCTCCTTGAGGTTAACATCTCCCCACGATTAAAGCTTTGCCTGTGTGTTTGAATGTCTCCACCCAGTTTTCATTTTTATTGTCACTGGGTCAGAATTCTCACCTGTGGCATCAAATATGCACATATCAAGAGGTAAAAAAAGAGATGTTGAGTGAGTTTTGTGCAGCGTTTTCACTGTTCCAATAAAAAAAAAATTCCTAAGAGCTCTGAAATAGGAATTGTATAATTTCTGCCTTGGTTAAATACTCTTACATTTGCATTTAAAACTGCTGTTCTGAGGATGAATGGTATAAGGGTAAATTCATCCTATAAATTTAAAATTTCCATTTTGCTTTGCTTAAAACAACATTAAATTGCAAACAAAAAGCACCATGATATTTTGAGACAGGGAGACTGAAAGGGAGGGTAAACCTTTACATTTTAGCACCTTTAACAGCACTTTTGTCCTGCTTTTTAAACAAGGAGCCTACATTTTCATTTTGCCCTGGTTCCCACAGATGATGTTGTTGGTCCTGACTCTGGTGGCATCTTTATCCCCAAGCTTCCAACACAGTGCCTGTTGCACCTGAGGGTAGTAGCCTGAAAAAGAAGACAGGAAGACCCTGGCAGAGTACCTCCTGAGGCATAAAGATGTCACTCTGGCTTCTACAAGAAAAATTCATGCAGCAACTTTACCTTGGTCTCCATGGAAACCGGTAATGCATTAGAATTGAAAAGTTAAAACAGCTTTCTGCTGGCTCTCCCTCTAGGAAGAAACTCCTCAACATATTAACTAAAATATATTAATAGATGCAGCCTGCTACAGGCTTTTGACACACCTAACGTGACACAGATCTATCCTTTAAAGCATAGGTTCTGTGAGCAGTCTTCCCCTCACCGCCTCCCCGCCCCCACCACTTTTTTTTCACTCTTTCTATCCAGGGACCCAAAAAGAGAAAATGAGATCAAGTCCATTGTATTCCAATGACTGTGCATGTAAGGCTTCTTTTAAGACACATACAATTGAGCTTCTCTGTTCCTTGATTTCTGTTAGGTTGAAGTTCCCTGCCCTGGAACTGAGAGCAGGGACCTTTTAAGTGTTTGTTTATAGTTTGATCTGAGTCAAACTTAGAAGACTGATCTCTCTTTCAATACTGAGTTTCCTGGGGGGAAAAGGTAGTGAAGTGCAACTTCCTACCCACTTGGAGCACCAGTAGGGGATCACTTTGCCTAACTCTGGCTGTGAATGGGACATTTTGCAAGTTGTTCTTTCATGAGGATATTGAGGGGGATGCTGAATTGTGAACGATACTTTCCCTACAGAACCTCTCCCCATGAATTCAGTCTAGTTGGCCTTGAATTTCCAAGAATGATAATTACTCGATAGCAAGAGTGGAAGACTCTCAAAATCATCCATAGTGTTTCTCCAAACTACAGATTAACTGGCACTGAGACTGGTACCTACTTCATTCTTTGCTCATCTCAAATTCCCTTTAGGGTGGAAATATGTAAATAAGAGGGTCAGATAGATCTTCCTTTAAAGTCTTCCTTTAAAATAAGCAATATTATGCAATACAGCAAAGCAAAACATAACAAAATCCTTTCTTCCTCAACCCCCTCAAAAGCACAACACTGCTTAGCTGTGCACCTGGGAGCCATCCCCTACAGGAGATCTTGCCAGATGGCCCACAAGCTCACCTGTGTAGCTTCCTTGATGAAAGAGAAACAAGCACACTAATGGTATATTTCTGTTGAGAGGAGATAAGTGTCCTCATTAGGGAGGCTCTGAAAATCAGTGATCGAGGCATTATTTGATCTGATTTGGGTATCACTACATTCTAAAGCCAGAACACATTAAACAACGGTGATTTAGAGTAAAAGGGTAGTTAAGCCAAAAAGAAAGAAATGGAAAATCTTGTCAGGGAGGAAAAATCCTTAATGAATTTTCTACTGAAGTAGTCAATAAATAGCTTGCTAGAAATAGGTCAAGGGAAATATATATATATATTTATATGTTCATTCTCTATCTATCTTTTGTGTCTGGTTTGCTATCCAGAAAGCTTTAACTCTGTGGTCTATTACCATTAGAGATTTAATTCAAATAACAATGATGTTTTCAGATTATGGCTTTTAACATGGCAGAATTGTCTGAAAGTGGTGTGTACTGGGAATTCAGGCTCAGTCCTTTAAAAGGATCTTTACATTGTCTTTCAAATTCTAGCTGAAAAATCTGGTCAGCTGGGACGTATTCTGGGCTTTCCTGCTCCCCAGCATTGGTACCTCCTATACCTCTCATATCCAATAGGATTAAAAAACCTTTAAACAAATGATTACCTCTTGTCCTTGAGTCTACTATTATAGCAGCATTGTGCAGTAGAAGAGGCATGGAGACATGAAGTCAAGCTGTTCAATTCTTTGGCATAACTCTCAGATCCTTCAGCTATAAAACAGGGGTGATGGTGATACACAGCTGGAACTATTTTTATAAAACTTAAATAAAGTAATATTTGTAAAATGCAGAGTACACATTATTTAAGAATAAAGATCTTGACATGATTATTCATGCAACAGTCACCTACACTATGTAATAGCTTGGAATTCCTAGAATTTGTAATGTGGCAAAAGGGACTTTGCAGATGTGATTGAGCTAAGGACCTTGAGATGATTCTGAATGATTTAGATGGTAATCACAATGGACCTTAAAAACGGGGGAGAGAGAGGCAGAAGAGTGGGTCAAAATGATGAGCTGCAAGGACCCTTCAGCCCCTCACTACTACCATAACTGTCTCTCAGACAAAGAAAGCAGTGCAGATGGCCTCCAGAAGCCCAAAAGGCAAGGGACTGGATTCACCTGCTAGAACTTCCAGAAAGGAATGCTGCTGTGCTTACACACTAATTTTATCCCAGTGTAACCCAAGTTCAAGATTTTAATTTACAGGGCTGGGGGTGTACCTCAGTGGTAGAGCAAAGGCTTAGCATGAGAGGAGGACTTGGGCTTGATCCCCAGAAACGCGCACGCGCGCACACACATACACACACACACACACACACACCAAAAGCAAACAAACAAAACTCTAGAGTTATGAGATAATAAATTTTAAGCTACTAAGTTTTGGTAATTTGTTATAGCAGCAGTAGAAAACGAATATGTTCACCTTAAATATTATTCTCCATTCTACAACCACAGGGGAATTTTAAAACCTTGGAAATATTTATTTTATTTTATTTTTTAACTCAAAATATTGCAGTGGCATAAGCCTCTGCAGAGTACTCAGAATATTTCAGAGTCTGACAATGGTACTCAGGACCCTATAGGTTCTGCCACCTCTCTGACCATTGTTCTATGAATCTTTCTCTTGCTCTGTGTTTGCTTCTCAAACCTGTGGAGACTTAAGACATGTAGCTCTCTCTCTTCACTGCAGGGCTTGACTCACATTCCCTCTGCCTGAAATGATCTGCTCCCGGAGAGTTGATGTGGCATGGTGGGTAAGCACATGAGCCGGAGTCAACTCGCCTAGCTACAAACCTCACCACTGCCACTTGGTAGGTCTCATTGACAAGCTATTTATCTTCTATGTGTTTCAGTTTCCCAATCCGCAAAATGAGGATAAATCACAGCACTTATATCAAGATTTTTATAACAATTATAAGAGTTAATCTATGTAAAAAATTAGAATTTTGTTTCAGCTGGACAAATAAGTGTCTCAGTACTTGTCTCAGCACGTCAGTGTGGCTCACTGTCTCTTCCTCTGTCACTTCTGTCATTCTCCGTCACTTTATTACCTTTTTCTCCACACATTTATTGCCACTTACGTTAAGTATTTATTGGCTAGCTTTCATTGTCTCCTTACCAGCCTATCTGCTCCATGAGGATTGGGATTTCCTTTCATTCGCCATTGAACCCTCAGCTTCTGGAGCAGTATGGGGAACCAGTAGACTCCAAACACTTGAGCGTGGATTCACTTCTGTCAGGCATGTTGAAGAAGAGATGTTGTTAGTGAATCTGAGGTTGCACTGAGTCCTTTTTGATTATTTTCAGCCCTATGTTTCAAGGTGTTGTTTATTTTCACAAAGCCAATAAATGACCAGATGAATTCTGTTGAATGACCAATTTGAATTCTGGTTATCTGTTTGCCATCTCAGGCAAAGTTTGCCATGGTACTCTCTCCTGTTCTTTTTAAATGTTGCCCTTCCCAGCAGGCTTCCCAAGTGGGGCTTCTTGGTTCCTCCACATTCCTGCCTTTGGGAAACACATTTTACTTGCCTGAGACCGTAGGGTGTCTGCACGAGGCCCTAATAGAGATCCAAACGCACAGGGCCTAAGAGTACCCCTGAAGGTACGAAGGGTCAACCAGGAGGCATGGAGGAGGGAATGGCTTTTAGGCAGGCTCAGATTTTAAAACACAAAGAGCTGACATTTGTAACTCTCACAGTTGGACTGGGATTTGTCAGTGGTGCTGTAGAAACTGTTAAAATGTAGGATGTGGCCTGTTGGAAATTTAAGTTTTACAATGGTGTAGGTCATTGATAGTTACCTTGTTTGAAGACATTTGTCCTTGGCTCTTGGTGGCATTTTGACCCTCCTTACAGAAATACTGGACTGAGTATTTGGAATAAGCTGACTATTTAAATCAAATGATAGATTTTTTAAAAATAAAATGGATATTGTTTTATTTGATTGATGTATATCAATCAGGGTTTAGATGCAGATATTAAACACTTCTCTTTATTGTGGTAAAATTTTCTGGTGTACATGTACGTAACATTTTAAAGTATAAAATTGAGAGGCATTAGGAAACTATACCCATTTTCCATCTCCAGAAATAGTTCATTATCTGAAACAGAAACTCTGTGCCCATTAAGAATAACTCCCCAGTATTCCCTTCTCCCAGACTCTGCTAACTTTCATTCTACCTCCCATCTGAATTTGCCTATTCTAAGTGTCCAGTGTAATTGGAATCATACAGTACTTGTCCTATTGTGTCTGGCTTATTTTGCTTAGCACAATGTTTTTAGGTTTTATCCACGTTGTAGTATCTATCAGAGTCCCATTCATTTTTGAGACTAAATTATATTCCATTGTAAGACTGAATAATATTCCATTCCATTGTACTGTATTTATTTTTATTCACAGGTTGATGAACATTTGGGTTATTTCCACCTAATGGCTATTATGAATGATGTTGCTATGATACTGCTATGATACAATTCTTTTTAGTGTATAGAATTGCTAGATTATATGTTTTAACTTAATTCCATGTTTAACTTTAAAGTTAACATAGAATTTCCTGTTTTCTATAGCAGCTACACTATTTTATTTTCCCCACGGCAATGTACATGTTTCAGTTTCTCCACATCCTTGACATTACTTGTCATTTCCATTTTTTAAATAATAGTTATCTTAATGGTATTTTATTGTGATTTTTTTAGCATTTCCTCAACGGATAGTAATGTTAAGCATCATATGCCTCTTGAATATTTATATATCTTCTTTGAAGAAATGTCTATTCAAGCTGAATGCCCAATTTTAACTGGGTTATTTATTTGTGTGTGTGTGTGTGTGTGTGTGTGTGTGTGTGATGGGTGTTGCTGTGGTTGAGTTTAATGTGTTCCAAATATTAACTTTATAAGAGTTTTATAGTATTAGCTAATCCATTTCAGTCTGGTCCATTTTGAGGTATCTTTGTATGTGCTATTAGGTAAAGGTTTGACTTCATTCTTTTGCCTGTGTATGTTCATTTTTTCCAGCAGCTTTTGTTTAAACAACTAACCATTCCCCATTGAATAGATTTTGTACCTTGTTGAAAATTCATTGACTACATATGAAGGCTTATTTTTATTCTGTTCTATTGTTCTATATGTTTGCATCTCAGAGTAGCATTGTGTTGATCACTATAATTTGGTTGTTAAGTTTTGGAATCAAGAAGAATGAGTCTGCCACTCATTTGCTCTTTTTCAGGTTTATTTTCAATTTTTGAGTTTCCCTGAGATTCATAGTGAATTTGGGGTTGAGTTTTTCTATTTCTTCAAAACACCGTTGACATTTTGATAGAGTTTGCAATGATTGCTTCAGATAGTGTTGTAATCTTGACAATACTAAGTCTTCCAGTTCATGAGCATGAGATGCCTTTCAACTCACTATTGTCTTTGATTTCTTTAAGCACTGTTTGGTGATTTTCAGTGTTCAACGCTTTTGATTACTTGATTAAATTTATTCCTAAGTATTTTATTTGTTTTGGTGTTATCATATATGGAATTGTCCTCCTCTTAATTTCCTTTTCAGATTGTTCATTGTAAGTACAGAAAAGCTATGGATTTTTAGCACGTTGAATTTGTATCTGCAACTCTGCCAAATTTGTGTATTTATTTCTACTTTTCCAACTTTGATGCTTTTTATTTCCTTTCCCCTGCTCCAATTGAACTCAGAATTGTGTGGAATATCAGTGGCAAAAGCATGCATCCTTGATTTCTCCTTATTTAACAGAGATTTCAAAATTTTAGCATTGAGTATGATGTAGGTTGTGAGTTTTTAATATGTAGCTTTTATTGTATTGGGGAAGATTCCTTCCATCCCCAGTCTACTGATTTTTTTTTTTATCATGAAGTTATGTTGAATTTTGTCAAATGCTTTTCCTGAATCAGTTGAGATGATCATGTGCCATCTCCCTCCGCCTTTTGTTAATTTGGAATATTTTACAGATATTGAACATTCCTGCATTCTTGGACTTGATCATGGCATGTAATATTTGGGCTATGCTTCTAAATTCTGTTTGATGGAATTTTGTTGAAGATTTTTGCATTAATATTCATTAAGGATATTGATATAAGGTTTTCTTCTCTTGTAGTGTCTTTCTCTAGCTTTGGTATCAGGATAATGCTGCTGTCAGAAAAAAAAATAGGAATTAACTCTCCTCTTCAAAATTTTGTAAGAGTTTGAGAAGGATTAATTTTAATTTTTATTTTATGGGATTCACAGGTGAAGCCATCTGGTCCAGAAATTTTCTTTATTGGGAAGTTTCTGAATACTAACTCAATTTATTTACTAGTTATAAATCTATTCACTTTTTGTTTCTGTGTGATTCAGTTTTGGCAGATTTTATATGTCTAGAAATTCATCCATTTCATCTATGTTACTTAATTTGTTTGTATATAATTTCTTTAGTACTCTCTTATAATCTTTTTTGTTTCCATACAGTTGGCAATAATGTTCCACTTTCATTTTTGCTTTTGGTAATTGAACTAATTTGTTGTTGGTGGTAATGGTGGTACTGGGATGAAACCCAGGACCTCGCTCATGCTATACCAGTGTTCTTCCACTGAGCCACACCCACAGCCTCAGAGTATTCTTTTTTGTTAGTAAATCCAGCTAAAGTTTTGATCATTTTGTTCATACTTCCAAAGAAACATCATGGGGTTTTGTTGATTTTCTCTATTGTGTTTCTATTTTCTACTTTATTTATCTCACTCTATTCTTTAATATTTTCTTCTTTCTACTAGTTCTGGGTGAAATTTGCTCTTCCCTTTTTAGTTCCTTAACACATAAAGTTAAGTAATTGAGTTGACATCTTCCTTCTATCTTAATGTATATTTTAATTTATAGCCGTAATTTCCCTTTTAACACCATTTTCATTGCATCCCAAACATTTTAGTTTTTTTGTATTTTCATTTTCTTAAAAGTATTTTCTTATTTCCTTTTTGATTTCTTCTGTGACTGACTCATTGTTTAAGAAAGTGTTGTTTCATTTCTACATATTTTTGAACTCTGTTGTTGATTTCAGATTATATTCCTTTGTGAGTAGAAAAAGATATTTTTTATGATTTCAGTCTTTTAAAATTTATTTATTTGCTTTGAAGTTCTATCCTGGAAAACATTACATGTACACTTGAAAAAAATATGTAATCTGTGTGTTGAGTAAAATGTTTTAGTCAGTTTCAATTAGTTTATGTTGCCTTGGAAGTCTTCTGTATATTTATTGTTTTGTCTGAGCATCCTATCTATTGCTGAAGGTGGATTATTGAAGTCTCCACTACTATTGTAAAACTATTTCTCTTCAATTCTGTAAATATGCATTGCATATTTTGGGGAGTTGTGTAGTTCTTGCACATTTTTAAAAAGATGTTTTCTTGATTAATCAATCGCTTTATTCTTTTATGTGGTGAAAATGTTAAAAATGTGTTCTTTTAGCAATTTTGTAACGTATAATGCATCATTATTAACTGTGGTTACCATGTAGTCTAATAGATCACTAAAACTTACTATTCCACTCTACCAAGATTTGTACCCTTTCAGCAACATCTCCCCTTTCCTTATCCCTCCCACCTCCACTTCCAGACTCTGTAATCATCTTTCTACTCTGTTTCTGTAAGACTTACTTTTTTAGCTATCACAGCAGTGAGATTATATTTTTTTTTCTGTGCCAGATTTATTTCACTCTGCATGATGTTCCCCAAGCCCATCCATGTTGCAAAAGACAGAAATTTCCATCCTTCTAAACGATATATAGTATTCCATTGTTTATACACACTACATATTCTTTATCCATTTATCCATTGAGGATATTTTTATTGAGTATTCCTTATAGGTAATGAGTTATCCCACTGCAGGGGAAAAGAAATACCTTCTTCTTACCCATTGCCAGATTAACAGCTGAAGCTTCTATAACAAAAGTTACATTGACAAGAGAAAAGCAAACAAGTTTATTTAATATAAATTTTATGTGACACAGGAGGCTTGGTAAGAAAGTGAACACTCAAAGATACAGGTAAACCAGTGCATATTTATACTAAGTTTGATGAGAAAGTGGGTAGTCCTGGAGAAGTATGATAGAATGAAAGTGTATGATCTGATGGCAGTGAACTGAGGGGAACCAAGAGTCCTATTTTTTTCAGACTCTGCTCTGTGCTTTCATGTCTTTGTAGATGCTCCTTTTCTCCAGGTAAAGGAAGGGCACTTCATGAAGGCAAGTTTTATGACTTAAGGCTGGAGTGTAACTTTCCTAGTTTTTATAACCTGCTTTGGGGAAGAAGGTGAGGAAAAGGTGAGAATGACCTTTCTGCTTCTGCTGTTTGTTTGAATGCCAAGGTGCCATATTTTGGGCTAACTTAGCCTGAATCTTGTCACCACCATCAATTAAATAATTAAATTGATAAATAATTAAATAATCCCCCAATTTTTTCCTCTATTCTCTGTGTTCAAACCAAACACCAAGTCCTCTCCATGGCCCCCTTGACATTTCTTGAGTGAACCCTCTCTGTATCCTCATCGCCATTAACTTTGTTCATCTTCCCCTATTAAAAGTACAATAGAGCTTTGTGCAATGTTTTTTCAATATGCATCTGATTTTCTCTAGTTCATTCTTCACATTTCATAATTCATCTGAAACTTGATGTTCATCTCTTGTCCGTTGCCCTTTGGGTTCTCCTCGTCTTCAGCAAAGCTCACATTCTGGTTGTGACATAGCAGGGCTTTATAGCATTACCAGGCTCAGCTCTCTCCTTGCCCAGTTTCCCATGCTGAATCAATCACTAGCAGTTTCACAAAAGTGTGGTGGGGATCTTTTCTAACCATTTGCCTGAAAAGTACTCATCTTCACTTGGATAACTTCTTACTCACCACCGAACTCTGGCTTAGGACATGTCTCTTTTGGAACTCACACCACTTCCTCTCCACCCTAGATTAAATAGTTTCTGTGCTCCTGGAAGACCTTGTATGCAATTTTGTCATGTGCTTAGCACTTTGTGTTGTATAATCGTTTATTTATAGAATAGTGCTCCCTCTATACAGTGGAGAAGAGATATCTTTTAATTTTATGTTTTTAATACCTAACAAAGTGTAGGCCCAATAAATCCTATGGAATAAATAAATGAATGAGTCACTATCATCCTTATAATAGAAAATATTTTTTAAATGTTGGCATCCCTCTTATCTTTCTGTATAAAATATTTTAAAAGTTGCACTATTATTAATATTTTATAAATATGGAGAGGATGAATATGTAGAAAGTGTTCAAGCAGTTTCTATGATATTTTAAGAAAAAGAGATGAAATTAGTGTAATACAAATAGCTTCATTTTAAACATTTTTTAATGTAAAATATTCCTTTCTAATCTCATTTCTATAGGACACTAAGCACACCATGTTTTTCTGTCAATTGAATGCTTATAGATTTCTGATCCATTCATAGATCTCATTTTAAGCTGTTCTAACATCTTCCAAACAGCCACTTTTATTACTTTCCATTTCTGCATCACCCTCTTAGCCCCCATTACCAAGTACACCCTATGCAACAGTTATTTTCTCCTCTACAGAAGTAATCCTCACTGTTGTTGCAGGACCAATGGTTTTTCTAGTACACGATTTGCCATGACATTAAATGGCATCCTAGTCTCCTGCTCCTTGAATATTTTCACAGATACACTTGCACTGTAGCTCTTCTTCATTACTGGACTGTCTTTTGATTTTGGTTGTAATGTCAGTCAATAATATAATCATTCTGGGGCACAGTCCTGCACATTGCATTACCTCTTGAAAAGGGGTCAATTTAATCCATCTGAGCTGGAAAATGACTGGAGAAAAGAGTGCTAAAGCCAAATTAGGTCAAGTCCATTGAGAGAGAGGAGGTGGGTGCAGCACCCCTACAAAGTGACCAATACATTTGTCATTTCTTCTGGAGGAATAAAACAAAATTTAATTCTAGAAAATGGCATTGTTTAAGGGAGAAAGGTAGCTTCTAATTTCTTTGTCACCAACTGCCTACATGCATTCCTTGGAAGAGGTAGCAAACCTACATTTCTGCAACATTTATACTTTACCTTTTCCCACTTTTCCCTATCACACTCCATATACATTAGCTAGCTTCCACCACTCTTCTTTCACAACCATATTCTTAGAATTCTCATTTTTATGCTTTCAAGTCCACATGGTTGCCTCTCCTTGGAAAACATCTGTCAGCATTTTATTTCTGAATCCTATCCATTCTAAAATGCAGCTTTCTACAAGGAACTTGTGTTGTTTACCTATGAAGTGATCTATTCCTGCCTCTGTAAATCCATCAAACTCTCTTCAATTCTTCCTCATTATCTACTTTATCCTGAGATGATTTATTTAGTGTGTTTTGCACTTCTAAATTCCCCTGTCCATGCCTTGGCCAAATAGGTTCCCTAAGACATTGATGAGTGAATGCTGCAAATGTGCATGGTTCTGGCAGACATGGAATATGCCAAAAGAGACACTCAGTGTGGTAGAGACAGGTACCTGGGACTAAGGGAGCACAGAGAGGCATGAAGGATATCAGTTGAAGCAGCATTTCCACACCTGAGGCCAGGAAGAAAAGCACTGAGTCAAAACAAGAGGTTGCATTAGGAACTTTAGGGACAAGACATACTGCTCTCTTCTGAGAGGGAGAGAAACATCTGAGAAGGAGTCAGATGGAGATCCTGATGTCCTGCTCCACTGTGTCTCTTTCTGGTACAGACATATTCTGGGAAGACCAAGAACATGACCCTGAATTGCAAGGAGGGGGAAGAAGCCCAGCATGAGAGTTTCACATTTCTTATGTGAGCACATTGAAAAGAATGACCTTATAAAGAACATTTAAGTTATTTTGGCAACCCTGGGGAGCCTCTGGTATTTGGAGAGAGAGTTCAGATAAAAATAATGTCAGCCATTTGCACTCAACTCTTCCAATGGTCTCAAGGTCTGTGTAACATTTGCTATTGCTTATGGAAGTTTGATTTACAAAGTCTACCTTCAGCTGTTTCAAATTCAGACTCTGGGGTCCAAGACTGTTTTTCATGTCTCAAAAATTCTAACGGTACACATTTACCCATGTTAGAGTGCTCAGGCTAAATAACAATGTCAGGTATTTTGACTTTATAGTGGAATTTGGATTTCATCCATGTAGGAACATTTTTATGTTAATATGTAGCTGATTGGTAAAACAGAAACTAATTAAAAATACAATTTCAAAAGATAAGCTCTTTCAAACATGGGTTTCTAGTCTATTGGAACAAAGAATCAGTATATTTGATCCCTTTTGTTTTGTGGGGAAATGGAGGAATATTTTAATTCTTCATCTCTGAAATACTCTGTATTCCTGGACATTGTTACTATTTAGATAGGACTGACTTTCTCTTCTATTCCTTTCTCTCACTCCACTTACCTTACACATGTTTAAATAACTAATTCACATCTAATGATTTTTTAGGTGAAAGTTTGTATTAGGGTTTATATATGTCCCTCAAAAGCTCCTATGTGAGAAGATGCAAATTTAGAGATGAAATGATTGGGTTATGAGAGTCTTAACTTAATCAGTGAATCAATCCCCTGATAGGAATTAACTGGGTGCTAACTATAGGCAGGTAGAGTGTGGCTGGAGGAGGTGGGTCACTGGGGGGTGTGGCTTTGGGGTATATATTTGGTCCCTGGAGAGTGGAGTGTTTCTTTCTGCTTTCTGGTGCCATGTCCTGGCCTGCTTTCCTCTGCCACACTCTGGCCATGATGTTCTACCTCACCTAGACCCCAGAGCAATGGAACTGTCAGTGGACTCACACCTCTGAAATAGTGAATATCAAATAAACTTTCCTCCTCTAATTGTTCTTGTCAAGTCTTTTGGTCACAGCAGTGAAAAATTGACTAAAACAACTTGCCAACAATCTTAGGCTTTCACACTGTGCTAAACCAACTCATCTAAAGATAATGTTTCCCACTTTCTTCTGAAGATTTAAAGCTCTTCTGATTAGAACACAATATATAACATGTACCAAATTATGTAGTATGGTATTTTTATCATGGTATGTGCAAGAAGGCTATCCGCTATATTTATTGTTTATTGTTGACATTTTTAATTCAAATGATGAGGTAATGAAGAACAATTCAAGATTACAATCATTGTCTGTAGTCTCACAATACTACATTTAAAAAAAATTGTTTCTTATTTTACAGTTCTAGTTTACTTGCTCTATAAGTTTTAAAATGAATTTTAATATTGTTGAGATAATTGTGTGCATGCCATTTTGTTTCTTAGCTAAAAGGGAAAGCTACCTATTACCAAAATAGTAGTTTACCCAAAACAGGTAAGAAGTCAGGAATATTGTGTTAGTCAGCTTTTCATCACTGTAACCAAAATACTTGACAAAAACAACTTAGAGGAGGAAAGATTTAATTTGACTCATGGTTTCAGGGAATTCAGTCCATGTTCAATCAGCTCTATCACTTTAGACTTGAGATGAGGCAGAACATCATGGCAGAATGGAGAGAGAGAGAGACAGAAGGAGAGACAGAGATAGAGATGATAGAGATAGAGAGAAAGAGAGAGGTGTCAGAGAGAAGTTAAATCCTTCCATAGCATACCCCAAGTGACCTACTTTCTACCACTACATTCCACCTTCCAGAAGTCCAGTTTCTCATCAATGGATGAATCCACTAATGAGATCAGAGCCCTTAGGATTGAACCAATTCCTCAAAGCCCCACCTCAGAACACATGAGACTTTAGGGGGACATCCCAGTTCTGAACCATAACAAGTATAACAATAAAATTTATATACTGAGAATTGGGAAGGAGGTGCTGATGGGGGCAAAAAAAGATCAAAAAGGGACGGAAGAAGTCAATCTTTCTTTTGATAATTATATTTTTATTTTTAAGATAACATTTGGTATATACATGACAATTAGAATGATCTTTATATAAGTTTAGAGCATAACAATATCATAAATACCTTGAGCCTTCCGCCCAACCTAGGATCTTGAACAAATATTCATAATTTATTATCTAACAATGTGCTCCTCTTATATGCTATATATTTGAGTCATCTTTGTGTTACTATGACCAAACACCTAGCAAGAATAACTTGGGGGAGGAAAAGTTTATTTTGGCTCATGGTTTTAGAGATTCAGTCCATAGTTGGTTGACTCATAGCTCTGGGCCCAAGGTGAAGCGAAGCATCACTGCATAAAAGCCTGGCAGAGGAAAGTAGCTCAGAACATGGTGACCAAAAAGCAGAGAGCTCTGCTCACTAGGTATAAAACAAAAACCCTAAAGTCATGCCCTCAGTGACCTACTTCCTTCCAGTCACATCCTATCTGCCTACAGTTACCACCTGGTTAATCCATATAGGTAGATTAATCCACTGATTAGGTTGCAACTCTCATAATCTAATCATTTCATCTCTGAACATTCTTACATTCTCTTTCACATGAGCTTTTGTGGGGCCCCCTTATATCTACACAATACCACTACACTTATTAGTTTCCTGTCCTCTAGTCACAATTCTTCTAAATTTTGTGTAAATTTTTCCTTCGTTTTGCTCCTATGTCCAGAGTTGAAGTACTGAGCAATCAATGCAGCTCAGGGCATATAACTTAATTTTATAAAGCTAAACCCATACAGGATGCAATAACCTACAATACCTACCAAAATTCTAAAGAAAGAAACCAATAAAAATAGAATAATGTAGACAATAATGAAGTATGAAGAAAATAACAAGGAAGCATTAGAAATGAATGACAAAACTAAACTTGTTTAAACTTACCTACTGAAAGAAAAAGGTTCTCAGAAGGGACTTAAAAGCAAGCATCTAGCTATACACCACCCAAAGGAGATGTAGCTGAATGAAGTAGTTCACAGACTTTGAAAATAATGAACTAAAGTTTGCCAGACAAATATGAAGAAGTGAAGATATTAAATAATCAAGAGGGCTGTTAAAGATAAAACATTCAGTCTTCAATGAGGCTGTTAAAATAATGAAATTATACAAACCAAATAACAGTTTTGAAATGTTTTTAGAAATATAAATAAAATTGATATTAGCACAAAAGATGTGTCAGATATTAATATGCCTCCTAAATTTTGTACAAACTTTGACTATATATTAGATGAAACGAGCTAAGCGCTTCAAAGTAAAAATAGTACATGCTACATAGCTTGATTTTAATTCATGGAAATTAAAAATAAATAGTGAGTGTAGAATTCACATCCCCAAACACAAATTTTAACATGCTTTCCTAAATAACTCTTGGCTCAAAGAAGAAAAAAATATTTCAATTCCAAAAGATCTGGAAAATAATCATAATGAGAATATTGAATATCAGAACTTATAGATATGGCCAAAGTTATAAACAGAAGACAATTCATGGCTTTGGACACTTTCTTTCTTTTTTTCGTTTATGAAATAGTAAGCACCTTCCCCTTTCTTCTCATTCTTCTTTAAAAGAGAGTAGAAGTAAATTAAATAATAATTCATAAATTTGTGCCCCATTCTGAGTTACTCCATGATGTACAGAATAGTAGTTTTCAGGCTGTGCCTAACTCTAAGTTATCCTATTTTGTAAAGCAATAGTTTTCCATAAGCTACTACTTACCATTGTGACTACAGGTGCCAAGATAGAATGAATTTACACCTTGTTTGTGTAAGTAAATAATGAGCCTCTGCTTGGTACAACTATAAGGCACAAATTGATAAACAATGTAGACAGGCCAACTTATCATGCTAAATCAGAAATACCTGAACACGTAGACATCCCAAATCATATCAGGAACACAAGACACAGGAGCTTTTCAACCTCATCAGACACAACCCCCTTATCCAAGACGCACTATAGAAGGAGACTCCCAAGGCTGGACACAAAAGCTTTCTAACCTTGTCAATTGGTCACTTGTCATGAATCTTGTCCAGGAAAATTACCACGGCTTTGAACCTGATTCTCTGTCCCTTCAGGTTTCAGCACTGAGTTCTTTCCCTTGCCTGTAATGATGCCTAGCTCACTATATACACTTCAAACTGACACTCTGAAACTGAGAATGGCCTCTATCCTTCACTATTTGCAATGAATCTCTCTCTCTCTCTCTCTCTCTCTCTCTCTCTCTCTCTCTGCCCATGCTCTTGGCACAGCATCCTATTACCCTGTGGGCTGCCTTAAACCCTTTCTTTCTGTGATACACACACACACACACACGTACATATATATCATATATGTTAATGTTATATATGTTAAATAATATGTTATATATATGAGTGTTCATACATATATATGTCATGGATATTATAAATTAAGATTGTAATGGATTAAAAAACTTTTGATTGCCCCATTATTGACTATCAGGTGACCCACAAGTATTTCATGAATTGCCACTACTGAAAGAGGTATAGCTTATGCATTTATTGTTATTGAATAAATCCTGAAATTGTGGAAGCATGCAAATGCATTGAGTGTATGTTAGTGGCACAGCTTGCTCACGGAACCTGAGTAAAGTAGAAGGAAAAAAATAATCTAGATAAATGAAAACAATTAATGAATTATAAAACAAATAGTCTACAGATTTGAGAAGAACAGAGCATACATAAACGTGATCAAAGCAATTCTTACTCTCATATTAAAGAGACAAATCTGAAATATGCCTAAATAGAAAGGAGAAAAGAACTATTGTAGTTGGAATTAGTCAGCTTTTTGTTTGCTGTGACCAAAAGACCTGGCAGGAACAACTTGGAGGAGGAAAAATTTATTTTGACTCCTGGTTTCAGAGGTTCAGTCCATGGTTGGCCAACTCCGTAGCAGCTCTGAGCCTGAGGTGAGGCACATCATGGTGAAAGGGTGTGGTGGAGGAAAGCTGCTGAGTTCATGACAGCCTGGAAGCAAAAAGAGCTTGAGTGCTAGTATCCAATGCCAACATAATCCCCCAGGGCATGCCCCCAATTCCCTACTTCCTCTAGCCATACCCTACCTGCCTACTACCGTTGTCAGCCATTAATCCATTCAAATCATTAATCCATCAAATATTTAGAATAGCAAAAGCTTACAGATTAAAATCGGCAAAGGAAAAAGGGACAATGGGTGAAGTTTAAGAGAAGCCCTTTGTAATCATAGCCTCTCTGCAGTGGAGTCACAGACAACAATAGTGTGTTGCTCATCAGAGTCTTGGCATCCAGAGCTTTTATTAAGGCTCAGTCATATAAGCACAGAATACCCAGAGGGTGGACTATGGCAGGCAGGATTTTACTATGGCTCCCCAAATCCTATGTGCCCTGTAAAGCCCCCTGTTTTTGAGGGTGGGTGGAGCTAATAGGTTACTGATAAGTAGACTTTATATTAATCAAAAAGAAAATTTCCCTAGGTGGGCCTGACCTAATTAGTTGAGTCCTTAAATGGGGTAGTATTGGGTACTTCTGGAAGTCAAAGCAGCAGAGACTTCTCTTACAGGCCTTCAATAAACAAATTGCCATGAATTTTATAGTCTCAATGAGCTGAATTCCAAATGAGCTGGGGAAAGACCCCAATCTCCGGATAACTACACCCAACCCACACTTTGACTTTGGCCTTTTGAGACTCGAGCTGAGAAGCAGGTGTAACACTGCCAGAATTCTGAACTACTTAACTATAAAACAATGAATCAAAATAGTAAGAGTTAAAATAATCAGAGATATATAGAGCTGCTATTTGCGGTAATTTGCTAGACAACAATGGATAACGAGTATAGAACCATCACCTGGAAGAACAATGAGAAATAGAAGGCTTTCTGTTTTAGAAAAATAGAAGGCTTTCTCTTTTAGAAAAGTAAGCATCCTTTTTAGTTTTTGTGTCCATAGCTGTATTCTATTTCTCTTTCCTCCTCTCTTTCCTATCTTCTATTCTCTCCTTTTTCTTCTTGCTTCTCTATTTCCCTCTACAAATTTTCCTTTGAAGTTTCTCTTCCCTAACCAGATTTGATCCCTGGGTCAGTGTCATTGGTATAGTTGAGAGGATGATGGCCTGGGAGTGGTGGAGGAGTCACAGGGTGCTCCACCCTTAGCCCAGAGGACTTAGGCCACATACATAACTCATTTGCCAATGATGAGTTGGACCAGAGATGTCTGAAGTTCCTGTTTAAACAAATGTTCTGGGATTCAGTGGCTTGGCCACATCTGTGTGCAATGTGAGAGACACTGGTGTCACTGTTTCTGGGGGTGCTTTGAAGGATTCCATAAATGGCTTCAGCTGATCATTTGTCTTGAACTTGCCTCTGCCTCTCCTGGAACAGGCTCATGATGCTCTGAAATCACCATAGCTCATAGCACAGCCTCGTTTAAGCTGTGAGGACTGGGCTCTCAGCCCTGGCACTCTTCTGATGTATCTTTCCCGTGGCCTTGATTCATTTTCCTCACCAATAATATGGAAGAAATCTAAAAGAACAGATGCCACAACAATAAATTCATTCTGACAATGATTTGCCCATCTGATTATCTCCTTCAGGAGATTAGAATAAGCCTCTATAAATTCCCTCAATATGTAAACAGCATTACTCCTTTTGAGTCCTGGAGAGTAGAAGATGAATAAATCAGCGCCTCAGGCGGCTCGCAGTCTCATTGGTCAAGGTTTGTCTATGAATATGGACAACTGTAAGCAAGTCAGACTTTGTAGCCATAAGAGGAAGATAAACATTGTATTAGAGGGTTTCAGAGGGGGAGATTTTTAGGGTTGATAATCCACAGTATTTTTAACCTCTAATCACTTTGTGGAAATGAAAGAGTTGAGTGATGTTGGAGAAGAAGAGAGAATTTGGGAAGAGGACTGTTGGATGGTTACCATCCCCTACCTATGGGAAAACTGGGGCTGGGGCTTCCTCCTTTAATCTGTGAGCTTGATGTGTCTCAGACCATTTCAGGGGATAATGAATTAGTATCTTAATTTCCCAAGAAGTTTAAAGGGATAGAAGCCTAGGCAGGCTGGCTTCTCTCCAGCTGTAGAAAGAAGAAAAACTTGCCTAAGTGCGACCTGCACTGACTGGTGGATGCAAAGTGTTATTGACAGGCCAAATGTAGTCACATCAGGAAGGGAGCACAACGTTTCTTTGTGTGCTGTTCAAGTGGGCTATCTAGAAGGGAACTAAATCAACAGACAAAACTTGGAGGTGCTGGATGTTTGGGACTAGAGGAATGGTTCTCAGTTTTGTTTGGCTTTTTATCTCAGAGTTTCTTTATACCTTTAAAAATAATTGAACGATTTTTGTTTGTATGGCTTATAGTTATCAATTATTAATCTACTAGAAAGCAAACTGGAAAAAGTTTAAGATATTCATTTGTGAATCCATTTAAATATAGCAGCACTAAACTCATTTAGGTTAACAGAAAAATCTGAAATGAAAAATAATGAATTTTCCAACTAAGAAAAAATAATTCAGAGAGAAGAATGTTTTCCATTTTAGCAAATTTATTCCATGTCAAACTTAATACAAGATTGTAGGAATCTGCTTCTGTATTCAATTTTTTGCAATATGTGCTTTGGTCGAAGTATAGGAAGAAAGCTCAACCTCATGCAGTTATGTAAATTGCAAAGGGGAGGAATATTTGGAAAGCTTTTTTTCAGATAACTATGAACACATCATTTAGCCTCTGGATACTTAGCACTGTGTTCTTGTGAGAGAAAGAGAGTGCAAAAGACAAAATACATCTTAGTGCCATTATGAAAATGGTTTTAACCTTGTAGACTCTAAAAGCATCTCAAGAATTCCTAGGGACACTGGACCCCACCTTCAGCAATGAACTAAAGGCAGGAGTGACCAACCACCAGAACAGAGATGCATTTGTTCCCACTGAGAGGTTCTCCAGTAGTGATGGAGGTCTCTGAAAGCACATCTTCCAAGTCTAGAAAGTGCTGCCGTTCATATAAAAACTTTCCTGACCCCATGAAGCTCCAACCCTGAGAGAGTTGGAAACATAGGTTATCAAAAGGGAGTGGGGATGAAGAGTAGAAGAAAGGGAAAGAGAAGCATCCAGATATACTCCTTCCCCAGTGGCAGCCTTCCTGTCCACAACAGCTCTAAGAGGGGGAGGGACAAGGGGGAGAAACCTTTGCTTAAAGACTGACCTTTTAAATTTAGCACTTTAGTTAATGCTAAAGATCTCCGGGAGGATCTTTCTTTTGTTATCTAGAGTGATCATATAAAACTTGATGCCTGTCTGAATTTTTGTTTAGAGACTGAAGAAAAAAAAATACACCCTTAGAATAATTTAAAAGCTTAGCTGGTGGTAAATGAAGAAAAAATTCGCCTGATCAGCACATTGTTTAAAAATACATTAAACAAATGATTGTATAAGGAACTGCACTGTGTTGTTTTGGTTGAGGTATATTGAAAACATTGAAACACAAGCAGCTCTATAGTTGAGGGGTGGGGAAGGAGTATTTTAATAGCCTGATCAGACAATCACAATATATCATTTTATTTCTAGAAAATTCCACTGCATACTTGTGAGAGGAAGAAAGTGTTAAAGTCAATTTTAACAATATGATTATGAAAACTGTCTTGATATTTTTATAATTTCTATGAAAGAGGGTACATAACATGGGCACCTAATCTAGTTTTAGGAAGAGAATCTTGATTGGAGGCCAGGTTGAAGAGAGCATTTGGAACATATTGGATCAAGCTGATCCACTTCTGCTCAATTTCTAGGCAGCGAGGAGCTGGGGGAGCCACAGGAGCAGCGGTTTCTGTGGAGCTGCTTTCCTGCTTTCCAAGGAGAGCAGAGGCCATTCATGACTAAGAGGGTTTAAGGAGGCAGCCTGTGTAACAAAACTACTGTCTCTTTCTCCCAGGAGTATTTGTGAGCCTCTCAACAACACAGAAAATTTGTTTTTTTACTCTCCCTTCAGATATTGGGATTCACTGCCTCCAATTGTGTCCGTGGCAAGCTTTGTTCCTACAGATTATACAAAGTGCTGTCAGAAGGAAAATCCACCCTGTGTGGAGTTAAACCCTGGGGAAGGCAGCCTATGGTTACACTCCCAGATTGACGCCTTTTCCTTGTTATTCTAGTCTGTAAATATGCCCCAGTTCTCTGCCTTTTCCATTCCTACCCTCCTTTGTTTACTTTCTTGGCTCCTTAACCCCAGGAGTCTGCAGGGTCAGGATGCCTCATTATAGCAGCTTCAGGGACCATCAGATCAGAGACAATAAAAAGGTCCAGAGCTAGTGAAGTAGACTTATTAGAGAGTTAGGTCACAGTGTGTACCCTGCTTCTGCCCAACAGCACTTGTGAGGAGAGATGCCCTGATTATTACTGCACATGGCCAACGAGACTGATAGAAATAAGACATCCTGGCTCATTTGCAGAGAAGGGTTCATGTGGAAAGTGGTGTACTTGAACATGATCTCAAGAGCTCAGCTTCTTACACAAAGAAATCTTCCTTATTAAGACAATTTATTACTAAAGGAATGGGTGTAGCTACCCATGACTAAATCAGCCAGGGTACTCCAGATGAATTGGGCTAGTGCTGAATAATCACACAGACACAGAAAGTACCTTTTTCTTGGGGTTCAGTGATGGTTCCTCAGCCCCAACTCCCACAAGGGAAACAAGAGAGGCAGAAAAAGAGAGGGGAGCACTTTCTGAAACCCTATTTATTGAGGGGAGCCATTTGATAGAACATTCCATCCCAAAAAGGTAAGGGGTAGTATTACAAAGGAACAAGAAGGCAGCCCATCCCCTTTGGGTAATCCCCACTCCCAAAGCCTTACTCCCTTGCTGAGCAGAGATGGGGATCCACCTGCTTCTGCACAGAGAAGCCAATATCCATATCTCCATCACTCGAAGCTAGGGGGCGCTCAGCTCCTATGTGGTAGCTCCCAACAAATGGATAGGAAGAAAGGCTTACTAACATTTGTAAATTTATGTCAAGCACTACATGAAAATTACTGCATTTATTGCTAAGAAAATTCTGGGAGATTTTTTTTCTTATGCTCAAAATGCAGATTAGAAAAGTAAGGCACCAAGATTTAATGACTTGCCCAAGTCTCGTCACTAGCAATACAGTGTCACTTGGTGCCAAAGGCCATTCTTATCATCATCATATACCTATGCTTCTTCATGGATATTAACATACTGCTCAAATGCACAATATTTCCCACTGCTTTGTAGTCAGTCATTTAAAAGTATCCTTACTAAGAACAAGAAGGTCAAGTGTTTCCTTCCTTCCTCCATCCCTTTCTATCTTTCTTTCCTTCCTTCCTTCCTTCCTTCCCTCCTCCTTTCTTTCCTTCCTTCCTTCATTTCTTTTTTGTAGATTGAACCCAAGGTTGTTCTACTATGGAGATACACCCCAGCTCTTTTTATTTTTTATTTTGAGACAGAGTCTCATTAAACTGCTGAGGCTGACTTCAAACTTGTGATCCTCCTGTCTCAGCCTCCCAAGTTGCTGGGATTACAGATGTGCACCACTGTGTCTGGCTCAATGGTTTGCTTAGAGTATATTGCTCTGCAGTTGAAGATATTGTCTCTCATGTTTGTTTTAAAATTTGGAATGTTGTAGAGAAAGAAAAGCTGGGGCTAGTTATTTTTATAAATTGATTCTGAAAGTTTTCCTTTTCAGGAGGAAAACATATCTGTGTCTATAGAAAAACAAAATTTTTTTTTTTTTTTACTTTGTACTTCTTCTAGAGAGTTTCTTTTTGTACTAAAAATTTTAAAAATACACTGGAATATGATAACAGATAATAATATGAATCTTCAAATTCTCTCTGGATTGAAAACAAGTTATCCCTAAAAATATTTCTTCTATTCCCTTTCCCACCCATTCCCCCCAAAGAGTGAACTGCTCTCCTGACTACAGCTTTGAATGAAGAGCTGACTTTAGCTCCTGCACTGGCAGGTATTTAGTTCTTAATCAGATAAGCTCATCCTGGAATTTTTATTTCTTCTCCTTCCTTTCACTTATTTCCCCTTCATTCTAAAACACAGGAAACTTCCTTGGTTGCCATCTTCACAGAAATGTTTCGAGAATTAATGAGCTGAGAAAGATGTCATTTTTGAGGATTTTTAGAAAAAAAATTAACCTACAGCCTATTCTCCTGCTTCAATGTATTTTTAGAATAAGAGACTGTCTTATCATTCTCTTACACACACACTCACAGACCCGGCTCCAGGAATTACTGAAGGATAGAAACTGGGGCATAGTTTCTAATTGAATAATGATAATAAGAAAAGATTCAGGGCCATTCACAAACATTAGAAAGTATGAAGAATAATTATCTGATAATAAAAATAATGAAAATGATAAAGCAGAACTGGCTGTCCCCATTACCAATCAGCAAGCACATACAAAGCAATATAAAGTTATATAAACACATCACCGTGTGTCTGCTTACTTCTTTTGGGCTTCACAGCAAAATTTAATTATTTTATATGATACAATTATTATGGATGTCCCAACTCTATTTTTGTTAACCACATGGACTTGAGCGAGTTATTCCCCTTGCTAAGCCCCACTTTCCTTGTGTGTAACATGGAGATAGTGAAGGTATTCATTCCTTGTGGAAATCACATGAAAGAACTCATGCACAGTGTTCTGAACAGTGCCTGGTTCATAGTTCATTCAACAGAGTCCAGTGAGTGAATGCTGCTGTAACAAGAGTTGTAGCAGTTGTTTTGGATGAGATTTACAAGTGTCTTTTCTACCATGATGCCCCACCTCCAGGAATTCCACCTCCCTCAACTCTCAACATGGTACTGGGATTCTAGTACCATGAGTATGGTGTTGTAAGTACCGTGGCTCATAACATGTGAAGCTGGCAGAGAACTATTTTACCTAGATTTTCCTTCCCAGCAATAAGGATTGCTGTCCCAGCTGTGAGGATGTGGTCAATTGTCAGCTCCTTCAGGGTCACACAAAGACCTGCCTTGCCTGAGATTATCCCTTCTCAGGGCAGCCTGCCTATGGTGACTGAATGACATGGGGGGCATAAACACCATTTTAGTCTAATACGGAAGTATTTTGATGGGCACTGTGGGCTCTGGAGCTGTTAGTTGAAGTCTTCTTTGATTTGTACTAAGTGCTTTCCTATTGGCAAAAGCCAAAAAGAGTCCTTTGAAACTACTGTACCTGGCTAAGAAAACAAATTTTTAAAAATATAGCCTCCTGGAGGGATGGAAGAGATTGATACCAATCACAAGGATGTAAAGGAAGGAGGGAGAATGGGCTTCATCATTTCTCTGTTCAAGTCATTGGTCTGACCCTGCAGAAACTAGATGAATCCAATGGCTCAACCAAGTAGTAGCCGCAATCCAAGCTGCCATTCTGAATGTGAGACCTTCACTACAGTAAATTCATACAGCCTCAAGTACTTTCCCTGTGGTTCTTGATTTGTCTAATGCACTTTGTAATGCAATGTTTATCTATCATAAGTTTGAAAGAGAATCAGAAACAGTTTAAAATCTATTAGAATGAGCAAAAAACCACACACATACATATGTATACACATACATATGTACACATGTGCATATATATGTATATACTATATACATTTGTATATTAGATATGCATGTATAATATATACAAACAAATATATAAATATACTATTTATATTATATACAATTTTTAATGTTTACATATAAACATTATATATTATATATTAGGATTAGATATATAAATACATATACATATATAGTTTCTCAATATAGTACAAAGAGATCTTGTTCATCTCAATATCTGTTATATAAAGAAAATGATGTCAATAAATCTGAAGAAGCAAGGAGTGGCTTACAGGCTGGAGGCCGTGGTAAGATACACATACTCCAAAGAGTGAGAAAGAAATCCTAAGAAGATGCAGGGGATAGTGTTATCTGTAACATTTTTAGGTATCTAACATTCATAGGTGTATTGGTATATCTCCCTGTTGTGGTTAATTTTGGATTGAGGGATGTTAAAGAATTGGGACAATTCTGGGTGAGTCCCTTAGGATGTTTCCACAGATGATTGGCTTGGGGGTCAGAGAACTCAGTGAAAAAAATCCTCCCCGAATGTGGGCAGCATCATTCAATAGACTGGGGGCTCAGCTGAATGAAAAAGCCCAGGGAGAAACTCTGTCTCTCCCTTTCTCTCCCTCTCCCTTTGATCAGGTACATTTTCTGGTGCTATTACCCTTAGATTAAACTCCAAGTTCTTCAGCTTTTGAATGCAAACTTTCCCTAGTGATCTTCTGGGTGGCTCTCAGGACCTGGGCCTTGTACTTGGGTTACATCATTGGTTTTTCTCATTCTGAGACTTCCAATTTCTTGAACTGAGCAGCTAATGGCCCTCCAGCCTGTAGATGGCCATTGTGGAACTTTTCAACCTCTCTGAACCTGTAAGCCAATCTTACAAATGTCCTCCTATAATTTTATACAATTCTATTGGTTTTGTTCCTCTGGAGAACCCTGACTAATACGCTCTCTCAATTAAAAGACAAATACTTGAATCTTGTACCTCTTATCTAAAAGATATGAGCACAGCGCCTAGAGGATCTTGTGTGTTCTGAAAGTGCACAATTCATGCCACACTGGGTGATGCCAATGTGGGCAGCCTTCAGTATAGCACCGAGGGCAAGAAAGAGCTCTGTAGCAGCTCTGGGTTGTGATCAAGCAGCCCTGTTGATGAGGCCATAGATGTATCAGGGATGGAAGAAGTTGCTGAGTAGAGTTTGTGGCACACCTCAGAAGAGGAATCACAACGCAGGCTCTTGGAGTTCAGGAACAGGACTACATCATCTGTAGCACA
Source organism: Callospermophilus lateralis (assembly GCF_048772815.1). Lineage (NCBI taxonomy): Eukaryota > Metazoa > Chordata > Mammalia > Rodentia > Sciuridae > Callospermophilus > Callospermophilus lateralis. The sequence continues at coordinate 53,735,266 of NC_135317.1, read as the reverse complement.
TTTTTGAAAAAAAAAAAATCCTACCATGTTGCTGGATAAACACACATAGATTATTGACTCTGACCATGGACAAAAAATGATCATGTATCTGGGAATGTTCATCATGAACTAGATATTACTGGGTCTATCAAGTCACAGGGGCAGGTAGGTCATATAGTAGTTCTATGTTTTTAAATTTTTTGAAGAAGCTTGATACTGTTTTCTATAATGGCTGTACTAATTTACATTTCAACTAACAGTGTGCAATAGTTTCCTTTTCTCCACATCCTCACTAGAGTTGTCTTTTCAACAACAGTCTTTAAAAAAAAAAATCTGAAATGAGGTGATGTCTCATTGTGTTTTTTAAATTGATTTTTTTAAAAAATAAATGACAGTGGAATGCATTAACATTCTTATTACACATATACAGCACAATTTTTCATATCTCTGGTTATATATAAAGTATGTTGACACCAATTCGTGTCTTCATGCATGTACTTTGGATGATGGTGTCTATCACATTCCACCATCCTTGCTAACCCCCTGCCCCCACCCTATCCCTCCCACCCCTCTGCCCTATCTAGAATTCATCTATTCCTCCCATGCTCCCCCTCCCTACCCTCCTATGAGTCAGCCTCCTTATATCAGAGAAAACAATCGGCATTTGTTTTTTTGGGGATTGTCTAACTTCACTTAGAATTATCTTCTCCCACTCCATCCATTTACCTGCAAATGCCATGATTTTATTCTCTTTTATTGCTGAGTAGAATTCCATTGTGTATATATGCCACATTTTTTAAATCCATTTATCTACTGAAGGGCATCTAGGTTGGCTCCACAGTTTAGCTATTGTGAATTGTGCTGCTATAAACATTGATGTGGCTGTGTACCTGTAGTATGCTGTTTTTAAATCCTTTGGGTATAGACCAAGGAGAGGGAAAGCTGGGTTAAATGGTGGTTTCATTACTATTTTTCCAAGAAATCACCATACTGCTTTCCATATTGGCTGCACCAGTTTGCAGTCCCACCAGCAGTGTATGAGTGTACCTTTTCCCCACATCCTTGCCAACACTTATAGTTGTTTGTCTTCATAATAGCTGCCATTCTGACTGGAGTGAGATGAAATCTTAGAGTGGATTTGATTTTCATTTCTCTAATTGCTAGTGATGATGAGCATTTTTTCATATATTTGTTGATTGATTATATATCATCATCTGAGAAATGTCTATTCAGGTCCTTGGCCCATTTATTGATTGGGTTATTTGTTTTTTTGGTGTTTAGCTTTTTGAGTTTTTTATATACCCTAGAGATTAGTGCTCTATCTGATGTGTGAGGGCAAAGATTTGCTCCCAAGATGCAGGCTCTCTATTCATCTCACAGATTGTTTATTTTGCTGAGAAGAAACTTTTTAGGTTTACTTCTGGATTCTCTATTCTGCTCCATTGGTTTACATGTCTGTTTGGGGCAGCCATTTCCAGAGGTATTTATTGCTTTGGGTACTAAGTCAATGAATGAAAATGTGAGTTGTGTGACACAATTGTCAGAAACTTTGCTAACTTAGTTGGAAATATACAGTGAGTCCAAGCCTGGATTGTAGTGTTTCTTCTCGGTCTCTGATAGTCTCTTTTCCCTTTCTTGGTTTTGGTGAACAGTATTTTCTCCACTGAGGTGGTCACATATTGGAGGTCTGGGTTTCTCTTCTCCTGTCCCTGAGCAACCAGGCTGTCTCAGGAAAGTAAAGGGAGGGTACCACAGCCACCATCATCCCTCCAATGCAACTTAGGAACGATTTGGACCTTTCCAGATTCAGGTGCTTTGCGTTATGGAAGCATTGTTTTCAGTGGGGTCTCTGTTGTTTCAAGGATAATTACATTTCTGAAGAGAAATTCATGAGCTTCTTGGCGTTATAAAACCAAAGACAGGCAACAAAGATCTGTTTTTCTTTTTGCTTTTAGTGGCTACAAAAATTAGCACCATAATCATTGCTCAAGTGTAGTCATGTGTTCTTTTCCTTTCCATGCAATCTTTTCTGTTCTGTGTTTAAATGTCCTTCATGCCTTTGTGTTATGTGTTAAAACTGTGAGCTGGCTTCAGCCACTTCTGGAAGCACACAGTATAGAAATCTTTCAATAAATAAAGATAAGTCATCTTCCCTTCTCCTTCTTCCAAAATAGAAAATATCCAGGATGGTTTATTTTAGAGATAAGAAATGAAAAGATTTTGAGGAAAGAGAAGTGACCATATTGAAGATAACTATTAGACTTTCCACAGAGTGGGATCAATGTTCACAGAGAGCCCACAGGCTCTTGGCACTGAAGAGGAAGGATTTAAAACAAAATGACCTTTGCCGCGTTGTTTCTGGGACAAAGCAGAACTGCTATTAAATCTGACATATAAAGGGGTCCTCATGTTTGCCCTTCTATTTTTTTTTCAGATCTATTAAGCAAAAGACTTACTAGTGCCTACTCCACATACCTCATTGTCTTTGACGGTTAAATCTCTAGAAATCTATATTTGGAGCTAGTTATCCTCTTTGGCAACTATCAGGCTGTATTGATATATCAATTTTCTCTGGTGAAAGAGTTTCTTTTTCTAAGGCATATAGTTTTCAAAGGAAATTTAACTTGTGTTTCCCTTCTGTGAACAGTTAATATATATGGGGGTGTGCATCAGTTCATATTGTGACCATATGTGGGTCAGTAACAGGAATTTCTGCCCTCCAGTCTTCCTGATCTGTTTCATGGTCATAGGGTTCAATATTGTCTTATGGATTCATCTTGTGTGTGACAAGGTGTGGAACTGGGGGAAGAGAATTCCCAGTTCACTGCATTTGTGTGCATCCAAAGACTATGTGACGAATGTGTGAGTTGTTGGAAGCGAGGGGACCAAGGGATCTGGGTTGAACACTGACATTGTCCCTCATAGTCTGCCTCTTATGGTCATATCCATCACTCACCTATCAACAATAAATTTATTGCATCCTTTCATGAATATTCTAAGATGGCTTTTGGACACAGTTTCAGTGGAGTATTGACACATGGAAGTTTATTAGGTATAATAAATGTTGCTACAATGGCCATAACAAGATGCCACTGACTGTATGGCTTAAACAACAAGAAATTATTTTCTTGTAGTCCAAAGTCTGGAAATCAAGGTATAGTAGGCCAGGTTGGTTCTTCTGAGACCTGTCTCCTGCACTTGCAGATGACTGCCTGCTTGCTGTGTCTTTACATGGTCTTATTGTGTATGCATATATCTCTGGTCTCTCTCTGTGTGTCCAAACTCTCCTTCTTATAAGGATACCAGTCAGCTCAGGGTCTAACAGCCTGATTTTATTTTACTACCTGCTATAGTTTGGATCTTGAATGTCCTCTAAAGGCCCATGTGTGTGTTAAAGAATTTGTCCCTAGGGTAGTGCCATTGGGGATGGTGGGGGGACGAGGGTAGGACCTTGTGGGAGGTTCTGAGGGATATTGGGATCATGCTGTTGAAGGGGATTGTGGGCCTCTTCCATGAACAGAAGCCCAAAGCCTCCTTCTTGCTCCTACCCAACTCCATTGTTGATCTTGGACTGAAAACTGGAACTATGAGCCCAAATAAACCTTTTTATATTTATATATTAAATTATATATTTATAAGCTGAGTATTAGGTATTTTGAAATAGTGATGGAAATCCCACTAACACACTCTCTTTAAAGGCCTAAGAGGTACTGAGGGTTAGGGTTTGAATATATGAATTTGGAGGTATTATGATTCATCCCATAACAGTGGGACAAATGACTGTAATTGATCTCCTGCTGTAATTGTCCATAGGGCTATAATTCAGAAACCACTTCCTTTATCTACTACTCATTCCATATTACACATCGTAGCTAACCCTTCTGCTGGTGTAGGCAGCTTACTTGGTTTGCATGAGGCAGACCTTCAGGACATCCAGAGGACCTGCCACTTCCTGTCTATCCTGCCCAGTTAACATGTTGTCATCAATACAGCGGACCACTGTGCTACTCTAGGGAATGTGTGGACAATAAAGTTCTGTGCAGACAATATTATGAAGGAAGAAGGAGTGTTAACAAACTTGAGATATGATTATGAATATATACTTTTATTTATCCCAGGTGAACCTGAACATTTCCTGGCCTTCCTTTCTGATGTGGTATTACAAGATCAACAGCCACATCCTGTGTAAGAAGCTGTGTTGATCTGTTCTAGCAAGGATAACACTTCCAGCCCAGATACCACAATTGGGACACTTTTTAAGTTGGTGGTATTCTAATCATCCACCAAGACTCTTCTGTTTATTTAAATGGTAAGATTATAAGTGGGAGATATGATGAAGTTTACACCACTGCAAACTTTATATCTTTAAGAGTGGCGTGAATCTGCTCTTCCACTCAGTATTGGTTTTATATTCAATCTTGGTGGTAGAGAAGAAGAGGCAGTTTGGGGAGCTTCTTTTTGGCTTTTTCTAATGACAGCTCTTATTTCACGGGTCAAGGGACCAAGATGAGAACTTCGCCATATGCAAAATATGTCCATCCTTTACAGGATTGTGCACTTGAGAACTGAGAAAATGACCACTTTGGATAGGCCAGAGTGAGGACTCTACTCATCATCTGTCCTTTATAGATGTCCACTCTAATATGACAACCTAGATGGCTCTTTGGATCACCTGGTGAGGGTAAGAAAAGATGCTGTATTCCACAAAATTGAGGGGAAATGGAAGCATTGGAAAAATCTCTCTTGCTTAGATTATCCGTAGTATTTCAGGTGAAATTGCAGTCAACACTTTGTCCTATCCTGTAATGCCTGGGAACCTGATTGCTTTCCTCCTCAGTAAACAAAAACTAGAACTCTGGGAACTCTTGTTCAAACTCACTAGGGCTACATAATTGTTTATATAAGGAGCACTCTGCTCTCCTTCTGTAGTTCTTACTTTTGGTGGCCATTGTCATTATTGACAAGAAAGGAAGTGGAAGGGCATTTTAGTTAGGTGGACCACTCACTATCGGCAACCCCTGGGAATTAGATTATTCTGAATGGTAAGTTTCTCAAGGTGGTTGAGCATTTAAAACAGTATACCATAAAACTTTACAACAATTAAAATTTGTATTAAAATATTTCTAAATGATATTGGAAAACATCATGTCTCTTTCTAGAGATTCTCTAGAGAAAGAAAGTCCTTGCACTCTTTTTCTCTATAACTCATTTTTACCAGCTTTAGTTTTCATTACCTCATCTAGGGTCTCCTTAGCCTTAAGGAACACTAATGAGCTTAAATTTCCAAGAAGAATTTAATCTGAAGTGTCTATTGCCATCTGAGCAGTTAAAGTGCAAGGCAAAACTGCTTTTTCATAATCCTTTCTCTGTTTCCCTTATCTTTTCTCCCCTTAAAAAGCTGCATCCTGAGATAGAAAGGAGGGTAAACAGAAAGTGAATCTAGAAGCTATGTGCTTATGAAGGGCAGGAAAACAAAAAGCAATTATCCTCTAGCAAAGAAAATCTCTGGTAGCCCAAATGGATGTGTGTTTCTAACTGCAAAGAGCTTTTATTAAGCAAATGCCTTTGTCCTGAGCTTGTATTCAATCTTGGCAAAGTGGCTTCAGGACAAGACCTATGTTTGGAGAGATTTGGGTGGTTATTGTAGATCGAATCTGCATAGTTGATTATAGAATGAGCTCGGGTGTTCATCCTTTCATTAAATTTACTCAACAAATATGAATTAAGGACCAGATTCTGATAGACATGGGGCTGGCTATGTCAGAATGAATGATACCTGCTTTTATGGAACATGTTGTTTAGAGGTGAGGGACAGGAGTAATTGCATCTGCTAGTGTAAAGTGCACTGCTAGTGTAAAGGGGCCCATCTGAGAGAAGAAAGCAAGAGTCTAATGCTGGTGGAGGTTCAATTGAGCAGGTTCTCAGATGTTTGGGGATAAACTAGTGGCAAGAAAATACCATTTAACAACAAATTTACTGCCTCTAGTAGTCTCTAAAATCAATGTCCTCATCCTGACTGTTTCTTCTGAGAATATGCATAGAAGATAAAGATCTAACACTGGAAAGAAATGAGACCAAAGAAACAGCTGATATGCTCCTTGCGCTATCAGTGAGAAGTAATATGATTTTGGCAGTAGACCAGCTGACAGCTAAAACCAAGACTTTGCTGACATATTTCTTCCTTTCATGTCCTTCGAAGAGCTCAAAGACCATTCAAAGATTTTTCTAATTCATCTTCAAGACATTCTCACGTGCTTTGGGATAACCTCTCCCCGCTCCTTTAATTTCATTTTTTCTATGCTTTATTTCTTTCTGGATTTGACCCTCCTGTAGCTTTCTATAAATGTTTCCTGTGATTTTATATGCTAATATTTTGGTAATTTTCTAGAACTCCGCACTTACTTTTCTTTTTGAACCCACTTATCCTGCATTAGGTTTCTTAATATTGGTCCTTAGCCTGGTCTCAGTTTCTGTCCTTCTGGATTGCTGTTTCATTAAGGCTGATTTTTTTTTTCTTTTTGGTACCAGGGATTGAACCTAGGGGGTGCATAACCACTGAGTCACATCTCCAGCCCCTTTTTTATTTTTTATTTTGAGACAGGATCTTGCTCGGTTGCTCAGGGACCTGCTAAGTTGCCAAAGCTGGCTTTGAACATGCAATACTCCTGCCTGGGCCTCCTGGGGCCACTGAGATTACAAGCATGTATTGCTTTGCCCAGCTAAGGCTGAATTCTTGAGTCTCAGTTATGACTTTGCCTGTAGAGACATCTTTGTTTCTTTCTTAGCTCCTCCCTTTATACCCATTTTCCTATCCCAGTTCTAAGTTCAGCCCATTCCCAGAACCTCTGCCAACATCAACACCCATAGCTCCCCTTATGACAGAGACGTTTAAACAATTTCAGCAGCACTTTGCTCTTAGTTTGTTAAGAACAACAGTTAAATTAATCTGCACCAAGTATTTAATGACTGGAAAAGACAGAGCACATAATTTATAAGATGAAGATTTACCTTTCAATAGAAACTGATACTTTATACCAAAGCAATAAATATTGTACAGTTGAATTTCAGATAGTATGAACAATTAATGGAGCATGCATGTTAGTGCAAGGTAGTTAACTTCTTCTAGCCTTGGTCACAACTGAAATGTCTTTATTTTTTCACATACAAAAGGCCTTAAAATTAAAATTACTTACTTTTCTGTAGTCATGGTGAAGAGTTTTGAGTCATTCATACATGTATCTAACAAATAGGTTATGCCAAAGAATTCAGCCATTCAAACAGACATATTTTAGTCAAGTGAAGTTAGAATATAGTGGATGTTACAAATGGGATAACATAAAATTAAAATAACCGACAGAATCAAGAGACAAACTACAAATGGGAAATAATCTTTGCAAAGGTTTAATATCTAACATATATAAATAACAACAAAAAATAAATGAACCAATTTTAAAAAATGGACAAATTACCTGAATAAACACTTCTTAAAAGGAGAGCTCCAAATCATCAATAAATATGAAAAAAATGTTTGACATCTTCAGCCATCATGGAAATGCAAATCAAAACTACACTGGGATTTTATCTGACTCCAGTTAGAAATGGCTATTACAAAAAAAAAATAATAACAAGTGGTGTCAGGGATGTGGAAAAAATAAACACTTATCCACTGTTGGTGGGAATGTAAATTAGAATAGCCACTATGGAAAATTGTGGAGATTCCTTAAAAAACTAAAAATTAGAAATATTATATGATTCAGCTATATTACTCCTGGTGTACGTATGAAGAGAATGAAGTTGGTATACAAAAGAGACATCTTCATGCTTAAGATTATTATAGCACTATTCACAATAGCCAAATGTAATCACCCTAGGTGCCCATCAACAGATAAATAAACAATGAAAGTATGGTATATGTACACACAGAATGGAGTATAATTTAGCCATAAATAAGAATGAAATCTTGTCAGTTGCAGAAAAATGAATGAAATTGGAAGTCATCATAACAAGCAAAATGAGTTGGACAAAAAAGACAAGTATAATGGAAATTTAAAAGTAGAAAGGGACTATTATGGGCTTGGAATGGTGCCCAAGGGGAAGGGGGGGGGAGAATGAGAGAGTAGAAGGGATAGTGGACATGATCAATACATGATATATGCATTATGGAAATGTCACAGGGAAACCCATGAATTTGTATGGTTAATGCCTGTTTACAGAAAAAACAGTGGACGCTGATCCACTGACTTAGATTAATAGCTGTCTTTTAGTGGTGGGAAACTTCTTGAGTGTGTTTATATGTGTGTGTGGATGGAGGTGCATATATATGTGGGAAGAAGCAAGGAGAGTGATAGGAGCTGTGTGTGATGACAATACTTGACAGGCACAGTCATATCTCAGAGTATACTCACATTGATTCACCTGCTGGATGGTCTACCCCATTGAGCTCTTGGGTAACAAAGGCTATATCCTGCCATCCATTGCTTCCTCATCCCTTGAATAGAATCTGGCATAAGATCAGAAATCAGTAAACTTGTATGGACTAAATTATTTGGTGAGAATTATAGCAGTGGCGTAGAGTTACATAGGATCTTAATAATCCGAGTATTTAATATTTCACATTTAGCTGAGAAGTGCATCCAGCAACAACTTGGTGGCAGATCAGATTTTCTGATTCTAAGCTCAGGGGTATATTGTGTTTCCTCACCCTGCTCTGGGTCTGATTGTGTGTGTGTGTGTGTGTGTGTGTGTGTATGTGTGGTCTGTGGATCAGCATTCACCATGTTCCTGGGAATTTAACTCAGAAACCCTCTACACTGAGTATATCCCCTGCCGTTTTTTATTTTTAGACAGGGCCTTGCTACCTTATGAGATTGGCCTTGAACTTGCAATCTGTCTCAGCCTCCTACGTTGCTGGAATGACAGGTGTGCACAACCATTCCCAGCTTGTCTGATAACTTTTTAAAGGGTAGTTTGCAAAACCGTTAATCTGATAAATTGAGCTGTAAAATATTTTGCTTTAATTTAATCTTTGGAGTTTAAAATTTTGGTATTTTTTAAACTTTTGAAAACAAATGCAATACTTAAAATTATCCATATTCTTCTAACAAAGACATATCCTTAGGGAAGTGTACTAGAAATGCTGGTGTTTTTCACCTGAAATTGTTTCCTGGTAATGTCATATATTGCTTCCGAAGCCCTGGAAGGTAGATTAATGGTTCTTGAATGACTTGACATTAACAGTTTCCTATGACCTACTTTTATATAAAAGATCCTATTTGAGGATAAAGAAAAAAAACAGGCAGATATCTAAATGAAGAAATATCTATTAATGGAAAAAGGAGGTTTGAGCTTTTTCATTTTAAAAGATATTAAGGGAGTTGCAAAAAAAAGTTGTATAAAATGAAAGTCACCTAAAAGACATTTCATTCTTTTCTTTCTTTCTTTCTTTCTTTTTTTTTTTTTTTGTTTTGCTTAGTGGAGAGACTAGGAATCATTCTCAAGTGATATTTTCCTTAATATAAACTTCATTTTAACTTGTACTCGGAGGGGTAGATACAAAACTGATCAAGTGTCTGTATGTGGGGGGAATGGATTAGGATTGGAGAGGGATTTTATTTTTAGGAATCTTCTTTGAAAAAAGTGTTAAAACATATAGGAAGAGCATGATGCTGAGTTCTGACCAAGAAATCATCATATATTGTAAAGATGACCACACCCCAAAACACAAGTAAATTGGGGATTGAAACTAAAAAGACCCAAAATAACAATCAGAAAAATCATGGCTTTCTAGCATTTACTCATTGTACTCTATGGTAGACATATTTTTGGTGCTGTTATTACTGCAGTTAACTAATAACAAATCACCAACTGAGATTCAAATCTGATAAAAGAAGATGAAAGTAATCATAAAATTATTTCCCCAAGTAATATAAAAAATCAATGCTGAATTATCATATATATAAAGTGCATAAAAATTTTTATTTGTTACTTTCTTCTGATGGGTAATTTTTCTTAAAATGTGGGTGAGACTGAAAAATAGTGACATTGTATATCTTATTCAGAATAATTTCTAATGATCTTTTCTCATCAGTAGTTTAAAAATGGAACTTTCATTTTTTCTATTGATTCTTTCAAATTCAGATGGTAGATTTGGATATAAATTATTTAAGATTTTCAGTTCAGTGGAATCTGACAAACAGGCTCCTTTCAAATGCAATTATTCTTTTGTGAAATTTATAGGATATTTCATACATGAAGGATAAAATGGTCCAAATTTTTCTTTCTAAAAAAAATTCTCTCTCTGATCATTAGGATTTGTGAAGTTGCTCCCCAAAATGTTTGACTGACAAGATGCCACTGGTTGAAGTGAGATTCTAAGAGAGAAATAAAACTCATAATGTGTTCTGTGTGTCAGCTAAGATACTGATTTTTAAAAAAGATTGAAATTATTCTCAGAAATTTGTCTCAATCAGCAATCAGTATCCTCCTATTTGAAAGAATGCTGCTGAAGAAGTACATGGGTTCATATAAAGCAAGAAAGAACCTTAAAGACAATCATAGCTCTAACCCTAACATTAACATTAATCCTTTTTTTTTAATAAGTCAGGAAACTTCCATGAAGATCCTGGAGAAGTTATTTAACCTCATGGAGGTTTCCTGAGTAGCTGAGGGAAAAAAAATGGATCTCCTACCTTAATAAGAATCATCTTCCCCCAGCAATTTATTCTTCACTTAAAATAGGATAATCTGCATCCATAAGAACTTCAGAAAACTCTGCTCTTTCACTTACACATTGAATGATAAACCTAAGCCTAGGTTATTGACAGGATATAAAGGCAAAAAGCTCAAAAGACCAAATTTGTCTGACTTGATTTTTTCCTCTTCTATCTGTTCCTTTCCTTGGGATGGAACACAGGGGCATTTTCCCTCTGAGTTACATCCAATGCCCTTTTCATTTTTTAAAAATTTTGAGACAGGGTCTTTCTACGTTTGCCAGACTGTCCTTGAACTTGCAGTCTTCTTGCCTCTGTCTCCTGTGTAGTTGGGATTATAGGTGTGAGCCATTGCACCTGGCTGACTTGCATTTTTCATATAAACATGATTTCAGGGAAAATAATTAAATATATAAAGTGAGAATAGATAAAGTGACCAGGGTATAATGTTAGGGTGGGAGTGAAAGATCATATTAATAAACTTTAAATTTCTATTTGAAAATCAAGCGATGTTTTAGGTAATGGCTTTCAAGATTTCAGCACTAGACAGCTCTCCTATTTAAAAAAAAAAAAAATAGGACCCCAGTGAAGAAGCCTGAACTGGAACTTTCTCTTTTTGAGATACCAGAAAGAAAGTTCATTTTCAATAAGAGCTTTTGTAAGTTCTGATATTTAAGGAAGAGTGCAAACCAACACAGTTTAGCTATATTTTTTAACAACACAGGTGGAAAAGAAAAGCAATTCTCCGGTTACTCCAGAGTTAATCAGAACATTAAGTTAGCCAAAATACTCTGAGCATCTGGATTAATTAAATTTTTAGGAGAAGAGAGATGCACATACACTGAACGGACCATTTGAATACACAGTGGGATTCAGAGCAGGATGTATTGTGTCCTGAGTTTGGAACTGGAAACAATCTGTCAGGTTCTGGATGTCAGAATAGTCTTTGTCATTGGGGAAAATTCTGAAGGGTATCTAAAAAGGTACACTAGGTGACATCATGATCATCTACAAACCCGAAGAGGATCCAAGCATAGAACAATGAACCTGCCACTGGCTAATATGAAAAACTCAGTGATTTAGTTATTTTTGTCTGTAAGGAATAAAACAACATTTTTTATTTTTAATATTTTGTCTGAATGAATTGGTGAGTTGGAGCTGGATTGATGTAATATAGTTTCATGCCTCAACATGTATAGAGCTCCATACTTCAGAGTTGTGATGGCACCACTGTTAGGATAATCTTTAGCACTTCAAGTTCACTTTGGGTACTCTCCACCTCTTTCTCCCTTAATGTGTACAAGAAAAAAAGGAATGACTGTCTCATTAATGCATTCTCAAGTGATTTTGGTTTAGCCTCATTTTTTTTTTGCTCTAGGGTTTTTATCAAATAATAATAGAACTTGAGTTTTACAGTTTCTCTTTCACTTCAACTAAATTAAATTTTGTTTATTTTATGAATAATATGGGGCCTATAAAGTTTATATCTATCATTGACACAGATTTAAAGAATCTCATTCTTCTTGGGCATGGAACTATGGCATTTCAGCTCTTTCTTCTCCTAGAAAAGTGCTGAACCAGAAAAATCAGGAGTGTATGTATAAAGTTCATAAATCACGATGTGCTCAAAAGCCCTAGTTGCCTGAGCAGTCTTTTCCTGCATTCTCTCACCCTTTTCACTGATATGTGATAGGGAACAAAAGATTTCATAAGTACTCTAGTTCCTAAACATCCTGATTGTCAAGAGGAACCCTGTCATGAAGACCCTCACGGCTGACCAGCTCAAGGATGGTACTTAAATCTAGCTCTCTGAACTGGTAGCAGGTCTACATGGGATCAGGTCCTTCTCTTGTGTGTGTGTGTGTGTGTGTGTGCGCGTGCACGTGTGTGTTAGTAAAGTGCCACCAGCATGGAGGGATAAGAGAGCACTGAATCACGTCAGGATTTTAGTTTTCCTTACATGTGCTTTTAGAAATCTGGAAAATGAATACCAGTTGTTTGCAGCTCTAAACAGGGAATTTATGACAAAACTGTTCATACACATTATTACTGGCGCACCGTCTTATTGTGGTATATAAAGTCCTATTTTTATTTCCAGTCCCCAGGCATACATTACTGCAGTTGCTAGCCATTTTAACTCTGTTATTGAAATTGTAAGGGAAAGCTCATTTGTCTTTGACCATGATTTTTATTGTAAAAAATAATGACATTCCTTTATATTATGTTAAGATTGCAATAAATGATTGCAGATATTTTAATATGCAGTAAGGCCAATTACATTAAGGAAGAAAACAAAGTCAGCATGAATAAAGTTGTTGAAAGTGTTTCCTGAGAGAGTATTAATATCCAAAATATATAAAGAACTTTTACAACTCAATAGCATGAAATCAAATAACCCTATGAAAAAAATGAGCAAAGGACCTCAATAGACACAAAGGGTGAAAAAGTATGTGAAAAGATGTTCAATATCACTAATAATCAGGAAAACACAAATGAAAAGCACCAAAAGATTCACCTCCTATCTGTTGGAATGGCTATTATCAAAAGTGTTGGTGAAGATGTGAAGAAAAGGAAGCCTTGGTACATTCTTAGTGGGATGTAATTGGTATAGGCTTTATGGAAAATAGTATGGAGTTTTCTTTAAAAATTTTAAATAGGACTACCATATGGTTCTGCAACCCTACTGATGGGTATGTATCCAAAGGAACTGAAATCAGAAACTTGAAGAAATATCTGCATTTGCATTTGTATTGCAAAACTATGTACAATAACCAACATATGGAAACAACATAAATGTCCATCAGTAGATAAAAGGGTAAAGAAAATGTGTTGTACATACATAATAGGGTATTTTATTGAGTTTTAAAGAAACAAGGAAATTCTGCCACTGGCAACAACTTTGTTTGACATAGAGGACATTATGCTAAGTGGAATAAGCCAGACACATGGAGATGACATGTGCCACATAATCCCACTTACATGTGAAATTTAAAGTGGCCAGACTGATAGAAATAGAGAGTAGAACTACAATTGCCAGGGACTGGAGGGAGGGAGAAATGGGGAGATGGTACTCAAAGTTCCAATTATATAAGTAGGGGTCAGGATGCTGCTAAATACACTACAACACACAAGTAATCCTTTCTCCTAAAAAAGAAGTACTTATTCAAAATGTCAACAGTGCTGAATTTGAGAATCTTTCATTCAGAAAGACAGAGGTTTGGAATGAAAGAGCCCTGGAGCCTCATTCATAATATGTTCTAATCATTGAAGGAAGTTAGCAGGGAGCAGTGAGACCAACGTAGTGTTAGGGGCTGATGACAGCTGAAGCCAGACCTCCTGAGCTGCCTTTGCCTTGTGAGGACATCAGAATCTGTTTCTATGCTTTGCAGGTCCTGATATCATGTGTGGACATACAAGGGCTCTGGTGGTACTGACACCAAGATAAACAAACTCATGTGAAACTGATGTATAAACCAGAATGCCAGTATTTTGCCTTATAACTAGAAATATAATCGTTGAATAGACTGGACACCTGAATCATCAGGATAACATCTTCCTGCAGGGACATTGATAAGGATAAGCATGTAATAATTAGAAGATTTCTTTTGGAGCATATATAGTCAGCCCTTCCTATCTGTGAATCTCCAGATTCAACCCAGCCTTATATAAAAATGTTTAAAAATAAAATTGTGTCTGTGAACATGTACAGACCTTTTTCTTGTCATTTCCCCCCCCACACAATAATACAGTATAACAATGATTCACATTGCATTTATATTGTAGGTATTATAAGTAATCTAATGATAATTTAAAATATACATTAGGGTGTGCTCAGGTTATTTGTGGATACTATACATTTTTCTATAAGAAACTTGAGTGTCTGAGAATTTTGGTCCTAGAAATAGTGTCCCATGGATTCCAAGAGAAGATTATAATCAGAGAAAGGGAGCTGGCTGTGCCAGAGGCATCTTCCATGAAAGGTTTTGTCTGTGGGTCCACTAATAATTAAATACACCTGTGAGAGGGCCAGGCTATCCTTGATGGGTGAGGGGGAGGCTCAGTGGATAGAATTCTAAACCCTCCACCCAAGGTGCCACTAGGACAGTTCTACTTTTATTGGTTTTAGTTATTGGCATTTTGTTTAAGATTTCATCAGGGAAAAATGGTTCTCTACTATTGACAAAGTTACAAAATTCTCTGTGCAACCCACTGACCTAGGCCCTTCCTTTCCACCCTATTGAGTGCTTTCTGATTGCCTGGCCTTTCCCTAGCGCTCCAGGCTGAGTCCTGCCTTAGTCCCAACAGCCTCCTCCAGACATGGCCCTGTGGAAACAATCAGTACAAATTTAGCTTCCTAAACTTTACTACCTGTTGGGGTTGCCATGTGTCCCCCACACTAGATGCTAAAGACATAATTTCTAGTGCCCCAGTGAACATGCCTTATTTGGAAATAGGTTCTTGGCAGATGATTAAGTTAAGATGATCATTCTAATGCAGCATAACCATGCCTGTATAAACAAGGTGAAATCTGCACACAGAGACAAGCAGGCACACAGGGAGAATATTGTGCAGAGATGATGGCAGTGATGGGGTTGAGCCATCTATAAACAAAAACACCAAAGAGCCAGAGAGGCCCCAGCAGTTGGCAGAAAGGCCCCAGGCAGATTCTCCCTCACAGCCCTTAGAAAGCACCATCCCTGCTGACACCTCCATCTCCAGAAATAGGAGAGAAAATAGTTCAGTTGTTGAAGCCACCATTCAGTTGTGGAACTTTGCTATGACAACCCTAGGAAACTAATTCCACATTCCATCTCTGGGATTAGTTCCAGGCTTTATCAATTACACACGGGTAGCTCATATCTGTGATTATTTTCTCCAACAGATTAGCTCATTCATCAGGTTTTTTGTTGTTATTACTGTTGTTTGTTTATTAGCTTCACTCTAACTTGTCGGCCTGTTTTCCAAATTCTTGTGGGGCTATAGAATATATGTCTCACAAATTCCTCCTTGTATTGTCAACAAAGCATCATACAACATTTTTTTCCCCCCTTTATCTCTAAAATGGTGGACTGGGAGAACCAAAGAGAAATCCAAATGGGTTTCTAATAAGCCCTGAGAGCTTATTAGAAAAAGGTGAGTTGGGTCACAATGGGCTCAGAGTACTGTACAAATAAGGTCACCTTAGCTTACTCTTGTCAGAAGCAGGTGCTATTATAATTACCATGATTTCAAGGGAACAAGAGGATCAGAAACAACTTAGTCACTTAATATCACTGGTCTTAAATTGGGGAATGAGTTGAGAAAACAGACCTTGACAACAGCCAGCAGTTCAAATAAGTTGGTGCAAGATGAATAGATTTCTAATTACCAATTTCCATGCAAAAGTAGTTAAGGCAATAAATGCTGGCACCCTGAGCTGAAGCCTTATTTGCATTGTTTTCCAAGACTCTTGGCAGTTTTGCAAATCTTTGGGAGCTTAAAAACAACAGTAAGTTACAGCACAAGGAATTTTTAGGTCCCTCATGCTGGGACTTGAAAACTCTCTTGTACAGTGTTAAACCTGCCTCTCCAAGTACTTCAGTAAGTCTACAAACAAACTCAAGAAGTTTCCTCTAGGCCCTCTTGTCAAGGAAACACAAATCTTTACACTACCCCTTTCAGAGTTTTGTGTCTAAAGGTTAACTCCATCCATCAAATTCTTCAGAAGCCTTAGAATCATCCACTTTCACACTTTGTCATAATCAAGCCATTTCCAAGTTCCATCACTTTTTTGTACCTAAAGTGCTATTAAATCTATACACTTCTGACTGTTGCCCCCGGGTTCCCAGCAAACATCACAATTTTTCACTTTTAGGATAGTTGTAACACCCTAAATGCACTCCTTTCATTCCTTCTCACTATATTCGAAGCCTTCCAAGACACTGAAGGCATTCCACTTTCCTCCAGATCCCAAACCCAGTTCGGTTGAATCTGTTGATTCAGTCAAGTATTTTTTCAGTTCCTAGGCTTGCAGGAGAAGGAGAGAAAACGAAAACAGCACAGTTCTTGACTCCATGGAGCTTAACCTGGAAGTAAGGTGAAGGAGTGGAAGAGGAAAGACAGTAATCAAAGAATCACGTAAATTTTATAAAAGAGAAAATTACAACAGGCACAAATGCCAAGGAGATGTACAAGGGCTATCATAACATATCAAAGGAAATGATCTCATCAGGAAGGCTTTCTGCAGGAATTGATGATCCTGAGGATTAAGCCAGGGGGAGGGGTAATAGCCTGCTAGACAGACTAAAAATTGTATAAAAAAAAAATCTGTTGCATGAGGGATCAAGGCTTTTTGGAGAAAAATAAAACAAAGAAAAAGACTATGGCTAATGCAGATAGAAGAAGGAATGTTTAAAGCCAGCATTTTCTCGAATGAAGGTTTTGGATCTCTATTCTAGGAGCAATGGGAAGATGATGAAGGACAGTTTGACAGGCAAGTGTTGGCTATTGAATATTGAATAGGAGGAATTTGATCATGTTTGATTTTTGAAAAGATCTCTGTGCTTGGCAGGGCATTTCAGGAATGTTCTCTATTATCTACTTGTAGCTATAATAAAATCAGATAAATTGTTGGTATCAGCGATGGTGAGAGGAGGTAGAAGATACTGATTTTCTTTTTAGCACTAACTCTGTACCTAGCAGTAGCCTTGGTACTTTATGTAGCTGAACTCTTGAAGGAAGGAAATGAATTGTTCTGGCTTTTAGTCTTTGGCTAAGGTTGATCTTTTGAAAATGATTTTGTGTCATAATTTCAGAATCACCTTCAGCAGCATCTCTCAAATATCTGATAACCACAAACCAATTAAAAGCAAATACTGGTCATTGCTTCAGGTAAATATATTTTTTTAAAAAAAATCACAAATTGGGAATATATGTTAAATAATTTGAATTTTAAAATTAAATATCATTAAAATAAATCATAAAAATTTAAATTATAATGTTTAAAATATTTAAAAAACATAAAAATATAAAAAAATATGATCTCATTCAATGAGTGGGACAATGTTTTAACTTTCTCACCAGGAGGAGGGCAGATAACTTGAGCCATAAATCAGCTTTTCTTTTCTTACTTTTTATTTATACCAATTAGAAATGCCTAATTCACAGCAATATATTATCTAGGATGGTTGCAATTGTTTGGTGGCCCTGTCTGTGCTCAGAACTAGACACAGTAAAATTCTGAAGATTCAAAAGTAGAACTTGGGAGATAGCAGAACCTATTATCACTGATTAACTCATTGGTTGTGCACAGTCCTGGCTATTACAAAACATTTAGTTCAAATATTTAGTTGTGGTTTTACATTTTCTCATAGCACATGGCTAACTTGTTCCACACATACACGTGATATCCATGATTCCTCCACATTGAAGTTCAACCCTTCTCTTGAAGTTCCATTTCAGAAAGGATTTGTGCCAATAGCAACCGTTCCTGTTCTGTGTTCCTATTGAGCATCATTTCATAAACCCTGATCCTCTTCTATAAGACATTTGGAAGTCATGTAGCTTTCCCTTTATTTGCTATAAGCAAGTCAAATTTGAATGATGATTTTGTGGGGTTATTTTGTTTCTTCTTTTAGTGACTGAACTCATTATTTTTGTACAAAAAAAAAACATTATTTAACAGTCATTCTGAGGCATCTTAATTGGTTTATGAGTTAGGGAACTGTATTTGCAAATGATGCAATATTTGTCAGTAGTATTTTTTTAACAATACTTGACAAAGCAGTATAACAGAAAATACACCAGATACAGTAGAAGCAAATATTCAATAAAATGCAGTCTTTGTGTATACATTATTTTACTTCCAACTCACGTTTCATTATCAGCTACTGCAAAATTCTCATTTGTCTCAGAACATTCATTGTACTAGAATTCTTTTCCCTCTTCAGGTTTATCCTGTTCTGAGTTGTCATATTTAGATTTTGTTTTTATCACTACTTTTATGCATCGGTGCACCATATTTGAACCAGTAATCTGTTTTCATCATTTAGAAATGTAATGCATCAAAACAATAATGAGAAAAAATATAAAATGAATAACAGAAAATATTATATGACATCGACATAAAAATACATTAGCCAAGGTATGTTGGATCTGATAATCTGATTTACTTAATCCTTTAGTACAGAAAGATCATTTAAGAATATAACCATTATTATAAATAAAAAAAAATTTGTTAAAGTTTTAATTTCTATATTTTTAATGTAAAACATTATGTGAAATAAATTAATTTTGTACTTTAAAAAAATACCAAACTGTTAATTTACCTGTGAACAACTTGACAGATTTCTAGGGCCTTCTAGTTGAAGCTTGTAGTCAGAGTCTAAACTGGAGGGAATACAGTGGGCACTCTCCTCCACTGTGCACATCTCCTCTCCAAAACTGAGCTGATAAGCTGGTCAGCAGCTATAGCTCTCAGCTGAATCCCTTTGAGGGAATTGTCCTTAGCTGAAGAAAGCCACTTTGTCCATGGTCACAGGCCTTTGAAGATCAGCCCCATCCAATGACTGGAGGATGTTAGAGTATAAGCTCTAATTCCCTTACCTCAATTTGGGACAATTTTGAAGGCTCACATCATCTCCAGACCTCCATATGGATGGGCTGAGATCTTTTTTGCAACTGCATCACAGTTTAACATTTTCCTCTCCCTGACCCTGAATTGACCCCTACATACCCTAACCCTGCCACTAGGTGATATCCCTGAGAATATGCCCAATAAATTTCTTGTACAAAAATCTTCTGAACGAACCTGACACATGACACTGGGACAGACAGCTCCCCTGACATCTCTACCGCCTCTAGCAGAATTATAAGATGACTTCAATGGAAGGTAAGCCTTTCATCTCACAATTGAAAGTATGAATTAAAATTCAATTGGAACAATGAGAGGATTATAAGGATTTTAAATCCACACTGAGTTTCAAAGGGGCCCAATAAAGAGTTGCTCTATTCCTAGTCTCAATCCTGCTTTGATGGAAACATTTTGCTGATGTTTAAATAGTGTAAGGTCAATGGGAAACCAAAATATCTTTTTTTAACTGATAGAGGTGATATTGGGGAATGTGTCTTTCTAATCCTGAACATAAAACCTAGACAGGCTTTCCTACCCATTTAGAAGAAGTTCATCCTTCTAGGAGCATGGCTTGCTTGGGGAGAAGGGGAAACCAGGGCTTCATGGAGGAATAACTCCAAAGAGGTGGTGAAGAGGGGGAGGTTTCCAAAATCTCCCAAAACCACTAGCATGGGACACGGGGTGGTGAGAGTTGCGGAGTAATATCAATGTCCTTCTGCTTGGGAGGAAATATTAACCTCCAAACTTACCAGTGACTGCTACCAAAATGTACTCTAGTAGGCAGTTAAAAATTTAATAGACTTTTTGTTTTCAAAATAATTTTAAGTTTACAAAAAAAGTTGATCAGACAGTACAGAGTTCTCACATTACCCGCCTTCCCCGCTAAGCAGCTTATTTATATTATTTATATTTGTATTAGTGTGGTACATTTGTTATATTGATGTATCAATATCGATACATTATTATTAGCTAATGTTCACAATTTAAGGTTCACCTTTGGACGTACCTTCTGTGTTTTGACAAATGTGAAATGATGTGTGTCTGTCACTACAGCATCATACAGAGTAGTTTCACTCTTCTAACCCCCACCCCCGCCCCTGAGTTCTAGCTATATTGCTCCTTCCCTTTCCTGAACCTCTGGCAACCACTGATCTTTGTAGTGTTTCTTTTCCAAAATGTCCAATTGTTGGAATTTTACAGTATGTAGCCTTTTCTGATTGACTTTTTAAAAAATGCTTAACAATATACATTTGAGGTTCCTCCATGTATTTCTATGGTTTGATAACTCATTTCTTTGTATCACTAAATAATATTCCAATCCTAGGAAGTTTGGGTTAAAAAAAAGGTCTTAGGCTATAAGTACCTACAAGGGAGGAAAGTAAATATAAAAAGAGGATAAAGGGAGAAAAATTAGAGGTTAAGAGCACTGAAGACATTCTATTGACTGCATTTTAAAACTTTCTAAACCAATACCTTAAGTATATATGATAAAGAGTGTATAACACACTAACATATACAATTTAAGTGTACAATTTGATGCATTTTACACATATATCTTTACATTCAAATGATCACCACCCACTTGTGGGGCTTGAACCTTGGAGATTCCCTTGTGTCACTTCCCATGGTATTATTGCTCATCCAGATGTGAGCACTCTTCTGATTTCTATCACTATAAAGTAATTTCACTATTTTTGCCTATTATGTAAATGGAATGATTCCATGTAGTCTTGTGTGGCTGACTTCTTTTGCTCATCATTATGTCTCTGAGAATCATCAGTGGTTCATCCACTTGGTTAATTTGCAGTGCAGCATCCCATTGGTTAATGTACCACAAATTATTTATCCATTCTGTTGATGGACAGTCGAATTGTTTCAAACTTTTACTCTAATGAGTTAGTTTTCTATGAGTACTTTTTTGAGGGACATATACACTCTTCTCTGACATATGTCTAGGAATTTCACTACTCAGTCATATGTAGATAATGTGAAGAATTTTCCAAAGTTTTTAAATCATTTTTATTGACAGCAGAAATATTTAAAAGTGTTAGTTCCACATTTTTTTCAACTTTGATGTTTTCTGTTTTTGTTTTTTTCTTTTAATGTTAGCAATTCTGATGAGGCGGCAGTAATATACCATTTTGATTTCCTTTTGCCCAGTGAGGACTGATTTCAGCAATCTTTTAATGCCTATTTATTATTTGAATACTCTTTTTGTATGTTCCTATCCATGTCTTTTGCTGATTTTTAAAAATTGGTATTGTATGTATGTGTATGTACATATAGAATATAAGAATATAGAACATGTGAGGATATATAATATAAAGGTATATGAAATATAAGATAATAAGAGGGTATTTTGTATATACAGATAAATATACATGTATATATAAGAGGATTTTTTATAAGCACACATTTCCCAGCCTCTTGATTGCCTATTTACTTTTTTTTCATTATAATCCTTATTACACATATAGAGCACTATTTTTGTATCTCTGTACATACAGTATGTTCATGCCAACTTATGCCATTATGCATGTACTCTTTTTTTGCATTAAAATTCTTAATACATATGTATACCATAATTTTTCATATTCCTATTTGTATATAAGGTATTTTGGCCCCAAATTTAAATCTTCATACATGTATTTTGTATAAGGATGACCATCGCTTCCACCATTCTTGTTAATCCCTTTCCCCCTTTCTTTCCCTCCTACCCCTCTTCCCTATCTAGAATTAATCTAATCTTCCCATGCTCTCCCTCCCTACCCTACTATGAGCCACCCCCCTTATCTCAGAGAAAACATTCAGCATTTGTTTTTTGGGGATTGGCTAACTTCACTTAGCATTATCTCCTCCAATGCCATCCATTTACCTGTAAATGCCATGATTCTGTTCTTTTTTAGTGCTGTGCAATATTCCATTGTGTATAAATGCCACATTTTTTTTTATCCTTTCATCCACTGAGGGACATCTAGGTTGGCTCCACAGTTTAGCTATTGTGAATTGTGCTGCTATAAACATTGATGTGGCTGTGTCTCTGTAGTATGATGTTTTGTAGTCCTTTGGGTATAGTCTGAGAAGAGGAATAGCTGGGCCAAATGGTGGTTCCGTTCCCAGATTTCCAAGGAATCTCCATACTGCTTTCCAAATTGGCTATACCAATTTGCAGTCCCACCAGCAATGTATGAGTGTACCTTTTCCCCACATCCTTGCCAACACTTGTTGTTGCTTTGCTTCATAATAGCTGCCATTCTGACTGGAGTAAGATGATATCTTAGAGTAGTTTTGATTTGCATTTCTCTGATGACTAGAGATGATAAGCATTTTTTCATATATTTGTTGATTGATTGTATGTCCTCTTCTGAGAAGTGTCTGTTCAGGTCCTTCACCCATTTATTGATTGGATTATTATTATTATTTTTTTTGGTGCTTAGCTTGTTGAATTCTTTATATACCCTAGAGATTAGTGCTCTATCTGATGTGTGAGGGGTAAAAATTTGCTCCCAGAGTGTATGTTCTCTGTTCACCTCACAGATTGTTTATTTTGCTGAGAAAAAAACTTTTTAGTTTGAGTCCATCCCATTTGTTGATTCTTGGTTTTAATTTTTGTGCTATAGGAGTCTTATTAAGGAAATTGGGGCCTAGTCCCACATGATGAAGATTAGGGCCTATTTTTTCTTCCTTTAGACTCAGGGTTTATGGTTTAATTCCTAGATCCTTGATCCATTTTGAGTTAACTTTTGTGCATGGTGAGAGATAGGGGTTCAATTTCATTTTGTTGCATATGGATTTTCAGTTTTCCCAGCACCATTTGTTGAAGAGGCTATCTTTTCTCCAGTGCATGTTTTTGGAACCTTTGTCTAATATAAGATAATTGTAATTTTGTGGGTTAGTCTCTGTGTCCAGTGTTGTGTACCATTGGTATTGGTTTTGGCACCAATACCATGCTATTTTTGTTACTATTGCTCTGTATATTTTAAGGTCTGATATAATGATACCACCTGTTTCACTCTTCCTGCTTAGAATTGCTTTAGCTATTATGGGTCTCTTATTTTTCCAGATGAATTTCATGATTGCTTTTTCTATTTCTATGAGGAATGTCATTGGGATTTTGATTGTAATTGCATTAAATCTGTATAGTGCTTTTGGTAGTATGGTCATTTTGATAATATTAATTCTGTCTATCCATGAGCAAGGTAGATCTTTCCATCTTCTAAGGTCTTCTTTGATTTCTCTCTTTAGGGTTCTGTAGTTTTCATTGTATAGATCCTTCACCTCTTTGTTGATTCCCAGGTATCTTATTTTTTTTTTTTGAGGCTATTGTGAATGAGGTATTTTTCCTCATTTTCTTCTCAGAGGATTTGTCACTAATATACAATAATGCCTTTGATTTAAGGGTGTTGATTGCCACAGTCTGGCTGGGCACAAATAACCAAGCCGCCATGAAGCACTTGTAGGTTCAAACAGCAACTCTTTATTCCCGAACTCCACCAGCACCCTACACACACTCTCCAGGAACACTGTAACCCTCCACGGGGGTCCGTGCACACCCACTCTCTTGGAACCCCGAGAACTCAATGGGAACTCCAAGAGCCGCCCTATTGCCGAACAGTAAAGGTCATATATACAATTGAATACACAGCTTAACTTAACCATCATCATCTCAATGGCTCGCTGGTGTCACCTCTCAACCACTCCCTTCTGGCAAAATGCCATGAGTCATCCCGACTGACTCCGCTGTGGCCCTCAACAGTTGATTTTATATCCTGCCACTTTGCTGAATTCATTTACGAGTTATAGAAGTTTTCTGGTGGAGTCTTTTGGGTCTTCTAGGTATAGAATCATATTGTCAGCAAATAGTGCTAGTTTAAGTTCTTTTTTTCCCATACTTATTCCTTTAATTTCTTTCATTTGTCTGATTGCTCTGACTAGTGCTAGCTCTGACTTGCAAGAACTATGTTGAATAGAAGTGGTGAGAGGGCATCCCTGTCTTGT
Source organism: Callospermophilus lateralis (assembly GCF_048772815.1). Classification (NCBI taxonomy): domain Eukaryota; kingdom Metazoa; phylum Chordata; class Mammalia; order Rodentia; family Sciuridae; genus Callospermophilus; species Callospermophilus lateralis. The sequence continues at coordinate 53,710,969 of NC_135317.1, read as the reverse complement.
TCCATATTTTAGGGGAAATGCCTTCAATTTTTCTCTGTTTAAAATGATGTTGGCCTGAGGCTTAGCGTAGATAGCCTTTACGATGCTGAGATATGTTCCTGTTATCCCTAGTTTTTCTAGTGTTTTGAACATAAAAGGGTGCTGTAGTTTGTCAAATGCTTTTTCTGCATCTATCAAGATGATCATGATTCTTATCTTTAAGTCTATTGATGTGATGAATTACATTTATTGATTTCCTTGCACCCCTGCGGTGAATCCTACTTGATGATGGTGTACAATCTTTTTGATATGTTTTTGTATTCGATTTGCTAGAATTTTATTGAGGACTTTTACATCTACATTCATTAGAGACATTGGTCTGAAGTTTTCATTCTTTGAAGTGTCTTTGTCTGGTTTTGGAATCAGGGTGATATTGGCCTCATAGAATGAGTTTGGAAGTGCTCCTTCTTCTTCTATTTCCTGAAATAGATTGAAGAGTATTGGTAATAGTTCTTCTTTAAAGGTCTTGTAAAACTTGCTATATATCCATCCGGTCCTGGGCTTTTCTTGGTTGGTAGGTTTTTGATGACTTCTTCTATTTCCTCACTTGATATTAGTCTGTTTAAGCTGTGTATATCTTCCTGACTCAATTTGGGAGATCATATGACTTAAGGAATATATCAATGCCTTCACTGTCTTCTATTTTATTGGAGTACAAGGCTTCAAAGTAATTTCTAATTATCTTCTGAATTTCTGTAGTGTCTGTTGTGATATTGTTTTTTTATCACATATTCTGGTAATTTGAGTTCTGTCTCTCCTTCTCTTCATTAGCAAAGCTAAGGATCTGTCAGTTTTATTTATTTTTTTCAAAGAACCAATTTAGTTTTGTCAATTTTTTCAATTGTTTCTTTTGTTTCGATTTCATTGATTTCAGCTCTGATTTTAATTATCTCATGCCTCCTCCTGCTTTTGCTGCTGATTTGTTCTTTTTCTAGGGCTTTGAGGTGTAGTGTGAGGTCATTTATTTGTTGACTTTTTCTTCTTTTAAGGAATGAACTCCATGCAATGAATTTTCTTCTTAGTACTGCTTTCATAGTGTCCCAGAGATTTTGATATGTTGTGTCAGTGTTCTCATTCTCTAAGAATTTTTTAATCTCCTCCTTTATGTCTTCTGTAACCCATTATTCATTCAGTAGCATATTATTCATTCTCCATGTGATGCAGAAATTTTTATTCTTTATTTTGTCATTGATTTCCAATTTCATTCCATTATGATGTAATAAAATGCATGGTAGTATCTCTAATCCTTTGTATTTGCTAAGAGTTGCCCTGTGGCATAGTATATGGTCTATTTTTTGAGAAGGATCCATGTGCTGCTGAGAAGAAAGTGTATCCACTTGATGCAGGTTAAAATATTCTATATTTGTCAGTTTAGTCTAAGTTATTGTGTTATTGAGCTCTATAGTTTCTTTATCCAACTTTTATTTGGAAGATATCTCCAATAGTGAGAGAGGTGTGTTAAAGTCACCCAAGATTATTGCGTTGTGGTCAATTTGACTCTTGAACTTGAGAAGAGTTTTTTTGATGAACATAGCTGCACCATTGTTTGGGGCATATAAATTTATGATTGTTATGTCTTGTTGATATATGGTTCCCTTGAGCAGTAGTAATGCACATCTTTATCCTGTTTAATTAACTTTGCCTTGAAGTCTACTTTATTTGATACGAGGATGGAAACCCCTGCTTGCTTCCACAGTCCATGTGAGTGGTATGCTTTTTCCCAACCTTTCACCTTCAGTCTGCACATGTCTTTTCCTAACAGATGAGTCTCCTGTAGGCATCATATTGTTGGATTTTTTTTGTTTAATCCAATCAGCTAGCCTATGTCTTTTGATTGGTGAGTTTAAGCCATTAATATTTAGGGTTACTATTGAGACATGGTTTGTATTTCCAGCTATATTTGTTTATTTTTGTTATTTAACTTGACTTGTTTTTCCTCTTTGATTAGTTTTTCCTTTAGTGTACTCCTCCCTCTGTTTATTTTCATTGTAGTTTTTCACTTCCTCTTCATGAAATATTTGACAAGGATGTTTTGTAGTGCTGGTTTTCTATCTGTAAATTCTTTTAACTTTTGTTTATCATGGAAGATTTTTATTTAATCTTCAAATCTGAAGCTAGTTTTGCTGTATACAAGATTCTCAGTTGGAACCCATTATCTTTCAGAGCTTGATATATGTTGTTCCAGGATATTCTGGCTTTCAGGGTCTGTGTTGAAAAATCTGCCATTATCCTAATTGGTTTACCCTTATATTTAATCTGATTCCTTTCTCTTGTGGCTTTTAAAATTCTCTCCTTATTCTGTATGTTGGGCATTTTCATTATAATGTGTCTTGGTGTGGATCTGTTGTGATTTTTACACATTAGGCATCCTGTAGGCTTCTTGGATTTGGATTTTGGTTTCATTCTTCATGTCTGGAAAGTTTTCTAATATTATTTCATTGAACAGATTGTTTATTCCTTTAGTTTGGACCTTTATGCTTTTCTCTATCCCAATAACTCTTAAATTTGGTCTTTTTATGCCATCCCATATTTCTTGGATGTTCTGCTCATGGTTTCTTATTATTTTTGCTGTGCTGTCTACATTCTTTACTAGATGATATACTTTGCCTCGTTGTCTGATGTCCTATCTTCTAAGTGGTCTACTCTGTTAATGATACTCTCATTTGAGTTTTTTATTTGGTTTATTATTTCTGTCATTTCAAGGATTTCTGTTTTGTTTGTTTGTTTGTTTTTGTATAACTTTTATCTCCCTGTAGAGGTGATCTTTTGCTTCTTGGATTTGTTTATGTAACTCATTGTCAAAGTGATCTTTCACTGTCTGTATGTGTTGTCTAATGTCTTCCTTAAGATTCCAGAATATCTGAATTATGTATATACTGAAATCTTTATCTGTCATTTTTTCTATTGTAGATGTTGATTCTTCTAATGATGTGTTGTCTTGAATTGTCTGTGGTACTTTCTTTTCTTGTCTTGTCATGTTGCTTGCCTTTCTTTCCCGCTCTGTGGGACTTATGTGTTATTGTTTTTACCTTATAGATTTGTAGTGCTCTTGTATAGTTTCAAGATCACTCCTTCATGGGGAAGGAGAATGTTAACAGTTCCCAATATCACCAATACATCACCTATGAGCGGATTTTTGTTATTAAGACATTTATAGTTAGCCTTTATGTCTAGAAATGCTGGAATCAATTATTACTTAAAATATAATCAGTAGTTTCATAAGAGGCATACAGTTTCTGGTGGCGGATAGAGAACTGGGGATCGGGCGTAGGACTTTATGTAAGGGGGAAAGATGTGAGGGTACAGGGTTAATATATCTTAGCAACTTTGGAGAAGAACTCCGATGAAGAGGTTAGAGGCAGGATAATAGACAGCAGGTAGTTTAGGGAAGACAAATATGTTGGAGTACCGTAGAATGCATAAAATCAAACACATATATGTATTTAGAAAATTACACGAAGTAAAAATAGTAAAAATTAAGAGGTTGAAAGTGGAAGAGAGGGAGGGAGAAAAATAAACAGCAAAGAAAGAAAGAGAAAAAAGAGAGAGTGAGAAAGAAAATAAGAAAAAAGGGGGGCTTATGCAATTCCTCTATATTATATTATTCTAGTGACTGAGTTCTTAAAGTCCTATTTCATGCTAAGTTCTTGATTTCACATATGTTGGGGTTGTGAGGACCAGAGGAGGAAGGGTAGAGGAGAAAGAAAGAGGATAGAATGGATGAGAAGAGGACAACAACAAACGACTCTTAGAATTCTGTTTTCTTTTCTTCCAGTAGGTGGTGTTGTTTATTCCAAGCTTGAGTCTCTGCCCTGGAGCCTCCCTGTTCTTAGTCTCTCTGAGTTGGAAACCATGTGCCTGTTCAGTCACAGTTCTGCATTGATAGCCCTGTCCCCCAAAAGATGGAGAGAAAGTTTTTGAGTTATCCCAGCTGCGGGTGGGAGAGTCAGAACCCATTTTTTACTGGTCCATTATAGATGTACATAATGATGGGATTTGTTGTCACATATTTGTACATGTACACAGTATAACAACAAAATTTGGCCAATATCACTCTCTAGCATTCCCCCATCTCCTTCCACCTTTATGTCCCTTTCCTGTACTGATCCCTCTTTGATTTTCATGAGATCTGCCTCCACCTTTCCCTTTTTCCTCTCTAGCTTCTGCATATGGGAGAAAACACAAACCTTAAACTTCTAACTTATTTTGCTTAACATGATGGTCTCTAATTCCATCCATTTTCCTGAAAATGACATAATTTCACTTTTCTTTATGGCTGAATAGAATTTCATTATGTATACATACATACCATATTTTCTTTATCCATTCATCTTTTGATGGACACCTAAGCTGGTTCCATAGTTAGGCTATTGTGGATTGTGCTGACATAAACATGAGTATACATGTATCATTGTAGATGAACTTTTTAAAATTAATGTTCTATTTAGCAAAAGTTTCCTTTGATGGTTAGGGGTTTGGAGGTCTTAATTTTTTTTTTCTTTTTTCTTTTTCTGAAACTCGGTACAATAGCACATGCCTACAATTCCAGTTATTTGGGAGGTTGAGGCAGGAGGACTGCAATTTTGAGGCCAACCTGGGCAACTTTGCAAGACTCTGTCTCAAAATTTAAAACAAAGAAACAAACAAATAAAACTTTGCTTATCTCCAAGATCATGAAAATATTCTTCTATATTTTCTTCTAGGAGTTCTATTCATTTAGTTTTCACAACTCAATTTATTTTTTATTGTATGGAGTGGGATAGGGTTATGATTAATTTTTCCAGATAGATATCCCATTGTTCTGGCACCACTTATTTTTTTCATTGAATATACTTTTCCTTATCTGAACTGAAGTGGTGCCTAAATCAAGTAACTGTAGGACCATGTGTATATTTCTGTATTTCTGGTTTTTCTTATCCTGTTCAATTATTCATTTTTATATTTTGAGGTAATATTATATTGTTGTATTTACTATGGTTTTTTTTGTTGTTGTTGTTTGTTTGTTTTTTTTTTAGTAAGTCTTGAAATCTGGCAATTTAAGCCCTCAACTTTGATTTTCCTTTTCCAAATTGTCTTAGCTATTCTGGTTTCTTTGCATGGCCATCTGAATTTTAAGATCAGTTTCTCAGTTTTCATAAATAATAAACTAGAATTCTGGTTGGGATTTCATTAAATTTATAGATCAATTTTTAGGAGATCTAAATCTTAACACTATTGAGCCATCCAATTTATAAATGTCATATTTCTCTTCATGTTTTCCTTAATTTCTCTTAGCAATAATTTTTAGTTTTCAGTGTAGAGCTCTTGTGCATATTTTGTTAGATTTATTTCTAGAAATCTGGCAATTCTTGATGCTAGCATAAATAGTATTAGATTAAAATTCAGTTCTCCAAATTTTTTAGTGTGTAAAATATATAAAAATTGATTTCTGCATATCAACTTTATATCCAATATCCTTGCTAAATTCACTTATTAATTCAAATAGGGGTTTGGGGGTAGATTTTTTGGATGTTTACATATAAAATCATGCCATTTGCAAGTAAAAGCAGTTTAACCTGTTGCTTTCTCTTATTAGTTCCCTATGACTGCTGTGACAAATTACCAAAAATTGGGTGACCAAATTACCAAAAATTGGGTGACAATAGAAGTTCATTTTCTCACAATTGAGAGAAATTGTTTGAAATTGAGGTGTTGGCAGGGTCACGCTCCATCTGGAGGCTCAGAGGAGAACTTGTTACCTCTGACTTGCAGCTTTTTTTTTTCCATTTTCTGACTGCTGTGGCATTCATTTGCACACAGCCTCCTCGCTACAATCTCCTCCTGTCTTCTCACCTCCTCCTAGATGGGTCAGTGTTATCCCTTTCTTTGCCTCTGTGATGACATTTTGGGGACCATCCAAATAACCAGGATAATCTCTGCATCTCAAGACTCTTGGCATCTTCAAATATCCTTTATCCAAATAAGATAACATTTTCAAGGTCCAGGGTTTAGAACTCAACGTGTTTGAAAGGTTAATTTTCAATCCACTACACTTTTCAATCTTGTTCTTTTGATTTCTTTTCTTTCTTTCTTTTTATTGCACTATCTTGGAATAATAATGAGGAAAATTGAATAGGAGATCATCTTATTCCTGACTATGGGGAGAATGTGTATACTATTTATTACGGTTTGAATCCAAAGGCCATGTTTTATAAAGTCTTGGTTGACAGTTTGTGGCACTATTGAGAGCTGATGGAACCTACTGAAAGGAAGTGAGGTCATGGGGGTAGTGCCCTTAGAAGGATATTGGATCTTAACCCCTTCCTCTGTCTCTTTGCTTCCCAGCTACCATGAGTGAGTATCTCTGTTCTACCAATGCTTCCTGTCATGATGTTCTGCCTCACTACAGGCCCAAAGCAATGTGGTCAACTGATCATGGACTGAAATCCCTTATACCATGAGCCCAAATAAATCTTTCTTCTTTATAGATTGGTTATACTTGGGTATTTTGTCACAGCAGTGTACAGCTAACACAATATTTTACTATGTCATTAAATTAATAAATATTTCTATTGTCCATTATCCAATTTTTTTTTACTTTAAATGGACCTTAGGTTTAATTAAATCCTTATTTTTCATATGCTGAAACAACCATATTTTTCAAGTTTAGTTAATTAACAAAATTCATTATGTTTATTGACCTTCAAATGTTAAACTAAGATCCTATGCCTGAAATGATATAAATTAGTAAAAATTCATGCATTTTATGTGTTTATGAACTTAATTTTTTAACAGTTTGCTAAGGGTTTTTATTACTGTATTTTTTCCCCATAATTCCTCTCAAAATAAACTGGGAAAGTTTTTTTCTGTTTTCTGAAAACAGTTTGTTCATAATTGGTATCATTTTTTCACTAAAAGTTTTGTAGAACTCACCATTGAAGTCATTTGAACCTGGAATTTTCTTTGTGGGGAGGTTTTTAAATAACAGATTAAATTTATTTAGAAAATGTTATACAATTCAATTTTGGATGTGTGTGCTAATTTAATAAGTTGTGCTTTTAAGAAATTTGTCCATTTCATGTAGGTGTGCAAATTTATTGGTATAAATTATTCCCAATATTTCATTTTTTTCTAATATCTGTGAGGTTTTTAGAGAATTATTTGACTTACTATTGCTAAGTACTAAAGGAAAGAGGGATATGTGATTATAATAAAAGGGTCATGACAAGAAGCCATGATAATTCTTACCATTTATCTAAAGATTCTCTATTGAGCTTTCTACTTCATTCATTTTTGCTCTTGTAACTTTTGTCCTGGAATTTTCTTTGGGCTTAGTTTGTTGATTTTTCCTTTTTATGATAAAAGGTTCTACTTCATCTTAAAGATATGATTTAAGTCTATTCATTTCCTTCTAGATACTGTCTTGTTTGTAACTAGGTTTGTCAAATGTTTTATTAGCACATTATTATATGTAGTAATGACATTCATTTTGACATAATTATATGTATGAAATATAATATACCCCATTTCAGTTCTCTAGTACTTCCTCTTTCTCTTTCTACCTTCTCCTCCTGATTTCCTTCCTCTATTCTATTGGTCTTCCCTCTATCTATTTATTGTTTATTTTAAATGGTGCCTTATAGATATACCTAAAGGTGAAATTCATTGTGGAATATTCACATATTTACATAGAATAATTTGGTCAAGTTCATTCCATAGCTCCTTCCTTTTCCCATCCCCCCTTGGTCTTCCTGGAACACCATCTTCTGTTCCACTCATCTTCTTTCTATTCTCATGGGATTTTCCCACACTCTTGCCTTTATTTTAAGCTTTGACTTCCACGTATAAAAGAAACATTTAGCCCTTGACTTTCTGAGTCTAGTTTATCAGTTTATTTTATTTAACACGATGATGATGTTCTCCAGTCCCATACACTTACCAGGAAATGCCATGATTTTATTTTTCTTTGTAGCTGAGTAAAGCTCCAAATCACATTTTCTTTATCCATTCATTTGCTGATGGGTACCTGGGCTGATTCCACAACTTGGCTATTGTGAATTGCATTGCTGTAAACATTGAAGTGCCTGTGTCACTATAGTCTATTGATTTTGTTTCTTTTGGATGAATACTAAGATGATAGCTGGATCATATGTGGTAGTTCCATTCCTAGTGTTTTGAGAAAATTTCATACTGCTTTCAAAAGTGTTTGCACTAATTTGCAGTCCCACCAACAATGTATGAGTATACCTTTGCCCCATATCCTCACTAGTGTTTATTATTTGTATTCTTGATGATTGCCATTTTAATTGAAGTGAGATAAAATCTCAATGTAGTTTCAATTTGTATTTCCTTTATTGCTAGGAATGTTAAACATATTCTCATGCATTTATTGGCCATTTGCATTTCTTTTTTGAGAAATATATGTTTAGTTATTTTTCACATTTATTGATTTTTTTGTATATGGGGAGTTATTTTGTTACCAGTTTTTTGACATGTTGAATTTTTATTATTACTTATTTCAGAATATTTACTACTTTCCTTTATGATAAGCTCTTGACCCATGGATTATTTTTAAGAGTGGTGTTTTATTTCTAAATATTTAGAGATGTTTAAAATTTATCTTTCTATTGATTTTTTTCTTTATTTATTTTTATGTGGTGCTGAGGATCGAACCCAGTGCCTTGCACGTGATAGATGAGCGCTTTACCACTGAGCCACAACCCCAGCCCTCTATTGATTTTTAATTTAATTCCATTTCAGTCATAAAAGATACCCTGTATGATATTTATCCTTTCAAATTTGTTGAAACTTCCTTTGTGGATTCTTTCTTTCTTTCTTTTCTTTCTTTTTTTTTTTTTTTGAGAGAGAGAGAGAGAGAGAGAATTTTTTTAATATTTATTTTTTAGTTTTCGGTGGACACAACTTCTTTATTTTATTTTTATGTGGTGTCGAGGATCGAACCCAGTGCCCCATGCACGCCAGGCGAGCCACATCCCCAGCCCCTTTGTGGATTCTTAATCCATTCTTGAAAAGGATATGTGTTCTGTTATTATTGAACATAGCATTTTATAAATTTCAGTTTGGTCAATTTGATTATTTTTATTGTTGAAATCTCCTGTATCCTTACTGTAATTTTGTCTGTACTTTGTTTATATGCAGGTATGTATGTTTTTGAGAAAGGTATATGTGCATTTCCACCTGTCATTTTGAATTTGCCTTTTTCTACTTTTTGCTAATTTTTCCTTCATGTATTTGAATCTATGTTATTATGTGCACATAGTTTCAGGATTATAGATTCATACCATGATCATTTTATCACTATCACACATTCTCCTTTCCTTTAGTACTTATCGTCTTAAAGTATACTGTTGTTATTAGTATAGTCAACTAGCTGTCTTTGGTCTACATTTTTAATGTTTATTTTTTTAATTCTTTTACTTGAAGGTTATCCTTATTTTTCAATTAATTAAAGGCTATCTTGTTAACTGTGTGTTGTTTGTGTGTGTGTGTGATGTGTTTTGCTCAGCCCCCTTTTTTTTGTTTCTAAATTGGAATGTCTAGTGCATTTCAATGTGATTGTAGTTACTGGTGTTCAGGTCTACCACATTGCTATTTGGTTTTTATTTGTCCCATTTGTTCTTTTCTCCTTTGTTGTTTGATTTTCTTTTAATAATAAGCAGGTTTTTTTCTTTTTTGTAATTTTGGTTGTTTTATTCGTTGGCTTTTAAATAATGCCTTTTGTACTATCCTTTGAGCAGTAACTGTAGATTACAATATGCATCTGTGACTTCATTTCATAAACTTTCAGTTTCTACTTTTTTCATTTCCTAGACAATGTAACATTGTTATAACATTGTTGAATTCAGTTGATCCTCTGTCTCTGGGCTAGTTTACAGAAGTTCATAAATAAAAGAGTAAATAGTCTTCTTGTAATTATCAACCTGAATATCTCTGAATCTGTGTTGCACATTATTCATTCACCTTTTTTAGTGACCCTGTGTCATCAGTTAAAAATATCAAGAGATCAGTGTAGACAGTTAGACATGGTTTTAGTTTGCTAGGTTTTAGTCACAATAAAGCATCACAGACCGAGAGGCTTTAACAACAGAAATGTGTTTTCTGACAATTCTGGAGGAAAGAAGTCTGAGATCAAGATGTTGGCAGGGTTAGTTTTTCCTGAGGCTTCTTGGCTTGCAGATAGCCTTCTTCTCCTTGTATTTTCAACATGGCATTCTCTCTGCGTGTGTCTCCTCTTTTTATAAGGATACCAGTTATATTGGATTGAAATTCATTTTAAAACTTAATCTTCTCTTTAAAGACTCTATCTCCAAATACAGTCCTGTTCTGTGTTATTAGGGGTAAGAATTGAAAATACGAATTTTGGGGAAGGACATAATTCAGCTTTTAAGGCATGCTCTCTGCATTTGATGGGTAGTTATAAATAATAACAAAAAAGTTTCATGATATAGTATCTGAATATGTAACCCTCCATAGCAAATAATTGTGTCCTGTCTATTTTTGATATGTAATAAACCAGGAAGGCCACAGAGGACAGTAGTTAAGACTGGGATATTTTGGAATCTTACTGCCAGTGTGTGACTCTCATCTTCATCATTAATCTCTTGTGTGACCTTGGCAAGTTAGTTCAGCTCTCTGTGCTTCAATTTTCTCAATTGTTCATTGGGTTAACAATACTTCTTATCTTACAACATTGAACTATTATGAGTATTAAATGAGGATTTGTAACCTACCAACTCTTCTTTAACGTATGATTACACTCATGCCACAGCACTTCCCTTCTCATATTTTCCATTGATACCTCTCATGGTCCCTCTCTGAAATCCTTCTTCTTGGACTGCAGGCCCTGTTTGCCCCTAATGGCTCCCTTCTGCCTGCTTGTGCTTATTCCTTTTCCCTATACTTATATTTTTCTGCTCTCATAATTCAAGATGAGAATCCAATTTAAGCATAACCCAGCTTAAACCTCTCTTCTTTTGGAATAACTGGGTAACCTAATGTAACTGACCATGCTTTGGGTTTATACACATTGCAAGTTAAATCATGTTTAGAGTAATATTTATTCCTTTGCTCTTTTCAACATGTAGTTGCTTTTTTTTTTTTGAAAACATAGTTTAATAGAGCATGTTATCAAAGAAGTCTTCTATTGCTATTAAGACTTCTGGTTTACAATAGATGAAACAAATCAGCACCTTTGGTGGTACATTATATTCTTTTCTTTCTTTCTTTCTTTTATATGTGTACTTTTTTGCATTACAATTCTTATTACATATATACCACATTTTTTTCATATCTCTGTTTGTATATAAAGTATGTTGACACCCAATTTGTGTCTTCATACATGTAATTTGGATAATGATGTCCATCATATTCTACCATCCTTACTAAACCCCTGCCCCTTCCTTTTCCCTCCCACCCCTCTTCCCTATCTAGAATTCATCTATTCCTCCCATGCTCCCCCTCCCTACCCCACTATGAGTCACCATTTGATCCAGCTCTCCCTCTCCTTAGTCTATACCCAAAGGACTTAAAAACAGCATACTACAGGGACACAGCCACATCAATGTTTATAGCAGCACAATTCACAATAGCTAAACTGTGGAAGCAACCTAGATGCCCTTCAGTGGATGAATGGATTAAAAAATGTGACATATATACACAATGGAATTTTACTCAGCAGTAAAAGAGAAGACAATCATGCATTTGCTGGTAAATGGATGGCGTTGGAAAAGATAATGCTAAGTGAAGTTAGCCAATCCCCCAAAAAACAAATGCCGAATGTTTTCAACATGTAGTTTTATTCTCCTTTTGTTCCTGCTGTTTGATCCCTGTGACTAGTTATAAGCCAGTTGAAGAACTGGTGCTGACAATTTGTCCCATAGCTCTATAACTCTAGTTATAGTGCTGCCTCTTCCTAGCTAAGTCAAAAGAGGATTGCTGTGGTTCCTAAACCTTCATTTCTTCCCCTACCTCTTAGATGACAGTTAGCTACAAACTCTTCCCATTATACCACAAAAACATTTTTCTTCTTGGAGACAGTGTTTATCATTCTCTTTTGATCAGATGACAGTCTCACATGAATTAATATTTAATTTCCAATAAGAGGTAAAAATTCTGCCAGGGAAATGCCCAGTTTTGTGAGCAATGGAGGTTTAATATGCCAAATGGTATTTGCATTTTCCTTCTCTGAAAAATACCTCCTCTTTACTTCATTTTTGCACAGGGTAGAGGAGCAATTTTATAAAAGGTTAAGGACTCAGGCTTCAAGCCAGACAAGCCTGAATTTGAATTCCAGCTCTTGTGACCTTGAGCAATTACTTATCACTGTAAGCTGGAGCGCATTATTTGTAAAATGGAGCTAAAACTACCTACCTCAAAGGGTTGATTGTGTATTAAATGACATGATGCTTCTAAAGTACCCAGTCCATTAGAAGTTATCCATAAATGTTAGTTGTTACCATTATCACTCAAAGATTTAATGTTATTAACATACATTCTCTTGCATTTCACAAAGAGAATCATCATGTAATTTTATACCTTTCCTTTCTCCCAACCTCCTGCATTTTTCTTTGCCTCTCAAGGGCTTTGAAACAAATGATTGTGCTTAGAAGGAGCTGATTCCTTGGATGTTGCATGGCTATTGAATTGTTGGTTTTAGAAAAGACCAGTGTGCCTCTGGGAAAGTGGTGTGGGTGTGTTCTTGATGGATGTGAAACTTTCAGATGATTGTGATTCCTCTGATTATTATATCCCTTCCACACAAGCTAAATGGGCACTTAAAGAATTCCTTGAGCTGGGTAAAGCTAATGTTTAATTTGACAAGAATTGCACCTTACAAATTCTAGACTTTAAAAATGTTTACAGTCGTTAGTTCCTATCTTGCTCTTGTCCAAAAATCTGGGAGCAAATTTTGATCTCTGGTTATCAGTTATTTGCCTCAATGTAGGAAATTGATCATGTCAAACAAGATCTTCATTTATTTTTATGTCAAGGTTGGCAAATAAATTTTACCTTTTGTATCAACTTCTATTAATTGGTCATGGAAAATTGGTGTCCTGTGTTGAAAAAGATTCTGAGGCGTTAGTTTCTAGTCAGAGAACATATTTTCTCAAGTATCAGTATCTATTGTGTACCTGAAAATCAAGACGGGGTAGCACATTTGTTTTGTGTCAGCTGATTGTTTACCAATTTCCAAAGCCTATTGCCTTTATCAGAGCTCTGTGGGTTGAATCAGGCATCATAATTGCCTTTGTTCTGCCCAAGCGTGAATGCCAAGAGTAATACATTTGAGCTCACAAGCCTGACCAGCTAGATGAAGCTGAAGAGTCTGATCAAAAAACCAGATGAAAAGTGACAGAATTTTTTTCAAAGAACTTAAAAATATTTTATGTCTTTAAGTGACTTTTGTGATAGATTTTCTTCTTTTCCTTTGTCGTTGCTATCACATTGATATGCATCCATGTCTCCTTTTCCTGTCTTTGGGAGATATAATTGAAATGCTAAAATATTAGCATTGGGGAGACATTCTGTGGTTTATGGGGACAAATAAAACAACTTATGTTTAGCCCTATTGACTCTACTTGGTTTCTGTCATCCAGTTGTATGCTTCTTATCCTCCTTCCCATGTCCACCTGCCTACATGGCATTTGTCTCACCTGCTGGGCTTTGATACATGGTATCAGTCTTTACCCATGTGTGTACACCTTTTCACTTTGCTTGGATTCTGACACTACATGCCAGGCTGCCTCTTTGTGTGGATGTCTTCCTAACCTGGCTTGGTCTCCTCACCCGCACATGTCTGGCCCCCTAGTATGGACATCTTCCTTTCCCTGCTTGGTCTCTTGGCTCCCAATATCAGGCTGACCTCTGTAGATATGCTGCACTCACCTCCATGTACTCTAATTTGTGCCAACACACCTCTCATACAACCTTGCTTGGATGCTGGTGCTCCAAGCCAGGCCTCCCTCCTATGTGGATGCCCTCCTCATACCAGGGGGCTCTGATACCCAAATTGAGGCTCTGTGACCCATCTCATCTCTACCAACCTGTTTTCCTCTGCTTTACTTTATAATTTCAGCATTAATTATTCAGGAATGAGTGAGAAAAAAACGGGAAAGAGAAAGCACTTCAGATATTTTAATGATATTTACAAGATTGTGTATTTACTTCAAAAAATGAAGAAGTCAATTTAGAAAACAAATTGATCACAAACATCCAGAGATAACTTAGTGATAATCCAATGATTAACATTCTGCCATCTATTCTTTCTTTGTCTGGGCGTACATATCTCCATCTAGAAATACTCTTCATTCCTATCCATCTCTCTTGTATCTTTCTGAATTGTAGGTATGTTAGTCATAACAAATCCCAGAAAATAAATATGACATGGAGATCACAGGATGAGATACCTTGGTAATATTTATTTTTAAATGATTTTGAAAATTGACACATCAAATCAATGCTGAGAATTCATCTGTGGCAACAAGACTATTTTTGTTATAGACAAAGTCTATATTGCCATTTGAATTTTTTCCCTGTGGATTTTGATAATGGCATTGGCATATGAGCTGATCTAACTGATCTCTAGTACTGTCTAGAGGCATTTTACGAGTAAAATAAGTATATGCAAAGCTCACAACATGCTTTGAAGGCATTTTGTGAAGATAGTGATTGAAAATGAGTATATGCAAAGCTCACAACATGCTTTGAAGGCATTTTGTGAAGGTAGTAATTGTTTAATAGATATTTTAAATAAAAGGTGAAATGATTTTATATATATATGTGTGTGTGTGTATATATACACACACACACATATATATATAGAATCAGCATAGAATCCATCTTAAAGCAAAGAAAAATCAGGAAGATTAAAAAGATATTTTCACTGTGAATTTAAACAAATTTCCATTGTAGTTCAAAACCCATAACACATCCTCCAGGCAATAAAATGGAAGTGCATTGCCATAGTTTTATGGCTTTATTAGATTTAGGACTGTTTTGCTTTTTTGTTGTTGTTGTTGATGTGTGTGTATGTGTATGTATGTGCATTTTATAAACATTTAAATATGTGAAGATATGTATAATAAGGGAGAAACATTGTTCCTTTTCTCTATATTATGAGAGAAAATTTCCTTTTTTTTTCCTAGATCTGCTGATGCTCTTTGGAGAGGAACATATGCTCTTGCTGCCTGAGCAGGATCACATGTAGCTCTTTTATAAGCCAGTGGGAGGTGAGGCAGGGACCAGAACTCAGGGTTCTGGCTTCAGATCCAAGTCTGTAAGGAATATTGGTCCAAAGCACACACCTGAGGATAAATAGCTAATGAAATTTCTATCTGGTACAAATGTATATGAGAATATTCATTTTAGAATTGTGTCTAGGGGAAATGATTCATCTGAATTCTGTGATGAAACTCTCACACCATATCATTGTCAACCATAAACGATACGGATGATAAAAATAGACAGCTCCCCGACCCAGTTGGTTCATTTCATGTACCCTGTTGTCAGCAGGTTCTGAGCACATCTCTATTTCTTTGTGAGCCTCTGGGGAGCCCCAGTTTTGAAGGCTGGTCTTGACATTCCCTCCAGGTATCTCATTATCCAAGTCATTACATCACTGCCTTTATTAGATGCATAAATATTTATATTACTAATTGTCACTACTTTGGGGCTATTGCCAATTTTTCACCTGTAGGATGACCCTTCCACATTTCATGAGAGGATATCTGGATGGATTAACTGTCCAGGGCCCAAGATGGAATTCAAGATGGCTTTCTGGGCATTAGGACAAGATGATCATTGGGGGAGTGGGGGAAGTTGGATGGTAGGATGAGCTCTAAGCATGAAACTGGGCAATAAGCCTTAATTCTGCCTTCACTTCTAAGACTGCTGGATCTACCCTTCAAGGTAAGAAATGGTTCAAATACTTTTCTTCTGATTGTCATATTGTACGCTCTCCTTCAGTTTTACCTCCTTAAAATTACATCATCTCCACTTCCTATCTGCTAAGTAGATCCTGACCCACTATGTAATTCTCTTTGTTTTCATAATTCTTGCATTGCTAAAAGTTACATGAAGTTTAGACAAAATTCTTCATTATACTCTAAAAAAGTCTGGGAGAAGGACTGTGTCTTTTAACCTATGAACTTAAAAACTGGGGCATAGCACACATTCTGATTGTCTAACAGGCTATATAACAATTCATAATAGCTTTAGGGATATAGATCAGTGGTAGAGTGTTTGCCAAGCATGCACAAAGCCCTGGGTTCCATCCCTAACACTACATACACAAAACAAGCCATAAAAAATACTCACCCAGTTTTGTGATTTTTCTTTTTTGGATATGTCCATTTCTATACTCACAGACAATTTCAATAGTGATAAAATATTTAGAATATCTAAAAACATCTTATGGCTTATTTATTTTTAAAAGACATATCATCCAAGATTAAAACATTATTCTTTTGGAAAAATTTCCATTTCTCTTGTCTTTCTCTTTTCCTTTTAAAATGTAAGATTAGCAAAATATACTGATGCACATCATATGAAGCTAACTTTTGAACCCTATTCCATGTATTAGCTTCATTATTGTCATTATTATTGTTATTATTATTATTAAGCCACCTCTATGTCTGTGTGATAAACTCAAATTGTTGGAGAAATAGGAATCTGTTGCTGGGGAGCTCAGGGCCAAGGAGAAACCCCTGAATTCATTTTGGGTTGACTCATGAGTATTTCAAGAGTGTCTAGGAAGGATGTTCTTACCATATAGGAAAATGAAAGGACTGGTAGGTTTTATGCTTATGTTCCTATTTCTGAAACAAGAATAGAACTACTATCTTGTCCATTAACTATTGCTAATGACACAATACTACAATCTGTGTAAAATATGAAGAAAATAATTAGATTTTTGGCTCAGGGCTCTCGTCCTAGGTCAAGGATGCACATCTGGTGACAGTCTTTTTGTTGGCAGAGTCTTGACACAGTATATGACATCACATGACCAGAGGCAGAGAATGCTTGGAAGACCTAGCTAAACTGTCTTTTATAGAAAACCCAGTGGTAAGGTAACCCATTAACTCATTAATCTCAGAATCCTAATCAACTCTTAAAGGTCCCAGCTTGTCCTACTTCTTAACATCTCATATTATTATTAAATTTCAACATGAGTTTGAAGGGGAACAAACTGGATTCAAACCATGGCTACTACCTAATGAAGCTTTAAATATTATCAGAGTAGATAGGTGGGAAACCAAGAATGAGACACTGAAATAAAAGTAGGTGTGTTCTCAAAGTAGGTTTTGCTTTTCACAGATTTCCTTAAGGCTTTGATTTACTTGCAAATGCTTAAATTTCATATTTTTATATTGAATCAGAAACTATGATCAAAATTGCCTTAAGCAGGAAAGGGAGCTTGTGAGCTCACATAACTAAACACATGTAGAATTTAGGAAAGGCTTAATCCATGGTTCAAAAAATACGGACAAAAACCTCTCTTTCTTCCCTACCCCATTTCTCAGTTGCATTTGCTGGTGTTTTATTCAGGTCAAAACAGACTCTTCCTTTGTGGTCCCATGATGTGTACCAGCAACTTTGGAGCTACAGTCTTTCTTGATGTGCCCAATAGTACACAAGCTTAATCCTGGAATTGAATTCGAATAATCTTGATTGTTCTCCCCTGGATCATGTGCCAAATCCTGAGGCAATCGATTTGGTTGAGGTGAGAGAACTATAAGGTTGTATTAAGAAAGTCAGGTCCTATTCATGGATGCATGGGAAGGAGGGTTTAATTTCTCCTATATAGTTTGAATTTTATATTGTACAGTGGGGAAAGTATTAGGCTTTGGAGTAAAAAGACATTGGTTCAAAGCCTATCCCCATGACTTAACAGCTGTACAACATTTGTGAATTGCTTAAATGTCAATAGCTTTGCCTTACTTCTGTTTCTTAAGTGGGGATGATAATAATAAAGAAAGATTGCTATGAGATTTAAATAAAATATTCTATGTAAAGTACTCAGCACAAGTATTTGACACACTGCAAGTTTCCTTTGAAATCTGATTTCCTTTCTCCCCTATTTTCCCCTAATAGTTGTTGAATCTTTGCAAGAACCACAAGACATATATTGACAAAAATTCTGTTTGGAAGCTTGGGTAAGTAATATGAGGTCTCTGACAGAAAACTGGACTTCAGCATATTCTAGTAATGAATACTGTACATGAGATTCATCTTGGTCTTTGAGGCCAGATGACTCAATATGCTTACATGCCTGACTACATTAGACTTGCAAACTTCTCTCTCTGGATGGGCATTCCCAAAGAACTTGATAAAATTCCTGATCCCTGATTCAACCTTCTACTAATGTCTTCTATAGAAATAATTTCTTCCTTCCTTCCGGTTCTATCATTACTCATATGAATACGGGTGTTGAAACTGAATGGCTCATCAAATATCCTTGCAGATATTTAACTCCTTTGGCATCAATATCCTTCATCTCTAATATATTCCCTTATACACCTGGGGACTATCTTATTCTCTCATTGCCCAGAACCTATCTGTCTCTGAAACACTGAACTGCAATGTCACTCTTTCTGAGAATAATCTCAAATTTCTAAGTCTCTCAGTATCATTTTCAACTCTATCTATTCTTCAATTTCATATAAATTTCAGTCCTGTAATTCCTTATTTTTCTTTCATTTAATAAACACTTTTAAATATTTAAAGTTTTCCTGGTCTAACAGCTTATCAGTTTAACCACTCTCTTATTCCCTCAATCTTCCACAATTCTCGGCTTAATCTCCAACCCTGAGGACCAGTCCAATCAATTGTCATCTCTGCTTCTTCATTCATGTTACTAATGATTTCTCATGAAAATCACAAAAACTATTCAAATTGATGTCACCATAATGTCACTATCTCTGATCTCAGATAAACCCTCAGCAAAGCCTTCTGACTCTCAGAGGAGCTAAAATATGCTTTAAATATTCACCATTCTCTTTACGTTAGTCAGCTATTTGTTACTGTGATCAAAATACCAGACAAGAATGACCTACAGGCTGGAGTTGTAGCTCAGTGGTAGAGCATTTGCCTACCACATGTGAGGCACTGGGTTTGATCCTCAGCACCACATAAAATAAATAAAATAAAGGTATTGTGTTCATCTACAACTAAAAATATGTTTTTTTAAAAAATGACTTACAGGTAAAAAAGTTTATTTGAGGCTCTTGATTTCAGAGTGTGAGTCCATGCTTGTCCAACTCCATTGCTCTTGGCCAGAGGTGAGGCCAAACATTGTGGCAGAAGGGTATTGTGGAGGAAAGGTGCTCAGCTCATGGCAGGCAGGAAACAGAGTGAGTACAAGGAACTAGGGAAAAATACAATCCCTTAGGCAGTCCCTAGTGGCCTACTTCTCTGACGCATCATACATGCCTAAAGTTACCACCCAGTTATTCATTCGAGTTATTAATCATTAAATGGACTAGCACATTAGTTACTATACTAGTTACTATACTAGAGAGGTTAATGCTCTCCTAATATAATCACTTCATTTCTGAACATTCCTGCATTGCCACATAAGCTTTTTGAGGGACATCTCATATCTAAACCATAATATTCTTACCCTGGTCCCCAAAAGCTCATGTCTATCTCACAATGCAAATGCATTCAGTGCATATCCAAGAGTTCCCATAGTCTAAACAGTTCCAGCACTGGTCAAAAGTCCAAATCCAAAACCTCTTCCAAGATTCAAGGCAAACTTTTAACCCCTGTAAAAATCAAAAGTGAGTTACATATATCAAATATATAGTGACATAGATGAAACATTATCATGCCAAAAGTGAGAAAGAGGGAAATTGAAAGAAGGGAAGGGACCAAAACAAGACTGAAAATCAGTTGGTTAAACAAGTTCTGTAGTTCCATGTCTGGCAACTGGAGTGCACTGGTTGCGAGAGGGAATCTCCAAAGGGCTTGAGAAGCCCCACCCTTATGGCCTTGCTGGTTGCAGCCCACATGACCTCTCTTTTAGGCTGGCTTTCTCTTTAGCTGGCAGGTTTTCTTGGCAGATATTCCACAATGCAGTCATCTCTTATTCCTGAGAGCCTCCACTGCCACTTTGATTTCCTTCACTTCCCTCTCAGGGGCTGCCCACAGAAATTCTGATCCTGCTACACTCTGCCTGGCTCCTCAGGCCTTCCTTTGCAATCTTAGTGGAAGCTTGTGTAATCCTGCTCATTGCAACATCCTGCATTTCTGAAGAACTGATTCCTAATGTATCCTCAGGGCATCATTCCTAATGTTTCTGTGCAAAGTACTTAGCTTATCTTTTGTGGTAGTAATCCCTTCAACAACCACATCTTCCTTAGCCCAAGTTTTACATGCTCTTCTTTTCTGTACAAATGGCAAGCTTTTCAAATCTTTCTGCTCTGATTTTTTGCTCCCAATTTTCACAGTATATCTTACTAAAAGTCACCAGCAACACCCATACCACCACCTTAATGCTGGGATGACTTGAAATTTCTTCTGCCAGATTAGTTGGTCCATGACTTTTAAATCCAGCCTCACAGAAAGTCTCAGGATATGGACAAAATGTAGACAAGTTCTTTTCCAGAATATTGTGTGAATGTCTTCTAGTCCAATTTCCTATTGAGTCTTCATTTCTCTCTGAAACCTCATGAGCATAGTCTTTACTGTCTCAATCCTATCTTCCAAGCTTCTATCCAAATCACCCATTAAGCTGTCCTTACATTATTTTAAGTTTTTTCCATCCTGCATCTCCAAACTTTTCCAAACTCCTTGAGCAAATCAGTTTCAAAATCTTCTGAACTGCATAGTCAGATTAGTCAAAGCAACAACCTCATGCCTCAATACCAATTTCCGTTAGTTAGCTTTTCATTATGTGACCAAAATGCATGAAAAGAGTGACTTAGAAGGGGAAAAGTTTATTTTTGCAAATGGTTTTAGAGGGTAAGTCCATGTTTTAGTCAGTTTTTTTTGTGTGTGTGTGTGTGTGTGACTTAAAGACCCAACCAGCAAAATTGTAGAGGAGGAAAAGTTTACTTGAGGGCTAATGTTTTCATAGGTCTTAATCCATAGAAGGTCAGTTCCATTCCTCAGATCTGTAGTGATGCAGGACATTATGGTGGAACAGTGTGGCAGAAAGAAGCAGCTCACATACTGATTAGGAAGCAGAGAGAGAGTCCACTCACCAGATACAAATAGATACCCAAAGTCATTCCCCAATTGCCACCTCCTCCAGCCACACCCTACCACTTCAGTTACCACTCAGTTAATCCTTATTAAGGGATTAAATCACTGAAGATAGCCTTCTATGAACTAAGATCTATAAAGCTGTGAGCCCTCTAATAAACTTTTCTTCCTCTATAATTGTTCTGTTCAGATCTTTTAGTCACAGCGGTAAAAAAACTGACTAAAACACTCTCTTTTGGTGTTAGTGTCCCATCAGTCACATGATCTGTATTTTTCATATCTAGCCACAAACTGACTTTTCTCTTCATATTCACAGCAATTTTAACTTACCCTGAGGGGTTCTCATTCATTTATTTGAAAATATTGCTTGTGAGATGATCAATGAACTTCTAGTTATCTAATTCAAAGGGACATTTTTTTCAGTTTTTATTTTGCACCAAGTGTGACATTTGGCAATATTACTCATTCTTTGTTTTGATCTGATTCTGTAGTCCCATGGAATCATGTTTTTTTTTAAAATTTTCTACGTATTTTTGTGCTAATCGGTTCTAATTAATACTTAACTAAAATTATATTAAATCAGAACACTTCAAATAAATCTAGAGTTCCCTTTAATGTATACTTCAACATGTATAGTGGTTTGCAAACAATTTAAAAAGTGATTGAAACATTTTTTTCAAATGTAAATTTATTCAGAAACCCAATATTCATTCTTTCATTAATTTATGGAGTGCTTACTCAATGGGCACTAATATTTTAGGTAATAAGCATTTACAGTTATAAAAAAAGTTACATATATTGTCTTTTTCATTATGTATCTCAAACATATATGTATGTACATACTTGTATTGGTGTGTATATATGTATATATCTACACATATATACACATAGAGAGAATGTGTATATATATAATATGTATATAGTATATAGAGAGAGAAAGAGAGAGAGCACAGTCCTTGTATTCTTTTTCTCTTCTTTACCTAAACTAATTATCTTGATGAGCTCATCTGCCTCATGACTTTAAATGCCATCTACATATTAATGAAATCTCGATTTATATCTCTAGCCCAGACTTCTCCTTGAACTCCAGACTCATCTACCCAATTGCATATTAAATACATATCCTTGTATATATAAGGGACATCTCAAATTCACCAATTTCAAAGTCAAACTTCTGATATTTTTTCCTTATACTCCTGCACCCCTCACTGATTGCCACTGCAGTTAATGACTACCCTAGACTTCTACCTCACCAGGCTGACCACCTTGGTATTATTTCCCAAGTCTTTCTCCTAGCTTGCCAGATGTTATAGTTTAGATATGAGGTGCTCCCAAAAGCTCATGTGGGACAATGCAAGGACATTCAGAGGTGAAATGATTGGATTATAAGAGCCTTACCTAACCAGTACATTAATCCACTGATGAAGATTAACTGGGTAGTATTTGTAGGCAGGTAGGGTATGACTGGAGGCAATGGGTCACTGAAGATGAGGCTTTTGTCTCTGATGAGTGGAGCTCTCTCTCTCTCTCTCTGCTTCTTGATCACTATATCCTGGGCTGCTTTCTTCTTCCACACTCATGCTGCTTCACTTTGGCCCAGAGCAAAGGAGTTAGCAGTCTATGGACTGAGACTTCTGAAACTGTGAGCACCAAATAAACTTTTCCTCCTGTAAAATTGTTCATATCAGTTGTTTTGGTCACACTGGGGGAAAAAACTGATTAAAATACCACATCATTTAATTAATAAATCTTGAGGTTCTATCTGGAATATATGTACCAAATCCAACCAATTCTCATCAATTTCACTTCTGCCAGTCTAGTTATTACATCAGTGCCTCTTTCCTGGATTTTTGCATTTTGCCTAGATTTTTGCAACAGCTTTGCCGCAGTATGGTTGGGCACAAAATAACCGAGCCACCACAAAAACTTGTAGATTCCAAGAGCAACTCTTTATTCCCGAATTCTCACCAGTCGGCTACACACACGTTCTGGGAAAATCCACCTCCACCAGGCTCTGCGTACCAAATACCCTCTGAATCCTGTGAGAACTCAATGGGAACTCAAGGAGTGGGTGCCTGAGGCAACAGGATACGCCCTATTCCCAGCAGGATCCACCCTAAACCTGGAACCACCCTAAACCCGGATCCACCCTAATCCCTGAGCAGGGTCACCTTTCAACCAAAACTCTCAAACATTCACGCAATGTCACTGCAAATGACCTGGGTCCAAGGCAAGCCCATTTCCACAATGTAGAGTCCTCTCTCTAAGCAAACATTGGGTAGGCTGACAAGGAAATTGCCATGCGTCATTCCTACTTGGCTATGGCTCTCAGCATCTCCCCCCTTCTGATTAATTAAACAACAAGCAATGTGGCTTAGGGACTGCTGCAGTCTGGCTGGGCACAAATCATGAGACACTGAAGGAACAAACTTTATTTTTAAACTGCAAGAAAAAACCTCACACAAGCTCCTGGGGAATTCTCCCGAATGCCAGGAGGCTGGTGCAGGAACCCCCCGCCGGAAATATCTCCCCCGGAAATATCTCCTCCTGCACTTCCCCAACCAATGGGAACTCTCGGGGAATCCCCGGAAATCCCCACGAGAACTCCAAAATAGTGCAAGAACTCAAAAGTAGCGGCAGAGGTGGATAGTAATGCCTCGCCTGTCAATCAATACTGTTGGCAAAATGCCAGGGGCCATACAGACTCCACTGTGGCTCTCAGCAAGGGACCATGCCTGTTAGGTTGTCCAATTCAACATATGGTCCTTACCCGTCATCGGATGATCTGACCTCTAGGCATCAGCCTCCTGTCTTAGGTTGGTACCACTGCAATTGGATCATACCCGTTACTGACTACCGGTCCAGCATACAGCCATACTTGTGGATAGGCCTATGCACCAGTGGGGGGGTGAGGTTCTTTGCCTCACCTCTGTTGGCCCCCAAATTTGGCCTTGGTGCCATTGGGGGGGGTGAGGTTCTTTGCCTCACCTTTGTTGGCCCCCAAATTTTAGACCATCACTAGCAGAAGGGAGGAGGATACAGAAATGCCACAACACCAAGCCAATTGATGGCTCCTTTGGAAAAATTGATTCACAGGTGACACCATCAGCAAAGATATGCCAGCACTACCACAAATTGCTGCACCAACAGATAGTTCACAATGCATACAAGTGATACATAGTCCAGGCAAGTTCTGCAAGCAGTTCAAAGTGGAGGAATCTATCAATATGTCCATTTCCTCCCAAAGTAAATCAACTCCTTGATTGAGCATTACTTGTTGAGTTATTATTCATTGATGCATCAGTTTATACAGTTTACTGTGATAGCTATCATAGAAGCTGTAGTTTGGTTTTACCTTTGTCTTCACCGGCACTGGGATGAAGATAGGAATTCTGGCAGTGATGCTAAAAAGAAATTATGTAACATTCCAACAGGTACTAAGAAAACAATTTTCTGAACAATTTACATTATCCTGAACAGAATTATTAAATATAATGAAAAGGAAAGGTGAAAGTAAACAGATCTGTAAACCTCCTTTAAAAACAATCCTTAACAGCTGTTTACCTAATTTAAATTAAACCATTTAAATCACATGAATGAAAAAAAATTCGGATCCATTTTTTCATGAGTGCTCCTCATATATGAAATATGGACATACGCACACACAGACATACAACACAACTCACAAGAGTGCACACAAACATACAACACATAAATCAATAGTAAAGGCCTTGTAGCTTTACACAGGCAAAATTTCCATTGCAATATTTAAAAACTCCACAGTCAAAAAATAAAACTGATCAGAAAAACATTAACCTAGGTTCGTATGAGCTTAAAAAATAAAATAGAACTTTATGATGTGGGAAAAGGCAATAATATAATAGATATTGAAAAAAGCATCCTGGTTAATCACTGTCGCAGATGTAAGAATAGCCAAGCTGGAGCTCTGGATATCAGCTGTTATGGGTTTGAGTCAAATCATCTTTTTGGTCTGTAGAAATTGCTTTGGTTAGTCTCTCTGGAATCCAAATCGGCTGCTGTTCTCTCTGTGGAAACACACAAACAGAACCCCGACTCCAGACAAACAGTGGGTCTGGACCTTTCCATTGTCCTGTTAGAATATTCATCCAAAGTACCTTAGGCTTATGTACATTTTTTGGATACATATGCCTTTCCACAGCACTAAGTCCTGATGAATCCAAATTTAAAAAATTTAGAGTAAAAAGCGGTATTTTAAGTTTATCTTTGGGGGATATATACCCCTTTCCAATTCCCTCTCTTTGCTTTAATAAGTACATTTTAATAGTTTGATGAGTTCTTTCAACTATGCTTTGTCCCTGTGGATTGTATGGGATTCCTGTTAAGTAAAACATTAACTGATTTTTCTTCAGGGATGATGTTCCAAAATATCCTATATGCATCCTTTGGAAATTTAAAGATTCTTTTAAATTCAAATCTTCCAAAAGCATTTTGTATTAGTTTTTAGAATCACTTTGGTCCTTTTAATTTTTTGATGTGGTTTTAAACCAATTTCCTTCTAGTTTAATGTTTTCTAAATTGGCTCTTGTCTATAAATTTTAACACCCTCATCTGAGACTTCTAATTTTTGTACCACCAGAAATTAAAGTTGATGGGCTTTTTGAAAAAGTTACTAATAATCTCCTTGTTCTTCTATTTTATCCAATATTTGACTTTAAATTTCTCTCTTTTTTTTTTATCTTGAATGTCTGTATTTAATAGTTGTCTTAGCTTTTTGCATTTTCTATCTGAAATACCTTTACTTGACATTTTCAACCATTTTCTATCTTATTTCTATCTTCTAGGGTTTTTTTCCCCCTAAGGTTTGTACATTCACCCTTCGTTGCTTTTTTTCCTCCTAGTTTTCTTTTGTTTCCTATTTTGTGGGTTTAAAATTCTTGTCTTCCTACATCTTCTCTATCTTCCTACATCTTTTCTGTCTTTTTTTTTTACCTTCCTGTACTTCTGTCTTTAAAGTTTTTCACTTCAAATTTCTAATATTCTTTCTCCAAATTGCTTTTATCCTATTATCTTCCCATTTTCATGGGTTTTCTTTTTTTTTAAGTAATGCGTTTAAGATTAACTAGGCTTCGAATGACACAATCTTTCCTCCGTCATGAAGGCATCTTAACCACCTTCAATTTAACCTTTTAAAGCCTTCCAATTATCATCTATACTGTACTTTTAAATGTACTTTTTCACCACCTATAGCTTCACTCTTTTAAACAAGGTTTAGATTCTGTTTAAATCGCTTAATGTTAGTTTACATGGCTGCCCTTTAACTAAAGGCTTTTTTGTTTTACTCCATTAAGAAGCTTTGCCTCAATCTGCCATGTACAAATACCTTTTTCTTCTTTCTTCCTTTCTCAAGCTTTTAAAGTAAGTCTAGTTTCCTCAAAATCTTTTAAATGGCATTTTACAACTTTTTACTTTACCACACAGAGATTATCTCATCTAGAAACATATTTCCACATATTTTTAGGTTTTTTAAGGTACTATAATAATATAATTGAAACCCAACTGAAACTTCTTATACTCTTTGTATATAAATTACACCTGATAGAATCTTAACACTTTGTAACCTTGTTTCAGCAAAGACACAAACCAACGCAATATTAAACCTTTTTTCCATTTACCAATTTATGAAAACACACATAATGTTTAAATATATTACCTTATGGAACTTAATAAGTAAAAAATACTTGATTTCATATTTAGTGGTTGATGTTTCAACACTTTAGCTTTGTAAATTAATCAGATGTCTGTAAAAACCAAGATCTTAGACAAGTGTAGTAAACAGAACTAGCCATCTCTTTCTTATTGAAGAAAAATCCTTCTACAGGATACCATGATGGTCCCATTGATATACTTAATAACTCATCTTTAAAAAGCCATGGGCTACATTTTTGTATTGTATCAACATATGTCCTAACTGTTCTTGGTCTTACTGGGGTGCCTCCTTCCTCTAACAATTTCTCTTCCTCGGAGGTGAACAACTTCAAACCTTGAGTCAACCATTTTCCCCAATTTGCCTGAGAAAGTTCTAGGAACAGGCAACTTGAAATAAAAACAAAATAAATCAAAACAAGAACACATTGTTTTTTGAAATGGTCACCCATTCTCTTGCCTTCCCTCAGGGGCGAGCAATTTCACTTACCTCTAAGCTTCAGACATTCCCCGTACGGGCTGCCAAATGCCACAGTCTGGCTGGGCACAAAATAACCGAGCCACCACAAAAACTTGTAGATTCCAACAGCAACTCTTTATTCCCGAATTCTCACCAGCCGGCTACACGCACGTTCTGGGAAAATCCACCTCCACCAGGCTCTGCGTACCAAATACCCTCTGAATACCACGAAAACTCAAGGGGAACTCAAGGAGCGGCGCCTGAGGCAGCAGGATACGCCCTATTCCCAGCAGGATCCACCCTAAACCTGGATCCACCCTAATCCCTGAGCAGGGTCACCTTTCAACCAAAACTCTCAAACATTCATGCAATGTCACTGCAAATGACCTGGGTCCAAGGCAAGCCCATTTCCACAATGGAGAGTCCTCCCTCTAAGCAACATTGGGTAGGCTGACAAGGAAATTGCCATGCGTCATTCCTACTTGGCTATGGCTCTCAGCACAGCTTCCTAATTGTTCTCCCTGACTTCTCATCTCTTATGGTGTATTCATGGAACAATGGCCAGAATGATCTTTTTCTAAAACAAGAAAAAATTCATGCCTCATGTTACTCATCTCCTCAAAACTCTTACCCTGCCTCTCATCTCCCTCAGGGCAAAACCCCATATCTTTACATGATGTCTAATCCTTCCCCAGTTTCTATCTCGTGCCTCCTCACTTACTCTACTCTGTCCCTCCATCCGTACTGTTCCTCAAAGATGCCAGGTAGTATTCCTCCTCAGGTTGTTTGCACTGCATATTCATTCTGTGCAGACTACTCTTTCCCTTGACAGCCTTAATATGTCCCATCTCTTACTTTTATTATTCTGCTTAAATATTAACTTCTTAGTGAGGCCTGTCCTGACCACATTTTTTAAAACTGTAACCCTTATCTTACTCTTATTCCCCATTTAGCACTTAGAATCTTAATATTCTCCCTCTTTATCCATCATCTGCCTCCTTCTCTATTGACCTACCTACCTATCTGTCATCTCTGTCTCTTTTACTCTCTCCCACTAGAATTAAGTTCCATCAGGGCAGGGTTTTGTTTTGTTCACTGAGTTATATTTAGAAGTGAACATTTAATATGTGCTTAATAAAGTTTCACTTTGTTACCTTGTATAAATATTTTATTTAGCCCTTGTCTTGAAAATGATCATTTTTGGTGTTCCTGAGTTTTTGCTGTTGCTGCAGTGACTGTGTATATGGACCTTGGTGCAAGATAGACGCATTTGACTCCAGTAATTTAACTAGATTTTGTTCCTTGGGAAGATTATGAGGTTGGCATATATATATATATATATATATATATATATATATATATATATATATGTGTGTGTGTGTGTGTGTGTGTGTGTGTGTGTGTGTGTGTGTGTTTAACAGCAGTGCTCTTTGGAATATCACCTGTGAGGAACTAATTGGAATAAGGGAGAAATTAAATTCTGATGTAGTTATGAAGTTCTGTAACTGAGATGGTCCTCTAAGTTGTCCCAAAGTACAGTAAGAAGACTTGTCTTCATACTTCCATGTTGGACATAGGCTTCCCCAGGAGGGAATCTGTTTATTTGGGGCAAGGCAGTACCCTTTAGTACGAATAATATCATGAAAAAAAAGTCTGTGGGTCCTGAGGGGAATACAGGGTCTTTGTGTTGACCCCAAAACTCATAGTCATATTTAATGGAAAGTTCTGGATGTAGAATGTGTGCATCTTTAACGTTACTAAATGTTGCCAAAGAGTTTTTCCAATTGAGTGTGCCAATTGGTTGTTTTTCAGGGTGAGAAAAGATTGGCTCTGATATATTCATCAATCAGAAAATTCACAAAAATACAAGAAAGAAAGAAATATACTTGCTCAACATTATTGTTGTACCTAAAAGTTAGGCTTAACATATGTACCCATGGTGGGTATTTAAATGCCTATGGGCATTTGAATATAATAAGAAAGGTACTCTGTCACAAGAAAGATAGCTAATAGTGAGATGTTTTTCCTCAACATTGCTGCATGAATAGCATATTAGATCATCTGAATGTTTTTCACAATTTAGCAACTTATTTCTCACTTTTGCTTCTAGTTTATAGCTCCAGATTCTGTTTGTTATAGATCATTCACACTTAGTTCCTCTGCCACAAGATTTTGATGGATAAGGCAAGGTGTTCTTGAAATGGGAACATGAACATCCATAAATCTAAAACCTTGAGGTATTGCGCTGACAGATACCATGCACATAGAGGGCTGGATGTGACCTATTTTTGCTTCACTCACATTAGCCTTCCCCTTTTAATACTGAATACACCTTTTTAAAAGGAAATAATGGTAACGTTAAGTAGAGCTTCGATCTATTGAGTACTTCTAAAACTCTAGGCACTGTACTCAGTGTTTTAGACATATTAGTTCATTTGTGTATGAGGTAGGATCACTTGTTATAAAACTATGAAGTCTTGGAGAGAGTATGCCTTTCCCAGTCTCATGGGTAGGTAACCTGGCAGAAAAATGTGATGGCTAAGAGTTCTGGTTCTGGAATTGGACTGTCTGAATTTCTATCCTTGCTTGGGCACTTAGTGTGCAACTATGAGCAATTTTTCCCCCATGGTTTGTTGTAAAGATTCAATAAGTAAATACAAAGCATTATGACAGGTACTCAGACCCTGATAAGAAATCTATAAACAGTTGTAAATATTATAAGTAGAGAAAGGATTTCAAATCCAAGACTGTTCAATTTCAAAGCTCATATTTTTCTATCACTTTTCTATTTGCCTCTCCTCTAAATGCTTTTTGAGGAACTTAACCACTTGGGCTTAAAGGATCACTTTTTCTGGGAATTGGTGTGGTTTCTCACTGTGTCATTCATTTAATTATCCCAAAGAAATAAAATTTTACTTTCACACACAAACCCTTATACACATGTTGGCAGTACTTTTGTTTTGATAATAGAAACTGGAAAAATCTTAGAGATCTTTCAGTAGGTAAGTGGTTAAACAAACTGAAGCATATTCATGGAATAACTCAGCAATAAAAAGGAAGAAACAATTGATGTACACAGCAACTTATATGATTCTCCAAGGATTATGCGGTGGTGGAATTATTCAGTGTCTTGACTGTTGTGGTGGATGTATGAGGCTACACATGTGATGGAAGTGGAAAGCACCTAACTCTCCTTTCTCTCTGTCTGTCTCTGTCTCTTTCACTCATACACACTCAAAAACACAAGTAAAACTGGGGCACTTCAAATGAAATTGGTGGATTATATCGGTATCAATATGATAGACATTTGTATACTATTGATTTACAAAAATTTCCACCCAGGGAATCTGGTTAAAGTTTATAGGGGACCTCAATGTACTGTTTTTTCTACTTTCCTATACATCTATTCTGTAATTATCTCAAAAAATTTTAATAGCATGGTGGGGTCTATCTATACTCCTAATCTTTTTTCTTTAGCAGCTTCAAGTTTGTTTTAAATATTTCTTTTATAGTGGTAGGTGGACCCACAATATCTTTATTTCATTTTTATATGGTACTAAGGATCGAACCCATTGGCTCACACCTGCTAGACGAGCACTCTACAACTGAGCCACAACCCCAATCCAGTTTGTTTAAAATCCCTGTGAGGTAAACTTTCAGAGAAGACCATATATACCTCTATTAAACTGGAAATCACAGAAGCTGAGGAGAATGCACAGCCAGAATTCAGCAGAGCTAATATAAAACCCCAGGGGAAGGAGGTTATGCTTCTACTTAAAACTTTCTTTGCCTGTGACTTTAGATTAGTGGTACAGATTTAATCCCAGTTTATGTTTGTATTTGCAGGCACCATAAGCCATGATTTTAGAAAAAAAATTTTTTTTTTTTTTGGTACTGAGGTTTGAACTCAGGAGTGCTTAACCACTGAGCTCCATCCCCAGCCCTTTAAAAAACTTTTACTTAACAGACAGGGTCTGGCTAAGTTGCTAAGAGCCTTGTTAAGTTGCTGAGTCTGGCTTTGAACTCACGATCCTCCTGCCTCAGCCTCCTGAGCTGCTGGGATAACAGGCATGTACCACAGCACCAAGACAGAAATTTAAAAAATATTATTATTTGTATGCTTGTTTAAGAAGTAGAACAAATTACTAAACTCTTATATTTTATTTCAATTTAGAGATATGTGAAACACACAAAATACACCAACTACAGCATTAAATGTTAGCCTTTTCAAAATTCTTTGTTGCCTTCCCTGAGTCTTTATATTTTTCACTCTCCCCAGAGTTAGACAAAACTATGAATTTAGTGTGTATCTGCTCTGTTTTTTTTATTTTACTATTTACTTATTTACTATTTCTTATTTTCCTATATGCAATACACACAACAATATTATACTGTGCTATTTTTTAAAAAATTACACAAATATTATACTATAGGTAATATTTTATAGTTTTTTTTCTTGACCAGACATTCTATTTAAAATACTTATTTATGTTGGCATATTTGAATCCATTTCATTTTTAACAATGTAATGTATTTCATTTAATGACTATAGAAGATTTCATAGGTACAATCTATAATTTATCTACTCTTCTATTGAAAAGCACACATTTGATCTCTAGATTTTTTCCTATTGCAAATATAACAGAAGAACTATATACCTCTAGAAAACCTTCCTTAGGAGATAACACATCAGATGCTGCTTCACTGTAATTGGTTCTGCCTGAAACTGACTGATTGCTGTAACTTGGAGCTACTTTAGTATATCAGAGCTTCAGTGACAACTAAAAGCTCTTTCCTGATAATAAGGAGAATGGGAGTCTCTATATTCTTAGAAGCACTAAGTAAACATCAGAACTGGTTCAAATCTGTTTATTAAATCAATGATAGGTCTATAGCTATGAAAACAAGCAAACACCAGAATTGGTTTTAAATCCCTCTACTAGGTCAATGGCAACTCACTTCAGTGAATGAACATCTAAAACTTGTCAATCTGTGATAGCCTCATGCTTGAAAAGGCAGCCAGCTGGCATTAGACATACTCCAGTTAACATGTTTCTGAGACAGGTGTCAATCCATCTCACTTCTACAACTAACACACAACTTGCTGCTGTAGCCAGCACAATCCATGCTTCTCAACTAACACCAGCCTACTCCTACATTTGCACAATTCCCCAAAAGAACTCTTCCCAAGCAACCTTCTGTATCAGATGAATAGTTTGCTTTGCTTAACTATGTCTGGCCAGCATAACTGCTCCTTAATTAAGTAGCAGTAAGTTCAGCTTCTTGTTTTCAGATGTTGAGTGTTGTATTCCTCTTTTAACATGAACTATTAACTTGTTGTAATCAGTTATGCAAGGACTTACAGAACCTTATATAGAGTGGAAGCACTAATCTATAATTATCACAACCTCCATGAATCTTTTTCATTCTCCCCACCCACCCAGAACAACTCATTGAATTGAATTTTTTTATTTACAAGCCTTCTTTTATCTGGCAAGTAAATAAGCTCTTTATTAATCAGTTCAGTAGTCGTTGTCTTATTTTAATATAAACAATACTAAAACAAACATTTTACATGTCTTCTTATCTGGGAATAGAGTGGAAAGGAACATAGGTTTACTAGAAATTGCAAGATTGTTCGACAAAATGGTATTTCCAATTTACAGTCATACCATTAATAGGGTTGTCCTAAAAAACACCAGGTATTATAGGCTTTATTTTATTTTATTTTGCCAATATGATGAGTATGAGTAGTTTAAAGTTTTAATTTTTGTTTCCTGATTATCCAACTTCAGTTGAGTTCCTTTTACAGTATTTCTTCCTTATTTTTTATGGTTCTTAAGATTAAACTCAGGTGCTCTTTGCCACTGAGCTACACCCCTATCTTTCCTTTTGAGACAGGGTCTTGCTACCTTGCAGATGATAGCCTTAAACTTTCTGTCCTCCTTCCTCGGCTTTCCCAGTTGCTGTATTATGGAGTGCACCATAATAACTGTCTTCCTTTCACTCTTTTTAAATTCTATGGCATGGATGAGTGTCCTCCAAGGGTCCATAGGTAAAGGCTTGGTCCCCAGGGTGGCAGTATTGGCAGGTGCTGTGAACCAGTATGTGGCAGGTGCTGATGGGAGGTCCTTATGTCATTGGGGGTATACCCTTCAAGGGGTTTTGAAGACTCTTTCCCTTTTTCTGCTTCCTGACTTGAGATATGAGCAGTTGCTTTGACACATACTTCTACTACAATGTCCTTCCCTCATCCAAGGGAGGCTCAAACCAGGGAGATCACTCAGTCCTATTCTTGTAACTCCAAAACCAAGAGGCAAAGTAAACCTCTCTTTGCTTCATAAATAGATGATGTTAGGTATTTCGTTAGGATGGCAGAAAGTTGTCTTACATAATTAGAAATTCACTATTTTTTCCCGTATGACTTGCCTGCTCTTAAATACTTTTTAATGATATCATTTATCATTTTCTTATGAACTTTAAAAAATTCTTTATGAATCTAAATATTAATCTTTTACAATAAGTATATACTGTAACTATTGTTGATCATCTCAACTTTGTTATTTAAAGTAATCATAACCCTATGGGTACAGTGGTGCATACCCATAATCCCAGTGACTCAGGAGGCTGATGCAGGAGGATTACAAGTTTGAGGCAGCCTCAGTAATAAGTAAGGTCCTAAGTAACTCAAACTGACCCTGTCTCAAAATAAAGACATAAAAAGGGCTGGGATCAAAACATTGCTGAAAAATTAAATTATTATATAATCAATTCTATAAATGTTTACATTTGACACTTGTACATTTTGATATTGTTGAATAACCCTTTCCAATTCTGAATCTATAAATGTTTTGCTATATTTTCTGTTAATCATTTTCCCCACATATAGGTTTTAGAAATCAGAGTTTATTTTCTAGTAAAATGTGACTTTTTTGAGACATAAATTAATGTTTTTTCCATGAATTAACTGTGCACAACATGAGTCTTACAATGTTATTGAATTAAAAAGGCATGTCATAGAAAGTAGTGTTGACAGAATAGTGTGGATTTAAAAGTACTAAGCAATTAAGAGATAAAATGAAATAATCTGAAGCCCATATTCCATTATATCTAAAATAGACTTTAATTTGGTTATTTTCATAATACAACCCCTACTTATTGAAACACTTTAATTTACATAGTGCATTTTCATTCACAAAGCATGTTGACAAGAACTAACGTATTTCAAAATAAGACTCCCAGTGATAATTCCAAAAACATGGACCAGCAGCATCACATTGCCTAGGAGCTTGTCAAAAGCATATAATTGGAGGCTCCAACCCAGACCTGTAGAAGCAGAATCTAAAATGTAACAAAAATCCCCTGGGGTTATTTTGCATAACAAAATTTGAAAAACATGGGCTGGGTAACTTATTTTTAAGTGACTCCTCAGTGCTCTTAACAATGAGCCAACTGAAGGACAACTTATCTATAGCATCTTTCTTCCAGGAAGTTCAATTATTGGCATGTGTCCTATTAATCTTAATCTTCAACACAGCTTCTTTCGCCCACTTATCTCCCCTGTTTAAAAATAAGGAGGTCACATTTACATACAGACGAAGGAAATGGCAAGTTTGTGATTTCTGATGGCATTTGATCAAGTTTCTGTGGCCAGCTCTTGCATTCTATCAAGTCAGTTCTCATAATTTCTGTGGATAGAATAATCTTAACTGGGAAAATATATATGTGGAAGGCAGCTTATTTACCAGTTAACCAACATGAATTTTTGGCCTCCTGATTCAGGATTTATAAGGTGGTTTTAGTGGATAAAATATTTTTGGAATTAATAATAAGTCTGTGAAATTAGCAAACTCTATAAAGGCCTAAAGATCTTAAGAGATACTTCACATCAGAGGAAAATTTTCATTATTGCTCTCTCAGGTAGACCATATTTTGATTGACAAATGCTTTGAGGTTAGGCTAAACAAAATAAAAAGAAACAGCTAATGAGTGTCCTTGTGTTTGGGTTTGCTAATTCATTTTGCTTCAGATCAATCCTGACCTGGACACTCTATATTCTACTGTATCACTCACTGTGTTGGCAAATCATTACTTAATTGAACTTGGGCAACTCCTTATTGCTAATTATGTTTTTGCCTAAAGAAGAGACCCATTATTTTCTCATCATTCCCAGGGCTGCCTGTCAGAGAATATGCCATTTAACCAATTTTCAGCTATTAGCCAGAACTGATTTGCTAAAATGATGAAGCTAATGATATGTTGGGGTTGATTACTTACTGCCCATAGGAGATATCACTTGCTTGATAATGAGGAAATGGAAATCCACTCCCTGGGCTATCATTGTGCCCAATTAATATCACATTATTTATTGCATTGCACCTAAGAAAAAAAGATGCTGAATGAAAACTTAAGAGTGCAATGCAAAACCAGCATTAGGTGATTAAAGAACCACTGTATTCTTTTTTTAAAATTTTTATTATTGGTTGTTCAAAAACATTACAAAGCTCTTGGTATATCATATTTCATACATTTGACTCAAGTGGGTTATGAACTCCCATTTTTACCCCGTATACAGATTGCAGAATCACATCCACTGTTTTACATATTGCCATACTAGTGTCTGATGTATTCTGTTGCCTTTCCTATCCTCTACTATCCCCCCTCCCCTCCCCTCCCCTCCCATCTTCTCTCTCTACACCATCTACTGTATTCTTATTTTCACTTTTATGATTGACTAACCAACTCTGAATAGTGGTCTGTTTTTCCTGTATCTGAAGTGTTCTTCACATTTGATAAGTGTATTAATCAATTTTTTATTATTATAACAAATACCTGAGATAATCGATTCACAAAGAGAAAAGGTTTGTTTTGGTTCAGGTTAGAGGATTTAGTCCATGTTCATCTGGCCATGACCCCCTAGCATATCATTTAATGAGTTCAAAAGGAAGGTTTATGAAGTAAAAAGTAAAATAGCCCTTACTGCCTTACTGTCATATAAATGGAAGAGATATTTTAGAGTACTCTGAATTAGTAAAGATTTATAAGCATCCCATAGCAACACAGATTATTACTAAGTGGAATAGCCTAGCTTTTGACCTGCATGGTGTACAGTCATATTTTAATTGACAAAATCACTTAGTTGTACTTTGGGGCCATAGAACAAAAAAAACAGCTGCTATTTGTACCTGTTGCCGTATGTTTTTTGGTTTTGGTGAAACATTCTTCT
Organism: Callospermophilus lateralis; assembly: GCF_048772815.1. NCBI lineage: Eukaryota > Metazoa > Chordata > Mammalia > Rodentia > Sciuridae > Callospermophilus > Callospermophilus lateralis. The sequence goes on along the minus strand of NC_135317.1, from coordinate 53,674,355 downwards.
TTCATAGCTACACTTCAGATTGTGACCTTAGTTTCTCTTCCTAAATATTTCAAAATTTAGAGATGGTTCCAATACAGGCTCCTGAACCTGATCATGTAACAGTGAGGGACAAGGTTTGCCAAATTATGGACAGTATTTCCAAGGTAGAATTCTCAAACCTCCTGCATCAGAGTCCACTGAGCCTTGGGAATAGCAAGTCTAAGTAGCTGTCCCTGTGATTTTAATGCACATTTAATTTTTGAATAAGCACTGCTTCATGGAATAAAGAGCATAGTCTAAAAACACCAGTGGTCCAGAAGAAATGATCATCCCCACCAAGAAACTTTGAAACTTATGGGGCATTAGCTGCTTCTGTGATGGGCCCTGGATTCTAGTCACTGGTGACCCCATGCTGTTCCTTAGCAGATGGCAGTTGATGCAGTGTCTGAGACATATATTTGGCAAGTTCCATGGATTTTTATGTCCCTCTAAAATTCATATAGGGAAGCCTTAATCTACCATGCGCTGGTATTTTCAGGAGACCTCTGAGAGCTAATTGGGTTATGAGGCTGAAGCTAATGTGTGGTTGTAGTGCCCTTATAAGAAGAGACACAAAAGAGATTATCCCTTTCTGTCTTGTGAGGATACAATGAGACTACTGCCCCAGAAAGGGGTCCACTCCAAAACCTGACCAACTTGGTGCCCTGATCTTGAATTTTCATCGTTCAGAACTATGAAAAATAAATGTTTGTTGTTTCAGCCACTTAATCTAAGGTATTTTGTTATAGCAACCTGAACTGACTTAAGATGGTAAATAAATAACAACTCTGGGCTAACAGAAAAAGAAAATAAAAGCTTCTGTATATATGGGTATACAGTTATAGAGATCAATCAATCAATCAATCAATCATCTAATCTTTATGGATAGATATCCTTTCCTTATGAATGTAAAACTCAAATATTTATATTATGAATGATCAAAAATATGATTATAAATTAGTTTAAGGCAGACTAATGCTCAGTGTTTTATGATTCCCTTTACCTTTCCTCTCTAGTCTGAGAGGATTCTTCTAGTCTGCTTCATTTTAAGATAGGAAGAGCAGCTGGTCTCCTCTTTGTTCTACTTGGAACAACTGTCAGGGACAGACAGAAGTACACTCCTTTTCTTTGGAGCAACTTTCTGCTTTTAATAAATACATGGTTTGGATCCTGAATGTCCCTTAACGGCCCATGTGTTAAAGGTTTGTTGTCAGCCCATGGTGCCATTGGTAGATGGTGGAGCCTTTAAGAGGTGGGGACTAGTGGAAAGAAGTTAGGTCACTGGGAACATGCTCTTGAAGGAGCTATTGGAACCCTGGACCCTTGCTGTCTCTCTCTTTGCATCCCAGTTTCCATGATATGAGCAGCTTTGTTACCCCAAATGCTCCCTGCCATAATGTTCTACCTTTCTATGGGCCTAAAGCAATGGCCTGAAGGCCAACCATGGCCTGAAGCCTCTGAAACCATGAGCCAAAATAAATCTTTCCATCCTTTTAGGATGATTTTTCTCAGGTGTCCATTCACAGCAACGGGAGGCTGATGGACACAGTAGGATCTTCTCCCCTAATTGTCTGTGAAATGAAGAATTTGGAAAAGATGCGACAAAACTGTTTTGTGCAGTAGTCACCTTCGCTAAACTTCTGAGTGGCCTTTGGCTTTGGAATCTCATGTTCTTCCATGAGCATCTCTTTATGACTGTGTTAGGTTATGTGGGGGTGAATGACTCAGCACACAGATTTTAGAAATCTAGACTCTTTTTGCATTATTACACAGAGGCATGTCTAAACCCCTTTAGTCACAATAAGTATTACTAAGCCCAGCCGTGGACAATGCCCCTGCCAAGTGCTCCAGAAGTAAAGAGCAGTGAAGTGGCCTCTTTCTCTGCATATTGGCCTTAGGTTGTTTATTTCTTTACTGCAGACTGAGACTAGTTATCTCAAAAGCTTGCTGGTGCCAAACTCAACTTTTTTTTACACATCTATTTTTTTTTTTTTCTAAAATAGCCAACAAACGGAATTTCAACCATTTAGAATTTAGCTCTTTTCCATAGCTTATGAAATCTCACCCATCAGTGCTGGTGTGCTAGGCGTTGGGGATGAGAGCTTGTGGTTATAAGCTTCCAAGCTGTTGCTGTCCTTAGGAGCTCTCTGACCCAGAAAGCCCTTATGTGCTGCTGAGCTACATCATCTCCTAACCCTCTCTTCCATCTTCCTTTCTGCTGGGAGTTTGCTTGCCTTCCTCCCTGAATGCTGATGAGCATAAGAACAGTTTCATGCCATGAGAAACTCCCACTATTAGGAAACCCCACCCAATAAAGCATGTTGTATGTGTGTGTTATTCTTGTCATGATCATATGTCTTTCCTTGATTGGTCCTGAGATCCCCAGAATCCCTTATAACCAACTAACATGCATGAACTGTCCTGGGACCTAGGAAAGGCTTTCTTAAAGAATAAACATCTGAGCTGAGATGTGAGTCACTGGCAGGAATTCACCAGGAACAGGGGGGAAGAAATATTCCAGGACAGTATTTTGTCCAAAAGCTCTAAACTGGCAAGTATGACTTCTTTGGCCAGAAGGCAAATTATGAATAGGGAAATTATACAAAGTCAAAAGAATAAAAAACCCCCTCATAGCTGGCTGAATTATGCAGGGTCTTATCAAGAAGTGAAGAACTCTGTGTGTGTGTGTGTGTGTGTGTGTGTGCGCGCGCGCGCACGCGCACACATGCACACACATGCGCATGTGCGCTGTGCAACATGAAATGAGGAAGAGGTATCAGTTTTGATATGTCACCTCTAGAAATTCTGCCTTGTGACCAGAGTCCTAACCCTTTGTCCCAGCTTACTTTAGAGAGACCATTAAAATTTAAAACCATGGAAATACATCAGGTACTTGGGTGTAAGACAACATAATCAAGTAGAACAAAGGCCTTCTCATGGGAGGTACCTCTGGAGAAGGCACTAAGGGGTTCCAAGAAAGAGGGAGAGGGATTTGATCAGGACTGGCAGGGTCCTTGATATATGCAATGGAAAAAAAATTCAGCATGTGTGAGTCAGAGTCATATAGAGATATTTATTTAGGAAAGTAGATATACGTATAAGAGAGAATGTGGAGAATGTGGGCAATCTCAAGAGAAATGGTGGTAAAGCTGGAAATACACATTCAAGAGAGAATGTGGGCCATATTGAGAGTGAGAAATACATTTTGGATTCCCAGCTCTTTTATAGAATACATGGTAAGGGATAGGTATGGGAAGGTTTATGAAGGATATCAGTCTGGCAGATATTGTAAGACTCTTACAACCCAATCATTTCTCCTCTGAACCTTCTTGCATTGACTACACCTGAGATTTTGAGGGATACCACATCTCAACCATAACATATTGTTTATGGTAGTCATCCTTGGGATGATGTGGTCTTCATTATCATATTCATAGGTAGCACTGGAAAGTCCACTAAATTATAGGTTTCTTAAAAGGTTTATCTCTTTTTGCATATTCTCTTTGCTTAAATAGATTTGTGCTTAATCTATTTAATTAATAGTGCATGTTGTGAGTGTGTTATTCTTGTCATGATCATATGACAAGATAAATTTAAAAATTTATAAACTTCTCAAGAATTTGGGAGTAACTGACCTTAAAGAAAGACTGGCCTAGGAGGTGACAAGCCTGGAAAAGTCTATGAAACTGATGAATTAAAATTTAATTTCCTAGTCCTCCCTTTATACCTCCTTTCTACCTATTTTTAAATTCCTTCTATCCTACCTAACCCCCATCTCCAACTTTTATCCTTAAACTTAAGGATTGGTGAGGGTGAAGTTCTGTCTTCTGCAATTGCTTCAGACTTACAAGGGGCAATGACCCTGACTACACATGAATGGAAAGTCTCATCCAAACTGATCTAAAGGAGACAGAGAGAAACTGGTCTCAGTTGTGGGGATTGTTTGGAATTCATGAATTGCCACCTTCTTAATGTGGAATTATTGTAATCTGGGATATAAATTTCATCAAGAAATTAAGAAGGAGGGTTTCAGTTGTGGCTCAGTGGTAAAGCACTTTCCTAGCATACGTGAGTACTAGGTTCAATCCTTAGCACCACAAAAAAATAAATAAATAAAATAGAGGTATCATGTTCATCTACAACCTAAATAAATAAATAAATAAATAAATAAATAAAAGAAATTAAGAAAGCAAAAGCCAAAAAATAGTAGCAGGAGCATAGTAGCCAAAGAAATAGTGGCAACACCCAGGTGAGGTTAGACAAATAAGCTTTAATATTATGACTCTTGGTATATACATTGCTTTACTGTAGCCTGTGGGGGAATATATAAGAAGGTGAGGAATAAAGGGATTGGAGTTGCCAAAAGAAAGCAGATCCCCAGCCAAAAAACTACCCTGATGAGGCAAAGTTATTCCTATAACTGAAAGTGAAAGTCCCACAAGAGTGAAAAGGAATGATTTTTGGCATATGGTATATAGGAAATGTACCTTAAATACGTTTTTGTTTCTAGTTTTTGAACAGGACTTGTAGACTCTCCAGTGGCTCATGCAAACAGGAATTTTTAACTTTTTATGGTAACATGTGGTCAGGGGACCACAAAATGTCAAGAGGGACAAGTTTAATTTTGTATCTTAAAGCAATTCAGTTGCAGAGATGTTTTGGGAGTCAATGCCGTATCCTATCTGTCCTGCAAATCCAAAAGCAGAAGTACCATTATAAAGTAGAATATGAGAGGTACTTCTAGGGACTTTGTGAGAAATCTTTGGTTCCTTTAGCCTTGTTCTTCTACTAGTTGTTCAATCATCCAGGATAGGTCAGAGTCTTGCTGACCACATGGTTTCCCTTGTAAGTTTTGGGGTCATTCCCTTATCCAATGACCTTCCTTTTTGCAGAATATGCTCCTAGTGTCTGGAGTCCTTCTTCACAGTCTCCCTGATCAGGAGGTTGGGTGATTCACCAGAGTTGCAGGGAACAGAGCTCAGTATTATAGTCTATTACCCTGTGGGTGATGGAAATCATCTCAAAATACTGTTCAGATTGTTCTGTTAGAAGTTGTACTTTTGTAAGCTTTTAATGGGCAACAGTTACAAAGTTTTACAAGGAAAATCCAAAACAAAACCATTAGCAACAAAACAAATTCAGTTTCTATAATAGTTTGGAAAACATTAGATGATATGAACAGATCCTCATTTTAATTTAACTTGTTTACAGATTTATTTATTTTTTTAAGTTACTGATACTCAATCTTTTAATCAACAAAGCAGCATGGTTTGGGATGCTGTATTTGGGCATATTTAATTACGTTTGCTTAAAGATGATGATCATAATACAATTAGGAATACACAAATATAAGCATAGAAAGGCTATCATTTTTAACAATTTTGGTTTGGAGTACACCAGCTTTACAGAAGGATTTTATAGTTGGGAAACAAATATATTTAATATACAAGTAATAATTAACATCACAGATAGGTAGAAATCTTTTATCTATTAACTTAGTTTTTATTCTTGGAGCAAAATTGAGACTCTAAGACTAATTAAGATAATTATAATCATGGGTCTATGTAGGTAAACAGCATTGACAAAAATCAAAGAATATATTTAAGACTCTGAAAAGCTTAGGAAACAGTGATAATGATCAGAAATTGATTCATTACCTGAAATACAAGTATAACTCATTTATACAACACTAAAAACTTAGTCAAAGCAAACAGATATAGGCCAGGCATTAAGTGGCAAGAAAATTTAAAATTTGAGTAGTACTAAACACAAAAGACAGAATTTTTTTTTATTGGTTGTTCAAAACATTACAAAGCTCTTGACATATCATATTTCATACATTAGATTCAAGTGGGTTATGAATTCCCTTTTTTACCCCAAATACAGATTGCAGAATCACATCGGTTACACATCCACATTTTTACATAATGCCATATTAGTTACTGTTGTATTCTGCTACCTTTCCTATCCTCTACTATCCCCCCTCCCCTCCCCTCCCATCTTCTCTCTCTACACCATCTACTGTAATTCATTTCTCTCCTTGTTTTTTTTTCCATTTCCCTCACAACCTCTTATATGTAATTTTGTATAACAATGACGGTCTCCTTCCATTTCCATGCAATTTCCCTTTTCTCTCCCTTTCCCTCCCACCTCATGTCTCTATTTAATGTGAATCTTTTCCTCCTGCTCTTCCTCCCTGCTCTGTTCTTAGTTGCTCTCATTATATCAAAGAAGACATTTGGCATTTGTTTTTTAGGGATTGGCTAGCTTCACTTAGCACAATCTGCTCTAGTGTCATTCATTTCCCTGCAAATTCCATGATTTTATCATCTTTTAGTGCTGCATAGTACTCCATTGTGTATAAATGCCACATTTTTTTATCCATTCATCTATTGAAGGGCATCTGGGTTGGTTCCACAGTCTAGCTATTGTGAATTGTGCTGCTATGAACATCGATGTGGCAGTATCCCTGTAGTACTCTCTTTTAAGGTCTTCAGGGAATAGTCCGAGAAGTGCAATAGCTGGGTCGAATGGTGGTTCCATTCCCAGCTTTCCCAGGAATCTCCATATGGCTTTCCAAATTGGCCGCACCAATTTGCAGTCCCATCAGCAATGTACAAGAGTACCCTTTTCCCCACATCCTCACCAGCACTTGTTGTTTGACTTCATAATGGCTGCCAATCTTACTGGAGTGAGATGGTATCTTAGGGTGGTTTTGATTTGCATTTCTCTGACTACTAGAGATGGTGAGCATCTTTTCATGTACTTGTTGATTGATTCTATGTCCTCCTCTGAGAAGTGTCTGTTCAGGTCCTTGGCCCATTTGTTGATTGGGTTATTTGTTATCTTATTGTTTAATTTTTTGAGTTCTTTGTATACTCTGGATATTAGGGCTCTATCTGAAGTGTGAGGAGTAAAAATTTGTTCCCATGATGTAGGCTCCCTATTTACCTCTCTTATTGTTTCTCTTGCTGAGAAAAAAACTTTTTAGTTTAAGTAAGTCCCATTTGTTGATTCTTGTTATTAACTCTTGTGCTATGGGTGTCCTATTAAAGAATTTGGAGCCCGACCCCACAATATGTAGATCGGAGCCAACTTTTTCTTCTATCAGACGCAGAGTCTCTGATTTGATATCAAGCTCCTTGATCCATTTTGAGTTAACTTTTGTGCATGGCAAGAGAAAGGGATTCAGTTTCATTTTGTTGCATATGGATCTCCAGTTTTCCCAACACCATTTGTTGAAGATGCTATCCTTCCTCCATTGCATGCCTTTAGCCCCTTTATCAAATATAAGATAGTTGTAACTTTGTGGATTAGTCTCTGTGTCCTCTATTCAGTACCATTGGTCCACCCGCCTGTTTTGGTACCAGTACCATGCTGTTTTTGTTACTATTGCTCTGTAGTATAATTTGAAATCTGGTATCCCTATACCGCCTGATTCACACTTCCTGCTTAGAGTTGCTTTTGCTATTCTGGGTCTCTTATTTTTCCCTATGAATTTCATGATTGCTTTATCTATTTCTATAAGAAATGCAGTTGGGATTTTGATTGGCATTGCATTAAACCTATAGAGAACTTTTGGTAATATTGCCATTTTGATGATGTTAGTTCTGCCTATCCATGAACAGGGTATATTTTTCCATCTTCTAAGATCTTCTTCTATTTCTCTCTTTAGGGTTCTGTAGTTTTCATTGTATAAATCTTTCACCTCTTTTGTTAGGTTGATTCCCAAGTATTTTATTTTTTTTTTTTGAGGATATTGTGAATGGGGTGTTTTTCCTCATTTCCGTTTCAGAAGTTTTGTCGCTGATATACAGAAATACGTTTGATTTATTCGTGTTGATTTTATATCCTGCCACTTTGCTGAATTCATTTATTAGTTCTAGTAGTTTTTTTGTAGACCCTTTTGAGTCTGCCAGGTATAGAATTATGTCATCTGAAAATAGTGATAATTTAAGTTCTTCTTTTCCTATTTTTATGCCTTTAATTTCTTTCATCTGTCTAATTGCTCTGGCCAGTGTTTCGAGAACTATATTGAATAGAAGTGGTGATAGAGGGCATCCCTGTCTTGTTCCAGATTTTAGAGGGAATGCCTTCAATTTTTCTCCATTCAGAATGATGCTAGCCTGAGGCTTAGCATAGATAGCTTTTACAATGTTGAGGTAAGTACCTGTTATCCCTAGTTTTTTTAATGTTTTGAGCATAAAGGGATGCTGTACTTTGTCGAATGATTTTTCTGCATCTATCGAGATGATCATATGATTCTTATCTTTAATCTATTGATGTGGTGAATAACACTTATTGATTTCTGTATATTGAACCATCCTTGCATCCCAGGGATGAATCCTACTTGATCATGGTGCACAATTTTTTTGATGTGTTTTTGTATGCGATTCGTCAGAATTTTATTGAGGATTTTTGCATCTAGGTTCATTAGAGATATTGGTCTGTAGTTTTCTTTCTTTGAGGTGTCTTTGTCTGGTTTCGGAATCAGGGTGATGTTGGCCTCATAGAATGAATTTGGAAGAGCTCCCTCTTTTTCTATTTCCTGAAATAACTTGAAAAGTATTGGTATTAATTCTTCTTTAAAGGTTTTGTAAAACTCCGCTGTATACCCATCTGTTCCTGGGCTTTTCTTGGTTGGTAGTCTTTTGATTGCTTCTTCTATTTCATCCATTGATATTGGTCTGTTCAAATTATGTGTATCCTCTTGACTTAGTATGGGCAAATCATATGACTTGAGAAATTTATCGATGTCTTCACTATCTTCTATTTTATTGGAATATGGGTTTTTGAAATAATTTCGAATTGTCTTCTGTATTTCTGTAGCATCTGTTGTGATATTGCCTTTTTCATCCCGTATGTTAGTAATTTGAGTTCTCTCTCCTCTTCTCTTTGTTAGCATGGCTAAGGGTCTATCAATCTTATTTTTTTGAAGAACCAACTTTTAGTTTTGTTAATTTTTTCAATAGTTTCTTTTGTTTCAATTTTGTTGATTTCTGCTCTGATTTTAATTATTTCTTGCCTTCTGCTGCATTTGCTGTTGTTTTGCTCTTCCTTTTCTAGGGCTTTGAGATAAAGTGTCAGCTCATTTATTTGTTGGTTTTTCCTTTTTTTGAGGAATGACCTCCAGGCGATGAATTTCCCTCTTAAAACTGCTTTCATTGTGTCCCATAGATTCTGATATGTTGTGTCTGTATTTTCATTTATCTCTAAGAATTTTTTGATTTCCTCCTTTATGTCTTCTGTAACCCATTGATCATTCAGTAACATATTGTTCACTTTCCATGTGATGTAGGATTTTTCCTTCCTTCTTTTATCATTGATTTCCAGTTTCATTCCATTATGATCAGATAAAATGCATGGTATTATCTCCACCCCTTTATATTTACTGAGGTTTGCCCTATGGCATAATATATGGTCTATTTTTGAGAAGGATCCATGTGCTGCTGAGAAAAAATTACATCCACTTGATGATGGTTGATATATTCTATATATGTCAGTTAAGTCTAGGTTATTGATTGTGATATTGAGTTCTATAGTTTCTTTATTCAACTTTTGTTTGGAGGATCTGTCCAATGGTGAGAGAGGTGTATTGAAGTCACCCATAATTATTGTGTTGTGGTCTATTTGATTCTTGAACTTGAGGAGAATTTGTTTTATGTATGTCGCAGCACCATTATTTGGTGCATAAATATTGATAATTGTTATGTCTTGTTGGTGAATGGTTTCTTTTAACAGTATATAATGTCCTTCTTATCCCTTTTGATTAACTTAGTCTTGAAGTCGATTTTATTTGATATGAGGATGGCCACCTCTGCTTGCTTATGAGAACCGTGTGCATGGAATATTTTTTCCCAGCCTTTCATCTTCAGCCTGTGTATGTCTTTTCCAAACAGATGTGTCTCCTGGAGGCAGCATATTGTTGGATTTGTTTTTTTAACCCATGTTACCAGCCTATGTCGCTTTATTGGAGAATTTAAGCCATTTATGTTTAGAGTTACTATTAATATATGGTTTGTACTTCCAGCCATGTTTGATTATTTATCTTTTTTTTTTAAATTTAGTTTGTTTCTCCATGATTAGCTTTCCCCCCACCCTCTGTCTTTACTGAGGCACTTCCCATTGATGGTTTTGGTTATTGTTTTTCATTTCTTCCTTGTGTAGTGTTTTGCTCAAGATGCTTTGCAATGCTGGTTTTCTGGCTGCAAATTCTTTTAACTTTTGTTTATCATGAAAGATTTTTATTTCGTTGTCATACCTGAAGCTTAATTTTGCTGGATACAAAATTCTTGGTTGACATCCATTGTCTTTTCGTGTTTGAAATACATTGTTCTAGGATCTTCTCACTTTCAGCATCTGTGATGAAAAATCCGTTGTTAACCTTATTGGTTTTCCCCTGAATGTAATCTGCCTCCTTTCTCTTGTAGCTTTTAATATTTTCTCTTTGTTCTGTATATTGGATATCTTCATAACAATGTGTCTTGGCGTTGGTATACTGTGATTTTGTATGCTCAGTGTCCTGTATGCCTCGACAATTTGTATATCCATTTCCTTTTTATTTCTGGAAAGTTTTCTGTAATTATTTCATTCAGCAGGTTGCTCATTCCCTTGGTTTGAACCTCTATACCTTCCTCTATCCCTTGACTCTTAAGTTTGGTTTTTTTATGTTCTCCCAAATCTCTTGGATGTTTTTCTCATGATTTTTTACTAGCCTTTCTGAGTTGCCTAGACTCTTTTCAAGATGATATATTTTGTCTTCATTATCTGACATTCTGGCTTCTACTTGCTCCATTCTCTTAGTGATACTTTTATTTGAGTTTTTAATTTGGTTTATAGTTTCCTTCATTTCTAGAATTATTGTTTGATTTTTTAAATAATCTCTATCTCCTGATAAAGATGCTTAATTTCTTCTTTTATTTGTTTATGTAATTCATTTTCAATGTGTTCTTTCACTGTTTGAATTTGCTGTCTCATATCCTCTTTAAGATTCCATTCCATCTGTATAAGGTATTCCTTGAGTTCTTTATTTGACCATTTTTCTGATGCCTCTAGGTCCTCCTGAATATTTAGGCTGTCCTGCATTGTTTGTACTCCTTTTCTTCCTTGCTTTTTCATGCTGCTCATGTTACTTCTTGTTCTGTTTGACTGCTGAGTTACTGTTTACTCCTATTAATTTATTTGATGCTCTTGCTTATGGTTTCAATGAAGTTATCTCCTCCGCCACATTCTGGTGATGTCAGTTCTCTGCCATGGTGGTATCCCATGCAAATGGCGACAGTTCATTCCCTTTGCCGGGTGACCAATGCAGCGGGTGGGTCCTGACTGTCTCTCCCAAGCCCCGTTTCAATCCTGTGGCCACTGCCTATGAAGGCTCAGTTGGCACTAACCTCCATAGGTTCAGAAGGGCCGACCAGTTGTTTCAGCGTGATCGTTTAGTGCTGAGTCACCACAGTTTGTCTTCGAGAAGCTGGCGAACGGGAGCTTGAATTCAGCCGATCCGGGCTCGTTTTGTGTTCTGAGATGCCCAGACTGTTCGCCCCAGATCCAAGTCAGCTCAGCATTGCCTAGTGATCCTGAGCAAACAGCATTTAGATGGTTTATGACTCCCTATGCCCACGCAGCTGAAGAGGTCAGAGACTTTATCTCTCTGCGCCCACCGCCATGTTGGATCTTCAAAAGACAGAAATTTTTAAAAGTTTTATTGACTATTTTATAGGTTTAACATCTAGATATAATGTGTATGAGAGCACTTATTGGTTATCTTGTTTGTATTAGACCTATATACCTTTAATTATAACTTAGTTTTGTATAATATTTACACAAGGCTCAAATATACAGTATATATAGCCTTTAGATGTATATATATATATATATATATATATATATATATATATATATATACATTCGGTGTCAAATATACTATAGTAACCTAAAATAAAAGTTGTTCATTTATTTTTTTAATTCTTAAATTTGTTCTTTTTAGTCATACATGACATTAGAATTCATTTTTAAATAATTATAAAAACAGAAAATATAATTTGTTCTAATTCAGGCCCTCCCTTCTGCCCTCTGTTTGTTCCCTTCCTTCTACTCTACTGAGGTTTCTGCTATTTACTTAAAGGGTTTTGGTTTGTTTGTTTGTTTTGTTTTAATTTAGTGTCTTGTGGATGTACATGAAAGTGAGATTCACTATGGTATGTTGATATATGTACACAGGAAAGTTAGGTCAGATTCATTCCACTGTCTTTCCATATCCAAACCCTCTTCCCCTCCCTTCATTCCCCTTTGTCTACTCCACTGATCTTCTTTCTGTTATTTTTTATCCCTCTCATTATGTGTTAACTTCTGCATATTAGATAAAATATTCATCCTTTGACTTTTGGGGGCTGGTTTATTTCACTTATCTTGCTATTTTCAATTCCATCCATTTTCTGGAAAATGCCATAAAGTTATTCTTCCTTATGTCATCGTGTATACATAGCACATGTTCTTTCTCCATTCATATGTTGAAGGGTACCTAGGTTGACTCCATAGCTTAACTATTATGAATTGCACTGCTATAAACTATGTGACTGTGTCACTGTTGTACACTGATTTTAACTCCTTATACTGAGGAGTGGGACAGTGGTTCCATTCCTAGTTTTTGAGAAAACTACATACTGTTTTCCAGAGTGATTGCACATATGTGTAGTCCCACCAGCAGTGTATGAGTGAACTCTTTTCCCCACATCCCCACCAGTACCTGTTATTTGTAATCTTGACAATTGCAATTCTGATTAGAGTGAGATGAAATCTCAGTTTAGTTTTAATTTGCATTTCTGTAATTGCTAGAGATGTTGAACATTTTTTCATATATTTGTTAACAGTTTGCATTTCTTCTTCTGAGACGGGTCTGTGTGTTCAATTCCTTTGCCCATTAATTGATTAGGTTATTTGTTGTTTTGGGGTTAATTTTTTTTGAGATCTTTGTGTATCCTGGATATTAATGCCCTATCTGAGGAGCTGGAGGAAAGGATTTTCTCCCAGTCTGTTGGCTCTTTCTTCACACTCTTGTTTGTTTCCTTTGCTGTGAAAAAGTTTTTTAATTTGATGCCATCATACTTACTTTTTACTTTATTTCTTGCACTTCAGGAGTCTTGTCAAGTAAGTCAGTTCCTGTGCTGACATGTTGGAGTGCTGGACCTACATTGCAGAGTTTCTGGTGTAATTCCTAGGTCTTTTGCTGAGAGCCATAGCCAAGTAGGAATGACTCATGGCAATTTCCTTGTCAGCCTACCCAATGTTGCTTAGAGGGAGGACTCTTCATTGTGGAAATGGGCTTTCCTTGGACCCAGGTCATTTGCAGTGACATTGCATGAATGTTTGAGAAAGGTGACCCTGCTCAAGGACCAGGGTGGATCCGGATTTAGGGCGGTTCCAGGTTTAGGGTGTGGATCCTGCTGGGAATAGGGCAGTTCCAGGTTTAAGGTGGATCCTGCTGGGAATAGGGCATATCCTGCTGCCTCAGGTGTCCACTCCTTGAGTTCCCATTGAGTTCTCACGGGATTCAGAGAGTATTTGGGATGCAGAGCCCGGTGGAGGGTGGATTTTCCCAGAACGTGCGTGTAGAGTGCCGGTGACAGTTTGAGGAATAAAGAGTTGCTGTTTGAATCTACAAGGCTTTTGTGGTGGCTCGATTATTTTGTGCTCAGACAGACTGCAGAAGTCTTTGATCCATTTTGAGTTGAGTTTTGTACCGGGTGAGAGATAAGTGTTAAATTTCATTCTTCTACATAGGGATTTCCAGTTTCCTAGCATTGTTTGTTGAAGAGGGTATTTTTTCCTCCAATGTATGTTTATGGCACCTTTGTCTAGTATGAGATGACTGTATTTATGTGGATATATCTCTGTGTCTTCTTTTCAACTCCATTGGTCTTCATGTCTGTTTTGGTGTGAGTACCATGCTGTTTTTGTTACTATGACTCTGTAGTATAATTTGAGGTTTGATACTGTGGTATTTCCTGCTTTGTTTTTCTCACTAAGGATTACTTTCACTATTTTGGTCTCATTTTTCCAAATGAATTTCCTTACTGCCTTCTCTAGTTCTGTGAAGAACATCATTGGAATTTTGATGGAAATTGCATTGAATCTATATGGAGCTTTTGGTAATATAGCCATTTTGACAATATTTATTTTGCCTATACAAGAACAAGGGATGTCTTTCCATCTTCTAAGGTCTTTTTCAATGTCTTTCTTTAGTGTTTAGTAGTTTTTATTGTAAAGGTCCTTTACCTCTTTTGTTAGATTGATTCCCAAGTTTTTATTATTAGTATTTTTAGGCTAGTTTTCCTAATTATTTTTTCAGTAGATTTATCATTGAAATATAGGAATGTGATTGATTTATTGGTGTTGAACTTGTATCCTGCTACTTTGCTGAATTCATTTATGAGCTCTAGAAATTTTCTGGTGGAGTCTTCTGAAAACAGGATTACATTATTAGCCAAAAAAAAAAAAAAAAAAGGTACTTTGATCTCTTCTTTTCCTGTTTGTACCCTTTTAATTTCCTTCACTTTGCCTAATTTCTCTGCCTAGAGTTACAAGGACTATGTTATATAGTAGGGGTAAAAATGTGCATTCTTAACTTGCTCATGTTTTTAGAAGAAATGGTTCCAGTTTTTCCCCATTCAGAATAATGTTGACATTGAGCTTGTCATATATAGCCTTTACAATGTTGAGGTAAGTTTCTTCAATCCCTAGTATTTCTAATGTTTTAAATATAAAAGTACTGCACTTTGTCAAATGTTTTTTCTGCATCTATTGAGATAATCATGCAATTATTGTCTGTAAGCATATTTATGAGGTGAATTATATTTATTGCTTTTCAAATGTTGAACCAACCTTGTGTTCCTGGTGTAAAACTCCTTTGATCATGGTGCAATATCTTTTTAATGTGTTTTCATATGTAATTTACCAATATTTTGTTAAGAATTTTTGCATCAGTGTTCATAAAGAATATTTGTCTGACATTTTCTTCCCTTGATGTATCTTTGTCTGGTTTTGGTATCAAGGTGATACTAGCTTCATAGAATAAATTTGGCATTCTTCCTTTTTTTTCTGTTTCATGGAATAGTTTGAAGATATTGATATTTGTTCTTTAAAGGTCTGGTAGAACTCAGCTGAGAATCCATCAAGTCCTGGGCTTTTCTTAGTTGCTTCAATTTCATTATTTCAAATTGATCTGTTTAGATTTTCTGTAACTTCCTTATTCAATTTGGGTAGGTCATATGTCTCTAGGAATTTGTCAATATCTTCAAGATTTTGTAGTTTATTGGAGTATAAATTTTCAAAATAGTTTCTGATGATTCTCTGAATTTTAGTATTGTCTGTGGTGATATTTCTTTTTTCAACTCAGATTTTGATAATTTAAGGTGTTTCCCCCCCCTTTTTTTTAGTTAGTTTAGCTAAGGGTTTATCAATTTTGCTTATAGCTCCCAAAACCAACTCTTTGTTTTGTCCATCTTTTTCCTTTTCTCTTTTAGAACTCAATATCATTGATTTTGGCTCTAATTTTAATCATTTCTTGTTTTCTACTAATTTGGGTGTTAGTTCATTCATTTTTTTTAGGGCCTTGAGATGTAATGCTAGATCACTTATTTGGTATCTTTCTATTATTTTCATTTATGAGCTCAATGATATGAACTTCACTCTTAGGACCACCATCATACTGTCCCAGGAGCTTATGTTGTATCACTATCCTCATTTAGTTCTAAGTATTTTATTTCTCTCCAGATTTCTTCTGCTATCTACTCATCATTAAAAAATATATTATTTAAACTTTAAATGTTAGAATGGTTTCAATGATTTCTAATTTAATTTCATTTTGATCTGATGCAAACTATTATCTCTATTTTTCTACATTTGGTAAGATTTGCTCTGTGACCTAAAATATGGTCTATTTTAGAAAATGTTCTATGTGCCCCTGAGAAGCAAGTGTACTCAGTCATTGATGGATGACATATACTATACATGTCTGTTAGGTCCATATTATTAGTTATACTTTTTAGTTCTGTAGAATCTTTACTCAGTTTTTGTTTGGACGATCAATCCAGTGATGAGAAAGTCATGTTAAAGTCACTCAGCATTATTGTATTGTGGCCTATTTGATTTTTAATATTGAGAAGTCTTCTTTTTTTATGTATGCAGATGCTTTGGGACATAAATATTTACAATCATTATATCTTCATACATGATTTTCTGAAGCAGTATGAAGTGAATTTGGTTAATCTTGGCTTGAAGTCCACTTTATATGATATGAGAATGGCAAACCTTGCTTGTGTATGAGTCCCATGTGAATGGTATGTTTTTTTCCCATCCTGTCACATTTACTCTGTGGATGTCTTTGCCTGTGAGGTTACTCTCTTGCAGACAGAATACTATTTGGTCTTGTTTTTTAATCCAATCTGCCAACCTGTGTCTTTTGATTAAAGAGTTTAGACTGTTTACATTCAATTTTTTTTTTATTGAGAGATGATTTATATTTCCTGACATTTTGATCTGTTCTAATGTTTAAATTGGACTCAATTATCCTTTAATTGACTGTTCTTCCAAGATTATTCCTCCCTCTCTTGGTTTTCATTTTTATTTTTCATTTCTTCTTTTTTTCCCATTTTAATGTGTTCATAAAATATTTTATTGAGTATGTTTTGTAGCACAGGCCTACTATTTGAAAATTTTCTTTTGCTTTTGCTGGAAGGTGCTTATTTCATTTTCAATTCTGACACTTTATTTTGCTAGTATATTACTCTTGGTTGGCATCTATCCTCTTTCAAATCCAGTTATGTATTATTTCAAGCTCTCCTGACTATGAGGGTCAGGGTTGAAAAATCAGTTGAATCTGGATTGGTTTACCTCTAAATGTGATCATCATTTTTCTCTTGCAGTTTTTTAAATTCTCTCCTCATTCTGTATGTTAGAAATTCACATAATAATTTGTCTTGTAGTGTACCTATTTTGATCTTGTATATTTGGAGTCCTATATGCCTCTTGTATTTGAATTTCCATCTCATTCTTAAGTTTGGAAATTTTCTGATATTATTTCATTGAAAAGATTGTGCATTCCTTTAATTTGTATTTCAGAGTCTTCACCTATTCCAATATATGTTAAATTCAGCCTTTAAATATTATCTCAAATTTCTTGAATATTCTGTTCATAGTCTTTTAACAATTTTTCTTTATGGTTGTCTTTATTTTCAAGAATATGTACTTTGTCTTAGAGGTCTGGAAATATTTCTTTAGAGAGGTCTATTCTATTGGTGATGCTTTCCATTGAATTTTCAATTTGGTTTATTGATTATTTCTTTCATTTTGTGGATTTCTGTTTGGTTCTTTGTTAGAATCTCTTTCTCTTTATTAAAGTGATATTTCACTTTCTGTATTTTCTCTCTGATTTCACTCCTTACCTTTCTTTTAGCTCATAGAACGGTTTAACTATGAACTTTCTAAATTCCTTCTCTGACATTTTCTCCACTGTGTTGTTAATGAAGTCAATTGTGGAAGCATTATGAACTCTTCAGGTTATTTTTTCCCCTTGCTTTTTTATATTGTTTGCATGTCTATCTATTGATATAGTTCTGACTTTGTTTTAGTGAAGAACTACTTTGTGACTTTTTTTTCTTAGGAGCCCTGGGGTGGGTGAATATTCAGAAAATGATATTTTAAGTTAATGTGTAATCTCTGCTGATCCAAATCAGCACCTGATTAAGAGATGCCACTGAGCTGTATTTACTATAATCAGTTCAGAATCAAGCCTTGTTCTAATCAACCTTATAAGAAACAAAAACTTGTTTGTAGTTTTTCTCCACAGTTCCTCAAATTCAGGCATAAACCTATAATAAGGTTCTAGAGTAAGTAAAAAATTAGTTGTTAAATGTAGTAAGCTTAATATAACTTTGAGTGAGGGCTAAAATGGGGGAGGGAAAAGATTGGGCAAAAAGGAAAGAGGAAAATAGAGAAAGAAAAAAAGAATGAGAGAGAAAGAAAAGATATAAAAGAATAATTTATACCAAGGTAGAAAGGAGAAACAGATAAATGATTGGTGTTTGAGGTAGTAGCAGATAATGCAAGAGATGAGTTGGGGGTAAGAGGAAAAAGCATAAATTAAAGCTAAGAAAACAAAGGAATATTCCAATTAATGCTTTAAACCATTAAACGAAATTCCTTTGAACGGGTTGAAGGTACAATGTTGGCTCTTGGATTAACAATTATCATTCAAGTTAAAGAGTTATTTATAGGACCAAAGTTGATATTAGAGTTGTTTGTAATAAATCATGTCAAGATGAAAAAAATTCTTGTTGAATCTTGGTTTAGATATCTTTGGAGTTTTGACACTTGGCAGATGTCCATCAGTCTTTGGCTGATGATTTCTCCTGAGTAGCAGGGGCACAGGAGCCAATTCTCTAGTTGATATGAACCTCCTCCCAGCAACTTCTGGTTTGTCAGCTCAGGGGATGTAGTATTTGAGTTGGCCTTTTCTATTGTGTGCAGTAGTTCGGGATGTAGGCTCTGGAGTGTCCCTCTGATTGCTGTGGGTCACTGTGTACCTGCTCCCCTTTACAGGATCCTCTTCATGTACTGAAGATTCTGGTGGCTGCCTGTGAGCACAGGAACTCTGATTGTAGTTTTTCCATGGGTGTTCCTGGTACAGAAGTGTATTCCCCCAACCACAGCTACCCTCAGGTATCATAGTGAAGGGTCTCAGGTGGACTCTAGTTTCCACTGCCCTTGGTTGTTAATAGTGGCCATTAATTCCCTCTGTTTATTAAGTCTGATACAAAGTCCCAGAACTATTCAAACAATGCCCTGTCACTTTTCAGCTATGCACCAGTTAAGGCCAGGATCAGCCTCTTCCTACTGCATAGACTCTGGTAATTTTTCAGCAGTTCTGTATGTCATGGGATCTTCAGACAACTTCCCTCTGATATGTCCCCGTGATCTCAGGGATTGTCTCTAGGCTTCCCATGGTGCCTCTGCCCAGTGTCAGTGGTTGGGACATGGTGAATCTGCATTCCCTCTATTTAGGGCCAAAGCTGCTTCATTGCTGTCTCTGAGTTGAGTGAACAGATGCTTTGCAGAGCTTCCTGCCCTTGCCTGGGTCACAGGGGCTGAGCAGGGTTAGGCACCTGCAATTCCAGGCACAAGTCTGCACTTGCATGTTCATTCCTTTTGTTCACAGTGAGGGGGAGTGAGGGTGTTTCAGTGATTTTTGCCTAGAAGTGGTCCTTCTGATACCATCTTGGAAATCAGGATCTGGTGTGTTGAAGATAAAACACCTGAGAAATGCCTAGTAGAAAGCAAATGTTACTTAAGAGAGGAGGGGGTGGGTAGAAGGGGGGACTTCTGCAGAGAGAATCCTTGGACCCTAGTGCTGATGCTTGTGTGACTTGTTCCTTTATAGATCTCAGGTTTCTTCCTATTTTGCCTAAGTGATCATAGGGCAGGAAAAGAGCTGCCCAGGGGTTCTCATTAGCAACTCCTTATGTTGGAAGGAGCATTCCCAGGAGGAGTCCATAACCTTGGAAGGGGGGAAGGGCTCTGGAGGTATAAAGCATTTCATTTCCTTTACTTTGAAGTAGCCTCCGTCTTCCCAACCCCATCACTTATTGCTGACTATCTGTTTTTGCACCCATCTCACTTCTAGTTATTTCTGGCCAGACTCTTTTTTAAAAATTATTTTTATTTATATATGACAGCAGAATGTATTACAATTCTTATTACCCATATAGAGCACAATTTTTCACATGGTGGTATATAAAGTATATTCACACCAATTCGTGTCTTCGTACATGTACTTTGGATAATAATGATCATCATATTCCACTATTATTTCTAACCCCCTGCCCCCTCCCACCCCTCTGCCCTATCTAGAGTTAATCTATTCCTCCCATGCTTCCTCTCCCTATCCCACCATGAATCAGACTCCTTATATTAGAGAAAACATTTGGCATTTGATTTTTTGGGATTGACTTTCACCTAGCATTATCTTCTCTAACTCCATCTATTTACCTACAAATGTCATGATTTTATTCTCTTTTATTGCTGAGTAATATTCCATTATGTATATATGACACATTTTTTTTTTTATCCATTCAAAGGGCATCTAGGGTGGTTCCACAGTTTAGCTATTGCGAATTGTGCTGCTATAAACATTGATGTGGCTGTTTGCCTGTAGTAGAATTTTTTTAAGTTCTTTGGGTATAGTCAGAGGAGAGGGATAGCTGGGTCAAATGGGGGTTTCATTCCTAATTTTCCAAGAAGTTTCCATACTGCTTTCCATATTGGCTACACTAATTTGCAGTCCCACCAGCAGTATATGAGTGTACCTTTCCCCCCACATCCTCATCAATACTTATGGTTATTTGTCTTCATAATTGCTGCCATTCTGACTGGAGTGAAATGAAACCTTCTAGTGGTTTTAATTTGCATTTCTCTAATTTCTAGCAATGATGAACATTTTTTCATATATTTGTTGATTGACTGATTGATTGTATATCATTATCTGAGAAGTGTCTGTTCAGGTCCTTGGCCCATTTATTTATTTGATTTTTTTGGTGTTTAACTTTTTGAGTTTTTTATATACCCTAGAGATTATATTCTATCTAATGGGTGAGGGGTAAAGATTTGCTCCCAAGACGTAGGCTCTCTATTCACCTCACAGATTGTTTCTTTTGTGAAGAAGAAACTGTTTTTGAGTTCATCCCATTTATTGATTTTTGATTTTAATTCTTGCACTCTAGGAGTCTTATTAAGGAAGTTGGGGCCTGATCCCACATGATGGAGATTAGGGCCTATTTTTTTCTTCTATTAGACACAGAGTCTCTGTTGTTGTTTTTCTTTTTCCCTATGTCCTTGATCCATTTTGAGTTGAGTTTTGTGCATGGTGAGAGGTAGGGATTTAATTTTATTTTGTTGAATATGGATTTTCAGTTTTCCCAGCACTATTTGTTGAAGAGCTATCTTTTCTCCGATGCATGTTTTTGGCATCTTTGTGTAATATAAGATAATTGTCATTTTGTGGGTTAGTCTCTGTGTTCTCTATTTTGTACCATTGGTCTACCAGTCTGTTTTGTTGTCAATACCATGCTGTTTTTATTAATATTGCTCTGTTGTATAGTTTAAGGTCTGGTATAGTGATGCTACCTGCTTCACTCTTCCTGCTAAGGATTTCTTTAGGTATTCTGGGTCTCTTATCTTTCCTGATGAATTTCATGATTTTCTGTTTCTATGAGGAATGTCATTGGGATTTTGATCAAAATTGCATTAAATCTGTATGGTTATTTTGATAATATTAATTCTGCCTCTCCAAGAGCAAGATAGATCTTTCCATCTCCTAAGGTCTTCTTTGACTTATTTCTTTAGAATTCTGTAATTTTCATTATATAGATCTTTCACCTCTTTTGTTAAGTTGATTCCCAAGTAATTTTTTTTGAGGTGATTGTAAATGGGGTAGATTTCCTCATTTCCCTTTCTGAGGATTTATCACTGATATACAGAAATGCCTTTGATTTATGGGTGTTGACTTTATATCCTGCTACTTTTCTGAATTAATTTACTAATCCTAGAAGTTTTCTGGTGGAACTTTTAGGGTCTTCTAGGTACAGAACCATATCATCAGCAAATAGTGTCAGTTTGAGTTCTTCTTTTCCTATGTGTATCCCTTTAATTTCTTTTGTCTGTCTAATTGCTCTGGCCAGTGTTTCAAGAACTATGTTAAATAGAAGTAGTGAAAGAGGGCATCTCTGTCTTCTTCCAGTTTTTAGAGGGAATGCCTTCAATTTTTCTCTATTTAGAATGATGTTGGCCTGGGGCTTAACATAGATAGCCTTTATGATGTTGAGATATGTTCCAGTTATCCCTAGTTTTTCTAGTGTTTTCAACATAAATTGGGGTGCTGTATATTGTCAAATGCTTTTTCTGTATGTGTTGAGATGATCATATGATTCTTTAAGTCTATTGATATGATCAATTGCATTTATTGATTTCCGTATGTTGAACCAAACTTGCATCCCTGGGATGAATCCCACTTGATCATGGTACATCATCTCTTTGATATGTTTTTGTATTTGATTTGCCAGAATTTTATTGAGAATTTTTACATCTATGTTCATTAGAGATATTGGTCTGAAGTTTTCTTTTTTGATGTATCTTTGCCTAGTTTTGGAATCAGGATGATATTGGCCTAATGAATGAGTTTGGAAGTGCTTCTTATTTTTCTATTTTCTGAAATAAATTGAAGAGTATTGGTATTAGTTCTTCCTTAAAGGTCTTGAAGAACTTGGCTGTGTATCCATCAGGTCCTGGGCTTTTCTTGGCTGGTAGACTTGGTTGGTAGACTTTTATTTCGTCACTTGAAATTGGTTTGTTTAAATTGTGTATAACATCCTGATTCAATTTGGGCAAATTATATATGATTCCAGAAATTTGTCAATGCCTTCGATATTTTCTATTTTATTGGAGTACAAGTTTTCAAAATAATTTCTAATTATCTTTTGTATTTCTGTAGTGACTGTTGTGATATTTCCTTTTTCATCATGTATGTTATTAATTTGAGTTTTCTCTTCTTCTCTTTGTTAGCATGGTTAAGGGTCTGTCAATTTTATTTATTTTTTCAACGAACCAACATTTTGTTCTGTCAATTTTTTCAATTGTTTATTCTGTTTCAATTTCTTTGATTTCAGCTCTGATTTTGATTATTTCCTGTCCTCTGCTGCTTTTGGTGTTGATTTGCTATTTTTTCTAGGGCTTTGAGATGTAATGTTAAGTCATTTATTTGCTGATTTTTTTTCTTCTTTTAAGGAATGAACTTCATGCAATAAACTTTCCTCTTAAAACTGCTTTCATAGTGTCCCAGAGATTTTGATATATTGTATTTGTATTCTCATTCACCTCTATTTTTTTTAATCTCCTCCTTGATGTATTCTGCAACCCATTGTTCATTCAGTAGCATATTATTTAGTCTCCAGGTGTTGGAGTTGATTTTATTTCTTCTTTATCATTGATTTCTAATTTCATTCCATTATGATCTGATAGAATGCAGGGTAGTATCTCTACTTTTTTTTATATTTGCTAAGAGTTGCTTTGTGGCATAATATGTGTTCTATTTTAGAGAAGGATCCATGTGCTGCTGAGAAGAAAGTATATCCTCTCATTTAAGGATGAAATATTCTATATATGTCAGTTAAGTCTAAGTTATTGATTGTATTATTGAGTTCTATAGTTTCTTTGTTCATCTTTTGTTTGGAAAATCTATGTAGTGATGAAACAGGTGTCTTAAAATCACCCAAAATTATTGTGTTGTAGTTTATTTGACTCTTGAACTTCAGAAGATTTTGTTTGATGAACATAGCTTCTCCATTATTTGGGGGCATATATATTTATAATTGTTAAGTCTTGTTGATGTATGGTTCCCTTGAGCAGTATATAATGTCCTTCTTTATCCTTTTAGATTGGCTTTAGTTTGAAGTCTACTTTATTTGATATTAAGATGAAAACCCCTGCTTGCTTCCACAGTCCTTGTGAGTGGTATGATTATTCCCAACCCTTCACCTTCAGTCTGTGAATGTCTTTTCCTATGAGATGAGTCTCTTGGAGGCAGCATATTGTTGTTGTTGTTTAATACAATCTGCTAGTCTGTGTCTTTTGATTGGTGAGTTTAGGCCATTAACATTCAAGGTTATTATTGAGACATGATTTGTATGCCTAGCCATTTTTATTTATTTTTGGTATTTAACCTGACATGGTTTCTCCTCTGATTAGATTTTACTTTAGTATAATCCCTCCCTTTGCTGACTTTTATTATTGTTTTTCATTTCCTCTTCTTGGGATATTTTGCTGAGGATGTTCTGTTGTGCAGGATTTCTAGTTATAAATTCTTTCAACTTTTGTTTATCATGGAGGATTTTTTATTTCATTATCAAATCTAAAGCTAAGTTTTGCTGGATATAAGATTCTTGGTTGGCATCCATTTTCTTTCAGAGCTTGGTGTTTCATGATCTCTTGGTTTTGAGGTTCTAGGTTGCTAATTAACTTGGTAATATTATATTTAGTGAAGGTACAGAAATAAAATAATCTTAAACTCTTTTTTTGTATATGAAAACACATTTAATTGACTCAAATATATAGTCTTTTTCCAGACCTTTAGAATTACAGAGTACTTAAATTTACCTTTAGCAATCAATGTTTAGTATTTTAACTTATGAATAACTTAGATTTTTTTAAACACATATACATGTTTATAAATATTAATTCCATGTATTTATTTTGTCTATTTTTAATAAGTATTTTTAGATACCCATGTAAACTAAGATATCAGATGAGCATAGCAAACATTTTAAGTTATTAGTTTTGTGAAACTCTAAATACAATGGACATTGTATTTTAAACATCTAAAAGAGATGGACAGATATAAATATGATTGGTTAATAACCTGGGCAAAAAATGTTAATAATTTAAAAGACATTTTTAATTTTTATTTTGCAAAAACTTTTAAATTAATTTGTTTGCTAAGTATTTATTTAATCACATCAACTAAAAAGCATTTGAATCCATTTTTAAAAAATATTAGAAGTGTTCATTTATGTAGAAGCCCATTTGGTACCATGTAGATGATGCTCACATAGCATACAATATACATATGGATATGGGCATACGTAAAATAGACAGGAAACAATACTTTTATGGTTTCATTTAACAAGTGCTAGACCTTCACAAGTAGGACACAAGAGAGGTATATACTCAGAGCCTGTCACAGATGTGACATATTGATCAATAGATATGAAAGAAAGATTGTAGGATAGAGTTAGCCTGAGAATAATTGCTTAATATAACAACACTCAAAAAACCCACTTTCTTAGAAAAGACATTCTGTGGGGAAGAGAACAAATAGAATTTTGTTCATTACTTTCCCATTTACAGAACAAGTTAAGCTGAGATATTTAGGAATGTATTTCTTAGCCATATTTCCATACACTCTAGTTTATATTGGGACCAACCTATGTTATAGAAAAACAATAAATTTCCTTTAAGTCCTCTACCATAAAGTAATTTCAATTATTTATTATATACCCCAAAAGGGATAGACATTGAATTAGTCATGATGGTAATTTGCAGGCTTTAAGGTGTGTGTGTGTGTGCGCATGTGTGTGTGTGTGTTTCTAAAAAAAAAAAAAAAAAAAAATGGGAGAGAAAGAAGCGGTAGTCACCGCCACCAAATGCCGCAGTCTGGCTGGGCACAATTCAGGAGCCACTTGTCAAAAGAAACTAACTTTATTTTTAGAACCACACAAGCCAAAGAAAACAGCTCCTCAGGAAAAAACCCTCAGAGCCCAAATGCTACCACCGGCTTCCCACAAGCCACACTCCCCCAACCCAGCCTCTTCCTCCCACAATCCTCCTGCTCTTGAGGCCGATTGGCTGGGTCGCATGGGCGGAGCCAAAAAAGTCCCCCAATGAGCAGCTCCGTGGTCTGAAAGGGCAGGGAAACAGCCCAATGAGCATCACCGCAGAGGAGCCAATCAGCTAGATGTTGCTGGGGCCGCTGTGAGCCAATCATCAGCTGGCAGTCTGAAAGTTTGCTGGGGCCCCTTCGACTGTGGCTCTCAACATCACCCCCAAATTCATTTCCCCCTACAAGGTCTCAGAGAATCTCATATTTGACAGAATGAGGGAGTGTCAAGACAGTGGGAGACCAATTCCTCATATGTGTCTTCCAGATGAATAAGTTACATTTCCTCTGACCCAGGAATGGGTATGTGACCCAAAGGTTGTTCCTATCTCCAGTGGTTTAGGAACAAACATTCATATTTTATTCTAAGTTCTATTTTCTGAACTTTTATGAGCAAGCCCTCATATTCTAAGAGGAATAAGGGATTTTGGCAAAAAAAAAAAAAAAAGAGAGAGCGAGAGAGAAAGAGAAGAAGATCAGCTGTTTAAGTTCTATTGTAAATAAAAATAACTGAAAACAGAAGCAGACTTCGAATCGGCAAGTTGTCTTTATTAAGCAGCAGTGGAATGGCACATGGCACATTTTCAGGAGAGAAAATGGAGACTGGTTACGAGAGGGGTCTTTTTTTAATATTTATTTTTTAGTTCTAGTTGGACACAATATCTTTATTTTATTTATTTATTTTTATGTGGTGCTGAGGATCGAACCCAGGGCCTCGCATGTGCTAGGCAAGTGCTCTACTGCTGAGCCACAACCCCAGCTCAAGAGGGGTCTATTTTTTGTAGGGATTAATGATAGTTAATAAAATGGTGACTGGTTATGCTTGAATTCGGGACCCCCAAAAGACCACCAGCGACCGAGATTGATGTAAGCAGCAAAGAGGTGTTTATTGCGAGCTAGCTCGGTCCTCTGCGCACACACAGCAACTGGTGACGCTGAGAGGCCCTGAACCCAGGGTTTGCAGCAGTTTTATAGACTCTTTGGGGAAGGCAGGGACTTCACATACATCATAGCATCTCTTAGCAAATCATCACACAATGCGGGAAAATCATAAACCAACTCTAAAACATGATTAGCACATTCACTGGCGGGAACAAGTTGGGTAAGGGTGATTGGCTAGTACAAGAGGGGGATTCCTTTGAACTGATTGGTTTAAGCCATGAGGTGAGTACGTGCTGAACTACTTAGTTTCCCAACATGTTATCAACCACCATAAACTACTGGGAGGGTCATCTGGCATCCCAGGTATTTTCCCTGTCTTATGCTGATTGGTGGTTGCTAGGGGTTGCTATGGGTCCTCACCTAGCCTGACTGAGTCAGGGACACCTGGCACTGCAGATCTCTCCTGTTATTTGCAGATAAACAACTCAGCAGGGTGGGTATATACCTAGGAGTGCTCTGTGGGTCTTTCCAAGGACAAGGGTCACATCCCTTTCCTTGGACAGGCTTTGCTCTGAGGTAGAGGCTGGTTTCTCAGTTTCATGAGAGGTCTGCTTTTTATAGGGCTTAATAAGAGTTAATTATAGCAGAATGTTTAGTATGACTTAATCATTAGAGACTTGGGACATGCTGACTAGTCAGGAAACTAGTTGTGCAGGTTAAAAATCAAACTGAGAAAAACAGCTGTAAAAGCTCATCATTCTAACTCAGGGAAACAGCTGTAAAAGCTTTAAATTCATTGTTACTAGGGATGAAAAATCCAGAGCCCAGAGCCCATTTGTTTGCCTTTCCCTTCAGGACTCAGTGTTATAGGGAAAGGATGACAGACCAGAGCCCAGGGCCCATTGTTTGCCTTCCCCACCTCCCTCCTGGATCACACTGTCCTCCTTCTCTCCCAGGGGGCTGGTATTTCCCTTTTCTTGGGGGATGTTATTTTCCATGTCCTTCACCTATGACTGTTTGAATTTCAGTGACACTTTTTTTTTTCCCTTTGGTTTCAAAAGGATCTGGAAGGTGACTCATACATAGTTTGCATTCTAACTCAATTGAGATATTAGGCCTTAGTGAGGGCACAGAGCTGAGAAGCCTCAGGGAAATCCTGCAATTGAAGAGGAAAGAATTTTAAAGAAGACCATAGAGTTCCTTCTGAATTTTGGAGTTCAAAGCCTTTTTTTTAATATATTTTTTTTTAGGTATAGGTGTACACAATAACCTTTATTTTATTTTTATGTGGTGCCGAGGATTGAACCCATAGCCTCATGTGTGCTAGGTGAGCCACAATCCCTCCCCCACAGTTCAAAGATTCTTAAAAGATCTCAAGGATGGTATCAATCATCCTTTTATTGCCATTGAATCTACCTTGCCTGGTGATTTTTCAGTCACCCAAAAAGAGGACCCATGGCAAATAATGAAGATCAAATTTTTGATCTTCAGTCTTTGAGAAAGTAAAGGAAGCAGAGGGAGAGATCATAAGTACAGGAGCTGAATAAGTCATAGCCAAGGCAGTATAAGAAACATTGAAGAAGATTTACCAAAGTTGATGTCTCAGATGCCCTGTGTGCTAACAGGTGTCATGGAAGATGAGGTATCTCCAGAGAAGGGGCTGCTGATTTTCTGGAGAGAAGGAATAACTTGACTCAGGACCAGTCTGATTCTTGGCATGTGTGATGGAGAAGAATTTTAACATGTATGTCTATACCAGTTAGAGGTATAGACAGAGGTTTATTTAGGAAAGTAGATACACAGTCAATGGAGAATGTGGGCCATCTTGAGAGTGAGACAGGTTTTTAGGATTCCCAGCTGTTCTTTTAAAGGAAACTTGGTGAGGGGTAGATGTGGGAAGGTATGGGTGAACGATGTCAGTCTGCTGACCTCAAATGGTTTTTGGTGGTCTAATCAATGTCAGGATAATTAGGATGATAATATCTTCATTATCTTATCCATAGATCACACTAGAATGTCTCTAAATTATAGGTTTCTTAAAATGTTGTATCTCTCTATATTTATTTTTATAAGATAAACTAATTATGCACAGGGACATTTAAAAATTTCTCAGGAATTTGGGAGTAACTGGCCTGGCAGAGAGATTGGCTTAGGGAATTTCAGGCCTAGTAAAGTATGAAGAACTTCTGAACTAAAATTTTATTTCCTTGTCCTGCCTTTTTGTCTCCTACTTTTAATTTTTTTTTTCTATTTTACCTTTGCTTGAAGGGGCCTACCTGTCCTTTAGATGCATTTTGTTGGGTTGCATAATACTATTAAAAAATAAATTTTGAATAGTTTGCTATTTTTTTAAAAAAATTGGAACACTTCCTATAAAATATGAATATCTGGTTTTCTTTGAAAAATTAGATATAGAAACACTGATATCACATTCTAACATGGAACCAATTTACCGGAAATGAATAATGGCAACCCCCTTACAAATTGCCTATTGAATTATTCTCTCTCCAGCCTCCTTCAGCCTCTGAACCTTATTCATGTCACCTGCGTAAGTAGACATACAAATTTATCATGCCAGAATTAGAAGATTGAGTTATTTCCTTTTACTTTTGGGGGGCAGAGAGCATGGTCTTTTGCAGATATACCCTTGATATCTAAATAGCACAGTCCTTGGCAAATTATGCTCATTAAACATGTATCAAAGCCAGAATTGAGCTAAGATAGGACAACAGGAGGCATCTATCTTTTCAACAAGCATTAGATGAAGGTGAAACTCACATGGTGTAAGTTTCACCTCTAGAGCTGTTCAATTCAGACTTGAAATAAACACTCCTCCCCCACCTACCTTTAAGATGAATTTGAAAGAATATGATTGGCTCCAAAAGACTATGATCCTTGCCCTCCTTGGTAGAAAGAAATGTCTCAGTTGTCTAATTCTGGATATTAAATGTAAGTGGCTACTGGTCATGCAGGTGGCATGAGGAAGGTTATAAAGGAGAAGGGCACTACTAAGGCTCATTCTAGATCATTTTGCTGAAGAGTTTGTCTTGGTACTTTGCTTCTTTTGATTTTGTGTGGTCACTAAGATTTTACCTCATAGGCCTTTGGTGGACTTTTCCAAATTATAATATTAGGTTTAGGAATTTCCAAAGAGCTTAATTTTCTTCTCTTCCCACCATGCATGGACACATATGGAATTTTATATATAGATATTTTTTTTCCTGCACCTTCTAAGCTAATAATGGCATTTCCCACTTACTCTGGATATGTGATGATTTATAATATATTTTCAAATGTTAATCCCAGCTTGAATTCTGGCCAAGAAACTGTACGTGGTTAACATGTATTATCGTTTATTTTGTGCTAGGATCCTTTTGCATATCCTTATATGGATATCACTTTAAAAATTAATTTTTTAGATTTTTTATTGTCTTAATTAGGCATTAAAGATAATATAAGTGTGTTATAAAATATATTGGAGACTGTTCTGTCATCTTTTTGCTTTATCTGGAATTTTTAAAGTTGACTTATACACTTCTGTCACCTATTTTACCTTATCTTACTTTACCATATTATTACAAATAGTTCTAACTTGTTCTTTTTAGTGAAGGCGTAACAATAATTAATGGAATATGCTGTATTTATTTAGCCAATTCCCATTGAAAGACAATGTTACTGACTCCAATATATTTTAATTATAAACAAAATACATTGATCCATATTTAATTTGATCTTGATCCTTCAGTTTAGGTGGTAATTGGGGGAGGGGGAGGAGGTTTATAGGGAATTGAACTCAGGGGCACTCAACCACTGAGCCACATCTCCAGCCCCTTCTTGTATTTTGCAGATGGGGTCTCACTGAGTTGTAAAGTGTGTTGCTGTTGCTGAGACTGGCTTTGAACTCACAATCCTTCTGCCTCAGCCTCCCTAGCAGCTGGGATTATAAGCATGTACCACCATGCTGGGTTTAGGAGGTAATTTCTTAAAAAAAAAAAAAAAAAGGTTGTTGTTTTTTACTTTGCCTCTCTCTACTTAGTAAATAGTGTGCATTTATTCTAGTACTTTCCTCTCAGAGTCCTCTGAGAGGTCAATATGTTTCTAAATGTTATCAAGGCAGAATGAGTGAAGAAATGTAATTTCTGAATTTCTGATCCAATACTCTCTATGTGAAGACAAAGAGAATGTACTTAAATTCATTTATAATCTATTCTCAAATTCAAGTCAAGCCTACCATCATAGTAACTTAAAAACAGCCCAACAACCCCATTGTAATTATTTTTTAAAATATTTTTTAGTTATAGATGAACACAATTTATTTATTTTTATGTAGAGCTGAGGATTGAACCCAGTGCCTCACACAACCCATTCCATTGTAATTCTTATCCCTAAAGGTCTATTCACTCTCTAAATATTGTTCTGAGTTATAGTATTATTGGTCTACCTATTCATAATATTCTTACAATTCTTCTTTTTATGTATAATCTGTGTATAATTTGTAACTTTTTTAAAATTCTCAAGAGTACTTTTCATTTTAAGACTAGGTACTTCTTACTTAAATAACTCTCAAATTGATAAGATCTCAGGATATTTTTCTCTCTCTATTCTTTCACATCTTTCCCCCTTACTCTGTTACCCAAAATTACAGGAGGGAGGGAAGGAAGAAAAGCTTTATATATTTTGTAGTTTAATGTCTAAATATGTGTGGATTATCACAGAAAAATAGGTAGTCATAAGGTTAAAACCACATTGTGATGCTAAGTTTCTCTAACATTAATGGGTCTTCAGTCACCACAAGTCCTCTATCCCTGGGATAAGTGTTTAGCATAGATTATCCTAGCAGTCAAAGGGCAAGTCTTAAATAGGCCCTGAAATATCCAACATTGCTGGACTAAGCCCACTTGGGTATTAAACCCCCAAAATTTATGAGCTCTTCTTATATTTGCAAATTAATCAAAATAAGTAAACTTGCCCTTTTATTTCCCAGAGACTCAAAGTAGGTCAACTTGAACACACTTAGCAGTATAGTATAGTAATCTATGCTGTGGAAAATTGTTGTACTACAAAGCAACACAAACAAAACAAAACAAAAAAAACACCATAATTTTAATATATTGCTGCATTTTTAAAAGAAATTAATCTCTAAAACTCTCTACTTCTTCCACCAAAAAATGAGTTAACCAGATAAAAGAGGGATGAGAAGCAGACAAACACAAATGGTGATGTTTTTTTCTTTTTTAATAAAAAATTTCCACAAGAGTCTCAGGGTAAGAATACTAATCCTTGAACCAGCATTAAAGTCGTGGAGCTAGGCTGGAGAACAGACTTTAGTCCTGGAACCCTGGAAGAGGGCCAGAACGGTCATAGGTTAGCAGTACCATCTTGGAGAATGGGTAGAAGAAAAAACAGATCCTTTTGGAGAAAAGGCCTATAAAGATTCCCACAGATAAAGATTAACTTAATATTAGCTCACAATCACAAACACATAGGGAAATCAAGTGAGCAGCATAAAGAACATTTAGATCCCAAAGTCCTTGGACATAAGAACTAATAAATGCAGGATACAAAATAATTATAGGCATACCTTGTATATATTGTGAGTTTAGTTCCAGATTATAGAAATAAACAAAATATTATGACAATATGAATGTATTTTTTTGTTTCCCATTACACATAAAAGCTATATTTACACTACATTATAGTCTACTAAGTATGCAATAGCATTTTGTCCCCCCCAAAATGTACATATGTTAATTTAAAATATTTTATTGCAAAGTTACTATTGATCATCTGAGCCTTTAGCTAGTTACAATTTTTCTGCCAGTGGAAGGTCTTGCCTCTGTGTTGATGACTATTGACTGACTTTACTGAAGGAGGATACGGTTAGAAAATTCTTAAAGTAAGTGTAAAGTTTGCTGCATCAATTGACTCTTATAAAGTAAATTTAAACTGCTATTGACTCCATAATTTTTAGGGTTTGAAAAGGAGTGAACCAACATACTTTAGAAGAAGAGTGGGTATGGAGATTAAAATTCATCAGTGGAGATATGATAATAAAAAGTCCTAAAGACATTGTTATGAAAGTATTATTGTTACAGAAAATATGAATGGTAAGATCTTCTTTTAGGAAAATCACTAAAATAATAAAGATATATAAAGGGGGAAAATGGAAAAATGTTGAATAAATGACTATTTTAGTAGCATAGGAAGAAAATTCCCTTTCCCAAAGGAGGCCTTCATATATTTATGAAAGACAATTTTCCTTGTTTAATCCCACAAAGGGAAAGGAATAAAATTTTACAAGTGAAAGATCAGTCCTACTATATCTATGATTATAATGACTCCCCACATACCTCTGTGTTCATTTCTGTGGGCTCTGCTGTTATCATTTATTTGATTATCATTTGTACTCATTCATACATTTAATGAACACCAACAATATGTCAGGTACTGTTCCAGGTACTCGTGTATACCCATTTTGTCCCAAGTTTTTAATTCTGTGAATATGTCAACAAAGTTGATACAGATGCATTAAAATCAGTCGGAAATCATAGTCTTGTAGATAAGGATTTATATACCATATTCTGTAAATTATTAGATAATAATATACTTGTATTATTAAATAGTTATAGTACACATATAATTACATTATATATTATAGCTGTATTTAAGTTTTAATAGTTGCTTCACATCTGGGATGTTGGAACAAAATGGGTTTAAGATGAAGAATGCATAGTCCCTGACCTTTAGTCATTCAGTCTAAAGAGTTGGGCAAGCTGATGTGTAGCTCAGTGATAGTGTTTTTCTAGTATGCAAGAGGCTCTGGGCTTGATCCCTCGCACTGCAAAAAAAAAAAAAAAAAAAAAAAAAAAAAAAAAATTAAGAAAACCAAGCTCAGAAGCTCCTTGCATTGTGCCTTTGTGAGAAGTTCTACATAAATCTTTTTACTAATCAGTTCCCCTGGAGGAGTGGGCCATGTCTGCTGCGATTTTCCTTTGGGAGAGAATCCTGGTGTGAGAAGCAATTTGAGGTGCAAATGGTCAGGGTCTTGGATGAAACAAAAGGAAGAAATCATAACAGAGGATTCATTGGTCTGCGGGGGAAAAGGGGCAGCTGTGAGAATCAAGAAACCAAAAGTCTGAGTGTTGGAGAAGAATGTAAGCAGGGCTAGAGAACTGAGAGGCACGTGAGGCTCCATGAGGAGTAGCCAGGCCTCAGCTGATGCAGTAATCAGGGCTACATGCAGTGACTGGGGGAGGGTCTGCCTGGCCCAATGAGCCATGCTGGGAAATGGCTCTGGGAACCAGCAGAGACCAAAATGGGTTAATACTTTCCCAAGGTTTTAACGAAGGCCAAGGGAAAGCAACATTTGGATTTCTGTTTAAGGATGATTAAGGGTTTTCCAATCATCAAACAAATGGGATTTATTGCGTGGTAGATAAGAAATGTGAAATGAAATATTCCCTGAGACTAAAGTAGAGATCTTGGGGATGGCATGGGGAAGGCGTCTGGAATTCCAGATGCTTGCAAAGAACTTTATATATGAGGGAAAAGAGCTTGGATTTGCCATTAGAGACAACAAAGAGCCAAGTGAAGTTTTAAGCAGGAATATGGAGAGATTTGAGTTGCTATGTGGATAAAGCAGTGTTGACTGGTGCAGGACAGCTGGGCAGAAAGCTTCTGCTGTAGTCCAAGCAGGAGGCAGTGAGGGGTTGAAGTAAGACAGTGACAACAGTAATGGGGGTCAGGGAAATTAGAAAACAGGTGCATTTTATTTTTTGGTTACCAGGGATTGAACCCAGGAGTGCTTAACCACAGAGGAGCCACATCCCCAGCTCTTTTTTTTTTTTTTTTTTTTTTTTTTGAGACAGGTTCTCACTAAGTTGCTTAGGGACTGGCTAAGTTGCCAAGGGTGGCTTTGAACTTGTGATCCTCCTGCCTCTGCCTCCTGGGCTGCTAGGATTACAGTCGTGCACTACCATAGCTGGCTGCATTTTAAAGACTGAAGATTTGATGGCTGGCTGGCTCTGAGGTTAAGGAAGACAGGTAAACCATGCAGATTGTGACTTCAAAAGATGATAAAACCAGTCAAGTATCTTAGTTCCAATTTTAGTTCTGTAATGAACTGACGGGGGGACACTAGGAAAACACTCCTTTTCTCTGGGTTTTAAAAGGAGGCGATAAACTTTAAAAACTTGAAGTTTCTTCCTGCTTGAATATTCTATTATTCTAAGCTTCTCCCCCACCTGCCTTTTTAATACTTCTGAAGTGCTTCAGAAGTGTGCTTTAATACTTCTGAAACCAGCAGTTGTGAAATCCCAGCTATTTTTTTTTAAGGAGACTTTAGAATATATGTATCTCACATTGTCTTTAAGACCCTGAGGGTTCAACATTTATTGAAAATGTTATGAGGCAAATGAAGAGCCAGATGACTCGCCTTTGAAATTTGTCCTTGATAAAGCAGTGCATTATAAACATATTCAATGAGAGGCAATGAGGGGAACTCTGATGTAAGTCAGGAAGGTAATTAAAAATTGAAAATGGTTCTTCTCACTTGCTCTATTTGTTAAAAGCTCATGGGTTATAGAAATATTGAACTTCAGTTCTTGAACAGAACATGTGATGAAACCTATTGATCTTTTAGCCATTTGATCATTCTTGCCTTCCTAATCATTAAGAGCTTCTGGAAGTTTCTAGTTCTTTGAGGTGAATAGTTTATACATTTTTTAAATGTAGCCCACATGACTTGCGGTAACTTCCAGAACACAGTACAGTAAAAATGGCCACAAATCACACAATTACTTAATATTATTTATTTTTCAATTAAAGCTTTATAGTTATACATGGTGGTTGGGTTTATCATACCATGCATGGAATTTGATTTTAGTCCATGATCCCCCTTGTTCCCTCCCATATTCCCTCCCCTCTTCCATTCTCCTTTTTCTGCTCTACTAGACTTCCTTTTGCTTATCTATTTATTTATATTTGATTGGTTCTTTCAACCTATGCACAGAGATGAAGTTCCCTGTGGTATATTTGTGTATGCACATAACATTATTTTTTTGAGAGAGAGAGAGAGAGAGAGAGAGAGAGGAGAGAGAGAGAATTTTGTTAATATCTATTTTTTAGTTTTCGGCGGACACAACATCTTTGTTTGTATGTGGTGCTAAGGATCCAACCCAGGCCACACGCATGCCAGGCGAGAGCGCTACCACTTGAGCCACATCTCCAGCCCAACATAACATTATTTTTAAAGAATTTCTTCTCTCTTTACTATCCTCCATTCTGCCTCTCCCTCTCATTCTTCTATAAGACTGATCTTCCCTTTATCTGTATGTTATCCTATCTTTCCATCCCGCTACAAACCACACATTTAATGGGAAATATTAGTAATAAAAATCACAGCTGTTTTCCTTTCCTACATTGCCAGCAGATCTCCTGATAAATGTTTCATGTTAAAGTGTAAGTGCTCTTTCTGGTTTGCCTCATTTTAGTGAAGCGTCTAGAAACTAAGTCATTTCACATTTCAAATATTTTTTTCTGAGGATACTGAATAATAAAATGTGCTTCTCAGCATCTTGGATAATAAATCCATCCAATCACAAAGCAATTAATTCTGTAAACTTCATGTAATTTAGGTTTTTTTCATCTGATGTGAGATTTCTCCAAGAAAGAGGAAGGATATAGGGTAAAT
The DNA here is from genome assembly GCF_048772815.1 of Callospermophilus lateralis. Classification (NCBI taxonomy): domain Eukaryota; kingdom Metazoa; phylum Chordata; class Mammalia; order Rodentia; family Sciuridae; genus Callospermophilus; species Callospermophilus lateralis. Next base: position 53,638,284 of record NC_135317.1, on the reverse strand, counting down.
GAAATCTGGCCTTTTGCCTTTTATTTTTCTAAGGGGAATATTATTGCCATACATGTCACCCTGGCTATTAAAAAAAAAAATGAAACTGAAAAATTGGATGTTTCACCCAGAGGCTTTTTGGCGTTAGGGTTGAATATCCTCATAATCGACAATGGGCTTATCTCAGTGATGGAAGACAACTAGATAATGACCTCCAGAGATAGAGCCTTTTACCTGCAGTGAGCAAGAACACAGTTTTAAAGCTTCCACTGCAATGTCATAGGCCTCAGCAAGATTGAAGGAGAAATAGTCAAAAATTTAAAGCACGTCTCCTCTGGCTTCATGAGGAGGCAGACAGAAAGCCTGTCATTACCTTCTGGAAATCCTGGGGTGTGTGATAATCATTTTGTCTTGGTCTAGAGTTTAGTTAGGGTTAAGTAAAAGATAGCAGATGTGCAGTTGGGAGTGGAATATTGGTGTTAAAAGGGGAAAAAATGATAAGCTTTGTTTTCTTTTTTTTTCATTTGGGGTCTTGCTATATTACTCAGGCTGTTCTCAAACTCCTGAGCTCAAACGACCCTCCTGTCTTAGCCTCCCGATTAGTTGAGACCACAGGTATGTGTCACCACACCTGGATAGAGGTTTATACTCACTCATTCAATAAAGATTTATTGATCCTAGAATTCGGTACAGATTGGTGGGGATAGAGAAAAGGCTGACACACTTGCCTCAAGGAGCTTATTTTTTAGGGAAGGAAGTGAGACAAAAAGCAAATAAACAAGCAGAAGATAAAGTATGTAAGACTGTGATGCATGTTATGAAGAAAATAAAGCAGAAAAGTGGATTAAAGTGCGCTGGTGGGGATAAGAATGCTGTGATTTTTGTTTTATCAGGATGCTGGAAGCCACATTTCCAGTCCTAAAAAATGCTGTTTTAAGCAAGGTGGTGGGGGACATCTCACATATAAGGTGTTATTTAAGAAATGAAGGAGGGTAGAGAGTCAGCCATCTGGGAAGAGGGAATATGCAAGGAAAAAAAAAATTTCCAGCAGAAGAGCAACAGCATGAGCAAAGGCCCTGAGACAGGAAATTGCTGGCTTGTTCCAGGAAGCAGATAATGAAAGGAGTGAACCCAGGAAGACCATAGGAGAGGAATCTACAAAGTTGTGTGTGTGTTTGGGGCTGTCCAGAGCAAGGCATGGGACTTGGAGATTCATATTCTGCCCATGATAGAAGCCACTGTAGTGCACAGTGGATTTTCAAATAATCATTCTGGTTGCTCTGTTGAGAATAAACTGTGGGTAGAGAAAGGGGCAAAAGCAAAAGCAGGCATCCAGATATGTAGATTCAGAGAAGATGGTGTCTTGAACCTGGGCAAAAGCAGGAGAGGTGAGGAATGTGTGGATTCTGAGTATATTTCATGGGAGAGAACCTAGGATTCACCTTACCTAACTTAGATAGGCTTGAATATTCTATTATTATTATTATTATTCTATTATTATTGGATATGCCTTACCAGATAGAGCAAGGAGTTGTAAACAAGTAAAACAACAGTCTGAGCAACTAGAAGGATGACATTGTGATATTGGGAAGATCATGGGAGGCATGAGAGGAAAGATGAGGTGTTCCTTTCTGTACATCTTAAACATGAATTATCACCCAGATGTGGAAGGAAAAGTAACAAAACCTGCACCCTCTGTGACTTCAACCTGTATGGTTCAGAATATGGATCTGTGTGATAAAACTTGCAAAATAGAAGGGAAATGACGAATACAAAGTCAAAAGTAGTGGCTTTTCCATTTGGGGAAGAAAAGGCAGAGTGATGGGGTAGGGAAGAAGCACACAGGTTGATGCAATGAAATTGATGATCTTCCAATTTTTAGGTGGAGTGAAAGGTTTCTTTGTGTTTATTTTTCTGTTTCAAAATTTATATACGTTTATTTGCATTCAGCAAATATTACATGATAAAATATTTGAAAATAGAATGAGAGTAATTTGAAATAGAGTAGAAACAACTATTTCTGGCGGTGTTTTTATGAAGCAGAGCAAATCTATTGGGTTGAAGTGAGATCAAGAGTGGGCATTTTAAAAATAAAATAAATAAGAGAATATGTATCTGCTGATGGGGCTCATCCTAGAGGGAGGGTGACAAGGGTGACATAGGTGAAAAGTATCTATTTGCTACTCTATGCCCTTGAACAGGTGAGATGGTGTGTGTGTTGGGGGACAGGCGTTGCTATCCTCTTTTTGCTCTTGTGAAGCCATTATTTTCATATTCCAGGTGACATTATTGGCTTTATAAATAGAAAATACCTTCTCCCATGCTCACCCTGTCCTCACCATCCCTCATTAAACAAAAATTCCTATTTTTATATTACCAGTTTAATTCATGTTTTACCTGTAGTTTTCAATTTCTGTTTAAAGCCCTTCCCTGCTCCTAGGTCATGGAGAGAATTTTATGTTTTATTGAATCAATTTTATAAGTTTACCTTTCAATTTTAGGCCTTTAGTTCTAAAATTAGTGTCTGCCCTTGTTGGTAGCATTAGGTTGTGATCCAACTTCAGAATCCCAAAGTGGTAAACAAATTTTTCCCAACATAATCTATTAAAGAGTCCACCCTTTCCCCACTGGATTATGGAAAATAAATTGTTTGTAACACTTCTGATGTACCTATATATTTTTCTCCAAAATGCCTTTTTCCTTGGTATGCTTTGACCTGGACCTTTTACTAAGCATTTCACTCCATTGACTGCTGAGCTTCTCCTGCACATTTAAGTGTTTTGTCATACTAAAAAGCTGATTGGAACATCTGTACATAGTTGGGGGAAGGCTTGCCTACTTGTAGGTACGTGTAGGATGGGCTGCATGGGGTCTGTTTCATTGAGATCCTCATTCTCAGTATCTTAAAGTTTCTTCACTTCAGGATCAGATTCCCCCAAGAAGTCTCTTCTAATATCTTGCCTTGATAATACCAAAGCAGCTATTTGATTTTTTTTTTTCTTTGTGGTGCTGAGGATTGAAGCCAGGGCTTTGTGCCTGCCAGGCAAATGTTCCACCACTGAGCCAAATTCCTAGCCCCTGCTGCTTGCTTTTAGAAAGGGTGAGGAAAGGTCAGAGGTCAGAGGAAGTGTAGGAGGAGATTTCTCAAGTATTATATGCAAATTGTTTTATAACCTGCACATTTTCATTGGTGTACCCTGACCTACATCATGCCTGAGTGTTCCTAGGCCCAGAGATATTCTGTTTTGTACTGTCAGAGAATAAATGTCTCACCTCCTTTCTGAGTTCATATAAAGGCAGTGCTTTGGTGAACTAGAGTTAAGGGGAATATCTGTATTTCTAGAGTTTTTGTTAAGACACTTTTGCCCAGGTGCCTGTTTTAGCCTAATGAGTTCCACCTATCTAGACATATGAGGATCTGCTGATACCTGAGGTTGGGGACCTGTAGCTTCTTGGCTTACCCTCTGGTGGGTATCATTTAGCTTTCTCATGACCATGAGAAAGTCACTTGGTGTTCACCCACTTCCCAGGTTCCAGAATTGTAATGAATTTGTTTCTTCTTCTTTTCTTTTTGTGGGGGGCCAGAGAATTTCAGCTCCCTGCTGTCCATTTTTCTTGGAGGGAAATGCCATATCTGCTTCTCTCCTCTGAGAGCCATCACAAGCTTCCTCAGCAAAGCACCTGACTGACTTGATATTTATGTGACACATCACCTCCCTGTGATGATAGGAATTCAATTCACTTAATCATGATGAAAAATACCCAGTGCTCAGAGATGTATCGGTCTAAGGTACATCTCCTTTCTGTCACCGTAGGGGGGGAAACTTTACCCAGAGACGCCACTCCATTAAAACTCCAGAAGCAGTTTGGCAAGGAAAATAGGTTTATTCAAAATCTCCTTTGAGGAAAATAGAGGAGAATGTTCTGTCTTAAATCCCTATCTTTGATAGGCTCAGGTATGTGGAAAGGTTTTATAAGAGGAACCTTTCCACATAAAAAAATAAAAGGTAGGTAATATACATATGCAGATTTAATTAGCCAGAGTATATGTCAGTTTCAGCCTTCTTGGTTTCTGTCCTCAGCAGGAGGAAGTAGAGCAGTTATCAGGAAGCCTTTGATTTCGTAGTGGTCTATTTCATTTTTGCTTCTTTCTCTTTTCTCAGTCTCTCTTCCAGGCCCACAAAAGTGTTTTCACTTGATGCAAATCAAATCAACTCCTCTTTGAATTGAGGCTTGGTGAAAGTGGCAAATGTTACATTGTGTCCATATGACCCTTTCTGAACAGGGATCCAATTCCCTGGACACTAATGCAAAGAAACCAAGGAGTCCAGCTCTGGGGTGTACACCTTCTGCAGAACTTTATTAGACCTAAGGACAAATGCATCTGGTTAGAAAACAAAAGACTTTTGTCTCCTTCTTGTGTGATTGCACCCCACATCCTGGCTGGGATACAGGCCGCCCTTGTGGTGTGCTTTGTTTTGAGAAAGGAGAAGAGGATAATTAGGTCCCTACCTAGAGGCAGCTATTCTTTCCTGGCTTTGTGCTAAGGTTTGAGCAATATTCTCCTTAGGAGTATGAAATGATTTTTAGGTTGGTATTATTTTTGTTCAAAAGAGCTTCAGAACACACACAGACATATATTTAAATCCTACCCCCTCATTGGTAAATGTGGAACAAGAGACAGAGAATTTAAGCAACAATTCCACTGTAACTGCACAAATCAGAGATGGGTTCCACAAAAAAGTTCAGGCCATTTGTCTTTGTTGAGTCGTCCAGAGACCCTGGTTTTAGTAAGTGAGTGGATAATTTTCAGAATGTTCTGTTTCTTAGAATTTTCAGTGTTTGTTTATTAAATTTCTTATTTAATAAGAAAGTCATGATGATGGATTTTTCAAGGTATTTTTTAACTAGAAAAATTTTTAAGTTTAAAAGGCACTCAGTATTTTATGGACAAAATCAAACTGAATAAACTTGAAAGTTAGAGTATAGTATGTTATAAAGGAACAACTGGATAAGGAATTAATAATAGACTAAAAAGATTAATTTCCTTGAATGAAAATTTGATCCCATTGCATATCTGTAGGGAAATCTGGGCAAGTGAATTTACCCAGTCTCTATGGTCTCACTCGGAATTCTGGATAGTAGATTCTTTCTAATAGTCATAAGAAAACAAACATCTAAATTTTATATCAAAGATGCCTTAGGAAAGTGACAGGTACAGTATAGTCATTCTACATTGCCCCATAATAGTATTACACTTCACAAGATGGGAGATACCTGAATAGAACTCTCACGGTTTGGAGTATGCTATTTCTGAGCTTAGTTAGGACCTCTGATGTTGATGGTAAATTCTAATCACCTGCTTCTTATCTCTGTTTTGTTTTGTTTCTAACTGCTATTTACTATGTTTTGTTTTTTTCCTGGTCAGAAATATCCTTTCAAGCTGTGATTCTCAAACTATCATATTTCTCAGCTCAACAAATATTGGGAGAAAATGGGAGCTGATATCATTGCCAACACATGGTAGAATGAACTAGAAATCACAGCTCCTCCCCGCATCCAAATAGCATTGTTAATACTTTTATAAATTTAGCTTCATGGAAGTTGGAGTTGCTTCTCCATTTCTTGACTTTGGGTTAACTTGTGTGATTTGCTTTGGCTAAAGATACATTTGGGCTCACTCTCCTGTTTCTCTGTCATTGTGATGGGGATAATAAACCCTAGATAGTACAGTGGACCCAAGAGAAAGAGGAGAAACAGAGCTGCCCAGCAATCTGTAGACACGTGATGGAGGAGCACCTGCTTGTTTTCTTTCAGTGCTAAGTTCTGAGGTATTATGACTATACAGTCATTGTGACTATAACTGATCAGTAACCCAACATTTGATTTTATTTGCTTAAGAATAGCAAAAGGCAAAAACTCCTGTTATCATGACCATCATTTCATAACAGAAATGACATATTACTACAAACAAACAAACAAACAAACAAAAAACCATAATTTAGAATAAAGAACATTCCTTTAAAATGATACATCTAAGTATAGATGTATACTCTCTTTTATAGGACACTGTGAAAAGTATATAATTGCTTATAGCAGTTAGAGGAATGACTAAAAGATTCTTCTCCACATAGGAGAAGGGTCTAGATGTGGATTTCTGGTAGATTTCCAGCCACATAGGATGTCTATAAGATGTCTCTGATGAAATTCCCTTTAACTTTTCACAAGGCAAGCAACAAACACTTTTGCATTTAAAGTATGCTGTTTCTGAGAGCCTGAGGCGTGCTGGAGTGGCCTGGTGGAGGTCCTGCAAGGGGTATGTGTGTCTATAAATGAAACAAGTTGTTTTCTTGCTTCCATGGGTGGCTTTACCTGTTGACACCCCTAGTATCTCTGCCCCAGGGTCCTCAATGCAAGTTGCCCGATCTGCATGACTTACGAGGTGTGAAGTTCTGTTTGTTTTCTTCACATTGCTTTCCTTTCTTATTTTTAGCATCATTGTTCCCAAAGAAAATAAAGATAATCATCCAAGAGGTTGAATATCAGAATTGTAGGTTGCAGAATATAAATTATAGCCCAAGAGAAAGAATTTGACTCTTTCTCTTGTAACAAAGCATGGAAGAGGCTATTCACACAGGAAATCATGGCCTGGGGGACAACAAAAACAAAGGCAATTGGAGTGGAAGACTTTCTCCAGGCAGGTGCAATGTTAATTAAGTTTTTAAAAGTAAGAGTAAACACCCACATCTATTAGTTTCCACCAGTTTTGCAGCTCACAATCTGTTTCTTCAGCTAGGCTCTTGGGCAAACCAGGCTGTGATTAGATGCAGCTCTTGGGGCCTCTTCAGATACTTTGGTTCTTCTTCTTGAAATTAAAAAAAAAAAAAAAAACCCACACATATATGCATATATTATATAGACATTTATAAAGAAATGCGCATACAAAATAGTAAAAAGTGTTCTATAGTCTTCTTATTCATGCTGAACCAATACCAAAATTTCCTGGTTTTGATACTTAGACTTGCCAGATTTAGCAAATAAAAATACAAGGGCAATTAGAGGAGTTTGAACTTTGGATAAATAACACATTAAATCAGGATACATTTATACTAAAAGGTGTTTGTTACCTACACTTCAAATTTAACCGAATATCTTATATTTTGTCTGGCAAGCCCCATTAGACTAAAATTATTTACCATTCCATAAAAGTTGATGAAGAAGACATAGCGGTCCATGTACTGTTCTTGCAACTTTCTAAAAATGTACAATTATTTCAAAATTAAAAATTAAAACAAAAATCATTTCTTCCTCTATTTGTCACACTCATAAAATTGTGAGAAGATAGACATCCTCAGATAATCTGGGAATAAAATGGGCTTTCTACCTCGGTGACTTATGTGTTATTTATTCAGCTACAGTGGATTGAAAGGGGCTAGGTTCTTTTCTCTCAACTGTGGGAAAAACATTAAAGACAATTGGCAAAGACAAATTGTGTGTGGCAAGCTTTTCTTCCTATTCTGTTAAAGCCTTGAACACCTCATCTGCTGGTAGTTGGGCAGCAAATAGCATTTTCACTCTGCTATGTTTGGGAGTGAGCTCCCTTTGATGTCCTACATCCACAATGACACTCAGAGCTTCCAAAATGATTTGGCTGAACCTTATGGACAAAAATTAGGCTAACCTAAAATTAGGAGCTGAATTTCTATTTCTTATCCTGGGGGAATTGCATCAAAGACTACTAAATATGTTAGGATGTCCTGAGAATCAATATAATTGATTTTCTGGATCCTAAGGGCCAATGCCAAGGTGACATTCTAAGGGAACACAACCTTCCACCTTTTTAGGCATTTGGCTCTGCACCTTTGACGGTCTTCTGGGTTGATCTGGTCCAAGGCTTCTTGTTGCCCCTGTGATTTGATACCAAGATAAAGGTTTTCAGTCCTTGGCTCCTTCTTCATGGAAACAGTTGCTAGTTATGACAGTTCAAATGATTGGTATTCAAATATACAAATAATCAACAACATGACAAAGGAATGCCTGATACACCTATAGTATTCTTTCCTGTTTTTAATTTGTATTCTCTGATTACCTTTTTATTGGACAGTTTTATTCTATAGAGAGAATTTTATTTCTATAAAGAGAATAAAACAATAGTCCAGTCTTTCCTCCAGTAAGGCTAATTTTAAAAGTTTTAAATGGAGTTAATGATTAGAAAATTTTGTTTTAGACCCATAACTCACTTTTGGCAAGGTCTTAGGAGTTTTTAGAATTATTGCTAAATTTTGGAAAAAGTATGTAAAATTTCTTTCAGGGATTTTAATTTTTTTCTTTTAATGACTTTTTAAGTGCTCTGAATTGATGACGCTCACTGGCCAGGTGTTCAAGTATTCACATCACTCTAAATGCTTTAGGAGTATGCCTGGGGACCAGCCACAATGGATAAAGTCTCACAGAAATATTAGCTCTACCCAGAAGTGATTGCAAAACATATATAATCTATTAAAAGCAAACTGAATGTATCTTGAGTTCAACTATTTTACAATGTTTGCCAGATCAATGTGAAAACTGATTATCATTTTTATTTGTATTTTGAATTCCCGTGAGGGCAAACCTTTTATTTTCATTGATTTATTTTAAATTGCCACTTATATTCTTCACCAATTTTTGTCTTTGCATTATTTTGTTTTGTTTTGTTTTGCTTAGTTTTCCCAGTACTAGGGATCTAACCCATGAGCGTATTAGACAGGTGTTCTACCACTGAGCTACATGTGCAATATTCCATTTCATTTCCTTGTAAAGCAGGGTCTTGATAAGTTGCCTAGGCTAGCCTCAAATTTGTGATCCTCTTGCTTTAGCCTCTCTGGTAGCTGGAATTACAGACACATGCCACCAGGTCTGATGGGTATTTTTTTCCCTACTGATTTGTAAGACTTTAAAAGTATATGTTAAAGACAGTAGTCTTTGTTTTTTATGTGCCACGTATATTTTTATCCTTTTAAATATTAATATTTTTATAGAAAAATTTAATTTTAAGTTAAGTATGTGAATCTTGCCTTTGAAGTATTCTACTCTTGGCCTCACTTTAAGTAAACCCCCTCTATTGTAAGACCATAAATTATTGACCAAATAAGAGGAGTAATGATGAGAATAATAATGATAGCACTGATTACAACTGTGATGAATGTCTATTTAATTCATGTTATTTGCCAGAGACATTACTAAACACTGAATTAATGAAATTATAATTAATTCTCTTCTAAGTCCAGCAACCTTGGTAACCTTATCTTGCAAATGATGAAACTAAGTCTCAGGAAAGTTATGTTCTCAAACAATCTGTATGACATTGTAGCTTTGCTTATTGTACAGGGCTGTGGGAGATGTGGTAAACCTGGGGGAGTGGGGACAGGTGCCTGAAATGAGAAGGACTGGGTATTGTCAGTAGTAGCAGAGATTCCCAGTCACCTCTCTAGAGCAATTAGTCTTTTAGGCTGGCAAAGGACAGTGAAAAACAACGTGTACTGACCAAAAATGAGCTTTCCCTTGCACAATGTATTATGGATGAGAAGATAATTGGGAGAACAAATGAGAAACTCACAACCCCCCAAAATCATAAAGTTAGAGAAATTGAGAAAAATCAGAATTGTGGTTCCTAGGAAATAGGATACATTGTTTGTATCATGCAAGAAATACCCTATATGCAAAATAAACATCCCACCCAAAACAAAAAAGCCAACATGTACCACCACCACCAAAAGCCAAATGCAATGAAAAAGGTTGAATGGAGATTAAAGGAAATCTGAGTTAGGACTTGAGAAAATTTTTAAGTTGGAATTCTCTAAAATCAAAGGAGCAGACTAAATGGAGAGAATAAAAGGGAGAAAGAAGGAGAGTTAGAGATGAGGCAGAGATTGAGAGACAAGATGGGGGAGAGACAGAAAAAAATGACTTTCTTATTTGTATATGCTTGCATTTCCCAAATAATTTTTGTGTAAGACTTGTTTTTTTATTTATCTGCAAGATTAAAATATTCTTTTTTAACCTTTATCTTATTTGTTCCTTTTAACTTCTAATAAAAGTAATTTTAGACATCCTACCCCTACCTCCTCCTTGTCCACTCTGAGACCTTTAGTGTTCTTCATGATTTCCTGCCAGTGTAGTGGAAGAAAGTTTTAGCCACCTCCAGGGTCCCTGGCTGGACCAGAAAAGAAAACTGACCAGCTGGCACTGTGGTGCACACCTGTAATCCCAGCGGCTGAGGAGGCTGAGACAGGAGAATCGAGAGTCAAAGCCAGCCTCAGCAACAGCGAGGTGCTAAGCAACTCAGTGGGGCCCTGTCTCTAAATAAAATAAAAAATGGGGCTGGGGATGTGGCTTAGTGGTTGAGTGCCCCTGAGTTCCATTGCCAGCACCCCTGCCCCCTGAAAAAAAGGAAAACTGACAAAAACATAGAAAGAAGAGAAAAGTATATAAACATATATAGCACACTTTTCCTGTGACAATGTGGTGACTTCAGAAGGGAGGATCCAAAGAGATGGGGAAACCTTTATTTTGTGCTTAGGTTTAGTGAGAAGTAGACAAAAGGAGATATGATCTAATTGTCATAAATTGCAGGGAAAGAAATTTTGCAAGAAAGATCTGTTTGTTCAGATGATTCCTGGCATCTTTGTGTCCATTCCTTTCCTATAGATATAGGGCAGGACAATTGTCACATGAAGGTCTTGGGAGGGAGAAGCTCAGGGAGACTTCCCTATTTTTCCTGTATTTTCAAATGCCCAAGGTATCATATTTTGGTAGTGCCCTGAACCCTGTCAGCCATATGGTCCAATTCTATTTATAAACTGTGAAAACATTGTCTGAAGAAGAAAGTGAGTCTTGGGAGAGATAGTAAGAGGCCATTTGGTTCTGCTCCTATCTTTGGATCTTGCCCAAGGTTAGCCACTGAGCCAGTGATGTTGAGTTTGGGAGTTACCTGTCTATCTGCCAATTAGAGGCATCCGTGACGGGCCTCAATCAGTGCTTCACCTCCACTACCAGAACATTGACCTTCTTGAGTTCTAACTTACATTGCACTATGTGATTACTAAAACAAAGGTTTAATTACTAATGGGATTTAGAGAGTGGCAAAGAGAAATGCAGGCCCAGGGAGCCTTCCTGATGTTTCTTGCAATCCATTCTGTACCAGCCACCCACTCTGCTTGCCAGTTCCATTTAACTGTGTTGTTAAAGAGCACAATATTAGCTCCTGATTCAAAGCCCAACTCCAGGAACCATGCTCATAACCACAATACTAAACCCAACAAAGTAGGCAAGCAAAAAAGTGAGGTATTTTTAGGAGTGCTTATTTTCTGAGCTGCTCAGCCCCTGATTTCCTACTTCATTTAAGCATGCATTAGCTAAGAAGCTTTTTTCCATTAATATTTATTTCTCTTTCACTTGTAAAAGTTGTACATTTTCATAACAAAATTGATAGCTTTGGGCTGGGGATGTGGCTCAAGCTGTATCGTGCTTGCCTGGTACGTGTGGGGCGCTGGGTTGGATCCTCAGCACCACATAAAAATAAAGATGTTGTGTCCACTGAAAAATGAAAAATAAATATTAAAAAAATTTTCTCTCTCTCTCTTTCTCTCTCTCTCTCCCTAAAAAAAAAATTGATAGCTAATTGTTGCAACCCCGTTTATGGACTAATAAATATTATCCCACTGATATGAAATGCCATCTGTATTAACCATGTTTATTAGTTTCTGTATTTTGATGCTTTGACATCTAGGACCTTACTGGTCCTGCCTGCCCTTCTCAAGGTTAGCCAGTTCTTAGAGGTAGTAAACAATTTGCTCATGAAACTACTTTTCAAATGCAAGGAAACCAAATCAGAACTCATACCCTCAAACCCCTTCTTATATGGGGCTCTCCACTCCAGGCATTATCCACAGCGCTGCCATGAGCCAACCATGGGCTGTGCTCATGAGCTATGAGCAGTTGAGCACATGAGGGGACTGGACTGATATTGCTGCTCTGACTGGGCTGTGCAATGTATATGTCTTTTTCCCTGCTCTGCCTCTGATTCCACATAGCACCTGAGATGGGTGTGGCTTTCCAAGATGTCAGTCAGTCTGCTGACCACACGACATCATCAAGCAACCCCCTGAAACCCAATCCCTTGCCTATTTGGGTTGAACTTTCTCGAATGTCTTTCTCCTCAATAAATAGGGCTTCAAGAGTGCTCTCTCTCTCTTTTTTGCCAGCCTCCTTTGCCTCCCTTGTGGGAACTGGGGCAGAGGAGCTGTCAGAAAATAAGCCCTCCTATCACCTCAGCGCCAGGTATCAGACAACTAAGGACAGCCCTTCTACCCCAGAGATAACTGAAATTACCCAAAATAGTCAGTCCTAAACTGGTTTACAGTGCTTCTCCTATCTCCTTCCATGGAATCCACAGTAAAGACTCTTGCCTAAAGCTCCTTCCTCCATTTCCCAATAACCCCAGACTTTCCTTGAGAGCCCCACTCATATTGTGCCTCCTCCTCTTGGGATCTGTAAGTATATCAAGTTATCTTTTAAATTGCAAACCTCTCTTGATCTTTCTTTAGTTGTGAACTCACTATACCTAAATAATAATAAAACCTATGTTAGAGTAGCATTCTCATAAGGAACTAAGTTCCTTAACTATATATTGCTCTATCCTTTTCAAGATTCACTTTGTTAATATTTTTTTATCCATGTTTGAATTCTAATACTGATATCAGAGGTGTTTTATGTATAGTATCTTTGTAATATGTTTTAATATTGATATAGCTTTTTTCTAAATATTAAATATTATTGTGTAATATTGCAGATAAACTTTAAGGTCATTTTGTCAACTTCAGCTGAAAAAAATCACTGTGGAAATTTGTTGGAAATAAAATTAAAATTGAATTGACATTAAAAATGGAAACTTCATATCTGCTGTGGTGAGAGGAAAATAAAAGGAAGACACAGAGACAAGATGCAGAGGCAGGAAAAGAATGGCAGAATGGCTGGGAGGCCAAACTGCCAAGATTTATTTATATCAATAAGTTACATTAGGTCATTAGTGCCATGACTACATTATTACTTAGTATTACTTTAATCCCAGGTGCTGGATATCTGAGTTCAAAGTCCAAAGGACATTACCATAGCAACTAGATACTGCACCTGTATTAGTTATCTTACTAGCTTCAAGGAGAAACTGCTAAGCATTTCAAGCGTGGGAAACAGAGTGCCAGTTATTTATTATGCCAGTTATTTATTAGCACCTATCATAAGCTGAGTCTGTTATATTATGAATGGAAATTTTTGCTAAAATCATATTTCTGTATTATTTTTAGTAGATAGTAAAACTTCTGACTTTCATATGTAGACCTTCTACCTGACCACCTGGCTTGATGTTCTTCTTTGTTCTAATAATTTTCAGTTGTTTATCTTGTGGGAGGCCATCCTCGCATGTGATTTGAGTTACCTCCCTGGCTGGGTGAGAGGCGCTTAGACACAGCTGTGTCAGAGCTTTCCCTACCCTTCTCCAGGTCCGAGGGCTTGTCGGTGCAGAGGCGGGTCTGGCCACTTCCCCAAGACCCAATCGTCACCCCTGACCATAGAATGCTGCCCCCCTTAACCTTCATTGAATGGGATTTTACCTTGAATTTTTTGTTCCCCAATAAAAGTTCACTCCCTGGTATCCTGGTATGTTTCTCTCTCTCTCTCTCTCTCTCTCTCTCTCTCTCTCTCTCTCTCTTTCTCTTATCTCTCTGTAAACCTCGCCACCGCATTAGGTGGCTGGAGGCAGGAGCTAGGAGAAGCCGTCCTGGATCTGATATTAAAGGTAATTAGAGTCTTGTCTCTTTAATTTAGAACTCCCTAGCGCTTAGAATCGAACCTTCTTAATGAAGCCAGCGCTGGTCGCATGGCAGATATCTTATATATTATCTTATATAATGCTAGTGGACTGGCATTGGGCTATGAAATCCAGATCATTTTACCACTTACTTTTTTTAAAAAAAAGTCTATTGGTACATTATAATTACACATGTACGTGATATGCTTTATTACATAGTCATACATACATAATTTGGTCAAATTCATTCCCCAGTACCTCCCTTTCTCTTTACTATCCCTTTTACCTGGTCACCTTCTTCTCCTCTTCTGGCTTCCCTTCTATCCTCATGAGATCTTTACAGTTTTTCTTCTTTTTCCTCTCTATCTTCCACAGATAAGAGAAAAACATATGACCCTTGTCATTCTGAGTTTGACTTATTTCTCTTAATATTTTCAGGTTCCATCCATTTTTCTGCAAATGACATAAATTCATTCTTCCTTGTGACTGAATAAGTTCCATTCTGTATTTGTGTGTGTGTGTGTGTGTGACATTTTCTTTATCCATTCATCTGTTGATAGCCACCTAGGCTGGCTCCATATTTTGGCTATTGTGAATTGTACTGCTATAAACATGGGTCTGCATATATTGCTTTAGGATGATGACTTCAATTATTTTGAATAAATATATTGAAGAGTGACATAGCTGTGTCATATGGTGGTTCTATTCCTAGTATTTTGAGGATCTCCATACTGCTTTCCAAAATGGTAGTACTAATTTACAGTCTCACCAATAGTATATGTGTTCCTTTTTCCTCATATCCATTCTAGAATTTATTATATTTTGTTCCTGATAATAGCTATTCTATCTGGAGTGAGATGAAATCTATGTGTAGTTCTGATTTGCATTTCCCTGATTGCTAAAGACGTTGAACATTTTTTATACATTTGTTAGACATTGTAGTTCTTCTTTTAAGAAATGTCTATTAAGTCTTTGCCTATGTGTTATTGCATTATTTGTTTATTTGGTATTCATTGTTTTAGTTCTTTATATATTCTGGAAATTTCCTCCTGTTGGAAGCTGTCAGAGTTTTTCTCCCTTCTATAGGCTCTCTCTTTATACTCTTAAATGTTTCCTTTGCTGTTGACAATTACTTTTGAGAGAAAATCTAATTTGTTGATTTTGCCCAGTGTTGGATTTGTTTTCTTCTTGCTAATTAGAAACAAAAGCATTTCAATATTGATAGATAATTTTGGCTAATCAACTTGATTGGTTTGAAGGATGCATGGATAATTGGTAAAGCATACTTCTTGGTCTGTCTGTGAGGTTATTTTCAGAGAAAACTGGCATGTGGATCAGTGGACTGATGGAGAAGGACCACTCTGAGTGTGGTCCAATAGGATGGGGACCCAGATGGAACAATAAAGCAGAAAAAAAGGGAGGTTCACTCTTGAGCATACTCTACTCATCTTGAGAAGGTACCTTTTTTCTGCTGCCATTGCCTATGGACATCAGACTATTGATTCTTCAGCCTTTGAATGTGGAGTTACACCAACATCTACCCATAGTGTTTCCAGGCCTTTAGTCTTCAGAATTACTTTCATTCTTTTTCAATAATTTTTTTATGCCAAATAATATCAACCATGAATGGGTAGCTCTCTTATGGTGCCGCAGTCTGGCTGGGCACAATTCAGGAGCCGCTTGTCAAAAGAAAGAAACTTTATTTTTAGAACCACACATGCCAAACAAAACAGCTCCTCTGGAAAAAAACCCTCAGAGCCCAACTGCCACCATAGGCTTCCCCCAAGCCACACTCCCCAACCACCAGCCTCCACACCTCCCACAATCCTCTTGCTCTTGAGGCCAATTGGCTGGGTCTCATGGGCGGAGCCAAAAAGTCCCCCAATGAGCAGCTCCGTGGCCTGAAAGGGCAGGGAAACAGCCCAATGAGCTTCACCGCAGAGGAGCCAATCAGCTAGATGTTGCTGGGGCTGCTGTGAGCCAATCATCAGCTGGCAGTCTGAAAGTTTGCTGGGGCCCCTTCGGCTGTGGCTCTCAACATTATGGGCTACCTATTCTACTGTTTTATAGACCCCTATATCCTCAGGATTTTATTGGGAAAGTTTTATAAGAAGGGTTTGCTATTCCAAGCCTATTTGTGAGGGTCTTGATCTAACTCAACCCATATGCCTCCTGGATCACTCCTTTAATTGTCAATACCTAAGAAAGGAGTCTTGCTTGGTAGCCCATTCCATATTTGGACAACTCTTAATGGTAACTTATTTATATTTATTTGATATCATACTGCTGTTCAATAATCTAACCCCTTACAGGTGTTCCTTCTTTACCAGAACCTTAGCATTCAAAAAATTTAATATTTGCAATTTCACCATGGTCCTCAAATGTTCATGAAAGAACCTAGCTCATAATTGTGTTAGGACATTAATTTGAGTAGTGTTTTCTGACATACAGACCTGTAGAATGTAGTCACTTAGCTAGTAAGTGGTCCTATCCAGAAGGTCAATGTTTACTTTGACTTTTTTATGTTCACAGTAACTCTCATGAAAGCAGCACAGCCTTATAAAATGACCTTGGTTCCATATTTATTACCTATAAAGGATCTTAAAGGAGTCACTAAGATTTTGCAGCTATATTTTATTACACTTTATGAGAAAATATATATTCTAGTGATATTCATATATTTGGGGTATTTGACGGCCTTTGGAAGTATTCCTGATGAATGCCAGTGGTCTCTGCATAATCTGTTTCCACTGGATGTGGAAGAAACCTCTGAGCATTGCTCCAGCCCTGCATTACTACAAAGAAGCTCATAAATATTTTGACATGTTGAAAATCAAAAAGCCTTGTAAAGGGTACTAAAGGATATAGCTTGGATTAGCATTTGTAGGGAGCAAGCCAGTGGTATGCTGTTATCAATGTGTGACTTGATTCAATTGATGGAAATACTCAAGATGAATATTTGTACATAAAATTTATGTAAAGGAAATTTCACATGTGGTATTTTTCTTCATTAAATGAAATTATTTATATTATTTTATGAATATTCCTTTTGCTCCAGAACTGATTTCAGCTGGAATATAATATAATATAATGATGATACAGTATGAGTAAAAAGACAGCAGTTATATGTGTGACTCCCTTTAAGTATGTTTTATAAGAAGACAGAAAAAATGCATTCAAAGAGACCAGCAATGAATATCATGAATATCTGATTTGGCAGATTATGGCCCACAGGCAAAATCCAGTCTGATTTATTTACAGTATGAAAGCCAAGAACAATTTCCTACATTTTGAAAGGTTTAAATGAAAAAAGAGAAAAGAATAATAACAATTTGGGACATATGTGAATTTTGCAAAACACAAATTTTGGTGCCCATAATGAAGTTTTGTAAGAAGAAAGCCACACTCACTGACTTACACATTATCTGTATTAATCATATTTCCGTGACTATAGCTAATATCTGAGATAATCAACTTAGGAAGAGAAAATGTTTATTCTGGCTCACCTTTTGGAGATAGTATAGTGTCTAATGTGTAATGCTCATGCCATAATGTTAAAATGTCTGGCTCTTCATAAGCAAAAGGATTGTGGATCCAAACTTTCTTCATAATACCTCCTGCATGAGAAAGGACATGAGTAAGGAGGGCCTGGATGACACCTGCCCTTACCCCAACCATTAGCTGGCAGCTTTCCTGTTGTTTTAGTCACCTTTTGTGTTGCTGTGACCAAAAGACCTGACAAGAACAGTTTCAGAGGACGAAAAGCTTATTTGGACCTCACAGTTTCATAGGTCTCAGTGACTAGATGGTCATCCATGGCTCTGTGCCCCAAGTGTGGCAGAACATCATGGCAGAAGAGTGAGGTGGAAGAAAGTGGCTCAGAACATGGCCACCAGGAAGCAGAGCGAGAGCTCTCCTCACCAATAACAAAATACATACCCCACAGGCAAGCTCTCCTCCCATGACCTAGGCGCACCCTACCTGCCTGTAATTACCACCCAGTTAATTTCTATTAGATGATTAATGCATTAATTAGGTTAAAGTCCATAAATCATCCATTTCACCTCTAAAGTTTCTTGCATTGTCTCACACATAAGCTTTTGGGGGACACCTAATATCTAAACCACCTGTGTTCTGAATTGGGATGGGCTGGGGACAACGTGGCAGTCAAGGTTTAACTGTTTAGTGCCTGATTAAAAGAAAGGACCAGGAAATGATATGATAGAACAAGAACTATGGGTAGTTGGTCCTGAAGCTTTTGTGTATCTATGAAGTTCTAGCAAACAGCAAATTCAGAGCAAAACCTGAGCAAACTTAAACCTGTACTTCAAGTGCTACTTCTAGGTCTGGAGAGGAGAGAGAAATAGGGATGGGAGAGAGGAGGTCTGAGATAAAGAAGTGAATATTAAAGGAAGTTGAGTCTGGTTAACTTTTCTTAATTGCCACTGCATTCTTGGGGAAAGGGTTGGTCAGAATAAGGAAGTGCAATCTGTGTCATATTTACAAAGATGATTTGTACACAAAAGTGATATGAAGGAAATTTCACATGTAGTACTTCTTGTTTACTAAATGAAACTACTTAAATCGTTTAGTCAACATCTATTTATACTGAACTGTTCAAGTCATCAAATATTTGGTAGTCAGATAAGTTAATCATAATTTGTGAGTAACACTAGAGTTTTCAAAATGTTTCACAATATTGAGATTAGAGACTCTGAAATGCTCATACCTTGGCCAGAGAATAATCGTTTCTATATTCATCCCAATTATACCTGTTCCATGCTGGCTGGAATGCCCTTGTCTTAGAAGCTACACTCAATGTACAACAGTCAAATGAGAATCAAGATGCTAAACCAGCACCCAATATTTCTGGCACTGGCTTGTAAAACTGAGTTAAGGGATGAAGTTTAAGCTGGTGGCCTAAGTGGGTCATTTTTATCTTGCCCTAAACCTAAATAGAAACTCTGGGGTCTTAATACCTTCAAGTGGTCCCATTAGGTAGAGAAAGCAAGTATGTATCCGCAGTGGGTGTGTGGGAAGGGCTTTTTCACCCAAAATTTGAGAGCAGATTCCAAGTTCATTACCATACAGCTTCACTGGACAGGGAAATTCAGGAAGAGATTGCCCCTTTGACCTGCCCCACTGGACCAGAAACTGGCATAATTTAAACAAGATGAATAAGAGGCAGGCAGTGAAAAACTTATCAGTGGCCTTCAAAGCCCCATGGCCAGTAGTGGATAGTGTCCCAATTCATTAGGGAGAGGGCCACATCAGTGACTTGAAGTCTTCTCTGTATATGTGTGGGTTGGGAGGAGTGAGAGTAAAGCATGGAGAAACTAGCAGAGAATCTCTTTGTAATAATTATCCCTCACTTTTCTTGTCTGTAAAATAAAAATGGATTAAGTGATTTGTTAGGCAGCTTCTTGATTTAAAATTCTGTATTCACAGCATTTACAAATGAAGAAACTGCTTTCAAATTCTCTCTCTTACTGTCCTGGCAGTGAGTCTTTTTCCAAAATGGAGCAGATTGAAAGTTTGAGACAATTCAGTGTGACCCCAAATTATCTCATAAACCTTATTCTGATGAGTTGTGAATGGGCATACTTCAAACAGACATAGTTATGCTGATGTGTTGGAATAGTTACAATTCAAAATCTCCAGGTACTGCATCAAATATGTCTCATAAAAGTATACATTTTCTCAGGTTGTCACGTAGAGGAAAAAAGTAATAATAGGCCCAACCACTACTTTCCCATAGCTTTGTAAATGATCATATCAGTAAAGTTTATATTGGCTTCATAAAATAAAACAGAAACATGAATATGTTAGAAGTAAACTTCTTTTCTACATAAAAGAAATATCCCAAGGTAGACAGTTCATGCTGGTAAGGTGATTCTATAATCATCAAGAATGTTTTGAAGTGCCATTTCATCATCTTCTGCATGTCATTTCCAACTTCATGTTTCCCTCATTGTCTCAAATGGCTGCTGGGGCACAAGTCATCATGCCTGCATTTTATGACAAAAAGGGCACACTTCCCAGGTGAGTCAGCTCTCTTTAAAGCAACCTTCCTGGAATATTCATGTATCACTTACACTTACATCTCGTTGGTCAGAACTTGATAAAATGGACTTTACCTTGGTGCAAGGGAAAGTGAGCAAAACAGATTTTCCATCTGAGTCTATTGTCCTAATTGTATTCTTGAAGACAAGGAGAATGAATGTTAGACGGGAAATAGCCTCTGCCACAAGGATGGAGAAACCAATTTGCATTGATATCTGCTTCTGCATCAGACACAGAAAATGCTCAGGGTGGATGTTTTCAGTTTGTAGAGGTTGCAGAAGCAGGAACTTGTTCAGCATCCCAAGTGAACTCTCTTTAGAGTTCCATTCATTACAAGGAGCAATTAAGAAGACTTCATTTTGAGTTTGACCTTTGCTTGATATCATGCACATATGCTTGGGCAAGTCACATTCCATTTGAGTATACTCCTTATTTAAAAATTGAGAATTTTCTGTGATACCTTGAGGGTTACCTAAGACTCAAAACAGCAATAAATTAACATTTGTTGAGGATTTACTCTATCCCCATCTGCAAGCTAAATATTTTACATATATTATTTCATTTAACAGAGTAAAATTGCACAAGATTTTACTTGTGGCAAATAAGACAGATCATGTTCTTGTCTTCCTAGAATAACACTCCGCCACTGAGTGAGATACTACCAACACATTACAGAATAAATTTCACATTATACAATTACAAATATTTTAAGTGATATAAAGGCAAAATATAGGGTCCTGTGAGGATGGGACTTGCTGTGAAGGCTCAGAGATGGCGTCCTTGGAAAGAAACACACAGCTGATTCTGGAAGAGAATTAGGCAAATTGGTGAAAGGTTTCTACAGATGAGATATCTTATATAAAAATTCACAAATGGAAGGGATAAAAATGCAGTAATTTCTTTGAAGAAGAAAAAAAGGATACTAAAGATCCAAGTTTGGAAGGAGAGGCAGAGTGTTCCGAATTGCCTGTTTCTTCAAGTGTGTATACACAGGCAATCTTATTCACATACACTACACTACACACACACACACACACACACACACACACACACACACCTGAGCCAAAAATTGTATAGCCTTCAGTCTAACAGTAATTAATTTTACAGACAAATTAAATTTCTCCAATCTTAGCCAATGCTATTCTGCCAAACTCCCACTGAAGTTGAACTAATAGACCATCTGAGAAATAACACCTTGTACCATTTCCTCCTAAAGTTGGAAGGCTGTGATGCTTTCTGTCACTCTGTGAATCTGAATGCTGCCCAGGACCAGGGTTCCCCTCAGTTTTCTTTTACTCAAGAGGCCAGGGCCCAGCAAATGCCTTTGTCAGGGAATACACTGCCAATTGGTAATTTTCATTATCAACAAACTTCTGTGGTTGGCTTGCTCAAAATCATGGTCTCATCCAAGAAAAGAGGGGGAGGGGAAAAGAAAGAATTGAAGCTGAATGGGAAGCCAACCAAAACACCAACGTACTTCACTTACCTATGGCTTTAAGGCCAGATTTGAGAGAAAATGACTCACCTTGAACTTTTTCTGAGGATTAAGTTTTTGTAGGGCATGCACACACCCTGGAGTGACACTTGGTATCAAGTCCTTCTTAGTGGCTTTTCCCCAATATTCAATCTCTAACAAAACGAGAGTTTGTAAATCTGATTTTTAAAAATCTTGTTTTTTGGTTTTTATTTAGTATTAATTTTAATTAACAGATGAAATTGTAGATATCAAGTGCAACCTGATGCTGTGGAGTATATGTAGACTGTGGAATGACCAGCTAATCAGCATGCACATCATCTCCCCTGGTTCTCATTTTTGTGGTGAGAACACTTTCTTTCCCCTCAGTATTTTTCAAGGATACAGTATATTGTTAACTATTGTCATGGGGTTGTATAATAGATCTCTTGAACTCATTCCTTCTGTCTAACTGATATTTTATGTCTTTTTGACCAGCCTCCCTTCAATACCCATCTCCTCACACCACCAGCTGCCCCAGCCTCTGGTAACCGCCACTACATTCGCTTTTCTGTGATATCAAGGTTTTTTTTATTCTATATATAAGTGAAATCATGTGTGATATTTGTCCTCTGGTGTCTGGCTTATTTCATTTAGTATAATATCCTCCAAATTCATCTATTTTGTTACAAATGGCAAAATGCCCTTCTTTTCTAAGGCTGAATAATGCTCTATGGTATATGGACTATGTTTTCTTTACTCATGCATCCATTGATGGATACTTAGGTTGATTTTACATCTTGGCTATTGTGAATACTACTTCCACCAGCAAGGGAGTACAGATATCTCTTTGACATATTTTAAAATTTCCTTTAGATATATGCCTAGTAGTAGGGGATGGCTGGATTGTATGGTAGTTACATTTTTAATTTTTTAAGTAACTTCTTTATTGTTTTCCATAATGGCTTTCCTAATTTAAATTCCTACTCACAGTGTGCAGTGGTTCCCTTTCCTCCACATACTTGTTAGCACTGGTTGTATTTTTTTTTTTTCATAATAAGCATTCTGACAGGAGTAGGGTGATATATGGTTGTGCTTTTGTTTTAAATTTCCCTGATGGCTAGTGATCTTAAGCATTTTTTTCGTATATCTGTCGTTTATTTTTATGCCTTCTTTTGGAAAATGTTTATTCAGCTCTTTTGCCCATTTTTGAGTTATTTTTCTTGCTGTTGAGTGTTTGAGTTTCTTATGTATTTTGAATAATAATGTGTTATCAGATGTATAGTTCAAAATCATTTTCTCCCACTCTGTCGTGCTGTGCAGAATCTTTTTAGTTTGATATAATCTCATTTGTTTGTTTTTGCATGTATTGTCTGTGCCTTTGAGATCATATCCCAAAATTTTTGGACAAATGTCGTAAAACTTTTCCCTTACATTTCCTTCTAGTGGTTTTATAGTTTTGGATTTTACATTTCAAAAGTCTTAAATTTACTTATAGTTGATTTTTGCGTATGTTGTGAGATAAGGATTTAATTTCATATGTCTATACAGTTTTCCCAACATCATTTATTGAAGATACTATCTTTTCTACACGGTGTGTTCTTGGCACATTTGTCAAAAATCAGATGCATAGATTTATTTCTGAATACTCTATGTTGATTAGATTATGCATCTTTTTTGATGCCAGCATAATGCTATTTTGGCTATTATAGCTTTGTAATGTAATTTTAAATTATGTAATGCAATGGTTCTAGATTTGTTTTTGTTGTTCTAGATTGCTTTGGCTAGTTGGGATCTTTTGTGGTTTCATGTGAATTTGAGGGGGTGTTTTTTCCTAGTTCCATGAAAAAGGGAATTGGCATTTTAATAAGGACTGCACTGAATGTGTACATTGTCTCTTTTTAAATCATGGGAACAGTTTAACAATAGTAATTCTTCCTTTTCATGAACATGGGATATCATTCCAGTTAAGTATTTTATTTTTGTAGCTATTGTAAATGATATATTCTTCATTCCTTTTTAAAGTAGTTTCAGTTAGAATATTAAAATTTTACTGTTTTTTATATGTTGATTTGTTTCATGAAACTTTACTGAATTCCTTTATTAGTTTTAACAGTGTTTTGGTGGAGTGTTTTGGATTTTGTGTATCTAAGATTATATGGTCTGCAAAGAGAGACAGTCTAACTTCTTCAGTTCCAATATGAATGCCTCCTATTTCTTTCTCTTGCCTAATTTTTGCTCTGGTAAGGACTTCCAGTAGTGTGTTAAATAGAAGCGAAAAAAAAATGAGCATCCTTTATTATTTTTAAGAATTTTTTCTTTTAACATTTATACTAAAGATTTTTACACTACCAGTATTGTACTAGAGTACCTGAATTTGTGTATGTAATATTATCAGTGAGTTTTAAACTTCCACTTATTTTTTTGTTACTCATTAGTATCCTTTTCTTTCAGCTTGAAAAACTCCCTTTAGCATTTCTTGTAAAATGGGTCTGGTGGTGATTAACTCCTGTGTGTGTGTGTGTGTGTGTGTGTGTGTGAAGTCTATTTCTTCTTTAGTTTTGAAGAGCACTTTATATGGCACTGTATCCTTGGTTGACAGCCTTTTAAAAATTTTTTTAAGTTGTAGATGGACACAATACCTTTATTTTATTTACAATACCTTTATTTTATTTATTTTTCTTATGTGGTGCTGGAGTTTGAACCCGGTGCCTCACGCATTCTAGGCAAGTGCTCTACCACTGAGTACAACCCCAGCTCCTTGGTTGGCAGTCTTTTTATTCAGCACTTTGAATATATCATCCTAGTCTTTTCTGTTAGCCATATTGGAACTCCCTTGTGTATTATTTTCTTTCTTTCTCTTCCTGCTTTCAGGATCTTCTCTTTGTCTTAAGATTTTTGATAGTTAGATTATAATATGTCTTGGGATAGTCGCATTTATATTAAATATAATTGGAGACTTAAGACTTTCCTTTATCTGGACATTTACATATTTTTTCACATTTAGATGATTTTTCTGCTACTATTTCTTTTAATCAAACCTTTTACTCCTTTATTTTTCTCTCATCTTTCTTGAATTCCTATTACTCAAAATTTGCTTTTTGGATGCTATCTCGTATGTCCTCTAAGAGTCCTTCATTCCTTTTAATTATTTTTTCTCCTTTGATGCTATATTTTCAAATAAGCTAAAAGCTACAAGTTTTTTTTTTTAA
Organism: Callospermophilus lateralis; assembly: GCF_048772815.1. NCBI lineage: Eukaryota > Metazoa > Chordata > Mammalia > Rodentia > Sciuridae > Callospermophilus > Callospermophilus lateralis. Next base: position 53,613,734 of record NC_135317.1, on the reverse strand, counting down.
ATTTTACTTTCAATTTTTTCTTTCTAGTCATTTATCATTTTGTTCATTTCATCAAATTGTTTTTTGGTATTTTCTTGAGATGTTTCTGGTTAGCCTTTAAATAGTTATTTTTATATTTTTTTTAGGCAGACAGTCTGTACAACTTCATTTCTTTGGAATCAGTCCTTAACATTTTATTGTGTTCCTCTGGTGATGTCATGCTTCCTTGATTGATTGCTCTTAATCCTTGTGGTCATGCATTAATGTCTGTGCATCTGAAAAAGTAGGTCCATATTCCAGTCTTTGCATACTGCCTTTGTCAAAGATTTTGGGCAATGTATCTGGCATGATCCCTAACCTCAGGAGATCTGCTATGATCTCCTAACCTGGAGACTGCTATGGTGGATGCAGCACTGGAGATCACCAGAAGCCTAGGACCCAGTGCACACTTTCATGATATTGGGGTACATGCGAATTCCAGGGTTGCTGAGGCTTTCCTACCATTAGGACTATTCAGAGCCTACCCCTGCTAAGGTGTAGCTTATGGTGGTTTATTTTGGGTGTTATGGTTTGGATATCATTTAAATGTGACTCCTAAATGTTCACGGGCTGGAAGAGTAGTTCCCAGTATGGCGATGTTAAGAATTGGTGAAAATTTTTAGAGGTGGGATCTAGTCGGAGGTGATTAACTCAGTCAGGACATACTCCTTAGAATCAAGTAATGTAGTTCTCTTGGGACTCAGGTTAGCTCTTGTGAGAGTAGGTTGTTATAATTGAGACCACCCTGAAACAGACCCCCTTTGAAATTTAAAAGCAATCCTGATAACTTTTTTTTTCTGCATCCCCTACTTCCTCATATTGAGAAGGGATGCTAAAGATCTGCTCCCTCACCATCAACTCTAAGGAGTACAAAAGAAATTAAGATTGAAATGTTTCTAATTAACATAGTCTAGCTAAATCTACATACTTGTATTTCCTCCCTTTTCTCTCACTGTGCCTCCTCTCATCTTATAAAAGCTTTCTGATCCCTTGAGGCCTCAAAGATAGAAATCTGAGATAGAAAGTATTCCTCTATTTTTCTCAAAGACAAATTTGAAAATTTTATTTTCCTCACCAATCTGCCTCCCTCATTTAATGGAGTAATGAGTAATAAAGCTTTTACCTCCTAAAGTTTTTACCTTCACTTGCCCCATCCATCTGCATTCAGTAGCCTTTGTGCTTCTTCACCATGTTGGGACCCAGTCAAGGTGCCCCTCACAAGTCCAAACAGATGAGGCCACTTCATCTTGGCCTTTCAATCTCCTAAACTGTGAGCTAAATAAATCTTTTTTCTTAATAAAGATCCCTGCCTCAAATATTTTGTTACAGAAACAGAAAACAGACAAATACATTGGTATGGAATCTGTTCTGCAAACCTGAAGCCTGGTGTTGTCCCAGTTGGTCCTGGGATATATCTAGAATGCACTGGCCTGGATTCTTGGGCTATAGGACTTGCCTCATGGGGTCCAAGGCAAAGTTATGTGCTCACTTGCCTCTCTTTCCCTCAATTGGACAACATTTCACTCTGTTATACTGTCACAAGTTGGGGCAATGGTGGAACAGATAATAAAAACTATTTGTAGTATACTCTTCGATGGATCTTATTATTGTGCTTCATCTAAGTACTGTGATCTCTCGCCTGATAACCTTAACTCTTGTGAAATTATTTTTGTTTGTGGATTATTGCTTCAAATGAAATTTCACATGGAGATGATTACAAAGTGACCTGTTCTACCATACTGCTCCAAACATTCTCATGTGTATCTGATTTTAATTTTTCAGAGATGGCAGTGCTATCTGCATAGTACTAATTTTTGGTTCTTGAAATATATATATATATATTTAACTTTAACTTTTCAGAAGCAAAAATACTACCTCTTATGTGCTGCCTTTTATTTATTTATAACATAGACGTCTGTATCAATGACAGATTATAGAATGACCAACAATATTGCTTTCACTAACATTTAATTCTATAACATAACAATAAGGCTAATAAGAGGTTGTGGTTTCAAAGCTGACTCCATAGTTCAAATTGTTCTTCAGACACTCTCCTCCACTACCCTAAGCATGTTTGATCTTATTCTTCATACATATTATCTGATGATTGCAAGAGTCATGGACATCATATCCAGAAACCACTCAGCAACTTCCACTTATGTTTCTTGGACAAGACTTGAGTCACGTGGCTACTCCTATCTGTAACAGAGGCTGGAAAATGAGTGTCTACAAACAGAATCATCGCAAATGGGTTAGATAAGTATGATGTATAACCTGGGACAAGTCCCATTGTGACCAGGATGGAGTCAGGGTTTAGGAGACAGGTTCAACTAAGAACATCTACCTCAGACCTTTTTTTTTTTTCCCCTAATGATGTTGGTGGAAAGATGGGGGAAAGTAAATCACACATTTGTATATGTTTGCTCAAAACGTATTCTTGATGGTCTATTTCTAAAAACTTTTCCTTCCATAGCAACTATCCAAACAATTATGTACAAATGTTTTAGGTCTTTAGAATTCTTTATGACCTTAAAAATTATCAGGAAGCCCCAAACACACATTTAATTTATGTGCATTTCATTGATTAATATTTATCATATTCAAAATTAAAATTAAGGACATTTTTAAGTGTTTTTATTAGTGCACTATGAGATACATAATATCGAAGTTCATTTTGACAAAATCATACATGCATGGGATATAATTTGCTCCACTTCAGTCCCTAATATGTCCCCTCTCCCTTCGTTTCTCTGTCCCCTGCTCCCCTTCCTCTACTAATTTTTCTTCTACTTATTTATAGTTTTTTTTAAATTGGTACTTTATTGGTATACATAAAGGCAAAATTCACTGTGATATATTCATATATGTACATAGCATAATTTGGCCAATTTTACTCCTCCATTCCCCCCTGATCCCTTCACTTCCCCTCCATCCCCTTCCTCCACTCCACAAATCCCCCTTCTATTAAATCAAAGAAGTTTAAAAAGGTCTACTAATTAATTTTAAAATTGAAACAACAAACACACTCCACGTTAATAAAAAGTAACTGCTTTAATGAAAAATAACTATATTCTGTCTTTGGCAACAAATACTGCCAGTTATTTTCCTTGAAGTCTTTGGCTCACTTTGCTTATTTTCAAGGAAATGTCTTTCAAATATCCCTGTGCGAATAACCACAGCTTGCGTGTTGTCTGTCAATTCTTCTTTTGAATCAAAACAGCATTTAATGAGAAAAGTGGCTAGGTCAGCTCACAACTGCAGCCCCTGCTCTAGTGTTTCCTCTTGAGAAAGCTATGGAACTTTCAATATGGAGCACAATTACTCCATGTCTGGTTTTCACATTGTCACACAGAATATATAAAACGTGTTCTTGTGAGTTAATAAATTGAACATTTTTTGCTGCTTTTTGTAGATATTTTTGAAGAAAACTAAACTTTCTTTTTCATGTGCTTTTTAGTGCATAGTAAGAAAGAATATAGTGACCACCAGTTCAGTTTGGTGCCACTGTCTGGATTCAGAACAACAAACCAGCAGTTTTACCCACCATTGCTTCTATACAATTGCTACAAATGACAACATGAAGATAAAAGGCAAATAACATTTCAGTAGGATTAAAAAAAAAAGACTTTTGGCTCCTTGGGCCTCCAGAATTATGGGGATCACCAGGTGTCCATGGCCCACACATTGAAAAATGCTATTCTATGATGTTATTCCAATTTTCTTCAAAAGTGCAGACTCACTCTCACTCTTTTAGAATAATGAGATGCTTTTGGAGCTTGCATATATTTTTCATATATAAAATTTCCACTTTTTATAATTTGGCTTGATAAACGATAGGCTTATCTTCCTTTTTTATTGGTTCTTAGTTATACATTACAGTGGAATACATTTTGATAAAACTATACAAGCATGGAATATATCTTTTTTGAATTTTTTTTCAGTTGTAGATGGACACAATACATTTATTTTATTTTGATTATTTTTATGTGGTGTTGAGGATTGAACCCAGTTCCTCATATATGCTAGGCAAATTCTCTACCATTGAGCCCTACTCTAGCCCAATCTAATTCTAATTAGGATCCCATAAATCAATTATATTCCTATACTCCAATGATGAACCACCTGAAAGGGAAATTATAAAAACCATTCACAATAGCCTCAAAAAAATTAAAATACTTAGGAATCAATCTAACAAAAGAGATGAAGAATCTTTACAATGAAAACTACAGAAACACTAAAGAAAGAAATTGAGGAAGACCTTATAAGATGGAAAGAAATCCCATGTTCTTGGATAGGCAGAATCAATAATGTCAAAATGAAGTGTTATACAGATTAAATGCGATTCCCATCAAAATTTCAATGATGTTCTACATAGAAATAGAAAAAGCAGTTATGAAATTCATTTGGAAAAATAAGAGGCCCACAATAGCCAAATCAATCCTTAGCATGAAAAATGAAGCAGGAAGCATCACAATACTAAACCTTAAACTGCACTACAGAGCTATATCAACAACAACAACAAAAAAGCATGGTATTGGCACCAGAATAAGCAAGAAGACAAGAAACAGAATAGAAGACACAGAGATGTATCCACATAAATACAATCACTTCATATTAAACAAAGGCACCAAAAAGACACACTGGAGAAAAGATAGCTTCTTCAATCAGTGGTGCTGGGAAAACTGGAAATTCAAATGTAGTAGGATGAGAGTTAATCTCTCTTTCTTATTCCACACAAACCTCAACTCAAAGTGAATTAAAGACCTAGGAATTAGACCAGAAACCCTGCACATACTAGAAGAAAATGTAGACCTTACACCACAACATTTTGGCACAGACTGACTTCCTGAACAAAATTTCTAAAGCACAAGACATAAAATAAGAAATCAATAAATGGGATGGCATCAAACTATAAAGCATCTTCACAGCAAAAGAAACAATCAAGAGTGTGAAGAGAGAACCTGCAGAAAGGGAGGAAAGTCTTTGCCAAATTTACCTCAGAGAAGGCATTCATTTTTAGGATAGATTAAAAAAAACTCAAAAAGTTTAACACTAAAATAAATAAATAAATAAATATAACCCAATAAATAAATGAGCAAAGGAACCAGACCCTCTCTAAAAGAAGAAATACGAATGATCAACAGATATATGGAAAAATGTACAACATCTCTAGCAATTATAGAAATGCAAATTAAAACTACACTGAGATTTCATCTGACGCCAGTCATAAATGGAAATTATCAAAAATACAGGTAGCAACAAATGTTGGCGAGGATGTGGGGAGAAGGGAATGCTCATACATTCTTTGTGGGGCTGCAAAATTGGTGCAACTCTTCTGGAGAGCAATAGGTAGATTCCTTAAAAAAAAAAAAAAAAGTAGCAACAGAACTACCATTTGACCCAATTAGTCTCCTCAGCATATATCCAAAGGATTTAAAATCAGCATACTACAGTGACACAGCTATATCAATGTTCATAGCAGCACAATTCATAATAGCCAAGCTATCGAACCAATCTAGAGACCTAATAGCTGATGAATGGATAAAGAAATGGTGGTAAATACACACAATGGAGCATTACTCACCCATAAAGAAGAATGACTTTATGACATTTGCCAGTAAATGAAAGGATCTGGAGACTATCACACTAAGTGAAATACCCTCCTCTTTCTTTAAAAGTGTGATATCCCAGATTGGAGTTTGATTCTAAAACATTTAAAGAAAAAAAATGATTGTTAATGATTAATAATTAATTTTAAGTACTATTTTACAGATGAGGAAACTAAGGCACAGAGAGATGAGGACACTTCCTTAAGGACACAGAGCCAGTAGGAGTGGGGCCAGGACTTGAATACAAGTGTTCAGACTTCAGGGATCACACACTTAACTGCTACTGTGCTGTTCAGTTTATGGGTGCAAGAAATAACAAATGTTTTGTACTTGGGAGGGTGAACCCTATTTGACCATTAGAAATCACTAGGTATACAAACCCTTGAATTTTTAGGGAGTTATTTCCAATATTTTGGCATGAAATTTACAAGAGGATTTTAAGTTTTGTGTTACTTTTTGTTTCTGAGGTTTTATGACACTTTCAAGGTAGCGAGTAAAACATCAAAGTTCCCTGAGTACCAAATCAGCCCTTAGTAAAGAAAGCTCCGTGTCTAGGCAGTGGAGGGCCTGCTAAGGGACAATAGTTTCTGCATGTCTGGCTATTGGAATAAAGAAAGAAGCATTTATTAGATCAATTGCTGTATTCCAGTTGTCATAATCCATGTTGATTTTCTCCAGAAAAGAGTCTCAAATCAGCAGGTAAGTTGGAGTCACTCCCTAATTCCATTTATGGTGAATAATCTATAGTAATTCTCTAAGACACAATTGTCCCAGACTGGCCAAGTGTACTAGTTTAATAGGAGGATGACAGGATACCATCCCAGCACATTTTGCTTATGATAGAGGCATTAATCTCCCCTATGCATGAAGTATGACTTTCCATCTATGATTTTCAGAGGAACTAGGAGGTGCAGTAGCTTCCAGTTGGATATTCCTACCATAAGACCTTCCTTCTGTAGGACAGTGTCAAAATGGATCTTCTACCAGTTGCTGGAAATGGAAGAAATTCCTACAAGAGGAGATTACATAACAATACATTGAACAAATATTCTATGAGTCACCTGACCCATGGACCAGAGGGCATTGCAGATTCCCAGGACTGAGTGAGCTCAGAGCCAGTGTTCAATAATCCCCAAATTCCAGAGTATTTCCCTTTTGCTGTTTTAGAGTTACTCTTGATAATGACTGCCAATACCATTAGCAGATGTTCCTAGCAAGGAAGCCTGATGAAATATTTTCATTACATTCTTGATAAACCATCTCAGGTTTCTTTCTCAACATTGCCTAAAATTCAAGAGGCTTTTAATTCAAGACTCTGTGAGCAGACTTAGATAGCAATCAGGTAAGTGGCTCAAATGAAGATACTTTAGATGTTTCCAGTAATATGGGTTAGGTAAGGAAGGAGTAAACAAAAGTTTTCTGTAAAGAATCAGGTAGTAAATGTTTTCTAGGGCACACAGTATGTGTATGACCCAACTAGACCCTTGGAGAGCTGAAAAGCAACCATTAACAATAAATAGGGAAGGTTGTGTTACAATAAAGCTTTCTTTATAAAAATAGGTGGTGGGTTATATTTGGCCAATAGACCACAATTTGTGGACCCCCCTGAAGTTATGTATTAGGGAACTTCCCATTAGTTTTGCCCCCAGGAACCCCATGGTCATTTATCCACTGGTTTACTGCCTATTTTAAGAATCATGTCCTTCTTGTTATTGACAATTAAATGTTGTGTGTGATTTTGAATAGCCCAAATTCCATCTTTCAAATAAAACCTGGAAGCTATTTCAAAGGCAGTATCAACCACCTTCATATACCACTTTCAAATAACAGTCACTAAACTACTTTTCATGGAAGTTAGAACTCCCTGTGATTATTTCCTTTCAGGCTGTAAAGAATAGAATATCTTCTGATGTTTTTTTCCCTTAAGGTGGAGAGAATATAGTCAAAATGGCTAGTCATTCAAATATACCAGATCTTCTCCAAAACTGCTACCTCCCCAATTCTTAATTCCTTTTTCCACATAAAAAAGATTAGATGGCTCATAAAATCATTGGAAGAGTTGGAGGAACAGACTCTATATTGAATTTACAAGAACCACCTTGATTATTGGTTTATAATAGAATAACTATAGGTCTCCACTCAGGACCATGTCTTGTGCTGAAATTGGGAAATGGTCACCATATCACTAACACTATAACAACACTACCTCTGTGCTCTGACTCACCAGGAAAAGAGACTCTCTGACTCTCTTATTTTTTCATACAGTGACAACTCTGAAAGTTATATAATTAAAATAATGAGCTTAAAGGTGAATCTCAGTGGTACAGTGCTTGCCTATTATGTGTGAGACCATGGGTTTTATCCCCAGCATTGCAAAATAATAACAGCAGCAGCAGCAGCAGCAGCAGCAATGATAACTATTAGCTCCATCAAGAGTGTGATAGTTTCTGTATTTTCTCGCCATTTTGTTCCATTGACCTATGTGTTTATCCTTTAGCTAATACCACATTGTCTTATTTTAGCTTTATAGTAAGAGTTGATATTGCTAGTATGAGTCTTCCAACTCTTCACTTTTCACAAAAACTATTTGACTATTCTAGATCCTCTGCCTTTCCATGTAAATTTTAGAATCAAGTTGTTGATATCCCTAATAAATACCTCTGAAATTGTGATTGGAATTGCATAATATATATAGAAGCAATGTGGACAGAGTGTGAGCCTTCTGAATATTCACATATCCTATCTGTACATTTACTTAGGTCTTCATTGTTTCCTTTCCTTATTATTTTCTTTTTAGCGCAGAGATCCTCTCCATATTTTGTTACATTTATACCTAAGTTATTGTTATTGGTAGTGGTTCTTCTCCCCTTCCTGTTTCTCCTCTTTTTTTGATGCTATTGAAAATTCTACTTTAAAACAAAATTCAGATTCATATTGTCCATTGCTAGTAACAAGGAATACCATAGACTAGTGTGTATTGATTTTGCCTTTTGTGACCTTGCTGAGTGGCTTGCACTCATTCTGCAATGATTTTGTGAATTCCTTGGGATTTTCTACATTGGTTTTTATTTCCTTTACACACACACACACACACACACACACACACACACACACACACACACGTATTTGCCTTGTTTCTGATCTTAGTATGAAAGTTTTCAGTCTTTTACCATTAAGAATACATTAGCTATAATGTTTTGTATATGTTTTTTATCATGTTATGAAAATTTCCTTCTATTCCCGTATTGCTAGGGGGTTTTATAATTAGAGGATCTTGAGTTTTATCAAATGGTTGTTTTCTTGATTCCTTTGAAGTTGTCATATGATTTCCCCTTTTTACTTTGTTAATAAGTAGGTTATTTTCCATTGAATGCTTTTTGAAGTGTAAAGCCAACTTTGGTTTCTGAATAAACCATTCAGTCATGATATATTTTCTTTCTGTAAGCTGTTGGATTAATTCCATTAAATTTTAGTTTGGATTTTTATGTCAATGTTTTTTTAAGGTTATTGATCTGCAGTTTTTAAAGGAAAACTGGCTTCAGTATCAGGGCAATGCAAACCTCACAAAAAGAATTGGAGTGTTCCCTCTTCTATTTAAAAGAAACAGCTCTGTGACTATTCAAGTTACTTCTTTTTGAGTGAATTTTGGTAGCTTTTGTCTTTAATGAACTAAAGCTCATTCACCTATGTTGTTAAATTTATGAACACAGACTTGTTAGTAGTTTTATTTTCCTTTAAATGTGTGTGGAGTCTGTACCAATGTCCATTTTTCCATTCCAAACACTTGGGGATTTCCCGGATACTTTTCTATTACTAATTTCCCATTTAATTCAGTTCTAATCCAAGACCATATTTCTATTCCTTTAATTTCTTGAAAGTTCATGACCGAGGATATGTTAAATCTTGGTGAATGCTCCATATATACCTGGAAAAAGTACATGGGTTGTTGGATGTGTTGCTCAGTAAGTGTCAGTTTGGTGAAACTGACTGACAATGCTGTTCAAGTCTTCTTTATCTAAGACTGGATCAACTTTCTCTATCAGTTACTCTCCCACTATAATTGTAGATTTGTGTATATCTACTTTCAATCCTATCAGTTTTTGCCATTGTATATTTTGATACTCTATTGTTAGGTGCACATACATTTAGGAGATATATATATATATATATATATATATATATATATATATATATATAGAGAGAGAGAGAGAGAGAGAGAGAGAGAGAGAGAGAGAGAATTATTCCATTTATTGTTATAAAATATTAATCTTTTTTTCCTGGTAATATTCCTTGCTCTGAAGTCTATTTTTTAATTAGGGTTTACATAGTATGTATTTTTCCATCCTTTTGTTTTAACCTGCCTCTGTCTTTATAAATTAAGTGATTTTCTTGTAGACAGTATACAATTGAGTCATACTTTAAAAAAGTTAACATAACAATTTTTGAAATTGTTATCTTTTGATTGATGTGATTTAACTATATTTTATGATTGGATTAAATTTGATCATTTTGCTAGATTCTAATTCCATCTGTCCTTTTATGTATTTTTTCCTGCCTTTTCTTGGGATAATACAGTATTCTTTAGGATTGCCATATGATTATATTTAATATAAGAGGAAGTGTTACTTATACTTCTATTAAAATATTTTTTATGTTTTTCATTTGGTTTATGATATGCACCTTTAATTAGAATTGAACTTCAAATATCACTGTACTGTTTCATGTGAAGTTTAAGAAACTTATAACAGTTCACTTCTACTTGCCCTCTTCTGTCCTTGGTATTATTTTGCCACGTATTTTGCTTTTAGATAGTGTGTAAAAACAACAAATTGCTGGTATCATTGCTTTAAACAGTTTTGACATGTAAAACTATATAAACTGATATACAAATATATATGTATAAATACACATACATATTATATATGATATACATATATCACACACATGTGTATATGTACATATATGATATATATGATATATAATCTCATATATGTATATGATATGTATCTTTTTTGTGTTTTCTGAGCAATCTTCCAACGTGCTTTAGTGTCTGTCATTATTATAAGTTTTGTTTACAATTTCTAGCTGAATTCTTCTTACCACTGTGTTGCTCCAAGTAAACAAGTATGCATGTTCTGTCTCTCTTTGGAAGCATCTCTCTCTCTCTCTTTATAGGTCAGGATATTTTATTGCCTTATAACTTCAGCTTCCTAATGGACTTAAGAAAAGTCATAAACTTACGGTGTGTCAGGCATTCTGCTTTGTTTTTGTAAGAATGAGAGTGATACTGGGGCACAGTGGCACATGCCTGTAATCTGAGTGACTAGGATTATTGAGGAAGGAGGATCAAAAGTTTAAAACCAGCCTCAGCAACTTAGAAACTGTCTCAAAATTAAAAATAAAAAGGTCTGGAGATATGGCTCAATGGTTAAGTATCCTTGGGTTCAATCCCCTGTCCAAAAGAAAAAAAAATGAGAGTGATGAGTAATGTCCTTTCCAGCTTCCTCAATTTCATATGAAACTTCTAAACTAAATCCCTTTATCCATGTAATGAATTTTGCAGAGAAGACTAAAGAAGGAAGAAGAAGGAAGGAAGGAAGGTATGAAGGAAGGAAGGAAGAAAGGAGAATTGTTTGCACCAATGTAAACAAGCTTCATGAATTTTACCATGTACATATTTTATATCAAGCAACTGATTTTGTAAAACCAGAACAACTTATTGAAATCTCAATGACTGCTGACCAAGAGTCTCTTATTAAAGTTAGGGAAATGTCCTTCAGGTTGAAGTATACTCATTTTCAGTGGTCCATATATTGCCTGATTTCTTCCATAGTCTGAATATAAGATTTATCCAACTAAGGGATAAACATTACAGCAGCATCTCAGACTGTACTTGAAAAACTTTCATTTCCTTTTTCTGTACAACTTGGAGCTATGCTGATTTAGAGATATCTGTTTTTCAGGGATAAAAGCTGTTATTACAAATTATCACAAATATTCCACTAAATTTAGTTTTAGAAACTACTACTGGTCTATTTAGGGTTCTTGTGACACTACTTAAATAGGGAAATTGTGGGGCTAACATTAATTGCACTGATTGATTCTGATTATTAAGGGAAAATATGGTTGGCCCTACACAACAGCAGCCAAAAGAACATAATAGGAGACCAGGCGATCTCCTGGGCAACCCTTGGTATTGACAAGTCCAGAGGAAAGGTTAATTGAGATCTACATCATACAGACAGGACTATCTAGGAGCTTGAAAATTCTGGGAATGAAGTTTCAGGTCTCCTGACCAGCAGAACCCTGTGCTTGCTGCTGCCTGGGAGCAATGGTAACTTAAAATAAAAAGTAGAGGAAGGAAATTATTAAACCAGCTACAGCCTTGAAAACAGATGCAGAAGTAGGAATATGGCACTTAACTGCATTTCATCATTTGGTATATTCTGTATATATTTTTTCCAATCCCTTTTTCATGCTTTTTAAAATATAGAGCATGTTGTGATAATATACTTCATAATTTAATTCATAAGTTTCATAATGTTAGGACAAATCACAGAAGAATGACATGTTATTTTGGTTAGTGAGGCTCATGAATTCATACTTGGGGATAGTCAAGAGTGGCAGATCATGACATCCAACCTCTGGGAGAGACAGGAAGGCTTTTCATACATCCACACACTCCCCTTCATTTCTAAGTCTTCTTTCAATTGAATCTGTCCTATGTGAACTGTTCTAGCTAATGGTCAACGTGTGAAAGTGACATGGACCACTTCTGAGTCAACATAGTGAAGGGCTAGATGCTTCCTTCATCATTTCCTTCCTCTACTATTGAAATCTTGGAGGTGATGTGTCCAAGGTGGTATAGCCACAAGACAAAACCAGGCTGAGCTGGACAATGGGCATATTACTTTTGTGAGTTAGAAATGTTTACTGTGTTAAATCACTGGGTTTCAAAATTGTTATGACTACAACTTATATAACTCATTCTATCAAAAGTAATTACCTAATATAAATTGTCAGATTGATGAACATATAGAGTTATATTTTATGATATAATTAGAATCATACTTTGCATACAATTTCATATTTACTTTTTTTTACTTGAACTTCTTTGGTATTTAAATAGAAAGTTGTGAGTAAATCTACTATGCATTTTTTATTTGCTATCACATTAACCCAGAAATTTTCATCTCTATGCTATAGGTTTATATGTGTGGGTGTGTGCATGTATATATACATATATGTATATATAAAGAGAGAGAAAGAGAAACAGAGACAGGTACAGAGAAAGACACACACACAGAGGTGAGGGAGGACAGAGATTAATAATTAGGAGATCAGAATAAATTAATATAACAAATTCTTTCACAGCTTTCATTGAAGTCCTTCATTTCCTAAGAAAAATACAAGTCATGCTACTTACACCTTGATTCAGAGACCAAATCAAATTCAAATAATCCATAAAAAGACTGACATGCATTTGACCTTCATGTCAATGTTCCTTAAAATGCCCAAGAAAAACAAGTACTTGACTTTAATAGTCCTTTTTTATTAAGATTGTTCCTATACAAAATAAAGTATTGGTTACAGGCACAATGACTTTTTCTAATTAAGTTTTTCTTTAAGAATATGCAGGACTTTTATCCTCCCTGCCTAGTTTTGTTTTGTTTGTAAAAGTTTTTAAATAGATGAAAACTTTATGTGTTTTTGTTGAAAGGTCAGGAGAATAGTCCAGGTCTAAACATATTTTGCTGGTTACCTCATTTGTGAAATGGGAACAACTGGACAAGGTAGTCTCTGAGGTTTTTTTCTGCTCTAAAATTCTGTGATTCCGCTATTAGAAAAAAAGTAAAGTTTTCAGAAAGTGTATCCAGGGGTAATTTGATGTGTGGTAACTTTTATGTCTTTGGGCTTTCCAAGTGATGTAATAATAGAATATTTCCCTCTACAGTAGAGAAGCGACCATGAAGATAGAGAAGATCAGAGTCTGCTGTAAGTAACACTTCTTGTCACTCTTTGTACCTGGACACAAACATATCACTTGGCAGCAGGGATATATTTGAAGCCCACTAGATCTGGTTCCCAGGCTTTTCTGCTGCTAAAACCCCTGCTCAACTGAAAGCATTTCTTCCCAGCTCTCCTCCAAGGCTGCGCCTCCTTCAATATCCATTGCTTTCCTCCATGACAGCAGGGAGTGTTCTCTTTCTTACTAATTCCACTGGCAACAACACAATAAAAAAAAAAAAAAATGGAGAATCTTCTATTTAATGGTGTCCTAAATAAAATGGGGGAGAAAAAAAAGAAATCACAAGACTTCAGTTGATCTATCAGCAGGCACTGCCTCCCCAGCACTTTCTCCAGATTTATGACATGGAACTGAGCACTGTGCCTCCAATCGAGGAAAAGGTCTGACACACTCATCCTCATAATAAGGAATTTGGTTTACAGTCCCTTCCGAGGTAATTATATTTTAAAACAGACCTAATGGGAAAAGATAGACTCCAACACAAGCAAATGAGACTCCAATGCAGTTATTTTACATATCAGAAGAGGAAGGACTGGAATAGAGTTTCTTAGCAGTCCTCATCTTTTGAAGTAGGGAGACTGGCCTGAGTCTCTCCCTGCTCATTGAGTCTAATTACACATTGCTTAATCTTGGAGCAAATTCTTTAGACCACCCATTGCTTCCAGGCACTTCCTGATGTTGCTCTCTGAAGACTGCATGTAAGCCAGATGCTTTACTAAGCAGTTCAACTCTTATGGATGAGATTTTGTGGTCCTGGTTTAATGGCTTTTTCCTGCTTCAACTCACGTTTTAATGATCAACAATCATCATGGTAAAGAGGCAAATGAGTCTTCTGTTGTTCTCATTATCCAAGCAAAATCCATCAACCCACAAACTAAATCCCATTCAAAACCCAGGCATTCTCTTCCCAGGGAACCCCTCTCAGATAGAGCAGGCCACATCACTATATCCTGAGCTTGTCTGGCTGGAGCTGTGTGAAGCCCTTACTCATAGCTAGATACGGAGAACTTTGTCATACTGCAGAAATCCTACAACCTAGCAATTAAAACCACATCATCTTCCACTGTTAACTTGTTAGATGAAATCAGAGAAAAATAGAATTTTATTTTAATTATCTGATATAGATTCTTGGATAAACAGACAAACACAGAATAGCAATTTATTGGGGGAAAACAAAATGAGACAAAGTTATGAGATTTGAATCCAGAAATTCGTGATTTAAATCTTTTCAATTTAATTGTTATGTGGCCTCAAATAATTAACTAGCTCCCTGGACATCTATTTACTCATCAGTTAAAACAACAGGAACATCAATAACAGCAAATGAAATAATACCTATCTTTTGTTCTGTTTGTGTGAATTAATTACAAGAAAAATAAAGATGCTAGATATTGTACCTGTCCAACAGTACCAGATTCCTTTTCTTCCCCATAATGCCCTTGCCCCGTGCCTTTATTCTTAGTACTATATGGGACCAGAGTTTTTTCCCTCAGAAGACATCTTTTATAAGTGCCATCTTCTAGTAGATTAATAAGATATTTATTAAGCACATGAGTAATTTTCTATGTGTTGTGGAAGATGCAAGGAAATAACTTGAACTCCAGATAACAATTCAAACATATGAAACTGCTTAATTTCTTAGGAAAAAACTATGTTTAAAATTTTTCTTAATTAAAGTTATGAACAGCATGTAGTCTTAAAGCCCCCAGGAGGACTACCTTCATTTCATTGTGACAAGATAAAGGAGACAGACTCCATTTTGCATTTAGGCAAACATGTCTTTTTTCTCTGTGATAAAAATTTTAAAGTTTGGATAGTCTTATGTATAAGCAGAATCAATTGGCATATGGTAACAACCATTTCACTGGAAAAATGAGTAACTTTTTTTTTTTACTGATTCAGAATATAGCAAGGCCTCCAGTAGCTGCCCAAACCCTCCCACTTGGCCATCTCATACCATGCTTAAAGTCTTATTGACTGTCACATTGCTCAAATCATGGGCTTTTTTTCAGAACTAATAAAATTATGATAGTTATACAATCTGAGCTTACCATGTAGGGAAGGTGCTGTAGTTTGGATGATAAATGATCTTCAAAGCCCCATATTTTAAAGGCTTGGTTCCCATGTCGCATTAGTGAAAGATGGTGGAATCTTGGGGAAGTGGAGCCTAGTGGGAGAAAGTTAGGTCATTGTGGGTGTTCATTGTATGTGAGAATGGGGCCCCTCTTTTTTTTTCTGTTTCCTTCCTTTTTTATTAGGTGAGTGATTTTGCTCCAACATGCAAACTTGCCATGATATGCCACCACAGACCCCAAACTGTGAGTCCAAGCAAACATTTTTGTCTTTATAAATTGATTATCTCGGGCATTTTATTAAATCAACAGAAGGCTGCCTGAAAGAAAATTTGGGGTAAGGTTTAATGAACTTTTGGTCAGGAAACACTCAGGATATTAAAAATTTAATTTATGCTGAATTCAGTATACTTTAAATGGACTGACAATTTTTAAAATGGTTACATGTTTGATCAGAAATGGCATAAAATTTAGAGAGCCTGCCTGCCTGTCCACAGAGGGCAAGAAGCATGTGGGAGGAAATTGAAATTCAATAGTTCTTGCAAAAACCATTGGATTCTGATGCTTTAGAGCTCTTTCTTATGTGGGCTGAGATTTAGCCTTCCTACAGCATACTCCACATCAATCATGGAGTAAGATCATTTAGAAAATGATGCATATTGTAAACAATTTTTTATTTAAGGATGAGAATTCTTTTCTTTCTGAAATAGTCACCCTTGTGCTTATTTTCCTTCAGTGACACTGGAATTTTCACAGAATATTGGATTTCTTTTTGGAAAAAGCACATCCTTAAAGCAAAAAATAAAATTGTTATGGATTTACTGTTAATGAACTTGGTACAAAACAAATGATCAAATTATAGGCAAACCTCAGAATCAGTTTTTGTTTGTTTTATGAGATATTAGATACAAAGAGAGTATGATAGGGATACTTACATATGTAAAAATTCACCACGTTGCATATTATACTGTAAATTATAAGTAAACAACATGGAGTATAGTAAGTATTGCAATTATGAAGCATAATAATTAAGCAGAAAATTTTTTTTCATCATCCAAATTGAGGGATTATCAGTACTATGGAGGGACCCTTTCTTCTTTTGCATAAATACATCCCTTTTTCTGCCTTTTGTGAAGTATCCATCTCCCGAATTTTATGTTTGTTGTTCTCTTTCATTTCTTTGTTCTTTATTACACATGTAATTACACTGAACAGCATTACTTCTACTGGTTCATGAATTTTGTATGTAAATGGCATCACATGGTTTGTATTCTGTAGCGATTTTCTTTGTTTCATCAATATGAGATTCATCCACGTTGAAGTGTGGGCTGTCATTCCAGCACTCAGATAAGATGGAATCATTCTGTAACATTAAAGTTAAAGGAATTAAATGACTGGTTGCCAGAGATGTTCTCCTGAAGGCTTTAACACTTCTAGACCATGTGAAGAAGTCCTTGGGACTTTGGTTATATAGATGGGGCATGTGTTTATATATGTGTGTATGTGAGATGTGTGTTGGTGAAAGTTTTACTAGGCTCATAAGGTGAGTTGGGACTGACCTCTCTTTTTCAATTCTCAGGTAAAGTTAATGAATATTGCTATAATCCCTTCATTAACTGATAATTAGCATTGTTATATAAAATCATTTTAGCTTAATGTTCTTATTGTTAGGAAATTTTAAATTATTAATTTATTTTGAGTTGTACTTACAGGATTATTCAGCTTTCCTAGTTTGTCTTTGCTTCTTCTATCCTATCTCCCTGAGTTCTATAATCTGGTCTGTGTGTAAAGGTCAAAAAGTTTTCCACTTTCAGGAAAACTGGTATTCTTTGTATCAGCAGGCAGGAGCATTTGGGGTCTGTATTTCTGCTGCAGATAACAGATTGTGTGATGAGGAATGTAACGTATTCTATTGACTTAGAATGGCCAGGGATACAAGTAAATTGCTTTTAAGGTGACTGGTTGGGGGCCTGCACAGTTGTTCCAGTTTATAGAATTATTACCTTATCTTCTTCATGTTCCCATTGTTTACATCTCTCTGTTACCCATCATATACTCTATCCTATTTCAATACCTAAAATTATTCATTGTCCTTTTTTGTTGTTTCCTTTGCTAGAGATTTGACAATTTTGTTAGTCTTTTCAAGAATTTTTTTTATTGTATTATTGTTTTGTGTTTAATGTCTACTTTTACCCATCGTAGTTCATTCTAAGTTCTTGGGGTTATTTGTAATATTTTAAGATGGATTCTCTTCTCATGGATTTTCAGCATTTTTTCTCCATTCTGAGTTTATAAAAGCTCCACATTTCTCTTACATAATACTTTTTTGCATTACATGACTTGATAATTTCTAATTTTAAAAAGATTTATTTTTTTACTTATAAGTGATTTAAAGGTATTTTAAAACATGTATATATTTTAAGTTATCTTTTATAATTCATTTGTAATTTGATAGTATTATGTATAGAAGGTTTAGTTTATATGGTGGCAATTTTAAAAAAATGTCTTGAAACATCTTTTTGTAGCTTGATATACAGCTAACGTTCGTGAATGTTACATGTTCACTTACAAACAATGTGTATTACCCATTTCTTTAGAAAAGGATTCTATACCTTTATTAAACGAGCAGTTGTGTTCTAAAATACCCATTGATTTTGACTTTCCTTGATCTCTCATGTACCGACAGTTTAATTAATCACACTGATGATAAATTTATCAGTTTTTTCTATTTGTCAACTTTTAAGAACATATTTTGGGCTGGGGATATAGCTCAGTTGGTAGAGTTCTTTCCTTGTGTGCACAAGGCCCTGGGTTCAATTCCCAGCACCACAAAATATAAATAAATAAATAAATAAATACTAACATATTTTGAAACAATCATATTAGTTGGATACAACTATAGGATAATTATATTTTCCTGATAAGTTAATATTTCTGTCACATGAATCTCTATCTACAATTACTTTTGCCTTAAATAACTATTTTATATAGCTACTACCATCCTCTTTGGTTTGTTGTGTGCCTGATATATCTTTTCTTTTAAAATGTGAAATATAGATATATTATACACATTTGAATATATACCCATATATGCACCACCCAACCTCAACCACTGGTAAGTCATACCAACATTGTTTCATCTGTAACCTCATTCACTTTTTCTTGCACTCCCTCACCCCAGATCATATTGAAGTGAACCTCAGTCATCATTTCACTGTAAATATTCAATGCATACACTTAAAGTACATTTGTAAGATATAATCACAATATTATTTCCACACTTAAAAATTAACCATAATTCCTTAAATGCTATGAAATATTTAATCATAGTTAAATATCCTTAATTTCCCCATATTGCTTAGTTTGAATCTGGATTCAAAAAAGAACCTTACATTGTAATAGATTAATATAGCTGTCAAATCTCTTTTAATGAATAGATAGCTATTCCCCAAGTCTTATTGAAAACTGGGTTGTTTTTTTCCTATAGACTTCCCCATATTCTGAATTTTGATTAGTGTATCATTGTAAAAAAAAATCCACATTCCTTTTTCTTCTGTGCTTGGTATGTGTTTTCCTATCATATTTTCATATTTTAACTTGAACCTTCATATATTCTCATGTTTTAGGATTAAAACTTTTACACAATATATATTAGGTTTTATAGTCAACTTATGGTTGTTTTGGCAATGTTATTTTGGTTTTATTTTCATCATATTATCTTTTGTTTTTCTATTAATTCCACTTTTGTTCTTTGATCTTGCCCTTTTTTGAATTGATAGTGATTTTTAAAATTTTCCTTAATTTAAAAATGTCTGTTGGCAGCCTTTGTAACAAATGGTGCTGGGAAAAGTGGAAATCCTTATGTAGAAGAATGATACTAGACCCTTATTCTCTCACCCTGCATAAAAATTAACTTAAAATGAAATCACAGTTCTACGAATTAGTCCAGAAACTATGCAACTAGACATATGCAACCAGTCAACATTCCAGCATGTAGGCACAGGCAACAACTTTCTCAAAAGGACCCCTAAAGTTCAGAAAATAATGCCAAGAGTTATAAATGGAATGGCATCAAATTAAAAATCTTCTGCACAGCAAAGGAAACAATTAGGAATGTGAATAAAAAAAACATGTGGAATGGGAGGAAAATGCTACTCTCTTGACAGAGGATTAATATCTAGAATATATAAAGAACTCAAAAAACTTATACACAAAAATATAAAACAACCCAATTAATAAACAGGCAAATGAGTTAAACAGACACTTCTCAAAAGAAGAAATACAAATGGCCAAAAATATATGAAAAATGTTCAACATCATTAGCAATTAGGGAAATGCAAATCAAAACTACACTGAAATTTCATCTCACACCATTTAGACTGGCTGTCATCAAGAACATAGGTAATAATAAATGCTGGAGAGGATATGGAGAAAAAGGAACACTTTTACACTCTTGGTGGGTTTGTAAATTAGTACAACCACTATGGAAATCAGTATGGAGATTCCTCAAACAGCTAGGCATGAAATCACGATATGACCTGGCCATTCCACTTCTCAGTATTCATCCTAAAGAATTAAAGTCATCATATCATACCACAGTGATACATGCATACCCATGTTCATAAAAGCACAATTCATAGCCAGATTGTATGAAGTGATAAAGAAAATGTGGCGCATAAATACAGTAGAGATTTATTCACCCATAAAGAAAAATAAAAAAGATGTCACTTGCAGGAACAAGGATGGAATTAGAGAGCATTATGTTAAGCAAAACAAGAAAAACTCAGAAGGTTATGGGTCATATGTTTTCTCTCATATGCGGAAGCTAGAGAAAAGAAAAAGAAAGATGGAGGCAGATCTAATGAAAATCAAAGGGAGATCAGGAGAGGAAAGGGTTCAAGGGGCAGGAAGTGGGGAGGGAGGGGGCAAAGTACTGGGGAGTAATATTGACCAGAATATGTTGTTATATTGTTTATTGTGTGCATGTATGAATATGTAACAACAAATCCTGTCAGTATGTAAAACTATAATGCACCAATAAAAAAGTGGGGAAAAAGAAACAAATTTTTTTTAAAAGTAAAAAATAAAAATAAACAAATAAATTAAAGTCTGTTGGTTTGTGTTACATGTAATCTTTCTCCCACCATTTTCCATCTTGGAAAACCTGTTCTTTTCTGATTTAGCGTTTTGTCACAAATATTTTTTTTGTTTTACTTAAAAATAATGATGAGCATGAATTGAGTGCTGTTCTGAATGCTTTGCATAAATTATATGTTTGTTATACACAAATTAGTTAGGCTCTCTTTATTTTTACATTTCACACACGAGGAAACTGAGGCACAGAGCAGTTATGTGATTTACCCAAGGTCACATGATCACATGGATAGTGAGGTGCAGACCAAATTTGAGTGCAAGGTTGAACTCCAGAGTCTTATTTCTTGCTTAGTTTAAGATTTAGGCCTGCGGAGTCAGGGTCATGGTCAGTATGCTCTTCGTGTTGTCCACAGCACAAGCCCAAAACAAAGTAGGGGCTTAAACATTTTTTGAATCTAAATCTCTGACATATCTCTCCCTGGTCCCAGTATAGGAATTATTTTGGACAATGGGAAACCCTGTCTTCAAGAGATATACCCCACTCTCCTCCTCTTCTACTTGGTATAACTTTCCCCCTCAAAATCCATTTGTTGGTTGCCAGATTTAGCAAGCAAAAATATAAATTGGTCATTTAATATAAATTTCAGATAAGCAACAAGTAATTTTTATTTTAAATACATGCTTTACAATACTTGAAGGCATACTTTTACTAAATAATTCTTTGTTACCTATTTGAAATTCAAATTTAACTGGCCACCCTGTATTTTATCTAGCAGCTGTACATGGAGATTATCTGGTCAAAATATATTGCTGCTGATACTGACCCATTGACCCAAGTTCTTTTATCTCTTACATTGGGTATGAAAATAGTGGCAATGAGAAAAATCGGTACTGTCTTCTTACGCTGCCCTCCTCTTCCATCATTAGCCTGATTCATTCTCCTGTTTTGATTGATTAAAAATACATGCCATGAATGACCATAAATTATAGATTTGTTTTATGATTTCCCAGCTTGTTCTACTCAGTCATCCACAAACAACTTTATGCTTTCAAAGCTTTAGTAATGCTTTTGTTTTTAAATGAATTTTCCTACTCGAAACTCTTCAAATGATAAATTATTTCCTAAAGAG
This sequence comes from Callospermophilus lateralis, assembly GCF_048772815.1. Taxonomy (NCBI): domain Eukaryota; kingdom Metazoa; phylum Chordata; class Mammalia; order Rodentia; family Sciuridae; genus Callospermophilus; species Callospermophilus lateralis. The sequence goes on along the minus strand of NC_135317.1, from coordinate 53,591,782 downwards.
AATCTAAAAGTAATAAAGAAAAATTAGAAACTTCATGAAAATAGAAAGAAGAGAAAATGAAAATCTTTAATTACCTTATTCAGATGCCACCATTATAGATATTGGTGTTTAATCTTTTTCTTCTTTTTTTTTTTTGAATCTTTTGAAATCATAGCTTAAACAAATGCAAATTAGACAAAGTCTGAGAGCTAAACAAACTTTTAGCAGTTTCTAATTTTATATTGTTGCAAATAACTTTAATTAACATTGCATTTTTAATTCATTTTTAGTATCATATATATGGTGGTCTCTATTCTATGTATGGAGCTACAATAATGAATATAACAATATCTTTACCACAGATGACTAACAGGGGACATATAAAATTGCCTAGAAGCCAGATATGCTCTTTAATAGTACTCCAAGGGCATTCCCATGCACACAACACAAATGGCTTCCCACTGCATTTAGAAATAACCACCACACCTTGGTATTTCCAAACTTATGACTTCATATTCCACCACTCTCTTCCTGTTCCCCACAGTCCAGGAATTCTGGAACAAGAAGAACTGAGCATATTCCTGCCCCATGACATTTGTACTTCTGCTATTCAAAATGCTTATCCCTGCAAGCCCCACCACCCATTCACCACACATTCAGGTCTCTGCTTAAATGTCACCTTATAGCACAGGTCTCCCTTCATCTTTCTTCCTAAAATAGCAACACCTTCTCTTCCGACTTATTCGTTTCATTTTCTTTCATAGCACCCTGCCACTTCATATGTTGCATATTTGCTTATACATTTGGCAATTTTATGTGTCCCCTGTTAGTTGTGAGGGTGTAAGAGTGGAAACAGGAATACTGGTTAGCATGCCCTTGAAGCAGGTGTGAGTCGAAATGATGGTGATCTGGGCTGAATGTGGAATCATGGAGATATAAGAAGTCAATTCAAGGTAGTTTCCAGTTGGTATTGACTGTACTTGCTGATAGAAAGTGAAGGAAAAGTGGGGTTGAGGGGATTTACAGTTTTAGTCTTTTGTCTGGATGTGAATAAACATAAAGCCATTCTCTAAGATAGGAAAGACTAGACGTTCTGTGTGTGTGTGTGTGTGTGTGTGTGTGTGTATGGTTATGTGCACGTAGGATGCACAAAGTAAAGGATGGTGGTGAACAATTAGTAGTTGTTTTGGCATATTAAGTATGAGACACTATGCAAATATGAATTATGTAAATGAAGATGTCTAGTGGACAGCTGAATACACAATTCTTTGAGCTCAGAGACGAAGATAGAGCATAGTGCCATGTTGGAGCTGGAGGAAAAAGGATAACAATAAATAACACTGATCTGTCTTTACTTGAAATATTGATATTTTGTCAATGCTGCACTTGGGGGTCTTCATTTGTGTTTTTCTAAATATTATATAACATATTATTTATTGATTAGTTAATTATATTGATCATTAATTTTTTGATATCCTTTAAATTTTAAGTTCAAAGGTAGTGTCTCACTTGCCTCACCCTGCAATGCCATATTGACAGAATTTTAAATCATGAGCCTGCTTGAGATCATGTAGTGAGGGAGTATAGATAAAGAAGTCAAGAGATAAATGCTCAGCAACAGAGCAGGACTAGCTAGTGAATTGGGAAAACAACAGGGACACGGAATGTACATTTATCATTATTAACAAAAATCACCATCATGGTGCAAATGCATTAATTTCTCATCTCATTTAACCATTATAACAATTATACAGAGATAAGCAATATTTTATTCCTATTTGGTAGATGAGGGAATGAAATTTTAAGATGTCCAGTGTCAATATGACCCCAGAATCGGCTAAGTATTTCTTGACCACTTACTCTATCCCATTCTTTTTCTATACCTTTATTCTGCTCTTCATTGTGGTGTTCTTTTCAATTTTGGCCTAATAACAGGTAGAGTAGACACATGTCTACTGAATTGAATTAGATGAAAGAAAGGGCATCTGTTAAGGGGAACTTCAAGTCACGGAGTACAAGTTAATGAGACCCTTGCTGTATTAAAAAGTCTGGAGCATATTTTGTTCTCATTTCATCTATTTAAAAATCCTTTCCTACTTTGCATACTACTTATGCTTCCATCTCAGTCTTTCTGGCTTCCAGCTCAAACAAATTTTTTTTCTTGATTTCAGATAAACCATTTATCCACACTTCTTTATTTTTCTCATATTAATGTACCATGCTGATGTTAAGATTCGTTATGATATGCTTGAGGTTCAAGTATGATGATTTTCCTCCACTGAACAATAACCTTGTAATATGTAACACTTACTCAATATTTACAATGAGCCAGGCTCTGTGCTAAAAGCCTGTCATGCATTCTCTCATTAAATTTTAAGCACCATCTTTGGGCTAAATACTATTATTATCAACTTTCTTTCGATGTAGAAACGGAGATTTACAGTGGTTTGTTAGATAATTTGGCCTAAGTTATAAAGCTAGTAAGTTTCAGAGACTGAATTGAATGGAGAAGCTCTGAGTTCTTGACCACACTCTCCTGCCCTCCTTGTTAAAACCTATCTCTATTTTTGCTGGAATTTTTTTTTTTTTTTGTGAACTAGCCATGGTTAGAGAAAACTTTCAGGGTAGACCAATCTTTAAATGACTTATTCCTTTTCTTTTGTGTCCCTCACATTATTGAATCCCCCTAGAATTTTGTACTCCCATTCATAATAGCTCAGAGTGGCCAACATAGATAACTCCAGGGTTAATGCATTCCTGCAGTGGCAGAACCTGTGTATTTCTTTCAAACTCTGCGGGAAGCCTGCTTTCCTCTTTTCCACATTATCAAGTCAGCATTCTGCATCAAACACCTTTCTCAAATTGACCTGGCCCTTCGAATAAGCTGGCAGTTCTTTTTAAGTATAAACTTGGAGTCAGAAAAAAATATTTCCCAACTTCAACTAATAGAGGGTGACAGGATGTTTATATTTATATTCTGGTGTTTTTTTTTGTTTGTTTGTTTGTTTTGTTTTTTGTTTTTTAATGTCCTGTACAGGCTCTCAACACCAATAGCAAGCCTATGTACAGCAGGACAGCCACAGACCTGGTAAAGTTTTCATGACATCTGAAAGCAGAGGGGGGAAGGCATATGTCTTTAACTGCCAACAGAATGCCAGGCTGTACAAAGTGTCAATGTTCACCGAAATATTCTGACTCCTATATGGTACCTCTGAGGTGGTGTTTATGTGGTACTTCTCCTTTCCCTCAGGACATCTGGGCAAAGCATTTAATAATTTTTTCTCATCCTTTGTCCTGAAACTTTTCTTTCTCCATCTCTGAAGAAATTTATGTCTCCAATAGCCAAGGAGTTTATTAACAGAACAATTCCCCAACTTGGATTTGTCCCTGCAATAAATGGACCAGTCAGCAATTGTGTTACCATCAAGTCCCTTCTCTTCTTTGGATACCTTTTTCCCCCCAGTCCTACATGATCATATCCTTTTATGGGCACACTCATATTTATTACCTCTCAGCAGTTCTCAAATGCCTTTCTTTGGACAGATAGTATCAGAACCACTGTGATCACTAATGAAAAACAGGGACCATCAGGTCACACCCCAGAGCTATACAATCAGATTCTCTGAGGTTTGACCCAAGACTAGATATTTTAATAGGCTCTTAGGTGAGTTATCTCAATATCAGCTGTCCTGCTGTGTGTCTACTGCTACCTCTTAAACCGCCCTGCTCAGAATCTCAAGAATTTTACTCAGACATCTTTCAGCACAGAGATCTCTGGTCCGTTAACCCCACACTGTGTTTACCTCACTCTTCTCTGTCTTCCTGTTCTTGCTTTACTTGTTCCTCCTGCTGGAAATTGCTGAACGACAGCAACATTGACATCATGTTCTACTTACTTATCTTTTTCTCTCTCCCTGTAAATTTCTTGGAAAAAATTTGAATTCTGTTTGTCTAGCCACCTCCCTATCATGTGCCTGTACTTGAGCAGCTAATATTTCAGAAGACCACAAAACAGGCCAAAGGGTCAAATTTAAATAATCATCAAGAATTTTATATGGCTATTCAGTGCTGAGTAAATACCCACCATGCTCCCCCATGTCACTATTTCACAGCCTTTTTCCTCTTCTTAAGTGTCTAAGCCTCTCCTCCAATTCTCAAAATAGATGCACTCAAAAAAGAAACTCTTCCTCTTGCCACAAAATCTTCCAGCAGCCCACCTGCATCTGGACCCTGCGCTTCCTTTTGCACATCCTGCACTGGACAATGTGTCTTGGCTTCTATCTTGCTTTGGATCTCATTTGTCCTTCCATTAGCAAGAATTTTATTTCTGCTATTCCCTTCACAATTCCTTTGCCATACCACCAGTTTTTTTTCTTTCTCTTCTTCATCATTTCTATTAGCAGATAGACATGCCCTCACACCATTTAAAAATGACTTTTTTTTTTTTAAATCTCATGTGTTTCCTTACCTACTGCCTCATTTTGTGGTCATCTTACAGTGAAGGGGTTGTTTAATTTTTTGAGATTTGAATTTCTATATCATCTATTTCATATTCCTGTCTAATCCCACTACAACAGAGGTGTTGACTCCAGCCAACACATCATTAAAATATAAGATCTCCAGTGAGTTTCATCTGAACAGCTACAATTTCAAATCTCCATTCTTCCCCGTATTCTACATCTCCTTGGCACTGCTGATACAATTAATTTTCTCATCTTCTTTGAAATACTTTCTTCTTTAGGCTGACAGTTTTCTGGTTATCTTCTCTATCACAGATTTCTCTTCATTACTCTTTTTTTCTTGAAAATCAAGGAGACATCTTTGATTCCATTATTTTCTTCATATCCAATATCTGACTGGCCAACAGGTTTAGTCAGCATTTGTTCAACACACATCCTAAGCCAAATGATTTATCATCATCCTTATTCCTATAATCCTAGGTCAAGTCACAGTCATCTCTTACTAAACAACTAAAATAGACATTTTCCTTCATTTGAAGAAGTCTGGACAAAGCAAACCACATTAGCCTTGTGTAAACATGAATCTAATAACAGTATTTTCTTGCTTAGTTAAAATCCATGTTAGGTTTCAACAAGTTAAAATATACCTACTTTACCATGTCCTGAAGTGTTCTCTGGTAATTATACTGAATATCTAATATGAGCTAGATATAGTTAAGTATTGGAAAGATATTAGTGAATGAAATTAAAATATTTCTGTGGCTTATGCTCTAATCCAAAGGCAGAAATAGAGAGAAAATTCATTTGGCTCTCTGAGGGAAAGAGATCTTCAAAGAGAGGCACATCACTGGAAGGGACCTAACATGGGAGTGAGTTGTGAAATGGCCAGGAGTCAGTGTATTCCAGTGGAATGAGCAAGTGGGATGGTTGTAGGTATGTATTAGTCAGGAACAGAATCAACAGGAAGTATAATTATAAAAAGGGGATTTATTAAGTTGAATCATGCAACCAGAAGTTGGATAGTCCACAATGGCCATCTACAGGTTGGAGAGCTGGAAGAACCAGTAGCTTCATAGTCCAAGAGGCTGAAGCTCCAGAACAAGAGAATCAATGGTGCCACTCTAGATCAAGATCAAAGGCTTCTGGAGAATCACTGGTAGGGTCCACTTTGGAAGCATGAAGAAGGAGAGTTCAATATCATCAGAAGATTGCAGCAGCAATCAAGAACCCATTCAAGAAGAATCAAGCTTGCATCTGCTGCTGCTTCCTTGTTCTTCCAATTTTTATTGCATCCAAACCATCATCTTATTAAACCGTGCTTGCAAAACTTAGGGAGGGTCTCCAACTCAGTTGGCTATTCCATGTGCAGATCATTCCTAGACACACCCTCATTGACACAGCCATAAACCTCTTAATCCTGGGGATCTCCTAATCCAATCAAGTTGAAAATTAAAATTAACCATTACAAAGAGACAAGGTCAGAGTGATAATAGCAATGGAGGTGTGTGAGATGTAAAACGTAGGACATTGTTGCCATGTTGAGAGCTTTATTTTTTAATCTGGGTAAGACAAGAAGAGAGGTTTTGAGCAGAAACTTGAACATTTTGAAACAGAATTACCTTGGGGCCCTTGATAAAAATTAACAAAAGATGTAAAGTTGAGATATTAAATAAACTGTTACAATAATCTCCTTGAGCGGTTACAGTGGCTTGGATCAGGGTGTAACAAGGAAGGTGGTCTGAGGTGGTCAGATGTTGGGTACATTTTGAGGGTAAAGTCATGATTTACTGACACTGTGGGATATAAGAGAAAAGGAAGAGTCAAAGATGATGCCATCATTTCTGGTCTGAGTAATTAGAAGATTTGAGGTGCCATTAATTGTATTGGGGGAGATATAGGAAGGGCAGCTTACTAGGTTATGGCAGAAGTTGGATTTCAACCATGTTATTTTAGAAATACATAAATAGTAATCTGGTCACTGTCTAATTTTCTGATAAGCCTACGACCCCAGAGACACCCTCCTTTCAGCTTTACAGCAAGACATCCAGCTAAGCAGCACCTTGATTCCTGACACACAGAACTGTGAGACGATAAATTGTGTTGTTTGAAGCTGTTAAGTTTGTGCTAATATCATTACACAGCAAAAGAGAACAAATACAGCAAATGTGTGGTGCCATTGTGTGATTTATCAAAGGATTTTATTGTTTTAAAGAGTGACCTCTTCAGTACATTCAAAATGTGATTTTATTTATCAGAGTGAAATTTAAAATTTATCAGAATAACACATATGGTATAAGGTGAGGTATTTTTTTTTTGTACGATCTAGACTTCAGGATATGCATATTTTTTCTTTGGAAATTTGTATTTTATTCATTCCCCACCCCCCATTTTTATCCTTTTTTTGAAAGGACATTTATTTCTGTAAGCCTGATTTTTAAATCTTGCACATCTCATACTGGTTTAGTGGAGGGTAGTTAAAAGTACAAGAATTGACATGAAGAATTATTTTTACCAGACAATTTGGAGAAATTCAGATTTGAATTTTATTATACTAAAATATTTTGGAATATGCACATGTGAGTAAGGTGAGAACATTGCTGTTTATATATGTTGGACAATTCATGAAGGTCGAGTGATTGGAAATTGTGGTTGCTTTGAAGTCTCAGGAAATCTGCTACTCTTAGTCTTGCTGATAAAAAAAAAAAAAAAAAGGTATGAGGACAAATGATGCTCGGGCTGGTGCAGGCTGCTGTATCCTGCCAGAAAGAAAGGATCTGCAATCTCAGCATTCTCAGAGATACTGGAGGCTGCCACAGGTAGAGTTTGTTTTCTGCTTACTGTGTGTTTCAGTGTTCTTTCACCAAACACACAAGTGAGTTTTTAAGCATATAAATAGAACAAAACCCACTGACTACCACCATCAGTCAATTCAACTTTCTTGCCTTAATTATGGTAAACTGTTAAGCTGACAATCTTGCAACTTGTACTTTCATCTGCTTTTTATTGCACCAATTTTGCCAATACCTCGAGGTCCTCTTATCCAAATTTTGTTTTTGCATAAATTGTCACTCTTCACCTTTTAAATGATACATAAATTTCAAAATTCTATTTCCAAATGTAAACAAAGAATTATGGCTAAAAATAGGAAGCCAAAAGCCTTTGTTTGAATTCAGAGGGCATGCTCAAAATCAAAGCAGGTCAGATGTTATGAGAGAGGCTCCCCAGTAGTTCACCTGAGAGTGCAGGTAGGAGCATCCCTCAACCACCAGTGGAGAATCAGTGGCCATGGGGCAGTTGATCACAAAACAGAGGATGCTTAATTAAAATCTTGTTTTAAATTTAGGTGGAGATGCAAAGAAGACAGAATCCCACAAGGAAGTCCACAGCACAAATTTCATGAAGCATGTGCTTTAAAAATCAGGAATGTTAATTTGAAATAAAATAGCTGTAACTGAAAACAGATGAATATTGATTAGTACCATACCATGAGAAGTACCACTAAATAAACCACTTTTAAGAATGTTTTGAAGTCTAGGTTACAACACTCAGCAGATCAACTACTGCAATTCTTCCAGGTTACTTTCTCTAAAAGGAGACCATTGGGTGAAACCTTGAATCTGATTTGAGTCTCAAGTGGCTGCCATCCTGAAAGAAGACAATTAATACATGGCATTTTTATATGATACATTTTGATGTGCTCAACAAATAAATTTTAACAGCTGGCTCAGGGGCCAGGGTTCTTTTCATTACAGATGGCAAAGGCATGGGCATGAATAATATGTTTGTTTTATTGGTCTTAGGCTACCATATTTATAATGACATTATCTCTGAAGATGTCAACTTAAAAAGGACTTCTGGCAAAATCACTGGCGAAGACATGTTCAACAAGATACACAGGGTATTTAGTAGGCACTGTATCAATTACAAAAAAAAAAAAAATCATGGCTATGTGCACAGATGGAGAAAAGTCTGGGAAGGAGGGCAAAGCTGAGAAGAGGAATACCTCACACCCAGGCTGTCCATGTACCCAGGAAAAAGACTGGAAACCACTGGATATTTTTCCAAGACACCTCACCTGAGAAAGTTTGCCACTTTTCAGTGTGTTCAATTGGGAGTGTGAGAACCTAAGATTATGAGTTTTGTTTAAAAAATGCTTGCTTAAAATCCTCATCTTTTGAAAAACAAATTTGTCAGGAAACCTGAAATGTCTTTGAAAACTGGCTGTAATGAAACCTGAAATGTCTTTGAAAACTGGCTGTAATGCACAGATGTAATCTGACTAAGCCAAAGGAAAATGTTCATCAGAATTTATTTTTTCAAAATGAACCTCAGGAGCATAATACTGGTGAATCATCAGCCTTCTTCATTGCCATACTGTCATTCTTAATTTGCCCATAAACCACTTTTATGTTGTTTAGTTAAGAATATATTTTAATACTATGATGAACATCTATGATCTCACCACCTAATACAGGAACTAACCATTGATTGCCTACATCTACCAATGAACTTTTCTCTAGCCCATTACCCTCTTTCTCCTCAATATCCTGAATTTTGTTGAGGCTTTGTTTTAAAAATCAATCAATCAATCAATAAAACACATAAACATGTATGTTTAAAGCACAGCAATTGGGTTTAGTTGTTTGTCCCATTTACAGAAATGCTTTTATATTATACAGTCTTCTGGATACTTGCTTTCCTTCACTAATTTCTGTCATTTAGTTATAGCTTGATTTCACGATGATATAACATTTCATTGTGTAAACAAAGCATGATTTATTATCCATTCTCCTCCTGACATACTAGGTAGGGTAAGAATGTTGCTGTTATAAAAGTTTTACCTATATATCACCTGTTGTTTATGTGCAAATTTTTTTGGAGTTTATACATTAGAGTAGAATTACTAGGATTAAAGGGCATGTAAATATTTAACAGAACAATAACAACAAAAGACATCAAATCATTTTCAAAAGTGATCATATCTGTTCATCCTACTGCCATCCATGTGCATTAGGTCAATTTACATTCTTTTCAGTACTTTATATGAGTTCACTGCTTCTTTCCTCTCTCCCCTCCACTCTGTTGTTGAACTCACTGTTGAGTTTTATATTTTGGGTTTTGTATTTTATAATTTTAAAATATCCTTTGGCTATCTTTATGTCTTATATTTATTTGATGAGACTTTGGGTTTTGTTCCAAGTGTTTTGTAATTGCTTGCTGAGGCACTGTTATGATGGCTGCTTTAAAATCCCTGTCAGATAATTCTAACATTTAACATCTCAACACCTTAATGTCAGTGAGATCATGGAAGCCCATGGGCTTCCATGCTTACCTGACAGTACTGAGGTGCATTCACTGGAGTGGTGTCAGAGGAGGCCTGGTGAGAGATGAAAAAATCATCCCCACTCAACAGCAGTAAGGAGAACCACTCTTGGGGTGCCATGGAAACTGAGCAGGAACTTGGACATATACTCCCACCCAGCAGTAATAAAGTTGTATTCCTCTTTCCCTGCAAGAGAGGTATCAGAAGAAGCCAGTTAATAATAGAAAGGTTAAAAAATATCCAGTTTCTTAATACCAAACATCCAGGTTTCAATAGGAAATAATTTAGGAAACTATGAACCGGAAAGAACCAATTACACTTTAAAAGGCCATCAATAAATACCAAAAATAAATCTCCAACCAGATACCAAGACAATTAATTGTTTTTCTAACAAATGATGTGGAAACAATTGGATGTCCACACATAGAAAATGAATTTGGAATACTTTCTTACCCCCATATACAACTTAAAATAGATTAAAGGTCTGAATGTAAGAATAACACTTTCTTACCCCATATACAATTTAAAATAGATTACCTGAATGTAAGAAATAAAACTATATAAATCTTAGAAGAAAAGCTATAGGTAAGTCTTTTGGAGCTTGCATTGGGAAACCATTTCTTAAATGTGACACCAAAGGTATATAAAAAAAAAAAAACCCAAATAATAAAAAAAATAAATTGGATTTTGTCAAAATTTTAAAATTTTATACTTCGATAACATACTTTATATACAACCAGAGATATGAAAAATTGTGCTGTATAATTGTAATAAGAATTGTAATGCATGCCACTGTCATTTATTTTTTTTTAAAAAAATCAATAAAAAAAAGAATATTAGCAAGTAAGAAAAAGACAATCTAAAGAGTAGAAGAGAGCTGGGTATGAAACTCAGTTGCAGAATTCTTACCAGCTTATACAAGGCCCTGGGTTCAATTCCCAGCACTTCAAGAAGAAAATATTTCAACATCATATATCTGACGAGGGTTTAGTATAGACTATATAAAGACAATGAATCTACTTAAGGTATGATCAAAGACTTTGAATAGTTATATCTAGGAAAGGACATTTATAAATAGCCCATAAACAAATAAAAATGCCCTTCACATTAGTCATTAGGGAAACACAAATTAAATGAAGAGTACTTCATACCCATTATGATGGTTGAAATGAAAAAGGCAGATTAATAAACGGTGAGGATATGGAGAAATGTAAACATTGCTCACCGTGACAAAAGTTGGTCTGAACACACCACTGTAACAAACAGTTTGGCAATTTCTCAAAAAGTTAAAGTTACCTTATGACTTAACAGTTTCTTTCCTACATTTTTACTAAAGAAAATTGAAAATACATCTCCACACAAAAACTTCTGCACCACTGTCCATAGCATTATTATCCTTAGTGGTCAAAATATGGATGCATTTCTCTCCCTTGTTTTTTTTCCCTTTCCCTTCACTTCCTCTTATATGTGATTTTGTATAACAATGAGGTTCTCCTTCCATTTCCATGCAATTTCCCTTCTCTCTCCCTTTCCCTCCCACCTGTCTTCCCTGTTTAATGTTAATCTTCTCATGCTCTTCCTCCCTGCTCTGTTCTTAGTTGCTCTCCTTATCTCAAAGAAGACATTTGGCATTTGTTTTTTAGGGACTGGATAGCTTCACTTAGCATAATCTGCTCTAATGCCATCCATTTCCTTTCAAATCTGTATACGGGGTAAAAATGGGAGTTCATAACCCACTTGAATCAAATATATGAAATATTATATGTCAAGAGCTATGTAATGTTTTGAACAACTAATAATAAAAAAAATATGGATGTAACCCAAATGTCCATCATTTGATAATGGTGATGGTTGGACATTTTGTGAAATATATTTGCAACCATTACATTGTGAACTTTTTAAAAAAGTGACTTTTATGGAATTCATTCCATCTTTTTTTTTTTTTTAACCCTTAGTCCTATCCCCTATATGCTCTATTTCCCTAGAGTTAACTCACATTGAGGCAGGTTAGTTAGGACTGATTTGTGAGTTTGTGTCATCTGTGACTAGTGATGAGTCTCCAAGGATGAGAGCCACAGGCACTCTAAACCCATAGTTATCACCTGTACTTACTCTTGCCCCACACGTAACTCTTCAAGCCAGGGCTTGTATTAATCTATCTTTCATTACTCTAATTAAAAAACTGAGGCAGGCTAACTTAATAAAGAAAATAATTTTATTTAGCTAACAATTCTGGAGGTTCAAGAGCATGTACCTGGCATGAGCTCAGCTCTGGAAAGGACGCTCTTCACTGAGTCACATTAGAGAAGGAGCTCATGAGAGAGGGAGGGAGCACATCTTGAAATAAGAAGCCAGAGAGGCAGGGCTCTCACAATCTCTTCCAAGGGCACATCTTCAATTGACCTCAGGATCCATCTCTTAATCCATACCACATTACCACACTAAGAATCAACCTTCCAGCACACTTTGGTTAGGGGAATACATTTAAAACATACTAAACCATAGCAGGCTTCATCTTTAAAGTCTAAAGATATTTGCATTGGAAGAATGTCTCCTAAGTTGGATCTATAAATTCTGAGGGTGGGCTATGGAGAGAATGAATGCCCATAGCCCATTGGAATCAATCTGTTGTTATTAACTCCTATTCCAAAGGGCTTTTAAAAGAGTGAAGAAATTAGTGTTACTTATTCTCAACCTTTACATAATTCTGAATTCTCAAAATCTTCTGACTCTAATTCAGAAATGTTTTAACTATCATGGAGATCCAGAGCTCTTAAAAACAGCCCAGTTTTCTAAGTACCATTTTATCTTTTGTTGTTAACCAGTGAGTCTCAAGGAAACCTGTTTGTCTTCCCTAATGGTAATGGGAAATGCTATTTTAATGTTTTTTAAAAAATGGATATATTATGAAGTGCAATGCAAATATTAGGTTTTGAAGATAAAATACCCAATTTGCAGAAAGCCATTTAATCTAAACCGACATCAGGTCTATTGAGGTCTTTTTTTCCTCTGCCTGAAAAAACTTTTGGTGGAAATGTTTGAGGAACAGCATTCTAATTAAATAACCTATCATCCTTAACTTGACATGATAGCTGAGGCAGAATCTTATCATGTTTAAGGAAGATTTTAAGCTCTTGCACCCTAACTCCTAAAAAGCACATTGTATTTTTGGAACCATATTATGTTTTTACCTGATTTAACTTGATGTTCTTTCCAAGAAAATAATTTTTACAGTTCTTGTTAAAAAAAAAATTACCTGGTTGCCTCATTTCCTATGACTGCTAAAAAATTACCTGGTTGCCTCATTTCCTATGACTGTTTGGTTGTGATTTCCAATGCAATTTCTGGCACCTGAGCTATACTATTTGGTTTTCAAATGTGGGCAAATTGCATAATACAGGGTACAGTGCGATTTTTGTATAGTTTCAATTCTTCTACTGGTGTTTAAAAAATATTAGCACAAATATTTGGCTTTATCACATAGAAAGGTGTTGTAGGAGACACACTTCACAGAAATTAGAGTTTCAACATATTTTTTCAAGGAGGGGATATCTCTGGAGAACATCACTAAATAAAATTTTTAAAAATCTCCATATTTTCCATCTGCTACATACTGGATTTATCCTTCAAATACCAAGTTTAATGAAACATATATCTTGAATGCAAAATACAGGGAAGGGAGAATAATGATCACAAATTCCTGCTCAGTTAAATGTTTTCACTAATAAATGAGTTGCCTGCACAGCTGTTCAGTGTTAGAGTTTCTCATGGTGACTAGTCCTCGTTTTCATCTTTGAAATGCTGTTTCAAAAATTTTGGAAAGAGCATTTGTTTTTTTTTAAATTGAGCAGATTAGTGATAATCTCATTAGCAATCTGGATGGTGATTTTCATTTAGTGGATGGCTTCTCCATGAATCTTGGGAAATTCTTGGAATTCATTATCTCTAAAATTTTCTTACCTAAATGGAAAAGTCTGTGTCATGCAGTCTAGTGTGAATCTGCTCTTGAAGAAACTGGAAGCCTTGATAGATACCCTGAGGTAATAGAGTGTATATCAGTCAGTGTTTGTCATAGTAATGCTTTGGAATAAGCCACCCTCAATGTCTGAGCCATACAACCAAAAGCATTTACTTCTAGTTCATGAACATGTGAATCAGCTTGTCTGGGCTTAGCTGGACTTCAGGCCATGGATCCAACTTAGATCTGTTTCATGTTATCTTATTTTTCTGAGACAAGTTAGCACTCCATTTCCCGGCTTGCTGTGTTCATGTAGAAGGCTTGATATAAGAGAACAAGCCAAATCATGCAAGTACATCAGATAATACCCATTGGCCAAAGCAGACATGCAGCTTAACCCAAAGAGGAACTATATTTTGTCTCTAGTGGGAGGAACTGTGAGACCACAGGACAAAAAGTATGGATATAGAAAAGGACAAAGAATTACAACCAAAAATTCAATCTACTATATTCAGAATATCATAGAATACATCAAATAATAACAAAATACACTTTAAATATTTCTTACAAAGTTTTTGCATATGCATACCCTTTTCTTGTCCTATATGCACAGAGGTAAAATGGATTAGGTACAGTATAGTGGCAATTTTCAACTATTCCCATCTTTAAAGTTTTTTCAAAGCACCAGAACCCCTTTTCAAAACACTTTTATGTAGACCTCAATTTATGAAATGAATAATGTTGGAGCTACTCCAGAGGGAAGGCAGAGAGACAAGTGGGAGTTACAGATAGGGTTGCCAGGTAAAATATGTGATGCCTGGCTGAATTTGAATTTCAGATAAACAATGAATAATTTTCTAGCACAAGTATATCCTACGATGTCTTTTTGTTTTTTTCTTTCTTCTTCTTTTTCTTCTTGCTAAATTTGGCAAATTCTAGTTGAGAGCAACACATAACTACTCCCTTCCCACTTCCTCCTCTACTACCTGACATGGTGAGGTGCTTCTCAATGGCCCTGGCCTGTTCAAATAGAGTCCTGCTTCCCTCCTCTGGGTTGTGGGAGCCCTGATCACAGCACTCATTGGTGTAATGACTGATTCCTTATTGATCCCCTGAAATATTCTTTTTTTGTTGTTGTTCAAGGTGGGTTTGCAGTGGTCAGGGTTATACTTGTAATTTACCTTTCCCCTCCACTGCCCTCTTGCTATGGTTTAGATTAGATGTCCCCCAAAAGCTTATGTGTGAGACCTTGGTTTAGAGGTGAAATGATTGGGTTATGAGAACTTTAACCCAATTAATACCCTGATAAGGGTACTCACAAGGTGGTAGGGTGAGGCTGGATGAAGTGGGCCCCTTGCGGGGGGCTTGCCTTTGGGGTGTATATTTTGTCTTTGTTGAGTGGAGCTTGCTCTCTCTGCTCTGATCATCATGTGAGCCGCTTCCCTTCACCACACTTTTCCACTATGATATTCAGCCACACCTCTATCCTAAGGAATGGAGCGAACTCTCTGTGGACTGAGACCTCTGAAATTTTGAATCCCCAAATCAACTTTTCCTACTTTAAAATTGTTCTTGGGAGGGGGGTCCTTTGGCACAGCAGCAAAAAAGCTGACTAAGGCCTCTCTGCACTAGAGCAGTACCACCCTCAGGTTCTTGGTGGACAAGGTGAGAACCTGAGGTTGTTCTTACTGCCTTACAGAAACTTGGCTCCTCAGACACCTTTTCCACATAATTTCTGCAGCACCTGATGTTTAGGCTAGGAAATCAGCACTGTTAAAACTGATGTGATTGATTTTCTTCCTTCAATGCAAGGATTTAAATTTTAGGGAGTCAGGGGAAAACGTCAGACCATACTGAAATGGAAGTTGCTTTAGATTTGTGCCTCTGTAGAGCATAAACAGATGGGCACATCAGAGTCTATAGATTGTTGTATTGAAATATTGCTTCTTTAACAGCATGCCAGTCTTCCTGAAGATTTTAATGAGTGGGAAATATTTAATCTGCTCTCATGCAGACCTCAGCAGTGAGCCTGAAAATTCTGGAAAAAGTAACTTAGTGCTTTTGTTTGGGTTGGTTAAATTTTTCCATATTCTAAAGAAGTCCATAAAATGGAAGCCTCAGAAAAATGGGGGAAGGGCTAGCTGTAATTAGTACTAGTGCTGAGGACAGAGAGGGAGCATTGGATTTCCTCCCTCATCTCTATCCTCTATCCTTTCTCAGAGGCTAGTTGAAGTCATTGGCACCCATGTCTTTTTTGGCCTGCTATCTAGTCCTCCAATAAATAAATTTTGTATTAATTTTGTTCATGTACTTCAAATAGTACCTATAAAAGGAAAAATCATTTTCATGTTTCAGAAATGACAGAAAACTCCATATGTTTTAGAAATTAAAATTGGTACAATAAAAGGAAACATTTGAGCTACACGAGAACTTATGGAGAAACTAGAAAATAAAACACAACAAAAATACAATCCAGAGTAAGGAGAGATGACGCAGTAACTGTCACTTTAAATATGTGCTGATGAAAAAAAAAAAAAAAAACCCAAGATGTTTGCTCTCCTCAATATCTTGACCTTTAAGCCCAGAAGATTTTATTTTCTTTTATTTATTTTAGGAGCCATGGCCATCTGATGCCATTATTAAGGTTGGCAGAGGTGGGTTCTCTGCTTAACAGAGGACCATAAAGCGCCTGGGGCCATCAGCATGCAATTTATGTAACCTTATTAGATGTCCCTGATGCCATTTTCTGGTAGAAAAAAAAGTTATGAGCGTGGCTGCAAAGAACTTCCAGCACATGAAGTGCTCTATGGAGGGAAAGCTCCCTTAACATAGTGTTTCCACCAATATCTCTTCCTCTGTGGATGACCACAAAAGCACAAGACACTGCAGCCTGGAGACCGAAAAGTTTCCAGAAGCAGGATACGATTTCATTTTATGGCTTAAGTGGAAGATATTCAGGAGATCCTATTGCACAAGTCCAGTCGTTCCCCTTGATGCACAGGAGATACTTTCCAAGATTCCTGAAGGGCTACTTGAAATCACAGATAGTACTGAACCCTATATATGCTATGTTTGTTCCTATATATATACACCTGTGATAAAGTTTAATTTCCAAATTAAGCACAGTAAGAAATTAGAGACAGTAACTAATAAGAAAATAGGCCAATTGTAACAATATATGTAAAAATAAATGTTACCTGCATGCAGTCTCTCTCAAAAGAATTAAGACAAATATAAATATTTTCAGACCAAAGTCAACCACAGTTAGCTGAAACCATAGATAAGCAGGAACTTCAGTAGTTTGAAACTATATTTACAACATTAAGGCTGTAACATTTCACTCTCTTGCAATCTGCCTGACACATTGGATGCTTCTAATTATTATGAGAACAGCAAGGCCCTAGGATAAATCATACTATCTTCAAGGTGACAAATCTGACAGATGTATTAATGGGCTTTGGGCTCTTCCTTGTCATTATCTAACATGCAACTTTTAACAAATCATCCCTCTTCTTTAAGTTCTTCGTCTGTAAAATGAGGATAATGAATGAAATCCAGTGAAGAAGTCCTAGGTCAGGGTCTTCAGGTGTGGATGAAAAGGAAAGATCAGGGGCAGTGGCAGGGTTCATGGTCAGGTTCCCAGGAGTTTACTTGATCCAGCCTGTCTTGGAAGGTCCTTTGTATGCTCCTGGGCTTTCCCTGCTTGTCTAAGTCAGGCTGCACTGTGAGCAAGCTTTAGGAGAATGCTGCTAACTACAGTCACAGAAAGCATGATTAGAAACAGTATTCTGCTGTTTGGCTCTGTGTGTGATAATTCCCTCTGTAATGTATCTGCCTAATGGTTATTATTTCTAATATTTATTCTAGAGCTTGTGGATCTAGGTTGCCTTGAATTTTCCTGATAATCTGATTTGATCCATACTAATTGTGGGAAAAGGAAGATAGGACCAAATTGTACTAGATATTACCTAAGTTATAAATGAGCCTATTTTATATTCAATTTTTTTCTGGAAAAAGATTTCAAGCAATAAGAAAATATTCATCTGTGTGTGTGTGTGTGTGTGTGTGTGTGTGTGTATAAAAGAGATAGATAGAGATAGATAGATAGATAGAGAGAGAGAGAGAGAGAGAGAGAGAAGAAAGAGAGGAAAAAGAGAGTGTAAGCAAACCCTGAGAGAGCCCACTCATTGCCCAGGATCAAACAAAAGATTACCAGAAATCAATAGAAACAATTTGGAGTGAAATAGATGCCAGGATGTCATCCAAGGATGACAAGGATGGCTTTTTACTTACAGATTTGTCTCAGAATATACAAATATTAGGTTGAGCATCCCTAATCTGATCTGAAATGCTCCAAAATCAAATGTGTCAAATGGTGGTTACATTCCAAGTTTTCTGAGGACTCTTCATACTGCTTTCTATAGTGGTTGCACCAATTTGCAGTGCCACCAGCAATGTGTGAGTGTACCTTTCTTCCCCCATTCTCACCAACATTTATTGTTACTTGTATTCTTGATAATTGCCATTCTAACTGGAGTGAGATGAAATCTTAGTGTAGTCTTAATTTGCATTTTTCTAATTGCTAGAGATGTTGAACAGTTTTTCATAGATTTCTTGACCAGTTGTATTTATCTGTGAAGTCCTATCCAGCTCTTTTGCCCATTAATTAATTTATTATTATTATTATTATTATTATTATTGGTATTAAGGTTTTTTTGGTTCTTGTATATCCTGAAGATTAACACTCCATCTGAGCTGCAGGGGGCAAAGATTTTTCTCCCATTCTGTAGTGTCTATTGATTGTTTTATCTGCTGTGAATAAGCTTTTCAGTTTGATACCAACCCATTTATTGATTCTTAATTTTACTTCTTGTGTTACCAGACTTTAAATTTTACTACAAATCTATAGTAACAAAAACAGCATGTATTGGCATCAAAACAGATATGAAAAACAATGGAACAGAAGACACAGAGGAAATACCCACATAAATACAGTTATCTCATACCACACAAAGGCCCCATAAACAAACATTGGAGAAAGCCTCTTCAACAAGTGGTGCTGGGAAAACTGAAAATCCATATGTAGCAAAATGAAATTAAACCCCTATCTTTCACCCTGCACAAAACTCAAAGTGGATCGAGGACCTAGGCATTAGACCAGAGACACTACACCTACTAGAAAAAAATGTAGGCCCAACTCTCCATCATGTCAGCTTAGGAAATGAATTCCTCAATAAGACTCCTAAAGCACAGGATGAAGCTCTTCTTTAGGAGAAATTCCATGGTGTTTTTTTCTTAGGTGACTGACCAACTTGCTATTGGTCTATAATGCTAACTAGAAGACTATTTCTGGGACCATAGCTGAACTGGCTGTGAGTAGACGTTCTATAGATATTCAACCATTTCTTTGATGATAAATACAGAAAAACAAAGGAGATGAAGATCAGGTTGAGTTTCCTGAAATCATTTTCAGACACAGTGCTTTTTATTTCCTATTGTGAATGGATGCTATGCTGTGCATGATCCAAAGTGACAGGCAATCCTCACATCAGGAGCTCTGGGACTTGGAATAGGTTTGCTGCTCATTTGGATGTGGGTTTGCTGGCTGCCTTCCGAAACCCCAAGGAAAGAGGTGGGAACTGCTGTTTCCCAAGTGCCTGCTTTGTGCCAGGGATTGTACTTGATAAATGACCATAACCTGACTCCCATAATCCTTTCTTTCTCCTTGAAATCAACTTGTCAAGTTCTGTTTTTCCCCCCAGGTGGAAAAACAATATGCATGAGCCAGATAGAAAGTCATAATGTAAAGCCCTGGGGCCAGTAATAGAGGAGTGAAAGCTAAATGTGTGGTTATAGAACTTTTCCCCTTTCTAATTTCTTATGACAATGAACCTTATGTTTTTTAAAAGTATAAAAGACTGTTCAAATTAAGTCTCATCTGGATTAGCAAACAAATGGGAAATTCAAATTTTAACAAAGTTAGAGATGCTATTTGGGTTAAAGAAGTTTGCAAGCAGAGCCTGATTCCCCAATCCCCAGGGCCTCCAGTCACATCCCATGGGCTTCTAAAAGTTTCTGAGATATTCAATGGAGCATAAAACAATCAACAGCAGCCACCCCACTAAGGGAATTGTCTGCATGCAGAATGCTGCTAAGTTTTAATGCATAATTCCTTTGCTATTCATAACATTATAAGATTTTTAAATTATTATTAGCCACAGTATTAGTATCATTCTTATCATTACCATTCTGTAGAAAACGAAACTGAAACTTAAAAAGCTTGAATATCTTTAAATAGTAGAGTACAAGTTTAACTACATTATTCACTTATTCATTCATTCCTTCAACAAATATTCATAGATCATCTTCTATAGGTCATGCTCTAAGTAAGCAAAATGGGCTAAAATGCCTGTCCTGGTGGAGCTGACAGTCAGGTTGGCAGGAGTGGGTAGATAGGATACAGAAAATAAGTAAAATAGTAAGTACATTAGATGATGGTAAGGACTTGAAAAATAATAAAATGGGAATGGATAGTAGAGAATGTTGTGAAATTATAAACATAAATAGGGTCAGCAGGGGCCTCGTTGTAAAGGTGATCACCATGGTATTTCAGCTAAATTTGAAAAATAAAGCAACTTGGGTTGAATAAAGAAAGATAGATCTAAATCAGAAGTTATTCAGTTTTACTGATTAAATAAGTGGTAAAATGAACAGAATCTTGAGAACAATCTCATATAGTGGGCAAAACTTACATGAATAGTTAACCACTAAGAGGACCTGAGATGCATTTTATCTCCAGGTTGGCATCTTTGTTCAGAGAATAGAAATGGGTGAAAAATTGCCCATGGTCATGCACTCAGGGTCTTTTGCAGAAATTTGGGGTGCAGGGTGTTCCATTTGTCATGAGGCAATAGCTCAGGGTGTGCTTATTTTGATGGTGACTGCTGCTTTTGATTAGGAAGGATTTCCTTGCTGGCTTCAGCTGAACGTTGATGCATTCTGCTCCTTCACAGTTTGCTTGGCAGCTGTTCTATTGCAAATCCAGGCGAGATCTGATAAATTTAGCACTGATTAAAAACGGAATCCTTGAGCTGTAAGATGGGTTAACGTACGGTTGCTTAGCACGACTGTTTTCTTTCACTCTTGGGGAAAAGCTTACTATGAAAGCCGGGTTCAAAACATATGATTTGGTCTACACTTCACAATTGCCCATGAACTTAAGCAATTATTTGTTCTCTAAAAGAATCTAGGTTATTTGAGAGACCACCTTACATTGTCTATATGTCACGCATAGTAAAACTGCAAAAACAAAGCCCTAATGGAGACAGAAACAAGACCTGAATTTGTGCCTGGCTATGAGGTTGCAGTTTTGTAAGCAAAAGCGGTGGTAGTAATCAATCAGAAAGCCTCAGGGATGTAAGGATTGAATTAGTGCACAGAGGGGCAAGGCATTCTATGTGGGCAAAATAGAGCCTCCCACACAGTCAAGTTCAGCAGGCTCTTATTGAACAACTACCATGTGCCAGGCCTTGGACAAGGTGCTGAGTTTACAGTGATGAATAGTGATTGCAAGGTAATTACAGGGTGGCTGAATGTGTGCTTCAAAATGTCAACCTCAATGGACTGACAAGAATGTTGCAATATCCACCATTGGGATAATTTCATTGTACTAGAGCATTTTCTCCTGCAAGTCCTTGTCATTTGCAAATGGATCACTGGGAAAAGGGTAAGGTATTAACCATTACTTGTGTCAGCATTGTTTAGATTTCCAACAGAACAGAAATTAGTTTATTTAGATAATACCCGTTGAGCACCCACTATGTGTTCAGCATTGTTTGAATAAAACAGACTTTAATTCCCTGATCTCAAAACTTGATGTTTTAATGAGAAAAGAGAGTGAAAAGGACTAACAAATATTTAGATGATGTGTCAGATAGTGAAAAATAACAAAGTAGGATAAAGGGAGAGGGATGGGCATGATAATTTTTATACATGATTTTCAAGAAATAGCTTTTTAATTGAACAAAGACTGAAAGGATGTGAGGGAGAGAGAAAGCAGCAATCTGGGCAGAAGGACCAAGAAGCATCAAGACTCTGGGTGGGGATCTCTTTATGTGATCCAGGAATATGACAAGGAGTCCAGTGTGGCTGCGATGGAAAGGTTCAGGGTAGCAATTGTGGTTTGAGAGGTAATAGTGGAAAACTCAGGTGGGAAAATGTACCATTAGCTTTACACCAGAGGGTGGACCTTAGGGATAACCAGTCAGTGGGGGCTTTGTAAAAAGGTAAAAGACTTGAAGACAAAAGCAAATTAAACTGGAAAGCAAAAATGGAAAAGAAAGTGTTCAAAGACAATCTTTCTGTGCACAGATTTTTCTATCCAGGACTGGCCCTTCTCTATACATGGTTATTTCCCACGATGTTACACATGCAAGCCTGTCCATGGGGCTGAGTCAAAGCTGCCCCCAAATCAGTCTGCTTTTGTTGCTGTTTTCCTTTTCTTGGACCAGCTCTTATAAAATGAGACCAGACAAAGCATCAGAAGACATGGTTTCTATCCCTGACTGAACCATTAGCAAACTTGTAACTTGGGACATTTCTTCATTTTATGGGTGAGGTATCATAGGGCTAGAGAGATAGTCTTCAGCTACAGGCATTCAATCTATGTTCATTCTGTGTCCATTCTATAGCTTGCGAGAATGCATAAGCACTTGGTCTGAGCATAATGCAGCCTTTATTCATGCATTTAATTTTGCTCTAGTTTTCTATATTGAAGCTTATGAACTCTGATGCTTTATACTATAAAGGCACTAATCAAGTACTTGACCAGTTGAGGCTTCAACAGAAACTCAAGTAATCTCAGTTTGTGCTTGAGGCACTGGGTTTGCTAAATCACTTGCCCTAAAACAAGCGATTTCCTATTTTAGGTACTTGCAAATTAGCTGAGAACTTGTTTGAATCTACACCAGCCCTGGAGAATACTGAGGGTTATGGTTGGGATATAAGGTGTCCCCACCCCCAAATTCCTTTGTTAATGGAGGAATTTAAATGATTACATTTTGAGAGTTGTGACCCAATCAGTGGAGCAGTCCATTTGATGGATTAAAAATTTGAATAGATTACCAGTGGGGCATGGCTGCAGGAAGTAAATCACTGATGGTATGCTTGGGAATTGCATATCTTGTCTCTGGATTCCCTACCCACATCTCTCTGTTTCTTGGCTACCATGAGCTTATCAGCTTTTCTTCTGCTATAATGTTCTGCCTCATCTCAGGCCCAAATCAATGGAACCCTGACCATGGACCAAACCTCTGAAACTGTGAGGTTTCTCCTATAAGTTGCTCTGGTCAGTTAGTTTAGTCACAACAATCTGACACACAGGCATATTTGGGGTTAAGGAAATTTGGGATAATGCACAGAATGCTATAATTTGAGTAAGATTCCCAGAAGATTCTGAGTCAGATCAGGATGTACCATTCTTTGAGAAACATTGGGATGTGTACTAGTAGTAAACATTACATTGGTTGTGGTGGAGATGTTGATAAAGTTTAGAGATAGTAGAAGTGGAATGGAAATTGTAATGGTAATGCCAGTGGTAATAGTGGTGATGGTGTTAGTGGTGGTAATATTGATGATGCTTGAAGTGATGGTGGTAGGGGTGGTGGTATTTGTTGGACATGGCAGATGCAATAATTGTTGGTGTTATTAATCATGGTGGTAATGGTGGTGATGGAAGAAAATGGGGCATGATCATGCTCATGTGCAAGGGTACTGGTGCTAATTGCTTAGTCTTCCTGGGGATTCTATCTGTTGGAGCAGAACTCATTATATCCACTGGAGTCCAATTTCTGTTTCTGTAGGTAATGAACCTCCCATGGCTTCAAATTTTCCTGAAATATATTTCTCTAGGCTGAATATATAAATTGTTCTCTAGGGATGTTTTTCCAAATTACTACAGACATCATTCCTCATATTCAGCTAAATAATTAATGCTTATTAAGTGTTTATCACATGCTAAATTTTCCATTATTTAGATTTTCTCATTAAGTACTTTACATAACCCTATGAATTAGATGCTATTATGCTTTATTGAAAGGTAAGGAAATTGAGGATTAGAAGATTTAAATAACACAGAGAGTCTTTGGGGGATTCAGGTGTTAGATTGGGCTACACAACTGGTTTCCATGTGCCTGGCTCATGGCAGATACTTACTAAATATTTGAATGAATAAATCAAGCAAGACAATAGATTAGGTGTGCACCAGAGAGCACTGAGAACTTATCCATATTAAATTCCTTTTTATCTACTCAAAAGCCAAGTGCTATTGAAATCTCCAGGTGATGGTGAGTGTTAGTTCCAGCATCTAGCCCAGGACTTGATATGCAGTTAATGTCCTCAGTAAGTGCCTATTAAATCAATCAACCAGTGAAGTGTTTTTCTCATAGAGTTTGATGATAATTCATGACAAAACATTCACAGATGATTCAATGAGTAGATGACTTTGTACATATTGTGTTAGATAGTTGAAATCTTGAGAAAGAAGTTTTATAAGATACAGTGAACAAGTATGCCCATAAGGGCACATCAGGAGAGATGTATAAATGGACGAAGTAATCCTGGGAAGACAATCTTGTGTCAGCACCAACAGAGTGGGCCCTGGCCTGCCCAGGCTCACTGTCTCCCAGATACTTGAAGTCCTTCTACGAAAATGTCAGTCATACTGCTTGACAAGGTCAAAGGCTTCAAAGCAACTGATTTCTGAAGAGGAAGGCTTTGGCTTTAGTTTATGGTAAAAGGAAAGTGGCTGGCCTCTGTCTCTCTTAGAGGATGCTGGGTGTTTGTGAGGTGAGGGCACATGCAAAAAGTACAGGGCTAAAGGAACATTCTAGGAATAAAGGATGTGGTGATTTCACCATCTTTAAGTGTTTGCATAGACTTTTTGTGTGTTCTATTGTCTCTTATTCTCTCACACTTTGGACTACTTTCTTATCTCTTATTTTGCTTCATTTTTGCCCCAAGAGAAGGATAAGTCTTCTTAGGAGCAAGTAGCTTCCTGTCTTGTCCATTGAGATGAAAGGCCCAGCATCAGTTCCATGGCTCTTTGCCCAGATAAATGGATCAGGCCCTGGGATGAGGACTGTACCTCTCACTGCATGATGATCAAATGCATACCTTACTTACTATTAAGAATGCCCAGGTCCTCCATTTTCCCTACTCATTTTCTCATAGATTCCCCTTGAGTCCAGAAACTCTTCTCTTTAGCTTAAAATTTAAAAAGCAAGCAAGAAATAAAGCTTCCCTGAAGGAACAGGAGCCTCAGAGAAAAGCAATTACAGCCTTTGATTATGAAAGAGCACTCTTAAGAGAATTACACTAAAATATTCAGGCCCTGTCTCCTCTCGCCTTTTCTATGAGGAAGTTTTTTGATCAATAGCAGGAGCATGAGATAGGACCCAGCCATCAGAGAGGCTTGGCTCCAGCTCAGCTCATGACCAACCTAAGTGCAGAGTGCTTTGTTTTCAGCTTTGCTTTGGTCTGATAGAGCATTTTAAAGAAAGGTTTCACAAACTCCAGTGTTTAGATCTGTTTAGGGTGTGCAGTAAAAGAGATGAGCGGAGCTTTTTGTACAATGTTGTAAATCCTCAGTAAGGCGTAAAAGAAAAGCTCTGATTGGAAAGTGTTATGATATGCACTGGTAGCTTACAATCACTATTTTGCTTCCTTTGTAGAGAAAATAAGGACAATGCACTTAACTCCTCTCTGTCTCCTGGCTCAGTGCACTGACTAGAATGTCCTTTCTACCTACATGTGTTCATTCAGCAAACATCCATTATGAGTTTGTTCTGTTCCAGCTCTCTACTGGGTGACAGGATAAAACTCCCTATCCTGGGGCTCTCACTTTAGGAAAGACAGAAATAAAAGCAAATAACTACAATACTGTTTAATTGCAACCATAGATCTGAATGTTACCTGGTCCCCTCTGACCACTGGTGGTCTAAAGAAGATTGGCTTAGCTTCTTTTTCTCTCCAGTTCATATAAGTGAACCTCCAAAGTCCTCCTTCCCTCCCCAGAGTCTCACACAAATTCTCCTGATTTCACATCAGGAAACCCCACCATAATCTCTGTGGTCTGGGAACCAGTAGACCTCCAGGCCTTCGGGAATTCTGGGCATATTTAGTTTTTCACATGGATTCTCCAGGAAAGGAGAGAAACGTGATTCACTCCTTTTGCAGGTCATGAGAGGCTTCACACAGAATAACGATTGATCTGATCTGGAGGAATCAGTAAGAACTTTGTAAATGTCAAATACTCTGCCTGCTCAAGCAGTACATATTCCTTCTTCCACAAAAGCATGCTATGCCTTCCTTTTCTCAGATGGGTCATTAAGACCAATATTCCTTAACACTCTGGTTTCTAAGCACAAATAAAACCCTTTCCTTCCTTGATCATCCTTTTACTCTTAATTTGACAAAAAATCCATCCATGTTGGTATGGGCATAGAGATGTCATTGAAGTGTGTGTGTGTGTGTGTGTGTGTGTGTGTGTGTGTGTTTGCATGTGTGTATCTAGAGGGAAGGTTCAGAATTCTATATAACATGGTGAAGTGCAGTATGTCAGGCATAAGTAAATTAACACCAGCGTTCTATTTGTTGTAGAATGTAGGTGAAAATTGATGAACTGATATTTTTTTATAACAAAAGAAACAAACAAAGGAGAGAAAGATTTTCAATAAAAGTATGTTGGGCTCCTAAATATGAAGTTAACTACTTGTTTTAAAATCTTAACCACATAGACATGTATAAAACTCAAACCCAGAGTGGTTGAAGTGCCAGTAATCGATCAGGTAGCCCCAGCTAACACATTAAAAACATGATTTCAGACAATCACTTCCTAATATGCACTTTTACTTGTACAGCTCATAAATAAGTCAGACAGTTCACAGACAAGAAGAAATTTGGCCGTGTTTCTCTTTTTATATTTTCCCAGTAGTCTCAGAGGTAAAGAGGAGGAAGACTGAAATAGACCACATACAGGGTACAAGATTTGATGTCCTTCTGCTTCAGTGGTTTCTAACCTATGACTTGCACCTATTCCTCAGGGCAGACCCCTCAGGTCCTCTACTCTGGGGACCCTGTTGATAGCCCAAGGACTCAGTAGGATTATTAATTTCAATAATCTCTTATGATGATCAGAGGAGATTATCTAGAGGTCCAGGACTAGGAGAGATCTTTCTTTCTCAGAGTAGCCTACTGCCTGTTCCTTTACTCAGGAGAGTGGGGAATCAGAGAGATTATTGCTATTTAAGTGAGCAACATTCACTGAGCTTACAACACAGAGGTTAAGAACTCTAGCTTAGCAGCAGAAGGACTGGGTTTGAATTGCTGCCTTCCTGCATCTTACCACACATTGACCTGGCCAGGATGCCCAGCCTGTGCCTCAGTTTCTCATCTGAGTAAAAATACACCTACTGCAAACAATATTCTAGAAAATCAGAACATTAATATACTGCAAGTACATAATGTAACTAATATAGAATGTTCAATAGCATTAGTGTGACGCTTTAAGCAATATAAAACAATCTTTATTCTGTTGAAAATAGGTCACATTCAAAACAGCAAATTATTTTCTCTTAGAAAAACAAGATATTTAACCCACTCATTTTTAATTGTAGTCCTTCTAATTAGAAAAATAGGATCCACAAAACTTTACTCACAAAGTAAATGGAAATGTCAGACACTTTGTATAATGTATCATGGGGAAAAGAGAAAATAGAAAAAAAAAAAAGAAAAAATGGTGATGTGTGAGCAAAGATAGGAAAGAGATTTTAGGAAGATAAAGAGAAAGGAAGGAGAAAAAAGGAGAAAAACCAATGCATTAGGTGTTGAAGGAAATGTGAGCTGGAGGGCATGCCCTCTGATTGCTGTGGTCATTGAGCTTCTAAATACCATCACTCATTATTTCTGTCTTTTCAAATATTTATTAGCTTCTTAAGTATTCCCAATGCTTAATTACATTTGAGATAATGATAGGACGTGAAAGTAGTCAGTCAGCTGTTGGCAATGCAGAACGAGATAGGAAACTGAAACTGGAAAGAAGGAATAGGAAATCCTAAATATAGAGGGAAGAGTTAAATTGCAATTCCTTTAAAGGGGTGATGGGAAAAGTGCCAGGAACGGGTCTATGGAGAATGAACTTAATTAAACACAAGGAGGAGAACAAGGAGGATGGGTTAGACAGGGGGCCATCAAGAAAGTCAAAGTAGGATAAAATTTTGTGAAAGAAGAGGTGTTTGATTATGTTAAATATCGTAAAGGCCAAGTAGGATGAGGGCTGCAAACATCCAAATCTGCCTTGAATAATATTGACCTTTGTTAATATAATAGTGAGATGATATTTCAGGAGGGCAATTTAGCAATATGTTTTCAGTGTCTTTAAAACATTTATACCCACCGGGAGTGTAGCTCAGTGGCAGAGGGCGTGCTCAGCATGGTCAAGGGCCCAGGTCCAGTCCTTAGCACCAAAAAAGAAAAAAAAAAATTATGCTTTGACTCAGCACTTCTACTTCTGGGAATTTGTCTTTCTAAAAGAGTCAAAAGTTTGATTGATTTAGAAAAGTGAAAACCTGATAATTGCAAAAAAAAAAAATTTTAGTTTTTTTCTGAATACTAAATATAAACATCTGACATGGACAAGAGAGCCTGAATTAGATAATGAATATTCATAAGGTCAAATACTATACAGTGCTTAAAAAAATCATTTTAAGTAAATTGTTAAAAACAATTCATACAGAAAAGTGTGTAAATCATAAATGATTTACATGAATATATTCTATGATGAAAATAGAATTTATACAGAGATGTGCATAAATCATAAGTATACCATTCTGTGAATTTTTATAAAGTGAACACCCCACGTAGCCACCACTCAAATTAGGATACCAAACACTGCCAATATCCTAGAGGTCTCTTTCATGAACTCTCTTGTCATGACCCCTCCAATGTACTCACTGTCTTGTTTATATCATTATAGATTAGATTTGAATGTTTCAGAACTTTATGTATATAGAATTGCCAGTATATATTCTCTTATATGCCTTCTTTTGCTCAAAGAAACTAGGTTTAGAAAGGTTTTTTTTTAATATTGTATCTTACCATAATGTACACTTGTTTTCATTACTGTATTTACTTCATCATATAAATATATCACAATGTATTTATCCATTTTATTGTTGATGGACATTTGGGTGGTTTCCAGTTTTTAAAGATTGCTAATAGTGCTGCTATGAATATTCTTACACATGTTCTTGGTGCCTATGTGTATTTATTTCTGTTGGTGTGTACATTGGAGATAAAGAATTTTCTCCAGCAGTGTCTTGAGAATCCAAATATATTATATCCTTGTCAAGACTTGATGTTGTCAGCTTTAGAATTATGATCATTCTGGCATAAGTATCTCATGTGGTTTTATTTTACATTTCTTCATGACTAATGAGGTGAGAAAATTTTCTATACTTATCAACCAATTTTTGGTAAAATAACTGTCCAGCTTTTTGTCGTTTTTATTAGGTTATCTTTCTCTTATTGAATTGTAAGAGTACCACATATATTATAGAAATGACCATATTATTGTGTTTTCTTTTTTTTTTTTTGTGTGTGTGTGTGTGTGTGTGTATGTGTAGAAAGTCTCCTCAATTTCATTTCTGGGGCTTGCCTTTGTACTTTCTTAATAGTGTCTCTTAATAAACAGAAATTCTAAATTTTAATAAAGTTAAATTTCTCAATATTTATTATGGTGAAAGTCTTTCCCTGTTTAGTATTTGCCTCCAACGTCCTCAAACTATTCTTTTATATTATTATGATTTTTATTACTGCATTTTAATTACACATAATAATGGGATTAATTGTGAATTATGTGCACATTCTCAATTAATTTCATTATCCCATGCCTCTCCTTTCCCTCACATCCTCCCTCTCCCTGGTCCTCCTCCTCTATTCTATAAATTTCTCTTCTGTTTCATAAGGTCCCTTTTTTTATCTTCTTTCTCTCTGGCTTTCACATTTGAAAGAAAACATATGATTCTTAACTTTATGGCTTATTTCACTTAACATGATGCTCTTCAGTTTCACCCATTTTCTTGTAAGAGACATAATTCTTTTTTCTTTATGGAATAAAACTCCACAGAGTATGTATGTATATATGTATATGTGTGTGTGTGTGTGTGTGTGTGTGTGTGTGTGTGTGAGAATCAAGGAATCACATGTCCTTGATTCCTATATGTATTTATTTCCTATTTTCCTAAGGTACAGGGCCTATAATGTGTGTATAACAAACTTTAGGTAACATTTTATTTATGCATTCATCTGTTGAAGGACAGCTAGATTGATTATATGTGCTGCTGTATACTGGGAATGTATGAATTTCTGACTTCAATTTTTTTTGGATAAATACTGTGGAGTGATATAGCTGAATCATATGGTGTGGTTCCATTCCTAGTCCTTCGAGAAACCTCCATACTGATTTCCATTATAGTTGTACTAATTTGCAAACCAACAGTGTATAAAACTTGCATTCTCCCTGCATTCAGCATTTATTATTTGTGTTCTTGATGACTACCATTCTAACTGGAGTGAGATCTCCATGTAGTTTTGATTTGTATTTCCCTTATTACTGAAGATGTTAAACATTTTTTCATGTATTTGTTGGCCATTTGTATTTCTTCTTTTGAGAAATGGCTATTTAGTTCATTTTCCCATTTACTTATTGGTTTATTTGTTTTGTTATTGTTGTTGTTGTTATTGGTGGTAGGTTTTTTATTTTGTTTTGTTGTTGTTGTTGTTGTTGTTTTTTGATGCTAGTCCTTTGCTGGAAGACTAGCTGGCAAAGATTTTCTCCAGTTGTGTAGGCTCTCTCTTCACATTCTTGCTCCCTTTTACTGTTCAGAAGTGTTTTAATTTGATGCTGTCCCATGTACTACTTTTTGGAATTATTTCCTAAGCTTAGGATTCCTATTAAGAAAGTCATTACCTGCTGTTATATGTTGGCCCTATTTTTTTCGAGAAGTTGCAAAGTTTCTGGTCTACTTTCTAGGTTTTAAATTCTGTTCCATTATTTCTTAAACATGTTTTATCTTACATAGTTAAATCTTTCTGTAATTGAGATATTTAACTAGATACCAACAACCACATTTAGAGGAAAATCTGTGGATCCAAATTACCTAGAATTCATTATTAGAAAATACTAGAAATTATATATCCTCCAGAGTTTTACTTTTTAAAAAAATTCCAGGCAACTATTCTTTACTACATCAATGGCACCTTGTGGTATGTTTTCTGGAGTTTCATCAGTATCTTTGGTTCACTGTCTAGCACTATAGCCAATGTCACACTCTCCCTTCTTTTACATTCTAGGGATTTAATTTTCTAGTTTCTGAAGATAGGAAGTTAGAATGTTAATTTTTGTCTTTTCTTTTCTATATTATTAATTTGAATTTGAGGCCATAAGTAGTGCTTCAAACAGAGTTTTATCTATCTCTCTCACAAAGTTTTAAAGAAAAGTTTATAGCAATTTTCACATAGTAAAATTATTATTTTCACATAGTAAAGTTCATTCTTTTATGGGTACAACTTGAGATTTGGCAACTCTATACTGTTATATAACCACTCTAGCAATCATAAGACATAAGCAATCATGGAGAATATTTCCTTCTCCTTGAAAGTTTTCCATGTGCTTATTTATGGTGGGGCCACTTCTTCCATTCCAGCCCCTCTCAACCACTTATCTGCTTTATGTCTATAGTTTTAACCTTTTCAGAATGTCATGTAAATAGAATAATATATCCTGCTGCCTTTAGTGTGTGTCATTTTTTAAAACTTAGTATGATGCATTTTGGGATTTATTCATGTTATTCCAAGAGTCAGTAATTTGTTCCTTTTTACTCTATGGGTTTATTTATCCTATTACCAGTAAATCAGTATTTCAATTGTTTCAATGTTGGGCAATTTTGAATACCATTATTATTGGTATTTGTTTACGGACTTTTGTGGGGACATAACTTTTTATTTCTTTTGAGTAAATAAATAGGAATGGGATGATTGGGATAGATAATAGGCATATGTTTGATCTTACAAATTGCCAAATTGTTTTCTAAAGCAACTATACCATTTTCACTTTCTTTCCTTTCCAATGTATAAATACTAGAAGTCATATATCCTCCAGTGGTTTACTCTCTCTTTTTTAAAATCCCAGGTAACTTTTAGTATCTCATGAATTTAATTTGTATGTCTCTCATAAAAGATGGATACTAAACATCTTTGCATATGCTTATTTATGATCTGCATTTTTTATTGAAGTAACTGTTCATTATAACTTATTTTTGTTGAGCTGCTTGACTCATTATGAAGTCATAGGATGTCTTTATTGTTAACATAAATTTTTCATTAGAAATGTGGATTTCAAGCATTTTTCTCTAGTCTGTAGCTTATCTTTTTATTTCCAAAATAGTATCTTTGAAAAGCTCTTTTCTTTTTTGTTTTGTGGTCTATTTTTTGTGTCTTACCTAAAAAATATTTGCATAATTTGCATAATTTGCATAATTTGCATAATCCATAGATTTTATCCTATGATTTTTTTACTAGAAATTGTATAGTTATAGGTTTCATATAAGGACTACAATATATTGTGAGTATATTTTTCTATATGGTAAGGGTAGGTTTATTTTGGGGCTCCCTATTCTATTCCACTAGCCTGTTATCCTCAGTCTAGTCCTGGTTGTCATAATTATCATAGAATTTAGAAAATCTTTAGTTCAGGTGATGTGATTTCTCCAAATTTCTTCTTGTTTTTGTTTTTCTTTTCCTCCAGAGTTGTTTCAGGTATTTTAGGTCTTTGATTTTCCACTACATTTTAGAATTACCTTTCAATTTCCACTCAAAAAACCTACTGGGATTTTTGCCTGGAGTTGTTTTGAATCTATAGGTCCATATGGAGAAAACTAACATCTTAATAATATTGGATCTTTTGATACATTAACAAGATATAGCTATCCATTATTTTGGTCTTTTTAAATTTTTCTCTTCAGTGTTTGTAGTTACTGCATGCAAGGATTTCATATGTTTTATATATACATATATATATATATTCATTTAATGTTTTGATAACACCAAAAATATTATTTTATCCAAAATTTTCAGTTGTTTATAGCAAGTACATAGAAATATAAATGACTGATGGATGTATAAAGTCATATATTGCAACTTTGATAAGCTCACCTACTACCCCTAATAGCATTTTTGTGGATTTTTTTAGAATTATAGATAATTACATCTGACATAATCATATGATACATAGATATAAACCATCTTCTTTTTATGTCTTCTTTTCCAAACTGTTTTTAGCTTTTGAATAACTGTGCTCATTAGGACCGCAATTAAAATACTGAAGTGTTGAGATCATAGAGACCTGCCTTGTTTCTGATTTTAGGGAGAAGGTATTCAAATTTCACATGGGTATGAGGTTAACTGAAGAGTTTTCTTAGACTTTATCTTGATGAATTTCCCTTTTATTCCTAATCAGTTCCTAGTTTTTATATGAATAGATATTGAAGTTTATTAAATTTTGTACCAACTTAGATAATTATGCTTTCATTTTATTTTATTTTTTGTTTTCATTTTTCAGTTATGGAAATAATTTTAGTATAGTATAATAATCTGAAGAGATAAGACAAGCTTTCATGAGAAGTTTCTAAAAGCATCTAGTCTAAAAAAGATCTGAAACCTTTTATTGGGAAAGATGAAATTTATGCTTTATCCAGAGTAAAAGAGTTTCTCCAAGCCAACATGATAGGTGACCTTGACCCATTGTCAACTCTGACCACTACAGAACAAGAAAATATTTAATGTGTCATCTATTCCCTCCCTGAGCTCGGCCATCAGCAAGAAATCAAAGTTTCCTTATTCCTTATAAGTGATAGATTACTATAGGAAACCCTAGTAAACTAGCACCTTTAGTTTTCCATTGTCAATTCTTTGCATTAAATACCTTAGCCATAAAACTATACCTGTACAGTCAGCATGTTTTAAATAACATTTTTTGCTTCTATCCATGTTTGGTAAGATGAAAGCTCCAGCTATATCTCCATTTATTTGCTTTCTTATGGTCTTAGAGATTTTGATACATAAATAGTGAGACCTAATCAATAGACTTTTGGATTCTGTCCAACAGAAAAGCTTTCAACAATCCCTCCTACTCTAGGGGCTCATGTTGAAAGGACAAGAGAGCTCACCAATATCTTTACATTTTATTTCTGGATTTATAAATTTTGAATTGAACTCCAAGAGGGAGTGCCCCAATTTTTTTCAAAATGTATTTATATTTTCCAAAACCTGATCTTTGAATAAAATTCTGGTGCAGATATGCAGTGAATTCAAATGGATTAATTAAGAACACATTTATGCTTCACTCCCCTTGAAAAAAATTTTATATGGGCCATAATGAACCCAAGCAGGAAATGTCTGTTAGCAAATGCCTGTATTTCTAGACGCTCCCACGGCTCTGCCATATGCTTATTAATCCTTGGTAAGTCCCTGAAGCATATAGTTAACCTGGAAACTCGCTTTCTTGAATTTCTACCTACCATGACATCAAATTCATTAGCATATATATGGTGTTTAACATGTAGATTGCTTCTTCCTCTAGAAATGGATTCTGAGAATCATTAGTCATTTTACAAGCAATAAGAATCATTAGTCATTTTACATTGTGTACAAATCCACCTGATTAGATGTGTCATGGGATAGATATATTCCAGGTTCTGAAATTTAGTACATGTGGATGAGTCTACTTATCAATGCTGTGGTGTAGAAATCAAAACAGCTGACTGTCAGCTGGAATGTACCACTAATTATGTGACCTTAGCAAATTAGTTACTTACTATGAATTATGTGACCTTAGCAAATTAATCACTGTGAACTTCAGATTAATTAGGTCCACGATAGAGGTGTTAGAACTAGAACTCCATAGTACTTCAGAGGTCTTTGAACTAATACTAAACTATCACAGTATAGCCTTTTATCCTTTTTTACCAACCTAGTTTGGTCCTTGATTCCTTTCTTATAAAAAAATAAACAATGGAAAATTATATGAAGAATCAATATTCTGAAATTTAACAAATATTATCATATGCATTGTTTTCTGTTTTGAGTATATAAACATAGACAAATATAATCTTTCAGGCTGTGACATGCTTACGCAGAGGTGAAAAACATGACATCTTCATGCAAGTATTTATTACATGTCTACTATGTCAAACACTGTGCTACTTGGGCATCAAACAACCCCAAAACTGTCCAAAGAGTCCAAGAATGTTAGGTAGTAATAGGTGATAAGGAGAACCAAGAATGATTGCACTTGTTTGTTTGTTTGCTTGCTTCCTTATTTATAGAGCTTGAAAAATTGAATAGATGAAGTGACATTTACTGATATGGGGAAAATAGATGGGACAGGAGAGGGAATTAAAATTAGTGTGAGGCAGAATCAAGTATCTGTTTTGGAAACATTAACTTTGAAGTGCCTATTAAACATCCAGATAGCATCAGTTGTTATCATGTAAGCAGTTAGACCTATGAGGCTGGAGTTTGGGACAAAAGTTGTAGACATGATGATTTGAGAATCATCAACCTGGAGGTGACTTTTAAAATATTGAAGCTAGAGAGACTACAGGTAGCCCTAAAGACCCAGGCTTGAGTCAGCACTGGGAGGTAAAAGAGATGGAGTCAGTATGAAAGACTGAGGATGTAAGCCAAAAATGTGAGAGGAAAGTTAAAAGACTAAAGTGACTCAAAACCAAGAAAGAAGAATTTTACAAAAAGAGATAAATGTTAAAATGTGTAAATACCATTGAAAAAGGTAGGTAGATAGGACAGAAAGATATCCACTGGATGTGGCAACATGAGAATCATTGGAAATTTTTCAAAGCATAGTTTTATTTGAATGTTGGGCACAAAACCAGGACTGTAATGAGTGGAAGAGGAAATAGAAAATGAAGTCAATAAGTCATAGTTTAGTCAATGTCTTAAAAAAAGGATAATTAATATAAGAAAGAATGTGAGGTCACAAGATGAACTGTATACACTACAAGAATTGATTCAGTAGAAAGGCAGATTAATGCAGGAAAATTTGGAACCACTTATCAAAGATTCTTCAAGGCTCACAAGACTCTTCCAGAGCCTATGCAGTATTCTCTGCCACAGTATCAGAAAGGAACATACAGAAGTGTAGACATATGAACTGTTTTTCATATTCAGAGGTATAAATATGGTTTTAATGTTCACTATTGTCCTTTTTTAGTAAAGCAGGAGGCCAAATCATCAGCAAGGAGTTGGGACAAGCACAGGAGAGAAGAGACATAGGACATTAGAAGAGAGTAAGTTTTTTGAAAGAGTCATTTCAAAAACTGACCAAAAAAAAAAAAAAAAAAGCCCCACTAATGAGCAAACACAGGATTTCCAGACAAAGCTGATTGCCTGCTGAAGTTTTTAGTAATAAATTTCAATTGAAACCAAGCTTCCACAGTGTCTTTGGCAGCCTGTTCCCTCAACTATTGGCACAAAGAAAAAGGAAAGTTGGACAACTGATATCACCAAGTGAATATGATGGAGAGAGTGATATTGATGATATTGACGATACTCCATTAGAGTACATGTGGAATGCAGTAGAAAATAAAGAAAAGGAGAAATAGAAGGGTAATAAATGGAAAAGTGATGGGTGAGCTCGGTGGGGTGACAGAACTGATGTAAAGGAGATTCTAGAGTAAACATGCTGAAAGAGAACAGGAGGTTTGGGATGGAATTAATGCATTTAATGATGATGGACTCAGACCAAAGGAGTTAGTACTGGTCTTTGGTAAAAAAAGTAAAAAGTAAATGGAAGTGAGAAAAATCCAGAAAATAACAGACTGAGAGTACACCATATGTATGTCAAATTCTCCATGAAAGATAGCCGACGTAGGGGCGGAGAGGGCATCAGATGACAGTAACAGGACCAGCATACCTGAGTCTCAAGGGAGTTGAATGTTTTAGAGGAGGCGAAGATCCCAAATCAGAAATAGGTGTGAGGAATTAGAGGAAAAACAGTCTGTGGTAGGAAAAGGAATAGGCTAATTATGGAGTCAATGGAGGTTTCACTGCTAGAAGCTGAGGGGAATGTTTCAGTCACACACTGTAAATGGCAAATCCAGTCACCGAACTTGTGTTTTCAGACTCCAACTACAACCCTTTTTCTACTTTATCACAATCGCTGTATAGTTAAATATACATATTTTTGGCTTTTTGATGTGTTTTCAGGTTTTTGTTGCTGGTGGTAAGTGGATCATCACTAAGGATGGTCCTAAGGTACACATGAACTGTATATCTTAATTGCTATTCTGATAATATTCACATTACCTTCTCTTTTCAGCATTATAAATAGAAATAACCTAAATTATTCCTAAAATAGGAATAATTAAGTTCATTTGGTTAACCTGATTTTGCTTTAATGAAAAAGTGTCTAGAGGTCAAATATTTGCACTTTTCCCCCCTCCTCTTCTTTCCTCCCATTAGCACATTAAGCCTCTGCTTAGACATTGATATGTGAATCCTTCCTGATATCATCGCTATGCCTCGTCATGTTACTTGCTATGAAATCCTCTTTTTCCTTGAGCCCTTACCTTACTCCCTTTGAGAATATCCAATATATTCTCCAGATGTGATACAGTGTTAAGGATTTAACAGGACAAAATGTTGAAAATAAGCATTAACACTTGTGAGTGCACGCATAATCACATACACAGTTTGGCCACTTATTGGATGTGTGATCTTGACTTTATCTTTGAAGATAATAAAAATACTCAATACCAAATGTAGTTATGGAAACTAACTAGGAAAATACATAGAGTTTATCACAGAGCCTGAGGCATGGGAAGAACTCAATGAATGCTAATTCCAATTTGTATCACATCTGCACTAAATTTGTACATTCACACATGTATGCTCATATGAGGAGGATAGACTTACCCAGATTACAAATATTCAGGTAAATGCTCTTTCTATGAATTTCTGTCTTCCTTCAAAATGCTCTTGACAAGTATTCCAATCTGGAAATCTTTAGCATCTAATCATGAGTGGTTTCCTACATTCAGAACAACCCACCAGCTTCTTGATTTCCCATCTTTTCTCAAGTTTTATCCAAATACTATTTTTTTCTTTCTTCCTCTAGTTGTCAGAATTTGTGCTCTTCAGTTTGATTTATTTCCATTCAAAATTGGAAGTAAAATAGTATTAGAACTAATGTGATCCCTCCCAAAGCCATGCTTATTTAATAAACATTATTTAAAAGTTTCTTTTAAGTGAACCATTCAATGTCTTAACTAAGATTAAAAATTAATTTCTCTGTTGGTGTTTCCTCCTGACATTCCTTGGTGAAATAGTCTTCTAATTAAATGCCCACCCACAAGAATAGGGTCCTAATTAGAAATAAGATAGATTCCATGCTTGTATAATTTATCAAAATGGATTCTACTATGATGTATAACTAGGAAGAATCAATAAAAAAAGAAAGGGAAAAAATGTATCCTTCCCATTCATACAACTCACTGTACAGCTCAGAAAAGAAATTAATACATACCAGGTAGATCTGAGAGTATGGCTCAGTGGTAGAGTGCTTGCTTATCATACACAAGGCTGTGGGTTCGATCCCTAGGAATTCATTTCTAAATTTTAAATGTGGATGTGTAACCGATGTGATTCTGCAATCTTTGTAATGTTTTGAATAACCAATAAAAAAATTTTAAAAAAGATTTAGAAATATAAAAAAAATTTTTGAGTGAAAACACAATTTTAACTATAAACATAACATGATCATATAAGAACTTTCCTCAGGAATTTGTCAACCTGAGATTAAACTTCTAAGTTTAACATTTCTGGGTGAAAACCACATCATACCAGGATTTTGTCAATGATTTACAGATAAATATGTATTCTCTTAAATTATAGGCACCAATAAAAAAAAAACCTGATAGCCTGAACACAAAGTGAAGACATCTATTTAGAATGTGACACTTGGCTCAATTTTAAATTGGTACAAATAAGATAACAAAGTATTGGTGTTTCAGAAGAGACTTCTTCTTTCAGAAGAGAATTCTTCTCATTCTTATCTTTCCCTAAGGCTAGTGTCCAAAATAGGTAGTATTGTTTGCCACATTCAATAAAGGTCTTCAATCACCTCACATGGGTTAAGATAATTATTATGAACAAGACAAGTGATAACAAATGTTGGCAAGAATGCAGAGAAAAAGGGAATCCTAGCACACTGTTTGTGGGAATGTAGAGTGGCACAGACATTATGGAAAATAGTTCAGAGGCTCCTAAGAAAATTAAACATTAAAATACATATGATTCCACAATCCCTTTTATGGGAGTATACCTAAAGGACATGAAATCACCACCTTGTACCCATGTTTTCTGGGAGTATACCTAAAAGACATGCAATCACGAGGTACCCGTGTTCATTGCAGCATTATTCACAATTGCCAAGATACTGAAGCAGCCTAAGTCTTCATCAACAGATGAATGGATAAAGAAAATATTATATAAAATAGAATAGTATTAAGCCTTAAACAGAAAATGTTCCTGCTGTTTGCTACAACATGGATGTTATACTAAGAGGAATGTTATACTAAGCCAGGCACAGAAAGAAATACATTGCATGATTTCACTTATATGTGGAATCCAAAACAAAACAAAAGTTAAATATACAGAGATAATGAATAGAACAGGGATTACCATGGGTAGGGGAAGAAATGGCAAAATGTAGGTCAAAGGATACAAAGTATTAGAAATGTAGAATAAGTCCAGAAATCTAATAATGTACAACCTGAAGACTACAGGCAATAAAATGGTGTTATATTAAGGATTTTGCTAAATAAGTAATTGTATAATATGATGGATGTGGTATTCTGCTTCACTCTAGTAATCATTTTGCTGTGTATTCTATGACATCATGTTGCAAACCTCAAACTCAAGCAAAAGTTATTTTTTTTTAAATTTCTTTACATGAAGTATCCTATAAACAAAGCTGCATAGTTTTAAAGGCACTGAACTGAAATCACAGCATCTGATGCAGACAAAACGAAGTAAGGGAGAATGGGAGAGAAAGACTAAATGTTTGATCCCTTGACATTCTTTTTCCTCTAAATCCAAATCATGTTAGAAGAAATTAGATTACTCAAAATCAAAATTAATTTCATTAATTGTGTATTAGTTTCTTTCTACCTTAATATGAGAGAGAGAGAGAGAGAGAGAGAGAGAGAGAGAAAGAAATTCTCTCTGAAAGCAATGAATACCTGGATCAGCTTCTACCTCCACCAATACTGTTAATGAATAAGGAATAATACTGAAATTCCATTTTATGAGCTGTAAAATTAGAAAGGAGAATTAGATATCACTAAAGCTTCTAAAATTAACCTGTATCTGCTACTTGTATATGAAAAATTGATATAGTTAAGAAATGTACTGACAATTTTACAACGTCCTAAGAATAAAATAATATGACATGTGAAAACACTAACTATAACCCATTTCTATGTTCTAACTGAGCCACATAGGATTTGGTTGATTGTCTAAGATGACCACTAATAAATAGTACTATTTTATGTCCTCAAAGAGTCTAACACATAATAGAATCTAAAGATTTATTTTTAATGAATAAATACATGAGCCATGGTTTGGTAGGCTGGCTGTCTGGTCCAGAACCTATGGCAAAACCACCATGCAGTGATATGCTGCTGTTTGCCACAAAGAAAAATTAAAGTTATCTGTGGGGAAGAGATGGAATAATTCTATGGCATTAAATCCAATTGAATTTAAAATAATGGAAGTAGAGGGTGCCAGAACAAGCAAGCTATGGGGGACTATTCTATTGGGGAAATATTTCATAGTGAGAATAATTTTAATGGGTTGAATACTTCTGAGACATTGGACAATTTCAAAAATTCCCCATGCTTCTGACATTATAGTAATAATTTTCCTCTTTTTTTTTCCCTAAAATAGGGAAAAATTAAATGGATTAAACTGTAGTTATTTCCTCAAATACACTGATCCATCCCTGAGGGAGTAGCATATTTGCAGGAGAGAAAACAATGCCAAGATTTGTGCCCAGACAAGAGAGGCCAAGGTATCAGCACGGCTCAATAAAGAACAATTAAAGGAGGTTCCATTTCACCTGACTCCCAAAGCTCATACCAAACTTGCTGAGAAGGCCAATATGATCCTTGTTCTCCTTTCCCGCTGCTTACATATACAGTCTGCTACTGTGCCCCTGACATAAGATACTGAAAGCTGATCTTTCTCCTAGGAGCCAGCCAGTTTCTTCAGTCCAGTCCAAACTAAACCTTCTCTGGCCCCAGACCTACTTTTGAGAATAAAAACGTCTAGCAACCTAAAAGCATTAAAAAAAAAAAAAAAATAGGCCTTTGTCTTTACTGCTAAAGTAAAGCATTGCAAAAAAATTTGGAAATAATCAAAAAGTATAGAAAAACTTAAGCACAATATTATTACTTGAAATGAACCACTCACTGATATAGTTCTGTCATATGTATGTACAAATTAAGTAACCCTCATCCAAATGTTTTGGACCAGGAGTGCTTTAGATTTTAGATTATTTTTTCCAGATTTTTTGAATATTTGCATATATGTAATGAGATATTTGGGGCTGAGACCCAACTCTAAACATGAAATTCATTTGTTTCATATACATTGTATACACCTAGACTGAGGATAAGGTTATACAGTATTTTTAGCATGGAGGAGACAGAGTTATATCTTTAATGTACCAAAAGATGACCTTTCTTCCTAGACAATATCCTGGATAAATTAAGGTGAAATAAAGATATTTTCAGGCAAATAAAAACTAAGATAATGTGTTGCAAGTGAACCCATATTTAAAGAAATACTAGAGAGAGGTCAGGCAATTAACAACAAAAAATGTGATCCTAGAATGAAAAACAAATTCAGAAGGAAAGTTCAGAGATGTAGGAAAAATGTGGATAAGTTTAAATTGTAACCAACTGTAAAAAGGAATGAAAATCACGTTTCACAGAATATACATAGACATGTACATAGAATTTAAACAATGATAAAAATGTATTTAAAAAGAGAAAGATAAAGCATTCTAAGGTTTTTGTGTTTTCCAGGAAATAGTAAAAGTACTAATTTATAATATATTAACACAAAGATGTATGCTTTAATCTTTAGACTAACAATTAAAAGAAAAAGAAAATATAGTTTTAAAATTTTTTTAATCCAGATTTACCACTTCTTGGTAATTATCCTGAAGAATCAGTCATTTTACTACAGTGATACATGCATACCCATGTTTATAGCAGCTCAATTCACAATAACTAAATTATAGAACCAGCCTAGGTGTCCATCAGTGGATGAATGGATCAAGAAATTGTGGTATATATACAGGATAGAGTTTTATTCAGACATAAAAAAATAAAACTATGTCATTTTCAGGAAAATGGATCAAACTAGAGATCATTATGTTAACCAAAATAAGTAAAATTCAGAAGGTTAAGGATGTTATGTTTTCTCTCATATGCAGAGCTAAAGAGGAAAAAGGAAAACAAAGGTGAGTGTGTACCTCCTCAAAATCAAAGGGAGATCAGTTAAGAAAAGGGACCAAAGGGTGGGAAATGGGGAAGTAGGGGGAAAGTCCTGGGAAGTGATATTGGTTATTGTTATATCATGTGTATAAATGAATATGTTACAGTAAATCCCATCATTATGTGTAAATATAATGCATCAATTAAAAATGTGGAAAAGGATCTTATTAGCTAAAAAAAGACAACAAAGGAGGAAAAAGGAAAGTAAAACAGATCTGTCAAAAAAGAAAACAATTAGTGATATAGTATATATAATTACAATTTATCAGTAATTACATAAAATGCAAATGGACAGCCCAAGTTAAGTATGAGACTATAAGACTGAATTTAAAAAGAAAAAAATAAAGTTGTATGCTGTTTACAAAAGATATGTCTTAAATATGAGACTTGGAAATTGAAAATAAAAGGCTGGAGAAGGATGCACCATGCAAACACTGACCTAAGGGAAACCAGAGTAATATCACACAACAAAACCTTAGGTTAAGAACATTATTAGTGAAAACAGGGGAACTTCACAATGATGAAATGTTAACATCAATAAGAAGATATGATTTTATATTTAATGTGCTTACAAGATTGCCTCAAATACACACATGAAACTTCACATAGTT
Source organism: Callospermophilus lateralis (assembly GCF_048772815.1). Lineage (NCBI taxonomy): Eukaryota > Metazoa > Chordata > Mammalia > Rodentia > Sciuridae > Callospermophilus > Callospermophilus lateralis. The sequence continues at coordinate 53,548,754 of NC_135317.1, read as the reverse complement.
TAAAAGAACAAATGAACAAACTCGCAGCCATACTGGGAGATTTTTTTTTTTTTTTAAAGAGAGAGTGAGAGAGAGAGGGGAAGAGAGAGAGAGAGAGAGAATATTTTTAATATTTATTTTTCAGTTTTCAGCGGACACAACATCTTTGTATGTGGTGCTGAGGATCGAACCCGGGCAGCATGCATGCCAGGGGAGCGCGCTACCGCTTGAGCCACATCCCCAGCCCCATAGTGGGAGATTTTAATGCACCACTCTCAGTAACTGGTAAGGCAAGCAGACAGAACAGCTGTAAGAACAGAAAATACTTGAACATAATTTACATTGGCAGATTTTATACACACATGCACACATACACAAAATGCTGTGCCCCAAAACAAAAGAATATGCTTTTTATAGGTATAATGAAACATTTACCAGAATAGACCATACGGTGTACTATAATCATCTCATCTGCTCACAGTATAACTAAACTAGGAATCAATAATTCTTAGGTAACTAGACAATCTGCAAATATTGGAAAACTAATATTAGATTAACAATATGAAAAATAATCATTGGTTAATGTAGAAGCTATAATGAAAACTAGAAAAAATATGTGATTGAAAAATAATGATGAAAGAATCACAACTCATCAACTCCTGGGATGGGAGACTTCTGTTTCTGTTTAGTGTCTAGAAAGTGGAAAGAGGATCTGATTATCAGGTTAACAATTTAAAAATCCAGATAATTTACAAAATCATTATTTTTTTGAATCTCTCATAGAACTGTCTGAAGGCTAATGTGTATGTTGGATTGCGCAGAATGGTGAGCCCCTCCATAAAGAGATGGGACACGGGTCCTGTGTCATCTTTGGCAGAGTTCCTAAAATAGATGAAGGAAGATTTCCTAAGCCATGTTATGACACTTTAATATCCTAATACTAAAACTACTCAAAGAAACATTACAAGAAAAGAATGCTACATCCACACACACACATCCACAGACTCTCTTTGGACTTTCTGGAAACCTTTGTCACTTCTTACAGCCATACTCTGCCACGGTTTATGTATATTGTTCTACCTATAACTTTTACCCAAAAGAGGATTTTATTCATTCATTTCATCATCTCAGAAACTTCATCTCACTTTGAAACAATTTAAAATGTTTCCTCCATCTAAGCTACTTACGTTTTCTCTGCTCTATCACCCCCGTTCTCAGTAATTATATTGCTCATAGAAAAGAGTGTGATAGTGTAGCAAAACGGCAGGAAATAAAAATTATCACAGTATTCTTGCTGTCTCTCCATATTACTGAGTAGAGAAAAGCATCTCAGAATAAATGGCTAAGATGATGCCTGTTAAGAATGACTGTTCTAGAAGCTCAGGTGCCTCCCTGGAAGATATGAGGAGAGGTAAAATGCCTCTGATGGTTCTCTGCACACATACTGGTAGTGCCTGGCTCCCCAGAAGGAGGCGGGAAATGAAGCTTGTCAAGGGATTTGGTTTCAATTGAAAAGCATCAATCTATACAGCTCTGAGATTTAGAGCAGGAGAGGTTGATGGAGTGGGATCACGGAGTAGCAATGTGGAAGAATTGACCGGATCTTGCCTTCTGTATGAAGAAGAAAACTCTGACCTTTGGGGGGAATTTATCACTGTAAAAAGCAAATCAGGAAAGGATCCTAAGCAATTAGTTGCTGGAGATATACTACAGAATGTACTAATTAGCACATTTATTTATTTATTCTCCCTTCCTATTGGCTAAGCTTAATATAGTAACTCAGATGAGTTATGCAAAACCACTAATGACCATATTCTGGCTATTTTTGAAGCATCAGCAAGTTGAGGGAGAAATGCAAAGTTGAAGATCTGAATATGCTCCATTTGTTCCTCGTGTATCACAGCCAGGGTCCCAGAAGGAACTGAGAATAGGAAAAGTTTTGAGGATCTTATAAAGTCAACTCTGCCTTTACTTCTTCTATTGAACATCAGGCAAGACAAAGCCTGAAAGCAGAAACAATGTATCTAGTCTCTGGCATAACTTGGGTCCAGGAGCTTTGGTAGTAAACCGGACTTACCTTCTCCACATCTTTCCTCTATCATTATCTCTGGGCTTCAAAGAGATGTTAGTAAGCATAATATTTAGCAATACTTTAGAAACTAACATTTACTACAAATCAAGTGAGGACCATTACTATGGTTGCATTTACTTAGCAGCCAAGAATTTAAGTTCTGAAATAAGGTCAGTTGAGGCAAAACCCAGTTTTTGTATGAGAGCCAGTACATCTTGGCAATAAGGTTCAAAGGAAGCAAACACTTTATTTTTTTTTTCAAATGTGATAGCTCATTTATTAATGCATTGATTTGAGCCAAAATATAAATAATTCTAAGTATGTGTGGCTTGAGGTAAAGAAACTTTTCTTATTTTAAATTTTCCATTCATTCAGTAATGTCTTCCCTTGATTGCTCTTGTTTGATGCTTATCCTATGTCTGTAAGTCTATTTTTCTTTCTCTTTCTTCCTTTTCTTACTCATCCTCTTCCTCCTCCTTCATTTTATTTTTTAAAATATCTATTTTTTAATTGTAGTTGGACACAATACCTTTATTTTATTTATTTATTTTTATGTGGTGCTGAGGATCAAACCCAGGGCTTCCTATGTGCTAGAAGAGTGCTTTACCACTGAGCCACAAATCCAGCCCCCTCCTCCTTCTTTTAATAAACAGAGCAGAGATGACTTTCTAGGAGGCAAAAGAACAGACTTAGAGCACTCAGCAGGCTTGTTAGGGAGATAAACACTCTGACACTCACTTGGAACTCACTGACCTTGACCTTGAACTTGGCTTCTTATACTGGGACTCCTGTCTGCTTTCATTTTGTCCTTTGCTGGTAAACACTAGTTTCATGCCAAACAATGTCAATATTTGCTCAGTTAAGGTATTTATGGCAGATTGGCTGTTTCTGATGTACTATTGCTGTGGTCCAGTGAGCATAAATTAATGACTGATGCTGCTCAGTGGTGCAACTGGAGCCCCCTCCTTCCATCCTCCTGAATTCCTAAGCTTGCCATTTTTCTCTGAGATGCAGCATGTCCAGATGGCAATATCTAAGGAACCAAACCTAGCACCTGAATCAGCTTGGTTTTATGTTCAAAATGCTTGGTTCCAGGGCCTCTCCATCAGAGGCTTAGGTGAGAGCATTCAGCAGCTGTTGGCACAGGCCTTTGGAAGTCTGACCTGCTGGGCTTCATGCTGGGATGTAACTGAGGACAAGGAGAGAACTGGGCTTCCAGTTAACTCCAGGGGAAAAAAAAAATCTGCTTGCCTCAGGCATGGGAGAAGATTTAGAGGTTATTTTAAGAGGTTGAACTGAACTCAGAGAATCCAAATTAAATAACTGGACCTGCAGCTCTGATTCTCCAATACCTTTTTACTCTTATTACCTCCTCTTCACACCAGGCTCTGAAAATATCCTAGATGTAGTTCGTAAAGATTGAGATGTTACTTCAACATTAATGGATCCCATCATTCTCTTAGCCAGAACATGAGCAGGGCTTTTTGCCCAGCTCTGGGCTCTGGGCTCTTCCAGGACTGTGCTAACAGACAAGCTATAGAACTGTGAAGCAAGAGAATCAGTGCTATGTCTGGACAAACAAAAGGGCAACCTCAGGGAGTTGAGTTTAGTCCGAGGTGGCCTTGAAAAATACCTTCTCAAAAGATGCAACTTATGAGCTGTTTTTGGCGGAAGAATGAGAGTGAAATGGAAAGGGGCAGGGTGGGGAGGGGGAGTGTAGAGCTGAAGGTTGAGGCTGTGCGCATGCTCTGAGGGGAGAGCGCTTTGATTCATATAGCAAACTTAAACCCCCTCATAGGCTGAATGTGCTGAGATCTTTTTCTTCCCTCATCCCATGGCCTCTGGAGGCAAAGGGCTGCGTGGTGGATGACAGTGTCAGATGTGTATGTTGGGTTTGCTTTAGGACAGTTTTGATAGTAAGGGGGGATCTCTTCAGTCATATTGTTTTAGTCAGCTTTTTTGCTGCTCAGACTAAAGGACCTAACCAGAGCAATTGTAGAGGAGGAAAGGTTTATTTGGTCTTTCCTCGGGGCTCAAGGTGAGGCAGAACATCATGGCGGGAGAGTGTGGTAGAAGGAAGCAGCTCACATGGTGATCAGTAAGCAGACAGAGAGACTCTGCTCGCCAAATAAAAAATATATACCCCATAGTCTCACCCCCTAATGAACCACTTCCTCCAGCCACACCCCACCTGTCTCTAGTTACCACTCAGTTAATCCCATCAGGGATGGATTCCTTGATTACCATAAGGTGATAACCCAATCATTTCTCCTCCAAACCTTCTTGCATTGTTTCACACTTGAGCTTTTGGGGGACACCTCACATCCAAACCATAAAACATATGATTCTACTATTTTTGCAACCTTGAATATTTCTGCATTTTGGATATCAATGCCACCGTCATTTGTGTTCTGAGCTAATTTAGGAGAAAGTACTGGGCTATCAGATATGTCTGGGTTGGGTGGTGAAAGGATAGAGAAAAATATTGTTTCACAAGGTGTCAGATAAAAATATAAAAATGCTATCTTTGGCCATTACTAGCATTAATTTTCCCTGTGCCCTTCTTGTCATCCATAAAATGGGTTTAATAATATCTAGCCTCTCTTTCTCACACTCAGTAATGCAACCAAAATAATTGATCTATCTCATTGTGCTGTGTAAAGTCCAATCATTGTACAAAATAATGTGAATGCATTTAATGCTGCAGAAATCATGATTAAAATGGTAAATTTTACATTATGTTTTATCAGAATACAATACATAATTCTTTTTTTATCTTTTATCGGATTGAGCACAGAGTGGGAAAAAAAGAGGTGTTCTGAAGTCTTCAAACTTTTGCGATTGCAAATCTCTAGTGGTAAAAAGTATGTACTGTCATCCCTTTGGTGTTCAAGAGGGACTGGCCCCAGGATACCCCATGGACATCATAGTCTATGGATGTTCATATTCTCTATATAAAAAGGCATAGTATTTTGTAACTTCTGTATACCTTCCTGTGTGCTTTCAATTACTTATAGTATCTACTACAATTAAAATGCTATTAAGTAATTGCTATATTGTATTATGCAGGGAATATTACAAGGGGGGAATTCTATGCATATTCCATATAGGCATACTTTTTTTTCTAAATATCTTCAATCTACAGCTGATTAAACTTGTGGACATAGAACCCCTGGATACAGAGGGCCAACAGCAAATACATTTGTTTCTAAATTATTTGCATATACTATTGTTCTGATATGTGGTATACACTATCTGTAAAGGATGAGATGAAGAATACAAAATATTTAAATATTTATTTTACTTGTTACTATTTTATTTCTTATTGATTAATTTCAAAGAAAGCAATGTAATTTTGATTTACTGCAACATCTTGTTTGAAGCATTTTGTTTTATAGCAATCTGAAGACATTAGTGTAATACCATTTTATTTCATTGTTCAGAAATGGCTGGAATAATGACTGGATATCTTACAAATTTCTAAGTTCCAGTGGAAGCTGGACATTCTTGGATGAATTTACTTTTTTCCATGTTTCATTTGAAATTAGTAAAATTTCATCGCCATGAATTTCAATCAAATGTTCAAACAAATGAGTTAGAAGGTGGTACGTTATAATATTTCCAACAAATAAATTTAAAACTCACTAAAAGTTTTCATTTCGAAGATTTTAACAAATTTTGAAAAAGAATTTCAACACTAAGTATGCAGAAAATGAGAAGCCTTGTAATTGGTAGCCATTATTTTCCACAACAAAATTTTGCAACAATGGAACTATTTCCAAGCATAGGTTTTTCAAATGTTTCCATTTTAGCAAAATTTTTTCCTGAAAAATTAGTTTTTCTTATTCATTTCTTAAGAGTAACCTTTATGGAGAAGGGACAAATGAATTGCAGTTGTTTTAACAACACAAACCTTGCCATCACAAAATGGTTTAGACACTTGAAATACTTACCTTTAGTAGAAGAAAATTTTCTTAATATATTAATGCCAATAGCAATTCATATATAAAATATTAGCAAGTATTAATTTTGGATAATTCTTACCCAACATCATATATATATGATATATATATATATATATATATATATATATATATATATATATATCCATCCAATAATATATTACCTAAGTATAGAGATCCCATAATTTCTTCCTCTGCCCTAATGAATTTTAAGAGTTGTGCACACACTAGCCACTGATCTACCAGTTGAGAAAAGCACAACATCCCTATTTGTTGGGAAGCCAGGAAATTGCTTTTGATAAGATGGCATGCAGTGGCCAGGTTTGGGTCCTGCCTTCCTCCTTTGTTGAGTAAAGTACAGTATACTCCCTAGCCAGCCTGTATTTATCTCACCAGTCACTGAACCACCTAACCTCACTTTGCAATGACATAATTTCTTTTTTCTGTTGATCACCCTCATTTCCATCCAATTCCACTGTCAAGTCTATGTAGGTTTTCAAGATATCAATGCTTTTGAAAGTTTTTCAAACTTTTGTTTATCCTTAAAATTCATCAACAATTAAGAGATCATAAAATTTTATGAGTATGAGTTTCCTCATCTTTAAACAGTTTTAAGCTATTTCAAAGATATTGTCTATATTTAGTAATCTAAATTCTCTGTCTTTGAGCTAAAATGTACTGAGTAGTAATGACTTGAATGCTTGCCTTATCTCCCCTACATTCTTGATATAAACATGTTTTCTGCATCATAAGATAATTAATGTTATAACTCTTTTTAAAAAAATATTTAGAAAACCTATGATGTTCTTTCATTTAGTATTCTCAACTGCATTTCAGACATTCTTAGATTTGAGATAGAATTAATCTATGAGTTTCTTGTGCAGCACTAAATTCAAATTCATTATTTTATCCTTGCTTACCATTTACATGACATTAAATATTTATAAATTGGGATAGTAATTATTTGAATGCATAGAATTATAACAGTTGCTGACATGAACTTAACCTTAGGTTTTAGCAGGAAAAGAGTTTGATAACAATAATAAAGCATGATAATAACAATGACAATAATAACAATTTGTCTTGGCATAGATTCATATGCTTTGGAGTGGAGGTGTGTACATGCATTATAGATACTACTAGTTGTATTGACAGAAAAGAAAATGTGTTCCTAGGAAGTATAATTAAAAGTAAAAAACCAAATACTTTTGAGTATTTGCTGCAAAGCACCATAACATATGCATGTGAATGTTGAATCAGTAGATTAGGGATTTAAGGGTAGTCTACTCCAGTAGAAGTACTCCAGTCTCTGGAGATAGACTGAGCTTCCCTAGGTGAAAATATATATATATATATATATATATATATATATATATATATATATATATATATACTATATATATAGTGTATATATAGTGTATATATATACACAATATATAATATGTATATATATACAATATATAATATGTATATATATACACAATATATATATACATATATATATACATATAAATATATATATATACACACACACATACATGAATGACAGCAGAATGCATTACAATTCTTATTACACACATAGAGCACAATTTTTCATATCTCTGGTTGTATACAAAGTATATTCACACCAATTTGTGTTTTCATAACTGTGCTTTGGATAATAATGATCATCACATTCCACCATCATTAAAATTTTAATCCAATTATAAATGCTCTTCCAAGATTGTTATTACAAATCAGGATTAGAACAGAGAACTCTCTTCTTCCTGGGCTTAGATTTAGGAGGAATCAAGAGGATTTTAGGAATCAGAAGGACTTAGCTTCTTGGAAGTATATGAATTGAGAGTGATCAGTACTGAATTGATTTTGATCAGACCACCTTCTTTTATTTCAGCACTGAAATTCATACATCCTGGGAAAACATTTTGTCTTAGACAAGCTGGGGTCTCTAGTTGAGTAATTGGGAATAAAAGATAAACAAGGATTTTGATAGAGGGTTAACAGCTTCTGCTAAACCAACTTAGACTTCACATTCTAACATTATAACCCTTCCCTTGAAAATAAATTCTGTTTTCTTCTTGTTCACAATCATATTCACTTGGCAATTCCAAACTTGGATGACTCTAACCATCACACACTTGTGCCTGACTACCAAAAGTTTGGTGGAGAGAATCATATAACCTTTCTTCTTCTTAATGTAAATCTCAAATGGTTATTAATATTTCCATTCCATTCTCCCATACCTTCACTTTCACCCCTTTAAGAATCCTTATGCATTCCCCTGTCTCATCTTCCAATCTTTATAACCTATTCTCAGCCCACTGTCAATTGATGAATGAATAATAATTCATTGGAAAAAAAATAGATGCTGTCTCAGATCAATAAACTCATCTTCTTGCTGCCAAACCCAACAGTCTACCTGGCTATATGTCTAACTCTGCCTTCTCTCTTGTTGCAATGCAAAATGTATCTTTCCTCCTATGAAGGATTAACACCTATACTTTTGCTATGATTCTATCCTCTACTTCCTCCTACAATTTAAAAAATTTCTCTTTCATTTCATCATTTTCTCCCTTTCTACTGGCACATACACAGCAACATTCAAATACTAATGACTGTACAAAAAAAATGCTCTTATGCTCTTTCAACCTCTCATTCCCCTTTAGCTACAGTCATCTTTGTTTCCATTTAGGGAAAAACAACTAACTCTACAAATTTTTATCTTCTCTTCTCTCATTGGGTTCTCTACTCACTGCTTTAGCATCAGTCTAATATGTCCCTGCAACATCTCTTTTTGAGATCACAGAGGGATCTTAGTAAGATCACTTATCCCTTGCCAAATACAACAAATTGGTTTTATTTGGCCTTCCAATAGCATTTGACCAAGTTGTCCCTCCAATCTGCTTGAAATAATGTTTTTTTTTTCTACAGAATTTTTAGATGTTATACCCTTTAGATTTCTTCTCTCCTTGGTATTATCTCTTATCAGTGTCCTTTACTGTTTTTTCCTTTGGGAGAACTCCAGTCCAGGGATCTTTTTGTCTGTTTATACTTTCTCCATATATGATTGCACCTTGATCTGTGGCCTGAATACTTCCTACAGGCAGATGATATAAAATATGTATGTATTAGGCATTATCTTTAACTAAATGCCAAAAAATTTCATTGGATATCTAATAAACACCTCAAAGCTATCAAGTAAATAAAATATATTTTTGATGTTTTTCCAAAATCTAGATTCTCTTAGTACATGACAACATCTTCTATCCAGTTTCTCAAGCTAAAAGACATGGAATATAAACCACGACTCCACTGTTCTCTTTACCCTGTCATCATCTAATATAGAAACAAGTCCTGTCAGGTATGCCTTGAAATACAAACTCATCTTCTCTAGTGTCTCAGTACAGGTTCAAATCACCATTGTCCTCCACCTGAACCATCAGGTCAGACCTAGACCCAGTTTTCTCTTCCACTCTCTATTCCCTGAGAACCCATTCTCCACATTGCTTCCTGGATGGTATATATTGTTCAATATCATAAAAATATAATTTCTCCCTGCCTAAAAACTTGTAGTGGCTCCTCTGAATTCAAGATATAACTCCTTTCTGGAGTTTGAACACATGATACTCATATCTACCTCAGGGCTTTTATGATCCTTCTATATGAAATACTTTATTTTCAAATGAGAGTGTGCTTACTTTTGAACATGACATCAGTCTTGGCTTAAATGCCACCTTTGGAGAGGAGACTCAGTTCTCACTGTGCTATTCATTTTTATTTCTTTGATGTTGAGCATCTTTTTGTGTGCTTATTGGCCTATATATTCTTTGGTAAAATATCTATTCAATATTTTCCCATTGTTATTTGCTTGATCATTTATTATTGAATTTTAGAGTTTTTTATATAATCTTGATATAAATCTTTGTGAGATATGTGTTTTGCAAACATTTTTCTTAGTCTGTAGCTTGCCTTTTCATTTTCTTAATAGTAGCTTTGGAAGAAGAAACATTTTAAATTTTGAACTCCAATCAATCTTTTTATATATGGATCATATATCATACATCTTATTAAGGAATCCTTGCCAGGATCATGCCTAAGACCATGAAGATTTTCTCTTTTAGAAATTTTGTAACTTTAGCCTTTACATTTATGTCTATGAATTGTTTGGAGTAAATGTTTATGATGTGAGGTATGGGCAAAGATTCATTCATATTTACATATAAATATCTACTCCAGGACCATCTGTTGAAAAATCCATCCTTTCTTACCATTGAATTGTCTTTGCAAGTTTGTCAAAAGAAAATCAGTCTCAGCCAGGCATAGGAAGACAAATATGACATGTTCTCACTCATTTGTAGAAACTGCAAAATCATTTTCATACAAGAGGAGAGTAGAATAATGGTCACTAGAGAATGGGAATGGTGGGGGAAGAATAGAAAGAAAGAGGTTAGATAGGGATTGCAAAAACACAAGAGGAATGAGTTCTGACATATTCTTTAGCCTAGGATGATATCTGTAGACTACAGCAATCTATGGTACATTTTAAAATAACTAGAAGAATCTGAAGGCTCCAACACAGAAATAATTTATATTTAAGGAAATGAGAATACCTGATTTGACCATTATGTATTATCTACATATATCAAATTATCATACTGTCTTCTATAAGTATTATTTCAATAAAAATCAATCTCTAGACTAGCACTGGTCAACAGAACTTTTTGCAATAAGGAATATATGCTCTTTCTGTGCTGTCTGATGTGGTGCTACTTAAATAGAGTGCATTTGAAATACAGCAGGAACTAAAGTTTTAATTTTATTCACATTTAATTAATTTAAATTTACATTTCAATGGCAACATAAAACTAGAAGCTACTATATTTAACAGCACAGTCTTGTAATCTTTCCTCTATTCCACTGATGTCTATCATTACATCAATATTAAACTGGTTTAATTACTGTAGCTTTATGAAAAATTTTGAAATCAGATAATGAAATCTTCCAATTTTTTTATATCCAGTATTGTTTTGTCTATTTAGGTCATTTGCATAACCATATAAACTTTAGAAACAACTAGTCAGTATCTACAAAACTAGCTAGCTGAGATTTTATGATTACACTGATTCTATATATGAATTTTGGAAGTTTGGGTGTTCTTACCCATGAACACAGCACATCACTCACTCTCTCTCTCTCTCTCTCTCTCTCTATATATATATATATATATATATATATATATATATATATATATATCTTCTTTAATTTCTCTTAGGAATGATTTGTAATCTGTACATAATCTATTACATTAATCCATAAATATTTTAAGTTTTTAGAAATGCTAGTATTTAAATTTAATTTTTGAAATGTGTCTTGCTAGTATATAGAAATACAATTGAATTTTTTATATGACTATCTTAAAATCTTGCAAAATTCACTTGTGAGCTACTGTTTTCCCACTGATTTCTCAAGATTTTCAATTAATTCAATATGTCTTTAGCAAAACAGAAACAGTTTTGCTTCTTTTGAAAGACTCTTAATGTCTTTTACTTTTTTTTTCTTACCCTTGACTCTAGGGGCAAAGCATTTTCTTTTTATATATGATTATATGACAGTTGTGGGAGTTTTTTTCCTTTATTTTGCTTTTGCCAATGTCCTTTATCAGGTTGTGGAAGTTCTCTTATATTCCTGGTTGGTAGTGAGCTTTTTTCATGAATAGTGAATTTTATCAAACACATTTTCTGCATCCACTGAGATAATCAGTCTTGTTAGTCTATTAATATAATAGATTGCAATGTCTGATATTCTAATGTTAAATAAAGTTTGTGTTCTTGGAATCAATTTTACTTGATTATGTGTTTTTTTCTGTGTTGTATAATACATTTTGTAAATTTTTATGGTTTACCTCTCTTTTTATTAGATATATACAAGATATAAGTCAATGTCTTTTTATAAGAGATATTAACCCAGGATTTCCTCATTTTGTGATACCTTTTTTTGGTTTAGTAATCAGGATAACGCCTCTGTTATAAAATGAGTTAGCAAATATTTCTTCCACTGTTATTAAATGAAAGAGTTTGTGTATGAATAATATTATTTCTTTCTTAAATGTTTGATAGATTTCCCAGTGAAACAGCTGGACCTTAAGTTTTCATGTGGCAAGGATATAATCTATTCTTTATTTAAATGAAAATTCTTTCAATTAGTTTAGGACAGTGGTTCTCAACCAGGGATAAATTTGCCCCCAGGGACATCTGCCAATGTGTGGAAACAAACCAGGAAGCCGCTACTGGCATCTAGTGGGTAGAGACCACAGATGTTGCTAATTCTACAAAGCACAGAACACTTGGTGCAAAAAAAAAAAAAAAAAAAGAGTTTAGAACTATTTGTCAATGCTAAGTTGCCAAGTTTATTGGCATAAAGTTGTTTGTAATATTTATTCATTCTCCACTTTCTGTAATATCTGTAGTAATATCCTCTCTTTTCCCTCCATGGTAATTTTTTCCAATTTTTTTTCTTTTTTCCCTTCCTTCCATCTTTCTTATTAGTCTAATTAGAGGTTTACAATTTCACTGGTTTTTATGACAAATTATTCAGTTGTGGGGTTTTATTGATCCTCTCCTTTGTTTGGATTCGTTACATTAATTGATTTTTATATTGTTTTTGGTTTTTCTGTTCCATTGATCTTGATCTTTGTTATTCCTCCACTGTTACTCTTTGTAGAAAAACTTAAGATAGCTCCCTTCCGTCTACACATATAATCCTTCACTTTCGATGTTATTGTTTGTTGTGTGTAGATAAATGTGTAAGACTGTGTATATGCATTAGAATATATATGAGAATATATTTTAAAAATTTACTAGGTATAAAGTCTTGTAAGTTGTACATTGAGTTTATCATTTCACTGAGTAATTTCTGTGAATTATGCAGAGAAGAAACACAAAGTAAAATAGATTCTGTGGAATTTGAACTGGGAAACAAATCTTTTCAATGACTAATCATTAAATAATCCTTTCTGGAAAAGAAGACTATCTATTTGAGAATATGTAGGTCACAGCGTTAAGATTCTGTAGAAATATCTAAGAGGACTAAAAAGCTTACTAAGTATACATCAGATGTAATTCCATGGTTATTGTCAAGAATGAACAGGAAATACTGAAGCTCACAAAGAACTAGCATTGGTAAAAATAGTCTTTGTAAGCATATTGAAATGCTCTTGCAATGAATATTATCATAGGACTATGATTATAGCTATGTCTCAGATGATGAGATATTGGCTAACATTAAAGAAAAAATACCAAATCAATTTTAATTAACTCCTGCCCTGCTTTTTGTATTTTTGTTGTCAATTCTATTTTTTTTTCATTTCAATTATAGACATCAATGCCTATAAAGAATTGATCAATTCCTTATGTTTTACATATATATGAAAGACTATCAATATCTACTGCAAATTAAAAATTTCTGTGGTTTGGAAATAGGATGTATTGTAACAGGTGACATTTCCATGTTTTAAACACCTCGAAGTCTTGTTATCTTTACATATCCCTTAAAAATGATCATCTAATATGTTGTTATGGCTTGGATACAAGGTGTCCCCCCAAAGTTCCTGTATTGATGTTCAGAGGTGAAGTGACTCAATTTTGAGAGCTGTAACCTAATCAGTAGATTAATTCATTTGGTGGATTAATAATATGAAAGGACTACTGTAATGTAATTGTAGGCAGGTGGAGTATGGCTGAAAGAAGTAGGTCTCTGGAGCCTGCCCTTGAGGATTACATCTTTTCCCCTATGGCTCCTCCTTTCCTCTATTTCCTGGCTGCTATGACCTGAGCAGCTTCCCTCCACCACATCCTTATGTTCTATCTAATCTCAGGCCCAAAGCAATAGCATTGGCTGACTATGGACTGAACATATGGAACTGTTTTCTCTTCTAAAGTGGTTTGTTAGGTATTTTGGTTGCAGTGATGAAAACTTAACTAATACATATATAAATTCTTTTTACAATAAATTCCTCTTTACAATAAAGTCAAAGATAAGCTTGAACTTTTCTTTAAATGTTATGCCTAATTTCAGTTTTCTTCCTAATTCCCTAGAAACAACATTTAATATAAGTTTTATGTCTATCCTTTTAGATACTTTGCTTTGCAAGTGGAAATTTCAAGGGGATTTTCAAAAAATATATGATCATACTTCACATATTGTTCTGTGGTTTGCTTTAGTATTTAACAGTGTTTCTATCCACTGCTTTCTTTTTATTCCATAAAAGAGAATAGATTAATTTTGTCATTTATCTACTTAGAGCCCAAATAGACAAAGTAAATGACTAATTTTATATTTTTACCTTTTACTTTTGGTTAAACACAACGGACATTTGTTAAACATTTCAGCACAATTTCAATTAAAAAAAAAGAGAAAAATAGAAGTAAATAGCTTAGGGGTTGCTCATAATTGATCATTTGCCAAAAAATGGTCCTTTTCTTAGAGGTACAGAAATGTTTGCATTTTAGCATCAGCATAGATACCTGAACACAGAAGTGGATGTAAAGAGAAATTAATCTTTGAATATTTATGAAGTATTTTTGCATTGTGCCAATGGCTTCTAGATTCCATGAGCATAGAAACACACCTTCAGTGCCATTGCCTAAGCAAGTTCCCCTTCTTCCAGGCTTAGTATTATTCAATGACTGCCAGTGGATTAAATGGTTATCTTATGATATCAAAACTGTTTTGGGGACTTTACCTTCCAGCTACTGTGGTAACTGAATGCCAGTGAGCAGGAATTAAAAAAAAAACTCCCTGTGATGTACATATTGGTGTAAAATGGTGCAGAAGAAGCTGTGGTTCTTTTCTCAGGAGAGCAGAATGCAAGAGACCCTTGGTTGCCTCTATTGTTCAGAATAGAAAATGGCTTGATAGTTTGAAGACACATGTTCAAAGAGTTCTGGTGTCCATAAACAAGTAATGAAAGAGAAGATGCACAACTTCATGCTGTTGAACTTACTCCTACTTCACAGGCAAATTCTTGGCTTGCTTTGCCATTGGAAAAATGTCTGGGTATTGTGGGTAGCTCTCCCACTTTCCAGAACCACTAATCCAGAAGAGCATGGCAAGTCATGCCTGCTACCTGCTCCTATTAAAGCACAGCTAGTTGCAGTGAATGCATATGGACATGTAATAATACCATTTCCATATGTTTTATTTTTAAAAAATGTCTAGAGATAAAATAG
The DNA here is from genome assembly GCF_048772815.1 of Callospermophilus lateralis. Lineage (NCBI taxonomy): Eukaryota > Metazoa > Chordata > Mammalia > Rodentia > Sciuridae > Callospermophilus > Callospermophilus lateralis. The sequence continues at coordinate 53,533,515 of NC_135317.1, read as the reverse complement.
AAACATTATGGTCTGCAGCTATTTAAAGAGGCAATGAATAGTTTAAATCTCAAGTAAATTAAGATATTGCCTGACTTGACAAACCTATATTGCCTTGATTGTAACAAGAGGCATAGTCTCACCTCTGAGAAACCTGACTCTTCCCATTGCAGCAAGCAATGGGACAAAGCCTTGTTCCATGTCTACTGCTACCAACCTTTGAGAGCCTACCTTTGCCATAGTTCACTTTTTGTTCTCAGTTCAAACCAATAACTTTTCTTTACACATTAAGATGTTTTTTGCTCCTGTCTTCCTCCACAGATAGTCACTTGTGAAGATTGTCCTTTGCCTTTATTTGTTTTTCCAGAAGGAAAGCAATCTAACCAGTAAGAGCAAAACTAGATAGAGAGCTTCTGGAAACAAGCCATAAATGTTTTCCCTGATTTAGGTAGACTCATGTTCTTCCATAGTGTCTCATGAAAAATTTTCTTACTCCTGAATATGGTATAATTAAGTGATTGTCCCACAAAACAAAATTAAAAACTCCTTTTCTTGTATATATGCCATCTTCCTTTTCATCGCAGACCATCCTTAAGAACGGGGGAAAGCAAGAGAATGCACTGAGGATTGGAATTGACATACTCTTACTATTTCTACAGTTATAATTATTTTATTTTGAAATAATCTAACACAGAAAAATAGGAAATGCAGCATGAGAAAACTTTTGCCTCTTATCTACTTGAAAATAATTTGCCAACATGAGGCCCATCACTGCTGTCTAATTCAATGCATATTACTTACCAAAAAAAGCCTTTTATACAACCAAAATACAAACATCAACATCAGTAAATTACCAGACCCCATTCCAGATCTGCCAATTGTTTCAATAATAACAAGATGATCCAGGCTCATGTTGTGCTTTTCCTACCTCTGCACTGGTTCCAAAATTCAAAGCTCTCTGGACCTTTAGCATTGAATGGCTTTCAGAGATGCCATTATTTTCTGTTGGTGCTTATTGCTTTTTTGGCAAATAAGCAATAAGACCATACAAAACTATAGTATGTTTATGTATGCACAAATACATTTACATTTATGTGTTACTATTTGTACAAATAAAATCACACATTCACATCAACATCTCCAATTTCGATCCAATACCACAGAATTCATTCTTGTTTTCTTCTTGTTGTTTATAACTCTAATCTCTAAAAGTGAGAAACCTGGCTCTTGTTACCCTTAATATAATGACTTTTTTGATCAATCACCCAAATGTAATCCACAGTCTATCACACCACCTGTGCTTTCACACTGATGCCCTATTCACCGTGTTTAAACTCTGAGAAATTGCACTGTGTGGCTTTCCATTTTCTTCACCCTCTAACATCCCACCATGAGCTGCTTTTCCTTCTGGGCATCCTTCTCAATCTATCTGCCATTCAAATGTTGAAGATTGTTTCCTGGAAAAGGATCTCATGCTTTGGATCCTTCAAGCCAGTTTCCGTAGCTTTTCAGGGATCTTCAAGTTCATTGGTTTGACATGGAAAATAATAGGCAAATAGCAATAATTAATTCAGCATAAATTGTGCCAGGCTTAAACTGTACTCCTTTAGGGAAAGAGAAAATACTCCATGACCAATCATTCTGCTGATAAATAAAACAAGGGGTTTTTTTGCACTTATTCAATCCCAGGAGCAAATGTTGTTAGTAGTTCTTGCATGTTCCTATACAGCTGTCCAGATGTAGTGCCAATTCGAGAGGAAAGAACAGACATAAGTATTAGGAAAGGCGGTGAGGTCCTATGCATTATACAGGCCACAGTATACTAGGAGGAGGCAAGGGGTTGTTGCAAAGGGAAAAGTTGATGTACTCTTTTTGGTAACATTAGTTACCCCAAACTCCTACATTCACAGTTCTTTATTTACAATCAATGTTTTTTAAAAGACCCTGACTGAACATTCACTTGCAATTTCTTCCATCAGTTTGAGTTTGCAGTCTTTCCTATTTCTGAAGACAGAAATTCAATTTTACCATTTGGCACAAAGATTCTGCAGATTCTTGAACCAGATAAAATAGTTTCTTGCAAAAGCCTATGTTGGTGAAAGCCAATGCCCTTGTGCTTATTTAGGGTAATAACTTTGCAGCATTAAGCTTTAGGCACATGAACAGATGAACATATGACAATGTTCATATTTTAATTTTCATTTCCCATTATGCTTCTTTGTGGCATGTCATCATGATGTTCAGAGACAATTGGAATTTTTTCTTATGTAGTATTTCCTGGGTTAAGGTACAGTTGACCTGGAAAATACTGTTTAAAACTTAGGGAGCATGTTTTAGTCAGTTTTTTTTTTGTTGTTGTTGTTTGTTAGTTTTGTTTTGTTTTGTTTTGTTTTGTTTTTGCTGCTGTGACTGAAGGATCCAATCAGAGTAACTGTAGAGGAGGAAAGGTTTATTAGGAGCTCACAGTTTCAGAGGTCTCAATCCATAGATAGCAGGCTCCATTCCTTAGGGCTTGAGGTAAGGCAGGACATCATGGTGGAAGAGTGTAGCAGAGGGAACCAGCTCACATGATGATCAGGAAGGAGAAAGAGAGTGGGGGGGCGGGGAGACTCAACTCGCCAGATACAAATACATATCCCAAAGCCATGCTCCAGTTTCCTTCTCCTCCAGCCACACAGTACCACTTCAATTACCACTCAGTTAATTCTTACAGGGAACAAATCCACTGATTGGGTTAAGGCTCAATCATTTCTTCTCTGAACCTTCTTTCACTGTTTTACATGTGAGCTTTAGGGGGACACTTCCTTCCCAAAGGGCCATGATTTAAGCTTTGCCCCTAGAAAAGAAAGTTGGAATCAAACAACTTCTTCTAACTGGAAAAAGAATAACAAAATTGTTTTCACAGTTATTTTGCCTCCACAACAAAATGCTGGAATCAAAAATCATAGAAAACTCAAAATATTCCCCCGATGTCTCCTAGTTCTCCAAAGAAACCTGATTTTTATGTTGACTCTTGGTCCTTCTGAAAATATAAGACTTCAAGGTAAAGGCCCAAAGGAATGTTTCAAATTGTTCACGTTGCCCTTTTCCTTCTATTTTACTGTGCTCCATTATGCCACTGCCTCAGTTGACAAGAGCAAGGTGACAGGTAAAATGTGGAACCCAAGTGGCCTACCAAAGCTACCAACAGGGGCTCAGTGACCTCACAGAAATATCTAGGGAAAGTCTTCATCCCTTGTGTGTTCTGCCACACAGCAAGCTATGGAGAAAGTAGGAGAGTCTCACTCATGAAGTAGACGTTCACTGAGCCCTTGAAATTGCCTTCTACCTAAATCTTAGAAAATGAATAGTTTATTGGGAAGATAAAACACAGTGCTAGACATCAGCTTGCTCTGTTATTAAAAAGAGGAAAGACAACATAATTTTAAACTTCTCCTCTTGATTTAGTGCCATCATTATATTGCAAACTAGAGATGTTCTCTGAGCTTTTGAGGCACAGAGTTCCCCTTGTCCCACACTAATGGACCAGACTACTAAGCTTTCTTTGTTCTAACATTTGCTCTTAATTTCCTGGCTCATTCTTCACTGTCAGGAAGTTAGATAACACATCTTGCTGCTGTTCTGCTGTTTTTTAACAGCCGCATTCTCTTCTGCTTTGGGCAAATAACCCAAAATAAAACCAGATTTAGACAAGAATTTTTAAATGACCTTGGAAAACACACACTTTTAGCTAACAGATTTTAGTACATGAAATTGGACTGTCATTCCACATGCTCATAAACTTTTAAGTTACCTTTATAAGCTGCTTTTGAGAAGAGGTTATTTTAAGTCTGATTTCTAGATATTATGCTGGATTGCTATTGCATATGAGAATTTTATTAACTTGATTTTACAGCAGAGTTACTGCTGATCAATGTGTGCTCACACACACACCCACACACACACACACATACAAATACACACCATTATACGCTTTTCAATTGCAAAGAACAGAATATACTCTACCTAGTCTAAACCAGAAAGTACAGAATCATTGATAGGGCTGGAAAAGCAGACTTTAAGCTGAGCTTCTGATAACATTCACAGTTTCTAGAACTATTCTGCTTATTTCACAAATAGAAAAACCAACAAATCAGGAGGTTGCTCCTACCACTACAGATTGTAAAACCACACTGTCTCTAGGACAACCCATGATAAATGAATGCACAACCCACATGTAGCATGTTTACCTCTATATCAAGTCTTACTTGAATATTTGTAAATCAGCGAAATCTGTTACATTGAGAACCTTAGCTGCAAGGGAGCCTGGAGATTGTAGTTTTGACTTTCCAGCACCAACCCTAGAGGAGGTAATGGCAGAAAATATTTGGAGTTTGTGCTGAGAAACCAGTCCATAGAAAGCTCCCTCATATCAAATGATCTTATTATGTAGTTGTATTTAAGCTAACCAATAATTATCTTTCTCAAAAGAATATAAAAGGAGAATTCAAACAATGTGCTAATGCCTCACATCTGATACAATTTTTATTTCCTGATACTTATATGTATATTTGCATGTGTATATATTTGTGTTATATATGCATATTTATATTTATATGAAACATATACATGCATATATATATACAAACATACATGTGCAACAATGCTTGTATATATGTGAAAATGTATTTTTTATACATATGTAAACATATATATCTGTATGTATATGCAATAGAGAGAGACAGCAAAAGAGGAGAGAATTTCAGGGTCATGTGTATCAGAAACGTACTGACTACAGAGTCCCTTAATCAGGGGGTAAGGGTAGGATTATAGCCCTTAAAATGACTAGTGGTAGGTGGACAGGTCTTCTTCAATCTATGTGCTAAGGGTTGACTATAGACAAACTATTTGATCCTTATCTTTGAAGGAATTCATATGAGGAGATACTCATGGACAAGTGGCAAGTAATTATGAGAAAACAGGATAAGTTTTATGGTGGGAAAATACAGCTCTAAATTTTTATCGGAATACCCCTGAACTGAAGAGTCTGGACATATTAGCTTAAATTGACTCTCTATAAAGAACAAAATTATTTGCTATTTCACATTTTATCTTTGAAACTCATGTGAATTTCATGGTCTATTTTATACTATATTTTAAACATATGTTTATTTGTTTTATAACTTGCTATCATGAAAAAATGTTATTTGTCCTTTTGCCTCATAGACAAAAAATTATTGTAACACTAAGTCTATTATTACAAGAAAAATCAAACTAAATTAAAGGGGGTTGATGCTGGACCAGAAAATTCCTTTCTCTGGCTTGATGTCAGACTATTTCTAAAATCTAGGCCCACCTACATATATTTCTATTATTGGCAACTTTTCTCAGGATTTTTGTGAGCAATATCACTTTGTGAGTTACTTTGGATTCTTATGATTAACAGTTAATGCAGTCATCTTATTTCTTGAGGATTTCCCCTTTCTTGTAATTTTTTTCCTTCATGAAGAAAAATAATGAAACTCTGAGTACGTAAATTCTGAGATCTCCCAACTAAGACAGCATTCATCTATAGTACAACAGGGGTGTATAACTTCAGGGGTGGCTTGGAAGGGGAACAGAGGGAGCTGTCTATGCCTGTGTGGAAAAATAAATATGTTATATTATCACTGGAATTATCTAGGAATGCTGAAACATGTGGTGCTAATAAAAATATGACCTTGTTTAGTGAGTTTGCCAATTGTTTTTAACTTCTCTACAAAGAATGTACTCCCTTAATGCCTGACCCTAGGACAGGTGGCTCCCACTATCCTGTTTAAGTTGCCATTGCTGTATAGTATTTTAACACTTAAAGTCACTTCTCATTATATTACAATTTAGCCACAAGTTGATTATTTCATGCACTTACAGTGTGACTGCAAGATGATTACTTAATGCATTATTCCTTTTTAAATTTATCTTTTTGACCACCTCATTGAACATACACAAACACTTCATAAAAATCATCTTTATTAAAATTAGGGAACAGAGACCAGTAAATGGGCCAGTTCATTGTATCTATACATTCACTCAAATGTAATATTAACAACTGGGTTAAATTTTCTTTCTAGGGCCTGGGGTTATGGTTCAGTGGTATCACACTTTCCTAGTATGTGTGAGGCACTGGGTTCGATTCTCAGTACCACATATAAATAAATAAAATAAAGGCCCATTAACAACTAAAAGTCATTTTTAAAAACTTTTAAAAATTTTGTTTTCCAATCAGTTGCATACATATGTCTTTGGAGAACAACAAAATAGATTTTGGGAGAGTCTCAAGGTTATAATTTTATATCTTGTTACTATTTTTTAGTCTAAAACAGCTTAAACTAGCTTCATAGCTTCTTCACCATTTCCTCTTTTTCATTGTTTGACTCTGTAAAGTGTATCGGTAACTGACTTGCAGTAAGCTTTGAGTCATTTCTAATGTGCTTGTTGTAATTGTTTTACATATTGATCCTGGCCAAGACTGAATTCTTTTTAATTGCAAATATTCTTGTGACTATCTTTTAATTTCCACATGAATGATTTGAAAACATTTTTGTTTTGTTTTGTTTTGGGCACCAGGCATTGACATATATAGCCCTTTATTTTTTAATTTTGAAACAGGGTCTCACTGAGTTACCTAAGACCTTGCTAAATAGCTGAAGCTGTCCTTGAACTTGTGATTCTCTTGCCTCAACCTCTAGAGCTGCTGGGATACAGACATAGACCACCATGCCTGGCTGAAAACATCTTAAAAATGATAATTTCATGCATCAATTGCCCAGGGTACTTGATAATGTGGAGGAGCACTGGTGAGATGAGCAATGACATTGAATTTTCTGATAACCTCAAAGCACCAACTTTCCAGTTATTTCTTCCCAACAAAAAAGGTCTAGTTCTTTGGTCTTTCCCTTCCTTTTCTTATTCATTGTCTCAGTTAGTTTTTGTTCAGTGAGAGACTACCTCCAATTGTGGAGGTTTAAAATCACAATGTAGCTCATCATTTCGAGGTCAGCAATTAGGACTGTGTTCAGCTGGGTCGTTCTCCTGTTATGGACTAGACTATCTCCCCGCGGGCCCACTCAGCTGACAGAGTGTTTGAAGTTTTCTGACTTTTAGATGAGGGTGCTTCAGTTGTTAACAAACCCTTTCATTCTTCTGCAGATTAGCCTGGACTTCTTGACATGGCAGCAGTGTTCCAGAGAAACTCATTGCATAATACTTTTCAAACCTTGTTTAACATCACATTCTACAACTATTAGGGTCCTTCCAGACTCCAGGGATAGAAAAATGCTTTAGCTTTAAGTGGGAAAAAGCTACAAAGTCACATTATAAGGATGTGGATTCAGGGAATGAAAGAATCTGTAGCCATCTTAGCAGCCTACTACATTCACATGTGTGTCTTAAACAAATATCCACACCCAGTTTGAGATAGATCAAAATAGGAAAAGTAGAATTCCACTAAAAGGTATGCACACAAACTTTTAAGAGATTTAAAATATGTTTCATAAATCTTCAAGTAAAATAAATACTAAAGAAAGGTGTTTATATGATTCACTGGCTTTGGCTGCCACCTGATCCACCACTGCGTATTTGGGGGACTGCATGTACTGTATTTGAGAAACAAGTTATTAGACATAGATTCCAGAACTATGATAGCATTAAAACACAGGAAGTAGCTCTGCCTGGGACTAAGGTGTTGAGAAAGAGAGGGGTCAGATAACATTAACTGATGAGGTAGCACTTGAAGTTTAATGACAGGTAGGTGGAAGGAAATAAACATAAAAAAAAGGAAGAGTAACCCACGAAGGCTAAGGAAAGGTACAAATAAATACAGGAAGGAACTGACTGCATTCTCTCTTCAACACTGAGGATTGCTACCATTCACACAGTCTAAAATAAATCAATACACTAAACTTTTGCTTCCTGTCACTGCAAAACTCAAGGTTGGGATTTCAGATATATCCCTAAAATTATTTTTAGAAATTTAATTAAATTAAAATAAAATTAGGCCAACTGGGTGATACATTTTCTATCATCTTTCTAAAGGGTTAAAATGCATTGGTTTATGTTGCATAGAGATATATAATAGTAAGCATAAACAAAAGACATAGAGGTTAGGAAGGAATTCCATCTGGAAATGCTAAAAGCAGAAGGTTCTTCAGAATCTCATGTAGAGAAAACACTTGAGATTGGCCTAAACATCTAATAGACAAAAGCCTGAGATCCTGCAAGAATTGGGTCAAGTTTGTTACCTTACATACTTCATCTGTGGTTCACAGTGGCTATTGGAGATTAAAAAACAAACAAACAACAACAACAACAAAAAAAAAAAAAAAAAAAAAAACAGGGAGCCAGAAAAATCAGTGCCATTGATTCGTTTGCCAGGCAAACCCTCTAATGGATTCACATAATGGATTCACAAGCCCTTCTATCACTTATTCTGAGCTTATTTCTGGTATCTGCTGCTGCTACATGTGTGTTTCTAGGTTGAGTGTTGTCTGCTTCTTTCCTGCTAACCAGCATTTAAACACACATAGAAAACACCAAAGAAACTTTAGTCCTTTCCCCTAGTAAATGGACTTTCAAACTATCTAGAAAGTCTGAAGTGTGATTTTGGTGGTAGGGATAGTGAAAAGTTGCTATTGGCACCCTCCTACACACACATGCTCCCATGCACACCCACTCACCACCACCACCACCAATTTAGCTACTGGATTTACCATGAATGTGAGTCCAGAGATTCACAGCCCAAACTCCCAGAGCATCCTTCTTCAATATTCTCCCTCTTTTTCACTTTCCCCCAGGCTCAAGTTTTTTTAATTTTCTGTCTAGCAGGGACTTATACCACTCTTCTTTTGGTAGAAATCTTCAGGGCTTTACCAACTGTAGTGTGAGTCAGAGCTTTCCTCTGTTGCTCAGAAGGGTGAGAAGGAAGCATCCAAAGGCAAGGTCAGAGAGGGTAAGGGTGTGCAGGTAGTCTCTGGCTCTCCTCCAGTGTCATCCTCTTGTATTTATTTTCTTTGTTCAGTTCTGGTTATTCAGTAAACATATATCTCATACAGTGAGAGAATAGTAGTATGACCTACTTTGCAGGTTTTCATGTGAGAATTAAATAGGCTACCTATAAGAGCAATTGGAATGGTACATGGCACAGGGGAAGTACTCAGTAAAGAGCAGCTATATTCATTTTCAGGTTTCTGCTTGGCTTTCTGTGTACTTAAACTTGGATAGTAGACTCTGCTGGGACCAATATCCATCAGAGATCCTTGCCAACTTCAATGACACAAGTGCCCCTCACATAGCTATCATGAAGCCTAGAATGTTCCAAAAGTGCATAGCGTTTGATGAAGTTGGTAGAAATGATTTCTTCCCCTTTTGGTGCTCCAGTATGTCAGAATTACCCAAAGCAATATCATTCTCATCCCAGTATCTTAGAAGGTTTGGGGTAAAATAAAATCTTGAATAGAAAATAGCTCTTTTAGTTTTTAACTGTAGATTTCCTATTATCCTTAGGCTCCGAGCATGGGTTAAGGATCAAGGTCAGAGTAAGGATTATGGTACAGATTAGAACGACAGATATGTGTTGTGTTAATTCCTTGAACAATCATACACATAGAGTTCTTTCTACATGCCAGATGAAGAACTAGAGGCAGGGTTATATCAGTGATGCGTTGGGTAGGGAAGAAGTTATAACCTGTCTAGGAATCCATCCAGTCCCTTAATTGGAGAATGTTTCAAAGGGAAAGAAAGCAGGCAATCCTTCTTATCTCGTTGTCAGCTATTTAAGATATTTTCTAGGAAAAAGAAACCTCAACTAGTGGATGATCTTAGCAGGATGTCTGTAGCTAAAGGATTGCTGAGAGCATCTCAACCCAGACACTAAGAGCCAGGGCTCACTGGAGGATGCCATCCCTTCTCTTCACCTTTCTGGGCTCTACCTTAAAAGTGCTGCCTACTCTGTGTGTGGGAACCCTATAAGGCCTCCCCTAGAGACCTTGTCTATTAATCTTGGCCAGGGAAATCATGTGGGTGTCCCTGACTTCTCTTGCCTTATCTGTGCTTTTTGATTGACTGTATCTTTGAAATAATTAGTAAATCTTGATACTGGATAAATCTTGATACTAGATAAAACTTGATACTCAGTTTCACACCAGTCTAATTCAATCTAATTCAACATGTTAATCCTACGTCTCACATGACTCAAAAGACAAAAATTCTTACTTCTTATAGAGCTTAGTTGATTATTTTTTTTCCCTTCTGATGAGTCAGGTTCAGCATATGGGAACATGGTAGTTACAAAGAAAACTTTGATGCCAGATGCTTTGTTCAATCAATCCTGTCCCATCTGTTAGTTGTGTGACTTGGGGCAACTCATTGAATCCTTCTGAACCTTATTTTTTCCATTTTGCATAGGAATTTTGATGGTATTTACCTTATGAAGTTATGAGTTGAGCACAGAATGTGCTATGAATAGTGCTGGTAAATAATGGAGGCCACATAATTTCAGCTAGTATTATTCCTTAAAGAATTCTTTTCTTGGTATCTCAGAAGTCTTAGTCTAAGTCAGCTCTGGCTAGCTTCCCTACTCACTAGATATGTCTGGATATCATTCCTAGACACAACTTTGATACAAATCAATACAATACACTTACATGCGTCCCTTGTCACCTTTGTTTATATATCACAAACTGAATTTATTTCAAACAAATTGCTTTGAAACTTGAGGCTTGATGGGGTATTTATTTATTGTGTTTTTTCCCAAACTCACATTTTTAAACTTTATTTCTAGGGTAGTTCATAACAGAAAACTACATTTAGATTGGGTGTCAGTCAGCTTTTCATTGTTGTAACAAAAAAACTGAGAATATTCACTTATAAAGAGAAAAGGTTTATTTTAGCTCACAGTTTTAGCTCCAGACCATGATCCTTGGCCCAGTTGCTTTGGGCCTCTGGTGCATGTTTTGTATAGTAATGACATGGGGCCACATGGTTGAGCAAACTGCTCACCTCAGGACCAAGAAGCCAAAGAAAAAGAAGGAGGAAGGTTTCTGAAATTCCCCTTGAGGGCATGTCCCCAATAATTTAAGGACTCCCACAAGGCCCTGCCTCCCCAAGGTTCTACAGCCACCCAATAGTGCCACCCAAAAACCAAGCCTTTAACACATGAGCCTTTGGGGGACAGTTAAGATCCAAACTGTAGTAATTGGGAACGATCACACAACCCATTCACATATAACCTCAAATAATATTAATTTGCTATAAACTGTATCTTCCCAGTGGATAAAGCGATAGAAAAAAAATTATATTGTAAATTATCTACCGAAGTTCAAATTCCCTACAGTAACCTCTGGCAGAATAATTTGAATATGGCCTCAGGTGTTGATTTTTGAAATGCAAATACATTTCCATTAGGCACAGCAGCTGTGGCTACAGGATTATGCCTGCACTGTAGGTTTAATAAGAATTGATTTGTCAATACCAGTATGTGTATTTTAGATAGGGATACTTACTTTTCTGGACTCCATATTCTATTTCTTCCCACTTCTTTGTGAAAAGATTCTCATAAAGCCTTTTTGTGCCTTTTGGGGGTATATTAAAAATAATTTCCTTTTATATGAATGTGTCTTCTAAATTTTTATTAAGCATCTAACATGTGTTTGGCCCATCATGGACACTCATCTAATACCTTTTAGTAAATACACATAAATGTCTGAAAGGCAAACTTCTGAAAGTCTGAAGAATTTTGCCAAGTTTTACTTATAACACCTTTTGTGAAGTTACTTTTTATTTACCTACTAATAAACTATTCTCTCTATTCTTGCTATCGTATTGTTGCATTCTATTAAAGGGGCATTTTATAAAGTTATTGTGTGTCATTGTCCCAAAAGACCTGAACAGATAGGCCAAGTGGATTATCTCCATTTTATAGGCAAAAATACTGAATGTCCCAGATTACTAAACCAGTGACTGGAAAACTCCAGAGCCTATGTTCTTCTTTTAGCCTTAGGACTCTTAAGACAAATTATAGGCAATGCTACTTCATCAGTAAACATAACAGCAAGAAATAAATTGAAGAGGAGAACCTGAAGCAATTTAGAAACTGTCAGGGAAATCACTAATTGGAACATACAGTCATGAACTGTTCTGATGAGCAGTTCATCCTATTATTTTTCCATACCTCCTTCACAAAAATGTTTCAGCTCTCTATTTGTGAGAGGGCAATTGGATTGGTGGGTGGATGTATATGTGTCAATTCACCTGTGTAGCTCAGGCTCAGTCTCTTCTTCACTGATGTAGGCTCATTTCTTCTCAAGAGATCATGGAATCTGTCTTCCAGCTACCATCACAGACCTTCTTCTAATTATCACAGGTTGATTCTGCTAGAAACATTTGTAAACCAATTTGACAATGTACCTCGATCAAGCAGACTAGATACCATGAAAACTTCACAGAGACAAGGTATCATCCAACAAACAACCCATTCATTCCACTGAGAGAGCTCCAACTTTTCTGCATCACTGATACTACATCTTTTTCCTAATCATTGTCCCTGTGTCTAAAAGTTTGATATTTTACAACCAAAGGCCAACTTTTTTCCCATGACTTAGAAGAAGATAAAAATTAAATGCAAGGGCTGAAGTGCAATATCTCAGCCATCAATGCTACCTGGGCTTCTGGGCTTTATGCAGAAAGCAATGTCCACGAAGAAAACCCTGTGCCCCTGTGGCAAGAGAGTATATGGAATTCAGTCTGATGTTTAGGTCAAGACAATGTGTTGTCAGTTCCAGTCAGAAGGCAACTCTGAGCCTCTACCCGAGGGAGTAGGGTTTGGGGAAATATTTCCAGGACTCCAACCAGCAAAATACAAATTGGCTAAAGATCCAAGGCACACTTCCTGACATTAGCTTATTCTATCCTTGACCTCTTTAGAAGGATGGGACTGTACAGGGTAGTTATAGAGATTGTTCAAAGCATTGAGCCCAAGAACTTGAAAGGCAATATTTTTTTTTTTTTGCATTCAGGAGGTAGTCAGAAGTTTCCTCTTTCAGAAAGAGAGCAAATGCAGCAAGATTCCCCACAAGGGATTTGGGAAGAAAATCATGAGCTATGGACAGTTTTAACAAAGATGTTATCTTTTAAAAGAAAATCTTCATTTTGTCTATTTATTTTTATGTGGTGCTGAGGATCAAACCCACTGCCTCATATGTACGAGGCAAGTGCTCTGCCACTAAGCCACAATCCCAGCCCAAGATGTTACCTTTTTTAAGATGGGGAATTATAGGATGGTTAGATCCTCATGTTTTAGGGAAAAAGTCAATATTTCCAACAGTTGTCAATTATATTAACTGTTCTATGTCTTTAAACACTGGGCTTAGTTGTTTTAACCCTTTAAATATGCTTAATTACAGCTGGTTGCAGTGGCACATGCCTATAGTCCCAGTGACTCACTGCTGGGGAGGCTAAGATAGGAGGATGACAAGAACAAGGACAGCCTTAGCAACCTAGTGAGCCCCTGAGCAACTTGGTGAGACCCTGTCTCAAAATATAAGATAAAACTGGACACAGTGGTGCATGCCTCTAATCTTAGTAGCTTGGGAGGCTGAGACAGGAGGATCACAAGTTCAAAGCAAGCCTCAGCAATGGTGAGGCACTAAGCAACTCAGTAAGACCCTATCTCTAAATAAAATACAAAATAGAGCTGGGGATGTGGCTCAGTGGTTGAGTGCCCCTGAGTTCAATCCCTGGTACCCACCTCAAGAAAATATAAGATGAAAAGAGTCAGAAATATATCTCCATAGTGAAGTGCCCCTGGGTTCAATCCCCAGTACCAAAAAAAAAAAAAAAAAGACTAATTAGGTCTCGTTGAAGATCAATAACTATTTAAAGTTTCAACAGAACTAGATAATAAACTCCCTAAATTTTTCATGTATTTGGAAGATGGACTTCACAGACCATACAGCTTATAAAGTGAAATGAAACTTCCAAGAATAGAATTCCAAGCACAACAAATATAATGTGTGCACTACTGCTCTCTGTTTTTACTCACAACAATTCTAACACCAAGTGTGTGTGTGGTTTTTCACACCAACTACCTACTCAGTTCACTTCTCACACTAGTTATCCCATAACTTCAAGATTCAGACTTGGTCATCAAACCCACAAGTTACAGAGCTGAGTCCCACAAGACAGCCTCCTTTCACATGGCACTCACAAATGCCAGGCTGCTCATACTTCTGACTTGAATCAGGGTTTCCACACCTTTCTCTTTGTGCTTGAAGATTGCTAGAATAGATCACGGGAATACTCAGGGAAACATTTTACTTAACTATCACTGGTTTATTATCAAGGGTACCATTCAGGAACTGCCAAATGGAAGATGCATTGGACAAGGAATGGGGTAGGATGAGGAGCTTCCATACCCCTCCAGAGGCTTCACCCTCCCAGGGCATAGATGTGTTTACCAACCAGAAATTTTTTGATCCCCATTATTAGACCTATTCCATGCATAGGTATGAATGATAAATCATTGACTTTGTGATTAATATAATCTCCACCCCTATCTCCAATCCCAGGAGTCCAGAGTGAGGCTGAATGGTCCAACCTCTTCACCATAAGGTTACCTCCTTTGACAACCAGCACCCCATTCTGAAGCTATCCAGGGGTCCTCACCTAATTAGCATAAACTTAAATAGATTGAATGGAGGACTTTTTACAACTCTGTGCCATGAATAGGAGATGAAGATATTATATCATAATATGAGCTTTTGGTTTAATAGATAAATAAGTTAGAAAATATTAAAAAGAATACTTTTCTTCTGAAAATTTGGAGGGCTGCTATCAATAAATTTTTCTTACTTATGTTACCAAGTTACACATTTTGGTACAAATATCCTCTGATTTGGCAACACATGTAAAACATAGCCTCATATTTGGTCCTATAAGTACCAGTAAATAATTAAAATATAATTGAAGTTTTGATGCTCCAGAAACACTGCCAAGATTCATTAACCCCAAAATTATATCCAGTGTTTTGTATTTTAAAAGAAAGATGAAATTCAGGAGACACTATGAATGGATTGGATATTCTAGGTTGGAGACCCAAGTTTTATTTCCATTTATTTTAATTAAAGATTCTGATTATAATAGGGACAGGACAGAGACTGTATTTATTTGCCTGTGAAGATTCCAGAATTTCATTTCCAGGTCCATAGTTTATTCAAGAATGATGGATTCTTGTATTATCAATTAGGATGAGCTAAGTTGTGCTGGGGTAACAATCAACCTCCAAAGCTTGATGGATATTTTTTCCTTCAGGTTTCAAGTCTATTGCAGGTTTGCAGATAGCTCTGATCCTTGTTCCCTCATCCAGAATTTGTGTTGCCAGAGCAACAAATATCTCAAGTATTCCTGTTGCTATGACAAAGAGAAAGAAAGTTTTGGAGGACCTTGCACTGGAAATCAAACACTTTATTCTAAAAACAACGCTCCTCAATTCCACTCAAAGCTTATGGGATAGGATTGATTACAGTACCCCACCCAGCCTTCATGTGAGCAAGAGGTTCATCAACACATGTACCCTGAAAACAGAAAGCCAGAAATACTAGGTGGACATTACTAAGAAGCATCACTCTAGATATTGGCTTGAGGTCTTTGTAACAAATACTGAGAAGAGTAAGCTCAACATTGAAAAATTACTTAAAGTAAAACAAACCTTTGATCAAAATTTTTTTGGGAAAAGGCTGAGGGAAAAACTTCAAGAAAAATATATTCCAGGGAAGTTTTTTCCTAAGCATTGGGAGATACGAATGTATTTCTTATATTAGGAAACTTAACATTTAATTGCTTTTAAGTGTGTATGATTTGAAATGTTTACATTATAACCTGCAGAGAATAAGTAGTAAAGTGCCATCATAGACGTCTTTGAGTGTTGGTGTGAGTGCAATAAAGGTACAAAAATATTTATAAAAGGCTAGATAGGCCTTTTTTTGGCTTGACAAATCTATATGCATGAAAGGGAAAAACAGAAAGATCCTAGAACCAATAGAACCAAACAAATTGCCTTTTCTGTCTTCACAGAAAAGGATTCTACATATTAATTGAATGAAAGATTACTTTATAAAAGGAAAATAGGTTTTTAAAGAGAAACTCTTTGAGTGTACTTGCAGATCTCCCCTCTACCAGGGCCTGGCTGATACACAGTAGCTGCTGTGTTGTACTGTGTTGAATTGTGTGTGTCAAATCCGTGAATGGATAGACAGAGAACACATGAGTGCAGACCGAAGTGGAGAAAGGCAGAAAAGATACTGGAGAGGGAACATACAGTGTATACCCAACCAAACACAGAAAGTGAACAAAGGATTGAGAGCATGTAAATGTAAAGATTTTCTTCTTTTTCTTTTATTGAGACATAATATTTGTACATTGTTCATATCAATGGGGAAATATTATGATAATTTCATACGTGTATACAATGTGTAATGATCAGACGAGGTAATAAACACTTTTGTCTCCTCACATGTTAATCATGTTTGGGTCTGGTACATTTCTACTCTTCTAGTCATTTTGAAATATATCATAGATTATTTTTATTAATAGTTACCCTACTGTGTTACAGAAGGCCAGAATGAATTCCTCCTCTCTGTATTTTGGCGCCCCTTATCTAACTTCTTTCCCCATTCCCTTCCCAGACTCCAGTGATGGCTGTCCTACACCATTCCTCTATGAGACTGACCTTGGGTCCACAAATGAGTGAGAACCTGTGGTATCTGTCTTTCTGTGTCTGGTTTATTTCACTTAACACAATGACCTTTAGATCTGTCCAAGTTGCTGCAATAACAGGATTTCATTTTTTTATGACTGAATAACATTCCATTTTGCGTATATACCACATTTTCTTTATGAGTTCATCCACTAATGGGCATCTAGGTTCATTCCATATCTTAGTGATTATAAACAGTGCTTCAATAAACACAGTATAATAAATTTTCTTGTACCCAGGGATGAGATTGCTGAATCATATGTTAGTTCCATTTTTAGTTTTTAAAGGAATATCCATTGTGTTTTCCATAATGACTGTACAAATTTACATTCCCACCAATAATATATGAGAGCCCCTTTATCTGCATTCTCATTAGAATTTGTGTTCTTTTTTCCTTTTTGATAACTATTCTGAGATGAGACAACATTTCATTGTGGTTTTAATTTGCATTTCCCTGGTAATTAGTGACACTGAGAATTTTTTCATATATTTGTAGGCCATTTGCATGTCTTCTTTTGAGAGGTGACTAGTCAGATCTCTGGCTCATTTTTTAATTAGGTTATTTGTTTTTTGGTGTTTGATTTTTTCATGTAAATGTTGAATTTTACAGAGAGATAAGATACACTAGTGTTAGACTCCTTCCATTAAGCTGATGTGTTCGGTGAAAGTCACAGTATCTGATAATAAATTCTTTATGACTTTGGTCATAGTTTCATCTCTTAATTTACAAGAGATGATAAAGAGGCTTGTATTCTACATAAAAGCTCTTTTTTGTTTTCATCAATAGTATTAGTAATTTGGAAGTTAAAAAGATATATATTAGGTAAAATATTCCTGAAGTTCCTCCAACGAATTGTGAGCACTAGCCTAGAGAATCGAACAAATACCTAGATGTTGGGAAGAAGACATCAAAGCCATCCAGAAGAATTACAGTTTTCATTCCATGGACAAATTTTCTAAAGAGGAACATGAGTCACAAAGAATGGTATACTATTTTAACAATGTACTTCTGACTATCAAAAAGCCATCAAAGGAATTCAGACTAGCTCTTCATAGGAGACTCTAATTAAAATGACAACTATAAAAGACTGTATAAAGTCTATGCAACCCAACGAATAAAACACATTTTAAAAATATCACAAAGGCCAAAGTCCCAAATGAACTGAAATCCACAATAAAAGCTAAAAGTCAAAAGTAGATATTTTATAAATAAAACAAAGAAAATTAAAGCAAGGGCAATAGGGTGTAGTCCCATTGCTAGATGGATACATTGTTAATAAATAGCCAAGAGACTGTAGAACCTGTGGGCTTTTAGTTGACTTTCTTCAGCCAAGATACCATGCTTGATGGTTAAGAGCGTAGAACAAATAATTTAAAGTAGAAATAGTTATCTAAGATGGCATTACAAATTTTGTGTGTTGGGTTTCAGCTCCGGAAACCACTGCCTTGCTGCCTGAGAAAGCATTATCAAATTTGCTTTTAAAGAATGAATGGGAGTTCTGCTGATAGAAGACAGAAAGATGGGATAGGCAGAGATCAATTCATCATTCCAAACAACAAGGCAACTGGAGAGCTCAAAGTAGAGGATGGGGCAATGCAGGCAGCCGTCATTGAGACGTTTGTAAGAAATGAAGCAGAAAATTAGGAGCATTCACACCTGACAACTTGAGAATCCTCTCAAACACAGGAGAAAGGAGCAAGAACGTTGCCAGAAGTGGATTACAGGGTTGGTGCTAGGAGAGATGGAAGGCCTGAGAAGGTGATGATCTGGGAGGTTACTGTAGAATTGGAAGAGCTAGAGAAGGAACTATGAAATGATTGCCAGAGAAATCCCAGATGAGATTGATGTCCAATGCTTCATAATAGCTCTGTTATAGTTCAGACTGGTTGTAATACAAATAATATTTTCACACAAAAAGACACGAGAATGCCAGACCAAGATAATTAAAGGACTGTATATCTTGCTGAGAATGCAGTAATTAATGCAAGAGATGCAGATAGAATTGTGCCCTGTGTTAAGGCAGAAATCTCTCCAGACAGAGAGAGTCTCATGCTCAGAAAGCAAAGTATATTTAGCGGGGAAAGCCTGCCAGGCTGCTCAGTAGAGTGGCACAGCCAACAGGGCTATCTTAATAGGGTTTTTACATTCTTCAACAAGGAATAAGAGCAAGCTGGACTTGACCTTGAGTGCAGCAAGCTAGAATTGACCTTGAGTGCGTGTGGCTGGGCAATAACAGAATTTTGTATTTAGGGACCTTGGAAGAGGTGGGTATGGGAACAGGGTGTCTTAAGTTTCTTTTTCTTGGTAGCTTATAATTCCCAGCTCCAGGGCCAAGATGCAGTTTCAGAACCAAAATGGAGTCACTAATGTTCAGGATATCCCATTAACCTGTCTATTGGTCAGATTAAATGAGTAAGTAAGAGATGTTTCTTTAAACTGTTCTTAAGGACAGTTGTCAAGGTACCTGACAGCAAATCTGTACATCTCTTCTTGAAGAATATGGAAGCAGTAGAGCAGAAAGGGCCCTGTAAGCTTACAGGAAGCCAGCTGAAAAACGCCTCTCGCTAGGAGGCTCCAGCAAAGTAAGGACAGGAAATCAGACGCAGGAAATTTGGAGCCCACAAAGTGGTCACATTACTGCTAGGAGAGCTATGAGATCTCTCTCCCCTTCCTGCCTGTATGTGACAGCCTAGTATTCATGAACACAAATTTCCTTCCTGGTCATTCTTTTCTCTCTGTTAATCTTACTGCTTTTTCTCTTCCTATGATACCTGAAGCTGATGTCTATATTTACTTCTTTTGCTTCCTCCCTCCTTTTCTTCATAACTTTGGACTACAGAATTTGATAGTGGGAGCCTGGCTGTTGCCCATTGCTATATACAGTTGACATATACTGAGAAATTCCTGACAGCATTGATATATGTGTTATTTTAAAACTAGCTCTGATTGTGGATGCTGTTGTATTTTGAGTTTTCTCTGGCTGTGTTACAAAGACATAGATACAGCCTATAAAGCACTCAAACACCAGTGCCAATGTGAGTTTTTAATCTGTGTAGCCCACCTCCCCCACCACTACTATACCAGCTAAGAAATGTACAAAAGAGGGGGTGAGATGGAATAGTGGTGAATGGTGTTCAGACCTAAGTATATTAAAGAAGACAACTGGGTTGAGAAAGAAAAAAAAAAGCCACAGAGGTCCCTCTATGTTAAAACTTGAATAACTTTTGTTCAGATCCTACATCTGTAGTATCTAGAATTTAAACAAGAATCTGTTTGGCTACAAGTGTATAAAGAAGCCACCTTGGCAATGGATTGCCAACAGGTCCACTAGGGAAATTCAATTTAAATTATAAATATCAAACCAGAGCTCCAGAGTTCAATTGCTTAAAAAAAAAAAAAAAGTATTGGCATGTGCTCATGAAAACACAAATTTAGGTAGCGTGACTATATTAAATTAACTATTGCTTTAATGTTGTATAATGAAGTTTTTTCTTAGGTTTAAAATATGTGTTAATATGTAGAAACTCTACTAATATTTGGTGAATGGAAAACCACAGATAATTCATCTTATGTGGGAATAAAGCAAAGGGAGGTCTTAATTTGACATTGTTAATTATCACATTCTGTGGCATGTTAAATTGAAGCATAGGCTTAAGGCCTGAGAAGGATGGCCCCCTAAGGTTTATTTAGTCTAAGAATTTGTGGGATTAGGGGAATCTTTATGGGGGCGGGGGAGTAAGTAGACATATTTTCATTCTATCTGGGATAAGAGCAGCTTTATGAGATTTCTCTGAAATGCCAAGTTATCAGTTTGTGCTAGAGTAAGGCTGGGCTTAAACATGGAGGAAGTCAAATCTGCAGAGTATTTCTTATTTTCAATAATCTGTCTGGCATGATTATTCGGTAGTCACTATGAGAATATAAAAAGCCACATAGACAATTTTAAGGCTTATTTATTCTACCTACACATCATTCATTTATTATTTCTTATTACCTCACTAGTATCATGTAATGACTATTCTTTTGCCCAAAGTGGTTATTATCACTTTATAACTAATGGTAAGCATGGCTTTTTAGCTCTGTGAGTTTTTTCTGTTTTGTTTATTTATTTATATTATAGTTTTGCTTTCAATAATATTCAGCTGAAATAGGGTACACACACACACACACACACACACACACACACTCTGTAGTGAGTACAAGTTTTGAAGAGAGGTTGCCTGCATTCAGCTCCCATCTCTCTCCATACTTACTAGTTTATCACCTTGGATATCCTGTTTCTCTGTCTATATAAAGAGACAATAACAGCATGCATGTCTTAGTAATGCTAAGGGTAGAAAACAGTGCTCAATGTAAAATGCTCATCATATTCCCCATTGTAATTACTGATTACTGACATCCCTCTTTCATACAGCCCACCCTTCCAAAGAGATTATCAGCATAGTTCCCTTGGAATGTTAAGTTGATTTGCATTTAATGTAGCATAATTCAGGTAAAATTTGGTGTTTATTTTATAGGAAATATATTAAAAAGATAGGTAAATTATACACTGATCAATTTTATGTAAAAATGCAAATGTCTGATGCAGAGCAGTATACTGACATAGTAACCTATTTTCAAGAGAGTCTTCTGAAAATAGCACAAATACATGTTTAAAACTAGAATTTAGAACAGGAGTTGTGAAATGTTTTTTCATAGTGTGCCTCTTGAGATTTATATGCTATTTTTCAAGAAATATGGATAGATGAAAATCATGCAAACATTTATTAGGTAAACTTAAAACACTTTCAAGAGACTTGAGAAAGCTTTCAAAGAAAAATGTAAAGAAATGCACAATTCTGTATGTTTTTAGATTACACAAGATGAGAACTTTCTGAAAAATTAATGTTTTAAGTCTAATTGCTAATGAATTGCTAAGGGTGACAGTGGAGATATTATGGGGCAGTGTATATGACATATATTTGCTCAATTCTTGAAATTTTTAGAAATCTTTTGTTATATTTTCACAGAATAAATGTTTAACTATTCATCAGAAAACATTTCTTGTTTTTTTTTCTGAATAAGGTGAGTGTCATCATACACAGTATTGCTATTTTAGTGGCCATTCTATACATGGACTTAAATTATTTTAAATTTCGTGACATTGTTGTTCTAGTTACTACTAATTTAGGGCATCTTTAGAACATACTCTAGATTTTCAATTTCTTAGAACTACAAAAACTCTTAGAAGGAGAAAAAAAACCTTAAGATGTATTAACTATGAAGTGCTAAACAGTACTGTAAAATATGAACTAGTCAATTACTATCATTTCACATCACCAGAAACCCTGTACAGCAATTACTCTAATCCAAATGTAAAGCAACATGGTCATTTAGATAGGCACTCTATTTAAATTCCAACAGTTTTGGTCACATATCAGAAACATAAGAAAAGGTGACCTGTTTCAATTATTCCAACAATGAAATCTTAAAAGTAAATCACATCTCCGATAATATATATGTGTAGATTATAGATATATATGTATGTGCATTTATATATATATATATATATATATATATATATATATATATATATTCTACACACACACACACACACACACACACACACACAAAGGAGCAACATTACCTAATAAAACCAGCTTATTTTTAGAAAAGATAGCTCTAGACCACAAGTTCAAGGATTTTATCTAGCTTGGTTACTGATCAATCTCTGTATATCTAAAAGAGTGCCTAGTAATAGTGGAAACCTAGAAAACATTTTTTTTTAATTGTTGGGGAATTAGAATTAAAAACAAATTTTCTACCAACCCAGAAATTCTCTGCACAAAAAGTGATAGAGAAAGATATTCTTATTATTAAATAACATTAAACCAGAATATGATGCATATCCTAGGCATGCCACTAAGAGATACAAAGTCCACAAGACAGAAAGAAATCTCATATTTTTATAATGCCATGCAAATATCATCCATACAGATATGGTTTTGTTTTTTGTTTTGTTTTTTTGGGGGGGGTACTGGGGATTGAATTCAAGAGCACTTGATGACTTAGCCACATCCCTAGCCCTATTTAATTTTATTTAGAGACAGGGTCTCACTGAGTCGCTCAGAGCCTCGGGTTTTTGTTGTTGTTGTTGTTTGTTTGTTTGCAAAGGCTGGCTTTGAACTCGAGATCCCCCTGTCTCAGCCTCCTAAGCTGCTGGGATTACCACCATGTCCAGCTCAGACATGTTTTTAAGAAAAGCAATAAATAGTCCTTAAGAAAGAGAACCTGACAGCATCAATTGTCATACATAGCTCATCCTAATTTTGCCTAGGAGTCGAGATGACTATCTATGTTAACTCATTGGCCAGAGGTAAAAAAAATCCAAGTCCTCATGTCTTTATCACAAAAGGTAGTTTTGCAAACTGGATCAAGGAGTTCATTGACATTAGATTTGTACTGTCATGAATCTGGAAAAGAGAGGTGCTAACTCCTTTGACATACACTTTCCCAGCACACTACTCCCAGGTCCTTGAGAAAGATACCTCTGGGTCACAAAGCTAACAAAGGACCTGTCTAGTCTTTAAAAGAATATAGACACACACACACATGCACACACAAACACACTTTATGATAGAAGAAAATACTTAACATTTATGAGTTTTCTAAGGCAAATGCTCTAAAAAGAAGGTGGGTAAAGAAAATTTCTTCCCTAATTTCAAAAGAGAGACTTTAACTCTCTTATTTTAAATTAGTATTTGTGCTTTAAAAAGTTATTGAAGACATTTTTTACCTTCAAGATTTTATTTTAGGCTAAGTGTGGTAGTGTACACCTGTAATCCCAGCAATTTGTAAGGCTGGGGCAAGAATATCTCAAGTTCAAGACTAGCCTAAACAACTTAGTGAGATCCTCAGGAATTTAGTGGAATGCTGTCTCAAAAATTAAAATATCTGAGGATATAGCTCAGTGGTGAGCATCCCTGGGTTCAATCCCTAGTACCAAAAAAAAAAAAAAAAAAAAAAAAAAAAACAAAGAAAGAAAAGGAAAATATTTTATCCTACAAACAAGCAAGCCCATCTATTACCGCAATCGTCAATGCTAATGTCTAAAGGGTTAATTAAAATTGGTATTTTACTCTAAAAACATGATTGTGAAAATTCCTAATACATTAGCAATTACTTTTAGTAAAAATGAACAAAATGATTTGCCTTGATATCATCTGTATAAACAGGACCCTAAATTGTAAGCCTGCTAATTGTTCTTTCCTATCATGAACATTAGCCTGTATGTGTGTAACTATGTAAACACTCACTAATGAATCTTTAATGTTCTTTCAGGATCAAGCCAGGATTTTCAAAGTAACTAAAACAGTGTTACAAAGAAATGGATTAAATTAGGGGACGTTTGTGAAGTCACCTTCATTTTATCTTCCAACACTAGATTAATCACAGCCACAAAACTGCTATCTTAATTGAGCTAAAAAATATTCTTTGATTAGAGTTATTTTAATGATGACTCCAATTTACTTTTTATGTGTAAATCAAACCACAGGGTGCTCAAAAGATATTAATTTGTGATGAGATTAATCATTCCTTTGGGTTCAATTCACATGCTACTAAACTCCACCCTGGGATTTTAGGGAGAGTCAAGAAATTCTCTTCCTCCCACTCATCACTGAGCACCACAATCCCTTATGTGGATTTTATGGTTTAGATATTAGGTGTCCCCTGCCCCAATAGCTCATGTGTGAGACAATGCAAGAAGGCTTAGAGGAGACAAGATTGGGTTATGACAGCCTTAACCCAATCAATGAATTAATCCCCTATGGGTATTAATTGAGCAATAACTGAAGATGGGTAGGGTGTGGCTGCAGAAGATGGTTCACTCACTGCTGTTGGGGTATATATTTTGTATCTGGCAAGTGGAGTCTGTCTGCTTCCTGATCATCATGTGAGCTGCTTCCCTCTGCCACACTCGACAGCTATGATGTTCTGCCTCACTTGGAGCCCTGAGGAATGGAGCCAACTGTCTATAGACTGAGATCTCTGAAACTGTGAGCCCTCAAAATAAGGTTTTTCTCCTCTAAAATTGTTTTGTCAGGTCTTTTAGTCACAGCAGAAATAAAGCGGATGAAAACAGTGGAAAACTACGGTGAAATAAAGATATTCTCACCCTATGGTGAAGAATTTTTCCCTGTCCCCTTATCTACTTCTCAGATGTAAAATTGAATTAAATTACACAAAATTAATCTATTTTAGGAACAAATGGCACATACCTGGGCTCCAAGAATCCCTGGGTTCTAAACTCAAGGGTTTTACGAACTTGGGCCCATCTGCTGATCTATAATTTGGCCAGAAGATTCTAATCCTCCCGTCGCGATGCCAGTCACAGAGCGCTGCATCTACCAGCCATGGTGCCCTGGGTTTCCCCGCATTTTCTCATATAATTTTCATAGAAATCTTATAAGTGTGTTTCACTGATGAGGAAATTGAGATGTAAGTAATTTGTCCCCATGTCTCCTAACTTTAAAGAGCAGCATGGAAACTAAACTGAAATCTGTCCAACTTCAAAGAACATAACCAATTTAAGCATTTCTTTTTATGATCAGAGAAAAACTCAATTTAACTAAATACTAGTTAAAGTTTAGGACCTTAAGGAAACCAGGATCTCCTTAAGGAAACCTCAAATCATTAAATATTAACAACTCATATGAGAAAAAAGATTAGTTCTATTATAGGCAAATAAAAGCTACAGAAAATTGGAGATGATTAGGTGTCTGCCTTGCTTTTTAGGTTTTCACTTGTGAATTCAGCATTCTCCTACTTCAGGCTATTGTGGACACTGACTTATCAGATGGGCAGCACCTTTGAATCATTTTTATAACTATTCTGAGTCACAGGCCACAGCTTTCCTTTGGAAATATTAAAAAGGAAAGTAGTGGAATTTCATTTATCTGAACAAATATCTCCAGGGCAATGGGATATTGTAGTCAAAAAAAAAAAAAGTAACAAAGACCTGTTAGCCTGTCAAATCTGCCATTAAATTAACTTAAAGAAAAATAGCAGTAGAGTGCATTCTTTTTCATTGTAAATGTACTTAAAGCTATAATTCAGTTAGATAATCTGAAACAAAATTGTAGGTGTTACATTAGCAAGTCCTACCAGACATTCTACATGGAGAAACAGACTGGGCTATGGCGAGAACAGCTATACAGACAAGGGCAACACCATTATTGACTATCATTCCTTAGCAAAACTTTAGTAGAAAACATCCATGACACTATAATAGGGTCACAACTGACTATATCCAGAGCTGTGGAGCTTTGCATAGAGACTGGATATAGCCATGTTTAAGAGCCATATGACAGGACAGAAACACATAAATGGGAAGCTCTTCTGTTAGCTTTCTTCTTGAGTGGAAAATCTAAGTCACATGACACAGATTTTAAGTAGCAGAAAAACATATTCTTTTTAAAAAAATCATTGTTTTACTCAAAGTGGATCAAGGACCTAGGAATTAAACCAGAGACCCTGCATCTAATAGAAGAATAAGTAGGCCTTAATCTCTGTAATATAAGATCAGTCCCCTACTTCCTTAACAAGACTACTATAGCACAAGGATTAAAATCAAGAATTAATAAATGGGATGGATTCAAACTGAAAAGCTACTTCTCAGCAAAAGAAACAATCAGTGAGGTGAATAGAGAGCCTACAGCTTGGGAACAAATTTTTCCACTTGCACATTGGATAGAGCACTACTCTCTAAGGTATACAAAGAAAACTCAAAAAGCTAAACTCCAAAAAAACAAATAACCCAATCAATAAATGGGCCAAGGACACGAACAGACACTTCTCAGAAGGTGATATGCAATCAATCAACAAATATATGAAAAAATGTTCAACATCTCTAGCAATTAGATAAATGCAAAACAAAACTACTCTAAGATATCTCACTCCAGTCAGAATAGCAGCTATTAAGAATATAAACAACAATAAGTGTTGGCGAGGATGAGGGGTAAAGGGCCCAATCATACATTGCTGATGGGACTGCAGAATAGTGCAGCCAATATGGAAGGCAGTATGGAGATTCCTTGGAGAACTGGGGATGGAACCACCATTTAACCCAGCTATCTCTCTCCTTGGTCTATACCCAAAGGACTTAAAATAACATACTACAAGGACACAGCCACATCAATGTTTATTGTAGCACAGTTCACAATAACTAAACTGTAGAACCAACCTAGATGCCCTTCAGTAGATGAATGGATAAAGAAAATGTGCTATATATACACAATGGAATATTACTCAGCAATAAAAGAGAATAAAATCATGGCATTTGCAGGTAAATAGATGGAGTTGGAGAATATAATTCTAAGTGAAGTTAGCCAATCCCAAAAAACCAAATGCCAAATGTTTTCTCTGATATAAGGAGGCTGATTCATAGTGGGGTTGGGAGGGGGAGCATGGGAAGATTAGACAAACTCTAGATAGGGCAAAGGGGAGGGAGGGGAAGGGAGGAGGGAAGGGGGTTAAAAAAAAGATGGTGAAAAGATGGACATCACTACCCTAAGTACATGTATGAAGAAGACATGAATGGTGTGAATATACTTTATATACAAGCAGAGATATGAAAAGTTGTGCTCTTATAGGTAATATGAATTATAATGCATTCTGCTGTCATATATAACAAATTAGAATTAAAAAATTTTTAAAAATCATTGTTTTAGATTATTGATAAAATTGAAGTAACTGAGAGACAAGCAGAGTTAACAAATTGTCCAAAAAATTAATATATCTTTCAATAAAATTATTGAGTATCTAAATCTAGGTGTTATCTTAATTAGCTGTGGGTAGTAAACTTGCTCACTTTTAAAGGAATATGCTGAGAACAGTGTTTTGTATAACTACATGTTGTCAGTTGGCTGTCTTACGTAGATTCTGAAAGTGTTACATCTTAGTTGTCTGGTTTGGGGCTTGGTTTCAAGTAGAAAACCAGAATGAGGGAGAAATAGTACAAAAATCAAAAACAAACAAATAAAATGTGAGAAGCCAATATATGACTAAATTAAATGTGTGTGTCTGTAAGATGGTTGAATAAAAGGGGGAGGAATATAAAAAATAGTGTGTTCTGTCAAGTCCTCAGATGTACCATGGATTGGATAAAGTTGAGAACTCTTTTGTCTACACAAACTTCCAACGTGGATGGTTTAATTCAGCAACTATCATCAATGATTACTTATTTAAATAAATATATGCTTTTTGGAACTGGGTCCTGGTCTACTCTAAAATTTCTCAGAGATATATGGCAAAGCTTTTTGAACTCATATTCAGATACCCTTTCAGTCCAACTGAGCTTCACAGAGAACTGAAAACCTATTATAAGTCCATGCAAAGTACAATGCATTAATTTGTATAATGTTATAAGAATCTCCATTGAGATAAGTTATAGTTGAGTTGTTTTCAACTTCTCAATAAATTCATGTTTCTAATAAGTTTATAAAACATATCATGTGGATTTTTGTTGTTGTTGTTTTTAAATCCAGAGAGTCATTGAAAACAAAGGACCAGTGAAAGCTCACAACTAATTGGACCAGTGGAATTGCCAATTCAGAAGAAATATCTATTGTGGGTTTGTGAATATGATTTTTTTTTTATTTTTAGTCTCTGACAAAGTGGAGAAGTACAGTCCCTGCATCATGATGAAATTTGGAAATTACACATAAATATTATTTGATTTGTATCTTCCTCAGTCCCTAAAAACAGCCACCTTAAGTTAGTGGCTTCATCTCTAATCAAGCAACAATATTACATCTTCTCTGAGCCAATTTGCCTGCTGAGATTTTGAAGCTCCCTGCATGATTCATTCTGCATAAAATCATTTGGTTTTTGCTCGCTGTAGATAATTGGTTCTTGGCACCAAAACTTAAACTATTTACAGTCCAAGTCTGCTAAAATGACATTGAAGTTTAGCTTAAACAAACAGAATCAAAGTCAAGGATGTGTTTTTTTTCAATGATCTTCATTGTATCTCTTAAAATTAATCTTTAAGAAAACTGCAAGAATTGATCGTAGAATTGGAAATTAGAAAATCCAAATTCTAATCCAATGAGACAATTTATTTGATTTGCAGAGAGGGAAGGGAGGAAACTAAAGGTTGGGGGAGGGGAGTTTTCCTTCTTTGGGGAGGCTTCACAAAGGATCAGACTTTTGTGGGCCAGTGACACAAGGTCTAATTTAATTACCATAACACATTTTAAATATGAAGAGTCTAAGACTCTGTAAAAACTAAAACTTTTTATATAGAAGGTAATATATTAAGCAAATACATGATATTGCTGTCACATGTTTTAGTGACTTAAATAATCTGAGAGCTCTACCAAACTCTAGGCATTAGGACCTTGGACAGTGGCTTTATGTAGCCAAAGGGCAGAAAGAGAAGGGAAATTTTTTTTTAAATGAGAAATGAGCATAAAAATAACCATAATAACTAATATTTATTTAATATATAATATATACTAGATATTATCCCAAATTATGAAGACTACATAATATGTACAAAACACTTATGCCCCTATCTGGCATGTATAAATGTTCAATGTATTATTTATTTTTATTAAATTATTGCATTTATTATGAAATGAAATTTGGGCAATACATATTGCTTTGTTCATTTTGAAATCAAATGCAATATGTATTAGATTTCAGATTCAATAACAGTGAATTATTTGGATTCATCCTTCTTCCAAAAACAATTGTACTTACATTTTTGTAACAAACATCATCATATTTAAGTGATTATTAGACTGTAGAGTTTAAAAGACAGAGAAGAACTCTCATGCTAATTAATTTTTGGACAGATGCCTAAAAACAAGAGGTAAGCATAATAATAGAGCATCAAAATTCCACATACCCTGAATTTATTTGCTTGTTCAGCTAACATAAAACCTGGCTTCTGATCTGTGCAGGTCACAGGCAGAAGCTAAGACCAGGACTCACCAAAGACAGAGGCACTGGAACTTCCCAAAGCAAGGTTAAACCAGACCTAAACCAATCCAACCTACACTCCCAATCTCTGAAGGCTGCAGATAAGACTTAATGGGCATTACACAAAGCAGAAAAAGGAAAAGAGAAGGAAAAAATAAAAACCAGAAATTCCTAAGAAGGTGTGTAACTTCAGCCTCTACCTTCTTGTGAGATGTATTAAACAGTAGTGATAATGATTAATAAGATTAAGAGACCGAGACCAAAAGCAAAAACAAAATAGATTAAGAATGGCATGTATAAACAACATATAAGTTGAGAGGGAGGTTAAAAGAATTTAAATGTATTATAAATTTGCATTGACTCAGAGGAAAGTAAATGTCTAGATTAATTTTAGATTTCGATAAATTAAGTAAGCATATTTTAATTTTAGGATAACCATTAAAGTAAGAAACAGAATGAAACTTCCAAACCAGTAGAAGTAAAATTGCATGATAAAATACACTTAAACTGAAAAAGTCAACAAAGGACAATTAAATAAATACTGAATAGATTAAATAATAAGATATGAAATAGAAGATATAAAATAGAATGGCAGAATGAATCCAATGAACATGTCATTAGTTATAAACAGAATGCTCAATTTAAAGACTATCATTGTCAGACAGTATTTTAAAAAAAAATAAAACAACAATGCATGGTCTACAAGAGACAATTCTAAAATAGAAACATTCAAAAAGGTTGAATTAAAAATACAGATGAATCACAAAAACATTAGAAAAGAATCAGTGAAGCTAAACATAAACCCAAATAACATTCCTACTGATAAAGAGGGTCACTTCATAAGAGTCAAAGTTTCCATTTACCATGAAGATACAATAATTTGAAATTTATAAGCACCAAATAACAAAGCCTCATAATATACAAATAAACCTGATAGAACTAAAAGCAAGAAATAGATAGTTCCATAACGTTAGGAAGAGATAAAATTATAAAAGTATTTTATGATATAAACAGACAAATGAGCACTGAATTAAAAAGACTTGAGCAGCACTATTAACATACTGACTTAATGGAATATGTTAAATATTGCGCGTGTCAACTTCCTTGGTCTTAGAGATTTTTCACACTGCTGGACTCTAATGTTATTTTAGGCACCTTTTCTAGGGAACTTTCTTAACAATTATGAAGACTAGATAATATGTAATATATATATATATATATATATATATATTTTTTTTTTTTTTTTTTTTTTCTCCCCTGTTCTCTCCATGAATAGGACTGACCTGTATGCAGATCTTGTAGTGAAGACAAAGTGTGACTGCTGAGGCATTGCACCACTCATCTTCTCTCTTTTGTATTGTTCACCTGGGGAAGCCAGTCACAGTGTTGAGGACACCTCAGCAGCCTCATGGAGAGGTCCACATGGCAAAGATTCAAGGTCATCCTCCAGCAGCCAGCACTGACTTACTAACATGTCAGCCTTGTGGGTGGACCATCTTGGAAGCAGGCCACCAATATCAGCCTGGCTTTCAGCTTGTTGCAGTGCGAGAAGACATCCTGACTACAACCTTATGGGAAACCCCAACCCACCCCACTAAGACACCTTCCAGAGTCTTCATTCACAGAAGCTGAGAGATAATAAGTGTTGAGGGTTTTTTTTGTTGTTGTTGTTGTTGTTGTTTGGGTTTTTGTTTTGTTTTTGCTTGCTGTCAGTAAAGGACTACTGCATTTATTTTGTCATGACACTCACATTTAAAGAGCTATGGTTCCATATAGGTTCAAAGCTGCCGCACAAAGTTCAAAAGTTATATTGGATTTTTTCAAATATCCAAAAGATAGGACTAAAAGTGTTCCAGAAAGGCTCATGGAGACTGGCAGGCAGAGCCTGAGAGTCAGAGGTGACCTGAAGCCCTGTCATTCTTGCTAATTAACTCTCTATGCAAGGACTTGCATTTCCTTCCCTGAGCACTGTTTCCCAGGTGAAGTGATTGCTGTGCAACCACAAGAGCATCTGTGCTGCCATAGCAACACACATGTTTGCTTTCCAAGTTGTAATTAAGAATGTCCAGCTAGGTGGGAAGTAAGTGGAAGAGAGGACTGGGAAAATCCTTGCAAGGTGTCTAGGGCATTGGGACTGCATAAGTGGGAAGAAGAAACACCTAAGGATAAGTTCAATCTATGACTTAAGAGCACTGATAGGCCAAAGCAGAAAGTCTGACCTTTTGTCTAGTCTACAAGAAGAGGGCACAGAGCCAGGACAAGATCAGAACAAGGGCAAAGAAAATACTTTCTGAGAACAGGACTGGGCCTGAGATTCATCTATATTGGGTATCAGTAGAACCTATCAAATGACTAGGGTGTCCTCGGCTGCTTCTATATTTATAAGCTCCCAACCAATTATGAAAATAAAGAAGAGCCAAAATAAAGTTATGTAAAAAATAATGTATGTTGAATGTTTAATATTTTAACAAACATTAAATGTGTGTAACATTTGCAAGATGAAAATAGGTTTTACTTAAAAATAATGATCAAAGTCTAAATCTACAGGCCCTAGTGAAGGTAAGGATTGGGCCAAATGCCTGCCCTGCTCCACTCGGGCTATTAAGTCATGGTTTCTACTTTTGTGATATTGGGCTGGGCTGAGGAAATTTAAAGGGAGGAAGTGGAAAAAGATAAATGCATGAATTTGGAGGAAGAAGGCATTGAGAGGGATGGATGGAGCATGAAATGGCAGCAGAACAAATGCTTTCCCAGGCTCCTGGGTCACTTAGGAACAATGAATGGGTCCTGTCTCTTCCAGGGTCCTATGTCACTCCCCATCTGTCTTATTTTTAGATAATGTGTTACTTTAAAAAAGTACCTTGTTTCTTTCTGTATCTATTGTGTTTCTCATCAGAAAATGGGATGTTTTAATCCCTTGCTATTGTTCCCCAATGGCCCATATGTTAAGGGCTTGGTCCCCACCTCATGGTGCTATTGGGAGGTGGTAGAACTTTAAAAAAGTGGGCCCAATGGTAGATCTCCTGGTCACTTCTTCAAGTCACTGCTCTTGAAGAAGGTAGTGGACCCTGTTCTTCCCTCTTTCTCTCTCTTTTGAATTCTGGTCATGAGGCAAGCAGCTTTGCTACGCCATGTACTCCCCATCATCATGTGCAACATTATCACAGGACTTTCCTTCTACAAAACCTCTAGAATTGTGAGGCAAAATAAAACATGTCTCTTTATAAATTTTTTGATTACCTCAGTCATTTTGTTACAGTAAAAGAAAGCTGACTAACAGACCCCATAAAGAAATTCCTAGACCAATGTCAATAGAATAGTTGAGTGGACACTATAAAATGGTGTCCACTCACTTGCCAATTCAATATCATTAATGTTTTTAGCACTTACTTTAATGAAGCATAATCTCTGCCCTATAAACACTAATCAGAGAAAGAATGATAATGTTTGTCAATGTCATTGTTATTAACTTTTATAATACAATGAATCTCCAAGTCTATGAAAGAATGGAAGAAAGTACGTGAGGGGTTCCTAGTTCATAGGGTTGTTCTGAGAAATAAATGAGTTGATATTTGCTGAGCACTTAGTATAGAGCATCTCTAAACCCATATTATCCAAAATCATCTGACCCAAAATAAATATGATTAAGACCAAATCTCTGCAAATTCCAACCTCCCAAGAAAGTGTGTGTCTACTTATGTAGCTGCTCGTGGTTAGTGTATTTAGCTTTTCATTGCTGTAACAAATACCTGTGATAATCAACTGAAAAGAGAAAAGGCTTATTTGGGTTTATACTTTTGAGGTTTCAGTTCATTGGCTCTGTTGCTCTGAGTCTGTGGAAGCACGGTACATCATGGAAGGAGCACATGGTTGAGGAAGTCCATTCACCATGGGGAAGCAAAAGATAGGGGAAGAGACAAATGTCACAAATTCCCCTACAAGGGCACACTCCCAATGATCTAAGACCTTCTACTAGGCCTTATCTGTTAAAGGTTTCACCACATTGGAATGTGCCACAGTGCCACAAGCTGGGGACCTACCCTTTAACAGATGGGCATTTGAGGATATTCCAGATCCAAACTATACCTGTTATTCCAATCTCTCTTCCACCTAATGTCCCTTCATGGATGTCCCTTGTGCTCTGTACTGGGTCCAGTGAGGGGACATTTAGTCCTCCCCTCACTACAATATTAAGTGTGTCCCGGGTATCTACGATGAGTATTAGGTACGTTCTATATATGAGTATTAGGTACACATTATAGTCACTCAATTGATATCCTAATTATAATGAATGAGTGAATGAACATATTAGTGAAGACTTAGGACAAGGCCTATAAATTTGGGAGATTCACCAGTTGAAAAATGTCAACAATCAAGATATTACATTAAGAAGGCTAAACCTAAAATCCAAGGTTTTTCATCTGATAGCCCTGTGATATTTAGGGATTGAAAGAATCAGCACTAACTTCTTAAGAGGAAGAAAAGCAAACTCAAGAGGAAGAGGTTTATTTTAAGTCCCTAACAGTAGAAGAGGCCACCAGGAAGAGGGGAGGTTGTTTACCATGGACTAGGAATCCTCAAATATTCAGTCACTACTACTTTTTATTCCTCCCCAGTTATCAAAAGCACAGCCATCATTGAGAATAAGTGCCTTTAAAGAATGAATGTGATGAACTCCAGACCTAACCCTGGCCATCTCACCATATTGAGGAAGACTCTGACAGTCTCATGCCAACTGTCTTGTAATCAGATGCAACAAAGCAAAGCATAAAAATAGCAACCATCAAAACTACAACCATGAAAACCAACCCAACCCACAAAGGCAACACACAAAATTCTCTGGACATACGTTCATGTATCTGTCTACACATGGTCTCAGTGAACCTGGGGCTCTGGTGCAAAGTGGCACAGTTCAATGGGGTTTCCTTAAAGGAATTATAAAGAATAACGAGTCTCCATACAAGGGGTGGATTAGAGTTGAGCCCTTTTCTATGTGTTTCCATAGCCTCTATGAAAACCTTTGTTACAGTTCAAAGAAATAATTTCTTGTTTAATATCCAAATTCTCAACTAACTAACTGTGACCTCCCTGAAGGCAAGGACTCTGCCTTGCTTATTCATTGTCGTATCCCCAGGACTTGGCAAGTGCCTGGCACAGAGAAGAAACTCAATATATGTGAAATTAATGAAGAGGTGAATAAATGAGTGAATGAAAGGCTCCATTTATCACTCCCTCTGTTTTAAGAAATGCACTGTCAGAGTCCAATGATCTGAGCCTCCCAGGGATCGGGGTAACTGCTGCCACCAGTTGTGGGTCTCTGTGTGTGCTGTGTGCATCTCTCCTGAGAGTCTGATTCCACATCCATAGTAAATGTAAGCCTGCCTTGAAGGCAGGATAAGTCTGGCTCTGTTCTGTTTCAAAATATCTAGCACTACATATTTCAAAATATCTAGTGAATAATTTTTAAAAATATTCTTTGAATGGCTAGATGGATGTTGTTCCCCCCAGAAATATGTACATGTAGCATAACCTAAATAAATCACAAAGAAACCCTAAGATGGAAACCTCTAGAGGTGGAATTTCAGACACTGTGCTGCTACCTGAGTAGTAGAGATATTATGGAGGGCAAAGTAGACTTTCTGAGAGCCTTTGAATCGCTAATTTTTTCATTCAACTAATATTTACCGATGCTGTGCTACTTACCAGGCTTTGCTGCAGGTACTGGACAACAAACAAGACAAAGATCCCTTCTGGAACTTATATTTTAGAAGAAACAGATATGCTCGAATTCAGGACCCCCAAAAGACCTCCAGAGACCAGATAGATGTAAGCAGCAAAGAGGAGTTTATTGCGAGCTAGCTTGGTCCTCCATGCACACAGCAACTGGTGATGCTGAGAGGCTCCGAGCCCAGGGTTTGCAGCAGTTTTATAGACTCTTTGGGGAAGGCAGGGACTTCACATACATCATAGCATCTCTTAGCAAATCATCACACACCGCGGGGAAAATCATAAAACAACTCTAAAACGTGATTAGCACATTCACTGGCAGGAACAAGTTGGGTAAGGGTGATTGGTTAGTACAAGAGGGGGATTCATTTGAACTGATTGGTTTAAGCCACGAGGGGAGTACGTGCTGAACTACATGGTTTCCCAACACGTTATCAACCACCATAAACTACTGGGAGGGTCATCTGGCATCCCAGGTATTTTCCCTGCTTCATGCTGATTGGTGGTTGCTAGGGGGTTGCTATGAGTCCTCACCTAGCCTGACTGAGTCAGGGACACCTGGCTCCGCAGATCTCTTCTGTTATTTGCAGACAAACAACTCGGCAGGATGGGTATATGCCTAGGAGTCCTCTGTGGGTCTTTCCAAGGACAAGGGTCACGCCCCCTTCCTTGGGCAGGCTTTGCTCTGAGGTAGATGCTGGTTTCTTGGAAACAATAGCAGTAGATATAGTAAATAAAAGTAAAGTACATAGTATTTTTAAAGGGAGTAAATACTCTGGAGAAAACAGAAGCAGAACTAATAAAAATCTCATGAGTATAGGGGTGAGATAATGTGGTGAATGGGAACCAATTCCATGTTTGGTGCAGCTGTATGGTGACCTCAGACTCTGTCCATGAGGACAAATACATAACTGGATTTGACGAAGGAATGCTGATATGTACTTTTAAAAAGTCTACAGTACCCAAATACTAGTTCCAAAGTAGGGAGAAAGGCAGATGATAATAAATGTGAAGAAGTCTTAATGAGCTCTGCTTACAAACACTTAAAGAAGTAGAGCAGAACAGGAAGAAAGAGTAATCTGTTTGATTTGATGAATACTTGCTATAAACTTTAATATGTGTTTGGGGTAATTAGAGTTGCTTTCATAATAAGTGATATTCATTGCTATTGAATGAACGATTTGAAAAATGAACCATTATCTGTAACATGAGTGTGTTTGGGAAGAGTCAAGACTGAGCTCTGTTAGAACTGCTACAGTGTACTGAAAGTGAAATGCAGAAAGACCAATGCCTTCTTTTCATGAGGAAGTCTATAGGTCCTTCTCTCCTCTAGTCCCAGCAATGGGAGAAGTCTCATAGGTCTATAGTTAGCTGTTATAGACTACAACATACAGGAGCTAATCTGACCTACAAATTCTCCCCAGAAGCTGTTGATCTGATTGGAAAATCACTGGACTGGAGGTGAATGCACTAGGTTTAGTTAGTAGAAATAGGTATCAATGCAGTAAAGACACTGTGAGATTTGAACAAGATGAGGAAGAAAGTGCTGCAGCGTAGTTTTCAGTCTTTGATCTCAAAATAGAGTTGAGGTTCAAGCAGTGGAATAGGATTCTTATGTGAGACTAAATTGTAAAGGCACCACAGCTGGTTGCCAGGCTTAGGAACCTGTTACTTACATTAATATTTTAAAGAGAAAATCTACACAGAAACAGAGAATATCTAGAGGCTGTGTTCTCACAAGAGGAACATTTGAGGAGGGTTTGGTGAAGTTTGGAACAAACATACACAACAGAAGGATGAGATCACATCAAGTTGGAGTTGGAAAGAAAAGGATTGTATCAATGGCTCGATTGAGACCCTCTCCATGGTGCTGAAGTTCATAGTTCTTTCTGCATGAGTGATTGTAGAGTAGATGATCCAGCGCTCAAGGAACCACATGGCCCCAAATATTCCAGTGAGATCTTCATCTCCAGAGAAGGAAATCTGTGAGAGATAGTAGAACTCATCCCCTGGCATAGTGACATTTTATTAATTGACTTGAATTCTTGCAGTCATAGCCACTCACTACCTTAATTACTCTCATTAACCTTTCCTACTTACAGGGGGTGGGTCCAAGAGGTAAGGATAGATTGAAGAAGGAATCAAAGGTAAAATATTCTAATTTCATTTCTGTATGACATGATGAATAAAAGTTTAGCACTTAAGCCAAAATCAATGTTTTAGATATTTGAGTAAAATACAAATGAAAGCATTCTGTAGTAAAATGTTTGATTGTCAAAGAATTGGGTAAGTTAGGTGAAAGCACCTGGGCTGCGGGTACAGCTCAGTGGTAGAGTGTCTTCCTAGCATGTACAATGATCTGGGTTCCATTCCAAGCACCACAGGGGAAAAAAATTTAGGATAAAAGCTCCAGCTCCACAGACTTTTTTTAAATTTTTCTTGACGTTAAAAGACAAATAAGACATATCAAGAAATGAGCCTGATCTTGTAAATTTACCTTCCCCAACTTATTAATATTTGTGTATAGTAATAATACATTAAAATTTATAAATTATGGACTTTTGACAATCAGGAAAAATATGCATAAGAAAAATAAGACTCACTCATAATACTATCACACAGAGATGAACATCTTTTTGTCTATTTTTAAAATTTTTTTCAAAAGTCCAATCTTAATTTACATATTTGACAGTTATTATAACCATAAAACAAATGGCAAATTATTTCCTTTATGTCTAAACCATATGAGTTTTTAATCACTTAATAGGCACTTTTGAAAGACTATATACTTAAAAACCAGGAACATGGGCTGGGGATGTGGCTCAAGCGGTCACGCGCTCACCTGGCATGCACGGGGTGCTGGGTTTGATCCTCAGCACCGCATAAAAATAAAATATGTTGTGTCCACCGAAAACTAAAAAATAAATATTAAAAAAATTCTCTCTCTCTCTCTCTTAAAAAAAACAGGAACAAATAAATAACAATGACAATTTTAAAAGGCTGTTTGACTAAAATACAAAATACTTAAAAGAAAGCACAGGAGAAAACATTGAGATGTTAGATTAGACAAAAAAAATCATTTAAGGAAGACACGAAATTTATGAACAAAATCAAACCAATAAAAAATAAAGGACTTCACCAATATCTATTTTTGCAAAATAGATATCTAAAAACTGGCTTTTTGTCAAAAATAAATTTTTTAAAACATCAGTTAGAAGGAAACATATAATATCCTCACCCCAACAAAGATTTGATGAAAAATATTTGAATATACATTTCACAAAAGAGAGTTTGTGACTAGTCATTGTGATGTTTTATGTGTCAACCTGACTGGGCCATAGGTTTCCCAGACACTTAGCCACAAATTATTCTTCTGTGTCTGTAAGGATGTTTCTAGAGGAGATTAACCTTTGGATTCGTAGACAAATGGCCCTCCCTAAAATCCTTGGGTCTGATTCAATCAGGTGAAGACCTGGCTAGAGCAAAATTGTTGACTAACAGGAACTTAAGTCTGACTTCTGAGCTGGTATAACAGGGTAAACTTTATGCTTTGAACATAAACTTGCTGCTCCATCACTATGGCTCATTTTAAAGTCGATATTTCTTTTTTCCTTTGTCTTCTTCCTCTCTGCCCCCTAATCATGGGGGAAGCAAGATTAACCTTCCATTCTAGGATGAGTTACCTGTCTTTAAGCACACTCCACAGGAATGAAGTAATGCAGACTCCAGCACTGGCCTTGAAGATCTAAGAAACAGTATCTCTACAAGTGAATTTTGATCCTTGACAGGGCACAACTGGAATGTAACCTTTAAGTCACCTCTTAAAAGCCCTTTGTTTCCCCTAACAGAATCAGAACTCTAGAATAGGAGTCTTCTGTGTTTCTCCTTTGCAAGTAAAGCAATAAAACTTTTTTTTTTCCTTTTTCACAAAACCTCATCCTCATTATTGGCTTGACACTCGGAAAGAAGACTGAGTTTTCAGTAACACTAGGACATTGGTTTTCCCTTGTCCTCAGAGAACTTACACAATTGGTTGTCCTGGTTCTCAGGGTTGGTTTCAGACAGGAACTATAACACCAGCTCTTCTAGGTTACATAAATGTACAATGCTGTTGTTACATTTATATGAAGTATAGAAGAAGCAGGTCAAGAGGTAATTGGGGGCCAGGTATGGTGGTGTATGCCTATAATTCCAGCATCTGGGGAGGTGCTTGCTTAACATCTAGTAGGCCATCTTAAGTGACAGTCTCTATTTTTAAGAAAAGTTTCACTTTCCGCCCAAGGCCCTTCTGAGAAAGACTCATCACTCCCTCATACCAACCCAACCCTTCACTCTGGGCATTAGGACCCACGTGGCTCTAATCTGTGAACCTCCCCCATAAAAGTCTAGAGCCCCAAGTCTGTATTACCTCTCTCTGCCTATGGAGGGATGGCCATTATTTTGTCAGCTTTGACAAATAAACTCTCATGTATATCTCTGTCTGTCTCTGTCTTTCATTTCTAGCTCGCCCGTCTCCCCTGCCCCAGTTCCTCGCTTTCCTTCCACTGAGGCAGGAGGGTTCTAGGTCTCCGGCTGCAGATCTTGGGAAACTTTCAGCCAATTTGTTTCTTCTTTTTTAATCTTTAAATATGTTCATTTTTATTTCTTACTTTAATGGTCTACAGAAATTTTCTTTTAAGAAAAAAGAATTTTTTATTAGACAGTTGTAGTTATACATAGTTGGGTTCATTTTGACAAAATCATACCTGCATGGAATTTGATTTAGTCCATTTCAATCCCTGTTCCCCCACCATTTACTTCCCATTCTCCCTCCTCCACTACTGTACTGATCTTCCTTTTGTTAAATTTATTTTTTAATGGTGTTTTCTACATATGCCTAAAGGGAAATTCCCTGTGGTATATTTATAGAGACATTCCACATTTCCTCCACTTTTTCTCCTCCTCTCTCTCTCTCTCTCTCTATCTATCTATCTCTATCTCTATCTCTATCTCTATCTCTATCTCTCTTCTTCTACCCCACTGATCTTCCCTATATCTTTATGGTATTTGACCCCTACCCCTGCCCCCTACCCTGCTTCCTTTCCCGTATTTTGCTCTAACTTCCACATATGAGAGAAAACATTTGACTCTTGATTTTCTGAGTCTACCTTAGTTCACTTAGCATGGTGTTCTCCATTTCCTTCTATTTACTGGCAAATGTTATAATTTCAT
The DNA here is from genome assembly GCF_048772815.1 of Callospermophilus lateralis. Classification (NCBI taxonomy): domain Eukaryota; kingdom Metazoa; phylum Chordata; class Mammalia; order Rodentia; family Sciuridae; genus Callospermophilus; species Callospermophilus lateralis. Next base: position 53,492,866 of record NC_135317.1, on the reverse strand, counting down.
TCTTATTTATTTCTGATTAAAATCTATCATGTATATATACCACATTGTTTCAATCTTTTCATCTACTGACAGGAATTGGGCTGATTCCATAATTTAACTATTGTAAATTGTGCTGTTATAAACATTGAAGCATTAACTAATTTCTTATATTAAATACCACCTCCCGTGTGTATGTGTGTGTGTGTGTGTGTGTGTGTGTGTGTGTGTGTCTACAAACAGATGATAGATAGATGATGATGGCAATAGTTCAATATTAGATAGATATCCTATTGGTTCTGTTTCTCTAGAAAACCATGGGAAATATGGCAGTTAAATATTATTAGTCATCAGAAAGATGCAAATTGAAACTCCAGAGAGTTATCACCATGCACTTAGTAGAATTACCAAAATCAAAAGGACAGACTATATATACCAAGTGTTACAGAAGATATGGAACAACTGACATTTTCACACACTACCACTGGGAATGTGATGATGAAACAGCCACTTTGGAAAATGTTTGACAATATCTTACAAAATTAAACATTCACTACTCATATAGCCAAGGAATCTTATCCCAAGAGAATTAAGATAAATGCTCACGAAAGACTTTTGCATTCATGAATATTTATCATTGTTCAGTCAAAAATGAAAATAACCAAATATTTTCTGCTTCAGAAAATATAACACTGTTATTACATTTATATGAGCTATAGAAGAAGCAAGTCGAGAGGTAATTGGGGGGCTGGGGTTGTGGCTCAGAGGTGGAGTGCTCACCTACCATGCATGGGGCACATTCGATCCTCAGCCCCACATAAAAATAAAATAAAGATATTGTGTCCACCTATAACTAAAAAATAAATATTAAAATAAAAAGGTAATTGGGGGCCAGGTATGGTGTTGCACGCCTATAATCTCAGTATTTGGGGAGGCAGGAGGATCTCAAGTTCAAAGCTAGCCTCAGCAACTTAGTGAGGCCCTAAGCAATTAGCAAGACTCTATCTCAACATAAACACACACACACACACACACACACACACACACACACACACTCACACAGAGGGCTAGAAATGTGGCTCAGTGGTTAAGCACCTCTGGGTTCAATTGCTAGTACCCAAAAAAGTGGTCATTGGGGACAGTCATCATGAAAAAGGATACTGGTTATATGGTTGTGTTCAAACTGTACATTTAAAAGAATGAATTGTATTGTATATAAATTAACCTTAAAAAGCTGGTGAAGAGTAAGAAAAATAAATGAGAAGCTCTCTTATTTGGATGCCTTAACTATACAAATGTAACATACAAATGTAACAGAGTCACCTTTTCCTTTGGTAATATCACCTCTGATAGATATTACTTTTGGAAAAGGCACATCTTTGCTTTTATTAGTAATTTATTTATCTTTTGGATTCACATTGCAAATATTCAGTGTCATCCTTGAGTCTTTTCTCCAGAACCTAATCTTATCTATTGTCAATATTTGTGAACTTGTAGGGACAGAAGAGCGTGATCCTTTTCCTCCCCATCATAGGCGTCCTGGTCAACATTTCTATAACAAAAGACAGCCTAACAAGAGAAAACTACAATAGATTTATTTAAACAAAGTTTTATGTGACACAGGAACCTTCACAAATGGAGAGAACCAAAGACCCAGGGGAAATGGTTTTGAGGCAAAGATGGACAGACATTCTTGTTGAAAAGTGATTGAACAAAAGGTTATGATCTAATTGTGACAGGCTAAAGGAAAATCCAGCAGGTCCTATCTAATACAGACTCTTTTAAGCATCTCTTTGTGGCATTCTTTCTTTTCGTGTATTGGGCCTATGATGCATATAGAATATTTGGCTTGCTTTTGGGGAAAGGGATTCTAGTTTTGATGATCTGTCTTGGAGAAGAGGAATTCTGATTTCTGTGACTCACTTTAGGGGAGAACAAAGAATTGGAGACAGGAGGGCAGGAGTAGGTCAGAGAGGGACTTGCTTCTGAGACTGCTTCTGAGGGTTTATAACCTCCTTAATTTCAAAGTACTCCACATGCCAAAACATCACACTTTGGGGTATCATTTTCTGATCTCCAACAGAGTGAAAAAAACAAAAGAAATTGAGATAGACTGAAAGGGCAAGGAAAGACAATAAACATGGCAAAATCAAAGGAATTCATAACAGCAAGTTAAAGTGCTATGAAATCAGCAGCTGCCTCATAGTTGAAGACTTTGGAAGTTACTATATGTCCTATAGATGTGCCAATTGCTGCTTATCATAAAGGACATGATTATACAATTTAATTCAACATTTATGGAGTCTTTACAAAGGACTATACCTTTTACTGGGTGTTCAGGATTTAAAGATGGGGAGGCACACAATACTTGTCCTCAGATGATCTAGTGAAGAAACAAGAACTCTGGCAAATATCTATAATTCAAAAATTATTATAATGTAGCTATATATAAAATGCAATGGCAACCAGATTTGGGAGCAATTGATTCTGCCTAGAAATTTCAACAATGACCTCCCAAGTGTGACACTTGAGCTGGAATTTTTTAGGTGAGCAAATGAGATGAGAGTTTCTTGAAGAAGGAACAAGGACAGAAGAATGGAGGGTGTCAATATATAGGGAAGATTCAGGTTTTAGGGAAAAAATGAATGTAAAGAAGATGGCAGGTGAAGGAGAGAATAATAATAGGGTGGAGAGAGTCAAACACAGATGGATCACGCTAATGGTTTTTATTCTATTCTACTGGAATGGAGAGCTAAAATAGTCCTTTAAGCATGGTGTAGTGGCTACTTGGGGCCATGCCCAGGTACCCTGCATTGAGCCAATGTATATTTCTTCCAACTGTTATACATATTGGCTGCTAATAGCTCATGACTGCTTTTTATCTTTGGAGAATTGTCCTTGGCAAGCTACTTTGCCCAGAAAGTCACTCCGCTTCCCCCACCAATATCTAGGGCAATCCACAGTCTATGATGGAATTGTCTGAAGATAGAAGACCAAACCTTTTATCCTCAGGAGAAACAACCGTGTTTATGCTTACAGCCTTTCCCTGTAGATTGAGCCAAGGCTTGAACTTCACCCAATTCTACATACTTTCCTTTTTCTCTATCCTCTTCACTCCCTTCCTTGTGGGTTTTTTTCTGGAAGATCTTCCTCAGTAAATCACAAGCACCCCAATTCCTGTCTTAAGTTCTGTTTCTAGAAAAACCTGACTAAAGACACTGGGGTATAAGTGATTGGATTTGTGTTTCAGAACAAGATCTCAGGATGGTGGAAGTTGGACCAAGTTTAGCAGAGAGAAAAGTATAAGGATGACAGATTTGGGAGGTAATGGGGGCCTGGATCAGGGTTTCAATGGTATGGGAACAGGAAGAGGGGGAGGTGATTCCATCACCTCTTGAGTCAGAGGATATGTGAAGGAGAGAGAAAAGTCTAGGATGACCCTCAAGTTTTGAGGGCAGTTGGGAGAAACATGATATCAGTTACTGACCTAGACAATGAAAGAGAGAAAACACATCTGGGAGGTAAGAGACAGACAGAATTAGCTTCATGCATCTTAAATTGATGAAACTCATCATCTTTCTTTATATCTATATTTTAGTTGTAGTTGGATGCAACATCTTTTATTTTATTTATTTATTTTTGTGTGGTGCTGAGGATCGAACCCAGTGCCTCGAATGTACTAGGCCAGGTCTCTATGGCTAAGCGACAACCCCAGCCCCAGAGCTCATCATCTTAAATTGACCTCATGAGCCATCCAGAAGATAAAAGAGCACAGGTGAAATGACTGAATAGAAATACAGAATTGGGAGCCATTGGCATATAATTAGCCATTGAAGCCCTGACCACAGATGGGGGAAAGTGGGCCACAGATAGTCTCTGGAGACCTAAAGCTTTAAAAGCTTTTGGAAGAAGGAAAACCAGCTGGAGAGATCACTGAAGGGACTTAAGGGGCAGAAGAGAACATGAAGAGAGAGGCCATTCCACGGAGCAGCAACTACATTGGAAGGAGACAAAAATGGTGCTAGATACGAAATACAGCAGAGAGTTAAGGTAGATGAGTCCAGCAATAGGTCAACAGAATTTGGAGGTTCTAGATGCTTTTTTTTTTTGGCCTCAGAAATTTGTTGTTTAATGGGGTCTCTGGTCTTATTTCCAGGGAATAACATCAATTATTTTTACACATTTAGTGTTACAATAAATATGTGACATAGTCATGGCCAATATTATGTTTGCTGTAGGGAAAAAAAGCACCCATAGAATAATCATGACCATATATATATTCCAGACAAAAAAAAAAAAGGTCAGAGAAATATTTACTGATTCATCCACTCCTTCAAAAATAAGCACTGGGAATTAGATTTCATGACATAAAACAAAGGAGTAAACAAAAGACAGACTATTGAAACGTGATTATTATATTAGAAAATCTGAAATGGATGATCACTCTTCCTAGATTCGCAGAAATCCAGAGACTACTGTATAACTTCTATCCAAATTAGTTTCCCTGGAGAGAAAAGAAATGTACATTTTCCATAAGAAGATGCTAGATGCTTTTGACAGAATATTTCTTTCGTGAGGATAGAGCTAATGGATGTTGCGTTCTGGGGTTGCTGAGAGACGAGATGGTACAGGGCCGATGTGTGCAACACAAACATTTTGTCCTGCGATTTCTTCCTCCATACTGAACACTCAGTATTTTTTAAAATTTCTCCTTCATATGTTGAGAGCCACAGCCAAAGGGGCCCCAGCAAACTTCCAGCTGCCAGCAAACTTCCAGCTGCCAGCTGATGATTGGCTCACAGCGACCCAGCAAACTTCTAGCTGCCAACTGATTGGCTCCTCTGCGGTGATGCTCATTGGGCTGATTCCCCACCCTTTCAGACCACGGAGCTGCTCATTGGGGGACTTTTTTTGGCTCCGCCCATGCGACCCAACCAATGGGCCTCAAGAGCAGGAGGAGTGGGGGAGGTTGAGAGGCTTGTGGGAAGCCGGTGGTGGCAGTTGGGCTCTGAGGGTTTTACCTGAGGAGCTGTGTGGCTTGGTGTGTGTGTTCTAAAAATAAAGTTTGTTTCTTTTGACAAGTGGCTCCTGAATTGTGCCCAGCCAGACTGCAGCATTCATAACTCATTTTCTGTTTGGGCTGTACAAGGAAATTATGTACCTGTCAAAGCTAGAAATACCTTAGGGCTGGGGATGTTGCTCAGTGTTAAAGTGCTTGCCTAGCAAGCTTGAGGCCCTGGGTCCTATCACCAGCATCTCCCAAAAAAAATTAATTTTAAAAAAGCAGAAATATCCCCCAACTATGAGGCATAGGCAACCCCAAATTTTTTAAATTGGATAAAGTGAGATCTTAGTCTTTCTGTCCACCTATAACTCACAAACAGCACTAGTCCCAGATAGTTTCAGATATCCCTGAAACATCTCTGCCTGCCTTGGGCATGTGGATTACATGATGAAATCACAGTCAGCCTCCTTGGTTGCAGAGGCCTTGGGGTGCTACCCTCCAACTCCAGGAACTAAAGGTCACAGGCACCCCAGTACATGAAAAATCCATTTCCCATGGAGTCATGTCAACTTGACATTTGTGGAAGAATATGCAAGAATAAAGAGAAAACTCTCAAAGTTGGACTTCCAAAACTGCTTTTTGTTTTATATCCTTTTCTATATCTTTCTTATAAATGTCTTTTTTTTTTCACCTGGTCTTTTTTTGTATTGCTAATTTATTCTTTTTTTTTTTTTCCTACTCCCATATTGAAAACATACTGCCTAAGCTTTAATGTTAGATAAAAATCTCGAACTCAGGAGTGAACTTGTGTTGGAAACAGGCATTGGCATGCTATTCAACCCACCCCATCTTTGTCCTCAAATCTGCTCTGCTCAAGTGGCCTCAGGACTATACCACTTTTTCAGGGAAGAGCCTCAATTGCTGCCACCTAACAGAGCCTCCTAACTCCTCAGACTTTTTTCAGCTTCCCTTGGATTAGATCCAGGAGGTGTTTAATCCTTGACCAGAAAGACCATAGCTCCCTCAACAATGAGGTGCAGATAAAGAACCCCACCATTGTGACATTGTGGCCAGCAAAGTATAGCATCACTTTGACTTTTTTCTCCTTTTTCTATTACACCCCCTTACTCTTCACACTCCTGCCCTGAAAATACACCTTTGAATAAAACCTTAGTAGGTAAGTTTTGCATCAGGTTTCATTTTCTATTAAATCCAGGCTAAGCCAGAAGTATATACTTAGAAGTGAAGCTTGTTTCTAGAATTTAGATTTGGAAATATCTTTAAAGATCATCAAGTTCAAACAACTGCCTACCAGAGGAGACTTTCTTTCCCATGCTTGGGCATGTCTAATAAAGGCTACTCATTCCTGGATAGTCCCTCAACTCCACTGTAGAGAAAAAGCATGTGGACATATCTTTCTTCTATTGGGATGGAGTCATCTGCTCTTGTTATTTTAATTTTATTTTTTACCTATTAGTTCTAGTGCTTACTTCTGTTAAATGAAAATTTGAAGAGGCTATTGTTTTGAACTGAGCTCCTACAACTAGGCTCCAACAGACCAGATCAAACCAAATGGAATCCCTCATGCTAAATGCCATATGATCAAATTAAAACTTTAAGGAAGCAGATAGACCCCTGAGAAGTTTTTCCTGAAAACAGGAGATTCTAGTCCACCTGAGTCAATGTCATAAGGAAGTCCTCTTTATTCCTTTCAAAAAAGGTAACCCGCAGTAACCTGAGGTTAGCCAGTCAGCTTTTCTTTTTCTATCGTTTTGTTTTTTTGTTTTCACCTTACAAAACCCATTGTTCTGCTCTTACCCAGTGGGAGCTCTCATTCTATTTTTTACAATAGAAGCTGCCCCATTCATGAACTCCAAATAAAAGTCTATTAGATCTATAACTAAATTTGCTGTAATTTTGTCCTTTGACACTTCTTGTACTTCAATGTCAGACTTTAAAGAAAAACAAGTATTTTAGTCAGCTTTTTCTGCTGCTGCAACTGAAAGACCCAAGCAGAACAATTGCAGAGGAGGAAAATTTATTTGAGGGCTCACATTTTCAGAGTTCTTAGTCCATAGAAGCCTGGTTCCATTCCTTGGCCTCCAGGTGAGGCAGAACATCATGGTGGAAGAGTGAGGCAGAGGAAGCAGCTCACATGATGCTCAAGAAGCAGAGAGAGAAAGAGAGAGAGACTCCACTTGCCAGATACAAATATACACCCTGACTGCCTCCAGTCCCCACCCAGTTAATCCCATCAGGGATCAATTCATTGATTAGTTTAAGGCTTTCACAACCTAGTCATTTTTCCCTCTGAACCATCTAGAATTTTCTCACACATGAGTTTTGGGAGGACACCTCACATACAAACCACAACAAAAAGATCCCAGAGTTACTCTGGGAACACAAGTGCTTTAAAAAAATATATGGAGACTTAGAAATTAGTTTACTTCTTTTATCTATTTTATCCTACTGTAAAAAATATGTAGTATAACTGAAATAAATTGCTTGATTTAATTGTTTTCCTGTTAATCAGTACATAAGTCTAGGTTATGTCTTGCTAATTTGAACCTGTCTCCATCTCAATATTCCAAAAGAAGTTTGTGGAATTAAAGGAGTTTCTGCCATCACATAATAAATGCTTCTTAAGAAATTGCACTTTAAGCCTGGTTGGTCATTTTTCCCAGGGAGACTGTGTGTTCGCCTCCTGTGTTCCCATTTATATTCACCTACCTGTATCCTGGCACTCACCTCATCGTGTTAGAACTCTTTACTTATGTCCATCCTCTCCAAAAGTAAAAACTATTGTCTTCATATTTCTAGTCCACTCCTTGCCTCTGATTGTTGGATAAAGCCTTGAACATTGTAAGTCTCAAATATGTAATGCCTGAATTAATTAATATTCCTGTTTTCCATCTCTAAGGTAAGAATAAAAATGCAGGTGGACCTGCTCTGTGTCAGTTTAGGATGATTGTTGTTAAATGACAAAGATAAACATCTGAAAGTTGCACAAGTTTTGCTGAGAGTTGCAAAAGAAAATATAAAGTAAGAGAATTTTTACATTCCCTATAGTGTTTTCGATAAGTGGCTTGAATAGGATTAGTGGGAAAAGATGTTACTTCTTAAGCCTCTTCCTTTTAATCTTTTTTCTTTTCTGTAGCTCTTTGTTTTCTTAACATGAAATTTCTTTTCCCTCCAAACAGAGCTCTTAGATTCCTTTCCTGGTTCCCTGAAGAAGATCTCAGCATCATGCTATAACACATTCCCTGTGGAAATTTTGCCTTTTTGAAAAAGTGGCCTAGCAATGCCAGCACAGTGACACTTCTGTTTTCAGCATTGCTTTTCTTAACATATTTCCCAGAACTCAAGTTTGTCATGATTAACATTTTCCCTCTCTTTTTGAAAACACTAAGTGAAGAGATATGTTTATAGATGAAGAACAGAGTTGGTTTTTCAATTTTGTTTTCTCTCAGTGGTGATGGGTTTGTGCCTTTTCATCTACCTCTATCATTTTTTCCTCTTATTGTTAACAATGCACATTTGTCAAAAAGATGATTCATTTCAGACTGCGGTCTGTGGCCTTGGAATAAAGTTAAGGTGCTGACCTACTCCAAGACACCTGTCATCAGGCTGGCATTAGGACACCTACCTGACCTGGGATGCCAAATATTACTTCTAATGTTTCCTGAAGAAAATTAACTTATTCCCATCCCAAGTTACATTTTGGAACTGCATATTTTTCACTTTTAAAAGCAACAAATTTATTGGTCAGCTTTCAGTCATTGTGACAATATGTCTGATACAGCAACTTATAAAGAGGAAAGGTTTTATTGGTTCACAGTTTCATAGGTTTTGGTCCATGGTCACTTGGCCCTATTGCTTTGCCCTATATGTGCGGAGGAGAAGGCTTCCTATTCATCTCATGGCAATCAGGAAAAAAAGAAAAAAAAAAAAAACAAGAAGTGAGAGACTAGGTCTTAGGGGCACATACTCAATGACTTAACTTCCCTACCCAATGATTTAACTTTCCTTCATTAGGCCCCACTTCCTAAAGCTTCTATCACCTCCTAATAGTGCCACAGACTGGGGACCAAACCTCCTACACATGGGCCTTTGGGGAAATGCCAGGTTCAAACTATAGCAAACAAGTATCCTGTAAAAATGCACAGAATTACTTAAGAAGGTTAATTTAGGTCATCCCAGCCATTAATACCTTTGTTCCACTAACTATATCAAATTAATTATCCAGTAATGTGGCAGGTCCCTAGGAGGAGATTTTGATGAGGTAGGGGAGAGAAATGTCAATATTCTCTCTGAAGTCTGGGTAACGTTAACTAAGTCTAATAGGGTGCCATAATAGGGGCTTATGGCTATAAAATGATCTAGGAACTTTGGATGTTAAAAACAGGGTCTCTGAGGGAATTTTGCAGAGATATTTATCTTGCTTTGCAATTTTTCTAAGAGTATATTCTTCCTGAAAAGAGCATTTTCCCCACTGCATTGCTTAAAATCAAACATTAAGAAGCAAAACTGGAATTAAAATTAAAAAAGAAGAATTAAGTGATTATTTATTTCAATTTGAAACCTTAGCCTAGTTCTTTTAATTAAATATGGTTTGTTGAATTTGCTAGGGATGTAATTGAAAACAAAACACTCACACACACACACAATCTGAAAAAAACTTAAATCTTGTATTTAATATTTAATGTGATCTGTAAGTGAGTAAAATTTTTGTATAGTTATCTAGACAAAAATAACAACTTTCTATATTTGGAGAGGTTGTATAATGTACTATTTTCCAACCCATGAAGTGATATTGAGTAGAGGTTTTCACATTTTAATGTAAAATGTCCATGAGTTTATAAGAATGTATAATGGTTTGCTCTGTGCTCATTTGGAAGCAAGAGAGGAAAAGGGAATACATTTCCATTTCTATCTTACTAGTTCAAATTAGAGCCTTGCTCTGCTGTGGGACCTGGGTTTAATCACAAGTAAGTGGCTGGGGTCATAGGGGTGGTAGATATGATCATCATCCTGCTATCCACTAGAGAAGTCTCTACAATAAAAAATCTATGAGTGTAGAGAGCAGGAATTGGTTGGTAGATAATATAGCCACCAAGTGAAGGCACAATTTAGCTCTCCATTTAAGTTAAGATCTATTCCTCAAGACAAATCCTCCATGCTCCCTTTTGAAGAAAACAGTGAACACATGGGCAGATAGTAATGGGGAGAATCAAGTGGAGATGTACCTAGCCAACCTTCTATCTTTTATATAGATAACAATGAGACTTTCCATGGTAGCTCTGGCTACTATTTAGTTATACTCAAGAGTTGTGATGTAATTGCAGAGGTCACTAAAGTCCTGCTCAGTGTGCCTTCATTCTCCTGTCCCCTACTAACTCCAATTCCCAGGCACATCCAAATGACACCCAGGTACCTCTCAACACCTGGGGCCTGGTTTGAAACCATTGCTTCAGAACAACTCTCTCAGCTCAGGAGCCAACTCTGGTGAGAAGTAATCAAACCATTTCAATTTTGTTGTGATATTTAATTTCTGGTGAGATAATTTAAAAACCCAGGAAGCCTAGAGATGAAAATACCTTGACAATTCTATCTGCTACACAATTGACACAATTATAGTACACAGAATGGGAAAGTACCTGGGAATAAAAGGTCTACCTAATACATCAAAGTTAACACAACTCACTATGGCTTTATTCATCTCACATGTCCACTCACAGTAACCTCCTATCTGGTGCTATTCATGGTTTGAGACTTGGTTTTACTGCTCAACTGTCCATTCCTTGGTTTTAAAGTAACTAAACTCCTTTTTCTGAGTACAGCTGGGGGATATACAGATAACTCTGCAAAGCCAAACCATGGAGGGGGGGCGGCATCTACCATCATTATTGAACCCCTGGTATTAAAAGGTATAAAATGGAAACAATCATACTGTGAAATCTTAGGAGCAAAATGCCGACCAATTAATTCTTGAGTATGAAAGCCGAAGATGAAACCTTATTAATGTGAAAGAAATTAATCCAGCTGTGCTCTACTCTTTAAGATACTGAGAAGCAAAATGCCAAAAAAATTATGGCAAATAAATTTCCATCTTAGCTAAAACTCCATATGTACAAGGGATATTCTATTTGTTATAAGCAAAGCACTGTTAACCTCTATTTGTCTGCTGCTCTGTGGCAGATCTTGAAATGGCAACAATAATGACATGTTTACTATTCACTTGTCTTCCCCCACCAAATACCAGAGCCATGAGGAAGAAATAAAAGACATTAGATTCAGCTCCTTCTCTGAGACCCCATCTCCACACTATCCTGTCTCCCCACAACCTTGGACAGATCTTTGGAACTCTCTGAGCTTCAGCTCCGGTGGGGGGCCAGTCCTGAGCTATTATAGCATCTTCACTTGGCCTTCAGCTAAGAAGGTTTTGAGCTGGCATTGCACTGTGGCTCCTCCCACTCTGCACATTGCAGGTGATCACTGCCTTAGCTAGGCTAGGAAGTGTGCTTTCTCATATTCCCGGACTTGGGTGTAACCCACTGGGCTTGAACAGCCCATCCCCTGTCTTATTTGGTGAAGAATATTCTATGGAAAAGCCTTTGTGTATCCCCCATATAAAAATAAACCAAACACAGGCTCTTCATCTCTCTTCCCAGTATGGAAGCCCAGCCCCTAAGGTCCAAGAACCGTCCTACCACAGCATTATAAAATTGCTTGCATGTAATGTGGTCTTTTTGCCACCAGCCTACTCCACCCAGAGGACCCTGGTTTCCACCACCTGCAAGGTGTGTGGGCGGGAAGCTCCTTTACTTATCAAGGAGGTCATTGGAGTAGATAAACTCTTACATCACTTTTCATATTAGAAACTCGGTGCTCTCTAAAATTCTGCAGAGGCAGACTCAACCATGCTCACCTTCTCTTTTTCTATCTGCCTCATTTCATTTTAAGGACTGTGAAAAGAATGGGGAAAAGAAGCAGAAGATGAAGTGAAGCCCAAGGTGCAACTAAAATCAGCCACAAAAATTGGAACAGCACCTGGCTTCATTTCATTCCTTCTCTTTCCTGCCCCAGTTCATATTCAGATCTCTAAGAAACACAGGACTCATTACTGAGGGCCCACGAAGTCATTTCCTCCCTATCATCCTCAATGAAATGAAAGAATTGAAGAAAGGAAACAATTTTCCCAGATCATTCGTAATTTGCTGTGTTACTCTGGTGCTGTGCTTGAGTCTGAGCTCCCAAGTATGTTTCAGTCCTTTGTTTAGGATGGGCACAATACGGTGTTCCACAAGATATTAAGGTAAGAGAGAGGTGGAGAGCTTTTTGGCTTTAAATGATGGGGATCCCTGAAGATGTGTCACTCAGCCAGCAGTATTTTTACTTATAATTCTGGGGTTGTTTTTCACCAAAGGCTGGGAAGAAGCAGAAGACAAGGTGACAGGAACCTGTGCCACTACTGGTTCATACACAGTCGTGTGTGGATCAGGCTGAAAGTCACAGTCTTCCTACCGACCCGAAAATGGAAGAAGTCAGCAAGACAGAAACCTGGAAGAATCTGGCAAATTCTGATGACCTGGAACTCAGCTCCTCAGGGAGCTGGAATGCATGAGATAGAAGATTATGAGAAACAGATGAGAGGGTCATGACCCTTGAAGATCTGTGCTAAGGCTTTTCTCTACATCTTGGTTTTGTCCCTGTATGTGAGGGACAATACTTAGAAAACATTTGTTGAATATCTACTCTGTCCTAGGCACCTGGATCCCTACCAGCCTGAAGGAGGTGACAGTCTGGTCAGGATGCTAAACATTCATGTGGCCAACAAAGCACCAAGACAGACAAGAGCTAAGTCAGAAGAGGCTGAGGCAGAAGAGTTGCCCTTCCCCCTTGCCCCTGATTGGGATAGGATAGCCTTTGTGTCTTGACTACTGACTTTCATGGAATTGAATGTCTCCCTTCCAGAATTCTGGGCATTTGTCATTCAAATATTTCATCATTGCCAAACATCCTTTTAATGATAAAACTGACTATCATTTCTGATTATAGATTACATTGGGTTTGCAACCAAGGAGAGCATACACGGACAGGGAGAGAAATGGGCCTCCCTTTCCACCAAAGCCTCATGTGGGTTGTGCTCTCCAGCAGCTACCATCACTCTTGCTCAAGTCACATCCTCTTCTCTATTTCTGGCCAATATCTGTCTTCGCTGGACAGCAGAATTTTCTCATTATTTCAGAAGCAGAACTGAGACATGTGAAAATACATTAAAATTATTTCAGAAAAATAATTATCTAACCTTCTAAAGGAAGAGGGTAATTTGGACATAAAAAAGGAAAAATATGTATAGAAAAAGTGATTTTCAAACTTCTTAGAAGAGTCTATTTAGCCCAAGCTTTATAGCCAGGAGGTTATCCACCATGTGTGTTTCACGTTGCTCTCTCTGAATCAGAAAGTGTTGCCACTGTTCTGTCTTCAGTGGAAAAGAGGCAAACTCTGAGATATCCTTCTCCATCTCTGTCACCTTAATAAGTATGTAGGGTTTGAATTTATCCAACTTGGATTTAAGCCATGGGTCTGTCATTAACATTGGTTACTTTCTTTGTCTGAACCTTTGTTTCCTTTTGTACCTCAGTTTTCATCTATTTAATAGGTTAATAAGTATACCTAGTTTGTAGGGTTGTTTATTATGAGGATGCAAGGAAAGAATCTGTTTAAAACACTTGGGACAGTGCCTGACACATAGAAAGCATTTAGAAATTAAATATTGTCATAGAACATAGTCCTAGTGTATGCTCAATGGCCACAGGAACACCTTGACCCTATTCTTTTAGAGGAACAGATCTTTACCTCTAAAGAGACTAGGCTATTAAACCATGGGTTTTGGGATCATTTAAAATAAAATAATCTCCGTTGTAGTGCTTTTTCAGCCACTTACAAACTACACAATTTGAGGTTTAATCTTGTTAAGCTTCTTTTTCTACAAATTGGGGATCTACCTCATATGTTTGCTGGAAGCAATTAAGTGAGCAAATGTATGCAACTTAACAAGATACTCAAATAAAATTGGTCAATAATGGTTTCTGCTTTGCTAAGGAAAATGTTTCTTCTCACCATTCCTAGAGATGATTGGGTCCTAAGTAGCCAAGTTTCTATATATATATATATATATATATATATATATATATATATCTTTTAAAAATGTTTAGTTGCAGATGGACACAATACCTTTATTTTATTCAAATTATTTTTATGTGGTGCTGAGGATCGAACCCAGTGCCTCACATGTGCTAGGTAAGTGCTCTATCACTGAGCTACAACCCCAGGCCCTATATGTATATATAACTTATAGTAATCTCCTCATTTGTATGGCTCCTGGTAGCCACAAATAGAAAAGAAACAGAATTTTTAAAAAATAGAAACAATCAGATACTTTCTTTTAGAAATATGAATTGGAAAAATACCAAAAGAATTAACTGAAAGCAGTGTAATAAAAAAATAAAAACACTGAGAAAGATAATAAAATGCTGTCAGACCATCAGGGTGCATAACAAATTTTAATTATGAATAAGCAAAAGCTATGACCATGAGAATAGATATACTAAGTAGAAGCCAAGGGCACTGGCAAGAAGAGAATAGAGACATACATAATAGAAAATAGAGACTGACATTTGAAAGTATTTAAATTCCTTTAATAGTGGAATAGTTGAGAGAAGATCCACAAAACTTTGTCATTGAACTGCCTTGGAGCAGCCTCTTTATGAAACTGGGTCAGATGTTGGTTTCTGTTCTCGGTTCCCCATGCAAATTGCCACCTCTTATCCATAGGATTCCTTTCCCTTCCCCACCCTCTTTTTTTTTTAAGAGAGAGAGAGAGAATTTTTTTAATTTTTGTTTTTTAGTTTTCGGTGGACACAACATCTTTATTTTATTTTTATGTGGTGCTGAGGATCGAACCCAGCGCCCCATGCATGCCAGGCAGGTGCACTACCACTTGAGCCACATCCCCAGCCCCCCACCCCTTCTCTTACCTAAGCTAGTTTGTGTGAGCTCTACCTTCTTTCTATTACTCTAAAAAATCTTGTGGCTTTGCTCTCACACTTTTGTCTATAGATTTCATTCTTCGAATTTATGAGACAAGGAACCCCCTATCCATGCTCCATGTTTCATTATGAGTAGACTGTTGAAAGAGAATTCCAAAAGACTGTTGAAATACAAAGTTTAGGAAGAGTTCTCAAAACTTTGAGAAGAGTCAGGGGAAATAAGGCTGTCATCTCTTTCTTTCTCTCTTTTTTTGGTACTGGGGATTGAACCCAGGGGCACTTTAACAGAGTGCCACAACACCAGCTCTTTTTATTTTTTCTTTCGATTTTGGGACAGGGTCTCTCTAAGTTGCTTAGGACCTCACTAAATTGCTGAGGTTGGCTTTAAACTTGCAAAGCTCCTGCCTCAGCCTCCTCCTGAGTTCTAGGATTACAAGAATGCACCATCATGCCTGGCAAGATAATTATTTCTTTAACAGAAATACCAATTATAAATTATTCTGTTTGCAGAAAGTTTATGAACAGAAGGTGTGGCTTGACAGCATAGAAAATAAAGTTCAAAAGTCAGATGCCAGCTATGTTTACCTAGGACCATCTAGGAAGAGAGATAGTGAACTAGGATGCACAAATCTTCCAGTTACTGAGGACATGCACAATTACAGAACAGAGGTTATTCTCTGGGCCTTACTACTGCCCAGTAAAATACCCCATCTCCTTTGCTCACAAAGCAGTCTTTTGATTGCTATTTTGGTATTCCAGGTACTCCAATACTAGAAGATGATATCAAGATGCAAGATAGGAGAATCCAATGATAGGAAAAGAAAACTTCCTGCAATTTAGCATGTGGCCAATTGAGTTTGTATCCTTTAGCATTTGTAAGGGTGACAGGTGAAAATGAGTCTGACTAGGACCAAGTTTAGAACACTAATGAGGTTAAGAGACAAGATCTTGGTCCCTGGCATATAATCTCCTGTGGGATAAGAATGTCTTTTTCTAAATGAGATAAATTTTTGTAAATGAGATAAATTTTGGCAGGGACCTTTTGGTAGTTTCAAGATGGGGACTGTTCACCAGAAAGACATGATTAGAGGGCTTGGACTGTCAGCTCCTCTTCTTTAATCCTATACTTTCAGTAAACTTCTCCGTTAGAATGTTTCACTACAAGTTTCCAGTGGGCCTATACAAAATGGTGCTCATTATAAATTCCTTTTTTTCTTATGCTTGCTTCAACAGCCCACATGCTAAAATTTAAATGATACAAAAATCACCATGACCGCTGTGAAAGATGACACATAAATCCATGAAGCATTCCATACTTTTGGGCAGGAAACTGAATGAGACTTGAGAACATTATGTTAAACAAAACAAACCAAACTTAGAAAACTAAGGGTTGTATGTAGAAGCTAAAGAAAATAAAGGAAAAGAAAAGTAGGGAGGTTGAAATCTCATAAAAAAAAAAATGTAAGGGAGATCAATAGTGTATAGGAAAGGAGTCAAAGGAAGGGAATAGGAGAGGGAAAAAATAATGGAGAATGATATTGACCAAATTATATTGTTATATTGTATGCATGTATTAATATGAAGTAATAAACCCATCATTACATACAACTATAATGTACCCACAAAAAAATAAATAAAAATATAAATTCCTACTTTTTTTGCCAGGGGGGGTTACTGGGGATTAAACTCAAGGGCACTCAACCACTGAGCCACATCTCCAGCCAAATTTTGTATTTTATTTAGAGACAGGGTCTCACTGAATTGCTTAAGTCCTCCCTAAGTTGCTAAGGCTGACTTTGAACTCACAATCCTTCTGTCTCAGCCTTCCCAGGCTGCTGGGAAATATACAGGTGTGTGCCACCACACCTTGCTAAATTCCTACTTCTTAATTTCCCCACTACCATCTGTTGGCCTCCAAACCTGGAAATGACTCAGAACCCCGCAGGTCAATCAACACCCTTTGTGACTTCTTCCTCTATATGAAAATCATTACCTTGGCCAAGAATATGACAAGGGCAAAAAAAACAGATTTTCCCAAAACTCTTCCTACCTATTTTCACTAGAAAAAGTGCCAACTCACATTTGATTAGATGACCAAAGTCTTCTCCAACAATGAAGCTTCTCTTTGGAACCTCTCCTTCCTCTTTCTCATCAGATAGTTGTTCCTACAGCCATTTCTGGGGTGGCAACCTCTTCTACAACTTTTCTGTGGCTAGTTTTAGACAGTGTCCTGCATGTTTATTATAAGTGTGTGGCAGCAGCCATAATGCTTATGTTTCCCATCTTGATCATTGCCCTGTGGCTATCAGTTCATCTAGCAGCTTTACCCAGGAAAAGATGAACAGTAGACCACTGAACAGCTGGCATCACTCTCAGCTCTGCTGCTGCCGGCTCATTATGCATTGTGATCACGCACCAGCCACCAACTGCGTAGGGCAGAGATTCCCTCTTCAAAAACCTTCCACGTCACTGTGCACAGCAAAGCAGTGTTGTGATCTGTCAGGGCCAGATTCTGCGCATCTGCCGGCTCTCAGTTCATTAGGCATTCTCCTCATCTGGCATTAGGTATTCTTCTCATACTTTCCCCATTCTGTGTGCTGGTCACAGGTCGCCTTCGGAATGAGGCGCAGGGCCAAAGCATGGGTGCTGAGGTGGGAGCCTCACTCTGAAAGTAGTTCACTGCAAAATGTTCACAGACAATACATGTGTTACAAGGTGGGTGTCGTTATAGATCCCCATTGCCTCGGATGCTCCATTTAGTGAGACCTTGAGAGAAAACATGAACAGCACTTTATCTTTCAGGTTGGCGATAAATGCACCAGCACTGACGTTTTACTCAAAGGGAAAGAAGAAAGGAGATCTTACAAAACTGCACTCTCTCAAATGCAAATGAAGTCAAATCCCTGGAGGAAATTAAGATACTGTGTGCTGTGTGTACAAACGAAATGGATCTTAGTTTGTGTTAAAAAACCAAAACTTGCAGTCATCCCCAAATCTCCTATGTCTTCTTAAGGATTTTAAAGTCAATTCCTAAAAATAAAGTCTGCTTTTCCCACAGATAACTCAGAATACTATCTGTTTCTTATGTAGCTAGCCTTGATGCCACCTTGACATCAATGTAAAAACATAGGAACTGCTTTTTGATCTCTCTCCGAATCAGGAAAATGTACAAGTGTATGCCTGAATGAACAGAAAGACAAGCAAAAGCAACACAAATATCACAAGGACATATCTCCAAAGTCAATAGATACTGTTTTCAATTTAAGTAAAGGACAGATTAAGCTCTAAAAAGTAAAAGATGAAGTAATGCCCTTCTTGCATGTTCATAAACACTCAGATTCATTTCCTTTGCATTTTATAGTCTTGTCGCATTAATTATTCTCCCTCACTTTCCTTCCTTCCTTGCTCTCCCCCTCTCTCTCTCTCTTCTTTCCGGGTGATTGGGAAAGAGTCCTAGGAATATAATGTCAAGCTAGAGTGTAAATGAATGTGATTTCTGCTAAATATTGCCTAGTCCCCATTGCATGTGAGAAGTTCAAACCTAATAGCCCTGTGATTTCACATGTTTTTGTTTGCGTTGTTATTTTGTCAACTCAAGGTTAACCAGGTGGAAAGAAGCCAGTGCAGAATTCTGCTGGTCTTCTGTACCTTCTCCACAAAGTGACATCAACTCATTAGTTCATTGGCCAAAACTTGTCATGTGAATCTGCTGAATGGCAAGGGATCCGAATCTGGGACAACAGATCCCAGGTATCTGGTGAGCAGTTACTATACCCTGGTGTTTAATCTTTGAGGTCATGTATCACCATTTCACTAGCGCCTTGGCAAACAGCTGTTTATAATAGAAACAAAGGAAGGAGGGAAGGACAGAAGACAGGAGAGAGGAGCAATGTAGATATCTGACAATAAGGCAGGGTTCGATATTATGTATACCTGAGCAAAATGATTCTAGGCATAAACTCTTGGAATTTGAGTGAATTTCAATTTGATTTCCCTTACTCTTTACATATGTGAACTTGGAAATTTTATTTAAGTTAGGCTTTGATTTCTTTGCCTATAAAATGAGAAAAATAATAATTATTAATAATAATACTAACCTTATAAGGTTATTGTGAAGATTATACTGTAAAAAGAGAATGCAAAATACATAGCACATGGCTGGTTCTAGAAAACACTTTGTTATTACGATCTTTTCCAGCCAACATCAAGTTATGCAGGAAAATATTTACTGACATGGAAGACGGTTCACTCTATGATTGTGAATGAAAAAGAAACCTTAAGACTCTTTGCTTAGTGTACTCATTGTTTGTTATTTAAAAATCACAAAATAGGTGCCTAGGAAAATCTGGAAGGTACACCAAAATATAGACAATAACTACCTTTGGTTTATCCTTTTCTGGATCTTTTTTGCAATAACAACATAGAGATTCCATCCAAAAATAAAGACACTAAAAGTAGATAGGGTATACATCAAGAGTCAAATTGCTTGTAAATTAGGAGTCTCCCCTTCTCCTACATTTTCAATATGGCCTGAAAATGTATCTTCAGTTGCACTTACAAAAATGTGAAATTTATGTTCCAAGAAACTAGTCTGTGCCAGCAAGTATGCACATCATGCCCCCATTGGCAAATCTCTTAGATTATTTCAAATGGATTTGCATGCATTTTCCTTTTGTGATTGCAGTGTTGTTCTGTAACACTGCTGCCCCTTCATTTGACATTTTCCTGTGAACAGTTGCAGATGCGTCCCACACTGTGTCTATGGTACTCTGCCTTCAGAGACTCTCCTGCCTGAGATGACCAGAAAGAAAGCATTGAGGCAGTCTATGAAGTGGCACTGTTTCATTCACTCCATTATCCTACCACTACTACTTTAAAAGGTTATAATCCCCATGTCCATATTATTAAATGCTAATTCATGCTTCACTTTAAAACCTTCTCCTGTAAAAGGACGGGCTGTATTTTATAAAAGCACACATAACTTTCCCTTCAGGTAATTCCAGAGTTTTCACTGAGTGAAGATGATATAGAATTTAATATGCCACTACTAATAATGACCTGAATCTCAATAACTAAAGTATATGTC
This sequence comes from Callospermophilus lateralis, assembly GCF_048772815.1. NCBI lineage: Eukaryota > Metazoa > Chordata > Mammalia > Rodentia > Sciuridae > Callospermophilus > Callospermophilus lateralis. Next base: position 53,472,747 of record NC_135317.1, on the reverse strand, counting down.
GGGCAATCATAAGCCAATCATACATTTTCCGGATATAACTTGGTTTGTGAGATAAGGAGTAATAAAAGGAACGCTTTTTTCCCACTTTGAAAAGGGAATACGTGTAGAACTCTACAGATATTCCCATTTGCCAGCCCTAACTTCCCTATTAGCTTATCATGATTTTTTTCTATAATTCAAAATCAAGGTAACATTGGAGCATTTAGTGTCCATCTGGAAGCCTCAAATGTAAGCTCCTATTCAATGATCATCTCTTACGTGTGTCTTCCTCACTACCTCATAAAGACCTTTGATACAATACCATTTCCCTCCTCATAATCATCACCAACTAAGAAGCTCATACTTTTGGATGGTTAAAAAAAGTTCCCATTGATCATGAGAAAGTCAGCCACATTTAATAGTTTAAACATTGGATCAGTTGGTTCTAATTTTCAAGTGTGACAAAAAATGATGTAAGTTTTAGACCAGATATGGTGAAAAGGACACTACAGTCAGGCTCTAGCGCTGCTAGAAAAAAAGATATGTGATCTTAGGAATGTTGTCTGATATTTCTGCATCTTAGTTTCTCTTATCACTAAAATTGGAGAAGTTATAAAAATGATGGGTAAGGTGCTGGGGTCGTGGCTCAGTTGTAGAGTGCTCGTCTAGCATGTGTGAGGCACTGGGTTTGATCCTCAACACCACATAAAAATAAATCAACAAAATAAAGATTTAAAAAATCAATGAGATTATTACCATTTCTAAAATTCTGTAGTACTATATGCATTTGAATTCCTAAGGATTAACTCTAAAACTAAGTTTTACAGTTCAATCTGAGCTGAACCACCATATGTCCATTTATAGCTAAATTATTCCATATATGGTTTATATTTATATGTTTTATTGCAAATATATTAACATGGTTTGACTAGAGGAACTTCTCTTGACACTATTGGGATTAGGATTGCTGATACTGGGATATCAGATTACTTTTCTAAGATAAGAAAAATTCTTTAGTAATTTTTTTTTCTGGTTCTGGGCACTGAACTCAAGGAGATTGCAGTCATTTTTAAAAAAATTTTTAGTTATAGATGGACACAATATCTTTATTTAATTTATTTATTTCACAATATCTTTATTTTATTTATTTATTTTTATGTGGTGCTCAGGATTGAACCCAGTGCCTCACACTTGTGAGGCAAGTGCTGTATCACTGAGCTACAACCACAGCACCATTCAGTCATTTTTATTTTATATTTTGAGACAAGATCTTACTAAATTGTCCAGTCTGGCCTTGAACTTACCATCCTACTGACCCTGTTGCCAGAGTAGCTGGGATCACAGGCATGTGCCACCCCCAGCTAGGAAAAACAATCTTAAATCGAAAACATATTTAGCTTCATGATTAAATAAGATGAAGACTTGATTATCACTCTTCTACAGATAGCAAAACCTGAGTCACAGTGAAGTTAGTTAACTTGTTCAAGGTCAAACAGCTAGTAGTACTGGGCAGAGATGAATCAGACTCAGTCAGCATGACACTAACTCCCTTTCTCTGCTACCCCAGTGCTACAACTACAACAAAAACGACAAAACTATGATAGCTTCTATTTCTAGCATGTATCCTCAGCATTTAATGCAAACTTGATCTATCATACATCCACTTAATGATAATTACTTTGTGATGTATGAGGCATCCTAGTAACTACTAGAGAAACAGCCCCAGTTATCAAAGTGTACATTCTAGTGCTAAGAAATAAAAACTAAATAAGCAAAAATTAATAAGAAACAAATAATTACAGATTTTTAATAAGTGTTATAAAGGACCGTGATTGGAATAATAAGTTGGGTTTGGACAAATTAGCTAAATTAGATAAGGTCTTCCCTTGACCTGCAGAAGTCATCTTTCATAAACTAAAAGATGAGGTAGAATAAACCATTTAATGAGCCATATGTAAGTAATCTAGGTAGAGGAAGGAGAAACCTTGTTTGGAAACAGAAAGTAGCACCTCACATCAGGAAACCTGAAAAAAAGTAATGAAAGCCCAACCGCCGGATTTTAACTATGAATAGAATCTAGATTTTATTCAAAGCGCCATAGGAAGCCATGAAAAATATTTAAACTGGGAAGTGACATGTCATGTTTGTGCTCAAAAAGAATACTCCTATTCTTCATCCTTCCGCAATAGAAAGCTAGGTAATTTAGACAAATTACCTGAGTCATATGTCAACCAACACATGCATGGGCTATCGCTCAAACATGGATCCTCTTAATTCAAATTGGACTCATGTGACTCTGAATTACTAGTGACTCCAAGTGTTTGACAAAAGAAAACCAAAGTGGTCACTGAAGGAAAGCATGTTTATCTTAGTTCTTAAATTTTTCCAACAAATAAAATCCCATTTACTATGCCTTGAGCATAAAGCATAAGCAGGCACACTTAAAACCACATGCAAACCACCAGAAAAGAAAAGAAAAAAAGAACTACTGGGACTCCATATATTGGAATGTTTCATAGACTTTTCACTTCATTTGTTCTTGTCTAGATTAGAGATTTTAGCTAAGAACTAACAACCTTTTAAAATGACAAATTTGGAGAAGAATAAAACAGAAAATTTTAATTTATAAAAGAGAATTACTGAAATAAGAACATGAGGATGGGTTCAACAGCAGAATTTATGGGCTAGAAGTTGGGCAGAAGGAAAGATCCAGTATGAGACACAGGGAAACAAAAAGAACACACACACACACACACACACACACACACACACGTGAGATCCTTCTTCATGCACACACATCAAAGAAGAACATATAGTGATGATAGTTTTAAGATACATAAAATAATGTTTCCTGGAAGAAATAAGACAAAGAATGGAGGAGAGGCTTTAATAATTTTTCAAAATTATTAAAAGGCAAAAGACTTAGTAACCCTCCAGTAGGACACACACACACACACACACACACACAAACACACACACACAAATATGCACACATTATGCACACATCACAGGGAAATTGAAGTTAAATAAAGTTTTAAAAAAATCTCAAAAGCAGATAGTGAAAAAAATCAGACTTCCTTAAAAGGAGAAACAACTATCACCTGAGTTCTGAGGCAAAAAAAAAAAAAAAAAAAAAACTAAAGTCAGAAGATAATGAAGTGAAATCCTCAAAATGATGGCAGAAAATAACTGGTGATCCACAGGCAATAACTACAGATTCTGTATTCATTACAACATAATAAGAGGATACAAAGAACAACTTTATGATGATGCATTTAAAAGTAACAAATAGGAATAGAAAAGCACAAACTTAACAGAGGTGACATAAAAGGAAACAGAAAATCTGTGTATCTCTATAATCATTAAAAACATTGAACCCATCATTTAAGTTTGGCCCATTACACTAGAGAATTCTGCTAAACATTTAAGAATTAAATAATGTCAACTATTTAATTATTCAATTTAATTATTCAATGTAATTAATTCATTACTTAATTAAATAACAAATATTTAATTAAATAAGCTACTTAATTAAATAATGAATCATTTATATATAATTAAATTATGTTATATTTATATTAAATAATTCATTATTTAATTAAATAATAAATATGAGAAGTATAAATCATGACCACATTGTGTTTATTCCATCAATGTTTACTAGTTTGACAGAGATTTTATCAACATGGGTCTCCATATTGACAGAATAAAGGAGAATTTTTATCATTTCATCAGAACTTTAAAAATCCAATCAATATAATTCTCCATATTGAGTGAAAAAGAAGGAAAATTATGTGATTATTTCATCAGATGTGATAAAATATAAAATTCAATTTATTTTTTGAAGAAAAAAAATCTTGTTCTTAACAACTGATTAGTTTTCCTAATCTGATAAAGAATGTCTACAGAGAACTTGTACCAAACATTTACCTTAAAGGTGATGTTGAAACTATCCTCTTTGAAATCAAGAACAGAACACCATCACCTACCATTAGCACCATTGTACTAATTCAATCCAGTGCAGTATACCAAAAAGAAAAACAATTGGACATGAGTAAAATTGGGAAGATAATAAAAAAAAAATAGTCATTGTGGAGTAAGGAATGTGTCCTCCAAAGAGAGGTCTATCCTCAGCTCCTGGAAGGGAACCTGGGAATACTTGTATTTCCACAGTGGTAAATGTGGAATCCCTCAGACCCCACCTTAGAGTTCATACGCTAGTGAGTCGATTCTTGTCAGCCCAGCCTCTGTGGAAGGTGGCTAGAGATGATTCTATCCATCATGCCTACACAATGAACCACAGGAAAAGTTACAGACATGGAAGCTCAGGTGAACCTCCCTGGTTGTAACACTCTGTGCATATTGTCACACATGACCAGGAGGAGGCAGTGCCATCCGTGACTGGGAGAGGACAACTGATGCTCCATGTCCTCCCAGGCCCTGCCTGGGTGTCTCTCCCTTTGGATGGTTTGGATTTGTATCTTTTCCTTTAATAAATATGACTGTTGGTAAATAGCATTCAGTGAGTTCTGAGTCTTTCCAGCAAATGTTCAAAACTGAAGCTGGTTTTGGGAAACCCCTGAACTCTCACTTGGTGTCAAAAGTCTTAGATAAACTAGACCATCTTTGCTCTTGACCTCAAGTTTGGTTAATGCCAGATACGCACAAATTATGATCGCGCACATAGAAAAAAATGGTAAACTTATAAGTTGTTAATGAGTTTAGCAAGATTTGTCGGTTTAGGATCTATGTAAAAAATATTAATTGTATTAGTACCATCAACAAACTCAAAATTTAAATTAAAATGGTGTTATCCATAACATCAAACATATCATCTAAGACTAGGAATGCAGTTCAATGGTAGAGCACATGCTTAGTATATACAAAGCCCTGTGTTTGATTCCCATTACTGCAAAAAAGAAAAAAAAAAGAGAGAAAATCAACAATCATATAAATAAATATATATTTATATATAAAATTAATACATATTTCTATACATAAATATATAAAAATAAATTTATTGATATAAAATATACCTCGGGATAAAAGTTTCACAAAAGTGGAGCAAAATTTCTATCTAGAAACTAAGACATTTTTAAGAAAATTTACAATGGCTTGAATAAATTGAGAGATATACTCAGTATTTTAAATTGAAGACTCGGTATTCTAAAGATGTACATTATTCGCAAATTTATCTATACATTCAACAAATATCAACTAATACTTCAGCTAGTTTCCTTTCATCTTCAGATTAGCCAATTTGAATGTGTAAAGTGAAATACACAACCAAGAGTAGTCAAAATATACATGAAGAACAATACTGGGTAGCAAAATTTGTTACAAGTAAGTTGGCCTGTCTACAACTGTCATAAAGCCAAATAAAAAAGTAGGACCAAGTAGCAGGTACAAAGACAGGTTCACTTATATATTGACACATGATTTAGGACAAATGTCTAATGGGAAAGCAGCTGGGGGGAAATAACTGCTTATTAAATGGTGCTGGGATAATCAAGTATCCCTATTAACTTCTACTTCATACCAAAAATCAGTTCTGGATCTAAATGTAAAAAGTAAGACAAAAAAAAAAAAAAACCTTACAGAATAAAACAGGAGGGCACCTGTGATTCTACAAATCATTATGTGACCACCTGAAGGGCTTTGTGTCTATAGACGGTTGTGTTGGTATGTGTCACATGCCTGTGTGTGTGCATGGGTATGCTCTCGTGTGCACCTTCTATCTGCAGGTACGCCTGTGGGGAAGCTGTGATTGCATATGCAGTTACTTGGCTCCTTGTGACACTTTGGGGCTGAGTGTGGCTGCTTATCTGTGGTTCAGTGATGGGGACCCAGGATGGCAGAGAGCAGCACTGTATAGTTGTGTATGTATGACTGTGGACGAGGAACTTGGGAGCCCAGTGGACCTGGCAGGACCATGTACAGTGGTGGCTCAAATGCTGAGGATCTGCTCCTTCCAGGATAGAGGACAGCTCTGTCATCTTCCGCTCCCTGGCCACCAACTTCATGGTTGGGCAGAGGAGTACTCTGGCCTTGCCCTCCTGGAAAGCTCATCAGTGGGGAGAGTTCACCTTGCTAAGCTCTCTGACCACCCCAGTCCCCTCAGTGCCTTCCTCAGACAAGAGCTGGGATTTAACTCCTGTTGCTCCTTCCATTTAGAAAGCCCAGTTCTCTGGCATATCAGGACAAAATGTTTTAATCAGCTCAGCTTTACATAGATCACAACATGTCAAAGCCTGTCTTGAGATCTTTGGGATCTTTAGTATCTCATGACAAGGAAATAATTTTTAAACAAATGAAAGTACTAATCATAGAAGAAAAAAGTACTTGAGTACATTCAAGTCAAATACTTGTATTTATCAAAAGTCATCATTAAAAAAGATATAAGTCAAGACATCCAATGACTGAGAAAATATTTTCATCATACATATCTGTCTTAGTCTGTTTTCTGTATTACAACAGAATACCATAGACTCAATAATATATAAAGAAAAGAGGTCTGGCTTATACTTGTTGAGGCTGCAAAGTCCAAGATCAAGTTACTGCATCTGATGAGGGCCAGGTGCTCCTTCAAATTATGATGAGAAAATGGAACAGGAAGCAGGTGTATATGAAAGAAAGAAAAAAAACCCCAAATTCCCACAATAACTAAACCATTCCCACAAGAAAATCATCCATCTATTTATAAGGTCTCAGCCCCCTTGACCAAAACACTAATCTCCACCTCCCAATAATTTAAACACAAGTCTTAGAGGGGACAAATAATATTTAAGCCATAGCAGTGCCCAGCCAAGGGCTAGTAGTCTAAATATATGATAAACTCATCAATAAGAAAAGTCATAAACTCATACATTGCTGTTGGGACTTCAAATTGATGAACCACTATGGAAAGCAGTGTGGAGATTCCTCAGAAAACTTGGAATGAAACCACTGTTTGATCCAGCTATCCCACTCCTCAGTCTATACCCAAAGGACTTAAAATCATCATAGGATAGTGACACAACCACATCAATATTCACAGCAGCTCAATTCACAACAGCCAAACTGTGGAACCAATCTAGATGACCTGTGGTTCATATACACAATGGAATATTATTCAACATTAAAAGACAATAAAATTGTAGCATTTTCAGGTAAATAGATGAAGCTGGAGAATAACATACTGAGTGAGGTAAGCCAATCCCAAAAAACCAAAGGCCAAATGTTCTTTCTGATAAGTGGATACTGACCCATAATGGGGAGAGGGGCATGGAGAGAATGGAGGAACTTTGATTGGGCAAAGGGGTGGGATGGCAGGGGAGGGGGCATGGGGGCAGGAAAGATGGTGGAATGAGATGAACATCATACCCCCAGGTACATGTATGACTGTATGGTGCGACTCTACATCATGTACATCCAGAGAAATGAAAAGTTGTGCTCCATTTGTATACAATGAATTGAAATGCATTCTGCTGTCATATATAACTAATTAGAACAAACTTTTTAAAAATTTAAAAAATTTACATTTCTAAAAAAAAAGTCAGACAACCCATCTGGAAATTAGACAAGAGACTTGAATAGGGACTTCACTGGAAGACATTATTCAAATGGCTGACAAGCAAATGGTAAAATGTCATTGTATTAATATAAGGAAAAGATGGATTAAAATCACCATCATATGCCAGAAATAGTTAAAAAGAAAATGACAGAGAATAGCACCTTGTTGGCATGAACATCTGAAAGATTTGTAAATGGGACAAGCGCATTGGAAATAACATGTTGCTATCTCCTGGTTGAATATAAACTTGATGAGTCAATTTACATATATATATTTCTATTTGGTATATATATACCAAATAGAAATAAAGACATGTCCCAGGTAGTGGCATGCTGAAAAGAGCTTGTGCCAGCTTGCAAGAGCTGTTTCTGCATATCTCCCAAACCCACCTTTAGTGACTTTACATTGGTGAACTAATATTAGTCATTTGAGAGAATTTACATCTTGGAAATAGGCAATTGCTACACCCAGAACTACCAGGAAAATGTACAAGAATGATCTCAGAAGCATAATTCATAGTAAGCCCAAACAGAAATCATCCGAGTAACTTTCAAGAGAAGGATGGGTAAATAATTTGAAAAGTTAATACAATGAAATGCTGTATACAGTAAAATGAGCAATCTGAAGCTACCCATAGCAACAGGATAACTTCTCCCAAGCAGAATATTGAACAACAGCATTAATAAAAATAAACACCAAAGGATTTCTATGGTATGATTTCATTTATATAAAGCTCAACCTTAGTTAAAGCTGGACAATAATTTATAGGAAAGCATGCTAAAAAGATAAGAGTTTGAAGTAAAGCAAAGAAGAGATAATTAGGAAAACCGTGATATTCATAAAGAAAAAATGAATTATGATTGGAAATGAGGAGAGGACGGGATGCTTCAGCAGAACTGAGAGTGGTCTATTTCTTCATCTTAACTATGTTCATGGGGTGTTTCTATGTCACTAGGCTAAATTTTTGACTTTCAGATAATTGCATATAAAGGACTGTAGTCAATAATAGTCCTACCTTCAGGATAAGGATAAAATGATCTTGGAAACATGTTTAAAATATAATAAGCACTAAGGATGAACAAGTGGTACTAGTAGTAGTCATAGTAGTAGCAGTCGCAGTATAAAACAGGGTTTTAAAGTGGAATCTGCTCAAGGAAATGGTAATCTTGATATAAAGGAATTAGAATGGCATTTCAATTGAATATGAGAATGATGAAACATGCATTTTATATTCAGGTCACTTTTTTCTGTAATGTAGGCCAGATCTAGTGCCGGAAGCCAGTTACACCAAAGTTTATAAGACAAAGCACCTGCCTTTGAAGCCAAAGCATAGCAAAGATAATCCATTCATTCACTTATGCATTTTACAGACATTTGCTTGATCTCTGATATGTACCCGTTCTAGAGCTATAAGTAACTATTTTAAGGAATTTACATGCAATCCTAGGAAGACACACAAATGGGCACATTAAAATATTAATGCTATGTCAGAGATTACTACACGATGCAATGGGGAAAAGGCTAGCTATGAGCCACCTGCTATGTAAATGAAGTGCTAACTATTCTGAATTAAATCAATTAACCTCTATTCCATACTCATACTAGCTAGATACATTGAACAGCTAAAAATGACACTTTAATACTCCCTTGCAACAAGGGTTCTGAGTGCAATTTTTCTCTTAGTGAATGCATTCATGAGATATGGAAGGAAGATTGAGGTGGAACCATTTTTTTCCAGTTATTTCCCTTTCTGCTGAATCGGGAAATAAAGAAAGTGACAGATATCCCTGCTGTAGTATCTGCTATAGTTTGAATATGTCCCCAAAGTTCATGTATTTGAAAACTTAATCCTCAATTCAACAGTGTTGAGAAGTGGGACTGTCAAGAGGTGATTAGGTCAGCAGTGCCCTGACCTTGTGAATGAATGTCGTTATCATGAGTGGGTTAGTTATAGTGTGAACACGTTCTGATACAAGGACGACTTTTGCCTCCTTTTTCCTCTCTTGTGCACATGTTCTCTCACCATGTGATGCCTTCCATCATGTTAAGATACAACAAGAAGACTCTCCCCAGATACAGATCCCTCAATCTTATACTTCCTAGCTTCTAGAACTGTGAGCCCAAACCGTTTTTGTTTATTATAAATAACCAGCTTCATGTATTCTATTATAACAACACAAAACTGACAGAGACAGCATGCCTGTATCCATTCCCTAGTTCCTTGGGTGTAAAAAATTTGTGGAGGCCCTAACAGTTTTGTGATCTGAGTTACTGGTCAGTGGATTAGTACAGTATTCTTTGCAACAAGAAAGCTGTATTTCTATGTAGTAACTATCCCTGGTGAAAGCACAGCTCCAGGAATGTACTCCAATGTATCAATGCCTATGGTGGAACAACTTTGGTTTTTCTCTATAATGTTCCTGAAGGTTCATATTGAATCAGCCCCTTCAACCCTTCTGATGGTTGGTTAGGACCTGCCTTCCTGTGCTTAACTTCTTTCTGTTTTGAGTGGCTTCTAATTTCTATACTCAATTGTGGAACACTACAAATAGAAGTGTATGTTTTCAGGTACTAGAATTCATTGGAATAAAAAAGTTTACATATTTCTCATTATAATTCACACCAAGATAGTGTCTATTGTTCTAATTACCATTTTTCTTCAGAAAATTCTATTCTGTATCTACAGAATTAAGTGCCCTTGTGAATGTCAGATGTAGCACCTGAAATAAGCAAATGCATATTCTTACTGATAGTTACTACATAGAAATACAGCTTTCTTGTTGCAAAGAATACTTTTTCATTTGCTGAACCTGAAGTGTAGCACAAGCCTTCACGGTGTCAAAAATACTCATGTTGTGTATTTTACTTCTAGGAAACACCTGGCATCAAAGGCAGAGTCAACTTAATCAAACAAGTGAAGTACAGACTGATAAGTTTTCCAACCTATTTAAGGATGCAGTAGATTAAACAATTAAACACACACACACACACACACACACACACACACACTCCCAGACACTGTTTGTTCAAGGAATTATGAGAATTAAACTGGAAATTTTCCTAGAAGAAATCCATTTCTTGAATACCGAAAAGATAAGAATAAAGTGAGATGATAAATGCTGATTCACCAACACATTTCATTGAAAACCATGATCCCCCTGAACACAATAAGAAACCATCTAGGTAGAATTTACTCCAAAGCTTTCTTATCAGGGAAAACATATCTCACCAGTCAACAAGGTAGTGATTCTTGTCTTACATTCTCCACATAAGTTTCCTTAGACGTGGTGAGTCCTTTTAAGGTTTATACACACACACCCCTTGGGTAGGATTCAGGGGAGAAAAATAAAGCACAAAGTTTATGAATAGTAAGTGGTCAAAGAGTGTCTCTTGTCTTGCTTGTTAGCCATGACCAAAAGCACAAGCCAGCCAGCCCCTGGCTTCTCACATAGGACAGGAGTGCTCAACATATATTGAGTACCTACTATGTATAGCCTACATCAGTCCTTGAGGTACACTGTGCTTTCATAGATACCCTGCACAATGGATGCAAGTGCTGTCCCCAGTATACAGGAAAGTGATTTTTGCTAAGTCATATGACCAAAAGATTAGAGCAAGGAAGGTAAGCCAGAGTTGACTTCCTTTAGGAAAACTTGGTGCTGGCTTTAAGACCACTACACTCTGGGGCTGGAGTTGTGGCTCAGCAGTAGAGAGATCGCCTAGCACATATGAGGCCCTGGGTTTGATCCTCAGCACCACATAAAAAAATTAAAATCAAGGTATGTGTCCAACTACAACTAAACAACAACAACAAAAAAAACAATACACTACAGATGTGACTTTGTATATGGCTTAATGTGCAGCTACAGCCCATACTCAACTTGTCTCACAGTTTTCAGATGCCTCATAAAGGCTCTGAAGCAGTTAGAGAGCACAGACTACTATATTCAATAGAATATATATTTTTTGGCGGAATGAGGCAAACACCCCCACTCATTTGTTTCTTTTAGAAATTCAGGTTGCAAGAATGCATGTGTGGATGATAAGGCAAGAACAACTACATTTCTTTCTGCAGTGCACTTTGTGGGTATATCAGTCAATGTTCTGTTGCTATAACAAAATATTTGAGATAATCCACTTGGAAGAAAAGTTCATTTGATGTATTTATTTATTTAATGTTGTTGTTGTTGTTACTTTGATATGGAGGATTCAACTCAGGGTCTCTTTGCTACTGAGCTACATCCCAAGTTCTTTATAGTTTCTATTTTGAGACACAGTCTCACTAAAAATTGTTGAGGGTCTCACTAATTTATTGAGGCTGGTCTTGAACTTGCAGTCCTCTTTCCTTAGCCTCCCAAGTTGCTAAAATGACCAGCATATGCCATCATGCCCAGCAGAAAAGGTTTGTTTTGATTTCTGGTTTCAGAAGTTGCAGTCCATAGTCTCTTGGCTGTGTTGTTTTGAGGGCATATGGTGAAGCAGAACATCATGGTGGGAAACATGTGGAACAACGCTGCTGTTCACCTTATGGAATCCAGGAAGCAAAAAATAAAAAAGAAAAAAACAAGGAAAAGGAAAAGGGAAGGGTCCAGGGTTCCAAGATCCCCTTCTCCAGTGACCTCACTTCCTCACAGTTGGCCCCACATGGCAAACCTTCCACTTCTATCACGAGCCCCACAGGCTGGTGACCAAGCCTTTAGAGCATGAGACTTTGGGGAACATTTCAGACTCAGCCATAACAGTGGCAGGTGGAAACTCCAGGAGGAAGAATGTTGCACAGAAGTAGACTTTACTGTGGGACCGGGCAACGCAGGCTGGGTTTCACAAAAGTGAAAAGTCCAATGCTAAACACAAACCAAGACCTTCAATTCAAGGTCCATCAGTTATGTCAATGAGCCCTGTTTTGTCGAAACTCTACTTCTCTTTCCTTTGGGCACCCCAATCCTACTAACTCCAGAATTCCACAGTACTATATACTGATATTTTTAAAGTCTAGTGAATTGCATCAAATATCTACCCACTGAGATTTGCCAAGGGGCTGTGCTACTGCAGCCCATGATGTACACCCCCCTTACCCTACATTAGAGAACACTTATTATCAATCCACTCACACATCCAGCCATCAATTCTTATTAACTCAGCACCAACCACGTACCCACCCTGTTTCTAAGATGAATCACCATGCAATAGGGCAGCCATTCATTGAACTATAGCCCAAAATAAAGATCATGAAATCTTTCTAATAAATACAGTATTAGTATATAGTTATTACAATTTGATGTATTAATAAATAATTCAAGATCTATCGTGAGCCTTTCAGAAATCTGTGACATGATTACACGATGAAGCTTTTATGTATGATTCAGTTTCGTATCTCCCAGAATAGCACGAGATTAATGCCAAACCATGGCGAGCTCTTAGACCAGCAAATGTATCCAGGTAAAATTAGTTCACCTTGATACGTTGGGAGGCAGCGTCGTTCTGGGCTCTTTGTTTACCCCTGAAGATCATGGGATTCAGTAATGTTGGGACACTCTGATGACATATTCTCATCTATCATCACACAGAAACAGTCTGCACATGACTGTTGAGCATGTGTTTCCTTCTTCCTGATTTGTGTAAAGAATTATTTGCATCTTGTGTTCTGCATGTGGAGAAAGAACCCAAATGTCAAGTGGCTGAGCTAAGAGTACTTTGGTTTATAAGCAGAAACAACAGAAGTCCAGAGTTATGGACTGAATGTGTCCCTCCCAAATTCATGTTGAAATTCTAACCCCCAGGGTCAGAGTATTAACAGATGGTGTTTGAACAATGGAATATTACTTGACCATAAACAAGAATGACTTTATGATATTTGCTAGTAAATGGATGGATCTGGAGACTATCATATTAAGTGAAATAAGCTAATCTCAAAAAAGGTCAAGTGTTCTCTCTGATATGTGGAAATTAACTCACAACAAGGGGTAGGAGGAGAATAGTTCAGTTGATTAAACAAAGGGGAGCCAGGCACAGCGGCACACACCTGTACCAAATAGCTCGGGAGACTGAGGGAAGAAGATCATGAGTTCAAAAAAAGTGAGGTGCTAAACAATTCAGTGAGACCCTGTCTCTAAATAAAATACAAAATAGGGCTGGAATATTGCTCCTGAGTAATTTGCTATGAACATGTATGAATATCCCACAGTGAATCTCACCATTGTGTACATCCATAAAATTTTTTTTAATTTAAAAAAAAATAATAATAACTGGGTAAATGACAGAAAGAGAGATCAAAAGAGGATAGGAAATGGGGGTGGGGAAAAGGAAAGAGGAGGTCCTGGAGTATGAATTAGAACAAGATATATTCCATGCTTGTGCAATTATGTCAAAGTGGATTCTACTGCTATGTATAACTAAAAGGAACCAATAAAAAATAAGATAGATGGGTGTTTGAAAGGTGATTAGATCATGAGGCGAAGCCCCCAGGATGGGACTGGTACCTTAGGAGAAGACACGTGAGAGCTGGCTCTGTGCCCTCCACCACCTGAGGAAACAGAGAAGATGGTTGTATGCAAACCAGGGAGCAGACCTCATCAAACAGTACTGATGCCTTGATCTTGGGCTTCCCAGACCTGAGACTGTGAGAAATGAATGTTTGTTGTTTCAATCACCTGGTTTGTGGTGTTCTATGATAGCCACCCAGTATCCCGACATTTCCTAAAACAAAGATTGAATTGCAGCAACTAGTCATCTCTCTTTTTAGTTTTCCTTTCATCCCCTAATGAAGTATATGGCATTTACTAAGGTGTATTGGAAGAGAGCTTCAAACAGAGTTATGTCATAATACGTATGGGATAAGCTTCCTTGGCCTATACGTTTGGGCTAAACCTTTGAGACAAGTTTAGGGAACAGTTTTGATTGTTCCTAGTCATGATTCTTTGGCTGCCCAAAAATAAAACTTCCAAATCTATGACAAGCCAAATAGGCCTTTGTCTTTTACTTGAGTTCCATGAAGAACTCAAAGGACAGCACTGATAATAAAAGTAGCCAGTATTGACCTGCAGCCACCCCTTCAATTACATTAATGTTTCAACCTTGAGAGAGAAAAGGAGTCATTCAAGACACCACCTGATAGAGAGCACAGATGAATTCTGGGACAGAGCAGCCCCAGCCTGCAGGATGAGCTCTTGGTACTTGCTCCGGAGCCACGAACCGTCCCTGTGTTCAGTTCCGAATTTGCATGTTGCCTCCAGAGGCACATGCTGATCAGGTCGTCGCAGCAGAGCAGATCCCAGAAGGTTGCTTGGCAATGACCCTGGAAGTTCAGATTTCATTTTAATACAACATGCAGCCTCTGAATTTCCCCATCAGGCAATTTCACTTTTCCTCCTAGTCAAGAAGTAGGACATCTGGGAAGCCACACAGAGGGAGACTGTCCTTGACTATGCCAGATACAATGGCCAGAAGGCTGGTAGATTTTATCAGTTTGCTAGCATTATTATAATAATAAAAAAAAACTGACCTAGAGTTAGATCTAAGTTCCACCTCTAACACTAGGTATTGGAAAATTGTGTGACTTAGCAGGTTTCTGTTAGATTACCTTTCCATTACCACCTTCTCCTAGGTACCTGCACCCTCTGGCCATGTGGCTATGTGATACCTGCCTCAGGCTATGGAGGAGGGGTGGGGAGACTAGAGACTTAGTTCCCTGGAGAACTAAGTTCTAATTCTGTTCCTTGGTAAAAGATGTAGAACTTGGTAGCCATCAGAGACCATATTGGCCACCACATAAAGAAGCATGGTTATATCCCGTTTTATCTTCATGCTGACACTTGAATGAGAGGTAGCAGAAACCCTTTCACCAGGTTACTTGGATTTTCACTGGTAATTGTACTAAACGCTATAAAGCTAAGAGCTAAATTGGAGTCATGGGTAACAATGTGGGCATTTTGTCTTCACAGTGATGAGTGACAGGATGAGGAGAAATTATTTGACTGCCATTTTTCTATGGTTGAATTAAAGGACACTTTTTTTTTTTTTGCCTTTAGGTTTAGGAAAAGATACTAGGATACTGTATGTTGTTGGCCTTATCTTAGTTTGATTTGGAGTATAAAAAGTGGGGGGGAAGGGGATGGACTTTGGCTTTCTTAGTGTTTTTTTGTTTTGATTTCTTTTTCCCCCTAAAGGGTGACAGTGCTGATGTTTCTATCAATTTTACACACAATATGTGGCTATGGAACCATATATCTCATGTATCTATAAATCATTGTCTATTATTTAAAAGCCAACAAAACAGTATAACAGTTTTAAGTTCAATAATGTTAAGTATTGTATAGAAATATATCGGAGGCAAAGTTCAGTTGATGACAATTGTGTATATGTTACTGATGCTGTAAATTATTTTTAATAAAGAAAATTGTATTATCAAAAAAAGAAGCATGGTCTATAATAAAACATAATGAAAGTAAAATTTAAGAAAACACAGGAAGAAAAGATAAAGCAATCTCCTTGCTGCTTTCCTATGGCCCAGAGGCACTCTTAAGGCTCACATATGTCTGTGTTGTTCCCACATTTCGGTTATTTAACATCTGTAGGTCTCCTCCAATAGTAAATAGCTTGGTCAGAATTCACACATGGAGCCAAAAAGCCTGACTAAAATAAGATCCACTACTTACCAGTGTTGCCACACTTACTTGCACACTTGAAGACCATTCTCAGGATCAGGCTGTTGACATTCCAGAAAAGGTACACATCAGTCTGAGGGAATGCACATTTACTGGGAATAACTACTAGAAGAAGCCTGTAGCGAGACTTGACCCACATCAGGGCAGAACTCCAACTCTTTGGAAGGAAAGAGTCTTTGGGTTGACAAATGGGATGGGGGAGGAAATTGAAGGGAACTGGCCATGGTCCCCAGCTCTAGTTCCAGAACATGATCTAGGGTGATACTCTGGGCTTGCCTTACAGATGATGCCTGTGTACATTCAAGAGATGGGTCTCTTGTTAAAATCTAAGATTTCTATTTTAAATTTTTTTCTAATTAGTTATACATGATAGTAGAATGTATTTTGACATATTATACATATATGGAGTATAAGTTCTCATTCTTCTGGTTGTACTTGGTGTAGAATTACATTGGTCATATGATCATATATGAGATAGGATAGCAATGCCTGATTCATTCTACTATCTTTTCTATTCTCATTCCCTCTCCCTTCCCTTACTTCCTCTTTGCCTAATCAAAGGACTTCTATTCTCCCCTAACACCTGACCTTACTGTGAATTAGCATCTGAATATCAGAGAAAACGTTTGTCCTTTGGTTTGGGGGGATTGGCTTATTTCACTTAGCATGATATTCTCCAGTTCTTCCCATTTACTGGCAAATGTCATAATTTCACTCTTCTTTATGACTGAGTAATATTCTATTGTGTATATATATCACAATTTCTCCATCCATTTATCTGTTGAAGAGCTCCTAGATTGGTTTTATAGCTTAGGTATTGTGAATTGAGCTTCTAAAAAAACATTGACATGACTGCATCATTGTAGTATGCTGAGTTTTAAGTCCTTTGGCTATAAACCAAGGAATGGGATAACTGGGTCAAATGGTGGTTCCATTCCAAGTTTTCTAAGGAATCTCCATTACTTCTTGCCATCGTAGTTGCACTGAGATTTCACATCACTCCAGTCAGAATGGCAACTATCAAGAATACAAGAAACAATAAAAGTTACTGAGGATGTGGGGTGGGGGGAAGTTATGCTCATTCATTGCTGGTAGGAAACCTGATATTTCTTGGGTGAAAAATACATCTGAATTTTAGTTTCTTCTTCAAAGAGTAGAATCCTCCTGGGGGAGAGGCTATTCTTCCCTGAACCCTCTTCTTTTTGGTTTTGCCTACTCTTTCAAGGTAATTAGTCTAATGTCTTTACTAAACCATAATATTTGCATCTCTTTTGTTGGGAAACCAGAAAAATTCATATCAATTTGAATTCATTTGGTTTGAATAAGACCAGGTGTTACCTATTCAGTATCCAGAAGTCCAGAAAAATGAGTTAATCCTTGAAAGAAACAATATTGAACTTGTTAAAATTCTGCTGCTTTGCAGAGTGTGATGGCACATGTCTGTAATTCCAGCAACTCAGGAGGCTGAGGCAGGAGAATCAAAAGTTAAAGGCCAGCCTCAGCAGCTTGATGAGGCCCTAAGCAACTGAGTGAGACCTTGTCTCAAAATAAAAAATGGGCTGGGGATGTAATTCAGTAGAAACACACCCAGCAGTAGAGAGGTAAAAATCCAGTTGCTTTGATTCAGCAGGCCACAAGATTTTAAAAGAAAGGTATCAGAAAAATTTTAAATGGTATCTATGTCTCTCAAAAAGGAACAGTTCAGCAACCTGATGAATAAAATCTAAGAATTGTCCATCTATTGAAACAAGTTTCTGGATTTGAAAAACAGTTTGTGATATTTTAGTGATGCAATAAAAGACCGCTATTGATTTGAACATAAACAAATTCTATTACTTATTGAACAACCCCAGAGTTTTAGGCATGGTTGATACTTTGCACATATTTATTATTTCACTCAATTTTAACAAAAAAGCATTCCAAGCTGGAAATTAGAGTCCCTATTTTGCATATAGGAATTGAAGGTTTATAAAAATAACTCACCCAGTGTCACAAATAATTGTCAGATTTGGCAAACCCAATTGTCTAATGCCATGCCTCATTAACATGATTATTTTTTACTTCTCAAAAGACTTGAAACATCAATAACATCTTCATAGAATTTTTGAGAACCAAATGATATGTGTGCAAAGCCTCTTTTGAAAGCTGTAAAAGGAACGTACAAATATTAAATGTTATTACTGCTTCAGGTAGTAGCTGACAGAATTTTTCACTGCAGGTTTAAATAGAACTGGTGTTGTTTGGAAGTAGTGGTTACATTCTGAGCAAACTTAGAAACATCTCTTTATTGAAGATGCTTTAGTAATTCTAGGTTTGAAATTACATTTTTTAAAACACCTTCTTCTCCTAGCACTGTGTTTCAGAATGAAAAGATCAGTGTGTGAGTGCTGTTTCTCTGTCTCTAGGGTCTTGCATTCCCAACTCCTTGGTCTCAATTGTTCTCTTCTCGTACCCATTCATGGATTTATGACCTTGCTCTGTTATGACCCAATGCCCCGCTTTCCTATTACCAGGATGCTTTTGCACACTATTCCATATCCTCAGAGTTGTTAAGAGAATGGATTCTGGAGTCAGTCAGACGTATTTAAAAGTTTGCATTATCTCCTATGAGATGTGTGATCTGACTTATTCACCAATCCCTCTGTCTAGCTTTCTCCTTTGCATGTAAGGTCAATATCAGTACTGACTCCATAGTGTGTTGGGTAGTAATGCACATGAAGTGCTTCTTACATCATGGCTAAATGCTTATTTGCTGATGTTGTTGTACCTGTAGCTATTTTTTTTGTGGTTGTTCATTATATCACGAATATTAATTACTCTTTTGCTCCTTTGTCCTCTAGTCATTTCTCCTGTTACTTCTCTCCTCACTCTTTCTGCATTTCTCTCTCCTGTGTACTTTCTTTTTCTGTGGATCCACAGTTAGTATACTTGCACAAGTTGAGCTTGCTTTTTCTTCTGTTATGTGATACTGCTGTCATCTCTAAACCCCCACTTCTACGATGACTCTGAAATTCCTTGTAACACTTCAGGCTTCTGCTGAAGCTCAACCCACTGAATTCTGCTTTAGCATTTTAGTTACTTTGGATTCACCTCAGGATGTATGGAACCATTATTATTCGCTGTTTGCAATGGCAATATGGTAGGGGTGTCGAACGTATGGAGTTTGGCATGGACAGATGGTTCCAATTCCTGGGTCTGCCATGAACTGTGTGTGTGGAATTTTTAAAACTCTTTAGACTTCCCCAAGTGTACAAAATATGTGCTGATCTTATTGAGTTTTTAAAGGATTAAATGAGATAATGTATGTTAAAAATAAAATTTTTTATTAACTGGAAAAGTGCCACATGTACATTAGTTGTTTTTGTCTTGGAATACATCATTATTTTGGAAAAGAGAATACCATTCTAGGTGAAACAACCAGGAAGGTAATATATCTAAGAAAGAAAGCAAACACCTTTCTCTCCTCACAATTCTTCCCATGACCTGATTTTAAAGCATTTGTGATTCACAGTAAAGTCATTGTAGTTTCTACTTCAAGAGTGTCAACAGTGTCCTCCTGGGACAGGAACAAATTTGTCCTGAAACCTCTTCGGTTTGCCTCTCCTTTCAAGGTTATTAGTCTAAAGTCTTTGCTAACCCATAATACTTGCATCTCTTTGTTTGGGGAACTAGAATATAGAAAAAAATCCATATTAATTTGTATTCATTTAAGTTTGGAATTTGGAATAACCGTGGATAATGTTTAACAGTAGCTTACCTTTGCTCTATCCATAAGGTAAATGTTTTCTTAAAATATAATTGCACAATAAATACTACCTAATGATAAATCAGGTAACTAGTTTTATAAATTTTTCTCAGATAAATTGAAAACACATCTTTAGTAATAATAAATTGATCTTATGTGACAAGCATTTTTATAAGTATTTTATATAAACATACCTAAAAATAATTGACTTAGTAATTTTAAAACATTCTTATCTGGATACAGAATAGAAGGGTATATTTATCTAAGTAGGGTAAGTTTAAAACAGAAAACAAGGTGAGGATGCAGCTCAGTGTGAGGGCACTTGCCTAGCATGTACTAGGCCTGGATTCCATCCCTAGTACCTCAAAAGAAAACAACAACAACAAAAAAACAATGATGCACATTTATGCACATATTGGTCCAACTGCTGAAAACTAAAGATAAAAAAAAAGTCCTTGAAATCAACCACAGGAACAACACTATGGATGACCTGAACACTGATCAGAAATTGTAAGAAGACAGAAGACAAATAGATAATATCTTTAAAAGCAAAGAAAAAATTCTAGACTTCTATTTAAAAAATACCCTTCAGAAATTAAGGTGATCATTACAGATAGGAATGAAAAATAGCAATCACTTAAGAAGGCAGTGTGGTGATTTCTTGTGGTTTAATTTTTTGAGTTCTTTGTATACTCTGGAGATTAGAGCTCTATCTGAAGTGTGAGGGGTAAATATTTGTTCCCAGGATGTAGGCTCCCTATTTACCTCTCTTATTGTTTCTCTTGCTGAGAAAAAATTTTTAGTTTGAATACGTCCCATTTGTTGATTCTTGATTTTAACTCTTGTGCTATAGGTGTCCTATTAAGGAATTTGGAGCCCGACCCCATGAGATGGAGATTAGGGCCAACTTTTTCTTCTATTAGACGCAGAGTTTCTGGTTTGATTGCTAGCTCCTTGATCCATTTTGAGCTAACTTTTGTGCAAGGTGAGAGAAAGGGATTCAATTTCATTTTGTTGCATATGGATTTCCAGTTCTCCCAGCACCATTTGTTAAAGATGCTGTCCTTTCTCCATTGCATGCTTTTGGCACCTTTGTCTAATATAAGGTAGTTGTAATTTTGTGGATTGGTCTCTGTGTCCTCTATTCTGCACCATTGGTCTACCCGCCTGTTTTGGTACCAGTACCATGCTGTTTTTGTTACTACTGCTCTGTAGTATAGTTTAAAATCTGGTATGTCTATACCGCCAGTTTCATTCTTTCTGCTTAGAATTGCTTTTGCTATTCTGGGTCTTTTATTTTTCCAATGAATTTCATGATTGCTTTTTCTATTTCTGCAAGGATTGCCATTGGGATTTTGATTGGCATTGCATTAAACCTATAGAGTACTTTTGGTAATATGGCCATTTTAATGATATTAGGTCTGCCTATCCATGAACAAGATATATCTTTCCATCTTCTAAGGTTTTCTTCTATTTCTCTCTTTAGGGTTCTGTAGTTTTCATTGTATAGTTCATTCACCTCTTTTGTTAGGTTGATTCCCAAGTATTTTACTTTTTTTTTTTTTAAGAATACTGTGAATGGAGTGATTGTCCTCATTTCCATTTCAGAAGATTTGTCGCTGATATACAGGAATGCCTTTGATTTATGCGTGTTGATTTTATATCCTGCCACTTTGCTGAATTCATTTACTAGCTTTAGAAGTTTCTTGGTAGAACCTTTTGGGTCTGCTAGGTATAGAATCAAGTCATCCTCAAATAGTGCTAATTTAAATTCTTCTTTTCCTATCTTTATGCCTTTAATTTCTTTCGTCTGTCTAATTGCTCTGGCCAGTTTTTCAAGAACTATGTTGAATAGAAGTGGTGAGTGAGGGCATCCCTGTCTTGTTCCAGATTTTAGAGGGAATGCCTTCAACTTTTCTCCATTCAGAATGATGCTAGCCTGAGACTTATTATAGATAGCTTTTACAATGCTGAAGTATGTTCCTGTTATCCCTAGTTTTTCTAGTGTTTTGAACATAAAGGGATGCTGTACTTTGTCAGATGCTTTTTCTGCATCTATCGAGATGATCATATGGTTCTTATCTTTAAGTCTATTGATGTGGTGAATAACATTTATTGATTTCCACATATTGAACCAGCTTTGCATCCCAGGGATGAATCCCACTTGGTCATGGTGCATGATCTTTTTGATATGTTTTTGTATCCAATTTGCCAGAATTTTATTGAGGATTTTTGCATCTAGGTTCATTAGAGATATTGGTCTGTAGTTTTCTTTCTTTGAAGTGTCTTTGTCTGGTTTAGGAATCAGGGTGATGTTGGCCTTGTAGAATGAATTTGGAAGTTTTCCCTCTTTTTCTATTTCCAGAAATAGCTTGAAAAGTATTGGTATTAGTTCTTCTTTAAAGATTTTGTAAAACTCTGCTGTATACCCATCCGGTCCTGGGCTTTTCTTGGCTGGTAGTCTTTTGATGGCTTCTTCTATTTCCTCAATTGATGTTGGTCTGTTTAGGTTGTGTATATCCTCCTGACTCAATATGGGCAGATCATATGACTTAAGAAATTTATCGATGCCTTCACTAACTTCTATTTTATTGGAGTATAAGGTTTCAAAATAATTTCTAATTATCTTCTGTATTTCTGTAGTGTCTGTTGTGATATTGCCTTTTTCATCCTGTATGCTAGTAATTTGAGTTCTCTCTCTTCTTCTCTTCTTTAGCATTGGCTAAGGGTCTGTTGATCTTATTTATTTTTTCAAAGAACCAACTTTTAGTTTTGTCTATTTTTTCAATTGTTTCTTTTGTTTCAATTTCATTGATTTCAGCTCTGATTTTAATTATTTCTTGCCTTCTACTACTTTTGCTGTTGTTTTGCTCTTCTTTTTCTAGGGTTATGAGATGAAGTGTGAGATCATTTATTTGTTGGTTTTTTCTTTTTTTGAGGAATCAACTCCAAGCAATGAATTTTCCTCTTAGAACTGCTTTCATTGTGTCCCATAGATTCCAATATGTTGTGTCTGTGTTTTCATTTATCTGTAAGAATTTTTTAATTTCTTCCTTGATGTCTTCTGTAATCCATTGATCATTCAGTAACATATTGTTCATTCTCCAAGTGATATAGTATTTTTTTCTTCCTTCTTTTATGGTTGATTTCCAGTTTCATTCCATTATGATCAGATAAGATGCATGGTATTATCTCTACTCCTTTATAATTTCTAAGAGTTGCCCTGTGACATAATATATGGTCTATTTTTGAGAAGGATCCATGTGCTGCTGAGAAAAAAGTGTAACCACTTGATGTTGGGTGGTATATTCTATATATATCAATTTAGTCTAGGTTATTAATTGTATTATTGAGTTCTATAGTTTCTTTATTCAACTTTTGTTTGGAATATCTGTCCAGTGGTGAGAGAGGTGTGTTGAAGTCTCCCATAATTATTGTATTGTGGTCTATTTGACTCTTGCACTTGAGAAGAGTTTATTTGATGAATATAGCTGCACCATTGTTTGGGGCATATATGTTTATGATTGTCATGTCTTGTTGGTGTATGATTCCCTTGAGCAGTATGTAGTATCCTTCTTTATCCCTTTTGATTAACTTTGGCTTGAAGTCTATTTTATTTGATACAAGTATGGACACTCTTGCTTGCTTCTGAGGTCCATGTGAGTGGTATGATTTTACCCAACCTTCCACCTTCAGTCCATGTATGTCTTTTCCTATTAGATGAGTCTCCACCATATTGTTGGATTTTTTTTTTTTTTTTGATCCATTATACTAGCCTGTGTCTCTTGATTGGTGAGTTTAAACCATTAACATTTAGGGTTACTATTGAGATATGGTTTGTACTTCCAGCCATATTTGTTTTTTTTTTGTTGTTGTTACTTAACATGATTTGTTTTTCCTCTTTGATTAGTTTTTCCTTTACTGTACTACCTCCCACTGTTGGTTTTCATTGTTATTTTTCATTTCCTCTTCATGTAATGTTTTGCCAAGGATGTTTTGAAGCGCTGGTTTTCTAGTTGCAAATTCTTTTCCTTGGCCCATTTGTTGATTGGGTTATTTGTTTTCTTGTTAGTGTGGTGATTTCTTAGAAACCAAAACTTTCTTTCACCATAAGGTTTGGCAATCACAGTCCTTGATATTTACCTGCAAGTTTAAAAATTATGCCCACACAAAAGCATGCACAAAAAAAGTTTATAGCAGATTTATTTATAGTTGACAAAAAATGAAATCAACCAAGATCTTCTTCAACAGATAAACAGATTTGTGGTGGTGTATCCATACAATGGAATATAATTTGGAGGAAAAAAAAGTGAGTAGGGCAGGGGATATGACCCAGTGATAGAGCACATGCTTAGCATGCATTAGATACTAAATTCAATCCCCAATACAAGGAAGGAAGGAAGGAAGGAAGGAAGGGGCTATAAAACCAAACACACACACATACACACAAACACACACCAAAAAAGAAATTTAAAAGCATATTTTTAAGTGAAAGAAATTAAGCTTAAAAAGCCTCACACTGTATATATTAGGCTTCTCCAGAAAAACAGAACCAGTAGGATCTACATATGGGTGTGTGCATAAAGATGAATTATAAAGACATGGCTCACGTGATTTGGATGTGGAGAAGTTCAATATCTGCAGTCAGCAAACTGGAGACAGGAGAGCCAATGGAGTGGTTCTAGGCCAATTTTTCCAAAGGCAAAAGAATACTGATGTCTCCGTTTGAAAATAGTTAGAGAAAATTCTCCATTACTCAAACTTTTTATTCTATTCAGGCATGCAAAAGATTAGATGAGGCCCACCATCTCATCCAGAAACATTGTCCCAGACATGCCCAGAATAATGTTTAAACAAATATGCAGGCACCCTGCAGCTCTG
This sequence comes from Callospermophilus lateralis, assembly GCF_048772815.1. Lineage (NCBI taxonomy): Eukaryota > Metazoa > Chordata > Mammalia > Rodentia > Sciuridae > Callospermophilus > Callospermophilus lateralis. The sequence goes on along the minus strand of NC_135317.1, from coordinate 53,447,927 downwards.
TCAAGTTGACATGTAAAATTTATTATCACACTGTATGATTCCAACTGTATGACATTCCAAATAGAGCAAAACTATGGAAATATTAAAAAGATCAGTTTTTGCCAGGGATTCATAGAGATGGATAAAGGGATGAATAGAAAGAGCATGGGGGATTTTTAGCACAGTGAAACTATTCTGCATGATGCTATAATGGTAGATACATGACATTATGTATTTATCAAAAACCTATAGAAAGTACAACCCCCACAAATGAACTCTAATGCAAACTATGGACTTCAGTTAATAATATTATATTTTTTCATCAACTGTAACAAATGTATTGAACTAATGTAAGAAGTGAATAGGGGAAACAGAGGAGGGGGAAAGAGGAGATTTATGGGAAGCCCTTGTACTTTGTGTTCATTTTTCTGTAAACATAAAACCACTCTAGAAATTCAGGTTTATGGCTTTTTAAAAAAAAATCAAGGTGAAAGAAAGCATTTTATGACTTAAAAAAAACATCAATTTCCCCAGATTGACTGGAAATGGTAACAAAAAGAATATCAAATCTTTTGGAAAGAGTACCAGAATTCATAATCATGTGAGTAAATGTAAAAGGTCTTATTTTCTCCCTTAATTTCTCTTCCTAATGTTTTTATTGGTCAACATAATGTCACCCTGAGGCTAATTAATAAAAATATGAAAGAAAATGGAAATTAATTATTCGAAAATAGTTAATAATTTATATTTTCAAACCTTTAAAAAGCCCCTTGACCTTAATTAAGCTGAATTTATGAGAGAATTCAATAAGGGATTCTATATGCTATCTAAAAGAAAAAAAATTGATCAAAAAGTAACAGTTCTTGAGCTGAATTTAGAATACCTCAGGCTGACCTATGCTGGCAGCCAGGGGGCTGGCCACTCAGACCTCTGCAAGACAGAACTGTTAAAGAAAATTTCATTCAGTTAACAGCCTCCAGCTGCAGCACCTCTGGGATCCACCACAGCATTCAAGCTGAGAACATGGGAACAGTCTTTGCTGAACAGCTAAGCCAATGAGGAAAGAGGAGGTGAGAGAGGAAAGGGGGCTACAGGCAGCAAGTTAATGTAGTCTTCTAGGCCACAGAAAGGTTGTTGAATTTTATTGAGGCTAAAATGCATAGTCTCTGGGGAGTTGTGAAGAGGTGGAGAGAGCGAGAGCGAGAGCGAGAGCGAGAGAGAGAGAGAGAGAGAGAGAGATTATTCACCTAACATTTTAACAGGATCTTTGGCTGTTCTGTTGAGAATGGAGGGTGGACAAGCAAAAGTATGTTCCTGCTCAGGGGCCTCTGTCCTGGAAATTTCTTTTGCTGAATGTTCTTCCTTTAGACACCAGCATCTTGAATTCCCATTTTCTTTAAGAATTGTTTCCAAAACTATTCAGGTTATAATTAGGTCTACTCAGTCCCCCTTTGATACAAATATATAAATATGTGTATATATATTAAATATGTATACATATATATTAAATATGTATATATATAAAAGATATATAAATAATCTAAAAGATATATATATATAAATAGATATATAGATATATAGACATAGATAGATAGATAGATAGATAGATAGATATAGATATAGATATAGATATAGATATATTTAAGTTTGGGAGGTGGCATGGAATGTTACCTCACATCCTACAAGCCCAGAAATGTATTTAAAACTATCCATGTCACAAAAGGACATGCTCTTAGCTGTTCAGTGGCTGATGGGCACTGCTTCAGAATTTTCTGTACTCCTGGAAGCAGAATACCCCCTGGAATTTGTTCTTTCCAAGTACAACATTTGAAATAACCCATGAGAGGCAGAACGCAAGCCAATTGGCTGGAGCCACTCAGGGAATTGGAACTGGAGAAACAAGCCTAGATCTAGAATTGGAGAGATATTCAATTATGCATTCACCAGGCTTGACACAGGTAACCATAAAAAATGGGGAGGGGGGGGGCTGTAGTGGAAGTAAAGAGTCATGTGGTATGCCTCCTGCAGTACCTAAAAAAAATCATCTCTTCCTCCTATGTGTTAGCTTATGTGCCAAAATGAGATCAAACATTCAGCAATTTTACTAGGGGTAATGTCTATGGGAAAGAAAGAAGGAAGAGAGTTAGTCAAGCTAGAATTGTCGGACCCAAGAATAGGGTTGATCCCAAGTGATGGAAAGAAAGGCAGGGAGTAGAGGTGCCCTAGACTTCCCAGGTAAGAAAAGTGCAGCAAAGCTTGGGGAAGCAGACAATTCAGAAGCACCCATCAGAGCAGTGCCTAATCCGTGGCTTGTTTCTTCCTTGGAGCAGGTGCTCCTGAAGCTCTCAGTCATTGGCTGGGAGCAGTCAGTGGGGCGTGGCTTCCAGATGGGATTCAAAGTGAGTGGCAGCTTAGACCTGCTGGGCTGTGCAGTGCTGTGTCTTAGCCCCACGAAAAACAGAAAATCTATTTCATATGGAGCATTGTAACAATCTGATTGTTAAGACTGGTTTGTCTGCCGTACCTGAGTTTGTTAGCTCTGTTCATCTTTATTTTAAGAGGATATTTAACTCTCACACCTAACATTTTTCATCATTTGCAGTGATGTGCTGTTCTAATGAGCTTTAGCTTATCTGTAGAACCTAACAAAATGTTCTATGCTGGAGGAGACTTTCTCTGATTTATGAAGTCCTTCAATGAGTTCATTCACTTCACAATCATGCCTTAAGCACCTCTGTGTGTGATGCCTGAGCTTCAAGGGCAAATGAGACACCAAAGTCCTTGCCCTCACAAAGGATAGTGTTATGCATTTTTTTGTAATGTCTACAGTTTCTCTTCTGGAATATGATGGGCTGGGACCTCAACAATAAATCTCTCTAATAGTGAGTTTGAAAGATTGCAACAGATATTAATTAGAATTTTTTAAAGAAAAAAATAATTAGTCCCATACATTCAATGTTATCATTTTTTTCCTCACTGAAAAAATCTTGGCAGAAGTGAGAGTAGCTTGACCATTCTGAGCTTTTCGGGCCTCAGGAGCCCTCCCGAAACTGCTGGCTTCTCTGACAAAAATCAGTTCCTCTGGATTCTGATTTAATTTGCTGCCAGGTTTGAGTGACTTACAATAACATTTACACCCCTTCTTGTCAAGTCTTGTGCTGCCTGATTGAAACTCTGGTCACATTTTGATTAATTTTGGCCTTTATTTATTCTATGTACTCTCACGGTGGAATTAATTATTTCTGGGGGCCCCAAATGCCAAGACTGGCAGAACAATTGATGGGTGCTACCTGGAGTCCTGGAATGCACCATTGCTTTCCTGTGGCCCATTCCTCAAGGGATGTATTTGTCAACTTAGATGGAAATTTCTTCACCAGATTTATATGCAAGTGATCCCTAGTACTACAGAAAGTAGTGAGTGCCATAAATCTTGAGAAAACTTTACATATATCTCTACCCTGGATCCTTTAATATCCTCATACTCTCTGTTCACTAACAATATCACTCCTTATTGGAAAATATAAGTTAGGCTCTTGAACCTCAAAAGCTTGGTAGAGTAGAGGGAGTAGTTACCATTTATTTAACCTGGTAATGAGGGTACTGAAAACCTACATTCTACATGATACCAAAAGAGGTTTATTTATCTTAGACATAGAAATCCAGGTCACCTCTTCTTCATGTTGTAGAATCCTGTTAACACCCACACATTGGACACTCAGGAGTACAAATAAAGTCAAGAACCCAAGGAGGATTTTCTTTCTTTAAATGGATCATACATTTATCATTCTAAATGGTGAAGTTTAATCTTTGACAAATTGTTTCTCATCATGAAGTCTGTGGGCATATTCTTCTCTGGTTGAAACCACTGTGTGGTCAAACCATCTATTTTAGGGAACATTTCTATGCCTCTATCCTACATTATAGATCTTTTCACATATGAGACATTTCACTTATAATATGTGAACACCTTTCATCATAAATTGAAGCCTGAATCATAAGGTTCCCATTTCATAAGGAGCAGATGACTTTAGGTCAGACTAATTCTTCACCAACCATTACTATATTTTTAGATTAGTCTATGGGTATCATGGATGATAGTGACAGTTTTATTCAAACTTTGTCCTTTGCTCAGTGGACATGAATTAGCTATAGGCATACCTATATGAACTTCCTATGAAAGCCTAACTTCAAATACAGACAGATTCAGGATCACTGACAGGGACATTGATAAATTTAATAACACTTGCACAGAAAGAGAGATATAAGGAGGATCTCAAGAGGGAGAGGGGCCAGCAGCATGGAGCAGGCTACAGAAAAGCTAGCCAGAAAGAAATTCTGGCTAGAAAGGTGTGTTCTCTGCACCAGCTTTCCAGCATGCTTAATATTTTCTGAATTCTGGCTGGAGTCGTGATGCAGAAGACTATCAAGAATGGTGGCACACGCTGTCCTCAGGATCAGAAGATGTTGAGACTTGAAGGGATCATTCTAGTCAGTCCAGTCGCTCACTGGACATGGGAGGATTCAGAAGGAAGGGCCTTTGGCTAGACTTAGACCAAATCAAAAGCTGATTTCAAGCTCTGGAAGGTATTGTGGTGTCTCCTCCACATTGATATCTGCAGAGCTCTGGCTGCTCAGGTCTCTCTCCAATCCAAACTTCTCTAGAGAATTGAACTCAGGGTCATCAAAGGACCTTCCTTCCTTCCTTCCTTGACAAATTGAAATCATGTGTATTTATCATGTGCAAAATGATGTTTTGGAGAAGTACTCATTTTTCTGAAAACAAAAGAAATAGGGTGAATTCAGAGTGTTGTGGCCAGTCACAGATGAATGATCCATGTTTAATCTGCCATCTCCCTTCTCAGGACTGCCCTGTCCCTCCTACTCACACTCCCTAAGGTCTGAAGGAAGTGGATTTTGTGAATTTAAGGACCTACATACTCAGTACTCCACTCAATTTCTACTCATTCCCTGATCTAGAAGAGCAACAAATATTGATAGTTGCTGAGATCTACAGCTTGTCAAATGGAACTTAAAATGATGGTGCCTAGTTGGGGCACATGGATCTTCAAGTAAATTTGAACATGAATCAAATTTTATATTAGTCTGACCTATATTAGATAATTCTTATCCTTCTGGGGGCATTTAGTTATGGAGCTGCAGCCCTAGTTCCATAGGGTTGTCTCAGAGGAGGAAAATGCAATGTAAAGGAACTGGTGGCCAAGAAAAAATATAAAAGAAAAATAGCCAATGCCAGACAACCTTGACTTATTTTCTTAGAGGAAACAAGAGCTTGGGGAGCAGGCACTGGGGCCTAAACACAGAAAGTGTTGCTCCTGAGGCATCTATTACATAAGGTGGAAGTACTGACAGTCCCTTGCCCAAAGTTGTCCTTTTTTCCTCCACTGGCACAAACCTATGGGGTTCCCCTTGGAGGTATTTTGTACTGTGTTCTTCAGGGAGAACATTGCCTGAATAACAGGATAATCTGTTTTATTGTTGTTATTGTTGTTTTAAGCCAAGTGAATTACACAAAACCTTTGTTATGAGTGATTGGAGTTCTTTTCTATGTTTTTGGTCCCCTTTGTCATTTTTATAGCCATTCTTACTTTTACAAATTGTACTTGTAGATATCCCATTGTAGAATGATGGAAAGAATATAAAATTTGGAAATCAGCTTTAATTTTAAAGATACTGCCACTCACATCAAAGGACTCTAGAGAAGTGGTTTGTCTGATTTCCTCATCAGTGGAAATTGGAATACATGGGTCCTCTTTTTCAGAAGAGTGGTGTCAGTTCAGAATTATTTTGGCTCATGGTTTCAGAGGTTCAGTCCAGGGTTGGCCAATTCTGTAGCTCTGGGACCAAGATGAGGCAGAACATCATGGTGAAGAGGTTCAACAGAGGAAAGCCCCTCAGTATATAGCAACCAGAAAGCAGAGGGAGTTCTACTCACCAAAGTCACATCCCCAGTGACTTACTTCCCCCAGAACACCCTACCTGCCTACAGTTACCACCTACTTAATCCATATCAGTGGATTAATCCATTGATTAAGTTGAAGTTCTCTTAATCTAATCATTTCACCTCTGCAAATTCTTGTATTTTCTCATACATGAGTCTTTGGGGGACACCTCATATCAAAACTATAACATATGACTGAAACAGTCTTACCCATTCATTCGTATCATCTACGTAATAAAACAGAGTTGTGTAGTTGTACCCCAGTTTCAAAAATATTTATCATCTGATTTCTCAGAAAACATTTGCAGATGCCTGTCTTAGAGAAATGATATGGCCAATAGAAAGTTTTGTTGAAATTTTAATGAACAATCAGCTGCTTATCTACAATTCATCACAAGAAACTGAAGCTGAGTAAAAAACAAGTATTGGGAGGTACTAATCTTCATTTGTATGAATATCAGTTCTTCCTTTCTCAGATACAGATACAACAACATCCTCTTCTTTTAGAATAGTTAAATTGCCATCTGCTACAGTTTGAATCTGGAACATTCCCCAAAGGTCTGCCAGTTCCAAGCTTATTCCCCAGATTGGCCCTATAGGGAAGAAGTGGAAACTTTAAGAGGTAGGTTCTAATGGGAAGTCTTAGGTCTTTGGGGGAATGCCCTTGAAGGAGATAGTGGGACTATGGTCTTTTCCTCTTTCTCTCTTTCATTCCTGGCCATGAGTTGACCAGTTCTGTTCTATCATATTCTCTCCACCATGATATACTGCCTAGCTATAGACCCAAAGAAGAGGGACTGATCTACTATGGATTGAAACCATAAGCCAAAATACATCTTAGAGAAGATTGTCTCAGTTATTTGTTACAGTAACAGAAAGTTAACTTAATACACCATCATAGCCCACATAAGAGGAAGTGTACTGTTATCTACAAAAACCATAATCTAATCTAGATGTTTTGTAAACATTACACCACTTAATCCACAGTAGAGGTTTACATATATCACGTTTGTTTATATTTATAATATTTTCTCTATTTACACTAGGCTTGAAGAAAAAAAAAAATCCTTCCAAAGGCACCCATCTTCTGATTTTAGAACCATGATTGTAGCCAGGAATGAAATCTTCCAACCATGTCCAGACTACCTGAAATGATGCCTCACAGGAAGGATAGTAGCTCCACCATCTTTTCATATTATTTAGTCTTTGGGTTCATTTTAAGCCATACGGCATTGTAGAGGTCACCAGATTCAACAGCTTATCATAATGATCCTCTCTGCATAGTATAACTTTAGTGTAGACCTTGAAATCAGAAAGAAGTCCCCCAATTATATTCATCCCTTTAAAGATGCATAGCCCATGACCTCATAAACTAGCCAGCTCTACTCCAGAGCAGTTTTCTTTATTAATTTATAGTGTTTGTATCAAGCTTTACTGTTTTTTAGGCTCTATTATTTCACAGACCTGATCTCATGTTTTATCCACCTAGTCAATGTTTGGATGAATTGCATTGCTGTCTAAAGCCAATGCTTTAATCTGGGCACCAGATCCCCTTCTGTCTCACCTACTCAGTGACATCATCCCAACGAATCCTCTTTTTATCTACAGTTCTACCCCTCAGTATAGGAGCACTGCATCTGCATACAGATATGCTTCTTGATGTGAGCTTTAAAATATTCCCCACTGGGTGTTATATCATGACCCTGCTATTCTCTTATTGCCTTTCTTTCTCAACAAACTTCAGTAATTGTTAAAAAACTCTTCTAGTTTTTCAACATTGTGGATAAAGATTCTGTGGACAAAAATAAACCTTTTGTGGGCATAATTTCTAGAACATAAATATATCTCAAGGATCAGGAATTGCCTCATCAAAGAATGGATAAATGTTTAACTCCATCAGAAACTGACAAATCATTTTCCTAAATCACTGTACCACTTTACAAGCCTACTGGAAATGCATACATTCCCAGTTAATGTACTTTTTTCCTCTACAAAATTTAGTGTTGTGTGGGTGTGAAATGATAATCTAATTGTTGTCTCAATCTGCTGTCTGGATACTTAATGGTAATAAGCATCATCTCATGGGATTACTGGCCATTTGTAGGTCTCCTTTTGTGAAATATCTTTAAATGTTTTTCTAAATTTTTTTCAGAAAAAAAATTGTTTTATGATAAAATTGTTTTATGATAAAATTATGAGGTGTATTATTTTTTCAGTGTGTAAGAAATCACCACAAATTTGATGACTTTTTGTTTATGAAATAAACATTTACTTTCTCAGTTTCTGTGGCTCAGGAGCCCAAGACATGATGGCTCAGCTGGGTCCTATGCTCAGAGTCCCTCAGGCTGTAATAAAGTGAATGGCAGGGACTGGTTTCTCATCTACAGGTTGATGTCCTCTTCCAGGTTCATCCAGACCATTGGCACAATTCAGTCCTTGTGGTTGTAGGACTGAGATCTTCCTCCCGTAGAGACCCCTCATCTCTGTAGATACTTCACAAAGGAACATCTTGCTTCTTCAAAGCCAGCAGTCAGGGGTCTGTCCTCTTTTGAATCTCTTTTAAAGTTTACCACTCAGGGTAATCTCTCTTTTGATTAAAGTCACCTTTACTAATTACATTTTGCTAATTAATTTCATTATTGACTAAGTCTAAAAAAAAAACCTTCACCTTTGCCATATAAGTGTCATTACAGGAGTGACATGCATCACATTTGTACCATACTTACAGTTTGCCCACACCAAGGGGAAGGAATTCACAGGGCATATACCCAAGGGGCAGGAATCTTGGGACATATTAGAGTAATACCACATAAGAGATCATGTTTTTAAGTATATATCCTAAATGTAAGTCCTTTGTCATAAATATGAATTGAAAACTCTGATTTCAGTAACTGATTTGCTTAACCGTGATTTTGGATGAGGAAAAATTTAAAATTATAATAAAAAACAATCCATCAAAATCTTTTCTTTTATATTAGTGATTTTTATGTCTTGTCTGATACATACTTGCCTCCTCATGTGTTATGAAGATAGGCTATATTTTTTTTCTAGAAGATTTATAGTGTTCACTTTTATATTCCAGTTTAGGATCCATGTAAAATTATTTGTTTGTAATGTAAGATAAAGCCAAGATTCCCCTTGCCTTGTGTGGATATCCTGTCATTCCAGCACAATTTATCACAAAGGTTTTTCTTTCTCCACTGAATTGCTTTGATGCCTTTGCCAAATATCAGTCTTTCATCAACCCTTTATTTTGTTCCACCAATCTAGTTGACAATTCTATGTCAACATCACACTCTCTTGGTTAGTAGAACTTTAGTGTAGACCTTGAAATCAGAAATAAAATGTCCCCCAATTATATTCACCCCTTTAAAGTTGCTTTGACATCAGGCCCTCTCCACTTTTCTCATGTGCACCAGAGGAGGAAACACTTTTGTGCCTGTGGCTCCCAGTGGACATTCTCACGCTAGCCCACACTTGTCCTTGAATCGTTTGTTTCAAATGTTAGCTTCTTACCCACTTGTCTGGTGCCACTGGCTTCTCCCACACCACTGAGCTCACTTCTTGTCTCCTAGATGACCAGGGACTCAGCTGTCTTCTAGATTCAACACAACCATCTCAATGCAGTTTGTCCAGCTATTCTTATTAGAGTGAGGGTTGTCATAGTATCCATATGATGTCCTCAGACTAACAGATGGTCCCCTATCTATGACAGTTTGACTTAGGATTTTCTAACTTCATAATGGTGCAAAAGCAATACACATTCAATAGAAACCATACTTCTAATTTTGAATTTTGATCTTTCCCTTAGCTACGTATGGTATGATGTTGTCTTGCCACGTTGGACAGCAACCATGAGCCACAGCTCCCATCACAAGATCTCAAAGGGAAAAAACCAAAACTCTATAAGTCTATTGCATTGCTAAGCTAGGATGTTCAGTAGGTTAAAAATATTAAATGTGCATTCAATGAAAAATGTGTTTGTTATAAGTCAAGAGCATCTGTGTTGCCAATTTATTCCAATATGGCAAAGCTAATGTTTATGTTTTCTTATCTTTTTTTGGTCAGCCTTGTAAGGGCGTTCTCAACTGTATTGATTTTTTTCAAAGAAACCACTTTCAGCATTGTTGATTTTCCTTTGTTGCTAATCTGTTTTCTATTTCACTGATTTCCACTCTTTATTATGTCTCTCCTTCTAATTTTGAATTAAATTTGCTTTTTCTTTGTAGATTTTTTTTACACAAAATCTCAAATAATTAATTTTTCATCTTTCTTCCTTCCTAATATGAACATTTTTAGTTTAAAAATTCTGAGGACTGCATGAGCCACCCTATAAAATCTGATGTTCTGTTTTTCCTATCATTCTTTTTTAAAAGAGATTCTGATTTCTTTGTTGTTTTTCTTTGACCTATGGAAAACTTAGAAGTGTGTCTGAATTTCCAAGTATTTAAAGGTTTCCTAGCTATCTTTTTGTTATTGATTTTCAATTTAATTTGATTTTGGTCTAAGAAGATATTTATAAATATTTCAATCATTTGAAGTTTATTGTGATTTGTTTTTATGGTTCAGAATATGGTCTCTATTGGTAAATGTTCTGTGTGTACTTGAAAAAGTAGTGTGTATTCTGCAGTTGTTGATTATATTGTATAAGTGTCAATTGATTCATAGTTGTTGATAACAGTGTTCCCATTGACTTTATCTTCTGTGCATTTTTTTTAACAATCACTATCTTCTTATTTTCTCTAATTGTTTTAAGAAATAAGTGTTAAAATCTCCAGTTATGATTCTGGTTATGTCCAGTTTCAGTTACACCAATTTTTGTTTTGAAGCTCTGTTTTTAGGGATATATCCATCTAGAATTGTTATGCCATCCTGATGAATTGGCATTTTTATTATTATGAAATTGTCTTTCTTTACCTCTAGTAATTTGACTTTATGGTGTTAACGTGATCAAATCAGCTTTCTTATGAATAAAGATTATAAGATATGTCTTTTCATATACTGTTTTTACCCGCTTGTCCTCTTATATATAAAAGCCATTTCATGAACAATGTGTAATTGGGTTTTACCTTTTAAAAACATTCCAACAAATTCTCCCTTTTAATTGTATTATTTAGTTCATTTGTGTTTACAGTTCTATCAACTTGGTGAAGTTTAACTCTACCATCTACCTCTTTTTCATTCTGTTTTTCTGTTTCCAAATGAGCCTAAACCCTTTATTTGTCCTTGTAGCTAAATTAAAGGGTAGCTGGGTGTGGTAGCACATGTCTGTAATCCCAGTAACTTGGGATGCTGAGGCAGGAGGATCACAAGTTCAAGGCCAGCCTCATCAACTTAGTGAGGCCCTGCACAAATTAGTAAAACCCTGTGTTAAAATACAAAGGGCTGGGAAAGTGGCACAGGGGTGAAGTACCTCTGGGTTCAATCCCAGTACCAAAATAAATAAGTTAATTAATTAATTAATTTGAATAAATTGAAGGGTAGCTAGTGAAATGCCTCCTAGAGTTTCTTAGAGCTGTAGATGTGCCGTAACTTTAAATTAGATTGAAATCAACTGGGTTATCTTAACCTCTAATCTCCTACATGTTCTAGTGCCTTTTTAATGTTGTTATTATTTGAGTTGGGAGGGAACTAGACAACAGCTTCAGGTACTAATTATATACCTGTGGATTCAACCCAGCAAGTTTCTGGAATTCAAATGACATCAGAGTGCCCTGCATGGGAGTTCTCCCTGTTCTGCAGATCCTCTTGCATTGTGGCTTTCTCTGCAAAATTTATGGACAGTGGGAGATGATAGCTAGGAAGGACTGGACTAAAATTTTTGTTGTTGTTGTTAGCTTTCTTGCATTTCTATTTCTTGTTTGTTTGCATTTGAATCTCCTGGAGATTCAGTATGTCCCACCCACCCACCTGCAGTGACTGACTGCAGTCAACTCTAAAGCTTGACTGACTTTTTCTTACTCCTGCCAAATTTTCCCCTGTATGGTAGACCTGCTTTTCTGTTTGCCCAGACCAGGGATGAAAACCACCATGACTCTTCAGCCATCTTTGAATGGCAAATTCACGGTGGAATTTGATTCATTAGGGCTTTCTTTGCCTCAAAAATTCATTTTTAGGCCCCTAGAAGATGCAATTATTATTTTTCATGTTTTTATCATTGGAAGAAGGATCTTTGTTATGGTTGGATGTGAGGTATTCCCCAAAAGCTCATATGTGAACAATACAAGAAGACTTAGCAGTGAAATGATTGGGTTATGAGAGCTTTAACCCAATCAGTGAGTTAATACCCTGATTGGGATTGAGTAGGTGATAACTGAAGGTGGGTAGAGTGTGACCGGAGGAGGTGGGTCACTGGGAGCGTGCCTTTGTGGTATATATTTTACATCTGGCAAGTGGAGTTTCTCTGTTTCCTGATCATGATGTGAGCTGCTTTCTCCACCACACTCTTCCCCCATGATGTTCTGCCTCAATTGGACCCCTGACCGTCTGTGGGCTGAAACCTCTGAAACCATGAGCCCCCAAATAAACTTATCCTTCTCTATGTTGTTCTTGTCAGGTCTTTATGGTCACAGAACTGAAAGGGCTGACTAAAACGGTCTTTCGTGTCGTTCTACCCTGAATCTGGAACCTTTTAATTCTTTCTTTTCTTGAACACATTTCAGGTGAGCTTTGTTTTATTTTGATGACTCAGGTCAAATATTTTTTCTCCAACTCAGCAATGATCTCCATGTTGCTGAACCCAATGGTCAAATCTCTTATCTATCTGAGCATATGAGATAGTTGATCCATACTTCTTTTAAACACCACTGTATCTCACTTGGTCCTTGGAATATCACTCTTTATTGATTCTCCTCTTATCTGTAACGTGTGTGTGTGTGTGTGTTTGTGTGTGTGTGTGTGTGTGTACGTGTGTACTTTCCTCCCAATCTTCCCTGATTCTAATTATTGGTGGGCCCTAATGTCACACCTCTTCTCTATTTATGACCGTTCCATGGTGATCTCATCCAGCCTCATGTTTTGAAAATGCATTTTCATGTAGATGATTCTGTGATTTATATTTTGAACTCAGATCTATTCTTGAACTCCAGATTTCTAAACACCTACTTAATAATGTAGTCTAACATACAATATGCATCTCAGATTTAGCATACTCAAAATGAAGCTCCTGATTTTGTGTCTGAAATCTGCTTTTTCTGCTTTCTTTCTCAAAAAGTAAATGGTAACATCATTCTTTCAATTGCCCCAGGTCAAATGTCAAATTCTGTTTGACTCCTCTTTCTCTAGTAACTTATAAACAATCCATTAATAAATACCATGACTCTGTCTTCAAATTATTGCTTGGACTTCAACACCCACTTCTCTGGTATCACTTCTTCAAGCCACCATCCTCTGCTCCCTGGATTATTCCAATAGCTTCTCACCAGTTTTTTTCTTCCCTTCTGCCACCTCACAACTCCTACTTCATATTACCATTCTCAGCACAGCCAATAGAGAAATTCTGGTAAGCCCTTAATCAAATCATCTGACTGTTATTCTCTGCTGAGAACTCTCCTGTGGCTTCTTTTCTCCCTATAAATCAAAGCTAAACGCTTTCAGTAGCTTAGAAGGTCTTATTTAATCTGGTGCCTAGCCACTTCCTTGACCTGATCTGCTCATTCTCTCCTTTGCCCATTCTTTTCCAGCCACGTTGCCCTTCTTGTAATTCTTCACACACAGGGTGCATGCTCTTGCTGCAGGTCTTATTCATATGGTGCTTTTCAGCTTAGAACATCTCCTTCCAGAAATCCTTGTATTTGCCCAAACTTCTCTAAGTCTTTCACATCCTTTTATTAGACTAGCTTTTCCTGACTATTCTATGAAAACAGTAACACTTCCTGAATAGAACTGATCTCTACTCATGCTACCATTCTTCTTTGCTGCTTTATAACCCTTTGTGACAATTATAGACTTAGTCATTTGCTTCCTGTCTTTCTCTGCCTCCCTCCCATAATGCATGCTCAATTACAGCAAGAATTTTGCTTATTCTATTTATCATTGTATTACCAGTTCCAGAAGAGCACCAAGTATATAGTAGGTGCTCATTAAATGTTCTACCAATGAATGAACAAGCTGTAGACCCACTTGAACCTTTTCAATCTTGCCATTATCTTCTGTGACTCACTCTCACATTTATTCATGCTAAGTGCAATGAAACTTTAAGCTGTAATGCCATCACTTTGGGGAAACATTTTTCCTATTATTCTTGTTGATTTTCATTTCCTAGAGGCTAACAGAATCTGAGGCAGAGATATGAGCCATAGTACACTTGGCTGTAAATACTCTGTTGCCTCCCTGTCCCTTGGCCCTGTCTTGATGCCCCTCTAATCTTGTCTTTTACCTTAGAGCTCTACTTTTCTGTCACCTTTAAATCTTTCACTGCTTTGCCTGAAGGCACATAGGTCCCAGGAGTAGCACAAAACCTCTGAGCAAATGCAGCATCAGCCATAGACAAATAGCCACATGCTTGTCTGATATGTGTGCAAGGTCCAGAGTAAACATGAGCCAGGGAGTAATTTGCAGCTGGGGACATGAATCAGAAATTAAAACAGAATGAAATTATGTCTTTGTGCTACAAAATTCTATGAAGATAAAAATAAACCTAACAAGTCTTATGAAAATATGGGCAATAAAAATTCTTGCAATATAAACACACTTCCATTTTCCTCTTTCCAGGCTGAAGCAACTAACCTGGCAGTGAGGAGACTTGGGTCCTGTCCTTCTGTCTCCTGATTATGTCACTGATGAGCTGTGTGGCATCACATATACCAGCTCCACTCTCTTGTTTTCTCAGGCCAAAGTTCTTGAATTTATTTTCACTCTTTTCTTTCTCTAGTACCTTACATGCCCTCCCCCCACAAATCCTGTGGCTCTGTCTTCTTATCATATCCAGAATTCAAACACCAACTTTACTGGCATCCCCTGGTTCAGGTCACCATCATCTCTTCCCTGGGCTACTATTTCCATTTTTTCCAAGCCTAATAAATCCTGAGATTACTTCAATCTCTTGCATTGGATGAGTCTATGAATTTTGTGAACTTAACATTCCAGAGGACTTGGTGGGTTTTCCCCAATGCATGTCATTCTTTCCCACTGAAGATAAAATGGGCATGTGGGCAACTGTTATTCTAACCAGCAAGTCAGGGGTGTCCATTCACAATGTACCCAGGGAATTCAGACCTAGTAGCCAGAATGTGTGGAAATTGATAAAGTCTGCTGGCTAATGGTCACTGGAGCTGATGTTTTACTAACTACACTTTTATTTTCAAAAACTTTTTATTGTAGGTATGTCAAAATACCAAAGTAGGAAGACTAACATGAACCACTCTGTCCCCAGAATTCACTTCAATCTTCAACAATTGTTAACTCCCAGCCACCCTTCTTTCATCTGTATGTCAACCTACTGAATGGATTATTTTAACCCCTAGATTTTATACACTTAAGAATGTATCTTTAATAGATATGTATTTTTTTCTTAAAGCATAACCACAATTCCTTGAACAAATAATTTCTTAAGTTCATGATAGAATCTTAACCAGTTATCAAAATCTATGTAAACAATAAGCTTGTAATGAGATAAGAAATGAATATAAATGTGTGTGGAAGAGGATATAGTATACTGACAACTATGTCAAAAATATGCTATACAAAAGATAAAATAGAAATTCAACAAAATGTTGCTCATTAGGGGTGTTGATAACAGTTGTTCATTGGTGGTAACTCCTATTACTAGTTTATTGAAAAAGAACTACAAAAAAAAAAAAAAAATAGGAACAATGCATTTGGCATCAGAGGACCAGGCAAATTGCTGAAATTTACAAACCTCAGTGTACTTCTCAGTTGCCAAATGAGTATAATATAACACCGGTAACCATCATTTTTATTTTGAGGATCAAATATATGCACTCATCCCATTTCTGATACCAAGTGTGTGTGTGTTTCCATACCAACAATCAGTTCTCCACCTTTCTAAACACCAACGTGCTGTCCCACAATTCCACTCCATTCTCTGGGTAGACCATGTTAGAATTCACTCCACATGTTCAAGGACTCAGTCCTAAAAGACCCTCTCTGTGCATACCATCCTATCAGCTCTCCCAGATGTTCACTCCTCAAACCCCACAGTTCAGAGGTTTAATTACATAGGCATGGTTGACTATCATTGACCATTGGTGACTAATTCAATTTCCAACTCTTCTCCCCAGTTCAGAGGTCAGGTAGTGAAGTTCCAACCCTCTAACCATGCCTTGGTCTATTGGTCCCACCTCTCATCCTGTAGCTATTTAGGGGCCCAAGTTACCAGTCAGCTCATTGGCATAAAAAAAGACACTCATATTGTTTCAGAGATTCCAAGGGATTTTAAGAGCTAGTGCCAGAAACCTGGGACAAGAGCTGAATCTTTAATTTTTATTATATCACAGCATCAAACACACAGCTTCTCTTTCCCTGACCCAGGCTTTTCCTGCCAAGGCTATTCAGTTTGATCTTTTCTTTCGGACTCCATTGTCTCATTTCTTATGACAAACTAGAGCCAAGTGAAAATATGGGAAAAATAATCACATTCAGAGTCACCTTTTTCTAAGAAGCATGATTTTACTAAGGTAATATGAAGCCAAAGTTGTTGCAAAAAGTGAGTTTCCCATAATCATAGACAGAAATACATAATCTTGTCCTAATACGAAGGTCAGTTTCAAATAGGGCTGTTAATGGTCTCAGAATGATGTTTTTCTATCAGATATTCACTGGCTTTATTAAAGTTATTTTTGTTGTAGGTCTATCAGAATAAATTAATTTAAGCTACACTTCTACTACTTCAAAGTTATGGCGGGTCATCAGAACAAGGGTTTATTTCTTGTTCTCATTACACATCCCTATTGAGTCAGCGGGGATCTCCTCTGCTCCTCATCTTAACATGCTAGGAGTTAGACTGAGAGCAGCCACCGTTGCAAATGCTGCCAGCCTCCACAGTGGAGAGAAAGGGCTCTGGATGGCCTTAAAGTGGCAAATAAATCATCTATCCTGGACATGACACCTGTAACCTCAGCCCATAATTTATTGTCCAGAACCAGTCATATGGGCCCACTGTTAGCTGTTAGGTAAGTAATTTCAGAGGCAAGCTCCTATCTTTATGAAGAAAGAGCTGCTGACCCTTTGAAAAAAAGCTAGCCTTCTTTTTGTTTCTGGTGACTAGGGATCCTTAAAGGCCTTCCAGAGAAAGTTATAAAAACTGGTTTTATCCAGCCAAGCTGGCCCAGTTCTCCACCTTTCCAAACACCAACATGCTGTCCTACTCTCTTTTAGGTGACCCAGAGTAAACTAAATTCTACTTTCAGGGGTCGTTTCCATCTGCCGTTTTTGAACATGCAATGTATGAAGAAACACAATCTCAGTCTGAGCCTGTTCAGAAATGTGTTCACCTCTACATGTGATGATGAGTCTTTCCTATGGATATGCATAAGTTTCCCCAATAAGAGTCTGACTCTCTTAGTTAGTGAAGAAGCACTGCTTTGAGAATTCTCCTTACTTGCTGCCAGTAATGAACCTTTATTATCTCCAGTTGTGCTTATTGGCTTTACATTATCCAAAAGGTAAACCCATTGTGTTTGGGTACACCACTCAAACAAAAAAAGGTAGAAGATAAGAAGTACAATTCTGTCTTGTATTCCAAATGTAGAAAACTGGAATGTTTGGTGAGTGGCATTAACAATTATCATTGCAAGTGAGAGAAGCACAATGCAAGCCACTCAAGCAGAAGGGAAAATAGCAAACAGGACCTGAGATTGTAAAAGTGATCAGACCTCAGGAACCACCAGAACCAGATGTGAAAACAACAACAACAAAAAAAAACCCTCCTCTTTCATTCTTCCTTCTCTCTGGCTTTTTGTGCATCTTCTTCCTTCTTCTTTCCTATTCATATTCTGGGTTCTTCTAAATACTAGGGATGTGGTGATGTAGATAAAAAGAAAACAAGCAGGGAAGGAAAGAGGGATTATAACCTTAAGTATAAAAACTCCATGAACACCTTCACCTCCAGGCCTAAATTCTTAAAATGTCCACTAAATCTTAAAGAATTATAAATCTAGTTAATTAGTGCCTAGGTATCTTTTTTTACTTACAGAATGCATTTTTAGACTGATCAAAAGATATCTAGAGACAGATATTGTTAGGGACCCAGGATATGGAATCCAAGCACTATTAGATAGTATCGATCTAAAGATTCTGAGAAGAATCAGACCACTGTGGCCTGCTCTGTGATCCATCATCAAAAGATCAGAGCTCTCTTTTTTTTTTTTAATTAGTTACACATGACAGTACAATGACCTTGACATATCATACATTTGAATCACATGGGATACAATATCTCATTTTTCTGAATATATAGGTTACAGAATCACATTGGTCAGGCATTCACATGTATACACAAAGAAATTAAGTAATTGAGTATTATGCAATGGAACACAGGAAATGTAAGTTTTTTGTTGCTTCTCTTTTCAGAAATGTTGGAAATGTATTGTTTAAACTGGGCTAAAATTGTTTTTGCTTATTTTATTTTGGTAGATTTATTCTACTCCAATTTTAATTACATTTTACACATTCAACTATTGTATATGAAGGGAAGTGGGATTGTGGAGGCAGAGTTGACAAGTTTTTTCTTACTTGCCATCAGGCATACTCCCTGTTCATACCTGAGTGTCACTACTAGGATTAAACCAAGCTGGCTTAGACTTTTGAAATTCAATGTGATAAGGAGCGGAGCATTGTATTAATAAAAACAAAACGTTATGTATCAGCAAAAAAAAAAAAAGATCAGAGCTCTTCGGCTGACGTCACCCCTTGCCCATCTCATGTTCACTGTTTACAAAGTTCCCTTTCAAAGATGAAAACTGAGTTTCCCCAAAGTGCATTTCCTGTCTAGTATGCCCCTCTCTCTTGCTTTGAGTGCGTATCCTGCTCCGTTGCTTGCTTTCCTGATAAATCTCCTATTTTCCCTGGATAAAACTCTCTTGTGTCCTTTGGATGAATCCTGAGATTCCTTTCTGTGGTGTAAGTCAAGAACCTACCAAGACTGGATCGAGGTCTCCTTTTCTCTTCTGAGGACCTGCTCAGAATCCATCCAGTCACATGGACACACGGATAGATGGCCACATCAGATCCCTAGGTGTGTATCTTATGAAAACTGCTTCTTCTAGTTCCAGATGAAAGACACTGAATGCTCATGCCTGGGTCAAAAGCTCACAAATGACCTAAACAATTCTTCCATGTGTCAGGGCCATTTTGAAGAAAAGCAGTGGCAACTGCAGTTGGTATATGAACAAGATATGAACAGGAGCCATTCTTCAAGGAAGAGATTATTTGGTGGACCAAAACTAAATTTTTAATTGCTTAATGCAAGCCTGTTTAATGTAAGACTAGCAATGTGAAGAAATGCCCTGTTGGCCCAAAGCATAAGAATATAAAGGGAAAAACATATTCATAAAAATCAGTGTTTGAATAAACTATGTTTTTGTTCAAGTCTTTGTAGTCTATGAGGATGAAGATTTTCTATATTCTATCACTTGCTAAATATTAGGGCTTTGTAGTAGACAGAAATAAATAACAAATAATTTTAAATTTTATTTATTAACCATATGGCCTAAAATTGTACATAGCATAAAATAAACAAAATTATATGAGGAAAAATGAAAATCCACCAGCACGGTGAAGTATTTCTAACATATTTCTTATATTAATTGATAAAATTAACAGATAAAAAATCAGTACACATATAGAATATTTAAACAATACCTTAAGAAACTAAAATGTGTGTATACATGTGTATCTCTTATTTGTTGAATATATATTCTCTCTAGACACTCACAAAACAATTAAAAAATTGAGCCATACAGTGGACCTCATATTTAATTTATCAAAAAACTTCTAAAGGACTGAGATCAGTTAAGTTCCTTTCAATATCTCATTTACAATGAAACCAAACCTAAATGCACTTGAAAAAGTAAAGTCCTCATATTTTGACAATTAAGAAGCACATCCACAAGTAGTACATTGATAAAAAGAAACAAATCTTAAAATGAAAATCAGATTATATTTAAAAGTGAACAATAATGAACATAATATTAACAGTTTATATAAACTATAGATAAGCAATATGAAAAAATGTATGGCCCTAAATGCTTATAATACCAATCAATAAAAAATGAAATGCATTCAACTCCAGGTATTTAAAAAACAGCAAAAATAAATCAAAATAAAATATAAAGAAAAAATTAATGGATATAAACGCAGAAAGTAATAAAATAGAAAATAAAATTGATGAATGCCACAAAACTAAAAAATTAAACTTTTGAAACAACCTATGATAACTACTCAATACTGAAATATTAAAGAAGATATTATGGGCAGTTATATGCTAGTAGTTTCAAATGAAATGGCTAGATCTTAGAACCATACATTTGACCAAAACTAATAAAAAAGAAATAGAAGCCTTTTTTCTTCTTCTTCTTTTTTTTTTTTTTTTTTTTTTTTTTTGATACAAGGGATTGAACCCTGGGGCTCTTAACCACTGAGACACATCCCTCGCCTTTTTTTTATATTTTATTTTGATTAGCATCTTGCTAAGTTGCTTAGGGTCTCCCTAAGTTGCTGAAGCTAGCTTTGAACTCACAATCTCCTGCCTCAGCCTCCCAAGCCACTGGGATTGCAGGCATGGGCCACCATGCCCAATGATAGAAGCCTTCTTGATTTCTATATGCTAGATATTTCTAGAAAGCCAATATCTACTACAATGGGCTGAGTAAAGAAAGACTCATTCTATGGAATTTTAAAAGCACTAAAAATGAAGAGACTATAAAAAGACACATGCACATGGATAAATCTCACAAATGGATAATGAAGAAAGAAGCAAGTCACATAAAGATACATAGAGTGTGACTTCATTTATACAGAGTTTATAAATCAGTAAGACAAAGCCACATTTGCTTAATATGTGAGATATATTCCCTGTTTGTATAAATATGTCAAAATAGACTCTACTGTCATGCAAAACTAAAAAGAACAAATAAAAAAAAGAGTTGCATTAGTCAAGTTTTCATTGCCATGACCAAAGTATCTAACAAGAACAACTTAGAGAAGGCAAAGCTTATTTTGACTCATGTTTTGAGAGATTCACTTCAGGGTTGGTCAACTCTATAGCTCTGTGGCTGAGGCAAGGCTGACCATCATGATAGAAGGGTATAGCAGAGGAAAGCTGCTCAGCTCATGACAGCCAGGAAGCAGAATAAGCAAACAAGGAGCCCAGGACAAGATACAGTCCAAGGCTACACCCCGAGTGATTCACTCCCTCCAGCCATGCCCACCTTCCTATAGTTACCACCCCATAGTCCATTCCAATTATTAATCCATCATTGGATTAATTGACTGATGAAGTTACAGCCCCCATGAGCTAATCAGTGCCTAAAAACTCCACCTCTGAACCTTTTTATATTGGGGATGATGCTTTCAGGGAGACCCCATCTCAAAATAAAAAGTGTAAAGGGCTGGGGATGTTGTTCAGTGGTTAAGGACCCCTGGGTTCAAGCACCAGTACCAAAACAAACCAAATAGGGAAAAAATCACAATGTGACCTTTTTGGAGGACACTAAAGACCTCAAAAGGATACATAGATAGGTGATGAAACTATAGAGTAATGCAGGGGATTGATGATCACAGAAGGAGGTTACGTAATGATTGTCTTGAGCTCCGGGAAGAAGAAAATGTTATGTAGTTGCGGGCAGTGTTGTTTTGTAGCAGGGATGGTGGTTACATGGGCATTTGCTTTGAATTTTATTCTTTAAAAATGCATTGACATTTTAAAAATAAAATGTTATGTTATTTCAGATACACTACATGATACTTTGGGACACATATAGATAGTAAAATGGTTATTATTGTGAAGCAAATCAACATAGCCAGCATCTCATACAGATACCCTTTTGTGTGTTTGTGGCAAGAGCAGAAAAAATCTACTCACTGAGCCAAAAATACCTAGTTTGATACTTTTTAAAATTGACTATGGTCCTCATGTTATACATTAGATCTCTAGTCTTGTTCATCCTACGTCTCAGCTCCTTCATCCTTTCACCTACATCTTATTTCCTCCTCTGCCTTCCTATCCCTGGTAACCATTGTTTTATTCTTTATCTCTATAGTATTTGACTTTTTAAAAATATAGCCTTCCATATGTAGACACATTTCGCAAGTTATAAAAAGAATTGTAACCCAAATAAAACTTTTTGGCTCAAAAAACTCAGATTTCATTTCTGACTAAGAATTAACTTCAAAGGGAAGCATTTTTATAGTCTTTTCCACCACAATTACCCCTATAAATTATGATATATTTATAGACTATTAACTCCCCAGTTCGGGGTTAAGCTTACATTTATCAATATTAAATTGACATGAGTGGGAATGAAAAGTGTATCTACGCCTCCGCACTATCCAATGGGTAGGTAATGAGGCACAGGTTCTCTTCAGCTGTGGGAGAAAGGGAATAATCCAAAGGTTGGATAAGGTTGCAAATCTTTTACCATGACATTTAGGACCTGGCTCATCTCATTATTTCCACCAATGTACCCAAGAAGGGGTGGCAAGATAAGAGGAAAAAATGAAGTCTCCTCTTCTGGTCATTTCAACTTATAGGCTAGCAGATTCATTTTACCAGAAATAAATAGATATATTCCATGTAGGGTAAGTAGTCTATCATTCTTTACAGCATTGGTTTTGGATTTTATTCTCAGTTTCTTTTATCTACAATGCATCGTATTATAGAAATCTTCCTTCATTTATCCCTTCCTGTCTCCCCCTCTCTTTTCTTTCTCTCTCTCTTTCCCTCCCTTTCTTTTTTCCCTATTTCTTCCCTTCCCCCTCCCTCCTTTCCTTTCCTTTCCCTCCCTCCTTCCCTCCCCACTTTCTTTCTTTTTTTCTTTCTTCTTTCCTCAAAAGGGCCTTGCTGTATTGCCCAGTCTGGTCTCAAATTTCTGGCCTCAAACATGTGATCCTCCTGCCTCAGCCTCCCAAGTAGCTGAAATCATGGGTGCACATCACTGGGCCAGCTATATTCCAGAAATATTATTCCCTGAAGGCCCTGAGTCAGCTTGAGTAATGCTTTGTTCAGCAGGAAGAGGGGCCCTGAATGCAGTATAGTATGACTTACATGGTAATGAAGTCATTTGGAGTAGTTGCCCCCTGCACTTGAGGAGAATAGGGCTAGGCACAGGGGGCCAGGCCATCATCCTATGATGACTAATCAGTACCTGGAGATGCAGCCTTCACTCACCACTTTAGTCTGAAGGTGAAAGGAGGGGACAGGATTCACTGCTAGGTCCCTGTGTCTCACCACTGAGCTTCATTGTGGAGCTTTGTGCAGTTTTTGCCCCTGTACTTGTTGCAGCCTCTCTTAAGCCTGACAGAGCACAGATAATGGGGGCTAAAACTTCACAAGCCAATGGAGATATCAGCCCTTTTTAAAAAGTCCTCAAACTTATTTCTCCCATGGCCTCTTCTATTCTAAAATTGTCAAGGTAACTTAATATCAGTGAATGCTCTATTTTGACATTCCTGGCCATCTTGGTCTCAGTAGGTTCTCATTCACATTGAAAAGAGCCAGGATGTTTGAAGTCAAAAGACTTGGATTCAGGGTCCCTAGAACAAAGGGAGAGAAATGTTTAGATACACATTTGTGGATGGTTCTCAAAATGGATTTCACTAAATTTATGGGAAGATCTGTATCCAAAGACTGAAGTTTTGGCTCTAGTTATCCAAAGGCTAAAATTTTGCAAGTGCATTCCTTCTTCTCAGCCACCTTGCCTCCTTTCATTATACTGATAACATAGCCAGAGGTGCTATTCTTTGCTTGACCTAAGGTCCCTTTTGGCAAAGGGAGAATCAAATCAAACTTCCTTGAAGTGTTCTTTGTGCCCTCAAACCAGCCAATTCTGGCATAATTTTTTATCTATGGGGTCTGTCTCTCTAGGGTTCTCACCAATTAGTTGTCTACTCTTCACCATAGCTGTTAATGTTAATAAATGTAGAAAGGGATAGTTGGTCACTTTCTCTCTTTCTAATCATTAGAATAAAAAGAGGCCCAAGGAACAGAAAATCAAAACATCTATCATCATTTTTTGAACAATCTAGAGTTGGCAATGAATATATGTATGTACATATGTATGCACGTCACATACATAATTGCTTGTGAAGTGAACATATGTGCTTTGTATGCATCTATATGTCCCTTCTTGTATTCATGCATGCGTGTGTATACGTAAATACCTACAGAACCATTATTTTTGCAAATTCCATTCATAGTTGACTTTTATTTCAACTTTATATTTCCTTGTCTCTGAAGACAAGTTCTTGCCCAATATGCATAACAGCTATATTTCTAGGGAGAAAAATTCCTCCAGAAGAATTTTTAAATGGACATGCATTTTTATTCATTAATTTAAAATTATAATCTTATTGAAGAAAATGTGGAAAGAGCAAAATAAAAATGAATCACTTTGAATCTGAATGTCCAACACTGTGATTATTAGCATTTAGTGTAATTTCTTCCAGTTTCATTCCTTAAGAATTTTTCTCTTCAGTATTCTTTTTACAATTACTGGTTAAAGTATCTTAATTCAATAAAATAAATCAATAATCTAACTGACAATATTATCATTAGTTCCTCGCCTGGTAGATTTTTAAATTCCTTGAGGCAGCAACCAAATCTTTTTTTTTTTTTTTTTTTTTTTTAAAGAGAGAGTGAGAGAGGGAGAGAGAGAGAGAGAATTTTTTTTTTAATATTTATTTTTTAGTTTTTCGGCGGACACAACATCTTTGTTTGTATGTGGTGCTGAGGATCGAACCTGGGCCGCACGCATGCCAGGCGAGCGCACTACCGCTTGAGCCACATCCCCAGCCCCCAGCAACCAAATCTTATTTAACTTTTTATTTCTGAATTTTCTCTTTCCCTTAGGCCTACCATAGTGACTTGTACCTGGAAAGTATTCAATGAATGTTGCTGAATCATATTTGCATAAAAACTGTAGAAGACCTATGAACCCTAGGAGTACAGATTCAAGCATCAAACGAAAATTGGGTCTTAAATTGAACATAGTAATAAAGTATCTATGCTAGTCTCAGGAGACCAACCTGATTCCAAATATGCACTCAACATTGGGATTTCTATTTTCCGCAAGGTAAGAGTGTTCCAATTTATTGGGTCCATTCACAACATGGGCAGATTCCTGTCATTCAAATCAAGTTGACCTACAGAAATGGATTTAGGCAATAGGAACATGCAAAGTGGATTTTTTTTTTTTTTTATTAACAAATGTTTCTGCTCAGTCTCCAAAGGAAATGGCAGAACTGCTTTTCATGATAAAGAGGATTAACTAAATGAAGAGCTGCAGTTAATCTCTGAATGTGTCCCTCATTGTTCTGAAGCACTTTTTTTTTTTTTTTTTTCCTTAAATAAACTTGGAAGGTCTTGGTTTTGCTGGAGTTTTTTTATTGCACCCTTTTCAGACTGGAAAAGGGGGCCAACTGTAAATAAAGTATGTTGTGTGTGTTATAGACTACTCATCTTTCTGAAAAATATTTGAATTTTAAATGTTGTGGGGTTTTTTTTTCTTGTTTTGTTTTTGGTTCCAGAGATTGAACTCAGTGCTTAACCACTGAGTCATATCCCCATATTTTTAAATTTTTATTTTGAGACAGTATCTCTCAAAGTTACTTAGGGCCTTGCTAAATTGCTGAGGCTGGCTTTGAATTTACAATCCTCCTGTCTCAGGCTCTCACGCCACTGGGATAACAGGTGTGTACCACCATGCCCGGCTGAATTTTAAAATTTTAAAATAATCATACTACCGAAGTAACATGAAATTTTAATAGAATCATGGTTACTGAGGGTTTATCATCTCACTATTTCTTCCTCCCAATATTTAAATTTGTTCAGCAGTGGTCTCTCAGCCTGGGCTTGAATGTTTTTCAGTGTTGAAGAATTTATTACCCCTAACCACAGTCAATCTTCAAATGTGGAAAATTCTCCCTTAATTGAACTGAATGTTGTGTCCCTATATCTTCTACTCATTGCTACTATTTCTGAAAGAGACAGCCAATGAGACAATTGTCCATTAAAGTCCACCTGAAGCAGGACCTATTTTCTACCTCTTCAGATCCACCCACCCTCCAGGCTGATCCAGGAGCCTTTAGATACTGGGTATTAGCTGAGAGAACTGAATGACAGATACTGACTTGAAAGGTGTCAGAATGAGATAAAGTAGAGTTTTCCTAGAAAGATGGAAGAGGTTATTTTTAGACCTGTGGGGATAGACCATGACTAGATGTGGTAAGTGTATGGGGGACATGGGGAAAGGAATTAGAGGACAGAGGAGGAAACAAGTTCCAAGGCACAGATGCCACGGGAACCAGAGAAGGGCATAGAACATGAATATGAAATTTATTTTGAATTCAAATTTTGAGTTCCTGAGATTTTTCTACTGGATTCCCAGTTCCATTGCCCAATTCATCTCCTACTCCTCTCTGGATCACCAAATTGAGAGGATAGGGAAAAGAACCACCCTTTGGCCTGTCTGTACAGAGAAACTTCTAGAAGTCATGCTAATAATGCCATTTGGGATAAGGTATTAAAGCCTGGACCTACATCATCTATATTAATCTTTGCAGCCACCCCCCTGGATTATCTTCATTTTGCAGATAAAAAAACCATCAACCTAAAAGGTAAGTTGAGGCAGTGTCAGAACAGGATTTATTCCAATCTTACTGAGCACCCTCGGGGTGGGGGGGGAACTACAAATTCCAGTTACTAAGAATAAATGCTCACAAAACTGGGATCTGAGGGGTCTGGTTTTATAGATTAAAAAAAAAAAAAAAAAAGAACAAGAAGGAGCTTACTGCAAACCAGTTGTGAGGATTGCTTTTGTTGATAGGAATAGCACAGGTCCTTGAGGCCATCAGTCACTTATGTTATACATTCCAGGTAAGAATTTTGATAAGCAAGAACAAGAATTTCTAAGTTTTTAATTATTTTAATGACACCAGTGTATCTATAAGGAACTAAATGGAGGTAGTTCGAGATTAAATTAACCAGATCATGAGACTCTGGAATCCAAGTGGGTGTGACTGCTGTCTCCTAACCCAAGACCTAATAGGTGATTACAGATTCCCCACCCCTTTTTAATGTCTTCAAACCTGAGACTCAGACAGGCAAATTGCTGGTTGAGATTAAAACAAATTAATGAGAGAACCAAGGTTCAAACAAGAACTATTGGCCCCCGGAGCTTGTGAGCCAACCTTTAAATCTCACCGTCCATATGTGTTCTCTGTGGTCACGAACATGATCATGGAAATGGGGGTGGGATGGATACAGGGTTCATTGTGTAAGGCACAGTGTAAGAGAACATCTAAAATCAGAGCCAACTCAAATGTAATCCTTCAGGGGAATGGAAAGAGATGAACGTTTACTGAGAATCAACTATATACCAAGAAGAGAACTAAGAACTTAAGATAATAATAAAGCATATAATGAACATAATAAACCAAATAATAATCTCTCATTTGAAAACTAAAGATTTACAGTCATAAGATCTAAAGTAAAATGATTTCTTAGATTCCATGCATATATAGATCTAGCTCTAATTTCATGTGTTTAATATTTTTATCTAATTGATAATAGATGAATAAAGTTCTTCTAAAAAAATAAAAAGATCAAATTAGTGCTGCTTATAAAAACCCAACAGGATCCTATTCTAGAATGACTATGGATATAAAATGAATAAGATACGGTACCCGCCCCCTCCACACGCACACACAAACATGCAGGACAAGATAAATGTATGAATCTACACAAGATGGCATATGCTAAGTATCACACATGAGTAGATAAATGAGAAAACATGGAGAGATGAAGGTTTTAAATAAAGGAGGAGAATAAATGAAAGCCATTTCACTGTCCTTGAATTTGAAGGCTCAGCTTTGCAAAATTGGAATAAAGTGAAACTAAAAATAAAACCTTTTGTTCTTGCACGTAAAACAAGTCCCAAACAACCCACTACAATGACTAATGATAACTGAGCCAGAGACATGCTTTGGAAGCCATCTGTGAGGACCCACGGCTGTACTTGCCAGTGGATTTACAGGAGGAGAGTAGCTTGTTGTGCTTCAGACAAACTGCATTTATGACATCAGATTTTCCTTTATTGCATCTCAGTAAAATAAACCAGGATTGTCCCTGTGACCTCCAAAAAATCATCTGCTCAACCTTCCTATCCTCTCACTCCAAGGGCAATTTGTTTTAACTCTTGAAAGTCAAATACAGTTTGTATTTTCTTAGATAACTCTTAAAGCATTGATAAGTTCTGATTTATTTATTTTGGTCATTTGATTCCAAGATTCTGATCTTTAGTCTCTATCAATTCCAAATGCCTTCAGATTTTCATTTAAGAAAGCAAAATTGGAGTTTAGGATCATTGCTAAAGACTGCTAATGTAATGTATGCTAATAAGAGAAGTGGTGTCTGTGAATCTCTGAGTTTATTTTCAAAGAAAGGGGAAGTGGTAAAATCCAAGGTGCAAACAGTGTGGCGCTCCTGTGCTATGGGTGACACAGGGTCTTGAGAAAAGACATCTTGTATCCACACCATTGATGGGAACCCATCATCCCTCAGGAAGCAAAGGTGGCACTGGTTGCAGCACTTACGTTTTCTGCTCACTTCTACTAATTCTTCTGCACAGTGACAGACAAGGTAAATGCTGTAGCTATTTAATATCCTGATCAAAAAGATAATATCCCAGGGCTCATTTTCATCAGGAGTGACTATTTTAGTCAGATAAACAGCATGCTGATCTTCACCCACATCTGTGCAAAACATGACCTAATTTTTTTTTTTTTTCCAAAGGGTGCTGGGGATGGAATCCAGGGCCTCACACCCCTGCCTGGGAAGACAAATGCTCTACTGTTGAGCTACCTCCTCAGTCCTATAACCAAATATTTTAATGAAATAGGACTGTTACATTGTACTGAAGTCAAAATGAGCCATGTTTTCTTCATCAATAGTAGTATCTATAAATGTTTAAAACCTGCTTTTGGGGGCTGAGGGCTGGGGGAAGTCCAGATGTGTAGGATGTATAGTGTTTGCTGATTACCATGGTATATGTACTCCCATCATTGCTGATTTCAGGCCACCAACCTAAAACCACTGAATGTAGAATCAGGAAGAGATGTGCAATGCTGTAGGCACCAGCTCCAGCGTGACACTGCCTGTAAACCATAGAAGATTCTACAAGCAAAACTTGTCCCTTGAGATGGAACTCTAATATTCTTTATGACTGAGTCTTGACCTGGTGAGCAATTACATTTAAACCAAGATACAAGTATTTACTTACTATGATATCATCACAGTGAGTATTGAATTTTTTATATGTATTTCCTGTCCAAGTAAGCCATAACACTGTGATTGACTCTAAAAATAAGTGCTACCACTTAAAGCTGACTTCACATTGCTTATATTCACACATTGCTCTGGGCTTTCCTGGCAAGTCTCAAAATTAAATGCTTTGTGTAGCCTCTTTTGGTAAATGATTATCATTTCTTAGGTGTCATGTGTATCCCTAAGGGGACTCTGTGATGGAAATAATATAATGTAACAGGGAATCCCTTTTGAAGTATTTTTTCCAGAAGATTTTTGTTGAGTCTCTTAAAATAATTTCATCTCTTTTTCTCTAGATAGCCTATCTGTGGAGTTCAGATTGCTACATCGAAAGGTCTGCAAATAAGGAAGAGAGACAGGAAGAGGCAAATAAAAAGAAATGGCTGATAAATGAAAGCGCTATGATCTTTGAAAATGATTCTAAGCTTTTGAACTTGTAGGAGACAATAAAAATTTCAAGGTCTAAATCCACAGATTCCTAAAGTAGTTCTATAATATAAAAGAGAACAGAGAGCAAAAGCAAGAGAGAGAGAGAGAGAGAGAGAGAGAGAGAGAGAGAGAGAGAGAGAGAGATCTGATCTGAGAAAGACACTCAAAGAGACTGAGAAACTTTAAGTGATAAACTTCTTCAGTCTTATCTTTGTCCCCTTTTCCTTTTGTCCCTAGGTAACCTTCTTCATGCCTAAGCTCCTTTTTAGCAGAAGCAGAATCTATCACTCCTTTTGGTAAACAGAACATACTATAAAACATCATATGATATTGATCATAAAATTCCATCTATTCTTCTCACCTTTTTCTTTCTTCCTCCTCATCCTGCCTGTTTTACCTTCACAGAGAACAGACTCTGCAACAGTAACTTATCTACCCATTGCTTCACCATTCATGCAGCTATTTAAAATCAACAAATTGTACTACCATTCCTACCTGCTGGAAACTTTATTTCCCTCAATGTTTCAGCATGTGAACCCCCATGATAATTGTTTTCTCTCTCTTTTTTTTTTAACTTCTAAAACTACACGAGGTGCAGTGTAAGACATAAAGAGTGTTGACACTCAGCCAATGCACGTCCATCTCAAGAGAGAAAAGAGGTGGCACAGGCAAAGGCAGATAGCATGCAGCCAGAGCGGCGGAGTGATGGCGGCACTTTGTAAGGAACTCAGTGTCTTTGTAAAACAGTGATGTCCTTCTGTTCTTCAATTCTTGATCACATTTTGAGGCAGCTAAATTTGTAATTGCTGCATTTCCCATTGCTCCTTCTATAAGCATTGAAATATAATTGCCACTTTCCCTACCAGTTCAAGATAATACTGTCATTTCATTGTGACTATAAAGATCCTTCCTTCTGAAAAGCACAAAAAGGTGATATTCATTGTTCTTTCTCTTTTTGGCCAGTCAGTTCTACTTTAAAGATATATAATAAGAAATGGAATGCTTTAACATAAAGCCAGAGGAGAGAATCCCCAATGCTTTCTAGTGACTTAAAACCCCATGATATTTGTGGGAACTTGCACAAATAAAAATCTACTTCTTGGACAAATGAATAAATGACAAAGGGTTCCAGAGCTTCTTTGGGCTATCACACACAGAGATTTCCTCTGCTTCTCCTTTATGCTGGAGGAGCATGTGGAAGGCAGGGTATACTTTTGGTGACCTCTAGATGGTGGTTTTTACTTGGGTATGATCTTTACTTGAAATATATTTGCTCTGTGGTTTTATTTTTTTTAGCACTAGCATATTTGGAAATTGGAAATTGTTTCTTGACCCTACCAATATGTTAGCCCAGACTGGTTATGCATACTGGCTCCTTGCCCTACCATTTGTTATTTCATGAGGGCCAAGGAAATGAATGGATCTTCATTTAAAATAAAATGTGCTTTTGTAACCAAGGCAATATAAAAAAAGGAAGCTTTGGTCAAGGGAAGAAATACTTCTTCCTGATGGATGAGAGAAAAGTCACAATAGGATTGAGACTGGGTTTTCCAGTTCAGACATGGATAACTGGGAATTCTCAATTGGATGGGACCCTTGCATGGCCAGATATTTGGTCCAGTGGTATTTGTTGAAGTCAGTTGCCCCTATATACTTTGCATTTATTATGATTGGGGAAGGGAAGTTTCTTGCATATTTTATAGAGCTGATCAATTGTGCTTTGTGGAATGATTGGTTAAAGCCATTTTAAAATGTAAAGTACCATTCCAATGTATGTCATTATCAACACAACTCATAGTGATGCTTATAATACAGTATGTCCTATACTTCTTTTTAAGAGATTTTCTCTTCCAATATACAGAAGGTGTTGCCTAATATCCTCAATGACTTTGCACCTGCTATGGCAGAAGGCTGAGTACAACGCCTAAGGTGTTCTTAACACCCTGGTTCACAGAGTGAGAATTGAACTGTTTCTCTACTAAGTCCCAAAGGAATTATTAGAAGTGAATGGAGACTTTAAAACATAGGTATGCCTGTGTTTTAAATCATTTGATATTCAAAGTCATTTTTGCCCTTACCAGTTAGATTGGTACACCTGCTAGTGTATTTTAAAACTTATGTGTGTATTTGTGCAGGGTTAAGGTATGTTGATTATACTGCCTTTGTATAGACTATTTAATCTTATGAAAATTAGTGATCATAGTCAGGGGAAGAATAGCCAAAATGCATAAGTAAAGGCAGGGCCCAAATGATTTGGGGGAAATCATCAGATGAAAAGAAAATGTAAATATCTTTTTGTCATGGAGATTTCTCAAGCTCTTGCCTTCAAAGTATAACAAATTTTTTAAAATTATGTGTGTATATATTATTTGCTAGTAAATATTATATATATATATATATATATATATATATATATATATATAATTTTGAAAGAATAGGAAGGCAGAGATATTCAACAAATGAGAGAACGTGGTATCTGTCATATGTGAATCCTGATCACTTTCTCACACAATAGACAAGTTCTCTTTCTTTGCTACCCAATAGGAAGTGCTTGTGTGGCTATGGTTACCATCTTTACCATGTCTTTTTACAAGGTTTTTGGAATCAAGCAGTCCCTGACCAGAATATAAAAGCAATTCATAATGTATTTAAATGAAAAAACGAGATCATGACCAGCTACTTTGCAAGGGACTGAAAAAGAATGGAGTTGAACTTATATTAAAAAAAAAAAAACACCTGTGATGGCACCACATGTATGCCAAATAAAGTCCCTACGTTGTCAAGCTGAAAAAAAAAATCACTATTAGAAATTTGATATGAAAAATCTAAAGCCAGCAACATAGTGAATGGGGAAAACTGAAAGCATTTCCTGTGAAATCTACAACAAGACAAGGATATCCACTCTCGCCACCCTGTTTAATATAGTACTAGAAATTTGAATGTGGTTGGTTAGAAAAATAGACACTGACACTCTCTTTTTCTGCATCAAGTTAATGAGTCATAAAATGTGAAGTCATTTCAGATAAATAAAGTAAAGATTAGATAAGGATTAATTCCCAAAGCCAATTAATCCCAAAGCCAATAGTTAGCTCAAGTGTGATGTTTGTTGGAACTTCTGTCAAAATTGTGCTAAAAACAAGCAAGCAATCTGGGACAGACTTTGACAGCTGGTGTCCACTCTAAATCAAATAAGTGATGGCATGGTATAGATGGAATACATTCAGCAGGGGTCATTTGGGTCATGTCCTATCGGTTACTATTTTGGCAATATCCTTTTCATCATGGCATATGACTTTAGCTTTAGCAGGGATAATGCTTGGGAGAAAAATCTGTTAGGAATACATTTTCCATACTCATCATATATCCCTTCTTCCTTCCTTTCTTTTTCTTCCCCTCCTCCACCTCCTTTTTTTCTTACTTTGATGAATCTTTGAAGTGAGGAGGAACTTTCTATGCTATGGGTAACCTTTAAAGAGTCCTCCTTGCTTTAGAACCACAAGGATTTTTAAGGCCAAATTGGGCAGATAAGTAGGAGAGGTGGTCTAATGATACTATATGTCAAAGACTATCTTAAATTCGCAGAATGCCAACAAAGACCTCGTTAACAGATAATGCCATGGGATGCCAAATACTCTTGAGGTCAGAGGCCACCCTTGCAACTGCCTATTTCAAAACCAGTTCTTCCAGAACAGAATGCGGCTCTGCATAGGATCCCTGTGCAGACCATTGTGGGGCTCTCCATGGGGGTCATCTGAATGAAGCCTTGTTGCGATGTTCATGTTCTCCCTTGACTCATCCCTTCCACTGGTGTTGATTCCTAGAACAATCATTGAACATCCATCTCCATCTCAGATTCTGCTTCCTGAGGAACCCAACCTAAAGCCCTCCTTCCCCTATACTTGATCTACAGGGGCCACCTGATCTACAGGGAGTAGTGGAGATGGAGTAGCCTCCTTCCTCTGCCCCTGAAGGTTTCTAAATTGGACCTCTCCAATTCTAAATTGCATGTGATTTATGAAAATGAAAGATTTTCATAAATCACATGAAAATGAAAGAGTGACCAGAAGGACAGATACATCCTTCATGAGCAGTAAAGAACAGGTGCACAGTGTGGTCAACAGGGATCCTATGCAGAGCTGCATTCTGTTCATTTAACGAACTGATTACAAAAATGAGGCTTTAAGAACCTGGGTTTTGAAATCAGTCCTGTCCTTTGATTCCAGTCTGTGTCGTTCACTTGTACACAGCCTTGACTTTAACCCCTTGAAGCCATAGTCTCAATATGAAACAGAGAGATTGCTTTGGAGGATTAAATGTGAATGTAAGCAAAGCTCTTAGCACAGTGCCTGGCAAGGAGTAAGCATTCAGATTTTCTCTCTTCTAAGCAGCTTCTGTGGTTTCTGTCCTTGCAATGAGCTCCTGGAATAGGAAATACGCAGAAAGTGATGCCTCAGGTTCTGTCCCTTCTCACATACAAATAATACAATAAGGTAAATCAAAAAGAGTTTATATAAATCCCAAACCATTCTATTTCCTGTGACCAAACTGTAAGTAGAGGCAATGGTTCTTTGCAACTTTAATTAGCTTGTTCTAATCATATCTTTTTCTAAATTGATCCATGACATCTTGTGTTCAATTTATTAAATCTACCTATCAGCAAAACTGTTTTTTTCTCCTGTAGTTACTTGGCAGATTCTTATCTGTCTGTTCATACCCAACTGATTAAGATCCGAAGAATTATTTTATACCCCCTCCCTTTCCCTTTTTGGTCTGGAGAGATTTGAATCTTATTGACTCTTCTGCACACTGAGGGACTCCTCAATCATATTTTCTTTTCCTTTCTTTTTTTTTTTCTTTATCAGATGCTGGGGATACAACCCATCCATGTTTTGTGGACTTGACTTATTCCTTTTCCATTGGGTTCTCTTGACCTTTTCACTCTAGTTCCTCTGCTGGAAACTAAGTCTCCCCTGTCAATCACTGAGAGGTGAACTTAGTGATTTCTGACAAGTACAAGTCAAGAAGTCTCCTTTCTTAAGAGAATGAAGCTCCTTATTGTTTGTCACTAATGACATATACATTGACTTGGACACTGTCAAAAATTTGGGAGGATGGGCATGGTGGTGCACACCTGTAATTCCACTAGCTCTGGAGGCTGAGGCAGGAGGATTGCAAGTTCAAAGCCTCAGCAACTCAGTGAGATCCTGTATCAGAATGAATGAATAAATGAATAAATAAATAAATAAAGGCTGGGGATGTGGCTCAGTGGTTAAGTACCCCTGAGCTTAATTCATGGTATCAAAAAAAAAAAAAAAAAAAAAAAACAAACAACATTTAGGAATTGCACATATTCATGTGATACTAAAACAAATACCTGAGACAATAAATGCATAAAGGGAAAAGGTTTATTTTGACTTACAATTTTGGAAGTCTCAGTCCATGGTGCATTGGTTCTGTTGCTATATCATGTCAGCAGCACCTGAGGGAGAAAAGCTCTCACCTCATGACCAAGAAGCAAAAGAAAGGAATAAGAAGCTCTGGGGGTACCACAATCCCCTTCAAGAGCACTCCCCTATTGACCTAAACTTTACTAGGCCCCAACTCTTAAAAAGTTTTCACCACCTTCCAATAGCACCAAGCTGGGGACCATGCCTTTAAAACAAGAGACTCAGTGTTACATCCCAGATCCAAATTATAACAGTTTCTTTATGTCAGTAAAATTCAGGTTACAAAGTCTTTTAGAATAATTCTAAGTACAATGATGATGTGTTGTATTAGAATTTCAATTTATGTAGCTATAAAGTCAAATAAATAATTGGGTAACAATTAAAAAGAGAGAAACTGCATGCACCTTTACTGAAGTATTAAACATAACACATTCTTCACATATTCATTCATAACAATGAGACTGAAACCTACAGAAATCACTTTATCATTCTAAATCTGGGAATTGTAAACTCTAACCCTAAGTGTAGGTGAATATCAGACCCAGCCCATTAGTTTTGAAGATGACTTGCATGTGCATCTTATTCCACAGGAAAACTTTAGCTACATCGAGTAAATTAATGTCTCTTTTGTAAAGAAGACTGTCTTATGTTATGTTTAACTCAAACAACTCTAAAAAAACCAACTATTTGCTTACAATTACTGACTTTTTCAACCACACAAACCCATCTCCCCTCACCAGGTTGTATACCCCAAATTCTGGGAATGTGTATTTTTTCAACAGTATAAAATCCTCTCCTTTGGGAACTATTGATTTAGCATTCATTTTCTGTGACATTAATCTTACTGTTTGATCATAATCTTGTATTATTTGTGGTTTCTTTAGAGTTCGTTTATTTATAAAGTCTTATGTTCTTTTATGTCAAGAACTTAGAGTCAAGGGCTTAGAGTTTCTCAGAATTTTAACTCCTCATGACACTTATCAAATTCTAAGTATAGGCAAGATACTTAATAAATATTTGTCAAGTTAAAATTTTGAGTTTCAATTTAGCAAAGTCAAACTCTCACTCTTTTCTAAGATCACCTAAGTGTGTAACCATATTTTCTTCTCAGAATCTTATCCCCATTTGGGTAACCCTCCTTCCAGGGTTAACTCTCCATCCCACATAAGTTGCTCTGTTTTGTAGTTTTGTTACAACATTCACTGTTTGCTTCTCCAACCAGATCAAACTGAAATGATTTTAAATCTTGTTTTATTTTATCCTGTGTCTCCATGTACTAGCACATATTACTTGCTAAAATAAATGTTTTTGGAAAAAATAGGAGGGGATTTGAGCATAAATATAGGAGGAACATTAAAAGAAAAGAAATGAAAGATATTTAATGTTCCTCTTCCAATTGTGTATATCAAGTTAATACTCCATAAAATTTGAAACCAATCCATCAGGTTGTCATGTTGTTAGACTGTTTTGGTTCATGACAGATTAACTAATTCTTTATCTGTTATTTATATTTTCCTATATTAAAAAAAAGCCATTAGACAGCTTACAGTAAAAACAAAGACCACAAGAATAACAACATTAAAACAAGGATACAGAACTTAGCACCTCTTAACCAGAGGGAAAGAGATCATTGGCTTAGAAACCTAAGACTAAAGAAAGTTCCAGCCACTGAGCATAGCAGTTAATTTTGAGCTTTCTTAATATCATTGTTAGGAAATGAAAATGTCACATCCTGCCTTCAAAAAATTTGTAATATGCATAAGCTATTGATAGTGAACTTGAGCCAGCATGAAGATGTTGCACATTTACTTGTACTTGTTTAAATGATTAAGCATAGAAACAATGACTCCAATCGTTCTTAGAAGTCAGTGAACCCTTCTTTAGCATGTGTGCACAGATGGCAGAAGCCAGAGATGCTCAGTTTTATGACATTGACTAATTCTATATTGTTGCTCTAAACAACAATAGTTTCTTTAAAAAAGAAGAAAAGTGAAAACTATGACCACCATTACAGTAAAAATCTATTTTTCCTGGATGCCTAAATGCGGTAAATACAGATCACTCTCACAAACTTGATTTATGATTAGATTTCAGTTTTAAGAACCTACCGAGAACTATTCATTAAAGTGTGGTTTGCATTCTCGTCAGATATTTCACTCTTTACTGTTAAGTTAGATATCCTTTATACTAGGTACCATGTAATATACATAAAAGATCATCCTAGATACTGAGGCAGATACTTTTGTAGAATATTCGACAATATTCCCATGTGTTAAAGGCTTGGTCCCCAGGGTTGTGCTATCAGAAGGTGGTGGAACCAAGGTGGTAGAATCAGAAGGAAGTGGGGCTGAAAAAGAGGTTCTTGGGTCACTGGCAGTGTGCCCTTGAAGGGAATTCTGGGACCCCACCCCTTTTCTTATTTTTTATGCTCCCTGGCTCATGATGTAATTAGTTTTGTTCCACTACCTACTCCCAACTTTTGCCCTTACGCATCCATACTACAAAACCTAAGCAATGTGGCTGCTTGATCATGGGCCAAAAACTCCAAAACTATGAGCCAAAATAAATCTTTTCCTTTATAAGATAATTTCTCATGTTATTTTGTTATAATAAGATAATTTTCTCTGGTATTTTGTTATAATAACAGAAAACTGAATCACACAATAATCAAAGTGAAATTTAGATGATCAGGGACAATAACTGTGAAGCATGTGATTAATATTTCATGGTTATTTAATCATTCAATCACAATTATTTAATTCCAAGGCTGTGAGCACAGAGGCCAAATAAAGCGCAAATTTAATCAATGGTCTGATTAGTTTAATCCATTCCCACTGTGAGTTAGGAGAATTCAGTTGCTGGTTCCTACTAGGTGCTGTTAGTTGTCCTAAACTATCCATTTAACCATTTACTATCTGCTTTATGTGTTTCTTTCTCAGTATAACTATTTATTGTCTATTTATCTGCACTGATGTGATAGATCTGTCTAAGACTTCACTGAAAAATCAAACTTTATCACCAAACCATAACAACTTGACAGATTAACTAGGTAAAGCAACATGGTTGAGTCTCTACTGTTGGCTGGTTGTCCACTGAGCTGGCACAAGAATCAGGGTTTCTAACCCTCAGAAATATTCCAACACCATCTGATTTGGTTCTTCTTGTAATAAAACCAAAGCCTCTGTGTATCGGTATATACTGACTTTTAGGTCTCATCCTGGGGACTAATTAACCTCTTTCTCTACTCCCCAGCTTTCTCCAGGTCACTGTGGGGGCTCTCAGCTCAGCAGAGATGCCAAAAATGTAAGCAAGGCCTGACAGCTTGGTGTTATGAGAAGAGATCTGGAGTTGAACAACCTTGTGTAATAACTGTATTGTTGCCTCTTATTCCAGGCATCTTTTGGGCAAGTTAGTTCTGAAATTTTGTTTCTTTCTCTGTAAACTGGTGCTATGGTTTGGATGGATCCTCCTAATTCATGTGTTGGAAGCTTGATCTACAATGTAGTGATGTTGGGAGGTAAGGCTTAATGAGAAGTGATTGGTAAATGTATTCATGTCATTAATCAAAAGTGATACATGACAATGAGTGAGTCTGCCTCTCCTGCTTCCTCTTTTGCACACACTTGCTTGCCCTTTCACCTTCCACGACATTATGACGTAGCATGTAGGCCCTCATCAGATGCCATTTCTATGCTCTTGGTCATCTTAACCTACAAAGCTGTGAGCTAAGTGAACTTCTTTTCTTTATAAACTCTCTAGTCTCTTGTATCCTGTCAGAGCAAAAGAAAATAAATTAAGACTCTTGGGAATGGTTATGTATACTCTGCAGGATTTTTGTGAGAAACAAATGATATTATACCTTTGAAAACTGGCCAATACATTAACCAACACAGAATAGGTCTGCAAAAAAAATCAGAATTATTAGTTTAAAATCAGTCTGTCGGTAACTAGATCCATTTTGTTAATAATTTAACATGTTTTTTTTAAAACCTTCATTGCCATTTTATAGCAAATCAATAATAACTACTTGGGTAAAGGAAATAATGTAGCAGAAAGACACTCCTCATATGATATGAATAATGTGCCATATTAATATATGCATATTCTTTAAGAAAAATGTTCAATCTCAGACTACTTTAATATTGTTCCAATGGTATTAATTTTTCAAATTTTCTACAGAAATAACCTTATAATTAACATATGGATTTAGAAAAGTAATTCTATTTTAAGCTGCTGGATCTGCTTCTTGACAATAAAGAACAGAGTCATTCTTGGGTCAATGTTTTAATATGGTCTTGCATAGTGTAAAAATAATCAGGGAGGACATAATGCATACTATCAGGGAAGATCTAATTATTGAAATGTTTTATTCATTAGTAGTATACCTTTGACAAAACCTAGTAATGCTTGGTAAAGTGACATGTGAAAAAGAAAACATACAATTACTAAGAAGTATTCATTTCATTTTTTTGATCTGACTTGATACAAAAAAAAATTCATTATTTGGAGTTAATGAACCTGGCTTTCAGACCACATACTCCGTGACTTATTAGATAATGGATTTGGGTAGAACATGTAACCTCCTCGAGCTTTAGTTTCCTCCTTTTGAAAATTAGAGCCAGTAGCAACTACGAAGACAGCTTTCAGATAATTTTTCCATGAAGGAAATGTGATAAAGGATATAAACACAAGCTACAAATATGACTATTATGGAAATGTACTATATTATTATTATTATGAAAGGTTTAAACTAGTGGCTTCTTGACACTTTCAGTCTTAGGTTTCAATCATGCGAAGTACCTAATTCAGATAATACTAACAATTCCTGGCCAATGGCATATGTTAAGTTTAAGTTTGAAATCGGTAAGTACATGTTTTACTTGAATATTGTTTCAATGTATTGTATAAAATATCAATAGTGACTTAGGTAAAGTATTTGTAGAATAAACATTGATGACATGCAAATTTGTGACTGAGTGCCATTTCTGTAATTAATTGTAAGCAATCAAGATTAATTAAGTGATATAAGTGCTGCTGATGAAAAAGATAACTTATCATTCCAGTAATGCAGAAAACATTTCTGTGCCTGAGTTCCAAGAACAACAGAGATCTCTAGAGTTTATACAGTATTTTCTCACCTTATCCTGTAGTCATTATTTGAGAGCAACGATTTTTTTCCCTACTATGGTTTGAATAAGTGTCCTGCAAAGGCCCATGTGCTTGGTCCCCAACCCAGTGATATTGGGAGGTGGTGGAACCTTTAAAAGTAGAGCCTAGTAGAAGGTCTTCCAAGCAATGTGAAAGTGCCCTTAAAAAGGAATATTGGTGCCCCAGTACCTTCCTCCTCCTTACTTTACTTCCCCACTATTAGGTGAGCAGCTTTGCTCCACCACTTGGTGACTACAATCAATGATCTTCTGCTTTGCCATGGGTTCAAA
Source organism: Callospermophilus lateralis (assembly GCF_048772815.1). Lineage (NCBI taxonomy): Eukaryota > Metazoa > Chordata > Mammalia > Rodentia > Sciuridae > Callospermophilus > Callospermophilus lateralis. The sequence goes on along the minus strand of NC_135317.1, from coordinate 53,407,175 downwards.
GGTGATTGGGTCAATTACTCATGCACTGAATGAAACCTTACAGTGGACTAAAAATAAACCTTTTCTCTTTATAAGTGGATTATCTTAGATATTTGCTTCAGTAACATAAAGATAACTAACACATCCCCATTTATTTGATGAATTTGAAGTTCATTGAAATCAAATGAAAACCAAGAAAGGTATAATTTAGCAATTAAAGAAGTTGACATTAAAATATGGGTATTATAATGTCAAGTCTAGTGCTCTTGAAAATAAAGAAGTAAAAACGAGTTGTGAAGTGTTAGTAGCCACTTGGCTATCTATTCCCCATGGCTTATTGGGTGTTCATTATGCATAGGCACCATCAGCCCAGGGAAGGATCAAGGTTTGGCCCCATTTCCCAAGAAGCCAATGGGTAACATCTAATTTGCATTCTGTAAATGTAAGGGCTATGAAAAAATGCTTAGAAAAAAGTGCTATGGTAGTTAGTTAATTAAACAGTTTAAATCATTTTAACAATATTCTTGGTGCAACAATCCCATATTATAATTGGTCATCCTCAGGAATACCATTTTTCTTCCTTCTAATAGGTTGAATTGAGTTCAGTTTTATATAAAATGTCATCTTGAAGGTCAACTAGGAGTTCCATGTTACTGCCATAAACAATAAACTCCATCAGGAATCCAAGATAGAAAAAAAAGAATTGTGCATAAGAATGCACCCATATTTATTTGAACTTGTTAAGTCCACTTTAACAATGTCTGACATACTGTAGTAAGTAGGTTAAGAATGAAAAAGTAAAAATTTATGCCTTATCTGATATTTGAACCACAATAAACATTATCCATGCAATTATTATATAGCTCAGTTCAAAAGTTGGCCGTAACACAAATACTACCTTTGTACTCTTCAAAAAATGGAGAAGGTGGCAACTACCATAGTGTTTTTTTCCTATAGGAGTATGATTTTAAAAATCCATTTAATTTGAAAACTTTGCTTGATAAGGAAACCATTTGTTTAAATTCTTCTACAGTAGAACATTTTCTTATTATTAATTAGATATCTCTCACATCAAGGTTTGGATTTATCATATTACCTATAGTATTATTTCATAGTGCAGAAGACAGAAATATTCTTTGCAGAAGGGCAATCAAGTTTTTCTAACATCAGTATTATAAATACGATATAATTATTTGTAGTTAAGTTGTGTATTTATATTTTGAAAAGCAAAGGAAAAGCTGTGAAGAGTAAAAACCTGGAGGAAGCCAATGAATTGTTAAATAAATTCTAAGCATATAAAACGGGAGATACAACATAATTGAATGTAGAGTGTTTACAGCCTTTTAAGCCTGGTTCAAATCCTTGTTTGGAAGTGTCATTTCTGCTTTAGCTTCAGACCCCTTACTGAAAAAATGGGGTCAATAACATTTATATTTAAGAATAGCTCTGAGATTTGCATACAATCTACAGATTGGTGGCACACAATACAATTCAGCTTCTAAGAAAACCAATCTAGCATAACCAAAAAGTGTGTGAATGTGAACAGGTGTGTTTAGTTCCTCCATTCCCATACTGACTATTCGCAGGGTTTTATTTCAACTAATGTTTCTACAATTTTTTTGGGGGGGGGTGAGGGGGACGCTGGGGATTGAACCCAAGGCCTGCCACTGAGTGCTGCCCCCAACAAATACCATATTTCAATATGGGGCCCTGAAAAGATATGAGACATTGTCCTCAAAAGTTTGTCAGATTCCAACAATTTCTTTCTTTGAAACCATCATTCAAACTGGACAGTTCCTGCGAACAATTCTGCAAAGGGCTAGAAGAGAGTTCAGTTTGCCCTCTGCATCTCCCTTCAAAATCTCTGGAATGCTGTTCAAATTTACATCCACAAGTTTTTAAACGGACCTGGAAAATCCTTAACACTAGTTATGATTTAACTTTTCCATAAAAAAGGCAAATAAAAATGTTTTGAAATGCTACTCCAAAGATAACAAAAGACAGATTAAGATTTAATTATTAACATGGTCACTTTAATCATATTGTTTGGGTTCAGGAGAGAAAGCATACATAAAAACCCTTGGGAGAGTAAATTCTAGAAACCAAGAAAAGAAACTCTGTGGCAGTCATGCAACTGCACACCTAACAGGGTCAAAGCATAGGCGCAGCGTTTTTTTTTTTTTTTTTTTTTTTTTTTTTTTTTTTTTTTTGCGGGAGCTGGATTACTGTCCCAGGATCAGGTGGGGACGGCCTCTGGTAGCTTTGTTCACAGTGGACCCTGCTGGCCAGAGCAGAGTGGGTCCAGCAAGCCTTCCCGCTGAGAACTGCACCAGGGTGGGATCTGCATCTCTACAGCCCCAAATGAAAGTACAGCGCAAGGTTCAAGAAAAAATCTCTCCTCTTGGCCATTTTCTAGGGGGTGCTAGTCACCCTCTGCTCTGAGTCCCCCAAGTCGGGACAAACGGGTTCTCGAGGCGGGAAGTTAGTGAACTTTTAGCTTGGGAAAATGGGAAGCTGGAGCAGGTGGGGCGGTGTGAGGGGGCATGTTGGATGGGGGCGGGAAAGGGCGGAGGTGGTTTCCTGAGTGTCTCCCTCAGGAACCATCCCTGCGCTCCTAGACCAGGAGGGAGGAGGTGCTCAGACAGCGCTCACTTCTCCACTTGCTTGGTGGCTTTCCAGTAAAAATGGGCGAGGGAGAAGCGCAGGGCTTGGAGAAAGGCAGGTAGCTGCGGGAGCCAGCCGCCCGGCCTGGGCGCAGTGGCAGGGGCGGCGGCTGCACGCTCAGCCTCGGCCCCCGGCGGACAGCAGCGACTCTTCACTGCACCAACCTGCGGGCTCGGGCCGGCTGGGCCAGCGGCGGCCCCTCCCACCGCACCCCACCCCCGCCGCTGCCGCTCGCCCGGGCCGGCCCGGGTCCCAGTCGGTGCAGCAAGCAGCCGGAGAGCGGAACGCCCGCTCGGGACCGCAGCCGCCGGGCGACGTCGCGGCCACCGCCGCCGCTGCCGCCGCCTCCCCGGGGCACCTCTATCTCCCAAAGCAGGCTCCCCCTCCTCCCTGCATCACTCATTCCCCCGCCCCAGCTGTCCGCCCCTTCCTCCGCCCCGTCCCGACCCCGCCCTCGCTCCTTCGGCCCCTCTCCTCCTGCGACCGCCCCTCCCGCCCAGCCGCGCGCTCCCCGCCGGCGTCGGCACTCCGCGCTCCGGAGCCCGCACACTCCTTCTCCACCCCTGCTTGGCCTCCAGCCCGCCGTCAGTGCTCCGCTCCCTGCGCCCTGCTCTCATCCCGAGTCCGCTGCGCGCTGGCTGCCGCCTGGTCATGTCAGGATGGAGATCCGGCAGCACGAGTGGCTCTCGGCCTCCCCCCACGAGGGCTTCGAGCAGATGAGACTCAAAAGCCGCCCCAAGGAGCCCTCGCCCAGCCTGACCCGAGTGGGCGCGAACTTCTACAGCAGCGTCAAGCAGCAGGACTACAGCGCCAGCGTCTGGCTCCGGAGGAAAGACAAACTCGAGCACGTAAGGACGGCTCGCTCCCGGGGGCCTCCGCTTCGCACTGGCAGCACCCACCGCTCCTGAGGTGGTGGCCAGTGCGCGCTCAGGGCTTGGGAGTCAGGCGCGGGGACAAGGGCGTCCGATTCCTCGGTCCGACCCCGAAGGCTTTTTCTCCTTCAGTTTCTCTCCTTAATGACGGGACTGAGGGGGGAAGGGAGTGGGGATTCCCTTTCAGGCAACGCTTGGCCCCTGCAAACCCAGACCTTCTCACCAGCTTCTCGCTGTAGGATTCAGATGCACTCTGTTTTGGGGGGCGGGGGTATCTGTACGAGGTGAATATAAAGTAGAAAGTGCCATAAGCGTGGCTACGAGGAACTCGGTGTTGTACGGTAGAGGGTTTAGAGGGGCGTTTGCCTGAGCCTTTTGGGCTATTTCACTCTGTCCAGAAACTAACATTGATGAAACTGTAAAGTTGTTACTGGAGACCCAGGTTGAGCCCGCACACAAGCCATTCGACTTTTCTGCGGTGTGTCCGCCGAGATGAGCAGCTGGCGATCTTCTTTACTCAAGCCCAATTAGGGAGAGATTTGCGCGTTGCAAGGAAAGAGATGAAAGAATGAGCGGATTTCCCTGCTACCCCCAAAACTGCTACTCTGCAGGGTGGGAGCCTGCGAGCTTGCGAGTTAAGATCTCCACTCATTTTGAGTGCAAGCTTCGGCGTGCAGTATTATTGGCTCCAGGGTTGAGCCCCCGTGGCTGGCCATTCTGAAAGGAAAAAGTCCTTCTAAAAAGGTGTTATGTGAATCCATGGGGTTTTGCAAATCTGGCCCGCCAGCATCTTTTTAAGCCAAATGTTAAAATGAAACTAAGAATTATCTCTAGAGTGTAGCACAACTAGGTAAGGAGAATTGCTCTTTTCTTCCCTTGGAACAACAGAATCCAAATTGAGTCTGTTAATGGAATGTGGAGGTTTCCTTGTATTTGGGTCATGACGCCAATAATGATAAAAAAGATAAGATCCAAAACTCCTGTAACTCACACATCTTTCCAGCTGCACCAACCTGAATCCCATTTGCCCCACCCCCACCCCAGGGCTTTTTGTGGACTTTGCAGCACCCAGGGCTTCCCAGGAGGAAGCCTTCAAAAAGGTTTTTCTCTATTACAATTTGCAAGGAGGGTCTGTTCCTTTTTTTTTTTTTTTTTTTTCTCCTGAGGGCCTGATTAAATCCGTGGAATGACTAATTCTAAAATCTGAATTTAAAGCTTTGAGTTGATTTACAAGCTCTATCTTGTGTGTAGAGTCATTTATTGATGCCAGAAAGATGCCTGAGATCCATAAGACCATGGAAGTCACTGTTGGAGATTCTATGATGCCAAGTTGTTTGAAAAGCAACAGCAGTATCAATTTAAAAACGTACACTCTGGAATTAAGGAAGGGACTGGTGATGTGAGTTTAAAGGGGGCTAATAGCATCTTTATGTAATTTAGTTCTTGATACTGTGGATTTAGTGCCAAGAAAAAATGATCCAGCCCTAGAATGGTGACAGAACAAGTCTTCATTTTAGTTTTTACCCTGAATGTGTGTTCATTTGCAGCTCGTGCTTTGAGCTGATCTGTTTCCTTTATTCTCTTACTGAAAATCAATAGTGCAACCGTCTATAACTGTCTTCTTGAGTCAGAGATGTTGCATGCATTATATTTAAATGCTTTCTCATGTCCAGATTTTAATTGAAAGTATTATACCTACCATGTGGGCCACAGCAGCCTCACCTTTTTGCACAGGATGCTGGGTCCTCTCCTGAGGATTAGAGATCCAGCAAATGAGCTGGTTGTTTGAAAGCATGTGTGCATCTGTGCTTATTTCTTCACTCAGATACTCCAAAAGAGAGCTTTGCATTCGTTAAAAAAAAAAAAAAAAATCAATCACCTCATTTGTTATTAAAATCAGAATAGTGTTTGTTCTGCTTTCTCAACTATGTTTCACGAGAGATGTGTATTCAAACCCACTTTCAATTAGAAATGGGGATTTGCTTCAGATGAGTTTTGTTATATTCTTCCACCTCTTTGAGATATCCACAAACATTTTTAATGAATTAATATTAATGAAAGTGCTATAAAAATTAAAGCCATACAAAGATATAAATTTTACTTGAATTCAAGCATTCAGTATTTATTATATATGTTGGGTTTTATAGTCTGTGATGTTTCAGGTAGACCAATGTTACCTGAAACATCAAGACCAATTTAAGTTTTAAAACCCATAACAAAGGTAGCCTGCTTTCTCATTTAAATATTGCAGGAATTAGGATGAATGTGTCATAGAAATTAAAAGGCAACGTGTGGTGGTTTAGAAAACACCTTTCTTATTGTCTAATCAAATGGATGACCACCATTTTTATTATATTAAAAATGAATTAATAATTATAATGGAGATCATATGCCTGAAAACAGCCTCTCAGTTATTTTGCTGGTACTTTAAAAGCCAATCTAAGTATTAAGGGGATAAATAAATTATGACTTCAAATGACACACGTATTCAGTCATCACAATAACGGGATTCCCTGAGATGAGATGTGGCAGTGTGTGGATTCTGTCCAGACTTCAGAGGCACGGCTTAATCTGAAAGTCAATAACACGATGGAAAGTGACAGCTAGAGAATACATTTCCACCCACTTTGGCTAAAAGTGAGAATAATTTTTCTCTCTCTTTCTGGTTTAAAGGCTACTGGATGAATCCCCAGGTTGGGCAAGAGGTAAATGACATGAATTGGTTGAGGATTAGAATACTTTCAATGCATCTTTAAATTTGATTCCTGTCATTGATTGGTTAGTACTTAAGATGAATACCTACTTATTAAGAAAGAAGTATATGTAGACAATTTTTCCATTGCTAAATCATGATTTGAAAAAGGTATAAGCAAGTTGTGTTCTGTGTCGTGAATTCTGGACTTTGGCAAAGTTACTGGCCACATACCTAATGTTGTCTTGTTAGTTGCACATTCTGCTTCTTATTCTGTCATAATGCCTACAGCTTTAGAAGGCATTTGACTTGGGAAGCAATGGAAGTCTTATTCTTTATAGGTTCTAATTTTTACTTTAGGTACAATGTAGAAGTGAAGAATTACAGTATAGCAAAGCAAAAGGGGCTAGGACCACCCCTGCAATACCCTGATTCCACAAGTCTCAGCCCTCTTTGGGCTAAGTCACTTTGAGGGCAGTGATTTCATAGGATTTGACTATCCCATAGGACATGGCATTAGGCTGGTGTCCTTTATGCTCTGTGCCCTTTTTATCATTACTTTTTTTATCTTTTAGAATCGGGGAGAGATGCAGAGCCTCCTTTACTCAGGGGGTTTTATGCCAGTTAAAAGTCTCCTGGTGCTATTTATGGAGAGGGTGATGCCTTTTTTTCTCTTCTGTATATTCAATTGGCCTTTGCTAAAGTGTGGTTGAAAGTAAGGGTTCTGGTTAGGCAGACCTGGGTTTAGACTCCGACTCCATTTCTTATTAATTTTGACCTTAGGAAAAGAGCTCACCGCCACCAAGATGCAAATTCACATTCCTCCTTGAAGAGTTTGCAGGTTCACTTGAAAACAAGCTCATTCCTGATGCTCATTTTCACGATTACCAAGGCAGCTTAGGGGAAGTTGGTAAAATCAAATGATGACTCTCATGCTCTACCCAGAAGTGATACATCCATTTGTCTCATGCTTATTGGACAAAGAAAGTTTATGGTCAAGGCTACTTCAAAGGGAGTGAGGGAAGATAAAGAAGGAGAACACCCCTGCTTAGCTCTTATTAGGAATACCACAGCACATGAAGCACTTAGTGTAATGTTGGGCTCATTTGAAATGATCAACCTGAGGTACTTATATGTATAATTACTTCTCAGGTGCTGCCTATCTCTTTTCTTTAGGTATAATGTAGAACCTTCCCACTCTACCCAGAGGGTTCCCAGACTTCACATTTGTGATCAGCCTGCTTGCCTAAAGTGCTGTACCCAAAGCATGTGGATCCTTTGGCCAGACAGTCCAACTCACTGTCCTGGGACTATTATACTGTCCCTTTGCCTGGTTTCCAGTCCAGTGTGTGAGTGTCTTACTCTGGCCAGCATGCCATACCCTGGCTCCTTACCTGCTCATTCTGAGGTGGGCTATTCTGATTCTCACTCTCTCTGTATGCCCCTACAAGCAGAGGCCATCTTTGTGCCCTGTCCCTAACACCTGTTTCTTTCCCACCTCCTGCTAGTGGAGTTAAGTTGAGCAATATTTCATTTATCTGCAAGAAGATGGTGATAATTTATTTAAAATAGAAAGATAAGATCAGAGAGAGAATTGTTAAAGAATTGTTAAAGAATGAAAGAATCCTTAATGTTCATACTTACAGTGGACCATAGTATCTTGAAGTGTCTTACACTTGCAAAAGATTGTCTCTTCTAAGTGTGAATTTGTACCTACTTTAATAAAGTTTATGCTATCAGTGAATAGTAAATAAATGCCAAGTGCACACTTGCCTACTGGAATAAATTATTCACATGAGGAGCAAAGAATAAATAGATTAGAGGAAAATTGGTCTCAGTGGTCCTGGCTCATGTTATATAATGCCATTTGTGTCCCACAGAGCAGATCCATGAAAAGTGTTATACCCCACAGAGCAGATCAGCAAAGCAGGGAAAGACAAAGTTCAACCTCAGGGAATGAATCTTTAAAATGCTCCATTAAAAGTCAAACAAATAAACAAATAGTCTGGCAAACACTTAAGAACAATTACTAGTATTATTTCCTGTGATTTTGATCAACGGAACAGACTCACTCTAGGCAGACACAGTACTGTGCCTTTCTTACTCAACAGTTAAATGAATGTTTAGGTGTCTCCTGAGTATCTTTTAATGGATCTCAGTGTTGTGTCCATTTATTGTACTTGTCACTACTACAGCTAACTTGTATTTTCCCACTAATGGACTCCTTCCTCTCACTGTGGGACATTGCAGTTGTTTTAAAGAAACTATGGTTTCTTTGAACCCTGTTGAGTGTGGCTTACTGATTTATTTTAATGTAATTAAGTAACTATTATTGTGCCCCAACTAATAAATTGTGAAGTCTGATCCAACAGTAACTTGGGGGGTTTAGCTGAGAAGATGAGTCTCATTGGCATAAAAAACCACCAACTAGCTAGTTCATCAGTTGACAGATATTTGTAGAGAGTATCTTGTATGGGAGAGACACTGTGTTAGGATACTGTGAGGACTTTAATTCATCAAGAATTTATCTGACATGAACTGTGTTGCAGACATTGGAGATTAAACAAAGATAATATGTTTATAGTGTTATATGTGCAGTAACAATGTGAGTATAGCAGAGTATAGCATTATCAATCATACCAAAAAAAAAAAAAACAGTGCAAGAATACTACTTCAAAGGGTCTTAATGTTCAGATAAGGAGAGAAAAACAGTTAAAAAGCAAATAATGAATATTATCAGAAGCAAATAATGAATATTATTAGAACAAAGTTGAATTCATTCCAGTAATGTGAAGTTGATATACACATTTGAAAATCCATTAGTGTAATTTATCATGTTAATACACTAAAAGAGTAAACCCATATTGATGGATTTGCTATCTATAGATAGATGAAGAAAAAGCATTTGATTATTTGATGAAATGGTGTGTTCCTAGGCATGATAAAATAAGCAAACTACAAATCAAGGTAACCCTTAGTGTTCTGATAGTTTCCCAACACCAGCTAATGGTGAAATATTGAAAAATTATCTGCATTAATTGTGAGTGAGACAGAGATTTCTGAATCATCACTTCTATTCATCATTGTACAGGGAGTCATAGACATTACAACAGGGCAAGAAAAAATGAAAAATGTAAGTATTGAAAAAGAAGTAATAAAATTGTCATTATTGACACATGGGGTGATTGAATATATTTGAAAATCCAAAATAAACTAGAGATCTACTTAATGAATTTATAATGTTACTGGATTTGTCAGGGACATTGGTACAAGGTCAGTATATAAAATTAAGTTAGAAAAAAAAATTCCAAAATAAAACTAAATACCATTACCAGTTATATTAGTATGAAATAACAAATACTAGGGATAAATCTAACAAAAACTGGTATGATCTCTTCTTAATTCTCTGTCAGATTTTCTATAGAATAAATGCCATTTCAGTTAAAATCTCAATCAAGTTTATATGATGAAAAATGGTTCTGTGTAAAACAAAGGGCCAAGAACAGGCAAGAGGATCTTCAAGAAGAACAAAGAAGACTGCTTACAGTTGTCAAAACTTATTCTAAGTCTATATTAGTTAAAGAAGTAGGGGGTAAACAGATCAATTAACAGGTAAAAGAGTGCGGAAACAGATCTGTACATATATAGGTACATAATTTATGACAAAACTGATAGAGAGTCTTTTTTTTTAAAAAAGGTGCTGGGTCATTTGTGCATCTCTATTACAAAATTGATCTTAATTTGTCTTTTGCACTATCTGCAAAATTCAGTTTTATGTGAGTTTTAGACCTAAATTATGAAGAGAAACAAAGAGGCTCCTACAAAATTTAATTAATTAAAAAAAATTCATCACCTGGGACTAGGGAAGAAGTTAAATAGTTTTAATAATTCCAGTTATTAGGATTAATATATGTACTACATTAAAACTAAGCACTTTTGTCTTTAAAAGATAACATTTAGAAGGTGAAAGGCAAGTCACAAAGTAGAAGGATATATTTTCAATATACCTTCTGACAGAGGCTTTTTATCCATTATATATAAGGAATATCTACAAATCAATAAGAAACATAAAGAGCTGAACAGAAACGTAAGCAAGGCACTTGAACAGGAGCTTCACAAAAGAAGCTATCTGTCATCAGTCATCAAGAGAGTATGAAGTTAAAAGCATGTACTATATAACCAACTATCTAAAATGAAAATGATTGACAGTAACTAGGTGGTTATGAATATAAGGAGCATTTGTAGTTCTCATAACTTTTGGTTGAACTGTAATATAGAGCCATTACAGAAAACTGTTGATAGTATCTGCTAAATTGAATACATATATATCTTATGACCCAACAATTTAATCATATATTTATGTGTGTATATATATACATATACACACACACACACACATATCTCTACATATACACACACACATCAAACAAATGCATTCTCACCTATACCAAAGATCTACACAGATGTTTATTGAAGCATTATTTGATTAACCCCTAATAGAATGCATCTCTAATATGCAACTATAACTGGAGGGACAGTTACATTGTAATTTATTCCTATCATGTAATACATTAATTAAGCAGTGAAAAGACATTATGTAATGTATCTATTGCATATGTATGAACCAATGTGGATGACTTTTTCTGACATAATAATGAGTGAAAGAAGACATAGTATGATCCATTTATGTGCAAAAAAACAGGCAAAGCTCAATTGTAGAGATAGAATTAATGATACTTTTGAGTGTAGAATAGGTTTGAGGGTCTGAGAATGTAGCTTAGTGGTTGAGCACTTGCCTAGCTTGCTTGTGGCCATGTGTTTAATCCTCCCCATCTCAACATAGTTAAATCAATAAAAATAATAAAAGGGCATGAGGGAAGCTTCCCAGGAACCAGTAATATTTTCTCTATTATATATATATCATATGTCAGTGAGGGTTTACAAAAAGTAAATAAAACATGGTGCCCTTGACCTTTCTGACTGCTCATCTCTGACTGTGCCTTCTTAGACTGTATGCTTCTCCTATCCTACTGTCTGAATCCCCCAGCCTTGGGTCATCGTACTCTCCATCATCGTTGTCTTCATGTGGGTTTCGTTGTGTCATGTCCCTCATACGGCTTCCTGGGTTGTTCCTCTCCTTACCTCACTATCTGCTTTGGGCACTCCTACCATGGCATTCCATTGTGCATATTGCACAGTATTCTCTTTTTTTGGTGGGTGGCGGGGAGTGGGTACTGGGAATTGAACTCAGGGGCACTTGACCACTGAGCCACATCTCCAGTCCTATTTTGTATTTTATTTAGAGACAGGGTTTTTAGCGCCTTGCTTTTGCTGAGGCTGGCTTTGAACTCATATTCCTCCTGCCTTAGCCTCCTGAGCCTCTGGGATTATAGGCTTGTGCCACTGTTCTGGTTTTATTGCGCTGTATTCTAATTGTTGCTTTTTGAGCTCCCTCAATGTGCTTAGTGAACTGTGACGGTCTTGGTTCAGAGACCTACAATCACTCCTTTTCCAAAGAAGGTAGTCAAGGAAGGCTGCACTCTTGTACTGATGAAGCTAGTGCTGGGCTGAAGAATACTCTCTATGTAGGTTCAATGAGCCAGGAGGAAGCGAGGCTGGTTGTAAGACAGGTCTGAACCAACACTTTGATCAGAAATTGGGCAGAAAAAAGCCTGTTGAGAAGACCAAAGAGTTTAGTTATGACTGGGGACAGAGTTTGTAAAAACACCCACTGAGGGGCATCAATGGGCATGAGAACTTTGAAAAATGTTAGGCTTTATTTTGTAAGCAAAGGGAAGATAATTGAATAGGTCCTTTATTTGAAAAGTCCAGGTTTCCGAAAATACAGTGGTAACATGCAGTGTTGAGGAGTAAGAGCCTGGAACTGGGAATACCAGTGTAAAATCTTTTTAGTGGTTTATGTAGGAATTGTCAAGGAAGTGACAAGAAGGTGGAGAAAATAGAAAAAACCAAGAGGCACAGAAGCAAGATGTATTGTGAAAAAAGAATTCATAGTACTTGGTGCCGGATTGAGTGTGGGGAATCTGAACAAGCTCATCCATTCAGCAAACATTTACTGAGTGATAGAGAATGTGCCAGAAATTGCTATTGGAATGATGGCTACAAGAATGAACAGGGAAAATTTTAAAAACTCCTTGAGAGTTGGAATTTTGCCCTGTTCATCTTTGTATCTTGGACTCAAGCCATTGTTATTGTCTTTATCCACATTATCAATTTTATTATGATAACAATTAACATTACCTTGCCAATACCTGTTCTCTAGAAGGAACTGAGCTTCAGGCTTGGGAGATTCAAGTGTGTATGATTGGATCTTCGACCTTAGGTTACTGGTGATTTGCCTTTCAAGACTCAAATTACATTTTATTACCTCTAAGCCTAAAGCCTGGTTGAGTATCCATCTTTCTCATGTGGACTTATATATAACACATGGGCATGCATTTACTATAACACTTGATGTACTGTTATATTAATTGCCTGATTGTCTATCTTCTTCCCTCTTTGGAAAGTTTGAGGACAGTGTCAATAACAATGTACTCTGAATGCCCAACACAATGCCTGGTAGATACATACTATCCATTAACTTACATATTGAAAGAGTGAGTGAGTGGATGAATGAATACATGCTTAGTGAGGCTGGGCTTATATACGTGAGTGGAAGAGCATGATAGCTTATTATGATAGTTGCCAGATAAATGCTACAGATGTTCAAAACAACAAGAATTCAGTGGAAAGAAATACCAGATGCTCCAGGAGGAACTATTGAAGAGGCATTCACAAGGTCTTGATTAAATGTCAGATGAAGAAGATAATAGACAAGGCTACATTCCAAGTCATTGCAGATTGAGAATCCATTAATCTTTTTTAAGACTTGGGAAACAAAGTCACCTTAGTAATTTATCTAATGTCATTGTTTATAAGTGGACTTTTTGGGGGTGTATTTTCTTTTCTATATATCAGTTTTAATTAGTAAAGAGAGAACGTTAACTTTTTTTATTTTCCATGAGCAGTTTGACTTGTCGCCCCGTCTAAATCTGTTGGTTCATTATTTTAGCTCCTGCATGCTCTGGCTCAATATTCTTAATCAGAGGCTGGGGAATGTGTCAAAACTGCCAAAATTTCCATAAAAACCTGCCACTCTTTGTCATCAAGAATCTCTTCCGGAGATTTTTTAGTAACAAAGGCACACTAAGTAAATTCTGATGGGCCACTGACCCCAATACCCACATTAACATAGGATTTCCTTGTGGATGAGGCTTGCCTGAATAGGATGGACACCATGACAGCTCTGGAAAGAACCAACTATGCTCCAAAACTCCATCTCCCAATATAAAGGAGGAATTGAATACCTGATTGGCAAAGAGTCCAGAAGATAGTCCCCAGCTCTCAAGGCAAACATCAAACAGTAATACATTTGGAAACTGCATTATTTCTTTTGGTATTCTCTCCTTGGAGAGGACCCACTGTATCTCTTCAGAGAGCTCTTTGCTTGAGCCTCACTTTACTTTCACTTAAAATAAAGTTCTCTTGCACGGAAAAAAAAAAAAAAAAAAAAGACTCTACTGTTTTCAAACTTTTTTTCATTTCCTAAAATCTTCTTGCTTTAATTCCTGATATGTGCACACGTTGCTTAAAACATGTCCTATAAGATTTCTACCTTTTTTTAAAAAATAAATTTTTGATTTTGTAATAACTTTGGATTAACAGGTAAGATTCATAAGGACAGTACAAACATTTTCTGTATACCCTTCACCCAGTTTTAGTTTTCCCCAATGCTGACATCTCAACTCCAGTCTTTATTCGAATTTTACTACTTTTTAAAATGAATGCCCTTTTTCTGTTCTAGGATCCCATCCAGGGTGCCACATTGCATTTGGTTGTCATGTGTGCTTAGTCATGTCTGGGCTATGACAATTGCACGGGCTTTCCTCATTTTTCTTGACCTTTACAATGTGAAAGCATACTAACAAAGTGTTCCTCACTTTGGGCTGGTGAGGAATGTTCCTCATTTTGGGCTGGTCTGATTTTTTTTTTTTTTTTTAATGATGAGACTGGGATTGTGAGGTTTTGGGAAAGAATACTACAGAGATAAAATGCCCTTCTCATTTCATCATATCAGGTTGTATGAACTAGCCACGTGACATCACTGATGGATATGGGTCTCAGTCACTTAGTTAAATTAGTGTTTGGCAAGTGCCTGCACCGTGAAGAATTTTCCCTTTCCATACTCTATAAGTGTTGGAAGTTAAGTCTAAAGCTCCCATATTCAACAACTCCTGGACTGGAAGTAACTGTATTTATTATTTGGAATTCTTTTTTTAGGAAGATTTATCTCTTCTCAATATTTATTTGCTCAGTCCTTTTACTTATATCAGTAGAAATTTTGGATATTTATTTTATGCTGTGGATTTAATCAAGTTCTTTGTTATTTATTTTGTTCCTTAAGTGGTACCTGCTTTGGTCATTGGGAGCTTTTTTAGGTCAACTGCTGTGACCTTGGACATGCCTCCTTATTTCTGGAACTACAAAATTCTCCAGGCTCATTTTGTATTTTTTCTGCCTCTTCTTAATGTGGTCTTAAATATATTTTTCATAAGTATTATCTGTCCTAACTGAGTCCACTTTTAAAAGGCTCTAATAAGAGAAATACTTAGTCATTTAATAGATAACAATGAAAGCCCAATACACATATTTTGATAAAGATGGAATATCTTCATTTGAACTTGCTATAGAACTCCAGGTCTGTAAAGTCTCATCCAGATGATAAAAAGAAGCTTTCTACTAATCAAATAGTAGGGCATGCTGAATGGTATACTGACTTTATGTCATATTCAGATATTGTGTGTGCATGCTTATGTGTGTACACACATGAATGTGCACACATGTGCACATGCACACACAAACACACACACATGCCTTTTTGTGCAGACAGATTCTCTCATTCTTTTTTTTCCTCCTCAGCATCAGTGATTTTTTTTGTCAGAAGATTAAGTTCTGTACGTGGGTATTAATAATTCCATTCATATTTCAATTCCTAGTTTAACACTGTTTACCAAACTTCTTCATGCTTAGAATATTTGGCTTATGTATAAAAAGGGGTCTTAAATGGTTAGCCATCATGGTTTTGTCTTTTCTGAGCCAAGATACTATTATCTGAGATTTCAAATCACCTTGAAAAACTTACTTGGGAACTTTTCAACAACAGTCCATCATATTAAGAAAATATCTCCCGAGGGAAAAAGAGGGAGAAGGGGAGTTGCATGGAAGATGGAAGGAGAACCTCATTGTTATATAGAATACATATATGATGTTGTGATGAGAAAAAGAAAAAAACAGTGTGTCACATTAGATTGGATAGAGAGAAAGGATGGGAGAGGAGGGATGGAGTAGGGGGGTTAGGAAGGGCAGCAGAATAGAATAGACAATATGATTGATGTACGTACATCCCATGTATGTATTATATGTCAAAATACATTCTGCTGTCATGTATGACTAAAAAAAATAAAAATAAATCATATGGTAAAAAAAAGAAAATATCTCCCAATAGAACCAAGAAAAAGAAAAAATTATACCACAAGGTAGACATTGATTTTCAGAGGGGCACTTTAGGAGTGGAAAAGTGTTGAAGAATATGAAGAAATTTTATCTGGTGTCCTTGTCTCTCTTTCCAGGATGCTTGTTTTCCCTTGTTCTACCTGCATACTGTAAGTGCTATTCCAACAGACTGTCCTTAATTCCTGCTTTCTCATCCTTCTAACTCTTCGCATCCTTCTATGCACATATTGGGTGCTCATTCACAATGGTATCCCATAAACAAACAAACAAACAAAAACAAAAAATGAAAGAAAGAAATCAACTATCATTATGGTTATTTTTCACTCTAGAATATATATATATATATATATATATATATATATATATATATATATATATATATATTACAAAAATGAGATAATGGCATGACAATTCCCAGTGCTTTGCTGAAAGTGGCCTGTGGAAAAAAAGGGCTTTACTACCCCTCTATGCATTTTCTTCAACAAAAACCAAAGATGAATTGGAAGTTCATCTCCTGAGGGTAAAGGAGGAAGAAAGAGGGGCAAATGCTCAGGGGCCACAAAGAACAGATGACTGGTGGGGGAGCAAAGGAACATCAGCAACGAGTGGTGTAGAGGGAGGCTTAACATAATCATTGCCAGATGTAATGTCAAGATTACTTGTCTGGTTTGAGTAGGAAATTAGGTAGATAGATTTATCCTTGATTAACATTTATTTCTATAGCTCAGGGTAGTCACTATATAAATACATGAAAAATTTGACGTTTCATTCACTGTCACTATCACTTTTGTGAAAGAACTATGATTTTAACAAGGAAGGGCCAGTGCAGCACCTTCTTAGAGTTGGGAGTTCCAGGAAAGCTATGTTGAAATGTAGAGTCCAGGTGGCCTGCTAGCTTCCATTACTTCTGCATGACATCTATGATTCATATTTGTGTCTCAAAACTTTATAAATTACTGCATTGCAATAAATTTCAGAGTTGCTTGTGAAAAATTTAGATTAAATGCATTAAATCCCTAAATGCCAGAAGCATAATATTTTTACTTTTTTATTTTTGGTGGGGGGGGGGTTACTGAGGATTGAACCTAGGGATGCTTTACCACCAAGCTACATCCCCAGTCCTTTTTATTTTTTATTTTGAGACAGGGTCTCACTAAATTGCAAGCCCAGCCTCAAACTTGCATCCTCGTGCTTCAGTCTCCTGAGTTGCTAGGATTATACACCTGTGTGCCACTGTGCCCTGTCGTTCTTCCGCTGATTAAAACCAGAAACATCTTGTTTTGAGTGTTAAGATTTGTAGTAATTAAGGATCAAAGAATTTTTCAACATTAGCTTTGCTAAAGATCACTCTTTTAAGGAACTTAGGTGGCTGGGGAGAGAGAAAGAACTTAAGAGGTCAGCTCTAAGTCTAGGAGATGGTATGTGTCCTTGCCAAGGGAACCACTTCAGGCTATCTGCAAAGCTGCTGGGCTGCCTGTTCTGTTTGATGTGGGCTCTGCTGCTTCTAAGGACGGTAGCCCCACTGTGATCACCTTTTCTCCTGCTCTTTTGTGGCTGTCAAAGACACTTGCTGATGCTGGGGCTGGGGCTGTGGCTGTCTTATTTATTTGTCTACCTGGAAAGAATCTCCTCCCACCCACTTTGGTGCTCCACACCATCATCTTGGTTTCACAGTACTGCTGCTTTATGCTTCCTGTGCCTCTGAGATTTTCTGTAGAAACCAACTTTACTATTCCCAACCCCTCTTTCTCTTCCTTGGAAACCTATTACTTTATGGAAGCAAAGCGTTAAAGTGGAACTGAGGGATAGGAAATGCATCTTTTTCAAATTGCCCCTCTTGCCCAGAGCATATCTTGATTTCTTATTTTGTTTTTCAGGATGAATTTCTTCCTGGGAAGTTCATTGATCATACTTCCCTAAGATGTATAAATCCAGCAGCAACAGCTGGCCTCCATCCTGCATCCCTCATGCCCCTGACTAGGAAGTTCATAGTCATCACTGACTTAAATCTTCACAGGCAACAAAGGTGTTTGGCATCACTGTCCAATCATCCTCCTGCCCAGGTATTTCCAAATAGAGAACAGATCTCATGTCATGTAGATTTAATTTCTTTAAAACATTTTTATTGGTGTATAATAATTATAAAGAATAGGAGGTTTCATTTTGCCATATTCATGCATGCATATAACATAATTTGATCAATTTGTCTCCTACTACCTCCTTTTATTCTTTTCTCCTCCTCCCCCAGACCTCCTTCCTTTAGAATAGAAGGGATATCTTTTCATGAGATCTACATCCCCGATGCTCTTTCCCCTTTTTTTCTCTCTAGTTTCCACATATGAGAGAAATCATGACCCTCGAGTTTCTGAATCTGACTTATTTTGTATAGTATGATGCTCTTCATTTTTCTGAAAATGACACATTTAATGGCTGAATAACACTCCACTGTGTACACCTACCATGTTTTATTTATTCATCTGTTGAGGGACACCAAGGCTGGTTATAGAACTTGCCTGTTGTAAATTGTACTGCTGTAAACATGGGTATGCATGTATTGCAATAGTATGCTGACTTTAATTCTTTTAGATGAGCACTGAGTTGTGGTATACTGGGTCATATAATAATTCCATTCCTAGTCTTTGGAAGAAACTTCATACTGGTTTCCATAGTGGATGTATTAATCTACATATACTAACAGTGTGTGAGTTCCTCTTTTCCCCATCCTCGGTAGCAGTTATTATTATTTTTATTCTTGATGATTGCCATTTCTATCTGGAGTGAGGTGTGAAATTTCAGTGTAGTTTTGATATATATAGGCTCCCTCTTAATTGCAACTGGCTTACCATTACACACTAACTTACCAAAGAAAGCACTGACACACCAGAGGGGCCTCCCAGTGTTACAATTCTATACTCTGCCACATAGGAATCATTGAGAAAATGGATCTAATATTTACCAGGACTTGTATGATTGGCAACAGTGTTGTTTTTCATAGTCTTGAGAAAAGGTAGGAACTTTTTTTACTGTCTCCAGCCTGTGCTATATATTTGTTTTTCACTTAATGTGCTCTCCAAGCCACTTTTACTACTTTTCATTTCAACTCCTGCACTTGTGCTTACACTGCTTTTATGACACCATCATTCTGCTTAGAATTGCTGGTGGCGGAAGGATGAGGAATGCCATGATTTCTCAGCAGACTGGCTAGTCCGTGTGTGGGGGCATGACTGGGCAGTTTAATTGTAGAGAGAAAACCTGAATCCAAGGCCTCCAAGTACCTTGGGGACCTTGAGGTTGTCCCTTGTCTCTCATCTTGAGGTCTGAAGATGATTTTTATTTAATTCATAACTCAGAGGGTAGGTCTTTGGTCTGTTATGTAGAACCTTAAGCTCCAGTGAGATAATATCATAGGACCTTACCATGATGTCTGAAATATAAGAAAATCACAAATATATGAGGAAAATATGCCCACCACAGCCTTACTTAGAAGTACATGCTTGAATAAACTGTTTATTTAATTTTTTTGCCATGAGTTTGAATAATAGGCAGACAAGCTATTTGTATGCATTAAAGTTCTCCAGAGAAGCAGAACCAATAGGACATGTGTTTATAGAGAAAGATTTATTTTATGGACTTGTTTAATGGAATGTGTTTTTGTTTATCAAGGAAACAAGGAGACTAGATTTATCCTAAGCTAAATTACCTGACTTTTCTAGAATATGGTAAAGGATAATGAAAGCAAAACCTGAATGTATAAAAAAATTAAATATGTATATAAAGTTGTAAAAGCTTTCTAGAAAATACATTTTATGAGTCTTAAAATTATTGTGAAGTTCAGTCTGGTAAAAGTAACAGAGTGTGTTGAAATTTTGACAAAGAAAAAAGAGGAGCATGACTATTTTCTTTATACATTCATTGGTTGATGCACATGTAGATTGATTCCTTAACTTGGCTACTGCGAATAATTCTGCAATAAAAGTAAGACTATGCCCCATAAATATATGCAATTATAATTTTTTTCAATGTTAAAGAATGCATCTTTCTTTAGAAATCTCCTCCTGGTGTCTAGTAAAACCTTACTGTTACAAATGAACCTTTTCTTCATTGTCCTTTCCTCTTCAGAACAGTGTTATAGTTTCGATTTTAAATATTCCCCCACAAAGGCCCACATACTAAAGGCTTTGGATACCAGCCTGTTGTAGTGTTGGGAGGTGCTGAAACCTTTAGGAGGTGGGGCCTAGTGGAAGGAAGTTAGGTCATTGGGAGCATGCCCTTAGAGGATTGTGGGATCCTGGTCCCTTCCCCCTGCCCCCTCTCTGTCTCTCTATCAGATCCCTGGCTTCCATAAGGTGAGTGACTTTGCTCCCACACATGTTCCTATCATGATGTTCTGCCTTACCACATGCTCAGAGCTGTAGGGCCAAATGACCATAGACTAAAACCTCTGAAACTGTGAGCCAAAATAAACTTTTTCCTTTATTAAGCTGATTTTCTTGGGTATTTTGTGACACACAGAAAGCTGACTTAACACAAATAGAATAAAAAGTGTTGATTCATTCTAGGAGATTTTTTTTTTAAGAGGAAACAGTTTCAAAACATCAGTTTAATTTCATAATGTTAATTTTCCAAGATTTGAGTCATATATATTATGCTACATTTTAATAGAATTGTAATTTGCAAAGCAAAATTTTAACATTCAGAGTAATTTTCAAAACTGATTTTTCAAAAAAAAATGTCTATGGGGAAAATTGTTTCATCCTAGGGGGAAAACACCTTTTCCCTAAATAACCAACATAGATATTTTAGCATTTCTAAAGTGGAGATAAATAAATGTGTATGATAAAAAGTAAATTTAAGTTATAAGTTTCTTTGGGGGAGACTTTAGAATTTATTTTTAGAAGTTGCAGTATAAGAAATGCTTTCATGGATGGAGGCAACAATTGCAAAAGAACAGCGTGCTGATAATTGCCCTGTGATTAAAGATTCAATTTGTTTAGTTTGAAAGTGAATTGAAGAACCTTCTGGTTTGTTCAAGGACAATGACTCTCCAGTGAGCCCTGTGGATTTCCAGAGTGCCAGAGGTTGGCATCTCGTGCAGTTTGAGTCCAATAAGACCTTGAATGATAGTGGTTGACACCTATATTTGTCCAGTATTTACTTACAAAAGCTCCAAGAATAAGTCAAAGGCAAATCATCTGGCAGCCCTTGATGAAACTTTAAGGGCTGGAATGAATAGAAGGATGCATTTGGAGAGGCACCTCAATGTGCAGTTTGTGTGGTTTGTTCCTTTTAAGTCAATTGGACCTGCCTTTGTTCCCCTCTTTGGTGTGTTTAACCTCTCATCCTCTTATATCAAAAAGGACTAAAATATATACAAACTATTTCCCGTAGTTTTCTCAGGAGAGAAGAAATGTTAAACATGTGTTTTGTAATATTGAAATGAAACAAAACAAAATACAAACTAGAAAATACTCATGCTTATTTAATCTTTCCCAATTATGATGCATCCAGCCTTGACGAAGTGAATACTCAGGTCAGAAGGTTTTAAATGGAAAGGAAATTTGCTGTCTCACATAAAAAAAATTAGTTGTGTTGGTTAATTCAGCAGCTTCATTAAGCGGTCAAGTTCCCCAGGTTCTTTCTGTATTTCTGCTCTACATCCATAGCGTTTAGCTCCTGTTTCCAGTGACAAAATGTCATCAACAATTCCAGGTACCACATCATCATTATGAAGAAGAAATTCAAGGCTCTGGAGAGAGCACTTGATCTTATGTACCTTTCTGAGAGCAGTGAAATGTTTCTCAAAAGCTCTTTCCCTCTGGATTTACCCTCACATCTTATTGACTGAGAGTTCCATAGGACTATCAGTAAGCCAGTTGCTAGCAAGGGCAGTGAGAAACTTCCCAGTCTGAGTCCTCTCTTTGAAGTGGACTACTTTGAAACACAAGACTGTTGATAACTCATCAAAAGCCTCTTCTCCACAAAAAATGGAGGAATGGTTATTGAGTGGCAAGGGCATGCTATACAGGTCTTTGTCCTACATCACTTTTTAAAATCTCTTCCTCATAAATGTGTTTACAGGAGTTACGAAGTACACACACCCGCATGCACACATAGCACACATGCTCACACATCCCCATGCACACACACATGCACAAGCCCCTACAAACATGTAGCAATATATGACTTAATTATTTATGATTTTCTTGAGACTTTTCTTAAATAATAAATACAAGAAGGATTGCCTTACATTTATTAGTGTTGTATATTTTATTTTACCCTAATTATTGAAAGTTAGCAGTTTTTGTAACTTAATTATAATAAGTATTTGGTTATACAATTTTCTTCTGTTACTCTTTTTCTTTTAACAGGAGGCTATCAAATATGTATTACATGAATTCATTAGGAGGGGCAATATGCATGCTTGGTTACTGAGTAGATATGAGAAGTAATCAAGAGGACTGACCACTCCTGGATCACTGTTTCTTGTCTTGGCTGGAAAGATGAATAGCTATGTTTTGAATGTGCTAAGTTTGAGGTTGTTGAGAGGCATCAAGATAGAGATGTGGAGAGCCAGATGTGTGTCTGAATATTAGGAAGACATGGGCATAGGAGTCTTCATTATATCATGGTAGCCTATAATCATGAGAGGTGAGATTAACAACTGAACTGTGCCTTAGCATCCTAACTGACTTACAGATTTCTATTACAGTCCTGTCTATATATCATATATAGTTCAAGCTATATCTTAATTTTAGATCGAACAAATAAGAATTGAGAAAGTAAATCTTTTTTGTTTTCCTCCAGCCACATAATACACTCTGTAGATTAAAAGAAGTTCTATTTGGATTTTTTTCTTGCTTTATTCTTCAGCCTTTCATATCTCTGAATTCCAATGAGAAGTACTTGTTCTCAAGATAGCTGTAAATATGTTTGCTTTTAATTTATTTTGTTTACTTGTATTCACCATTAAGAATTTACTGTGTTTTTATCAGTGAAATAGGAAAATGTCAGAAGTACAAATGTGGCAAAGCTAAGGAGGGTCAAAGGTGAAGGGCTTATGAAAATGAGTGATATTAAGTATGATGAGTTATAATAAATGTTATTACTCCAGTTACTATTATTATTTCTGCTATGGTACAGAGAAGTGCAGTGTAGTCTTGTATATTCTGGTCCAGCTGCTTTGCTCTCTGTTCAGGTTTGTTGGCCTGAGACTACCTGGAGCACTTCAGTGATGGTGAGTGAGAGAATTTAGGAGGCTCCGACATGATGGGACATAATTTTGGATCCTTTAATTAGCCATTGATTCCTTCTTCAATTTGCTTTTAATCCCACCTGTGTAGTGAAGGGGAAATCTTAATTCGGTGCTAGTGAGCCTTTATCCGCTGTGTACCATTAATCTCCCATGTAGAAAATCAGAAAAAAGATAGAGAAAGGGGTTGGGGGGGAGATATGATTGGGGGAGAGAGAGAGTCAGTAGTCTTCCATGTACAATACTATTAAAAAATTCCTTTCTTATATAAATGTACAG
Source organism: Callospermophilus lateralis (assembly GCF_048772815.1). Taxonomy (NCBI): domain Eukaryota; kingdom Metazoa; phylum Chordata; class Mammalia; order Rodentia; family Sciuridae; genus Callospermophilus; species Callospermophilus lateralis. Next base: position 53,383,867 of record NC_135317.1, on the reverse strand, counting down.
TTAACCCTCCTCTGTATCTGCGAGTTCTGTATCCATGGATTCAACCAACCTTAGATCAAAAATAATTGAAAAAAAATTACATCTGTACTAAACATGTAGACTTTTTTCTTGCCATTATCCCCTAAACATTACAGTATTAACAGCTATTTATATAACTTGTACATTGAATTAGTTATTAAAAGTAATTTAGAGATGATTTGAAGCATGTCAGAGGATATGTGTAGGTTATAGACATCATCTGTAGATTTTGGAATTGGATGGGGGTCCTGGAACTAATTCCTCACAGATACTGAGTAATGACCATACTAGTTTTTAAAAAAGTGAGTTTTTAAAGAATAATAATAATATTACTATAGGTTTTATGTGGTTATTCCTCTTGGTGACTGTCCCCAACTTTCCATCTGTTTCCTATTCCATCCTGCATAGCTTGACGTTTAGTCATTCTAAACATGGTTTTCTGATAAGGATTCTGTAATAAACCTTTTCTTGAATGGAGTCCAATGAATCCTTTTTCTTCATTAGTTATTGTCTGTTTAGCCCATCTTATCACATCCAGTCTACCCGCTCAGCTTGAGACGTTCCAGGCACCTGTGTTCTGTACCTTTCTTTGCTCATTCTTATTTTTCTCCCCTTCCTGACCTGCTCACTACAGGAGTTAAATCCCAAATTCTACCCAAAAGCAAAAGCCTTGTTTTAGTGTCTTAACCTCTGACTGCTCCAACCCTCAGCTTTCTTGCTTTTATGAATTTCTGTTGCCTCTTTGAACAGTTATTGTAATTCAGCACTTAATTGCATTCCCATTATTTCAGGTATTTTTCTATAGCCTACAGACTGCTTTGACCAGTATGCCATGACAAGTTATGTTATGTGGCTATGTGGCATATAAGGCTTGGTAATAAAAGACCATACAGCTTTGAAAACACTGTTCTTGAAGCTCTGACTTATATAAAAGTGTGACTTCCCTGTTGCCAATTTGCTAAGGAAACCTAACAGTGTAGAGAAGCCATATGTAACAGTTTCAGTGACTGTCCCAGCTCAGTCCAGGGTTTGGTTTTTCTAGACAAAGTGTTAGACAGGTGAGTAAAAAGGTATCTAGCTGATCTTTGTATTTAGCATTCAGGTTGCCCTCAGCCTTTGGAATCTTCCCAAGTGGAGGCTCTAGACATACTTAAGCAAAGGGAAACCTTCACACTGTCCTCTGCACAATTTCCTGATCCACAGAATCCCTAGACATAACAAAAATCATTCTTGATTTATGTCACTAAGCTATAGACTGATATGTTTCACAGCAACTGAACATTTCCTTAAAAAGAGGTCATAAATCTTCACAGTTCATCGCCTATATAACCATTCTAATTGCCAATCTCATTTCTACTAAGACAAACAAAAACATGCAAGCAAAACAAAATACAGAGTAAGAATAAGAGACTATCAAAAGACAAGAATGGAGAAAGTATCATAAAGCCATGGCCAAAGATATAAAGATATATAGATATAGATACAGGTGTATAGGTAGATATATATAGATATAAAGATATAGAGAGCAAAGACTCACATATACTGTTAACGTAACTCTTTATCATTAGTAGATTTTAATTCTCAATTGTTTATAACTCTAGACCTACTTAAAAGTCCTTTCCTGCAATTATTACTCTTCTGCCAATTTTTATTTCTCTATATAGAGAAATAAAATATATTGCTACATAGTAATGCCTAAAATAAAGAAGAGATGGTGTCCAAACTTTCCCTTAATTATTTTCTCTCAGGTATTAATGAGCAATAAATACATGAAAGTTGCTCATTTTATTAACAAATAGTTGAAAATCAAAGAATAGTAGAAATTTAATATTTTAAAAATGATACTACTAAATACTGATGAGGATACAGAAAATGAGCTCTTTCTCTTTTGAAGAGGTTAAATGAAAACTTTTTTGTCTTGCATTTGACAATGTACATCAAAAAACTTAACATTGTAAATGCCCTCTGACGCTGAAATATTTTCTTGAATGAACTTGTATTAAGGATATTAAGGTAGTTCCCCCCCATCTCTCTCTCTCTCTCTCTCTCTCTCTCTCTCTCTATATATATATATATATATATATATATATATATATATATAGGATTGATCTCAAGGGTACTTAACCACTGAGCCACATCCTTAGACCTTCTTATTTTTTAATTTATTTTTTATTTTTTGAAGACTTTAAGATCATTGTATTTTTATTTTTATTTATATATGACAGCAGAATACATTAAAATTCTTATTTTATATATATATATATATATATATATATATATATATATATATATATATATACCACAATTTTTTATATCGCTGCTTGTATACAAAGTATATTTGTGTCTTTATACATGTAATTTGGATAATAATGATCATTACGTTCCACCATTATTTCTAACCCCATGCCCCCTCCCTTCCCCTCCAACCCTCTGCTCTATCTATATGACCAAGGAGAGGGATAGCTGGGTCAAATAGTGGTTCCATTCCCAATTTTCCAAGAACTCTCCATACTGCTTTCCATATTGACTGTACCAGTTTGTAGTCCCACTAGCAGTGTATGAGTATACTTTTTCCCCCCACATCCTCACCAGCACTTACTATTGTTTGTCTTCATAATAGCTGCCATTCTGACTGGAGTAAGATGAAATCTTAGAGTGGTTTTGATTTGCATTCCTCTAATTGCTAGCAATGATGAATATTTTTTAATATATTTGTTGATTGATTATATATCATCAATCTAATAAATGTCTGTGTAGGTCCTTAGCCAATTTATTGATTAGGTTGTTTTTTTGGTATTTAACTTTTTGAGTTCTTCATATACCCTAGAGATTAGTGCTCTATCATATGGGTGAGGGGTAAAAATTTGCTCCTAAGATGTAGGCTCTCTATTCACCTCACAAATTGTTTCTTTTGCAGAGAAGAAACTTTTTAGTTTGAGTCCATCCCATTTATTGATTCTTGATTTTAATTCTTGCACCAAAGGAGTCTTATTAAGGAAGTTGGGGCATAATCCCACATGATGGAGATTAGGGCCTATTTTTCTTCTATTAGATGCAGAATCTCTGGTTTTATTTCTAAATCCCTCATCCATTTTTAGTTGAGTTTTGTTGTGTATGGAATTCCAGTTTTCCCAGCACCATTTGTTGAAGAGGCTATCTTTTCTCCAATGAATGTTTTTGAAACCTTTGTCTAATATAAGATTATTGTAATTTTGTGGATTAGTCTCTGTGTCCTCAATCTGCACCATTGGCTACCAGTCTGTTTTGGTGCCAATACCATGCTGTTTTTGTTACTATTGCTCTGTAGTATAGTTTAAGGTCTAGTATAGTGATGCCATCTGCTTCACTCTTCCTTCTAAGGATTGCTTTAGCTATTCTGGGTCTCTTATTTTTCTAGATGAATTTCATGATTGCTTTTTCTATTTCTATGAGGAATGTCATTGGGATTTTGATCAGAATTGCATTAAATTTGTATAGTGCTTTTGGAAGTATGGTCATTTTGATAATATTAATTCTACCTATCCAAGAGCAAGGTAGATCTTTCCATCTTCTAAGGTCTTCTTTGACTTCTTTCTTTAGGGTTCTATAATTTCACCTTTTTTTTTAAGTTGATTTCCAAGTATTGTATTTTTGTTGAGGCTGTTGGAAATGGAGTAGTTTTCCTCATTTTCATTTCTGAGGATTTATCACTGATATACAGAAATCTTTTGATTTATGGGTATGGATTTTATATCCTGCTACATTGCTGAATTCATTTACTAGTTCTAAAAGTTTTCTGGTGGAACTCTTAGGGTCTTCTAGGTATAGAATCATATCATCAGCAACTAGTGCCAATTTGAGTTGTTCTTTTCCTATGTGTATCCCTTTAATTTCTTTTGTCTGTCTAATTGCTCTGGCCAGTGTTTCAAGAACTATGTTAAATAGAAGTGGTGAAAGAGGGTATCTCTATCTTTTTCCAGATTTTAGAGGAAATGTCTTCAATTTTTCTTCATTTAGAATGATGTTGGCCTGGGGCTTAGCATAGACAGCTTCATGATGTTGAGGTATGTTCCTGTTATCCCTAGTTTTTCTAGTGTTTTGAACATAAAGGGGTGCTGTATTTTGTCAAGTGCTTTTTCTGTGTCTATTGAGATAATCATATGATTATTTAAGTCTGTTGATGTGATGAATTATATTTATTGATTTCCATATGTTGAGCCAATCTTGAATTCCTGGGATGAATTCCACTTGATCATGGTGCACGATCTCTTTGATATGTTTTTGTATTTGATTTCCCAGAACTTTATTGAGAATTTCTGCATCTATGTTCATTAGAGATGTTGGTCTGAAATTTTCTTTTTTGATGTGTCTTTGCCTGGTTTTGGAATCAGGGTGATATTGGCCTCATGGAATGAGTTTGGAAGTGCTTCTTCTTTTTCTAATTCCTGAAATAGATTGAAGAGTATTGGTATTAGTTCTTCTTTAAAGGTCTGATAGAACTCGGCTGTGTATCCATCAGGTCCTGGGATTTTCTTGGTTGTTAGACTTTTAGTGGCATCTTCTTTTTTGTCACTTGTAATTGATCTGTTTAGATTGTGTATATCATCTTGATTCAATTTAGGCAAATTATATGACTCTAGAAATTTGTCGATGCCTTCGATATTTTCTATTTTATTGGGAGTACAAGTTTTCAAAATAATTGTCTTATGTATTTCTGTAGTGACTTGTGATATTTCCTTTTTCATTACGTATGTTAGTGATTTGACTTTTCTCTCTCCTTCTCTTTGTTAGCATGGCTAAGGGTCTGTCAATTTTATTTATTTTTTTCAAAGAACCAACTTTTTATTCTGTTAATTTTTTAAATTGTTTCTTTTGTTTCACTTTCATTGATTTCGGCTCTGATTTTAATTATTTCCTGTCTTCTACTGCTTTTAATGTTGATTTGTTCTTTTTCTAGGGCTTTGAGATGTAATGTTAAGTCATTTATTTGTTGACTTTTTCTTCTTTTAAGGAATGAACTCCATGCAATGAACTTTCCTCTTAGAGCTGCTTTCAGAGTGTCCCAGAGATTTTGATATGTTGTATCTGTGTTCTCATTCACCTCTAAAATTTTTTAACCTTCTCCTTGATATCTTCTGCAAACCATTGTTCATTTAGTACCATATTATTTAGTCTCCAGGTGTTGGAGTGGATTTATTTCTTATTTTATTATTGATTTCTAATTTCATTTCATTATAATCTGATGGAATGCATGGTAGTATCTCTACTTTTTTATATTTGCTAAGAGTTGCTTTGTGTCATAGTATATGTTCTATTTTAGAGAAGGATCCATGTGCTGATGAGAAGAAGTGTATTCTTTCACTGAAGGATGACATATTCTATATATGTCAGTTAAGTCTAAGTTATTGATTATATTATTGAGTCTATAGTTCCTTTGTTCAGCTTTTGTTTGGAAGATCTATCTTGTGATGAAAGAAGTATGTTAACGTCATCCAAAATTATTGTGCTATGGTCTATTTGACTCTTGAACTGGAGAAGAGTTTGTTTGATGAACATAGCTGCTCCATTGTTTGGGGCATATATTTTTATAATTGTTAAGTCTTGTTGATCCTATGTAGTGTCCTTCTTTATCTTTTTTGTTTGACTTTTTTTGAAGTCTACTTTATTTGATATGAGGATAGAAACCCCTGCTTGCTTCCACAGTCCATGTGAGTGGTATAATTTTTCCCAACCCTTCACCTTCAGTCTGTGGATATCTTTTCGTAGGAGATGAGTCTCTTGGAAGCAGCATATTGTTGGGTCTTTTTTTTCAATCCAGTTTGCTAGTCTATGTCTTTTGATTGGTGAGTTTAGGCCATTAACATTCAGGATTATTATTGAGACATGATTTGTATTCCTAGCCAATTTTGTTTATTTTTGGCATTTAATATGAATTGGTTTCTCCTCCAATTAGATTTTCCTTTAGTGTAATACCTCCCTCTGCTGATTTTTATCATTGTTTTTCTTCTTAGAATTTTTTGCTGAGGATGTTCTGTAGTGCAGGCTTTCTAGTTGTAAATTCTTTTTTTTTTTTTTTTTAATCATGGAAGGTTTTTATTTCATCATCAGATCTAAAGCTTACTTTTGCTGGATATAAGATTCTTGGTTGACATCCATTTTCTTTCAGAGCTTGGTATATGTTGTTTCATTATCTCCTGGCTTTGAGGGTTTGGATTGAAAAATCTGCTGAGATACGAATTGGTCTACCCCTATATGGGATCTGATTCTTCTCTCTTGCAGCTTTTAAGATTCTATCCATATTCTGTATGCTAGGCATTTTCATTCGAATGTGCCTTGGTGTAGATCTGTTGTAATTTTATACATTTGGTGTCCTGTAAGCATTTTGTATTTGGTTTTCCAATTCGTTCTTCATGCTTGGGAAATTTTCTGATATTATCTCCTTGATGAGATTGTGCATTCCTTTGGTTTGAAGTTCTTGCCTTCCTCTATCCCAATGACTCTTAGATTTGGTCTTTTGATGCTGTCTCATAATTCTTGGATGTTCTTTTCATGGTTTCTTACTATCTTCACTGTGTGATCAACTTTATTGTCCAGATTAGATACTTTGTCTTCATTATCTGACTTTCTTTCTTCCAAGTGATCTAGTCTGTTGGTTCTGCTTTCTATTGAGTTTTTTATTTGATTTATTGTATCCTTCATTTCAAGGATTTCTGACTTTTTTTTTTTTTAGAGTCTCTCTCTCTTGAAATAATCTTTTGCTACCTGTATTTGTTCTTTTATCTCATTGTTGGAGTGCTCATTTTTTGCCTGTATTTTCTCATTTAGGTCATTCTTTAATTCACAGATAATTTTAATTATGAACCTTCTGAACTCCTTCTCTGACATTTCATCAACTTCACTGTCCATGGATTCTGTTATTATAGTGTCCTGGTTTGTTTGGGGCACTTTCCTCCCTTGTTTTTTCATGTTGTCTGTGTGTCTTCCTTTCTTGCCATGTGGATCTGAGTTTTTTCCCTATATTCTTATAGTACCCGTGCAGATTGTCTATGCCTCACCTTGATGTTGGGCTTCCAGACCCTGTTGGTGTCCCTCAGTGTATGCTACTGCATCTACAGTTGGTGGCAGCAATAGCAGAGATAACTTGAGATAATAGTTAAGGTGTCCCAAGATGGAAGCAATGTCGTACAGAGAAGGGGCTGCAAGAGTGGGCCTCACACTGCCTTTGAGATGCCTGCTCTGAGATGCAACTGCTTCTAGGCCCTGTCTATTGTTAAAAAGTTAGAGCCCTTGTGTGGGGAAGGCTATGGCAATGACTGCAGTGTTCCAAGATGGAAGTGGGTTAGGCTTAGGCTCCCAGGTGGAGGGGAGTGAACTCGGACCTACCCTGGACCTGGGTCCTGCCCAAGTCAATGTGGACAGATCTGGGCAGGGCCTGACTCCCATGATAGTCTGCTGATCTGAAGGGGTGGTCCTGTGCCAGAGGCGAGGCTCTGGCATGTGTCCGCCCCACTAGTGGAGGGGTGGACCAGGGCCTACTGTGAGCCTGGGCCCCTTGCAGGCTGGTGTCCTTATTTTTTATTTTGAGACAGAGTTTCACTAAGTTGCTTAGGGCCTTGCTAAGTTGCTGAAGCTGGCTTTAAATTTGTGATTCTCTTGCCTTAGTCACCCTAACTTCTGGGATTACAGGCGTACACCACCAAGTCTGGCTATGCATAAAAATATTTTTGAGGATGTTTATCACAACATTCACTCTTTCATTTATTTATTTAACAAATATTTGTTGATATCTGCTCTATGACGAGCAGAGTTCTTGGCCTTGGGAATACTCCATTGAAGAAGGCAAAGTTAATGGCCCTGTGGGGCTTCTGTTCTGGTGGGTGAGGGAATAGCACTAAATCCATCCATCTGGCATAATTTTAAAATCATAAGAAAAATGAAGAAAAGAAGTAGGGACCAATTGTGGGGAGCCGGGACAGTTTCTAAAGAAGGTACCTTTAACATAACAATAATTTTAATAGAAGAAAGAGAAAAGGAAAAAGCTTTTAATATCAGGAAAAAAGAGATTATTGAATAAATTCTGGTATATTCAGGCAAAGGAATATTGTATAGCAATTGAAATGGTAATGACAAGTAATTTTTTCATGAGTTTTAAGTCAGAAAAGGAGTTTTTAAAAAATGATGCAATATATATTTTTTATAGCCTGTATATTTATTATATAAGACCATCTAACTGATAAAAGAAAAGGTAGAAAGGATATACTCCCAAATATTAACATAGTTATTTCCAAGTGGTGCAATGAGGAATATTTTTATTTTTTTACATTTGTTTATCTAGATTTCCTAAAGGCTGTGCAATTGGCATGTATTACTTCATATAAGAAGTCAAAAAAATGAAAACAAACTATTATTTCATACATCTTTCCTTATACTTCTACTATATTCCTTTACTATCTACAGGAAAGCCCTGTGAGGGAGTCATCCTCATCTGAACTATTTACCTTCTTTTCCAGTTTGGGCATAGTACATGGTACTTCATAAACAATTCTTAAATGAGTCAATATGTCAAGACATGAAAGAAAGCAAAGAATAAATTTATTGTGCTCTTTTTACATGCTGAATACAATGCTCAGTACTTTAAATGTATCCCAATTAATTTCTGTAGCAACAATGTGAGAGAGGGATGAAGCCCTTTTTCATAACTAGAAAACAGGTTTACAGAAGTTAGAAAATTACTTGTATAGTTATATAGGAGTACCAGTATTTAAGCCAAGAGCGTTTCATGATCTTGGGCTAAAGAAGGCTGAGTTTCCATGCCTTCTGCATCCTATCCCACTTTTCCTGCTCCCTGCACTTGTGCATGCACATGTATGGTCACACACACACACACACACACACACACACAAAGGTATGGCCCATAAATAAGGAAAATTTAGAGGAAGAAGAAGACCTTTTTAGACCAGTGCTTTGCATCTGAGATGTGGTTAAGGTCAACTTAAAGGGTGGAATAGTTTGTTTTGATTCACAGTTTCAGAAGTTTCAGTCCACGGTTGATGGCCTTGTTGCTTTGGGCCTGTGGTGACACAGTACATGATGGTGGAAGCTTGTGGCACAGGAGCTGCTTACCTCATGTATTCAGGGAATTAGAGACAGGAAGGGGCCAGAGTCCCTTCTGCTCAGCGGCCAGTCTCTTTTTCCAGCTGAACACTGGAATAAGGACAAGAAGGGATTCCCTTTTCCCTTTGGAACATGTCCTAGAAACTGTGCTATCACATGCCCACCCATCCTCTTGTCTAAAACTGAGTCACATGCTGCACCTGGCTGTGCGGGAGTCTGACACATGTAAACCCTGTTCTGGGAAGTCATGTAACCAGCTAACATCTAAAGGTAGTTCTGAGAGAGCAGATATTGAAGGGTACTTAGAAATCAATGTCACAGTCATTTAAGGACTGTTATAGCATTCTGTAATTTTTAGCTATCCCTAAAAACATGAGTGTTAAAAATTAGTTTTGTGTGTGCATATTGTGTGTATGAGGACCAATGAGAGAAAATTACAAATGACAATACTGGCAGTTTTTAAACTGTCATTTACTTAGTTCTCTTGTAGAAACAGTCTCTAAAGTCTGATGAAGTAAAAAGAATGTGAATCCATCCAGAAATGCTTTAAAAAAAAAAAAAAACTGCCAGTAGGAACATAATCAAGTGATGTTTGATAAGGCTGCAGTAGAGCTATTAAATCCTTACCTTATATGACATTAAATAGCAGAAACCTCCATTTAAAAAAATTATTGAAAGAGGTGTCAATCTGTGCCTACTGAAGTTGAAACTGCCTTTTTCAAGAGTAATTGTATGGAGTATTATTTTCTTCAAAGCCGCCTTCCATTTTCTGAGAGCGAAAATTTAAGCAAGACAGGTTCCCTGCTCCTCTGGCCCCCAGTTTTATCTGCCTTATGCAGTTTAAAAGAGAATTAAATTTATTTTAGTCTTCTGATTTTTTCCCCTTTGCACAAATTTTCTGGTAGGAACATAATTCAGTGTTCTGAGGTATATTATTGTGGTCTGAGATGTGTCCCTAGTTATATAGCAGAGATTCTAAAGAAAGAAAGACTTTCCCTGCCAATGATGATTGCAAAACAAAAGGGAACATTTGAATGTAAGTGCTGGCAATAATTTCTTTTTTATTTCCGTTACACCATTTTGATGCCAAAAATTAATGGAGCATTGTGGTTACATAATTTAACATAAAACATGACAAATATGTAAGGATCTTATACTATTTCATCTACATTTTTGTAATAACGCATTAAGTTACCATAGGGATCTGATTATAAATTACATATTTGGTTATTTCTAACATTTGAATAAATTGTTAGAACACTGTTGCTTTAAATCAGTGTTCTCTAAGCCACAAGGAGTCTAAATCCAGATGAGGTTCTGTTGGATTTTAACCAGTGATTTTTAGGGTTGCAGATCAAGGTAATGAAATTTAACCTCCAGGCCTTTTCTCTTCTTGTTCACATCCCCATTTGTTCCCTCGAGTTTATTTTCACCCACTTATTCATTCAGCAATTTTCCTTGAGCACTAATATGTCTGTAATAAAATTATGTTAAAGACATTCTAAAACAGAAATAACAGCTGAGTAATACCAAACATATTATTTCCCTTCTAATTTTAGAAGGGTTGCTATGCCTTTGGTTGCATTTCGCACTGGGATACTTCTGGTATCTCGTATCTTCATGGCATTTTTTTTTTTTCATTTATGAACTTGTTTGGAATTCAGTTCTAGAACTTTTCTTTTTCTTTGCCTGGAGAAGAAAAAAAAATTATCAGTGGATTCCCTGCTGGAGGAAATGTCCGTATAGTGCAGGCTCCTCGCTGGGCCTGAGGTTGCTGGATGCTGGGGAAGAAGCATTTGTTGAGCATCTGCTAGGTTCATAGCCAGAGGGTGGATGGGAAATTTGCAAGAGAGAGAGAGAGAGAGAGAGAGAGAGAGAGAGAGAAGAGGAGAGGAGAGGAGAGGAGAGGAGAAGAGAAGAGAAGAGAAGAGAAGAGAAGAGAAGAGAAGAGAGAAGAGAGAAGAGAGAAGAGAGAAGAGAGAAGAGAGAAGAGAGAAGAGAAGAGAAGAGAAGAGAAGAGAAGAGAAGAGAAGAGATTTGGTGCCTGCTTCTAGAGGTAAGAGATAAAATTCAGTTTGTATCATTTGCCGCTCAGCTTGGGTTTCAGCTGAGATAAAATGTCTATTTGACTTGGCTAACTGGTGTTTTTGTAAGTGTGAGCATCTCTTAAACTAGAGGGAATCATGGTTCTATGTCCTACTGCCTCTCAGCAATGTGGTTACTTAGCTGACAGTGTAGGTTCCTGCTTTCAGGGGGGTCTTGGAGACAAGGGCATGGCATGATAAAGGGAGAGAAAACTAATGTAGACCAAAATGGATGAGGCAGTGCGGCAGGGACTGGCCATAGAGGGGGCAATAAGAGGGGCACTTCATCCTCGAACCATCTTGCCACTTCAGATTTGGCAGAGTTGTGAAGGAAATCACAGCTCAAGAAGAGTAAATGGGATCAAAGACAAAAATTGAAAAAATAAAAATACAAGTAAGGGCAACTTGGATTTATTTACCCATAAAGACAAAAAAAAATAAGGAAATTTATGGTTGTTTTAGCTGATTTTCAAGTACAATGCTCCTTGACTTATAGTGAGTTTCCATCCTGATAAATCTGCCATAAGCTAGAAATTCCAGGAATTGGAAACACGCTGAATTCACCTGACCTACTGAACATTCTAGATTAGCAGCACTGTAGGGAATCACTTGTTTCCCCCAGTGATTGCATGGCTGACTGAGAGCTGTCACTCATCATCTCTGCCCAGTTGTATAAGAGAGTTATTGTACCATGTATTGCTAGCCTGGGAAAAGATCAAAATTCAGATTTAAAGTATGGCTTCTACTAAAAAGTCAAAAGTTCATCAGTCAGAACACCTTAAATTGAGTACTATCTGTGGTCTCATAAAAGGAAGGTTTGCAGAAAGAAAAATGGAGTCCGTGAGACGTGGAGATTATGTAAGAATTCTCCTACTGAAATAATCGGTGATGATGAGGTGATGTTCTTTTTCCATGACTGAGATGCTGTGGATGAGGGAGTCAGAAACAAGTTTGGGACAGTTTTATGGTCATTTTGGAATATAAAATAAACTTGGCTTGAGGCATCAACCATCTCCAAACACCAGCCGTTTCTGTTACATAAAGCCTGGTGCAGAGGCAGACCTGCTGGCTCAAGATGCGATGTGTGGTTCAGTATGTACATGGTGAGTAAGTGGGTGATTCCCGTGATAGGGACAGATGTGGAGCCTGCAAAAAAGTGATTGGAAACAACGCCCATGGAACCTGCAATAAACCATCTGCTTAAGCCTGTTACCTGCAAGGGAAGGGATGTGCTGCAGCCCTGCATATGCAGGCAGTTTGTGTAGATCTGTGGAGAATTTAAGTAGGGGCTGTCACATGCCTGAGTATGCCGGATGTACAGAACAGGGCTCTGTAGGGCACGGAGAAGAAATAACATCTTGCATAACCTGTGGAAAGGGTATGCAAGTGTCACTTGGCCCGAGTTAGAATTAGGAAGAAAAGACAGGAAGGACACCTAACCTTAGAATCCAGAGAGAAAAATAGAAGGCACACGGGTGCAAAAGCAAATGTAATTATGAGAGATGATGAAAGATTGAAAGGGAGTTTTCTGAGCTACCTACCTGGGTTCATTCTTAAGGACCACATTTTAAGTTAAAAAAAAAAAAAAAAAAAAAAAAGAAAAGCTCATTGCTTAGTTCCTTTTTGGCAGAACTTAGCTGTGAAAAGAGACTTTGCAGTCAGGAATGCTAAGAAGGAAGCTGTAGGGGGTATGATTTTGAATACTTTGAATTTCTAGCTTATCTCTGCTGGAGCCCCGCTTCTGGGGCTGGTTCCATGGGGATGATGCCTTACTGGCACTATAGGCAGGAGCACTCTCCCCATAGTCAGGGAAGGCTGAACATGAATAGTTTGTAACTGGCCAATGCTGGAGGTCCTTAAGGCAGTGCGTGGATGAAAGTAGAGAGCTCTGTGTCCCATAGGGGCCACACTGGCAGTCCTTTTCTTTCTCTCCATCTACCCTGGGGCGGCCATGTGACAGTCTCCAGCAGCAGAGATGGAGAGGGGAGTCTGACTGCTCCTACCTGGCTTCTGCAGGTCCTCCATGCCCAAAGTTTCTCATTTGTTCTGGGCCTACTATCCCATGATCTGAAAAATTTCCTCTGACCCTTAGAACTGATACGACCCAGATGCAGCAGTCCACATTCAATCTCTGTCCCCTTTCTGCTCTGACCTTGAATGTGAATGCTTAGACCAACCATGGTTTTCTGTGTGTCCTCTGCACTTATGATATTGAACATGAACTACAGGAAGAGGGTGCACTAACCCCTTCATCCCGGTGGGGTCTCCCAACTTTACTTTTTCCTTGGTCAAGCCCATAGATTGTTCTTTTCATTTCAAGAAGACAGTAGCGTGTGACCAGTGTCATAGTATGCATGACAGTAATTTTGAATATAATTTAGGAAAACTGCCAGCTTTGTGTAATAGTGACGTATTCTAAGCTAGAGAGCTGGTCAACTTTCCTTGCTATAACAAATGCCTGAGGTAATCAGTTTTAAAATGAGGAAACATTTATTTTGGCTCATGGTTTCAGAGGTGGTTGGTTGACCCTTGGTTACATAGTGTATCATGTTAGGAGTGCATGATGGAGGAGGACTTTACCTCATGGCAGCTGGGCAGCAAAAAGAGAGCAAGGTAATGGGGTCCCAATATCCTCTTTAAGAGCACCATCCCAGTGACCTAACCTCCTTCCTGTAGGGTGCGGCAGAATAACCGGGGGGTGATGAACAACTTGTGTAGATTGATACAGCAGGAGTGGGAGCCGTTTATCGTAGGACAGGAGGAGTATATATACATTCCACACAGCTTATCTTAATTAGCATAAACTAGATACAGCAGTCAACCAATAAGGAATCTCCACACTTACTGGCTCGATGGCATTACTTCACAAACCACTCCCTCTGGGAAAATGCCAGGCGCCATCCTGACTTGTTCACAGACCCTAACACCAACCATCAACACATGGACCTTGGAGACAGTCAAGAGCCAAACTACAGCAGATAGTAAGAATTTAAATATTTCTAACTTCTTTTCTAATGAGCCTTAACTAGAAATGTGTATAGGTCAGATTTATGAACCAGGAAGAATGTCCTTACCTGACAGAATGTCCCAGCCTCCAGAACTGTGAGAAGTGAATATCATTAAATCCTCCTAGTCTATCACAATCTGCTGTAGCTGCCTAAAGTAAAAGACATAGCAGGTGTAGATTGCTTTGCACATTGATCACCTGCATGGGGTTGCTATACAGTGTAAGGCTGCACTGTACTATGCTTTTACAACGGTAAATGGGGAGGAGAGACAGAGCATCAGAGGAGAGTATGATGTGTTCATAGAACTATTGGTTGTATGTATGGAAAGTAGACTATGTAGGCAGTTAAGAAATAAATAGCCATGTTGATATGTTGCTTACACAGGTAAAAATGATAGTGACTAGTGAAGAGATAGATTGTGAATTTCAAGCCTATGATAAATATCTAGTGTTCTTGAGCTGCAGGTCCATAAAAATTTTGATAATGGCAGAGTATTAAGAATGAAGATGGAAAGGAAAGGCATAAATGAGTCAAATTTTAAGAATATGTGTGAAAATTTACTCCTGCAATTTCGTGGAGCCCAAACATGGGCCTGAAGTCAGTTTCAAAATGGGAAACACAGTGCCACAGAATGAGGACATATAAAACCCTGAAGGCAGAGTTTCAGGAGAAAGAATGAGGCAACATTCAACTGGAAAATGAGTAGAGAAAGTTGAGAGCAAAATGAAACAATGGGCTTACCTGGAAAATTTTCTTTGCGGAACAGAGCCCAACTCATGGAATGATTTAAATATCTGAAGTATTCAGATATAATAGTGCAATAACAACTTTTATTGTTTTTATAAAATTGGATTTTCAGTTAAATGGAGCTGGACTAAATCTAATGTGTTTACCTTGTCCAAGTTTGATAATCTGGTGTTTTCTTAAGCTATGAGTGAGTGTGCACATGGACATTTCTGTATATCTCTCTATCTCTGTTGCTATCTATACCTCTGTCCATCATTTGTGCTTCTTTTTGTGTCACTATAAATGGTATGGAAGAGTAGAAGAGTATTTCAGTTTTCTGAATTCATAATTAATAACCCAGAGAAGAAAATATTTAAGTTAAAAATCATTACCCCCAAACATTGGTGAGTGTGGATTTCTAAAAAGAAGATGCTGTAAGCTTATTTGAACTAAGAATATGAAAACAAAAGAATATTGAAGATAGGCTGTCAAGAAGTTTTAAACATGTAAGATTACCAGTGGGAACTAGGAATATAATTTAGATCAGTTAAACCTGAGTAATCTCTTAGTTGAGGTCAAGGCAATAAATGAGGGGAAGAGACTTCCATGCCCCAAGGGAATAAATGGGAAAAAAAAAATCAAAGCACGGTTTGCATGTATCTCTTCCTTAGCCTTGGTATTCAACATGTCTTCAAGGAAGCAGCATGAGAGTCACCATAACTCTGGTTAGAAATGCAGAACCCAAGTTGCCTACTCCCAACATCACTAAATTAGAGTCTGTAGTTTCCAAGATCACAGGGTGATTTGAGAGCATATTAAAGTTCGAGAAATACTTTTCTAGGGGTACTATGTAGCAGTTAGTTGGCTGGGTAAATTTTTTGGAGAGTATTGAAATCTTCAAGATTAAAGAGGAAATGAGTAGTGAGAAAATTATATAATGCAGATGTAAGTTCTAAACAAAGGGTTGCCTAGAACTGAGGCTATGTACTCTCTGTATTGAGTGTTTTAGAAATAAAGTTTAGGCAATTAATGGGCTGTCCAATGCAGCAAAAGAGGAACTTAGACTAATAGTTAAAAAGAAGAATTTGGGCACGCGCGCGCACACACACACACACACACACACACACACAGTTATTAAGAAAATGTATACCTAAACAAAACTGAAGAGTGTCAAAGTTATGAAATTTTTTATTTAAAAGACTGAAAGAAAATTTGTGTGTCCACACATAATTGTAACATAATAAAAAAATGGTGTTTGGTTTATTTTAGAACACTTTAGCAAAGCAGGGGTCTCTGAAGAGCCATGTACAGCTTGCTCATTTTGAATTTCTGGGTTTGTTACAAATGAATATGTAAAGTCCTTGAGGTAAGAGGTGGACCTCTGGGAACAGATGGTGCAGAATCACCAATAAGAGCCAAGTCTGAGACATCTGTCTCGCTAAGTCACTGTCACCATTCTTCAGTTCTGGGTTTCAGAATTTGCCAACCTCACAGGCCCTGTGTGCAGAGGAAGCTGCAAACCCAGCTCCTTGCAGAGGTGAGGGTAGCCATTCCAGGAGATCCTTTTAAAAATCCTCAATCAGAGGTCCCACTATTCCTGATGCCCTGAAAGATTGACTTAAATGGAACCGTTTTCTCTGCTTGCCAAAGATCTGGTGACAGAGAAGCTCCAGTCATTGCATTCTACAGTTTATGTAGCCCGTCTTGAGCAAGCTCATTTCTGTTTCTTCCCGGTGCATCCTCCACCTGCAGTCCTATAGAAGTTCTTTCTTGCCTGTGCTTGGTGAAATCCTGCAAAATCCTTTTGTTTCTGTGAGATTCAACACAGTCAACTCCTCTGTGAACAGTTTCTCGACTCTCCCTTTTGGACAGGCTACCACAACTACCTAGCCTTCCCTCTTTCCTTCCTTTCTTAACAATAGTCTGGTCATTTTTTAAAACATAATACTTCTACTATGAAAGGGATACATATTCAATTTTGAAAAATAGAAATATAAAAAGGTCTTCAGAAGAAAATAAAAGTTATCTACAACCCATTTCTTAAAGTAATCACTACTAATGTTTTATTATAATGTATCTTGTCCTATTTCTATTCTTTTCTCCCTCTTTCCTTCCTCTTTTCTTCCCTCTGGTTGTTCCCTCTCTAGTTATTTTTTTTTTTAATCAAATGTATCATGGTATTATTTACCTTTAAGAAAATATACCTGTTTTAATGTATAGTTTGATCAGTTTTGACAAATATGCACGCCCATATATTTAACACTTCAATCAAGATGGATAATGTCCCACCCCAAAAAATGATGAGCCAGAGGCTCATTTGTGCTTCCAAGAAACAAGCTCTCTCCCAGCTCCCGGCCACAGGTAACCACTAATGTGGTTACCACTTATCACTGGGGATGAGTTTGCCTGTCCTGGGGCTTTGGATAAATGGAATCACTTTTTTGTGCTTGGATTCTTTCAATCAGCATAATATTTTTGAAGTAGATCCATGTTTCTGCTGATGTCAGTAGTTTGTTCCTTTCTCTTCTTAAGAATTTTATTTTCACAAATATTTGCTTGCATTCATATTTTATTGCTACTATTGCCAGAATTCATTTTCAAATTTTTATCCTCAGTATTTTTTAAAATGTCTTTTATTAGCAAACTGTGCATATGTGTCTGTTGCTGGGGACTGAACCTCGGTCCTTGTGCATACAGGCAACTGCACTATATTCCTAGCCCAGATGACTTTATTTCTTTAAAACTAGTTTTAGGTTTATAGAAAAGCTAAGTAGAAAATACAGAAAGTCCCCAGATACTGCCTCACCCACTCCCCAACATTTTCCCATATTATTAGCATCTTGCACATTATATTTAGTATCATTGATGAGCAAATTAAAAAAAAAATACTAGACCATTTTAGTCACACATAGTATTGGGTTCATCATGACAAACTCACACACATGGAAATTGATTTTGGTTTACGATCTCCTTTTTTCCCCTCCCCACCCAGTTCTTCCTCTACTCTATTAGACTTCCTTTTGCTCAAGAATTTATTTTTGATTCGTTCTTTTTACTTAAAGGTTAAGTTCCCCATCGTATATTTATATATGCACATAATATGATTTTTAAAAATATTTCATTCTGCATTGCCTCCCCTTTCCCATACCTCCACTCCGCCTCTTGATCCCCTTCTATATTAGTGATCTTCCGTTTATCATTGTTATCCTATTTTTCCCTCCCCCTTTCCTTTATTTTACTTGACCTTCCACATTTGAGAGAAGACATTCGACCTTTGAGTTTCTGAGATAGACTTAATTTACATGGAATGATATTCTCCATTTCCATTCATTTACTGGAAAATGCCATAATTACATTCTTTTTTATAAAATGTAAGTATTTATATATACCACAGTTTCTTCATACATTTATCTATTGATGGGCACCTGTGTTAATACCATAATTTAGCTATTGTGAATTGTGCTGCTATAAACATCGAGGTGGCTATATTGCTATAGTATGACAATTTTTGATCTTTTTGGATACCAAGGAGTGGGATAGCTGGGTCATTTGGTGGTTCCATCTGTAGTTTTTTGAGTACTCTCCATACTATTTTCCAGAGTGGTTGCATTAGTCTGCAGTCCCACTAACAATATACAAGTGTTCACTTTCTCTTAGTCTTGCCAGCATTTATTGTTGTTTGTATTCTTAATCACTGTCATTCTTATTGGAGTAAGATGAATCTTAGTGTAGTTTTGATTTGAGACATTGAACATTTTTTCATGTATTTGTTGGCCATTTGTGTGACTTCTTTTGAGAAGTTTAGTTGTTTTGTCCATTTATTGACTGGATTATTTTGGTATTTTGGTATTTAGTTTTTTGAGTTCTTTATGTATAATGGATATTAGTTTCCTATTGGAAGAGTAGCTAGCCAAGATTTTTTCCAATTCTGTAGGCTGCCTCTTCATGCTTTTAATTATTTCCTTTGTATTTGATGGCATCCCACTTAATGATTTTTGGTTTTATTTGGGATGCTTTGGAGCTCTTGTTAAGGAAGTATATGTCAGCACCTATGGGATGGAGTGTTGACCCTGTGTTTTATTCTAGCAATTGTAGAGTTTCTTGTCTGATTTCCAAGTCTTTGACCCATTTCAATTTGAGTTTTGTGCAGGGTGAGAGATACAGGTCTAGTTTTATTTTTTTTACACATTTTCCCCAACACCATTTGTTATAAAAGGCTGTCTTTCTTCCAAAATACATTTGTGACATCTTTTTTTTTTTTTTTTAAAGTGAGAGAGAGTGAGAAAGAGGGAGAGAGAGAGAGAATTTTAATGTTCATTTTTTAGTATTTGGCGGACACAACATCCCTGTATATGGTGCTGAGGATCGAACCCGGGCCGCACGCATGCCAGGCGAGCGCGCTACCGCCCGAGCCACATCCCCAGCCCCCATTTGTGACATCTTTGTCAGATGACTATAGGTATATGAATTTGTCTCTGTGTGTTTGCTCTGTTCTATTGGTCTTCATGCCTATTTTGATGCCAATAGCATGGCTTTTTTGTTACTATAGCTCTATAGTATAATTTTAGATCAGGTATTGTGATGCCTTCTGCTTCACTTTTCTTGCTTAGTATTGCTTTGGCTATTCTGGGTCTCTTATTCTTCCAGATGAATTTAAGAATTGTTTTTTTATAATTATGTGAAGAATATCATTGGTATTTTGATGGATATTGCATTGAATCTGTATATTGCTTTATGGCCATTTTGACAATATTAATTCTGTCTATACAAAAACAGGGGTTGATTTTACATCTTCTAAGGGCATCTTCAGTTTGTTTCTTTATGTTTCATAATTTTCATTATAGAGCTCTTTTACTACTTTGGTTAGATTAATTTCCACGGTTTTTTTTTTTTTTTTGGTCTTCTAGATAGAGGTTCATGTCATAGGCAAAGAGAGATATTTGTCTTTTTCTTTTCCTATTTGTATCCCTTTGATTATCTTTTCTTGCTTGATCAATCTGGCTCATGTTTTGAGGATTATATTAAATAGAAATGGAGAGAGTGGACACTCTTGTCTTGTTTCTGATTTTAGAGGAAATGCTTTTAGATTTTAGAGGAAATGCTTTTAGTTTCTCTATTCAGTATGATATTGGCTCTGAGTTTGTCATAAATGACCTTTAGAATGTTAAGGTAAGTTTCTTCAATCCCTAGCTTCTCCAATGTTTTTAACATGAATGGGTGCTGGATTTTTATCATAGGCCTTTTCTGTGTCTATTGAGATGATCATGTGATCCTTGTCATTAGTTCTATTTGAGTGGCAAATTACATTTATTGATTTGTGTATGTTGAACTAACATTGCATCCCGGGAATGAAACCCACTGAACATAGTATATTATCTTTTTGGTGTGTTTTTGAATATGGTTTGCTAACATTTCATTAAAGATTTTTGCACCTATGTTCATCTAGGATATTGGTCTGTGGTTTTCTTTCCTTGGTATGTCTTTGTTTGGTTTTGGTCTCAGGGTTATACTGGCTTAATTGAATGTGTTTTTGGAGTGTACCTGCCCTTTCAATTTCATGGAATAATTGGAGAAAGATTGGTGTTAATTCTTCTGTAAGGTTATGGTAGAATTCAGCTGAGAATCTATTTGGTTCCGGGCTTTTCTTTTTTGGAAGGCTTGTCATTGCTGTTTCAATTTCATTACTTGATATTGGTCTATATCTTCCCGATTCAGTTTGGGTAGGTCAGATATGTCAAGAAATTTGTCAATGGCTTCTAGATTCTTCAGTTTATTGAAGTAAAAATTTTCAAAATAGTTTCTGATAATCCTCTGGATTTCTGAAGGATCTGAGAAGGGTCTTTTTTTTTATCTCTGATTTTGTTGATTTGGGTCTTTTTCTTTTGGTTAGCTTGGCTAAATCAATCTAATTTATCTTTTTGAAGAAACCACTTCTTTGTTGAATTGATCCTGTGTATTGTTTTCATATTCTCAATTTCATTGACTTCAACTCTGATCTCAATTTTTCCTGTCTTCTATTGGTTTTAGAATTAGTTTGTTCTTCTTTTTCTAAGGTCTTGAGATGGAGTATAAGCTTATTTATTTGGGATCTCTGTATTTTTTTATACATTTATTTAATTTATTTTTATGGGGTGCTGAGGATTGAACCCAGTGCCTCACATGTGCAAGAATAGTGCTCTACCACTGAGACACAACCATAGCCCCTCTGTATTTTTTAATGTAGGCACTTAGTGCTACAAATTTTCCTCTTAGAATTTCTTTTATACTGTCTGAGATATTTTGATAGGTTGCATTTCTCTTCTCATTCATTTCTAAGAATTTATTCATCTACTATCATTTTTTCTTTGACCTCTTCTTCATTTAAGAGAGTGTTGTTCAATCTACATGTGTTTATATGGTTTCTATTGTTTTTCTTTCTGCTGATTTCTAGTTTCATTTCATTATGATCTGAGAGCATGCATGGAAATATCGTGATTTATTTTTTATTTTTTTATTTTGTATTTGCTAAAATTTGCTTTGTGGCCTTAAATATTGTTGATTTTTTAAAAAGTTCCATATGCTACTGAGAAGAAGGTAAATTCAACTGTTTTGAGGTGAAGTATTCTATAGATATTTGTTAGATTCATTTGACTTATAGTATTATTTCGGTTGGAGATGTCTTTATTGATTTTATGGTTTTATGACCAGGGTTATTATATTGGTGTCTATATGGAATTTAATGTGGAGTTTTTGTCTTGTTTTGTTTTAAATGTAATTGGCTTGTGCTGATATATGATAGTAATGTTTACTATTATAATATATTTTTATTGGATTATTCCCTTTCCCAGTATGTAGTAGCCTTATTTGTATCTTCTAATTAATTATTATTATTATATTTTTTAAGTAACAGGGATTGAATTCAGGGGCACTTGGCCACTGAACCATATCCCCAACCCTATTTTTTATTTTATTTAGAGACAGGGTCTTACCAAGTTGCCTAGTGCCTTGCTATTGCTGAGGCTGGCTTTGAACTCATGATTCTCCTGTGAGCCTCCTGAACCACTGGGATTACAGGCATGTGCCACCATGCCTGACTCTTCTGATTAATTTTTGCTCAAAAATTTTGCTTTGTCAGGTAAAAGGATAGCTTCTCATGTCTGATTTCAGGGGTTGTATGCGAGGAATACTTTCTTCCATCCTTTTACCTTTAGCCTGTGTGTGTGTCTTTGCCTATAAAATGAGTCTCTGATGAACAGCATATAGTTGGATCTTGCTTTTTGATCCTTTCTGGTAATCTGTGTCTTTTAATTGGGACATTGAAACCATTAACATTCAGCATTAGTATGGATATGTGTTTGAGGTTTTATCCCATTTTGATTTTTTGCTAAATTGAACCCTGTCTTGATTCTGATGTTGTGGACTACTCTTCTACTGATCTCCTTCTGTTTGGGAGCTTTGGAAATTGTTTTTTAGTTCCTCTGTGTGAATATTTTTTTGTGCTCATGAGTTCTTTTAGTTTATACTTGTCATGGAAAGATTTTATTTCACCCTTGAATTTGAAACTGAGCTTTGCTGGATATAGTAACCTTGGCTGGTAGCTGTTTTCTTTGAGAGCTTAGAATATCTCATTTCAGACCCTCCTTGATTTTAGGGTCTGTATTGAGAAATCAGCAGTGAGCCTTATTGGTTTGCCTCTAAATGTGACCTGATGCTTCTCTTTTGAAGATTTTAATATTCTTTTCTTATTTTCTATGTTAGATATTTTGATGTGTCTTTGAGAGCTTCTCATTTGAATAAATCTGTTTGGGGTCCTGTGCATCTTCTGTATAGGTCTGTTCCATTTCTGACATGGGAAATATTTTCTGTAACTGTCTCACTGAAAGAGTTCTTTATGCCTTTAGTTTGTATCTCCATTTTCTCTTCTGTCCCAGTGATTCTTCAGTTTGGTCATTAGTTGTCCTAGAGTTCTTGGATAGTTGGATCATGTTCTATAACTTTTCCCTTTACTGCATTTTGTGTACTCAAGATCACACGCCCTGTCTTCATGGCTTCAAGTTCTGTCTTCAAGGGCTAAAGTTCTGTTTTCTATGCAATTTATGTGTTAGTGATGCTTTCAAGTGAATTTTAAATTTGATAACTTCTGTATTTCATTTCTAGGAGTTCTGATTTCTTTTCAATATTTCTATTTATTTATTGAAGTGGCCTTTCTTCTCCTATATTTACTCTAATTGAACTTTTTTTTTTTTCCTTTTTTTGGTACCAGGGATCGAACCCAAGGACTCTCAACCCCTGAGCTACATTGAGACAGGGTCTTATTAAGTTACTTTGAGCCTCACTAAGTTTTTGAGATTGGCCTCAAACCTGCAATCATCCTGCCTCAAACTCCAGAACAATTAGGATTACAGGCATGCACCACCATGCTCAGCAATTCACTGGATGTTTTATTTATTTATTTAATTTAATTTATTTTTTTTAAGCATTTTTAAGTTTATTTCTGTCACTCATGATAGTACAGAATGTTATTCCAGGTTAGTGGGGAAAATCTATATACATGATTCCTCAGGGTCTCAAACTGAGAGGTGCCCTGTGGTCTCCTTGTGTGGCTTCTTCTTCTTCTTTTTTTTTTTTTTTTAGTTCTTTTTTTATTGGTTGTTCAAAACATTACAAAGCTCTTGACATATCATATTTCATACATTAGATTCAAGTGGGTTATGAACTCCTATTTTTACCCCAAATACAGATTGTAGAATCACATCGGTTACACATCCACAATTTTACATAATGCCCTATTAGTAACTGTTGTATTCTGCTCCCTTTCCTATCCTCTACTATCCCCCCTCCCCTCCCCTCCCATCTCCTCTCTCTACCCCATCTACTGTAATTCATTTCTCTCCTTGTTTTTTTCCCATTCCCCTCACAACCTCTTATATGTAATTTTGTATAACAATGAGGGTCTCCTTCCATTTCCATGC
This sequence comes from Callospermophilus lateralis, assembly GCF_048772815.1. Taxonomy (NCBI): domain Eukaryota; kingdom Metazoa; phylum Chordata; class Mammalia; order Rodentia; family Sciuridae; genus Callospermophilus; species Callospermophilus lateralis. Next base: position 53,359,987 of record NC_135317.1, on the reverse strand, counting down.
AATTTCCCTTTTCTCTCCCTTTCCCTCCTACCTCATGTCTCTGTTTAATGTTAATCTTTTCCTCCTGCTCTTCCTCCCTGCTCTGTTCTTAGTTGCTCTCATTATATCAAAGAAGACATTTGGTATTTGTTTTTTAGGGATTGGCTAGCTTCACTTAGCATAATCTGCTCTAATGCCATCCATTTCCCTGCAAATTCCATGATTTTGTCATTTTTTAGTGATGTGTAATACTCCTTTGTGTATAAATGCCACATTTTTTTTATCCATTCATATCTTTCTCTGGGATTTTTATCTACATCACAATCAGTGGGATCCTTTGATGGGAGACGTGAATGGGGGGGTGGATTTTTTTTTTTGCCCATTTTCTCATGTTTTCAGAGATCTTGGACTTTCACATCAATTGAGATGGATTCTCCTTCATCTTTTTTATGCGTGTCCTTTTGTGTGTAATTATCTTATTTGTTCTGGCACTTCTTTCTGCTTTTGATACATGAATAGATATAAAAGGGTAGGACCTGAGGCCCCTCCCTCTTTGATTGTTCTTCCTTGGGTCCTTGTTGTTGATTTGGGACTTTTGTCTCCTGATTTCTTTGAGTTGAAGTAATGTCAGGGCTCAGGTGGGGTTAGATTGTGTGAGGGATGGATTCATTGTTGCTTAGTTGAGATGTGAGTATTTCTCAGGGGCAGAATCTCTACTTGGATATTAAAGTTTCCTATCTCTTCTTGGCCCCTCTTGGAGGGGGAATCCAGGAGTGGCAACAAATGTATACTTTAAGATATATGTCCAGTGTCTACTTCGACATCTAAAACACCAATTGCCTCCTATCTAGGAATGGTGGGCTCAGCATTTAACAATAGTAACAATAATAAAAATCCATAAACTAGCTCAGTTGTTTGACAGAAGTGTCTACTACATTGTCCAGTATATGAATAGTCACACAAACTTGAATGGGGTAGGAATTACATAGTCTAATCATTAGTTTGGGTTTTATCTCTTCCATTTTTTGTATGAAAGGGTAGCTAAATATTGAGTGTCATTAATTTGTGTGTGGGACAAGGTGTGCTGTCTTTTGGTTGATTTTAGTTGAACACCAGAGACTCTACCCTCTGAACTTGTAGTGTCCCTGTAAATACCCAGCATCTCACAGAAGAAAGGACACCAAACAATAGTGACAGCCATGCAAATAATACACAGCATTAAAGTAAATACCCCGTTTTTACTATGGCATCTTCTACATTAATTACCACAAAACCCAGAAAAGGTGGAGTCAGCAATTGTCAACAGTAAAAACAATAACCATGAACTAGATCTGGCTTTAAAGCAAACAGCAGTTGTTAACTATGTCATCCACAGCAATAATGACTGTGTCAGCATTAATGGGCGGGGGTTGGGGGGAAGGAGTTATAAACCAATTAGTTCTGAAAAATGGTAAAAATACAATTAATTAGGAGAAAAAAATGTGCTGAGAAGGTAGAAGATAGTTTTGATTTCAAAAAGTGAACAGAAAGAATGCAGAAGAAATGTACCAGGTGATGGTAATTAGGAAGAAGAGGAAACATAGGAGACGCAAAGTAAAGGAAGAGAGGACAATAGAATTGGACACTAGCCAGAGAAGAAGAGAGAGAAGAAGAGACAAGAGAAGCAAACAAATGAAAACAATACAAAACAAAACAAAAATATACAAACCAAAAAACAGTGATCCTTAAAAGACAAACATAACGATATTTAAAAATGCCAATAATAAGATAAAAAGAAGCAAATAAGAATATGTATATATGTCTCTGAACCAATCAGCACTACAAGAATTGCCCCCCCCCACAGAGATTATTTATGAAAAATGAAGGAAACATCTCCACTGAGGTCGTCACAATAGTGGACCAGAATGGATGGTCACTGTCTGCTCAACTGACTTTTTAATTTCTTCTTGAGCTATGTTCTGAGAGACAGAGTGACGGGGTGGGGTTGTTAACACCTTTCTGTTTTTGCGTTGTTCTCCTCCAGGGGGAGGCCCTAACCTGGGTATCAGGGGCAGCTCCCCACCTCATCCAGGGCTCCAGAGGGGAGGCCCTAACCTGAGTGTCAGGAGCAGCTCCCCATAACATTGCACCCAGGGTAGAGGGGCCTGCCCACTCAAGAAGGGAGGCCACAATAGCTTGGGTGCTGGGGGGGAGCTTTTCATACCACCACACCCAGGGTAGAGGGGACTCCCTCCTGTAGAAGGGAGACCCCTCTAACCTAGGTGTTGTGGGGGACTTTCCATACCACAGGCCCCACATACCTCCCTGCAGGGGGGAGTCCCCTCTAACGGGGAGAGCTGCCAGTTGGAGTGGCCTATGACTGACTGAGATAAGACTCAGCCTCCCTTCTGATCAGTATGAGGTGGGATGGATTAGGAAGTGTTGTCAGAGCTTTGTCCATACAGACCAGACTGGTGTACCCTAAGGGTAAAGCTTCTGCAGAGTTCTATGAGTGCAGTTCCATTAGCTGGGGATTAGGTCTAATCAGGCTTGAGGGGCTTTGTTGGATGGTGTCTGTTTTGGACTGATAAGATGGACACACCCTTAGGGCGTGCCAGTTGCAGATCTCTGATGGGAGTCTGGATCTCAGGAGCCTCCCATGAATTCCACTTGTGGATAAGGGGAGCCAGGTCTACACATACTCAGCTGCCCATGAACACAGCCTTCCCAGGCTTAGTCCCGAGTGCATTCACACCCACCTATTCAGATTCCTGGACCACTTCATCTGGTCACTTGAGCTACCAGACTCAAAGGAGAAGTGAGTTGAGCTCTCCTCTTTTTCAACTTGAATCCCTGGGTAGAGTCTTCTCTGTGCCTGTTTTACTCACATTCTGGTAGGCATACCCTAGGCCACAAAATAGTTACTTTCTAGGATACTGTGGTAATGTTTGCTCTGAATTTTTGGCTCTTGCAACTGCAGCGGCAGCTGCAGTCTGACCACCTCAAGATGGCTTTGCCTAGGCTCTTTGTGGCCAGTTGGGAAACCGCACTTTTCAAGCACCAGAGCAAAGTATAGCCTCTGGATCAGCTAAGTTCAGGCTGCTTCTTTGATCTCAGGTTTTTCCAAATCTGTGTTTCCCTGTGTTCTCCATCCCTCTGGTGAATCAGTGCTGCTATAGCTGCCACTCCCAGCACTAGTGCCACAACCAGCTTAGCTCCATTGTATGCTTTCTTTTTTGTTTGTTGCACTGAAATTCCTGAGTCTCTAAGACACTTTGAAGGTCCAATATTGAATTTAGTGAACTACCTCGCTGAGAAGCAGTACTCCCGCTGCTTGAATCCTGAGCCGTGGATTGATTAGGATTGCAGCTTTCCTCAACTCAACCATGTTTACTTAATGACGAGCAAATATTGATGCAGTATTGTTAGCTAATGTCCATAGTTTGCATTAAGGTTTACTCATACATTCTCTAGGTTTTTGACAAATACATAATGGTATGTATCCATCATTACATTATCATATACAACAATTTCCCTCCTCTGAATATCCCTTCTGTTTCGCTTATTCATCTATCACTCCTCTGAGCCCTGGGTAACCACTGATTGATCATACTGTTTCCTTGTCTCCTTAGTTTTACCTTTACTGGAATGTTTATATGGGGGGAATCCCATTAGTATATAGACTTTTGAGACTTGCTTTTTAACTTAGCAACATGCATTTAAGAAGCATTCATGTGTTTTTGTGGCATGATAACTCATATTTCAGTACTAAATAATATTCCATTTTATGTGTATTATCAGTGAGTTTATCTATTCATCTGTCAAAGGACATTTGGTTGATTCCAAGTTTAAACAAGTGTAAATGAAGCTGTTGTAAATATCAGTGTGCACTTTTTTGTGGGTGTTTTTTTAAACTCATTTGGGCAAATACCAAGAAGTGCAATTGCTAGATCATATTACCATATGTAAGTTTTGTAAGAAACTGCCAAACTGTCCTCCAAAATATTTTTACCATTTTGCATTCCCACCAACAATGAATAAAGATTTCTGTTGCTCATGAGTGTTTAGTATTATCAGTGTTTTTGAATGTTAGTCATCCCAATAGATGTAGAGTGGTATCTCACTGTTCTTTTAATTTTTAGTCCCTGATGGCATATAAGGCCAAACATTTCTTATATGCTTATTTGCTTTCTTTATATCTTCTTTGGTGAAGTGTCTTTTCAGGTCTTTTACCTATTTTTTTTTAATAAGATTATTTGTTTTCTTATTGCTGAGTGTTAAGAGCTTTTTGCCTATTTTGGATTCTAGACCTTCATCAGATGTGTCTTGGAAGTGATTTTCTCCCACTTTCTGACCTGTCTTTTCATTCTCTTGATAGTGTCTCTCATAAAACAGTTTTGAGTTTTAATGAAGTCTATCCTGTTAGTTCTTTCCTTCATGAATTGTGTCTTTTATATTATATTTAAAATGTCATCAGCAAACTGAGGTCACCATTATTTTCTCCTATATTGTCTCATAAGATATTTATGGTTTTGTGTTTAGTTTTTGATCTGTAATCCATTTTGAGTTAATTTTTAGATCTGATCTAAATTCTTAGTTTTTTTACTTTTTAAAATTTTTTAAAATTTCTTTTTATTACTAATAAAAATTACTACATAGTATATTATGATATTAATATACAACATTTTTCTTACAATTCACCCATTGATAAACATTCTCATTTGTTTTTGTCTATTGTGAATACAACATGGTAACTCTTTATGCTAATATGGACATTCATATAGAAGTCTTTGTATGGACATATATTTTTATTTCTCAAAGGTAAAAACTTAGAATGTCTAGCTTATATGATAAGTATTCTTTTATTTTATTAAATTAAAAAGAAACCTGCCAAACTATTTTTCAAGGTGGTTATATCATTTTGAATATTCTACCATTAATGTAGGTAAGTTCTGTCTTCTCCACATCCTTTCCAACTCTTAGTATGTTAAGACTTCATTAATTTTAGACATTCTAATATACATGAGGTTGCCATTCATTGTGGTTTTTAATTTGCATTTGCCTAATGACTAATTGTATTGAACATCATTTTATGTGACTTGATCATTCATGTTTCTATTTTTATCAAGTATGTGTTCAGATCTTTAAAATTTTTTTGGTTTTAATTTTTATTTCTTCTTTTTAGTTATACATGACAGTAGAATGTAGTTTTATATGTGTATACAAGAATGGACTATATTTTACTCTAATTAGGATCCCAGTCTTGTGGATGTACACGATGTTGAGAGTCACTGTTATGTTCATATATGTACATAGGAAAGCTATGTCATATTCATTCCATTGTCTTTCCTTTATCTATTCTCCCTCCTTTCTCTTCGTCTAATCCACTGAACTTCTATTCTTCCCCTCACTTCCTTGTTGTGGGTCAGCAGCCACATATTAGAGAGAACATTCAACATTTATTTTTTGAGATTGGCTTATTTCACTTAACACTCTAGTCTCCAGATCCATCCGTCTACTAGTGTATGTCATAAAGTCATCATTCTTTATGACTAATATTACATTGTGTGTGTGTGTATCTATCACAATTTCTTTATCTATTATCTGTTGATGGGGATCTAGTTTGGTTCAGTAGCTGAGCTATTATGAATTCTGATGCTATAAACATTGACATGGCTATATCACTGTAGTATGCCGATTTAAACTCCTTTGGATATATATCAAGAAGTGGGATAACTGGGTCAAATGGTGGTTCCTTTCCTAGTTTTTTGAGAAATTTCCATACTGCACTAATTTGCAGTCCCATCAACAATGTATGAGTGTACCCATTTCACCACATCATCACCAACATTCATTGTTAATTATATTCTTGATAACTGCCATTCTGGTTGCAGTGAGGTGAAATCTCAATGTAGTTTTAATTTGAATTTCTCTAATTGCTAGAAATGTTGAACATTTTTTTTCCTATATTTGTTGATCATTCGTATTTCTTCTGTAAAATGCCTATTCAGCTCCTTGGCCCACTTATTGATTGGGAAATTTGATTTTTTGATGTTAAATTTTTTGAGTTCTTTATATATCTTCAAGATTAATGCTGTATCTGAGGTGGCAACGATTTTCTCCCATTCTGTAGGCTCTCTGTTCATATTCTTGATTGTTGCCTTTGCTGTGAAAAAGCTTTTTAGTGTGATACCATCCCATTTATTGATTCTTGATTTTATCTCTTGCACTTTAGGAGTCTTATTGAAGAGGTTGGTTCCTAAGCCAATATGATGGGGAATTGGGCCTATATTTTCTTCTAATAAGCACAATTTCTCTGGTCTAATGCCTGGGCCCTTGATCTACTTTTAGTTGAATTTTGTGCAGGGTGAGAGATAGGGGTTAAATTCCACTCTACTACCTGTGGATTTTCAGTTTTCCTATCACTATTTTTTTGAAGAGGCTATCTTTTCTCCAATGTATGTTTTTGGCTCCTTTCTAGTATGAGATAACCGTATTTTTGTGGGGTTGTCTCTGTATTCTGTTCTATTCCATTGGTCTTCATGCCTGTTTGGGTGCCAATACCATGCTATTTTTGTTACTATAACTCTGTAGTATGATTTAAGGCCTGGTGTTGTTGCCTCTACTTCATTTTCATGCTAAGGAAAAGGGCAGGTTTCCTCATTTTCTAATTCATGGCTATTCTGGGCCTCTTTATTTTTCCAAATGAATTTCACAACTTCTTTTTCTATTTCTATGAAGAATGTCATTGGAATTTTAATAGGAATTACATTAAATCTATATAGTGCTTTTGGTAGTATGGGCATTTTGACAATATTAATTCTGCCTGCAAGAACATGAGGGAGATCTTTTAATCTTCTTAGGTCTCCCTCAATTTCTTTCTTTAGTGTTCTGTAGTATTCATGTAGAGGACTTCACTTCTTTTGTTAGATTAATTCCCAATCATGAATGGGATGGTTTTCCTAATTCCTTTTTCTGCAGATTTATCATTGGCGGATAGGAATGCAATTGATTTATTGGTGCTGATCTTATATCCTGCTACTTTGCTGAATTCATTTATGAGTTTTGCAGTCTTCTGGTGGAGTTTTGGGGTCTTCTAAATATAAGATCATGTTGTTGGCAAACAGAGATAGTTTGACCACTTCTTTTCCTATTTGTGTCCCTTTAATTTCTTTGTTTTGAGATAACTATATTTTTGTGGGTTTGTCTCTATATTTTGTTCTATTCCATTGGTCTAATTGCTGTGGCTAGAGTTTCCAGGACTATGTTGAATAGAAGTGGTGAAATAGGGCATTCTTGACTTGTTCCAGTTTTGACAGAGAATGTTTTCATTTTTTTCTCCATTTAGAATGGAGTTTGGAATATATAGCTTTTATAATGTTGGGGTATGTTCCTACTATTCCTAGTTTTTCTAGTGTTTTAAATGTAAATGGATGCCATATTTTGTCAAATGCATTTTCTGCATCTATTGATATAATCACATGATTCTTGTCGTTAAGTCTATTTATGTGGTAAATTCTATTTATTGATTTCCATATGTTGAACTGAAGCAGGTCAGAAATCACCACCCAGCAGAACCCCATACCATAATTAAGCAGAAACCACCACCATATATATGTAAGTTCCTCTTCTTATCAGAGAGTTATTAGAGAGGTTTTTTTTTTTTTTTTTGCATAGAAATTAGCTATCAGCAAAAATCTGCAGAAGGCATTGTAGTTTGTAAGCTTCCTCTTTGTTTTAAAATGCCAGGTTTGCAGGAAAAAAAACTTGTGAAACCCCTGTCTTTGTAGAGGATGTAATGAAACACGCTTGACATATGAACCTTCTAGCCCCCTCCCCCAACTATATAAAGTATAAAGTTCAAAGAATTTCTATACCCATTGTTCAGAGGAAGAATTCTTAGGTGAGAGCCACCTCTGAAACCTGCAGTCAATAAACTTGCTCCTGAAAATTTCTTAGGTGTCCAGCCTCTTCTGTCCCACTTCAAAACTAACCTTGCATCCCTAGGATGAAACCCACTTGGTCATGGCGCATTATCTTTTAAATATGTTTTTGTATGCAAATTGCCAATATTTTATCAAGAATTTTTGCAAGTGTTTATCAAGGACATTGGTCTGAAGTTTTCTTTCCTTTATGTGTCTTTCTCTCATTTTGATAGTAGGATGATACTAGCTTCATAGAATGAGTTTGGAAGTTTCCTTCTTTTCTACTTTATGAAATAATTTGCTGAAGATTGATGTTAGTTCATATTTGAAAATCTGATAGAACTCAGCTGAGAATACATCTGGTCATGGGCTTTTATTTGTTTGTAGGCTTTTGATGGCTTCCTCAATTGCATTACTTGAAATTGATCTGTTTAAATTTTATAGATCCTTCTAATTCAATTTGGGTAGGTCATATATCTCTAGAAATGTGTTGATATCTTCAAGATCTTTTTATTCATTGAAACATAAATTTTCAAAATAGTTCCTGATTATCCTGTTTTAATAGAGTCTGTGGTGATATTTTTTTCATCATGAATTTTAGTAATTTGAGTTTTTTCCTCTTTCTTTGTTTTACTAGGTCAAGGGTTTATCAACTTTGTTTATTTCTTCAAAGAACCAACTTTTTGTTTGGTTGATTTTTTAAAAAAATTTTAAATTTCAATTTCATTGATTTCAGGTCTGATTTTAATTATTTTGTGTCTTCTACAATTTACATGTTAATATGTTCTTTTTGTAGGGCCTTGAGATATAATGTTATTTACTTGTTGTAAATGAATTAGCTCAATGCTATGAACTTTCCTCTTAAACCTCCCTTCAGAGTGTCCCAGAGATTTTAATATGTTATATCATGATTTTTATTAACTATTATATTTTTAATCACCCCTGATTTCTTCTGCTTTCCATTCATCATTCAACAGGGTATTATTTAATCTCCATATGTTAGAGTAGTTTTCATTTACCATCTTATTGTTGATTTCAAATTTCATTCCTTTATGAACTGATAAATTGCAAGGTGGTATGTCTATTTTTTGTATTTACTAAGAGTTTATGGGGCCTAAAGATATGGTCTGTTTTAAAAAATGATCCATGTGCTGCGAGAAGAAAGTGTACTCAGTCATTGATGCAAGACTTATTCTACTATGTCTATTAAGTCTAAATTATTGATTATATTTTTATTTCTATACCTTCTTTATTAAGTATTTGTTTGGAAGATCTGTCAAGTGATGAGAGATGAAAGTTAATATCACCCAGTATTACTGCATTGTGGTCTATTTTATTCTTGAAATTGAAAAAGGTTTGTTTGATGTATGTAGATGCTCCATTGTTCGAAGTATAAATATACATGATTGTGATTTTGTTGTTGTTGGACTCCCTTAAGCAGTATCAAATGACCTTCTGTGTCTCTTCTGATTAACTTTGGCTCAAAGTCTACTTTATCTAATATGGAAAGGGAAACCCTTGTTTGTTTATGAGATCCACGTGAATGATATGTTTTTTCCCATCTTCTCACCTTTAGTCTATGGATGTCTTTGCCTATGAGGTGAGTCTCTTGGAGATACCATATTGTTGGGTTTTGTTTCTTAAACCAATCTACCAGCCTATGCCTTTTGATTGATGAGGTTAAACCACTTACATTTAATGTTATTATTGAAAGATGATTTTTATTCCTTTGAATTCTGATTTATTACTAGTTTTTAATTTGAATTATTTTCTCCTAATTGACTATTCTTTTAGTGTAGTTTCCCCCCTCTGCTGGTTTTTATATTTCATTTCTTCTACATGAAATATTTTATTGAACATGTTTTATAGCACAGGCTTTCTAGTTGTGAATTCTAAACTTTTGTTTATTGTGTGAAATTTTTTTACCACATCTTTAATTCTAAAGCTTAATTTTGCTGGCTATGGTATTCTTGGTTGGCATCCATTTTCTTTCAGAGATTGGTTATATATTAGCAAAAGACCACCTAGCTTTTAGTCCTGGGTTGAGAAATCAGTTGAAATTCAAATTAATTTACCTCTAAATGTGACATGTTGGTTTTTCTCTAGTAGCTTATAATTCTAAACTCATTTTGTATGTTAGGCATTTTTATAACAATGTGCCTTGGTGTGGGTCTATTGTAATTCTGTATATTTGGAATTCTGTATGCCTCCCATATTTGATTTCCATTTCATTCTTAAGGTTCAAGAAATTTTCTGATATTATTTCATTGAAAATATTGTGCATTATTTTAGTACTTCTAGACCTTCATCTGTCCCTATGAATCTTAAATTTGGCCTTTCATGTTATCCCATATTTCCTAAAAAAAAAAAAACAAAAACATCTATTCATGGTCTCTTAACATCTTTTTTTCCATGGTCAACTTTATATTCAAGATTGTATGTTGTTGCCTGAAATTATCTTCTAAGTGGTCTAGTCTGTTGCTGATGCTTTCCATTGAATTTTTAATTTGGCTTATTGATTCTTTCACTCCAAGAATTTCTGTTTGATTCTTTTCCAGAATCTTTTTTTATTGAAGTGATCTCTCACTTCCTGTATTTTCTCTCTGATTTCACTCCATACATTGTGTTTTACCTTGCAGATCAGTTTAACTACGAACTTTCTAAACTTTTTCTCTAGCATTTCTTCTACTGTGGTGTCAATGGATTCTGTTATTGAAGTGTTTTGGTTTGTTTGGGATGGTTGTTCCCTTACTTTTTCAATATTATTTTTGTGTCTACCCATCTATCAGTATGAATGTGAGTCAGCAGAGTTTCTACTGAATGAACTTTTTTTTTTTTAAAGAGAGAGTGAGAGAGGAGAGAGAGAGAGAGAGAGAGAGAGAGAGAGAGAGAGAGAGAGAGAATTTTAATATTTATTTTTTAGTTATCGGCGGACACAACATCCTCGTTTGTACATGGTGCTGAGAATCGAACCCGGGCCGCACGCATGCCAGGCGAGTGCGCTACCACTTGAGCCACATCCCCAGCCCCTACTGAATGAACTTATAGTTTCCCTGAAGGTTTCTAATTCCTCATGATTTAGGATGAAGGCAAATAATAACAACAACCAATGCAAACAACATACAGCATATAACTAAATACTTAATTCCTTTCATGTCATCTACAAGGCTGATTGGCACAATAAACAGATATATGATGAACAGTTTTACAGTAAAAACAATAAGTTTGCAAAAAGAGTTTATAATTCTAAAAGGTGAATGAGGAGTATGCAGAAAAGATGTAAGATATGATAGTTATGAGGTAGGAGGAGAGAAAATAGAAGTAATAAATTATAAGAAGAGTGAAAGTGAGAACAATAGAATTTGTTAATAGAACAAAAGACAATCAAGAGAAACAGACAAGTGAAAACTAATACAAAACAAAACCCAAACATACTAATTGTTTTAGTCAGCTTCTCCGATGCTGCAATTAAAAGATTTGACCAACAAAACTGTAGGGGAGAAAAAGTTTATTTGAGGGCTCACAGTTTCAGAGGCTGAGTATCATGGCAGAAGAGTGTGGTAGAGAGAAGTCGATCACACTGTGACCAGGAAGCAGAGAGAGAGAGCGAGTCCACTTGCCAGATAAAATTTGGATAAAGATATGTATCTGAAGCCACACCCCAATTCCCACCTCCTCTAGCCACACTTTACCCCTTTCTTTCCGTTTCTTCTTGAGGTATATATTGCATACAAAAGTGGTGGCTGCAGTCTGTCAAATCCTTCCTCTTTTTGTGTTCCTGGTCAAGTTGCTAACTGCAGTTCAAAAACTGCTGGCTTCTCTTCTTGGCAGTATGAGGTAGAGCTGATTGGAGAGTCAAGGTGGATTTACTGTAGAGTTCTGTGAGAGGAGTTCTCATAGGCAGAGTTCCTAAAGGTGGGGTTTAGGTCTAGGTAGGCCCCAGGTGCTTTGTTGAGAGACAGGTGGTCTGAAGATTTTATATCAGCATTCCTCTAGAGCCTGGCAGCTGCTGATAGCTCCATTCTGGGAGCTATCCCCAGGAGTCTCCCCTGGGTTTGGCTTATGTGGTAGGGGAGCCAGTCCTTCATCCACTTCACCACTCATGGACCCTGCCCTTCCTGGCCTCCTGGATTGGTCTCCAAGTGCACAATCTCTCAGGACCACTAGATCATATTCTTGGCTGGCCCCAGCTGATCCTGGAAGCTGCCAAAATTAAAGGGTGTGGTGGGGGTGAGGGGAACTCAGGATCTCTCAGATCTCTACAACTTGTATTCCCCTGGGTAAAACACTCTCCACACCTGGTTTTCTCCTGGTTTCCTAGGCACACTCTGAGATGTGTGTCAGGTATTTGCCAGGTCTGTTTTTTGGACCCAGCTTGGATTTCCTAGCTCTGGGATCCTGGATTTGCTCCCACAGCCACTGGCCCCTGTAGCCTTGGGGCAAGATGGCTCCTGCCTGGGCTCTCTGTGGACAACTGGAAGACATGTGCCGTCTTTCTTTCTTGCATGAGGATATAGTGTAGCACACTCTCTGGATCAGTCTGGCAGTATCCTCAGTGTCTGATTTCTGTGTACCAGGACATGAGATGTGCCACCTGCAGTGCAGGCTCCCTTAGTCCTTCTCCCTGCTTTGCCTACGGTGGATCAGCTGTGGCAGTTGCCAGCATCAGTGGTGGGCTTTCTTCTTTATTTTATTGTATGCAACCTTCTAAGTCCCCAAGCTGTTCTGAGAGTTCAGTATTAAATCCCAGTAAAATCCCTGTTTCACCCACCTCCCTGAGGAGCTGTTTATCTGCTTTCTTGGTCTCACGCTACAGAGCAGCTTGGAAAGCCACTTTCTCTACTCCACCGTCCTCCAGGAGACTTTACATTTGTGAGACCTTTTGCACATTTTTTCCAGCACCAGGAATTGCACTCAAAGGCACTTTCCCACTGAGCCACATCCCTAGCTCTTCTTATCTTTTATTTTGAGACAAGATCTCACTGAGTTGCTTAGGGTCTCACTAAGTTGCTGAGGCTTTGAACTTGTGATCCTCCTACCTCAAGTCTCTCAAGTCACAGGGATTACAGATGCGTGCCACTGTGCCAGGCTGTACATTCATTTTCTTAATAGTGTCTTTTGTAGAGCAGACATTTTGTATTTTGATGACATCCAATTTATTATTTTTTTTCTTTTATAGTTAGTGGGGTTTGTATCTTCATGAAGATATCTTTGACTATAACATTATTGCAAAGATTATCTCCAGGTTTTCTTTTTGGAGTTTTAGAACATTGCTCCTAGATTGAGACATATAATTAATTAGCATTTATTCTTGAATGAGATATGAGATAGGGTCAAAGTTCATTTATGTTTTCAATACTGCTATATGTTCCAGCACCACTTTTTGAAAGTGCTACCCATACCCCCATTAAATTTTCTTGGCACTGTTACAAAAAAATTTATTGGCCACATAGGTATTGATCTGTTTCTGGACTCTATATTTTGTTGTATTAATCTAGATGCCCTTCTTATGCCAATAGTATACTTTCCTGATTACTTCTGTTTTTTATAAGTCTTAAAGTCAGATTATATAAGCTTTCTATCAGTGTTCTTCATCTTCAAAGTTAATTTGGGTTTTCTAGATCATTTTCATTTGATAGGTACTGCTGGAATTTCAGTTAGGATTGTGTCAAATCTATAGGTCAATATTGGGAGAACAAATCTTAATAATATCTGTTCCTAGATCTATGAATGTAGTATATTTCCCCATTTATTGAGATCTTCTTTAATTTCTTCCAACAATATTTTTTAGTTTGCATTGAATAGGTTTTATTAAATTAATCCTAAATCACGTAGGTTTGAGTGGTCATGCAAGTTGTAGTTTTAGTTAAATTTGACAGTTGTCATTGCTTGTATATGGTAATATAGTTCATTTTTATATATGAACTCAGCATCCGATGAGGGTCCCTTTATAACTATATTCTTTGAAATGTGCTTTAAAGGACATGTTCTTAATGCATTTTGTGACCCCGATCATATATCTGATAGATTTAGAGACTATTAAAATAGATTCCTTGTAAATTTGTCTACTTTTAAATAGATAAACTTCTTTATTTTCAGTCGGTACTATGCCTGTGAATTTCTTATTTTGTTTGCTGTGCTGCCTATAGTCCCACACCTGAAAATAAATCTTATATGTTTTATCCAGTTTCCTGTTTACAGTGGAAGGTCCAATTTGATACAATAATTCACCAGAGCGCAAAGATGGAATCTTACAAGATTAATTTTAGCAGAGTTTATCTTATCCAAATATCTTTTCATCAAAATCATTAAATTTTTTCATGTAGTTAGAAACATCTTCATAAAAGCTTCCATTTAATGGCTACTTAGTATTCTGTGATAGGAATGTTTTGCAATTTATTCAATTATTCCTTTATTATCAGGTTATTAGTTTACTTTTAGTAAGTATTGCTATTGTAAACCTTTAATGTCAATTTTTGTATTTCTGATATAACAATTTATTCATTGTATTATAATTTTCTTTCATGAAGTTATCCATGAGAACAGTGGATTATAAGCTATTCTAACAGGATCACAGAATATAATAAACACTCACTAGACATAGAACCTGAAACATAATAATCACTCGCTAGATTTCCCAATAGTGCTGGGGCTATAGTTTAGTGGTAGAGCACTTGCCTAGCATTTGCAAGGCCATGGGTTTGATCAGCATGCACACACAAATAATTCCCATAAACAAGTGAGACTTCCTACTCCAAGTAAGTTAGATGACAGTACTGCTGTATGATAGAAGAAACTGAGATATTTAGAGAGGTAGGAGCTAAGGCCAACCAGCTAATTTCTGGCAATGACAGAACTAGGGTCTTAGTCATCTCACTCCTGTTCCTCTGCCAGTTCTGCCAGCTCAGTCTGGATTCTCTGAACCAAGCTAGCCACCTGGAAGTTTGAATTTCTATGTTCCTGTGCTTCATGTTCTTCTCCAAATGGCCACAGAATGCAGCAAGCTTTAGAAGGCCTTCCTACAACATAACTTTCCTCTGGGGATCTGGGGTTAGGGGTCAGACCCTTCTGGAGAGCTCATCAATGGTGATTAATGGAAACACTCTGCCTGCCCTTGAAGATCTTCAGACCCACTCTTCTCTGTCATGTTCCATTTGGCAGTGTGCCCAGATTTTACAGCATTCCATGAGTGTCCCTTTATAACTATATTCTTTGAAAAATGTGCTTTAAAGGACATATTCTTAATGCAGAGCTTTTGCCTAGTAAATGTTTGCAAATTTTATCAGCTGCAGATATCAATAACGGTACCTTTATATTTAAAACTTGTGTTCAGTGCTGCTTTATTCTGTTCACCTTTATAACAGAGGGAACTCAGACCACATCTTCATGCTCCTTTATCTCTTTCAGTAGAACTCTGCACTCAGGGTCCAGTTCATATACTCTTAAAACAAATTATTCCAAGTTGAATTTACACTGCTGTCTCTTTGCTTTGGCCAATCTTAATGTGCCACCTGGGCCGTCGTTTGCTACAGCACCACTCTTTGCTTGGACCAAACCTGATGGCCCACGCTGCCACTTGCAATGCTCTCAACCACCAGAGAATGCAGGACTCGCACTGTTGCTCAGCCTGGGTGCTGTTCGCGCTTTGCAGCTTGGCCTTTGCCATCACTGACACGCCCTTCACTTGAGATCAGCTACTTTTCCCCTCCAGTATGCCATTATGCTCCTCTTGGCCTCACCTGTGTACATAGCTCAGTATTCCAGGGGATAGTAGTACATGCTGTTTGTCCCCATAGGGATGGAGAGATTATACCTTTGTTGTACTTCTTGCTTTTGAGTGGCCTGATGCCACTCAAAAAAGCTGTGCAGAATATAAAACGGCATTTTTTTTTTTATTTTACACATATCCTGATCTTTACATGACATGAGTGTGACCAGTGAGGAACATGGTATTCATAGTACTCAGCTAAGAAGTACCATATAGTACCCAGAACCAATACTTCCTTTCTCTCTTGAACCCAACTGACTGTCCTTCTTGGGGCTTGTCTCACCTTTCTTAGAGTATTTCTTGTGTTGCTTTGTTTTCAAATACCATATCAAATTTCTGTGTCTGCCATGTATAGTAGATAGCTGTGACTTCTTTTTCCCAGGAAGTTCTTTAACCTGCATGTCAATCAATGGAGGAAAATAAATCCACACCAGGGAGGTGGGTTAATAAAGGACAATCAAAGCATCAGAATTTTAGTTTCGGTCCAGCCATTCCTGTCATCTTGTGATATTTAAAGGAAGTATCACCTAGATCCTGGCCATTTCTGGAAGTGTTTTGAACCCTTTAAGGCAAATCTTAGCCCTGTCTGTAATTCAACACCCTTTTAAGAGGAATGTCTCTTTTAATGATCAGAGAATCTCAGTTCTAGAAGGCGACTGATCTTGGGTGTTGATCCTTCCTTATTCTGAGCTGGAATATAGTCATCCTAGAAAGAATAATTGTGATTTCTTTTCCATCCGCCAGCCTTTCAGATACTTGAAGACAGTTCTCATAATCCCCAGGTTCCTTCTTTTTCTTACTAACCCTCTGAGTATTCATAGTACTTAGCTAAGAACTACCATATCGTACCCAGAACCAATACTTCCTTTCACTCTTGAGCTCACTTATTTACTCACAGTTCTGTGGAAGCCCAAGATTAAGGGACCAGAGGGCTGATTTCTTTGGAGGGCTTGGTGGGAAGCATGTGTTCCAGAACTGTCTCTTGGCTTACAAGTGCCCTCTCCCCCGCCTTCACAGAGTGGTATCTGAGCACAAGTTTCCCTGGCATCTTCCTCTTCTTATAAAGACTCCACTAATGACCTCCTTGTAACTTAATCATCTCTTTAAAGACCCTATCTCCAAATATGATCACATTCTGAGGTACTGGGGCTGGACTCCAACACATGAATTTTAGAGGAGGGGCACAATTGAGCTGACAACAGTGTGTTTGGAATCTCCTTATTGATTTCAGTTATCTTAGGGAATAAGGATAGATAATTTTGAACACAGGTTTTGCTTGAAAATTTTTCAGTAGCTAGTTGCATTTTCTTTCAGTGTGGAGTCTTAATTGTTTTCTTAATCTGTGTTCCCCCCCTCCTTTCTAATGTGTGTGCATATATGTATGTGTGCACGTACACATGCATGTATACAAGCATGCACCTCTGTTACTTGGGATAGATTTGCTTCTTGTTTGACACTCAAGGGAAACGGCTGATCTCTCCTTGCATAGTGGCTCAGACTATTCAATTCAACATTCATTTTTTGAGTACTGTGTTTGCCAGCACCATGCTAGACATGAGAGACAGAAGTGCATAAGAAACATTTCCCCTCTGAGCTCATATATCATGGGGGAATTTATATACATAATTATAACACAGTGGGGCAAGTGCAGTGATTGAACAAGGAGCAAACTCCAGAGGTAGTATGAAGAAGGTAGCAACTGACAGAAAGCAGATAGAGATTTCACCCCAAAGATCATTTCAGGTTTGGGTTTTGAAAGATAATTAGGAAAGTGTCTGAGGGATGTGGTGGCAACTATATGATGTGTTTTGTCAATGACAGTACTTATGGATATAAATGAAAGATGAGGCAGAGAAAGGAAGGAGCCAGATCAGGATAGATGCCATGCTTGCACTGGGGGAGTTTCAGCAAAGGAACAGTTTGACCAGTTTCTGTATTTGGAGAATAGATTTTGTGACAAAGTGGAAAAGATACAGAGGAAAGTATCAGGGAGGCCAGTTGAGGCTCGATTGTAATATTTTACATAAGGGATTATGAGACCCTAAATTAAAACCATGATAGTAAAATCGAGGGAAAGGAATATAATTGGAGAATAGTTCAAAAGTAATTTTGGAGGGAGTTGGCAACAGATTGAATAAAGAGAAGTAAAGGGAGGAAGCCAGCTTTCTGATTTGGGTCTTGGCTCTACCAACCAAGGATAGGACATAGAAAGGGAGTAGCTTTGGGGATGAGAGTGAGTACTGTCACACATGTTGACCTTAAGGATCTGCAGGAATCCAGGTGGACATGGCCAGTGACCCTAAAAGTGAGAGTGAGCCTTACATCTCTGATCCTCCGCTCAGCCTTTTCTCCCTGAAGGTGCCAAGTCTGGAAAAGTGTCTCCTTGGAATTAATTCTGCAGTGCCTAAGTGATGAAGCTATTATCACATGGCTTAACAGTCCATTTGGTGCTAGGTTTATTTGTATTTGAAACTCAACAGATTTACAGGTAATTACATTCTACAGAATTATTGTCTTGGGAATTGGAATGTTCTCCAGTAGTTGAAACTCATTTTAAAAAAAACTAAAAAGCACTCATTAGTTTCTAAAGTTGCCTTTAAAATTTTTTTTTTTTACTATTTTAAAGGGATTTTTATCAGCACTTTGATCCAATACTAACTCGTAATAGCTCAGTAAATCCTTTTAATACACACAAGCAACCTTGTATTTTCTTCCCTTGTCTTTCCTAGGAAGATTGTTGACATACTTGCTGGAATCCTAATTACTACAACTAATCTATGGCTTTTAGTAAGTATTTTATGTATATGCTCTACAAGATTATCTTGCCTTTGGGAAGAAAAACTTTTATATGATTTTATCTTTTTTGGTAGACGTCATGCTGTGTTATAGAACATATCTACACTTCTTATTTGGTAGTAATGGAAATACAAGCCAAGTTAGTTTTTTTCTAATAGCATTAACATTGCAACTAGCCTGTCACATTGATCTACCTTTACATTCTTTGTACTTACTGTATATTGTCTCATTTATCTTCATACTATTCCTATGAAGGGACCGAGTGTCATCTCCCTTTGGAAATTGAATTAAAACGGAGCCACTGCTTTTGACTCAAGGACATACAGCAAATGTATATTGAGTCAGAGACCAACTCCAGTTTCTTTTGTCTTCCCAATTCTATTTCTATCTACTTGTTTTAAATTACTCTACCATTTTTGGTTATTTTTAACCCAGAAGAATGATACATTAGTCTTTAAATCTAGATTTGGGAACTCCGACAGCATGGAGACGTGTTGCTAATTGAAATATCTTTTTAGGGTCTGTTATTAAGTATCGCTATATTGCTGAATGCTAACTTGCTATTTTAGGCTTCTATTTGAATATTCTTACTTCTTTATATTCTCTTTTGTCTCATTTCTCTTTCAATCCTCTTCTTCCTATTTTCTCATAAACTCTCAAGATATTTGGAGATACTTCAGAACATAAAATGAAACATTTTCTCTTTTCTTTCAGTTTCTTTTAAAAAACATGTTTAAAAACTCCAGTGATTCTATTCTGTTGTTTAAAACGTAGTCAGATGTAAACTTTTAGCACAGGCACAACTGGATTGTTCATTTGATGGACTGCTTCATAATTTGAAGTTTCCATGTTTGGAACACATGTACTTTATAAAGAAGGAACTGTTATACAAGAAAAGTAAAATGTTTTCTTCCTATCTTATTTATTTTTGATTAACTACATATATATTTGAACTCATACATAAAAACAGAAATTGTAGGTATTAATGGAGTACATATTAATGTGATGTTTTGTTACATGTATAAATGGTGTAATATTGATATCAGGTTAAACATATGCATTTTTTCCAACATTTATCATTTTTTTGTGGTGAAAACTTTCAATAATACTTTTCTCTAGCTTTTTAAAATGTTCAGTACATTATTGTCATCTATAGTCCAACTTACTGCACACTAGAATTTACTCTTATCTAACTATAACTTAATACCCATTGGTCAAGCTTTCCCCATCCAAATAGTTATATGCTTTATTTGAATTGATTTTTGCTAAAAATATTGTTACATATTAAGGCATTTGATGAAATAAAATCACAGATATACTCTATTCAAGCCCAAGAAACTGCTGCATTTAACAGATTAGCACAGTCGGTAGTTGAGAATGTCAGGTACAGAGCATTGTACTCAGGTTCCAGGTTTTCACACCTGAAAGCAGTTCTGTATTTTAATCCCAGTAGCCTTGAATAAGAACTTACTTCTTCACAGCAAGATGTTATCAAACTTTGCCCAGCATTTGGCCATAAAGACACACATGATCAGCTCGTTTTGAGATTTGTCTCCAGACTCATAGGGTTGTAAAGCAGGCTTTACCCTCTGCCCTGTCAGCTCACCTCGGCATTGAACCAGATTGATCCTGGTCACTCAGACACATCCAGAAGCATCCAAGCAAACAAAGTGTGCTCCTTGTGCTCAGCCATTTGAGAATGTCTTTGGAAACCATGAGGTTATTAAGCTCATACATCTTCAGATTATCAAACCTCGTGATTCCACTGAACCCCAAGCAGTTCAGCAGTGAGAAATGAGTGCCAGGTCCATTTTCCATTTTCTGCTCTGTAAACATGTCCAATTTAAGTAAGGACACCTGCCTTTCCATGAAAAAAATCAGCAATACTTTCACTTCTTTTTCTGTGATGTTTAGTTCAATGTGCCTATTTTTGCAACATCCAGGAAAATAAACAATTTTGTGGATTAGTGAAATCCAACAAGTTGGTCTCTCAGAGTCCTTGAATTTCAAAACAAATGATGTGTGACAGCAGTTCAGCAAATGATTTCAACAAGTTTCCCTCACTTCACTGACTTAATTAAAGCAAATTGCTTTCAAAAACTACACAAACTGAGATACCATATTTCACTGCATAATTGTTGCAGATATTATGCCAATTTGTGTTTTTTTTTTTGAAAAAAAAGTGGGGTGCAACTGTTTAGTGAATTACTTTTTAAATTGTGCCAATATGACTTAAAAATCATTTATTACTAATTTGTCTTTGGTGCAAGATAGGATGCACAGAATACTCGTGAACATATGTTAAATTTTAATAGTCAAAATTGATAGACATCATTTCTTTAGGACAGTTTAGTGAACATTTTTCTGGTCTGAAAGAAAAAGTGAACACATTAGTTGTTGATTTGTTTGTTATAGTTAAAATTATTAAACTTGAGAAAATTTACAACAATGTTGCAAAATATGGACTTAAACATTTAATCTTTTGTATTTGAAGATTCTGCACCATTATCATTGGCTTTATTATCTGATGCACCGTTCTCAGCATCACATGTGTAACATCTGTTTACATTAGTAGTACAGCACTCTAAACAAACCAGCTTTCAAAAATATACTGACAATGCATTTGCACTGAGAATTCAAGACTTGTGGCTCACGATGTACGAGAAGACAGATGCACATCCATATGCCTCTGGTGAATACATTGCTGCTCTGTTTGTTTATTTATTGCAGTACTGGGAGTTGAACCCAGGGCTGCTTCACCATTGAGCTATATCTCCACTCTTTTTTACTTCTTATTTTGAGGCAGGGTCTTGCTAGACTCAAACTTGTGATCCTCCTGCCTCAGCCTCCTGTGTAGCTGGGATTACAGGTAGTTTACCATTGTGTCCTGCTGTTTACCTTTTAAACAGTATGACAAACAGAATTATATGGCAATTATGCAATTAAAGGTAATAAACCAACTTTTGACCTGAAAAAATGGTACAGCCATTATGTGGTAGTGACAATTATGTGGTAAATTACGGTAGCTAATAGTAGGAATGTGAAGAAAAAAATCATATTTGGCTTTTCTCCAGCCCATTATGTAACAGACTTGATTGGCTTCAAAGTTCAGAACACATTTTCTTCCAAATGCATGCTGCCACCAAAGAAGTCATAGTTTGTATAAAATGCTATTTTAGAATTCCAGTTGATGTCATTGTTGATTGTGTGGGATATCTAGTGTTTATGGTACTAGATATAAAAGAATGGCTGAACCTGGAACTTCCTGCAAGGTAGGTGATGTACTTTGTACCCATTTTGCTCCAGATTTAGCTTTTTAAGTTCCCGGGTGAGTCTTCTGCCTTGTAGGCAACTGGGATGTGATTGGATCCTCAGAAGCTGCCTAAATCAGCATTTCTTCCTGAAATAATTTCTTGTATTCTGCAACAGAGAAAAAGGACATGGAATGGAGCAGAGGTGGAAGAACTTACTGGTTGAAGAATGGGAACCAAGATGTCCAAAGGATGGGGGGTGTTGATGCATGTGGGATTGGGATATGGCACTTTCTGACCTAGCTCCCCTGGCACTATGGGGTCTAAGAAGATAGAAAGTGGAGATCCAGGCCAGTTCCATCGGGAGGCCTTGAATGAGTTTAGTCCTGTGTCATGATGGCACCTGGACTCCTTGCTGCTTAAAAAACACCATTGGTACAATGATACCATATTGTCATGGACAAGGGGTGATGGTAGAGGAGTCCACTAACTTCAATGAGGAGCAATTGAATTTGGCTCCTGAACTGCAAGCCATGCTAGGGATCTGAGCACAGTTGAGGTGCCCGGACACTGAATGAGAAGGCAGAGGCAGAAAGGGAAGATAGACTACTAACTCAGTGGGTAAATGGAAGCAAGCATGATTTTAAATTGAGAAAATGAAAGAATGTCACCAGTTTCTTTCATACCTAAGTTAGCAAAGCCAGTCATTTTCTAATGAATTATATTTAGCAAGTCAGAAGTTTTACTCTCTTTAATCATTGCCCAAAATATTAATATTGTTATAGTAATAACAATAAACTTTATTATTCAGTACTAATAATTGAGTATTAATTATGTGGCCAGACTCTAATAGATTCTTACAGACATTTTCCTTAGTTCTTATAACTCTGCATGGTAGATCTTACAAGCCTTCTTCTCTGGAAGTTGGCAGTGGGAAAAGGTAACCAACTTACCCAAAGCTGCCAAACTAAATTTTATGTAATGGCCCCAAAATTCTAACCCAGGTTAATCTAGTTCTCTAGTCCCTTCTGGATGTTCTTGGAAGCCTTCTGGTTTGCTTTTTCCATGTTGGAACAATACAGTACCACAAAGGAAAAAGACTTCACATGGGCAGGTCAGAAACCTCAGATAAACTTTATTCTCTATTTATTGTGCAGGTGATTTTGCTTTGAACAAGCAACTGATTTTATGGGTTTTGTTTTCAGCTCTTTGTCTCTGGGCCTACACAGACACCTGTTCTGGTTGTGTATCCATAGTTCACAGTGCTGGCTGGGGACTCACCTGGGTTCATGGATGGCAAGGCATGGGGGTTAAAAAGTTTATTTTTCAAATCCATAGAAGAGACAATTTGATAAAATAATGGGCCCGAATGTGAAAAAGTGAAATTAAAAGACAATATAAGTGGTCAAGAAATACTAGAAATGCTGCTCAAACTCACTAGAGAGTTGGGCCAGGCAAAGTAAAAAAAAAACATTATAATGCTATTTTATGTCTGCTGTTGTATCAAAAGAAAAATGATAATAGTTTCCAGGGTCAGTGAGGAACAAGAACACAGCGCTGTATGGGGGAATGTAGCTTCTCTGGATTCCAGTTCGGCATTATTTACCAAGTTTTTAAATGCCTATATAAGTGATCCCACTTTTAGAAATGAATTTTCAAGAAATAATACTGGTACACACAGGTACCTAATTTTTATTTATTGTGGTATCTTTAAAAATAGTAAAACAAATAAGTTCTATTGTCTCTTTTAATTTTTTGATTTATTTACTTTTTTTGTAGCAATTTAAGAGAAAGTTAACAAACTATACGTTAGGTAAAGCTTTAGTATCTCCAATATGCAAAGAGCTCCAACAAAAATATATAACAAAAACTAAAATGATTTATATCTTACACTTGAATTGAGTTCAGATTCCTTAGAGCCTTAGCTGTCAGACACTGAAAATAAAGTGTTATTTTTTTATTAGGAACCTAGTTGGTTTATGTGGAATAAGTGCCCGAGTCTCTTCAGTTCTTTAAATCTCTCTGAGAGTCTTCAGAGCGTATGGATACTCTAGTAGGATACATGGGATAATAGGAAGGGCAAGAAAAGAATTCCAGCAGATATCTGAGGGAAAATAAGAGGATTCCGTCCTCTCCTGGCTTTTATGTACCCACATAGAAGGAGAAAGTGTAAGAAAAATGGCTCCACAAATGGATGTGGCTGTGGAAACTGAAGCTTCTTGGATTGTAATCCCACCTTCTGACTAGGTTTCTAATCCCAGCTCTTGGGGACAATCAAGGAAGAGTATGGGAAGGGAGTGGGGATTTTTCTTTTCTCTATTTTAAAACAGAACAAAATGTTTGGTTAGAAGTGATGGTAGAAGAGCCATATTTGGGAAACTTCTGCTTTGTACCTTGAAAATTTTCCAATTTCATTCATTAATGAGCATGTATGTAGCTTTATCGTCAGGATAAAAAGTTGATATTAAAGTTAAATGATGTTTTTATTTAAAAGCATATTTCATGCTTTGAAAGAGTGATTTTCAGACATTATAATAAACTTGAATTTCTATGATTAAAAAAATATGAAGATACTTTCAAAAAAGAAAAAAAATAGTAAACAAACAATCCAAATGTTCATTTCTAGGGAGTTAGGAATGGTGGTTAACAACAAAAACTGGAACCACATCACAATGCTACCTATTAGCTCTATGATCTTGAGGAAGTTTTTTATCATCTCTGTGACTCAGTTTTCTCTTCTCTTAAGGGGATAATTAAGAGTCCCTCCCTTACAGGATTGTTGTAATGATGAGTGAAGAGATGTGAAGCACTTGGAGGCTGACCCACAGTAAACATCATGGAAGTGCAGTTATCCCCTATCTTGACTTTGTTTTCTGTGGTTTCAGTTACCTGTGGTTTACTGCAGTCAGAAAATGGGTTAAATGGGAACTTCTATGAATAAACAAGTTCACAAGCTTAAAATAACTTTTACAATAGTATTTTGTTATAACTGTTCTATTTTACTATTGTTAAACTCAAGCCATGCCTAATTCATAAGTCAAACTTTATCGTGTGTGTTTGTGCATGATAGGAAAAAATAGTATCTATTCAGATTTGGTTCTACTGGTGGTTTTAGGCATTCACTGGGTCCTTGGAACATATCCCTTGTAGATAAGAGGGGACACCTGTATTATTAGAAATATTGTGTGAAATACTACCTTAATCAGCAGTCACTATAATGAAATAGCAGACTCAGGCTATTTAGGAAGTAAAGAGATGCTTATTTAGCTCACAGTTTGGGAGGTTCAAAGCCCAAGACTGGACAGTGCCATTTGTTTGGCCTCTGGGAGGTGGCAAATGTTGGTACCTTATGGTAGGAGCACATGCCAGAGCCAATAGTTGTATCTTGAACTGGAGCAGAGAGAGAACACAGGCCTGGTGCCCCAGCGCCTCCCCCCAGGCATACCACAGTGACCTCCCAAAGGTCCTAGACTTAAAGGTTTGTAGCATCTTTAACGGTCCCTATACTGCCATGATGGGGACCAAGCCTTCAATTACAAAGGACCCTTGGGGCATACTCACACAATTAAATGACATCTAAACCATAGCAAATACCATTCAGTAACTAAAGAGACACTCACGTGGACTATTCCATCATAAAAATGTTAATGAATAGAAATTTTTTTCAGAATACTGTGAATGGTAAAATTTTGAAAATCATATTTTTAATGGTCTGTGAATATATGCAGAAAACTTCACAGTGATTAAAAGTATAAGTTATTTAAGTAATCTGAGAAATGGGACAACATGGGTGTCACTTCTTATATGCCTGCCAATTACTTGGATTTTGTTTGCCATTAAGTATGTGCTTGTAATTTACCCATCCATCCAGCATCTTATAAACACATCACATACAGCATGTTGGATGTTAATCTAATCATGATAGTGGAAAGGCTATCTGGTAGTCTCCAGCATAGCTTAAAAATGGATGTCTTCAAAATTTAGTTAGTTCAGAGCCCACAGCAAATGTGTAAAATCAATAGATTGCTATGAAAACTCTATCATTTGGGGACTTGAGCTGTTTTGGAACTCAAAATTTTCTGGCTAAGTTAAAAGACCTTGTTGTGAAAATAACAGATTTTCATTTCCTCTCTAATTTTATAACTCTTGGCAATACAACCTTTGTTTTGCCGATAAATGTTTGAAAAATAAATGAGTGTATACACATTGAGTTTTTAACCACGGAACCACATCCTCAGCCCTTTCTATTTATTTCTATTTATTTTTTATATTTTCCAAAATAAATGTGCACTTTTTATGCTGCGTAGAGATTGCAGGGATTTGTGACACTGGGGAAGGGGCTCTCTGGACAGCATGGGGGGAGGGGCTTCCTTAGCGCGCCAAATTTAAGCAGGATCCTCAAAGTCACAGATAATACTGCTTGCAACAGGGGAAGGCATTTTGACCTGATGCTTGGGAGCCCCTGTACAGAACAGCAACACCCATACAAGCGCACCACCTGCTGGGCCCTGGTGGTAATTTCAACTTGGATTGTCAGCGGGAGTGAATGAAGAAAATCCTGTTTCTGTACTCACAATTCTGAAAGTTCCTACTCCAATGACAAGAGGTGGATAGGGCAGTTGCCAAATGGCTCTATTTGGTCAAGAAAGTAGATTGTTATGGAATTCTAAGAACATTACTTTTATTCTTTTTGGAAGAACAGAAGGATTTTTTTTTTTTTTTTTTGCTATAAAAGCCAGAGGTTTTTTTTCTTATTTGTCTTTCAAATTTTGAGAAATTGAGGCAATACCAAAAAATTGCAGAAAATACTATAACCACCACGTTCACTATAATCAACAAATGATAAAATTTTGTAATCCTGAATATACTTCATCCTTTTTAACTAGAAGGAACAAAACATTCCAGATAAAGATGAAATCCCTTTAAAACTTTATTTTATTTAAAAACTTTGATTTTTCACTAATATGATAAATGTATATCTTTATGAGTATAGTATGATGTTTTGATATATATATTTGCATTTTGGAATGATTAAATCAAGCTACTTAACACACCCAATGCCTCACATACTTATTTCTTTGTGGTGAAAGCATTTACAATCTATTTTCCCAATTTTGAAATTGTAATGATTATTAATTACAATCACTGTGCTGTGCAATAGGTTTTTAAAACTTATTTCCCCTAATTGAAACTTTGTATCTTTTGAATTGCATCTACATATTACTCAATTCCTTCCCATCTCTAAGCTCCTGAAGCCACTACTCGACTCTCTCCTTCTGAGTTTGATTTTTTTAGATTTCCCATATGAGTGACATCATGCAGTATTTGTCTTTCTGTGCCTGTCTTATTTCATTTAGCATACTGTCCTCTGGGTTCTTCCAGGTTGCCTTGAGTGATAGAATCTCCTTCCTTTTTTAGGGCTGAATTATATTCCATTGTGTAAATATTCAAGTTTTCTTTATCCATCAGATGAAGTCCTTTTGAACCTATCTCTCATCTCATGCCTTGTCCTAATTTTGGGGAAATAACTATTATTAATTTGGTAAGAATATTTACAGTCCATTTTAAAAAATATTTTGAAGTTCAATAAATAGTTCTGAATGCCTCCTATAAGGCAGGTAGAACACTGCCCAGCTAAGATACATCAGAGAAAAGAAAACATACAAAAGTGTTTCTAATTATGAAACTTACACACTAGCAAAGAGAGACAATAATATGCTTTGCAATGATATATTAGAAGAGAAGAGTGCAATGGGAAAAAATTAAAATTAGTTCAGAATAAGGGGGATCAGAGTTATTTTTTGGTGTGGGCAGTTTTTTTGTATAAAAATGGGTGATCAGGCGAAGGCTTTTTGACAAGGTGAGATATGAGCAAAGAGTTAAAGGAGATAAAGAATTAGCAAAGTGGTTTTTAAGAGGACAAGCTTCTAAGACTAGATGAGATGTGCTCGGCATTTCAGATAGCAGAGAGACTGCGTTAGGGGAACAAGAGGAAGAATAAAAGAAGTTATTGAAGAGGGCATGAGTTAGTGGTGGGTCACAGGAGACTGGATCCTGCAGAACCTTCTGGACCATTGTTAAAACTTCAACTCTTACCCTGGGAAAATTGGGGAACCATTGCAGGGTTTCAAGTCGGTACATGAGCTGATGACTGGATGCTGTGTTGAGAATCAGCTGTAGGGAGTCAGCAGTAGAATAAGGAAGAACGACTGGAGTCTACTATAATCATCCAAAAAGGACGTGATGCTTGCCCTGGCCCAAGTGGAAAAGGGCAAAGGTGAGACATCGTCTGATTCTGGCTGTATTCTGAAAGTAAAGTCAGAATGAATTTCTGACAGATGAAACTTAGAGCATCCGAGAAAGGGGTCCATGAAGAGACTATGATGAAAATGATGATGAGGAGGAGGAGGATTGTTGTTCTTGTCATTATTGAGGTGAAATTCACATGAAAGGAGCCATTTGAAGTATACAATTCAGCGACATCTAGTACATTCACAGTGACGCGTGGCCACATCACCTCTTGTCAAGCTGGTGTTAGTCAGATTTCTGTCACTGTGACAAACACTTGAGATGAACAACTTGAAAGGAGGAAAGATGCATTTTGGCTCAGTGTCAGAGGTTTCAATGCCAGGTCACTGACGCCTGTCGCCTTGGGTCTGTGGTGAGGCAGAACCTCATGGCCAGAATGTATGGCAGAGGAGCTGCTCACCTCATGCTGGCCAGGAAGCAGAGAGAAGGAGCCAGGGTCCCGATATTCCCTTCAAGGGTACATCCCCAATGACCTAACTTCCTTCCGTTAGGCCCTACCTGCGAATAGGACCACCACCTCCCATAGTACTATAGGCTGGTGACCACACCTTTAGCACAACGAGGGCCTTGGGGGATAATTATCCAGACATCAACATAGTTCCAAAACCTTGTCATTGTTCCAAAAGGAAACCCAGACTCATTAAGTGATCACTCCCTGTTGTATCATTTCCCCAGTGTCTCATAACCACTAATCTACTTTCTGATATTATGGATTTATCTCTTGTGGATATTTCACGAGTATGGACTCAGTCAATAGGTGATCTTTTGTGTCTGATTTCTTTCACTTAGCATCTGTATTGAAGCATGTATTAGAACTTCATTCCTTTTTATGGCCAAAAAAATATAATAATAATAATAATACCTTTTCTTATGAATAGATGGGACATTTTGTTTCATCCATTCATGGATATTTGGGTTGGTGCCCCCTTTGGCTATTGTGGTAGTATTGTGAACATTGACATTCAAGTATTTGTTTGCATACTGATTTTCAGTTCTTTTAAATATATACCTATCAGTGGAATCACTTGGTCATATAGTAATTCTGTGTTTAACTTTTTGAGGAACTGCCAAACTGTTTTCTGCAGTGGACAAACAATTTTACATATGTACTAGCAGTGTATGGAGGGTCCAGTTTCTTACATCATTGACCACACTTGATATTTTCCATTATGCTTTTAAGTTTTTATTTTAGCCAATTCTAGTGGGTGTGATTTCAAAGCGTTTGGCTTGCAACAATCGAGTTTCTGTAACAGACAAGAAAAGCTATGGGTAAAGTAGGGTAGAATGGGATGATCAGTGTCCAGTTTTGGTCTGGATGGATTTGAGATACCTCCTCCTCATACCCAGAGAGCATTGTTGAATAGACATTGGAGAGATGAGTCTGGAGTCGGGAGGTTTGGGCTGGAGGTCCAATTTGGGAGTCACTGGCATTTAGTTGCAATTTAAATCCGTGGAACTAGAGTATACGTACAAAAGAAAACTAAGGATTGAGCCCAAAGGCAACCCAAATTTAAGAGGTTAGGTAAATGAAGTAATGTCCTATAAAGTGGACCACAAAGAGCTATCCAGCGAGGAAGACAGAAAAACAAGCTGATGTACTGAAAGGCCAAGGGGAACAAGGACTTCCTAGAGGAGGAATCCTCCACTATGTGAAAGGCTCTCAAAGACTAAATGCTGTTGGCCATTAGACCTGGCAGGGGCAGGGTGTGGGCAGCCTTAAGGAGGGCAGTGTCTATGGGGAATGACAGGGAGTGGAGTCACCAGAGTGAACAATTTCCAGATTTTGTTACAGAGAGAGGTGAAGAAATGAGACTGTGGCCACTGGGAAAAATAACATGGGAAGGCCTCTTTTTATTTTTTATTATTCTTTAAAATATTTTTTTAGTTGTAGATGGACACAATATCTTTATTTATTTATTTTTATGTGGTGCTGAGGATCAAACCTAGTGCCCCACGTATGCAAGGCAAGCGCTCTACCACTGAGCTCCAGCCCTTCTTTTTATTTTTTAATGTGGGAGAAATAGTTGTATTTTATATGCTGACAAGAGTGATTCAGTGTAGAGCAAAAAATTACACATGTGTATATATACTGTGCACACATTCATACACACACACCTGTGGAAGAGGGGATAATTACTGAAGAGATGTCCTGGAGGAGTCAGGAGGGAGGGGATGGGGTGCAATGTACAAGTCACTTGCCTTGTACAGGGAGCATGACTGGGGTCAGCCCTGGTATGATGGAAAGGGCAAGCCCAGGAGATTCAGGTGCTGGCAGGCAGGAGGATAAGGCAGTGGGGTCTGTGGAAGTGAAGGAAGAAAAAGGCCATTAGCTGAGAGTGAGGCTGAAGGAGGAGGTGTTGGAAGTCTGGGAGAGGTGAGGGAATGTGGAAAAGCCCTTGGGAAGACGGGATGGTGGGTGGAGTAGATGTTGAAGCACGAGGGGTCCCCTTGTGATGCAGGCATGAAGTTTATTTCCTCCAGCCAGGCCTCACTGTGTAGGTGGGGTGGTGAAGAGTTGGAGATGTCAAGGGCTGGAGGACAGGGAGGTACTTCAGAGCTGGAAGAGGACAAGGGAGTAGAGGGCATATGCAAGAGAAATTGTACCTGTGGGTTTTGATTTCTGTGTGTGTATGTGTGCGCATGTGTGTGCGCACATGCACTCATGCACTAAGGATTGAAACCAGGTCCTCACATGCTAAGCATGTACTCTGCCATTTAGCTGCACCCCCAGCTCTGGTTTTAATTTGATGATGAATAAGAAGGAAAGAAATAACAAGGGTTAAATACTGGTGTACCATGACCAATAGACTGCAAAACCTAAGAGGGGCAAATTACACACACACACACACACACACACATTTTATATATATATATATATATATATATATATATATTTGAAGGGAAGTTACAAGAGAAAGGAGAGAGAAGATGGAAGCTTGTGGGCAGAGTGGGTGGGGTGTGTGGAATTGAGGTTATGTGGAGAGTCTGTGGCACCAGAGACAGGCATCCTGAGACAGGATGGTGGATGAGATTATGGAGAGGGGTGATTCAAGAAACTGAGACACTAGTGTGTTGGAAGTGTCAGCTACGTATATGTCGAAATGTTGAGGATTAAGACACAAGCGGTATTGGAAACAGTGAAAATGAGGAAAAAGGAACTGAGCTGGGGTCAGGAGATACTGACACGGAGGAGCATTGGGTGATTCCCCTGATGACAGCAGACTCAGAATTGAGTCTTGGGAAAAGGACTGGAGAATGAGTGGTCTGAGAGTGTAGTGAGGAGCAGGGAGGACATCTGTGGGGACCGCCTCACCCAGCCATAAGAGATCAAAGGGAGGAAAAACAGCTTCCCCTCAAGAGGGCTGCAGGGAACACAGGGGGTACCTGAGGAGGGTCAATTGGAGCAAGAGGTAGAGAAGGGTGAGGAATAGACTCTAATGCACAAATTGTAGTATTGTTATGTGTGTGTAATGAACTTTAAAAAGATAAGCAAAGTCGTATTTAAAATCAGATTCTTCTCCCACAATTGCAATTCTCTTCCTAAACATATGGCTGGTGACTCAGAGAATCAATTGCAGCACACTATGATACAGCTCCACCAGAGCCCAAGCACATGAAAAGCTTCTAGAACCTGTTGAATAAATCAATATAAACATCACTATGTCAGGTTAAGATGGATATGGTAGAGGCTTAGAATTCTGAAGGAAATGTTCTGCTCTCTTTGATGGTTCTGTTGTTCCCCCTAACAGATATTTAGTACGGAGTACCTACTACATGCTGGTATTGAACAGGACAGATGAGTTTATGGAGCTTAAATTTACATGAGTAAGATTCGTGGGCATGAGAATAGATTTTTTTTTAATGAAGAGATTTGTGTGTGATTGTGATGTTTTTGTATTAGGGTCCCAAATATTACTGGAAATCTTATTTTTCTTTATGCACAACTAGACCTTTTCTCAACTCGTAACACTTGAGGAGGGTGTGTGTGTGTGTGTGTATGTATTTGAGAGAGAGAGAGAAAGAATATGAATGGAGGAACAGGGGAAAAAAACTTTTCCCACTAACTTCGAAAGACTAGAATACTGACTACAGAATTACTGAAGATTATGAAGTTCAACCTTTTTATTTTCAATGCACTAATCCAATTTCTTCAGTAGACCAGAGAGTACTGTTTGGATAAGTGGTAATGCAATTTAATTATTTAAAGAAATAGGGATAATAATGAGCAAGAGTATTTTTGGTTATCTCTAATGTTGTTTTATTAAGGGCATTTTCTTATTGCAAAGCTAGGGACTTTATGTTTTCCCCCCTATTCAAATGCATATACAAGAGAAGTTAGGAAATCATGTTAATTTGGTGACTGGTGGGGGATTTGGATAAACTAAAGGGCTCTTGTTCCTTCTGAAGGGACAAGAACTCCTCGGCTCCAGGTCTGGGTTCTAGTGTGGGAGTACAATCCCAGAGGGCCAACTCTTCCAATTTTTTCTAAGCAGAAACCTAGATTTTAACGAGGTTCCAATATTTTAATTCTACCATTTTACAACACAGCAAAAGCCAAATAAAGTGTTCATCCCACAGGTGGCCAGTCATCACCAAACAAATGGTGCTGTTTATACTGTCTGATAACAATCCTGAACACTTCAGAATGTGATTCCAAATTGCAGGCTCACCTGCTGATCTGTGCTCTTGGTATGCAGATGTTCCAGGCTTTCCCATTTTACATTTTCTTTCTTAAGAGTCCTTCAGGGCATCATTGTTCAGAGGAACATTCTGGAATGATGGTGTAGTTGTAAATGTGTGTTTACCAATATAGTAGCCACTCGCTGCTTGAGACTGTAGCGTATTTGAGATACAGCTAATGTGACTAAGGACTGGCGTTTAAAGTTTCGTTAAATTGCCATTAAATTTAAATTTAAAAGGCCAGTGACCAGTGGCTGCCAAACCTTTCCGCTGGGTCTGCATAGTTCTTATCCCCACAGAAACCCAAATCAAGAGTTACTGAAATTTTGAGCCAAACCAATGTGTGCCTTTGGTCATGAAGTGGAATAAGAAGGACAGCAGAATAAAATAGACATTATTATTGCTGTGGGTGTATACGTGACTGCATGACCTTTGTAATTCTGCAACCTGTACACTCAGAAAAATGAGAAATTATATCCCATCTGATTCAAATGCACGATATGTCAAGATCATTGTACTGTTCTGTGTAACTAATTAAAACAAATTTTAAAAAAAAGGGAGAAAAAATTCATTCCAACTGCGGTGGGAGTCATGACAAAATTTCATGTTGAAATATATGAAACTTATAAATCAAGCTGACAAACTCATAAATAAAATATAGTCATTCTTCTACCTCCTACCTGTGAAGTATTCCTTCAAAATGGCTGGGAAGGTCAGGTTTAGATTTAGAATTCCTGCACTCCCGGGGTCTGTCCCGGAGCATGGTGGCATGGGGGTGACTGACCCTTCATTCCCCACCCCATTTTCACTCTCTGCACCACAAATGGTCGGCGTGCATGCCTGGAAAGAATAGAAATTTACGTAAGTAGGGCTCCAGGACCCTCTTTGGGATACTTCTCTTGATCCTATGGTGGGTTCTTTCTTTTTCTCCCTCATGCAAGTAGCTGCGTTTGACTTCAGACACACACACCTTTGTGGAATTGCCCTGCGTAGTGAGCTCCTGTATTGATTTGGGCATAAAGCTCCCCTCTGGGACAAGCACTATGGTCTGATTGATGCCTTTTGGGATCCCATGTAAGCGCCTACCTCATTGCCTACAAATTGAAGGATAATCACTTTTCTAAATGGGCTGGTGCTGAATTCTTCAGAGGCAAATTAGAACTGAACTTGGCTGCTGTTTTTAAAGTGTTTAAGAGCTGAGGCAAGGAATGGGTACAGATGTGACTTTGGCCAAAGGTTAATGAGCAGAGTTCACTTCATTAAACTGCTTATTTGCCACCACTGAATTGTCCTCAGCAATATGCCTCAAAAGATTCTTTGTACTTGGAGCAATCATTTATGTTGGAAGAATTAAGGAGTAGAAGATGAATTACAGATTGCTTTTAATCTTTATAAAGATCAATCCAATGAGTTCCACGTGATTAAAGTCATTAGTTTAAAAATCAAGAGCCTTAATGCTTAGAATGTGTATCTGGGTTATCCTCATCTAAATAAAACCTTTAAGTGACTTATTACATTCTGGTATTAAGGTAGTTAGAAGGGGGAAATAAAAACAGTTACCACACTCTATGTAAACATATATGTATGTGAAAAATTCGAGAAGTCTCAGTTGAAAGACAGCTTCTGAAGTATATTTTGAACAATTGATTTATCACATTCTTTCCTGGTTAAAGGTATCCTTGCCCCAGGGCTGTCACCTGTAATAAAAATCGTTTTATTACTGCTTAGAGAGCTAGGAACTATACCCTTATTGTGCTGCGGCTCCCTCTTGTGGTGGAAAAGAAGAACACATGCATACACAATCAAAAAAAGTATGTTGGTCCTGGGGATAATACAAAAAAGGGTAAATTGTAATGGATTGTAAAGATTCAGGGCCCCTGGTAATTTCTGTTTGTAATTCAGGATTTTCTACAAAACAGACTTCATGCTTTCTACTAGATATTTTGAATCTTGCAAAGCACGGTGATATGTGATTGCTACTAGCCTCCCCAATAGCACTCACGTTTTACTGCTGTCATCTTCATTTCTTCTCTGGGGTAGCCACTTGTCATGATTAGAAATGATCTTGTTAGTTTTGTGTCTCCAAAAAAAATGCCATAATTTAATTATTTGACTTCTGAAATATATTTTGCCCTGTGTTACTCTTCATATATACAAATGCTTGGCAGTCTTGGGGCAGTTTTAAAAAGTGATATTTTCTTTTTCTCCTGCCTTGACCTAATTATGCCTCTGCCAACATCAGTTTAAGTCTATTGAAAGAGAAGCCTTTGAAACATTATTAGAGACTGAAAGGCATCCTACATGCTTTAGGGTTCTTAAACTAAGTTTGCTTGAGATTAAATTTGAAAGCACCATCTTGCCTGGGCAATTATTCTTAAGTGACTCTATAATCACTGGTCCATGCTGAGCTCTCTTAGCCTTGCTGCCTGAATTGGTTGCAGCTGGACAGGGGTGAGCAAGGCTAAATATCTCCAATGCCAGAGAAAAACAGGTGAATACAGGAAAATTGAATCTGGCCTTAAAATCAGAGATGAGAGAGACAAAGAAAGATGAACAGTTCCCCAACACTTTTTATGTTCTTTATGAATGAAGGATGGGCTATATGAATGTCATTCTTTTGCTATGGAATAATTAGAAATCTAGTTTATTTCCTCTAGATTCTTGTTCACCAGAGAGCTCTGAATTGTGGTGAAAAGAAATGGATGTCATGGTAGCCATAGGAGCTTTCATTCTCTTGTGATTATCTTTTTTGGGGAATGCCAAATAAACTTTTAATTAATGCTAGACCAACATTTGAACATATTGAATAAGTGAATAATGAGTACTCTGTGGAGAGAGTAATAATGTCTTGTTAGGCTTCTCAAATGCATTTTAAATAACTTTGAAAGGTGCAATAAAGATTTCATTAAAAAAGATAAAATGGATCTGCTTCTAAGAAAACAGTAAATGAAATAGGTGCTGTTAATACACCTTTTGTCTTAGTTCATTCAGACTGCTGTAACAAAAATACCATAAGTTGAGTCTTATAAACAATGGAAATTTATTGCTAACAACAGTCTTGGAAGCTGGGAAATCCAGGATTCAGGCAATTAGGTTTCTGGTGGGGGCCTGGTCTCTGCCTCATAGATGGCACCTTCTTGCTGTGTGCTCCCGTGGTGGAAGATAAAAGAGGTGGAGTTCCTTTTTTAAGGGTCCCTACATAACCTTGTCACCTCCTAAAGACCCCGCCTCTTAATGGCATCATAATGGGGGATTAGGATTCAATATGTGGATTTTGAAGGGAACATAGAGACCCATGTTCACAGGGGAGGGAGCCACACCTCCCGGGTCTCTCATGTCCTTGATCTCAGACATTTTATGATTGTACCTAGATATATTACCTGTTGGGGTGTGGAGAAGAGCAGGTTTGGGGGGTACAAAGGAAAGGACTTTCCTTTTAAATTTCCACATTGGTTTTAACAAAAATATACAAATGACTGTTTTATAGAAAATTCTAAAACTTTTTCTGTTTCTCTCTCCAGAAATTCTTACATTCCTTACTGATGATGTCTGGAGCTGGGTATCAATGAGGTGGCTGTGATTCAGGAATCAAGCTGAGAAGTCTAACAATTTCAATTAACACAAGTGTCCAAACAATTTTTTTTTACATCAATTTAATCCTTGTTCATTCAACAGGCAAACGATTATTCAGAAATCCGTTTTTTTTCTTGTCGTTTCTACTAGGTTAATTTATTCGAGGAAAAAAGTCAGTTTTTCTTAGGGGAAAAGATGCCAATACACTGAGCATTTCTCATGGCAGCAAAAGCACAGATTTTAAATCTACTTAGGTTTGTACAGGGCTCTGACACAGATGGAAGGAAAGTGCACACTGACTTTAATGCACCTCCTGCCTTCAGCTTGTCATTCAGTCCTTTGGGGAGGATGAAAGGATATGGCACAGACAGTGAGTGTTGAGCAGGAGTCCCCATGGGGACGAGTGGTAAAAATCAGTGCTGGAAGAGAGTGCTCTGTATGCAAAGGCCTGGAGGGCACTGCAAACAGTTCTGTGACTAAAGCATA
The DNA here is from genome assembly GCF_048772815.1 of Callospermophilus lateralis. NCBI lineage: Eukaryota > Metazoa > Chordata > Mammalia > Rodentia > Sciuridae > Callospermophilus > Callospermophilus lateralis. Next base: position 53,323,241 of record NC_135317.1, on the reverse strand, counting down.
AAGTGCTTGTGTAGGTAGGTGTGGTGGGAGAAGAAACTTTAGGAGCCCCTCCATATAGAACCTTATATGCCAGGGGTATACCATTTAAGAGTTAAGGACCTGAGGGTATAGATCAGTGGTGGAGTGCTTGCCTAGCATGTGTGAGGCCCTGGGTTTAAGCTCCAATATGGAAAAGGAATTGCATGTTTACAGACTGGCTAGGTACACCTAAAAATAAAAAATAAAATAAAGACAATGGCATCCTAGAAGTGTCATAAAACTGTGTGTGAGTAAATGTTAAAAGGTTGGTATGGAAATGAGTGCCGGTCAGAAGAGAGGCAGAATTGTTGTGGGTTGAAGCCATCAGAGATGCCTTTCTGAAGCATGAAAGCATACCTTTGCACCTTGAAGAACAGGTGGGGGAAAAAAACAGTAATGGTTTGCTGATGCTGTTGAGGGGATTTTCATTGTTCACAAAGACAAAGGCACTATAGTAGGAAGAGGCAGATGAGCCCTTTTCCTGGTCTTACTGCAACAGATGTCACCATCTCATTCCACTGGAAAAGTGTAACTGAGCACAGTGTAGGAATAGTCAAAGACATGCATTTTGGTGTCCTTGAGAAAGGATGTAAGGATTAAATGAGACCCCCAAATTAAGCAACCTTGGGGACAAGTGCATGACACTCAGAGATGCAGAGCAGTCCTTTAAGGAAATGTATGTATTCCCTAGAACCTACTATGCACAAGCCCTGAGCTGACTATAGTCTAGAACCTACTATGCACAAGCCCTGAGCTGCATCTTGGCCATATATTATCTCCTCTGGGCACCTGATTTACCTGCCTTATCTGCTTGTGTTCTAAAGTCCGCTGCCCACAGGCAGTGAAAATGTGATTGATTTTTTTGGACTCTGTTAATTCATAGCTACTTCTGGGTGCCATCAAACCTGATAAATACTTTGAACTCTTCTGAAATATCAAATCACTTGGTCTTCAGTATGAATTTTATCCCACAGGTTGAATTAACTCTGGAATAAGTGTTTTGCTTTGCTGAAGTTATTTCTGCACCTTTCTAGACCTAACCATATGAGGGAATGTGGACATTATCTTTTTGATAAAAGGAAAAGCAGTTATGAAAGAAATTTAACCTAGTAAAACATCTCAGGGTCCAAGCAAAAGAATTTTTTTCCATTTTTTATTGGTGTGTGTGTATGTATATGTATATGTATATATATATATATATATATATATATATATATATATATATATATATATATTACACATAACAGTAGGATTTATTTTACATATTCATATGTGCACATAATGTAAATATAATTTGGTTAATATTGTTTCCCAGTACCTCCCCTTTCTGTTTTCTCCTTTCCCCTGATTCTTTTCTCAACCCTGCTATTTTATTGAGACCACCCTCAAAAAACCTTTATTTATTTTTATTTTTTCACTCTGACTTGCACATATAAGAGAAAACATATAACCCTTGACTTTCTGAGTTAGTCTTCTTTTACTTAACATGATGCTCTCAAGTTCCATCATTTTCCTAAAAATGACATAATCTCTTTCTTCTTTATGGCTGAATAAAATTCTTTTGTATATATGTACAGTATTTTCTTTATCCATTTATCTGTTGATAGCTACCTAGGCTTATTCCATAATTTGACTGTTGTAAATTGTGCTGCTATAAACATGGGTATGCATGTATTGCTGTAGTATACTGATTTTAATTCTTTAGGCTAAATACGGAGGAATGGTATCACTGGGTCAGATGGTGATTCTATTCCTAGTCTTTTGAAGAACCTCCATACTGATTTCCTTAGTGGGTTACACTGATTTACCACCAGCAGTGTAAAAGTGTTACTTTTCCCCCACATCCTTTGCTGCAATTATTATTCTTGGTGTTCTTTTAACTGGAATGAGATGAAATCTCAGAATGATTTGCATTTCCCTAATGGCTAAAGATTAGTTGAACATTTTTTATGTATTTGTTGGCCATTTGTATGTCTTCTTTGGTGAAGTGTCTGTTTAGTTCATTTGCCCATTTATTTGATTTTTTTTTTTCTGCTGTTGTAGGTTTTTGAGTTCTTTGTATATTCTGGATATTAATTCTGTCTTGGTAGAGTAGCTAGCAAAGATTTTCTCCCATTCAGTAGGCTCTCTTTTCACATTCTTATTTCTTTGGCTGTGCAGAAGATATATATATATTTTTAATTTGATGCTATCCCATTTATTAACTCTTGGTATTATTTCCTGAGCTTTAGGAGTCTTATTGAGGAAGCTGTTATCTTTGCCCATATGTTGGAGTGTTGTATCTACATTTTCTTCTAGTAGTTGCAAATTTTCAGTACTAATTTACAGGTCTTTAATTCATTTTGAGTTGACTTTCGTGCAGGCTGCGACAGTGATCTAATTTCATTCTTCTACATATGACTGTCTAATTTTCCCAGCACCACTTGTTAAAAAGGCTGTCTTTTCTCCAACATATGTTTTTGGCATCTTGGTCAAGGATCAGATGACTTTATCTGTGTGGATTGTTCTCTGTGTGTTCTTTTCTTTTCCATTGGTCTGAGTATCTCTTTTTATGCTAGTATCATGCAGATTTTGTTACTATAGTTCTATAGTATAATTTGAAGTTGGGTTTTGTGATGCTTTGCTTTTTTTGTTTGTTTTTTTGCTTAAAATAAAGAGAAGGGATTTTGCTAATCTCTGGGACTCTGCCAACATTTTTAACAATTCTGGGAAAATAATAATTGATTCATCTGGTAAATATCATACAATGGATAGATACCATAGTGGGGATACAGCCACTTGAGCTCTGGGGTTACTTTTTCATTAGAAGGACAAGAATACCCTTGTCACAAGAGAACTCATTTTGAAAAATGATTCCTTTCACATCAGCGGTCATGGTGCCTCATCTTTAATAAGGACCTTTTCCTGGTTTCTGCCAGGGAAGAACAGTCCCACGGACTACAAACATAAGCCCTGATTAATACAGTGTACATCAGGCTCTAAGCAAAAGGAATTTTTACCTATCATATGGAACTCTACCAACATATCCAACAGTTCTGGGAAAATAGTACATTAATTAATTCAACTAGTAAATACCTTATAATAGAATAGATATAGAGTGGGGATACAAAAGTGAACAAGAGAAACATGGTAACTACCCACCTGGGACTTACAAGTGGAGAGGGAAAGGAAACAATTTGGCAATCAATAGATATTTTTGCTTCAGTGTACTGTTATTCTAAAGAATCATGGTCCGAGCTTTGGATGAGGTCCAGTTACTGTTGGATGCTAATTGGGTGGTTAAGTCCTTCTGAGGCAAAAAATTTAAGCAATAAAATGTGGTCAAAGTATAGGAAAAGCCAACAGCCTAATAGTTTACCATGATACAGAGACACAGGCTAGATTTAACACGTCTTATACAATAAGGTTTCTGCATTTGAAGAACTTGAAGTTTATTCTTTATGATACCGCTGTGCGCCATGCACTGTGGTGATACACAAAGAACTTTTCTTCCCACCTGTTCAGAACTGGCAGCGCCATACCAAATGATTTAGTCTGGACTGTGCAAACACCCACCGATGGCTGGTTGTAACCATGGAGTGCTCTGCAGCTGGGTCCCTCTTCCTTCCTCTCTGTCTAGGCAGATTCTCCTGTACCCTGATTGGAACAGCAGACGTTTCTGCTCAGGTTGGAAGTGTGTAGACATCCTTGTGGTTCTCCTGCATCCCCTGGGTCAGCTTGAGCTCTTTGGCATAATTTCATTCCACAAGCAACACAACTCATCTTAGTTTAAAAGCAAAACAGAGAGAAGCATAATTGAATGTAGCAGTCCTCGGGATTTGCTAAAATGCTAAATGAGGGGCCCGCGTTTTTAAGAGCACATTCCAGGGGAAATTCTGAAATTGCAAGCTGCAGCCCTTTCTCTTCGTGCTTGGTTTGGCTGATTTCCAAAGCACCGAGGCCAGCAATTGAGGGACTGAAATATAATCGGTGGCAATACATTTGTACCACATGAAACCTTCTCTGCCTCTGAAGGCTCCAGTGGCTGACGGAAGAAGCACATCAGCAACAGCTCCGGCTGCTACACTCTGCACGGAGGGAGGATTGGATCACAATGGTAAGAAACTCCGGGAGTTTTCTACAGACTTCATTTGTTACCTGGGAATGAATAATTAGCATCTGTTGGTGAAAATGGCTGTTGAGATCATGAGCCTGCACAGCCACTCGAGCTCTGGGGCACTGTCACTTTTTTACTAGAAGGGCAAGAACACACTTGCCACCAGAGAACTGATTTTTGAAAAATGATTCCTTTTGTGTCAGGGGTAATGATGCCTCATAATTAATAAGGACCATTTGCTGGGTTCTGCCAGGGAAGGACAGTCCCACAGTGACCTCAAACGTAATCCCGGATTAATATGGTCTCTGAAGTGCACTCTTTCCTCTGAAAGTAATTGTAATTTCCATGAGACATCTTCAAAGAAATCTTTGGCAGTTTTCTTGATATTTTCATATGGAGGGTATAAACCCATTCAGATGAAGGCACATTTCCTTTCTGCCTAATGAGTTGTCACAGCTCTGTGTTTGCTGGAGACATTAAACGTTACTAGGGCAAACTTCTAAGTGATTTCATTTTTCTTTTAAAACTATCGTATGCAGGCAGTGACAATGGGAGCCCTTGTTTTAAAAGAAAGTGCTATGTGACTTTTAAGGAAGTTTGTTTGATTCACTTCAGCAAATATTGCCAGGGTGAGGTACACCTTAGAATTCACAAGGGAAATAACCATGTTGATCTCACAGTGTGTGCTGTCTGAGTGATTTTTCCAAGTGCTTCTTCTCAATCACCTATGATACGGGGGGGGGGGGGGGGGGGGGGGGGCAATTGGGAGTAAGTAGAAGGGGATTGATGGCAGTGGAGCTTCTAGACATTTTATTTAAAGAATTAAGGGATGAAGGACACTGGTAATAATATTACATAACTTTTAAAAGAAAATAAAACCTATTATTGCATAAATGGAATGCCTGAAATATACTTATTTGACTGCACAGCTGATGTGTGGGAAATGATTATTCCATTTATAATCCAGATGAATGAAGAGACTGCTGATGGGGTGTGGAATTTTTAGAAGTGTCTGACTTTCTAACAACTCAGGAAAGGGAAAACTGGGATTCAGGTTTCGGAGAATACCGTATTTACCCTCACTCTGGAGTTCTCAATCACGCAGAAGCACACAGACCTTAGAAATAAAGTTGCAAAGACAAGGTCCAGTTTGTCTCTTCTTTGTCAACATCTGGCGCCATTTGTCATTGCCCCCATTTTAGCAGTTCTGCTAACCTGTTGAGAACTGTAACCCCCCCCCCATTTCTCCTCCATCCAACAGGGTGGGTAAAAGAAATCAGCATGTCCAGCAAGAGGATGAAAAGGGACTCTGCACTTTGGCTTGTTTTGCCTGAATTCTTGAGGCACACTAATGCTTTTCTTCTCTGCATTGGCCTGAGAACATTCCTTAGAGGATTACCAAGGACCAGGCTGAAATGCAGATAAAATCCCCTGCCTGCACACTTGGAGCCTACACAGAAACATGGTGGCAGTGTTTTATGAGATTCAGGGAGAAAATGAGCAAGTCGGGGACTGAGATCATTGAAGTGGCAATAATACAACCTGATGAATGAAAATGTATAGACCTCCAAAGAGGGGGAACTTGCCTTTGAGGTTGGAGGAGGGATGTGATGGGGAGTGTGACTTCTGTTTGCATCCAGGCCATTCTCTGGATATGTGATCTAATTACTGCTTAGAAGATTGGAAAGAATTATCCAATTGTACATTAAAATAGGACCCTTGGTCTAAATGCACTCTTAGTGGTAGATGCTGTTATTATATAAAAGGAAGACCAATAGTGTAGAGGAAGGGATCAGGGAGAGGGAGGAAGGGAGGCAAAGAGGAAGTATTGGGGACTGAAATGAAGAAAACTGTGTTATAAGCATCTATGAATATGTTGAGATGAACCTATGATGTATAATGCACTAATTTAAATATTTTTTAAAAAATGGTCACATTTTTAACAGTGAAGACATTTTAGTGAGCTAACTTTTGAGTAAGGAACCCTATTTCACCTTTCATTTTCTTGAGAATTCTGTAAGAGAGAATTGGGTTGAAAAACAAAAAAATGCCCTTTAATTGGAAAGGGGGGTAAATCTATAGATCAGATTTTCATTAAGTCTTCTCCATGATGAATGGAAACTAATCATGTTTCTTATCATGCAAATGTGATCAGGTATCTGACTTCCAAGAGAAAAAGATGCTCTCTCTGTTTAAAACAATCTCCTTGACCTCATTAGAATCAGGAACATGTCAGAGCTTGCTGAGTGTTATAGCAAATAAGCCAGTTCTGCTAGGGCTCTGGCTTCTGATTACTTTTGTTGTTTTATTTATAAGTGTAAAGTGAATGAAAATAATTAAATCCATCTATAGTTGATTGCAAACAACTATAAGTTATTTCAAAGGAAGGGTAATGTGTGGTTATTCTTCAATAATATTTCACAAATATTTTAAGCTGTGTGCTGTGTGTTTAATACATGTGAGTATTGTCCCTAATGTATTGAGGTAAGGCTCATGGAAGGTAAGTGGCTTCTGAAGGACACACAGCTAGGAATTAGGGGTTCCAGGGTGGGAACAAATGCAGACTGGCTCTGTTGTGGGGAGGGGACCCTTACTCCTGAAACCACCTCATCATACTATTTCCAAGATAGAGAGGAGGGGAAGCAGGTCTAAGCAAACATGTGGCAGTAAATTAGAGACCTTCAGTGATTCAGCTTCAAAATTCACTCATCTTTGCCCTTCTTTTTTCCTCTGTTCTTCCCTCCCAGTGTCACCTCTTTTACTTTCTTGTCGCTTGCATACTGTATACCTTTGTTTTTGTAACTCTATTGAAATACCTGAGGCAGGCTAACTTTGCAAAGAAGGAAGGTTTATTTAGCTCATAGCTCTGGAGGTTCAAGGATGTGGCACTATCATCTATCTGCATGGCTCTGTTGGAAACCTCATGGCAGATGGCTCACATCCCTAGGCAGGAAGCCAGGCAGCAATTCAGGGTCAGGCTCCGGCTTTTATGACAACTTGCTCTCCTCAAAACTGTTTCGGGCTTCCCTGAGAAATACCCTAATACCTTTTGAGGGCAGTATCCAGTGACCCAAGGACCTCCCTCTAGGCTCTGCCTTTCAATATCTCCATGCTGAGGACCAAACTTTCAACACATAAACCCTTGAGGGACAAACCTCATCCAAACCATAGCACACACAACACTGAAATGCCTGCCTTATATTCCCATTCTGGCCAGTCCCCTTTAAATAGCTGTCTAACTGGGAGATAGTCTAATGTTATGGGAAGAGGATTTAAATTTGCTTAGATATAGAGTTGAATTTCTGTGCTATCCCCCTTATTAGCTGTGAAATTTTAGATAGTAGTTTAAAAAAACATGACTCTTTTAGTCTTCTTATCTGAAAAATGGGCATAATGATTCTTACTCCGTTGGATTATTGTGGGGATTTCATTAATATGCTTGTATGTTTGAGTAAAGTAGGTGTTTTTGGTTTTAGTTTTTTTTTTTTTTTTTTTTTGTACTGGGGATTGAACTCAGGGGCATTCAATCCTTGAGCCACATACCCAGCCCTATTTTGTATTTTATTTAGAGACAGGGTCTCACTGAGTTGCTTAGCACCTCACTGTTGCTGAGGCTGGCTTTGAACTCTCTAGATCCTCCTGTCTCAGCCTCCCAAACCACTGGGATTACAGACGGGTGCCACTGCACCCAGCTAGAAGGAAGCTTTTGAAATTACCTAGAGACAAGTAATTTAAATAAAGATTGTGGAGAGAAAATGAAAAAGAAATCAAAACAGGACATGACATGAAGGGAAATTCCACCTGAACTGACCGGATGCAAAATGTGAAGGAGAAAAGCTAAGACTGGCATTTGAGGCAAGTAGCACAAGGAAAGGGAATATGTCGTCTTGTTGTAATTCTTATGTTACCAGGTACGGTGCATGTCTTGGTGTGCTCAGGCTGCTATAAAAATGTACCTTATCCTGGGTTTCTTACAGACAATATAAATTTATCTCTTACAGTTCCATAGACTGGTTAATCCAAGATCAAGGCTGCCACACATTTGGTGTGGGTGTGGGCTCTGTGCTTCATATATGGCTCCTCCTAGCTGTATCCTCACATGGTAGAGGGGCTAGCTAGAATCCTGGGGTCTTTCATAAAAGCATTAATCCTCCCTTTCATAAGAGCAAAGTCCTCAGGACTTTATTACCCCCCAAAGGTTGGGGATTAGGGTTCATTCAGCCCATGAATTTGGAGGGAAAAAAATATTCAGACCATAACAGTGCCTTAAACATAGTAATTTTTATGTGTTATTGAATCATAAATAAAGGTATAAATTAAGGAAGAAAAAGTCTGAATCTATATGACATGCACACACATATATATTATATAAAACATAGGACATATCTACATATGATATATATTGTTTTATATATTGGACTGTGGGTAACAGACTATAGGCTTCTCTCATATGTGCAAAATATAATAACACACACACACACACACACACACACACACACACACATATTATCCAAGTCCAGTGAGGTATTTCAAATGAGTAACAACACAGTGTGTTCTTGGAGAACCATATCAGCTAAAGTTAAGAAGTGTCCTTTTGAATATATTCCTGAGAAGGTGCTAATGGCTGCAGTGCTCTTTTCTCTATAGTGGATAACTTTCAGCCACACTGATAAGTTGCATAGAAAGACTCGGAGGAGAAAGTGTTTACAAAAGACCTCTCTCCCCAAATCCATCCCTCAAGCCATAGTACACATGATAAAGGTATGAATGCTTTTACTAATAGAATGGATAAAATGCAGACTGTTGGGGAAAGGGAGTGAAATGTGTTGGTTGGTTTTTAGTTTCTTCTTAAAGGTGGTGTTAAGAGCATTAAACTATAAATGACTCATTATATCAGCAATATAATGAGGATGAGTAATCTCTCATTCATTCTTCTGTGGTCTTCAGTGAAGAAATTACTTATATGATGGGTAAAGGGGAGTGCAAAGCTGAAAAAATGAGCAAATACGAGCTTGGTTCAAGTTTTTACCTAATGAGGCAGCATCGGTAGATATTGGTGTTACACTATGGATGCTACACTGGTCCCTTCAGGTGACAAGACAGAAGGGCAACATGGGATGCTAGGGAAAATGCCATTGAAGTAGTTGATGATTAAGCCTAATGTTGATTGTAAAATCAATATGATAGATACAAGACTAGAATAAAGAAACTAATTAGCTGGATAGCCTAAAAATTAAATAGGTTTGAGATGGATGAAGTCTCTGGAGAGGTGCTTAGAGGATTTCAAGAGAAAGGGCACGGTTCATTTTGCTACTCTTGACAGCAATTGTAAATGTGAGCAAAACTTCCTTAGGTATTTTGGGGCTTGGGTTGTAGCTCAGTGGCAAAGCACTGCCTAGCATGTGTGAGACCTTGTGTTTAAGCCCTAGTGTCCCCAAAAGAAATTAAACAAACAAAACAAATTTTCTTAGGTATTTCAGGTTGAGCTTACAATATAATCAAAGTTTGCCCTTCCTTTTCTTTGCATTTTCTTGATTTAACAATCCTCTTTCATTCCTCATAGGAACTCTCTGATTCCTACTAGTGTTCATCTCTAACTTGCACTGTAGATTTAGCAATCCAGATAGTATTCTCAGTTTACATCCTAGACCCCTAAGTTCTCTGCTCTGAGCATCTCTTTATTGGTTCTATGAAGTGCCCACTCTCCCTGAAACCCACAATCTGAGTCATCCTCCTTGATGTGGCCCCACCTTAGAAGGGAGAACATATCTATTTGGAGAAATTTGGTGTTTGGATTCTGAAAATAACCTTGTTTGCATTCATATGATGTGTTGCAAAACAACTTGGATTATTTCCCCTCATTTATTGCATTACTGTGCTTCTTTTGGTTTCAGTGGTGAAATCAAAATATAACAAGTCATATATGAGTGTTTTAAGAGGTGGATAAAGAAAGATTTTATTGAAGAATGAGGAAGAAGGGGGAATCAACCTGTGTGATCTTAAATCTCACTTCTTAACTAATTTCTGCTTTACCCATGTAGTTTTAATGTATCTGATGGACTATGGCTGGTTAATAAGTTCACAGAAAGTGTGGCTTCTCAGCATAAATCATGTTTATAACTTAGGTTTAATGCCATTTAAAAAAAAGTCAATACCCATTTACCCAATCTGGGACTCTAAAGAATTGCCAATTAAATTTGTGCAAAAGTTCAATCATAAATAATGGATTAATTTTAAGGTACTGAAAATAAATACTGCCTAAAAATGCATTTCACTGGTTCTTGGATTTTATGTTTCCTCTCCCTGCCTCTTATCTTCATCTGTTTGGAGCATTGATTAACTTAACCAGAGTGTTTTTTTTTTTAAGTGAAAAAAATTAAGATAACATAGAAACTGAAACAGTGCATAAATCATAAATGTACAACTCACATTTTTGCAGAATGAGCACAATCTTGTAATGAGCACCCAGCTCAAAGAATAGAGCATCACTGGCTCCCTGAAGCCGTCATGCGGCAACTCATGATCCTGATTTATAACCCTGAGTTAAGATCTACTTATTTTTAAGCTTTGCATACCGTTCTTCATTCTCATTTTTAAAAGGAAGCAAGTGATCCCATTAAAATTACACCAGTGGGTTGCTGTCTATACATGGATAAAGATGAAGAGTGCGTTCACCATACTACTGACAGTGGCAGAATTTGGGGTACATTTTCGAATTTTCTTCTTAGTCTCTCCTCTTTATTTAAATAATGCTCCTTATGATGATGAACATATGCCTTTCATAAAAACAAAACAGAAAACCCCCAAACCAACATATCAGCCTTTTAATAGGAACGAGGATGTTTATAGTAAGCCCTTGTGGACAAGCAGTGGTCAGGGCATCCACCAAGTCACCTGGATGCTGAGGATGTCTGACACTTTGTGTTCTTAGTGGGGAAGAGCTTTGGGAGTCCAACCAGAAGATCTCTTGTTAACAAGGGGTGCAAGCAGGATCCTTCCCTCTTGCCTTAAACTAAAGCTCAAGGCTGAGCTACTAAAAACATTGGGAATAGTTGTAAATACTAGAGATAAATTATAAAGAGATCAAAATATGTCGCAAGTTAATTTCTGTATATCTTTCTGAGAACTGAGAAGTAATTTAATAGCCATTTGAGGATTTTCATATTGAATTATAACTGATGCACAGGCTTTGGCTGGATGGGAAACCATGTCCCCTGGGGGAGGGTGTCTTCCTGGCTCCCTTTTATTTTTCCAAGTCGGGAAATAGTCTTATTTTACCTTAAAGGAAAAACAAACAACAACAACAACAAAAAGAGTTGAAAACTCTAAATCTTAAGGTAGCCTGACATATAAATGAGAAAACCAAATAAGACAAACTTAGTAAGTCAAATTAAATTTTTTTAAAAAATTTTATTTTCCTGATTACCAAAGAAAGTTGGTAACCTCAGAAAGTTCATAATGTGCTGAAAAGAAAAGTACCATCATTCAGGGATAATAACTGTTATAATTACTTCTGGTTTCCACAACATTTTAGCTTTTTAGAATTTTCTCTACATGCTTAGGAGTTTTTGTTTGTTTGGTACCAGGGATTGGATGCTTAACCATTGAGCCACACCTCCCAGCCCTTTTTATTTTTTATTTTGAGACAGATTCTCACTAGGGTGCTTACAGCCTTGCTAAGTTTCTGAGGCTGGCTTCAAACCTGTGATCTTCCTATCTCAGCCTCCAGAACCACTAGGGTTATAGGCGTGCACCACCATACTTGGCCCTAGGTTTTTTTTTCTTCTATACCTATAGATACATATACACACATGACATTCAAAGGCAGTTTTTACTAATGGAAGTAGGTTGTTTTTGTCTTCAGTTGTATACTCAGAGTATCCTGCATTTTTGCTTCATGGTACTTATCAGTTTTAAGTTATGTATTTATTTATACTATTATTTGATTAATGTGCACGTCCTCAACAGACTGTAAGCTCTCATGAGTAGAAACGATGTTCCCTATCTCGTCTTGATGACTAGAATAGTACTTGCATGTTAAATATTTGTTGAAAGAATGATAAATGGATAGGGTACATTCTATTTACTTCTGAATTTTTTGTGCACTTTATCATGGCTATCATTCCACGCCAGTAACTATAGCTCTCCTCCATCATTTTAATGCATATGGATGTTTTCCCAATTTTCCTTCAAATCCATTATTTATGACAATATTGAATGTGCATCTTTGTACATAGGAGTTTAAGCATTTGCCCAAATCGGTTCTTTCCGTATTTCACTCACACAATATCACGGAAGTAAATGACTTCATTTAAAGTGTCAAGTCTAGTAATGGACAGAGCAGTGAAAGGAGGGAGAGGGGAGGGGAAAGAGAGATGCGATGGTGTTTCCAGAAAGAATGCTGCAGCGTTCTGGGTTTAATGTGTGGTTGTGCGTAGTCTGTTGATTGAGAGGAGGGTTGGGAAGTGAAGGAAGAGATACATGTGGCTGAGTTCAGCAAGGCCTTACATCTCTGTGACCCTGGAAGGTGGACCACCTTGAAGCACAGGGACTCCCTATCCAGCTTTTACTTTTCATCTGGGTCCTTTTGGCCCTTCTAACTGGTTAGTTGTACAGATGTCTATAAATGGTTTAGAGTCTGTACCTAATCAAGGTTTACAGTACAGTCAGCCTTAGGCAAATAGTACCCACTCTTTAACCTTTCCACCTAAAGCACTGATAATTAGAAAACACCTGAGGATGGGGTAGAGCCTGCTCTACCCTTTTCACAAAGGTGCCATTCTAGTCTGCCCACTCAGGACATCATAGTTGGCTGGTCCTAATTAATTCTTATGACCAGTGACCTGCTTTCAAGCTTCTAATGGCTTGGCAAAACCAAACGCTTTTTTTCCTTTCACCAGGGTGACTCAAAATCATGTTACTGCCTAAAAATGGGAGATTAAAAATATCTACTTTTAAAAAACAAAAAATCCTTCTTTTAAACCTTCATGTAATTGGGGCTCATCTCATTAATCTTAGATTGAACTATTGCCTGGAACTGCATTTGATTTCCAGTTCCTTGGGACAGGAGCCCAGTGTAGACCCTGTTCTCAATGTTTAGTGTTTCCAAACATTATTATTATGGATTTTTGTTTTTGGTACCAGGGATTGAACTCAAAGGCACTTAACCACTGAGCCATATCCCTAGACCTACTTTGTATTTTATTTAGAGACAGAGTCCCACTGAGTTGCTTAGTGCCTCGCTTTTGCTGAGGCTGCTTTGAACTCATAATTCTCCTTCCTCAGCCTCCCAAATCGCTGGGATTACAGATATACACCACCATGCCCAGCTCTTAGGGACTTTTAAAGGATTGAAATATATGTCAAAACACTTCCTGGTCCCAGCACCCAGTAGGTGTTCAGGATCTTATTTTGATGTGGAATCTCCCAAACTGAATCTTAGTCGATCGAGAACTTTCAGCTGCTGTGGTTTCTACTGTCCCTCTGTCTTTCACCTCAGTATGAGTGGATCTTGATCTGCTTTGATTTTTTTCTCAAATTTTTAGTATTTATTTGAGCCATGACCTTATTCTAGGAAACTGGAATTTGAGAAAAAACTCTGAATTTCAAGGAATTTATAATTTATGGGAACTAGGGTAAACATATGTTAATACCCACAATTCAGCCAATTGGATGGCGTTACAGTTTGAATCTTTAATGTCCTCAAAGGCCCTTGTATTAAAGGCTTTATCCCCAGCTTGTCACCGTTGGGAGACATGGAAACTTTAAGAGATAGGGCATAGCGGAAAATCTTAGTTTCAATGACCCACGTGTTCAAAAGGGATAGTGGGCCCCAGCCCTTCCCCCCCCCCTCTCTCATTTCTCAGCCATGAGCTTTGCTCTGCCACATGCTTGCCACCATGACGTGCTGCCTTCCACAGGCCCAAAGCAATGAGGCCAATCAGTCATGGACTGAAATCCCCCAAATTGTGAGCCAAAATAAACCTTTCTTTTTAAAGTTGATTATCTCGGGTATTTGTTAGAGTAATGGAAAGCTGATTAACACAGATGGCCAGAAAGAACAGACGTTTCCATAGAAAGAGGCATTATCTCACCAAGTTATAACAGGAAAAAGCCCTTCTTCCTTCTTCTTTCCTTCCTTCTTCTTCCCTTTTCTTCAGTGGACACCCATGGATTGCTAGCTGTTCCATAGCTAGCATGCTCTTGATTTTTTTTTTTTCCTGACACATAGCTAATCCATCTTTCCTTCATGTTCCCAGCTATGAGATATGGCCCTGTAATGGAGATCAGGCCATTTGCATGTGACTAAGGCCAGGCCTGCCCATGAATCTTGCCGTGAATGCATGTGCTTCCATGATTTTCCCTTTTCTGCTGGATGAAGGCTACTGGTCAGGATTACTTGGAAGATGGCAAAGACACCATCTGCTTCAGTCTCTAAATGACCCCAGTGAACAAAGCTCCCTTCCCCTTCCACAAGTACAGCTGATTTGAACTCTACATGAGCAAAACACAAACTGCTTCCATTTGGCCCATTCTGCATTTTGCTCTGTTTGTTAGAGCAGTGAGCTACCCTAATTTTATCAAGTTTCTAGTAGGTTTTAGTCTCTGTGCCAGATGATGAGGATACAGTGGTGACCAAGGAAGATGAGGTCTCTGCTTCTCCTAATGAAGGAGATCAACAGTAAACATGTAAATAAACTGGAATTTTACGTATGGAGATCATGCAATGAAGAAAATAAAAACACTGATACAGATATCCTGTTAGAAGGATGTGGACATAATCTGAGTTTTGAATAAAGTATAAGACTTTGACTGAAATATAGATCGTAACTCCTAAATAGGAATTACTGGCTAAATTCATAAGTTAAGAAAGTAACCATCAATTAAAGGAAGATGTAGCAAAACCACAGAAATCTAGGAAAGAACCCCGGCTCCCCTTCTAAAACTATTCCTACTGTTTCCATGAATGGTAAGGAATTCCCAAGAAAATTCCAAAAGTCTCATGTTCTGATTAGATGAACACAATCATATAACTTTAAGCAGGATGTGTGGGTTTTGGAGTGTCCTTGAGTTTTCTTAAAGATTGCAAAGGCAGAGAAGATTTGTGCTTAGTGGCCCCAAATGACTTTGCATTGATTTTTTTTCTCCCTTTTGATGCCTTTAATGATCAAAGGAAAAATATCAATGAATAAGAGACTTCAAGGGATTTTAATGGTTTGAATGACCCTTTGTGAAGTGGGAAGTTGGAGAGAGGTGATCCTTTTTTTTTTTTTTTTGAATCATAATATTCTTCAAAATGTGGTAACATCAGGACTTTTACTTTTTGTTGAAATGATAAACTTACTTATGTTACTGGTTAGTATCTTATTCATGGGTATATTTTTGTGTCTAAGATACAGAAACATACTCAAACTGACCTAAGTTTAAAAAAACAAACAAATTTTATTATGAACAATCAGGGCATTTTACGAATGTCTAGCAGGAACTATAGCCATGAATCTGACCCTGACTATGATTCTGACTGTGACTGTGGAGAAGAAATAGGTGACTTCTCCCATACCTCTTTCTGACATCTCTATGTCACATCTTTAATTTATTCTCTGGTATATCTCTGATGATTCCTGCTCAGGAGTATATGATATATTCATTAATATATCAATATAAGACTGTCTCTCACTAGTCACTCTCCCAAATGGAAGCCTCACTTCAATTACTGGGGTATCTGCACTCACTTCTAAATCTCCGGGAGTGAGCTTTTGGAATGTACATTCCACTCCTTCTCTCTGTTGTGAACTGATTCAGTCATGTCTGGAAAGGCAACTCACATGGCCCAATTCCCACCTAACCCAGGCCATGTGAAAAGTCTCTGAGAACAGACAGCATCTGCACAAACACAGAGAATAACATCCCTGCTATCTTCCACCCAAGGCCAGCATTTACACATACCTTCATTCCTATATACACTATTCTAAACATAACTTTCTTGACCTAATCTTACTCATACCCAAACAATCATAACACCATTACCCCTTCCCCTACTGCAGATTATCCTAAGTGGACCACTTATACTCAGTTCATCCAGAGGAAAATTTGAGGCCTTTCCTTCTTAGTATTAAACACTGCATCCATAGAAAACTATGAGTGCTCAGAATGCTTGCCTGCCACCCTGTCACTATTTTGCAAACAATGGAATAAGTGATAATTTATATCCCACCCCCGACAAGTGTTTTAAAAAAAAGTGGGTGGAGAGAAAAAAAATTCAATTTTAAAATGAATTAAGGAGCTAATACTTTTCCATGATAACACCATTCATGGGTTAAGGAGCCCAGAGCTTGAACAACAGCATTGTGATTAGAGCATGCACTCCAGATTTGCATCTCAGCTCAGTCCCTTAGTGTATAACCTTGAGCAAGTTACGTTTTTTTTGTATCTCAGTATCTTCATAATCATAGTTAGTTAAAAGGGTGAAATGAGAATTAAACAAGTTGATATCTATGAAGCACTTATAATATTTATGAAGCTGACACACAGTAAGTACTTACATAGATGTTTGTTAACTAAATTCTTACAGGACCAGGGAACAGGAAAGGATGAGTGAATTGCAGGACATCAGTTTTCTGAGCCACTTCTTTGGCTGGCCCTAAAATCTTAACTGCTCCAGTTCCTGCCCACTGGGAAGACAATGCAAAGAGAAGAGGTTTTCTCCTTCTTTCCCACCTCTGATAGGGATTGAGGAAGATTTCTCCACAGATAGGGATACCCTAAGTCATTATTTGTTCTCAGGCCTCAGCACTGGCTGCTACCTACAACTCTGATCCCTTGTATGGTCTAATAAAAAAATAAATGTTTGGTCTTTGTCCCTGGTTCCTGGCACAAGCTCCTAAGACCTTTGGGATTTCCTGAGTGTCTTTGTTATTCATGAGTCCCATCCCCTCTCCCCCGCACCAGTACCTGAATTAATGCTAATGTGGTAATTCAAGGCAGCCCCTTGAAAACTTTAGGATGTGGACTGTTAGGTTAGACACATTTTCACAGCTGGGATTAAAATACCTGACAAGAAAAACTTAGAGGAGAAAATATTCATTTTGGCTGAAGGCTTCAGAGGATTCAGTCCATGGTTGGTCAGCAGAAACATTATGGTGGAGGGATGTGGTGGAGGAAAACTTCTTAGCTCATGGCATTGAGCTAGGAAGCAGGGGGAGTATGGCAGTGAAAAGATAAACCCTTTCAGGGCATGCTCCAGTGACCTATTTCCTACAATTAGGACTCATTTCCCAGTAGCCTATTAAGCTATGGATTAATCCACTGATGAGGTCAGAGCTTTTATGATGCAGTCATTGACCAAAGTCTCTGAATCTTATTTCACCGGGACCATGTTTTCAACAAATGCGCTTTTGAGGAGACATTTCAGATCCAAACCATAACATCTAATTATCCAGAAGACTCAGAATTGGATTACAGGGTAAGGATTTGTTAACCTTACCTTTGCCCATCCTTAGTATCTCCGGGAAAGAGAGTTGAAGTTGAAAACTCAGTCACCAGTGACTAATAATTTCATGATTTATACCCATGTAACGAAGCCTCCATAAAGCACTCTGAAACAAAGAGGCTAAGGGAGCTTCCAAGTGGTGACAGAACATATCAATGTGCTGGAAAGGTGTGTGCCTGGAGAGGGCATGGAGCTTGCACCCCTTTCTCATACTTTGCCCTATGAATCTCTTCCAGTTGACTAATCCTGAGTCATATCCTTTATAATAAAACAGTGTTTTCTTGGGTTCTATGAGTCATTCTTGAGAATTATCAAAACTTGGGGGAGGGAAGTTGTGGGAACCCCTGAGTGATAGTCAGCCAGGCAGAAGTGCAGGGAGTCATTGCAGGCTGGCATCTTCAAAATGAGGGCAGTGTTGTGGGACTGCCTCCTTAGCCTGTGGGGTCTGCACTAACTCTGCGTAGTTAGCGTCAGAATTCTAGGACTTTGTCTGACTTGGTGGGAGCTGCACTGCATGTTCCCTACATGTCAGAATTGAACTAAATTGTCTTATTCAGGCAACACTGGAGACTTATATTGAAATAATGGATTAGAATTATTGGAAAATGACACAATGCCTTAATAAGGCAAACCTAGAATTTATCTCCAGACTCAGGGTACAGCATCTTATATCCTCTTGGTCATTTGGTAGACCCCGTTAAGAGGAATGTATGGGACATACAAATATAACACACATCCACCCAATTAATGTAAATTTAACCATGTGCATAATTTGTGCCATCATGGATCTGTGCCCTAAGTGCTTGTGCTGTAAAAGCACAGACCTTTAAATAGCAGAGATCTGAGAGATCATTTGTCACTTCCTTTTCATGAGGATACTTAGATCCCAGAAGTTCAAGGGGCTAATCTGAGGCTGCACATACCCTTTTAACAAAGAGCTCAGTCTTCAAAACTACTGGATTAGTATACTGATTTCCCGTTCCCTCTTGTTTGTCTAACCATATAGTGGTTTGGCTTTATAACCCAAAGAGGATTCTTCTGTCCTTTGTTCTTTTAAATTCTTAGCCTAATTTTTTAAGAAAATTTCTTAGAGTAGCCATTAAATATAATCGAAATATTTGACACTGTAGTGTCAAATATAATTAGGTCTCATTTCCCAGTAGCCTATTAAACTATGGATTAATCCACTGATGAACAGCCAGAGCCTTTATGATGCAGTCATTGACCAAAGTCTCTGAATCTTAGTGCACCGGGACCATGTTTTCAACACATGGTCCCGGTGCAGTAAGATTGGGTAAAATATGATCCAAGCTCCTGATAGTCCAAACTAAAAGAACTATTGCTTTTCCAAAGTTGAATATTTAGACAGTAACAGGAGACATTGCAAAATTAGGACTTAAACCAAATAGCACCTGAGCTTTTACTCAAATCCCCATTCCCTCATGAGTATATTCTAAAAACTTAGATCAATAAACATCAAACCTCTTTATAATTAGCTTGCGTTTATAGGCTTTTTATCTTCTGTTTTTATTTATTTATTTTTGTTTTCTTTTGGATTAAAAGTTTTTCTCTCTGTGTACTTGAGCCATTGTCATCAATAATTAATGTGATTTCATTATATGTGATTTTTTTTTTTTTTTTTTTTTTACAAAAGGTGAATCCTTAAGTCGAAGAATCAGGAGAACCATTACGTGTTAAAACCATTGCTAATGGAGATTTTAATATGAAAAGATACTACCAGTTAAACATTTATGATGAGTATTTGGGCTCTGAAGCAACAGGATGGAAACTGCAGTACTGAACGGATCTTTTAACAAGGCAAAAAGGATGACACGATTGTCCATGTTTCAAAGCAGAATGAATACTGTACAGATGGTTAAAGGGTAGAAAATAAGACCTAAGAAGAAAATTTTAAAGTAATATGATTATTTTCCTTAGATTATGAAAAAGCACAGATGATTGGCTATGCATTTGAGTGCATGAAGGATTGTTATATCAGAAGTTGGAGATCAACACATTGCCATGATTACCATCAGAGCAAAGAGCAGATGGAGTTTCAACCATAGTGGGAATTTGAATAAGACACAAAATACTTTTCTGAAGAGAAAAGTTGGTTATATAGCCTATTGGGATTTGGAAGTTTCCAGTCAATGACATTCTTTGTGGGTCCACAGTGTGCAGACCATTGGATTTTTAATGGAGCGGTTTCCTCTTTCTCTACCACTTAAAAATAGGTCCCAGCTTCACCTGTTTTGGTTTCCTTGAGGTTCTACTTTAATGCATAGAGTGCTGGTAGATGAAGATTGAAGTACTGAAGAAGTGGTAGTGAATATTGAAGTAACTTCAATGTTATGCTTACCTTGTCAAGAGTAAGCAACAACTAAAAGCAAGTAAATCCAGTCTTGTAATTTGCAGTGACAGTAAATTAGGGAATGCTGACTCAGTGTTCCTTTAGGAAGTACAGGGATAAGTTTCTATGAGCCTGTGGTCACATTTGCTTCAAGTAGTCAATACATGACCTTGTTTTATGCGTTTTTGTTTAAAAACATGGTATGCATATATATTGTTGAGCCCATTAACACTGATCTCACAGCCAGCAGCACTGTAGTTCATACAAAGTGTATCTAATGTGAATTTTCTCCATTAGGCACATTATTAACCTCTTGTATTTAGGAGCACTAGATAGCACTTCAACACTACAGATAGGGGCGTTTTAAAAGCACAAAATGCAAAATATGTGGCACTAAATAGATCACAAAAAGTGTATTTCTTTATAGTGTGAGAGCTAAAGCAAAAAGCAGAGTGTCACTTTCTTTGATATCAGCTGAGAATATGCATCAAGGACTCAAAATTTTCACCACTCTACACATGACTGAATGACTGTGAAAATAAGGAGTATTGGTTTCACAGTTATAAATAAATTTTAGCAAATAGAAGAATTCACAGATCTGGAATCCACGAATAGTGAGGGTCAATCATCTACATGTCCAGATTTTTTCCTTAAAACAATTATCTTCATTTTAATTGAGTATATAAAAATTTCTTATTGTACAGCTGCTTAGAAAGAACAAGGAAATCTCAATAGATTGTATGTGCTATATTTATAATGGATGTGTCTCAGAACACCATCTATATGCTAATAATTCCCACATCAATAGTCCCTCCCCAGCTTCTCTGTTACCTCAACTTGTATATTCTATGTCCTCCTTGACATTCCCACTTGTAGGTCTTATATTCATATCAAACCTGCCATGTCAAAAAACAATGTCTTCCTCCTCTTGCTTTTCCCAGAAGTGCACTTCCCATTTAAGTAAATGGAAACCTCATTTTTAGAGTAGTTCAAGTTAGAAAACAAAATCTTCCTTGACTCTTTCTTTCCTCTGTCCACATGTAGTCCTTTGGCACCTCGTGACCTCCCGCCATTCACCCAATATATCCACAATTCCACCACCATTCTCCATTTCCACTGCTACTGCTCTTGTTCATGTCACACCGTTGCCTGTTGCCTGGACTATTGTGATAGCTTCTAAGGGATCTCTTTGTGGCCAGCTTTGCTGCCTGTAGCTTCTCAACACAGCAGTCAGAGTGCTCACTCTGAAATTGTACAGGAAGGATGTGGTGGAGGAAAACTACTCACTTCATTGCAGCTAAAAAGCAGAGAGGAAGAGAAAAGGGCCAGGGATAAGATACAGTCCCCAAAGGCAGGCAGCTAGTGACTTGCTTCCTTCAACTTTGTCCTTCCTGCCTCCAGTTTCCACCACTTCCCAGTACCCTTTCAGCTATCACTGATGAGGTCAGAGCCTCATGATCCAATCACTTCCCCAAAGCCTTACCACTGAATAGTGTTGTATTTAGGGATCAAGCCTTCAACAGATAAGCTTTTGGGGGTCATTACAGATCCAAACAATAGCAACAACTACTATTACTCTTTCTCCTGCTCTGTTTTAATTTTTAAAATACTAATTTCCACCCGACATCATATTTATTTATTGGCCTCTGATTCGTGCTATGATTTCCTCCGTAAAGTGTGAGCTCCTTCAGAGCAAAGACATTAGTTTGTTCACTGTTTACCAGCTGCCTGGATCAATGTCTTACAAATAGTGGATGTTCAATAAATATTTTTGAGTGAATGAATAAATACAAGACTATTAAAGAGTTAAGTGGAAAAAGTAAGGTACAGAATGATATGTTTTGATTGCACTGTGTGTAAAAAAAGGAAGACACTATAAATGTGTACATATCTCTGTTTTAGCATTGAATGTGAATTCCTAGGGCACACAAAGATCAGATGAGGATATTTGCTTCGAAGAGGGGAGCTCTCTGACAGGCGAGGGAGACACTCCTCCTTCTCACTATATATGCATGTATTCTTACAATTGTGTATAATATCTTCCCCCAAACAAACAAACTGAACAAGTTAGAGAAAAATTTCACTATAAAATTCTCTTGAGCACAAGCTATATTTTATGGAAGAATCAGAACTTCAGGAAACCAGTACGTATTCTCCATTCCTGCAGAATAAGGCAGTTTCTTTTGCTTTTTTCTTCACTGTTTTGTGTATTTTTGATAGCTTCTCTTTATTATAAGAAAAAAAAAGGGATTGACATTTTTGGGTCATTTTGCACCTTGCCATCTGCCACAGAAATTTTGACATGGGAAAGAGATAGGCACCATGTCAAGTTGGCAGCATTTAGAGTGCATTTTTCCACTTGAAAAATTTAGACTCTGTATCTCAGTCTCATTTTACATGACCACATTTTCCTGCTAAAGTCTGCCTTTTGTCTCTTTGACATTTTTCCCTTTCCTGTGGCTTTACCCCTATGGTTTTCCATTTGGGTTTCTTACACCAGAAATCTAATTGGAAAAAAAATGGACAAAAATGCCCAGGAAGGTGGCCTTTGTCAGCCCTGTTCCCTCCTTTGCCATGGTGCCCACTGTGTGACCTCAAACACTGCACAGCCTGCCAGTCTTTATGCCAGGGGAGTCTTCCTGGGCATATCTTGGACAGGGAGGAGAGTTCCATTTGCTCCTTTGTGATTGTACTTAAACCTGTATGACTTGTGAATAAAGGTCTCAGAGATCTGTTATTGGTCTTAAGCTTCAATTTTAGATGACAGATTGCTAAAGACACCCTCTCCTTTTATGAGCATAGAGCTAGAATGTGGTGAAGATCCCGCCTGTGCTATGATACGGTGTCAGGTTTCTGTTCTCGCGACCAAAAGGCTCAGGGGTCACTCCAGGTAAATTGGGTTGACTGGGCTGCGCAAAATAACCACACAAGAGACACAAATACCTTTTTCTTTGGGGTCACTGTGACGGCTCCTCTGACCTTAAGGGTCTGCAGGAAGAGAGAGAGAGCACACGCTGACCCATTTTATTGAGGAGAAACTATTCAAATGAGGCAAGGGGTTAGGTTTCAGGGGGCTGAGTCTATCTTCATGATGTCCATTGTCAGCAGGTTGACTGACACCCGGGTAGGCCACACCCAAGGGCAAAGTAAGAGAAGGGGACACACATACAAGGCACTTCCATGGAAGATTCTATCCTAAACAGGGCAAGGGGTTATATTACAAAGGAACAGGTGAGCATAGCTCCACCCATGGGGCTTCCTTGGAAATGTTAGAGTCTCCCATTAATGCTTCTCTATTACCTTCTTCCTGTCCTGCCCAGTAGTTTTTGGACTTGCATATTGGGTAGATGAAAAGCATGGAATGAAAAGAAAATGAAGCATAAGACAAAAAATATTGTGATGTAAAGTGTTCAACATCATTCCCCATAGTTCATTACACATAGTAAAGGAGGCATCAATCATGCCAGTGCTGATTACAGCGTGGAGTTTTATCACTTTCAACATTCTATGAATCCCCCCTCCTTTTCGATTTCCATCCTGCCCCCGTTTCATCTTGCTGGTGACTTTGGGTCATTTCAGTTTAATGTCTGGAGGGACAGTTTCTCAGATTTCCCTGTAGGGTCTCTACGACTGATATTGACCTTCAAGGTGGGATTAGGACAACTAAGTGAGCTTGTGCAACCAGAGGCGCAGAGAGTTCCCCTGAGCTGCTGGCCTACAGCTCCTCTACCTTCATGATCTTCTAACGCATTTGTGACTTAGTGGTCAAATTTTCGTTAGCACAATATCAAAAAAGGAATAGTTAAGACATTGCGTTGTCTAGAGCCATCAGAATCAGAGTTAACACAGATGAAGGGATAAGATTTATCTCCCAAGTAACAAGACGTTTGACTATTTGGGTATATGTGACTTAAATTTCTAATGCCTTGTTGACAAAGTTAAATCTATCTGTTATGTTAGACAGGTGACAGAGTTCAAAATGTTACTGCACTTCCTCATTTTTTTAAAGGAGCTGAAACAAAAGAAGTTGTGTAAATAATGCCAAGAATGAGAAATATAGCAGAATTGTGGAGTACCATGAGCAGGTGCCACACACACTACACATTTGCATCTTTTGAGATCTGTGACTGAGAGTGGAATAGGAAGGACTTGGTTGGTGTGATGTGGATGAAACACACATAACACATCATATACCATGTTATTTAATGGTATATGATGTGTTATTTAATTACCATGTGGAAGTGGCTCACCTTCTTTCATTCCCTGGAAAAGGAATCTCTTTTCTCCTTTAAAAGAGATCATATCCACACAAACTCTCAACAAATGTCAGTGTTCCTCAAAGCCTATAGGTTGACCCAGACTCGTTTTATGCAGTAACTATTAAATCAAAACTAGGTTTATTTAGGGGAAGGGAGAAAGGAGAAATTATTTTTTTAAACCTATACTTTATTAATTTTTTGTAGTGCTAGGGATGGAACTCAGGGTCACACTGGGCTGTGATCTACCACTGAACTAAATCTCCAAGTGGGGATTCTTCTTTAATGCATACAGGGTTGCAGATTTGCAAGATAAGAAGAGTTCTGGGTAGTGATGATGGTTGCACAAATGTGTGGATATATTTAATGCTGCTAAACTATACAGTTACAAAATGGTTAAGATGGTATATGATGTGTTATGTGTGTTTCACCACAATTTTTCTAAACTTGTGTCTTTGAAGACATGTCGAATGACTTAGGGCTTGTACAATGGGCTTGTGGTCAGGTTGAGGGAACAAGGGAAGACGAGGCCAGAAGAGGTGCTATCTTCAGAAATCATTCCTGCTCCTCTTAGACAGAACAGACAGATGAGAAATGAGGTCAGGGACTCAGCTTGAGAGGCCCCCTCTAGAGGTTCAGTGGGCAGGCACAGGGGCATGATACTCTTGATTCCATCTTCAGAGCTCATCTAGACCCAATGATTGATGAGCATACAGTGATGGGGGGCCCAACACCAAACTAAGTATCTGAGCAAGCAAGTTAGACCTGCAGGCCAGTCAGAGGAAGGCAGGGCTTTGGGTACTGGGCAGTTTAGGACAGGGACCTTATTATAGGAAGGTACAATTGGCCTACACAAGAGACTAGCCAGCCACAAGGAGTAGGAATGGGGTGGGGTGGAGCCAGTGACTTCATGGCAAATACAAGAGTGATTTGTGACCATTTCTGGATGTTTTGGACTTGAATGTTTTTGTTCTTCCCAAGTACATATATTAAAACTCCTATTCCACTGTGATGATATTTGGAGGTGGCACTTTTGAGGAGTAATTGTATTTACATAATATGAGGATAGGGTCCCATGATGGAAGGAAGAGAGAGTAGAGCCCTCTTTCTGTCCACTAAGTGAGGACACATAGAGAAGGTGGCCCTTTGCAAGCCAGGAAGAGGACACTCACCTAGGAAATGACTTAACTGGCACTTTTATCTTGAACTTCACAGAAATGAACTGTGAGAAATAAACTTCTGTTGTTTAAGCCATCCACTTAACAGTATTTTGTTATGGTAGCCCAAGCAGTATAAGACCCTGAGGATGTTATTTGCTGAGCCTGAGGCTGATGTCCATGCAGGAGACTGGGGACCACATGAGATTCCAGTCTTGTTTCTGGATTCCAGGTCCCTGAGATACATATGGACTCTTGAGTGGAAAATAAGCCAAGATAATGTGGAGGCACCCCAGCCTGAGGCATAGCTAATGCATTTTGTGGTCAGGCTAGGGAATGGAGAACAGTAACTTTGTGTATCTTTGTTTATTGAGGGTGGTCTGAAAGTAGTGATAGTGGAGGTGGGGATGAGTTGACTAGCAAAACTACTTAAAATGAATTCTGGATTTTTCCTGGAGAGATAATTGCATTCATATCAGAAATATTTTCACTTTATAGGTTATTGCATTTATGAATGTTATTTGGATGAAGAATGAGATCAATGAACGTTATTTGCATTTTTCCTTTTATCTTATAGCCAAATCCTCGTGGTAATTTAAACATGCAGAAGTAGTGATTAATCTTGATTATAGGAAGGAAACAATGTTTTAGATGCCATTGGGAATGTACTCCTGATAAGAAATAAAAATGGCAATTGGAAAACCAGTTAAAATATTTTGTACAGTTTTCCTGGGTGGTTGTTGATATTTGGGGCTATGTTGACAAAATGCATGAAGAGTATTCCATTGTTGTTCACAGTCCCTGCAGTTAAACGTAGGCTGTTGATTTGCTTTTCCGTGGGTAAAATTATTTCTGGAAAGCTTTCATTCTCACTCCTGAGTTAAATGCAAAAGTTTTCTGCCAAGCCCAAGTTAAATGGCTTTTGGCAGACTTTAAGTTTGGATCAGCATCCAAGGAAATTCTGTTTGGCTTGGAGGGTTATTTGAACTTTTTCAAGATCAAGTATTCCTTTTCATTTTAATATGATTTGCAACATCTGATTTCTCATCAGATGTCGTTTTTCATGATCATTCACCTTTGAGCTATATCTTGCTGTTCACAGAACCCCACAGCATCATAAGACTTGAAGGGACCCTGCGGTGTCACCTGGCCTGGCAGGACTACATCCAGAGGGTGCTGCCTACACCTGAGACAACTGAGAACCTGTGCCTAAGTCCTCATCATTTAGGACTCTGACACAGACTCTGACTAAATGAACAACTTTGTCATTGTTTTTTTCAAACTTAAACAATTCTCCACCTATTTTACCAGCATAAGTTATTATTGCTATAGTTTGAATCTGGAATGTCTCTAATGGCCTGAGTGTTAAAGGCTTTGTTCCCACCCTGTGATGCCACTGGGGTGTGGTAAAAGGTGGAAATAGGTGACAGGCCATATGTCCTTGGGGGCAGGCCCTCAAATTGGATATGGGGGCTCCAGTCCCTTCCCTCTTTCTCTACCTCCATAGTTGCCATGAGATGAATAGGCCTCCTTTGCCATGCACTGCCTCCATGATATTCTATGTCACCAGAGGCCCAAAGCAACAGGGACAAACAACCATAGACTGAAATTCCGAAAACCACGAGCCAAAATAAGCCTTTTCTCTTATCACATTGATTTTCTCAGGTATTTTATCACAGTAACAGAAAACAGACTAACATATTCATCATAGCTTCTTCCCCCTCCTATTCCTTCTCTACTCCTGCATCTTCTAACCATAAAATTAGTACAATGAAGTTTGATTTATAAGGACTTTTTTCCTCCTAGTAGAGAACCTTGGTATGAGATTATAAATTACTGGGAGAATATAGAATAGGAAGCTTTGGGTTAAGGAAACAGCTGCTTAGGTTAAATATGACATTGAGTGAATAAATAATCTGCAGCTGAGAGCTGAGCTAATTGAGGCTATGCGTTTTGCTGATGAATTTTAATGATAACCTGGCATTTTGCACAGATAGGAAACTTGTCTAGTTAACTAGTTCAAGGAGTTTCTGTATTAGGCTGAAGTATACAGCCCTTTTTCCAATCACTATTTACTGGTAACTCTGTACCTAGTAAGTTAATTTTTGTTTTAGAATAAATATTGGAAGAGTAGTTAAGCTACTTTTCTAACCAAAGAATAAATATTTCCCTATATAGAATAAAACTGTGAGACTCTACAATTGGTTTATAAGCCAAGGCAGTTGAACACAAAATAGGAAGCAATTTTGGCTTTCGTTTCTGTCATCCACCAGATTTTAGCAAAGTGCATTTTCATTTATTTTAAATGCTTACTGTATCGGAGTCTAAAATGGTTGTTTCTTGGAAGGAGGTTTTTGCAGCACCCTCTTCTGCCCTAACAGTCTGTTAAAATTCAGCATGCCTGCTTCAAGTGGAGACAATAAGTTAATAGGAAAATATCATAGGAGTGTTTGGAAATTTCTGAATCTTTTCTTTTTTCTTTTTTTAAAATTTTTATTGTTGGTTGTTCAAAACATTACATAGTTCTTGACATATCATATTTCACACATTTGATTCAAGTGGGTTATGAACTCCCATTTTTACCCTGTATACAGATTACAGAATCACATCCGTTACACATCCACTGTTTTACATATTGCCATACTAGTGTCTGTTGTATTCTGCTGCCTTTCCTATCCTCTACTATCCTCCTTCCTCTCCCCTCCCCTCCCATCTTCTCTCTCTACCCCATCTACTGTAATTCATTTCTCCCCCTTGTTTTTTCCCTTTCACCTCACTACCTCTTATATGTAATTTTGTATAACAATGAGGGTCTCCTACCATTTCCATGCAATTACCCTTCTCTCTCCCTTAGCCTTCCACCTCTCGTCCCTGTTTAATGTTAATCTTCTTCTCATGCTCTTCCTCCCTACTCTGTTCTTCGTTGCTCTCCTTATATCAAAGAAGACATTTGGTATTTGTTTTTTAGGGATTGGCTAGCTTCACTTAGCATAATCTGCTCTAATGCCATCCATTTTCCTGCAAATTCCATGATTTTGTCATTTTTTAATGCAGAGTAATACTCCATTGTGTATAAATGCCACATTTTTTTTTTATCCATTGATCTATTGAAGGGCATCTAGGTTGGTTCCACAGTCTAGCTATTGTGAATTGTGCTGCTATGAACATCAATGTAGCAGTGTTCCTGTAGTATGCTCTTTTTAGGTCTTTAGGGAATAGACTGAGAAGGGGAATAGCTGGGTCAAATTGTGGTTCCATTCCCAGCTTTCCAAGAAATCTCTATACTGCTTTCCAAATTGGCCGCACCAATTTGCAGTCCCACCAGCAATGTACAAGTGTACCCTTTTCCCCACATCCTCACCAGCACTTGTTGTTGTTTGACTTCATAATGGCTGCCAATCTTATTGGAGTGAGATGGTATCTTAGGGTGGTTTTGATTTGCATTTCTCTGCTAGAGATGGTGAGCATTTTTTCATGTACTTGTTGATTGATTGTATGTCCTCCTCTGAGAAGTGTCTGTTCAGGTCCTTGGCCCATTTGTTGATTGGGTTACCTGTTTTCTTATTGTTTAATTTTTTGAGTTTTTTGTATACTCTGGATATTAGGGGCTCTATCTGAAGTGTGAGGAGTAAAAATTTGTTCCCAGGATGTAGGCTCCCTATTTACCTCTCTTATTGTTTCTCTTGCTGAGAAAAAACTTTTTAGGTTGAGTAAATCCCATTTGTTGATTCTAGTTATTAACTCTTGTGCTATGGATGTTCTATTGAGGAATTTGGAGCCCGACTCCACAATATGTAGATCGGAGCCAACTTTTTTTTCTATCAGACACAATGTCTCTGATTTGATATCAAGCTTCTTGATCCATTTTGAGTTAACTTTTGTGCATGGCGAGAGAAAGGGATTCAGTTTCATTTTGTTGCATATGGATTTCCAGTTTTCCCAGCACCATTTGTTGAAGATGCTATCCTTCCTCCATTGCATGCTTTTAGCCCCTTTATCAAATACAAGATAGTTGTAATTTTGTGGATTGGTCTCTGTGTCCTCTATTCTGTACCATTGGTCCACCCGCCTGTTTTGGTACCAGTACCATGCTGTTTTTGTTACTATTGTTCTGTAGTATAGTTTAAAGTCTGGTATCGCTATACCGCCTGATTCACACTTCCTGCTTAGAATTGTTTTTGCTATTCTAGGTCTTTTATTTTTTCATATGAATTTCATGATTGCTTTCTCTATTTCTACAAGAAATGCCGTTGGGATTTTGATTGGCATTGCATTAAACCTATAGAGAACTTTTGGTAATATTGCCATTTTGATGATGTTAGTTCTGCCTATCCATGAACAGGGTATACTTTTCCATCTTCTAAGATCTTCTTCTATTTCTCTCTTTAGGGTTCTGTAGTTTTCATTGTATAAGTCTTTCACCTCTTTTGTTAGGTTGATTCCCAAGTATTTTATTTTTTTTTGAGGATATTGTGAATGGACTGGGTGTCCTCATTTCCATTTCAGAAGATTTGTCGCTGATATACAGGAATGCCTTTGATTTATGAGTATTGATTTTATATCCTGCCACTTTGCTGAATTCATTTATTAGCTGTAGTAGTTTCTTTGTAGACCCTTTTGGGTCTGCTAGGTATAGAATCATGTCACCTGCAAATAGTGATAATTTAAGTTCTTCTTTTCCTATTTTTATGCCTTTAATTTCTTTCATCTGTCTAGTTGCTCTGGCCAGTGTTTCGAGAACTATGTTGAACAGAAGTGGTGATAGAGGGCATCCCTGTCTTGTTTCAGAATTTAGAGGGAATGCCTTCAATTTTTCTCCATTCTGAATGATGCTAGCCTGAGGCTTAGCATAGATAGCTTTTACAATATTGAGGTATGTTTCTGTTATCCCTAGTTTTTCTAGAGTTTTGAACATAAAGGGATGCTGTACTCTGTCAAATGCTTTTTCTGCATCTATTGAGATGATCATATGGTTCTTATCTTTAAGTCTATTGATGTGGTGAATAACATTTATTGATTTCCGTATATTGAACCAGCCTTGCATCCCAGGGATGAATCCTACTTGATCATGATGCAGGATCTTTTTGATATGTTTCTGTATCCGATTTGCCAGAATTTTATTGAGGATTTTTGCATCTATGTCTTTAGAGATATTGGTCTATAGTTTTCTTTCTATGAAGTGTCTTTGTCTGGTTTAGGAATTAGGGAGATGTTGGCCTCGTAGAATGAATTTGGAAGTTCTCCTTCTTTTTCTATTTCCTGAAATAGCTTGAAAAGTATTGGTATTAGTTCTTCTTTAAAGGTTTTGTAAAACTCTGCTGTATACCCATCCGGTCCTGGGCTTTTCTTAGTTGGTAGTCTTTTGATGGCTTCTTCTATTTCCTCAATTGATATTGGTCTGTTTAGGTTGTGTATATCCTCCTGACTCAATCTGGGCAGATCATATGACTTAAGAAGTTTATCAATGCCTTCACTATCTTCTGTTTTATTCGAGTATATGGATTCAAAATAATTTCTAATTATCTTCTGTATTTCTGAAGTGTCTGTTGTGATATTGCCTTTTTCATCTTGTATGCTAGTAATTTGAGTTCTCTCTCTTCTTCTCTTCTTTAGCATGGCTAAGGTTCTGTCGATCTTATTTATTTTTTCAAAGAACCAACTTTTAGTTTTGTCAATTTTTTCAATTGTTTCTTTTGTTTCGATTTCATTGATTTCAGCTCTGATTTTAATTATTTCTTGCCTTCTACTTCTTTTGCTGTTGTTTTGCTCTTCTTTCTCTAGGATTTTGAGATGAAGTGTGAGATCATTTATTTTTTTATTTTTTATTTTTTTAAGGGATGAACTCCAAGCAATGAATTTTCCTCTTAGAACTGCTTTCTTGTGTCCCATAGATTCCGATATGTTGTGTTTGTGTTTTCATTTATCTCTAAGAATTTTTTAATTTCCTCCTTGATGTCTTTTATAACCCATTGATCATTCAGTAACCTATTGTTCACTCTCCAAGTGATGCATGATTTTTCTTTCCTTCTTTTATCATTGATTTCCAGTTTCATTCCATTATGATCAGATAGGATGCATGGTATTATCTCTACTCCTTTATAATTTCTAAGAGTTTCCCGTGACATAATATATGATCTATTTTTTGAGGAGGATCCATGTGCTGCTGAGAAAAAAGTGTAACTGGTTGATGTTGGGTGGTATATTCTATATATGTCAATTAATTCTAGATTATTAATTGTATTATTGAGTTCTATAGTTTCTTTATTCAACTTTTGTTTGCAAGATCTGTCCAGTGGTGAGAGAGGTGTGTTGAATTCTCCCATAATTATTCTATGGTGGTCTATTAGACTCTTGAACTTGAGAAGAGTTTGTTTGATGAACATAGCTGCACCATTGTTTGGGGCATATATATTTATGATTGTTATGTCTTGTTGGTGTATAGTTCCCTTGAGCAGTATGTAGTGTCCCTCTTTATCCCTTTTGATTAACTTTGGCTTGAAATCTATTTTATTTGATATGAATATGGACACTCCTGCTTGTTTCTGAAGTCCATATGAGTGATATGATTTTTCCCAACCTTTCACCTTCAGTCTATGTATGTCTTTTCCTATCCAATGCATCTCCTGTAGGCAGCATATTGTTGGATCTTCTTTTTTTTTTTTTTTTTTTGATCCATTCTACTAGCCTTTGTCTCTTAATTGGTGAGTTTAAGCCATTAACATTTAGGGTTTTTATTGAGATATGGATTGTTCTTCCAGCCATATTTGTTTATTTATGTTACTTAACATGGTTTGTTTTTCCTCTTTGATTATTTTTTCCCTTTACTGTCCTACCTCCCGCTGTTGGTTTTCATTGTTATTTTCCATTTCCTCTTCCTGTAATGTTTTGCTGAGGATATTTTGAAGAGATGGTTTTCTAGCTGCAAATTCTTTTAACTTTTGTTTATCGTGGAAGGTTTTAATTTCATCTTCCATCCTGAAGCTTAATTTCGCTGGATACACAATTCTTGGTTGGAACCCATTTTCTTTCAGCATTTGAAATATTTTATTCCAGGATCTTCTAGCTTTCAGAGTCTATGTTGAAAGATCAGCTGTTATCCTGATTGGTTTACTCCTAAATGTAATCTGCTTCCTTTCTCTTATAGCTTTTAAAATTCTCTCCTTATTCTGTATGTTGGGCATCTTCATTATAATGTGTCTAGGTGTGGATCTCTTATGATTTTGCACATTCAGCGTCCTGTAGGCTTCTAGGATTTGGGATTCTGTCTCATTCTTCAAGTCTGGGAAGTTTTCTCATATTATTTCGTTGAACAGATTGCTCATTTAGGTTTGGACCTCTATACCTTCCTGTATCCCAATGACTCTTAAGTTTGGTCTCTTTATATTATCCCATATTTCTTAGATGTTCTGCTCATGGTTTCTTAACAGTCTTGCTGAGCTGTCTATGTTCTTTTCAAGTTGAAATACTTTGTCTTCATTGTCTGATGTTCTATCTTCTAAGTGTTCTACTCTGCTGGTAGTACTCTCATTTGAGTTTTTAATTTGGTTTATTGCTTCCTGCATCTTTAGGATTTCTGTTTGTTTGTTTTTTATAACCTCTATCTCCCTGCATAGTTGATCTTTTGCTTCTTGGATTTGTTTATGTAATTCATTGTCGAAAGTGGTCTTTCATTGTCTGATTTTGCTGTCTAATGTCTTCCTTGAGACTCCAGATCATCTGAAGCATGTATATCCTGAATTCTTTATCTGACATTCCATCTGCTGCAGATATTACCTCTTCTAAAGTTGAGTTGACCTACATTGCTTGTGGTCCTTTCTTTCCTTGTCTTTTCATACTGCTCGCATTTTTTTTTCTGCTTGGTGAAACTGTTGTGTTACTGAATTTCCCCCCTATATATTTATATTGCTCTTGTATTGTTGCATAGTCTCCCTTTTGTGGGTGAAAGACAATGTTAGTTCTCAATATCAATAGTACATCATCTAAGCACACGTCTTCCTTATTACTACATTTATAGCTAGACTCTATGTCTACAAATGTTGGTTTGGATTATCGTTTACATATATAGTCATTAGTTTCATGAAAGGCATACCGTTTCTGGTAGCTTGAAGAAAACTGAATTTCAGATGTAGGATGTTATGTTTATGGGGAAAGGAGTGAGGGTATGGGGTTAATCTAACTTTGTAACTTTGGAGAGCTCTAACCAATAGATTGGTAATTTATGGAAGATTGTATAGATTCTAATTTCTATCTGTATTTATAAGATTACCCTACTTATGAATAGTAAAATTTAGGGGTTGCAAGTGGGATAGAGGGAGTAAGAGGGAGGAAAACAAATAACAAGGAAAGGAAGAGAAAAAAGAGAGCGGGAAAAAGAAAATATGAGAAAAAAGAAAAGAAATAAAAAGGGGGAAGGGAGGTGGGGCATATGCAATTCCTCTATAGTATATTATTCTGGTGATTCAGTTGTTAAAGACCTTTTTTGTGCACAATTTTTGGTTTCATATATGTTGAGGTTTCAAAGACCCGAGGGGGGAGGGTAGAGGAGACTGGGTGAATGGCTGAAAAGAGAGAAAGAAGAGAGAAAAAGAAAGAAAAAAAGAAAAAAATATCTCTCAGAACTCTGTTTTCATTTCTTCCTGTTAGTGGCGTTGTCTATTCCTAGCTTGAGTCTCTGGGTTCAGGGTGGTGGTGGTAGTCAGTGTGAGAGGACTTGAGCTTCCACCTGTGGCCTCTCTACTCTTATTCTCTGAGATGTAAACCAGGTGCCTGATCTGCTGTAGAACCGAACTGGTAGCCACGCCAGCCAACTGGTTGGTGGGTTTTAAGGGTTGGTGGGATTTTCCAAGATGAGTTCCATCAGTTTTTCTCATAAGGTGTTTGATGAGGTGTGGGTGTTGGGGAAACCTTATGTTTGTCAAGAGCTAGTTTAGGTGACAGCACGGGTGGGGGGGGGTGGCAGGGCCCCTCCTTCTATTGGAGTGGTCTGTCTACCACACAGGTGAGCCGCTGGGCCTGTTCTCCAGGTCGCAGGTCTGCCTACCATGCAGGCACACGTGGCGGCTGGGCCGCTCCTCCAATTGGGGTGATCTGTCTTCCACTGTGGCAGGCCGGGCTGCTGGGCCCCTTCTCTGGGACGCGTGGTCTGCCTACCTTGCAGGCGGCGGCTGGGCCCCTCCTCCAATAGGGGTGATTAGTCTACTGTGCTGGCTGGCCGCTGGGCCTGTTCTCCAGGTCACAGGTCTGCCTACCTTGCAGGCGCGGGTGGCGGCTGGGCCCTTCCTCCAATTGGGGTGATCTGTCTACCCCGCCAGCGGGCCACTGGGCCCCTTCTCCTGGATGTGCGGTCTGCCTACCTTGCAGGCGGCGGCTGGGCCAAGAACTGTATTTTTAAGATTGAACAGAAAGAACTTTCTAAGCACGAACTTCCACTACTCCGACTGTGCTCAGTTGTTCTTTTACTCAATCTGGGTTTATTGTATCCTACTTCCTCGCTGATGAAACATAAGAGGGAAGGCTCAGCCCTACCATTTCTACCTGCTGGCTGCACCAAGAGCCCTAGGGAGGAGACATTCTGAAAATTTTCTAAAGTCCAATTTCAGTGCATATGAGATCCAGCTCTGTTCAATCTGATTACATTTTTTTCCCTCCTTGGTCTTCACATCTTTAAAACAATTTAAAAAAAAAAAAAAAGGCTAAAGAAACACTATCACAAACACAGAAGAAAGTCTGTTAATCAGATCTTCTCATTAAAATGGTAGAAGGAATGGGGGTAAAAGACAACTGTCCTTAGAAGCACACATCGCTGGCTTGCATACAATGGCAGTTAAAGTCATTTTTCAAAGACTTTCTGCCATTTATTTATTCCAGTAGGCAAGATGAAACAATTTTGTCAGCTAATCATCAATCTGCTCGCAATGATGCACAGACTGGTCTAAGAATAAATACATTAAAAAGGAAAGCAATTAGCTTTCCATATGGGATGATGGAGTTTCTGCCATGTAAAATTTCCAAGAGTTTAAGACCTGCTGATTCAAAAGTATTAAGATGAACTAAGAAAACCTTTTGTGCTTTTTGCTCCCATCTACCATCATTGTTCTTTTTCACTTTTCCTACAGTACAGATGAGATGAAAGTGGTTATTTAGCCACTGAATAAACTCTTACAAGATTTCTGTGGTCATTAACACGTATGAAATATAATCACGTACTCGTTGGGATAATTTAGAAGACGTGATACTTTCCCTTGATGAAAGTAAAAGAAAGGCACCCAGATGACAATATTATTTGGTAATAATAATAATAATAATGATTCAGCGATTAGTAACAATATTGTTAATATTGATGATGTTCACTGTGGTTGAACTGTAGAAACTTTCTGCAGTATCCTGGAGACTTTGATCCCCCAAATGAATAATTTAACATGCTGGATGATAAGTGTAGTTCATAATTATGTGTTAATTTTGGTAATTCCAGCTGTTGTAACAGAGGAAGTACAAAATGTCAGTGAGTTTGTATGAAGAAACACTTTTACTCAACTGAATTTCAAAATGTGTGTAGCGAAAGATAAGTATCTTTTCTCTGAGGGATGAATCTTGTCCTGTTACCTTCTACATGTAGCTTCTGAAGCACTGATCTTCATTAAACCAGATGGTAGAATAGTAACAGCAGAGAATTCACAATGGGAATTTCTTCCTGGTGAGGTCTGGTGGTGGGGTGCATCACCTTTGCTCACACCCCATCAGCGGGAGCCCAGGTACAAAGTCACACCTACCTACCAGGAATGCTGGAGATGCAGCTAGTGTGCCCAAGAAGAGGAAATTTGTTTGGCTAACCATTAGTCTGTGTTCTAATAATCCAAGTATAAATCTATGTAAGCTATGAAAAATGTGTTTTTGTTGCTATTGTTTTTAAGGCATTTCCTAAGTTTTTAATTTAAGAGATTTGCCTCACATTTACATGTAATTTAAAATACTATGAACCCTTTGGCTCAGTGAATTGTTTTACTTTAACTCCTATAGGTGGGAGAGATGCCTATGAACTGCTGTGTAAATATCCTGAGGAAAAACTTATTATATAGCTTTTGAAAAGCAGTTAGCAACTGTGGTCTCTAAACTAAAGCAAAACAGTGAATCTAAGAGAGGGGCCCTGATTTGTGAGTAATTTATCAGGTTATAAAATAATAAGATCTGACAGTTCAGTAGATTTTAAGTGTCAGAGAGAGAAGAGCCAACATCTATTCTCCCACAAAGGAGCAAAGAAATCTGGAATAAGTTTTGAAACAGGAGAAGGTGGAATGAACCCAGGTTTACATATGTGAAATTTGAGGTGGCTGGAGGAAATGTTCTGGGGAAACATTTGGAAATTACTTTCTGTCATTCAGGGTAGATAATCAGCTTGGATCATCTGAATAACACTCAGGTCATCAGAAGTCATGCGATCAGCTCAAATTCAACCAGAAAAATGGGAGGAGAGAACAATGCTGTAGAGGCTACAGGCAAATTGAAGGCTAAGAAGAATCACTAGGCTTCATGTTCAGAAGATATCCGGTGACATTATCAGTCCAGCAGGGGAGGCAGAAACCTTACTGGGGGGCAGAGGTGGGTAGGTATAAAGTAAATGGAAAACAAGGAGGTGAGAGAAGGGATTATAAACACTGTCTTCACTTTTCCAAGCTGAGCAATAAGGCAAACGCTGGGCAGAGTACAGAGTGATGTTCAGTAATGTTATTGTTGATTATCTTTTGCAACTTTTAGATACAAAGTAACTCTTGGTGAGGAGTTTGTTAGCATTCATTTCATTCAAGGGCGGAATATTTCAACTATACTTGCAGAGGAAAGATTTCAACAATGATGGAAATGGAAGGAAAAAAAACATTACAGGTGTAGGATAGAGTAACTTCTTTCAGCACCATTTCCCCCAGATCATTAAACTCTTGTGTGCTGGGCACCCTGCCAGGCAGTAGAGTGCAGCTGTGAACATGACCGTTCTCTTCTCCAGGAGTCTGACATTCCAAGAAGTGGTGAGAATGTCCGTGTAGGAGTAGGGGCTTTTTGATAAGAACATTTTCATACAGAGTGGTATTGATAGAAACTCCGGGGTAGATGACTGATGGGGGGATTTATTCCCATTTTATAGATGAAGAAACTGAGGATCTAAATAGCCTGAAAGACTTTGGAGTCACCAGTTAGTCTTGAGTGGGTATAAAAAGTGATGTAGGAATGCATTTGAGGTATTTTGCCATGGAATTCCATCCTGCCAGAAATGACACATCCTGATTTTCCGCTACATACGATTTTATCTACACACCCCATCTCACCCTTCAGGACTGGCACAAGGCTTTCCTCCTCTGGGACACCTTTATCCCTCATTTTTCCTGATGGTGTTTGTAGTTATTGTCTGCTATATCCAGCTGCTCTTAGTTTTCTTTTTTTTGGCTTGATGTAGATGCACTTTTTTTTTTTTTTTTTTTTAGCCTTTCATTGCTACTCTTGGTTACTATTTGTTTGGGAATATGCTTTGTCTGCCTAGTTTGCCACCTCATTATGGGTAGGGACTTTAGCTCTTACATCTTTCTGCAAGTGTTCGGTACAGAAAGGCAAAAACTGGAGTTTTTATGTTTTATGTTATGATTTTCTGTATCCACCAATGTACCTCCAAGACTGTGTCCTCAATCGTCTGATAGCTGTCACTGCAAAATAATTTCCAAGAGTTTGAAGTAATTGGGGGAAAAATTCAGCTCTCTTTTTTTTTTTTCCCTAAATAATTGCCACTATTACCTAGTGAGGTATTCCAGTTGCAGTTTAGAGGCTCATACATGATATATAAATGGTATATCTTTGAAGAACACTTTGAAAATCTTGCCATACGACGAGATTTACCTTATAATAATTTGTTATGCTTAGTCCACTTTTATAAAAATATTTTTCAAATTATTTTGCGTGAAGTAATGGGCTACATTTTCTCTCCCCGATTCCAAGAAGACAGAATGAAAAGCTGCCCTGGTGCACGAGGCAGCTTTCTGATAAATGAGTCGCACCAGCCAAGCTCCTCTTGCCATGAATTTGGCAGTTTGCTTTGCAGCAGATGTTGTCTTTCTATGCATGCTCTTCCTCTCCTACCCTCCCTCCTCATGGTAAATATGTCGGGAACAGTACATATATATTTAGTGCTTTTCATTTATCTGGGACAAGACTAGTGCCTTGCATGAAAACAGAGTGTCTCTAGCAAAAAAGGAACAGACTGGATCATAAAAATACTGAGGAAGCAGACTGAAAAATGAGGACCTTCTAGAACCAGCCCAGATTAGAATTTGTCTGAGAATCAGACAGTAATTCTTCTGAATTGGTCACATGGCTTCCTTTTCTTCAGTTGAAGTGTATTTTGCTTTTTCCCAACAAGATGGGGTATGCTGTGCTTTAGAGAAACAAGGTATCCCCCAGACATATGCTGTTAAGCACATGGGCAGTAAAAGATATTTGCATTTTTCAAGAATTCTTTATTTCATCAGATTTTTCTTGTTTTTTTTAAGCTGAACTTCTTTAATACGTTCAAAATATGTTTTAATACATTCAAGATTTTGTGACAGTAACATCATCAATAACAAAATTACATACATATGACCATTGAAGAAACTCGACGTAGACACTAAATCTGTAGAAGCTAGGACTTGGTCACTGGGACTCTCCTTTATACCATTGCCCTTCTAGAGGAAGCTTCTAGATGTTTTCAATTATATTTTTACACGATGCCAGGGACTTTATGATTGTTCTTGAATCTTCGCCCTGTAAACTTCCATATCCCATGGTGAGGCTTGGCTATGTGATTTGCTTGGCAAATGGAACCACAGTGGTGTACCTCTCCCACATCAGAGGAGTGTGTACTGCCAGGAGCTGTTCTTTTCAGCCCCAGTCTGAGAATCCTTGCAACAAGCCCAAACCCAACCTGCAGTATCAGTTGTCTGTGTATTCAGTAAATCTTTTAAAGACAGCTAGACATAGGTGATATAGTAGAGATGTCATCATTATTCTCATTCAGCTTAAGATTCAGTAATTTAAAAACATCATTTTTTAGTACTAAAACAACTGAGTAAATTTTTATAGGATGTGAAATAAGAAAACATTAAAAAAAAATTAAAACCCTAGAAGGCTGTGAAGATCCATATCCAACAAACTCCCCAAATCTTTGAGATGCACACCATTGCATTTTCAGTAGGAAACTTTGAGAAGCTTTGACTGGGCTGGTATAAGCATGAGATGAGATTGGGGTAATTAATGGACTCAGGAAAGTACAAACAGAAAAATAGGGAAATTGGAGCCATTGGAGTGTTTATGTCAATTCCTTCTAATGCTGGAATTGATTATCCACGTAAGAGAATACATCATAAAAAGCATTAAAGTTTTCATCCAGTTGCATCTGTATATGTGGGTACAGAAGCAAACTTTTGGGGGTGGTATTACTAAGGTGTGTATGCTTAAAGAAATTTCTCATATCTGTAGAAAGAGTTAAGGAATAACTAGAAGGCAGGAAGTCACTTAATATCACATATATATAACCTTCTATAGTGCTTGGGGCTGGAAGAATGAAGCACCAGTTTTCTCCATAAGAGACTGGTCCAGCAGGTGATGTAACATGTTGACTGAAAGCAAGGGCTCTGGAGGCTGAGTGCCTGTGTTTTGATCCTGTCTCTGGTGCTTAATAACTGTGAGAACTGGAGCAAGTAACTTAATCTTTTTAAAAAAAATCTCATTTTTCTCATGCATACAATATATCTACCTCATCCAGGTTTTGTGAGTATTAATGAGATTATGCAGATAAACCTTTTGGAATGGTGTTTGACTCATTGTAAGTGCTCAATAGTATTATCTGAAAATATACTAGAAGGGCTAGAACATGCTTTTGTACCAACTAGCAGGGACCCCCTCAATGGAAAACATTTAGTAAAGAGTTTTGTAAGAGTCCTTGGTACAGTCTATTTCCAGGTCTGGGACTCCTTAAGCAAATGGCACTTTTTAAGGGATCTTGGTTTTATCATCAGGACATTCTTTAAAGTAGTTGATATGGTCGTGCAAACTGAGACACCAAAGCTGGCATTGGAAATGGAAGAGGGTGGTTGTTTTCACTCTGTATTTTTAAGGGCTAACTCTTTGTCCTTGAGCAGCATGAGTCTTGTATTCCCATTTCCTAGTTATAAAATTCAGGATCATCCTCGGTTTGTATCATAAAATGAATTTAATCCTGACATAGTTTAAGAGCACAAGTTATGTGACTAGCTCTTGTGATGACTTTTGGATCCCCCACTACCCACTGAGGGAAGTACTCTGCTTTTCCTGATGGCATGAGAAATGGCCCACAGACAGTAACGGTATTCCACCCACCTGCCATTCCTCACTGAGTATGTGCCCACCCTTGCTGGAGGTGTGTCTAGCTACCCTCTTTGGATATAGATCATTCTTTTGTATCTCAGGAGGGTCATAGATGTCTTTAAATCTTGCTTGAGCTCCAGCTTTACTCTGTGACTCCCATGTCTCTGTGTGAAGTTTTACTCATTTAGAACAACAAGGACCTGCTCCTAGCTCTATCCCAGGAACTCAGATATTGGTTCTTAGTCAGATCACATAGATCATAATGAGTCTTTTTTTTTTTTAATCCAGAGACTAGTCTTAGAATTTGGTGTGGTGTTGCCACATGATTCTGAGATCAAGAGAATCTCCTCTTGGACCCTCAGTCAATAAAATGTAGCCATAAATATTACTTGGCCATAAAGAATGAAATTATGGCATTTGCTAGTAAATGGATGAAACCAGAGAATATCATGCTAAGTGAAATAAGCTAGTTCCAAAAAACCAAAGGCTCAACATTCTCTGTGATGTGTGGATGCTAACCCACAACAAGAGAGGGTCAGGAGGGAAAGAATAGAAGTTGATTGAATTAGCCAAAGGGGAATTCAGGGAAGGGAGTGGGGTTTGGAATACGAAAGACAGTAGAATGAATCAGACATAACTTTCCTTCGCTCATATATGAGTACACAACCAGCCTGACTCCACATCATCTGCAACCACAAGAATGGGATTCTAATTAGAATGGGTTGTACTTCATGTATGTATAATATGTCAAAATACCCTCTACTGTCATGTATATACCTAAAAAGAACAAAAAAAAGGAAATGTGGCTATGCATTGTATTGTTATATTGTGCATTATATGCATGTATCATAGCAGAATGTACAACTCTAATGCACCAATAAAAAGCGTGGACAAAAAAGAAAATGTGGACATAGCTTCAGATATAGCAGAGGCATGTGGGATAGAGCAGACTAAAGGGTATAGCATGCTGCGAACATTGAAAGAGCATCGTGTTCACTTTGATTGTAAAATTGTGTGAAGAAATCTTGTGCAGAAATCTTGTGTCAAAAGGGCTATACAATGCTCAGTTTCTTTTTCCCGTAATCTCCCTGCTGTGTTTGAATTTGATACAGTAGTTCACTCCTGTTTTTCAGAAGCACTTTCTTTGCTAAGCTTCGGAGATTCCTCATGCTCTTCTAGCTTTTTTGTGTTCTTCTTTGCTGATTCCACCTTATCTTTCTGACATCTAAGTATTGAAGTGTCCCAGGGTACTTCTTTTGATAATGTCATTTACATATTGACAACCCTGGCATTTATATATACCTTTAGCTGAGATCTCAGCCTTGAACTTCAGATTTACATCAACTGCCTGTTCACTCAAGGACACTCAATTTGTCTTTCCAATGGGCATCTGGTGCCAAAACACAAACAGAACAGAACTCTTGTTCATCTTCCCCAAATTAGGATCACCTGTCATTATTCTCATCTCATTAATGGAAACTCCATCTTTACAATTACTCAAATCAAAAACTTCAGCGCTTTGATCTTTTCTCTCAGATGACAGATCCTATGTCTGTAAATAAATACTGTAGATCCTACCTCCAGGAGGTATTCAGAATCTATCTTTCACCACTTCTAATGCTATGTCTTCAATTAAGCTCTGTTATTTCTCCCCTGCATTGTGGCAAAAGCTTTTCTGTTTCTACCCTTATTTCCCCAAGCTCTTAACACAGCAGCACAACTATACTTGAGTGACAATTATGTTAGATTGCTTGCTTTTCTGCTAACAATCCTTCCTTCAGTGGCCAGTTTCTCATTTCACTTAAAGTAAAGCTAAAGCCCTTGCAATGGAGCACAAGTTCCTGCAGGATATGGCCTTAGAAACTATCTTTTCCATCTTCCATAAGAAGGGGGAAGACGTTTTTCTGTGTGTTCACTGCTGCGTATCCATCAGTAAATGAATACTGACTAAATGAAGTAATATATGTGAATGCTACATTGACATCAGACTTGACATGCATCAATGAGACTGTCTTTTTGGCTCCGAGAGCAAAATGTTTACCAAAGAAGTTATTAGAGGAATCTATTCAATCTATACCTTTGTTCACAATGAGATTTTTTTTTAATCCAGTGGAGTAAAGTTTAATTTTTTGTTTTGTTTTTTTAAATAGATTTTTAAGTACCTGAAGGTGTTTGCTTTTAGGGCTGCCAAAGCTGTAGCTTATTAAGAAGCCATTTAGGAAGCTAATTAAAATGAAAAGAGGTTGGGATTGTGGCTCAGCGGTAGAGCACTTGCCTAGCACCTGCAAGGCCCTAATTTCCATCCACAGCAACACATAAAAATAAATAAATAAAATAAAGGTATTGTGTCCAACTACAACTAAAAAATAAATATTTTTTAAAAATGAAAAGAGTATAAATTATTGACTTGTTTTAATTGTTAAAAGTATAAGTTACCCTGTATAAATATATGTGAGATTGTCTCTAGCTCAAGAAAGCTTCATGGAATCAATTTTTGTGATATAATAACATAGGGCACTAGTACAAGTGAAATAGCATTTTTCCTTTTTTTTTTTTAAGCAACATTTATTTCTAACAATTTCGAAGATGGTAAGTTGACTGTTGGGGTGCTGATTTGGCTGGGTACTTGGTGAGGGCTCTCTTGTGTTCTTTTTTTATTGCTTTATATTAATCATACATAATATTAGGGTTCATTTTGACATAATGCATTATAAATGCATAGAATATACTTTGCTCCAATTCAGTCCTCAGTACATTCCTTTACCCTACCTTCCTCCCTCCCCTGTTCCCTTCTACTCTACTGATCTTTCTGGAAATAGCATTTTTCAACCAATTACCAGGAAGCCAAGAAGTTGTTACTTATAGCAGAGGGTAGGGTAATTATTTCCTTTAAGGTAATAGTATTTATTTTTCCAACCTTTAAAGTTTATGTTATTAGCTGAATTTGTTGAATTCTTGCATTTTCCAAAATAATAGTTGTAGATTCAGTATAAAGAGATATTAATAGATTCCTTTTGCTTTCTTATGGAAGGATCATAATTACATGATTCTTGTTATATAACTTACTAGAATGCTT
Source organism: Callospermophilus lateralis (assembly GCF_048772815.1). Taxonomy (NCBI): domain Eukaryota; kingdom Metazoa; phylum Chordata; class Mammalia; order Rodentia; family Sciuridae; genus Callospermophilus; species Callospermophilus lateralis. Next base: position 53,279,439 of record NC_135317.1, on the reverse strand, counting down.
TTTTAGGACACCTGTGGGAAATTATGCTTCTCCCATCAGTGGGAGTGTTTCTTTTTTCCTTTATAACATTTGACATAGAAAATGTATATATTTTTATAAAGTTTATAGAATCTAATGACATTTTCATGAATCTATTGTGTAGCTTCAAGATGTAGCAATACATAATCAATCTAATTTTCTCCATACCTTTTCTTAATGTCTTCTATCTTCTTTCTTCCACATTAAGTATCCCAGTTCTCAACAACAGTGGAAATGATATCACTTGAATACCATTTCATTACTTTTTTTTTTGCTCAGTTCCACAAGTACACACAAAATAGTCTCAGAAAACAACACCCAACATTGCCACAGTAGTACAGTTACTGAACAAATGTTGTAAGAGCTGCTACTTTATTTGTCCTTGCATCTCAACATAATTTAGAATAATTCTTGTTGTAGGAATACAGATATATGCCCATTTAGGCTAGTTTGTTTTGTTTTATTGTAAATTTTAGGCATTATTCTTTAAAAATTAATTTTGCTTTATAATTATGTAACATAGGTCAAATCCATTAAACAAGATACTTTAGAAGAAATCTAACCTTTAACTGTGACCATTGCATTCTAGAACTTTCTTTCTTCGTGAGTAATAATTGTTTTAACTTTATAGTTTATTTTTCTGTGGATTCTTTTTCAATTCACTTTCTTTTCAACTGATGAAATACTGCTTGATGGGATGAAGTCTAAGAATGCTTGGTAGGTATTATTGCTTAAGGGGTGGGTATTTCCATGGTGTGAATGCTCATGATTGAATAAACTAGTCCTCTGCAAATGGGTTGTGTCTAGACTTCTGCTGATTCACAAAGTCCTATGGTGAATTCATCTTTTCATGTCTGTGTGTATCTATATATACTTGTATGTCAATTTCCTAGAAGAGAAATTCCTGGGTCTGAGTGCATACATAAGTTTTCTAGATGCTGCCAAATTCTCCTCCATAGGAATTGTGCCATTTTGCGTATCTGTCACCAGTATCTGGGATCCACTGTTTCCCTCAGTCTCACCAAGAGAATGTGTCTCCACACTCTTAGATTTTTGCCAAAATCATAGGTGAAAAAACTGTATGGCAGTCTCTTCCTAATTTGAATTTCTCTTAATTTAAGTGAAACTGAACATTTAAAAAATATATATATGGCTAAGAGACATTTGTATGTCTTTGCTTGTGAACTGTGTTTTCTCCAGCCCATTTCCCTATAAGGTGATCAGTCTTTTTCCTTTTCTATTTTATTACCCCATTCATCTGCAATACAAGTAATACATATTTCCCCCCCAATTTGTCATTTTCTTTTTAATTGCTTATGATACCCTTTGTCAACAATAGTGTTTTAAAAATACTATTATTTTATGTAAGTAAATGGAATCTATCAATCATCTTTTCCTTCTGTGTTTTGGGTCACATTTGGAAAAGTTGTTTCCCCCTCTCAGATTTTGAAGGCATTCACACATTTTCTACTAGTCTTATGGAGAGTTTATTTACATAAACATCTTTATAATCTTTTTGGAATTATCCTAATATGTCTGGTAAATAAAACAAATAACTTTTTCCATGCAATTTTCCTGTTATCCTAATGCAATTTGTAGTCTCTTCATCCCCTCAACTGATTTGAGATGCAGCCTTTATTGCACCCTAAATTTGCATTTGTCCTTCTAATGCTTATTAACTCAAAACGTATTCACCTACCTGACCTATATTATTTATGCTTCTCTTAGAGCCATTTCCTTGGGGAAAAGTGGGGAAGATGTGACTATAATCTTCAATTTGGTACCTTCTCATAGGAGTAAAAGTCAGAGACAAATTGCCCTTTTAGATTTAATAATCCTACATTTTAACTTCTTATAAAATCTTCTCTCCCTGTAAACTTTAGACAGTTAAACATATCCTTTTACTTTGCTCAAGTTATTTTCCTTCTCAATCTTAGCTCCTCTTTCTCCTTTTCTTACACAGTGAAAGTGCATAATCATAATCTTTGTCTCTGAATTATTTCTCAAAGCATTTCCATGCCTTCCTTACTTCCTACCACTGCCTTTGTTTTCAAACTAAATGTGTCTCAGATGGACAATTTTAACAGCTTTTCACCCGACACTTCCTGAAATATTGTCCTTCTCGTATTTCTTTTCTCTACAGCTTCCAAGGGGACCTATTTAATATAGCAAGCTGACATGCCCTGTTTAATACCATAGTATCAGCAGGATGGAATTAACAAGTCTAATGAGGCCTCCCTGCTCCCTCCTCTACCTCATCCTCTGCCCTTTGTCCCTCATGAGTTAGGTTTTGCATTCCCACACAACTTGTAGGTGAATCTGATACTCCACATTGTTTCAGATCACTCAGAACTGCTCTCCTGCTTTCAGCTTGTCAGTTGGTTGGGACTCTTGACTCTTGCCACCTCTCCATCCATCAAAAGCATCTCTTCCTCACAGCTTTCCCTTCCCTGAATAGATCCAAGTCCCCAACCCCACAACTCCAGCCCTGCCCCTTGCTCTCATCTTGTGTTGAAATTATATGTTGGTGCACTTATCCTTTGCTTGACTGAAAATGTTGTGAGTGGGAGTGAAATCTTCGTGAGTCAATTTGGTCCTCAATGAGCAATAGCCATCCTATTCATTCTTCTCAGTGTATATCTCTATTAATAATGTTTACTGCACTATGCAGTGTAGAGAATAGTCCATGTGTTTGTTCCCCCGCTAGATTGTGAACATTTTGTGAGATGGAACATTATTTTTTATCCATATTTTCCTAAGCCTAGGACAGTCTATCCCTTGTAAAAGGACCTCAAAACAGATAATTCATTGGAGAGAGAGAGAGAGAGAGAGAGAGAGATTGTGATGACAGTGGGTTTGCAAAACGTAATTTTGCAGAAATAATTGAAACAACTGCGAATGCCAACCTTAGAAAAAAGCACCTCCAAGATGGGGAGACAAGGTGTGTGGTCATAGAGAGCAGGGGTGGGGCTCCAGAATGGAGGCCAGGGCAGGGCATTTATCAATGGACAAATCACAGCTTTGTGTAGGGTAAACTGAAGGATCTTATGAGACCTGTCACTAAAGGTATCTGAAAAACCCTCATGGAAAATTACAACACACCCATTAGAGAAACTAAAATATAAAATAATGAAAACTAAAATATAAAATAGTGAAAACAGAGAAGATGCAGAGAAACTGCTTCATACTTCACCCATAAGAATATGAAATGGTACAGTCCCTATGAAAGTCAGTTTCATAGTTTGTTATAAAACAAAATATGCAATTACCATACAACTCAATAATTACACACTTGGGTATTTATTCCAGAAAAGTGAAGACTTATGTTCACATAGAAATATGTACACACATATTTATAGGGCTTTATTTATAATGTCCCCAAACTAGATTCAGCCCTGAATGGCTATGCAAATTGTGATAGATCCATACTATGAAATACTGCTCTACTCAGCAAGAAAAAGAAACACACTTGAACCTGGAAAAATCTTGAGGGAATTATTCTGAGAGAAAGAAATGAATCCCAAGAGGTTACCTACTAAATGATTCCATTTTAATCTGTTGGCCATTGGCCAAAGTAGGAGATGTTCAGTATCTTCACTGTGGTGGTTAATACATGAATCAACAAAATAAAGTTATAATAAAAACACACAAATGAGTATGGTATCACTGGGAAAATCTAAATCTGATTGATGGATTGTATCAATGCCAATATCCTGAGTATAATATTATGCACCAGTTTTGCAAGATGTCACCAATCGGAGAAACAGGGCAGAATGTGCCAAAAATGTTTCTGTATTATTTCTTAAAACTGCATGTCAGTTTACAATGTAAACTCAGTCTACATCTCAATGTAAACATTGATACTGGTTAAAAGTATCCTATAGGATTACTGAGATAATTTATAAAATGTATTATACAGAATAATTATAATGCTCCACATTAGGGGCTAAAATTCAGACTGCCATTAAAGCCAATGCTGAATGTTAAATAGAATAAACCGGGCTGGGGTTGTGGCTCAGCGGTAAAGTGCTCACCTAGCATGTGCGAGGCCCTGGGTTCAATCTTCAGCACCACATATAAATAAATAAAATAAAGGTATTGTGTCCAACTACAATTAAAAAATAAATATTAAAAAAAAAGAGAACAAACAAAAATCCAGCCCCTTCATAGAAACCCTATAAAGAGAGCTCAAGCATCGATTAGAGCTGGCATATGTAACCCTCAAGTTTCCTTCCATTTGAAGAATTTATTATTTCTTGATTCTTTCTATTAATTTTAATCTATTTTTTTTATTTATCAAAGTCATTTTGGATCATTACCTTGGCTTCCAAATTGCTGACTTTGCCCCATTTCCATCTTGGAGTGATTTACATCCCTTTATTGTGTTTGTGTGTGTGTGTGTGTGTGTGTGTACACACACACACACACACACACACACACACTTTTTAAGTTTTGGGCCCAGAACAGTGTAATATTCTGACTCTGATCTGTTGACTCCCATTCTCTGCTTATCAATAGAACTTGACTACCTAAAACGACACCCAGAATCCTAGACTCAATCCTAGACATTAATAATGCTTGGGTGCTGCATTTCAGGCCTCTAAATCAGATTTTTATAATTTGCTGATAAATATTTAGTGGTGTTTGATTCTTTTTAGTTTCTGAGTGGGAAAAATAAAAATAAAATAGAATTTTAGAATAACCATTTTTAAAACTCCATCAACACTGGTTTTCTTACCAGTGAAGAAATAAGACACAAAGTGATATCTGTAGAGATTTTGAAATTATGTCATTATATTATTATAGGTCTGTCCAAGAAGACCTATTTATGAAGTCATAGATTCACTTGGGTGTTAGTCAGCTTTCTGATACTATAACAAAACCCAAGACAAATAAATTTATATGGAAAAAAAAAGTTTATTTTGGCTCATGATTTCAGAGTTTTAGTTTGTGGTTGTTTGGCCTCATCTGAGCTTGTGGTGGCATAATACATCATGACAGGACTACGTGACTTGGGAAGACTGTTTACTTCATGGTGAATATGAAACAAACAGCAACAATAATAATAAAACAAGGGATGGGAAGAAGTGGGCCAGAGTTCCAATATCCCTTTCAACAGCATGCCCCCAATGACCTGACATTCTCCCACTAGGCACTGACTTCAGAAGGTTCTACCATCTCATCCCAATACTAAGGTATTATCCAAGGTACTATAAGAACTGTCCCAAACTCAGCATGCCATCTATTTCATATCCAAGTCATACAGCACCTTGGGTGCTGAGTTTGGGACAGTTCTTATAGTACCTTGGATAATACCAGTTTTCTCTTCCTTCAGTAGGTCCCTCACTTAGGTGCTTAGCCATGTGTTCTGAAAGTACCTTGAACTTCATCTAGGACTGTCTCATGGATGCTTTCAGCTTCTGCCTATACCAGTAAGGCAAAATGCACATTTTTTTCCTTAAGTAATAAATGAAAATGTGAAAAATAAATTTCTTTCTCTTTAATTATTGTTGGGTGAGCCTCACCTCAAAAATCATCTAGTTCAATTTCTTGTCCCTTAGTTTCAGTTTTGTATGAGAATTCATATTTCTTCCAAAGCATTGTTGTACTTGATATTTAGAAAACTGCCAAGATAAATAACAGATGAAGAAGCAGGTGGGTTGCATCTCACCCAAGGCTGTAATAAACCAGGAGTGATGAAATCAGGTCTCGAACCCCTGGTAGAATTTCCCTCCACATAAGCTTGTACTGAAAGGTATTTTTTTCTAAAATATTTAAAGAACTGGAACATTACTGTTTTCCCGACTTGTCTCCGTAATCATTAAGCGTCCTTTTCTGTGGGAAATTCTTGGCTTCAGAACTAATCCAGCCTTCATTCTACCTTCTCTGGAATTAGGACAATTCCAGTTACAAAAAAAAAAAAAAAAAAACAACAACTTTACCAAGGTACATTATTCCTCTGTTAGTAAAAAAACAACCAGATTTTTAGTTTCCACACAATGTATAATTCCAAATAAATTTATAAGCTAAGTTGATCTTTAAAGAATGTTTATTTTAAAGTGTTTTGATTATTAAAAGAAATTGTGAAGACCTGTTATACTCCAAAGTAATCTTCCTGTATTAAAAGAACCCCAAATAGCTGTGGATAGTGATGTAGAAGATCTCATAACTTATGAAGTGAAACAGCAAGCAGAAAAAAATATGTATTCTTTAGTTCAATTTTATTTAAAAAACAAAATTATATATCTGTGTTTATGTATATATATTCATATATGCATGGAGCTCTCTACAGAAATACAGGAAACTGTTAACTTTGATTCTTTCTGGAGAGAGGAGTAGAAATAGGGACAGGAAAAATTTAGGAGATTAGACTTTCATACTGTAATTTAAAAATAGAAATGTATTGATATATTACTTGAAATTTGTTAAAAAGTCATTGTAGAATCAAAGAGTATAGGTACACCCCACAAAAACAAACAAAACAAAACACATAATTGCTAAGAATAGTTCACATAACACATACCTCTGTTAAATCGTGTTCCAGTTTGGGAGTCCTCTTACAGTCCACTAGTAGTTAATAGAAATCTATCTACTTGTTAGTCAACCATAAGGGTGTTTGAGTCTTTTTCTTACCCTAATTCAATACCCATAGTTAAATTTTATAAAATAAAATTTTATAAAATAATATATATATACATATATATATATATTATTTAATATATATATTTATTTAAGTTGCACTAAGATCTCAATTTGGAAATAGTTTTAAAACTGGGAGTAGAGCTCACTGTTAGAACATGTGCTTAGCCTGCATGAGATCCTAGGCTTAATTCCCAGCACCAAAAAACACATAGAAAAATATATCAGAGTTGGTATCTCTTTACCTTTCCACAAGTTTTCCTAGCTTTTAATCAAAAACTCCCTTGGTAGTCAGCAAGAAACTTGGACATAGATAGTTGGTTTTATTCTACTTAACACATGACTTGCACTGGATTAGCATTTGGGAATCCACAAAAATCTCTAGTTGTAAATATGAAGTAAATTTTTCATTAATGTTTGAGAAATGTGGATTTTTTTTTAAGCTAAAATAACTTCAAAAGCCATTTCTTAGTGACTACTCAGGGTTATACTGCTGTCACCTCTCCCTTTGGAGAAATGGGAGCAATTGGTAATGGGAATGGACATGTCTGTTCATTTAGTTATTCTTCACACTGTAATCTATGAAGTAACTCAAAGATGCCATGACCTGTGCTGGGCTCTGGGTAGACAGTGGAAACTGAATGTAGCAATGAGTCACTTACTATCAGCTGTCTCCAGGAGACTGATGCTTTAGGAGAGGATGCCATAGAAACACAAAGGACAAAGGATGTGCACGAAGGCTTGTTTGTCATGCTTATAACTCCTGAGAGGACTGTGGAGAAGGTGCAACTGGATCTGTGATAAGTAGGAGAAAGCAGTGAGAGGGGGGTCATCTAAGAAGAAATACAACAAACATTTTGTCATGAAATTGCTGAGGTTTTTAGCTCAACATTGTCAAATATTGTAATTGCATATGGTGGGACCTAACATTTCCCTATGACTAGAGTAAAGAGTGCTAAGATGAAAGCAAAAGGTGATCCAAGAGTGATGGGCAGGACCAGATGTGGAAGAGCCACCTCTGCACTATTGACAAATAATCTTTGTTATGGGACTGTCATGTGGATTGTGCGATATTTGGTAGCATCCTTGGCTTCTACCCAATAGATTTCCAATAGCTTTCTCTACCAGTTGTGACAAGCAAAAATGCCTCAAACATTGTCAAATGTCCCCGAGGGGAAAACTGCCCCAGTAGAGATAAAGAATTTGAATGTAATCTTGAAAACCATGAAAAAGCAATGAAGCAGTTTGTGAAGAATATTGGATTTGCAGTGACAGGAAAATGGATTAGCAGGAAACAGACAGAAATGGATCTATGTAGAGCTATTGCAATAATCAGACAAAAGTGATGGATGGAAGGATGGGAGACACAGACATTAAGAAGAAGGGGGATTACACAGGTTTGGAAACTGAGTAGGGGCATATGGAAGAGATGGGGAGGGGAGGTGATTAAAAGGAAGGGTTCCACCATGATTTCCAAAGAAAAAATATGAAGATGAGAGAATGAGTAATAGCTGACTACAGTTAGGAGGACAAATATAATTACCAACATGTGTGTCTAGGATGACTATGTTTGAGGATGGGGAGGTAATCACTAGAAATGTTCACAGCAAAGATCAGAAATGCCTGCTTCAGTCTTCTCAGTCTCTCCCCATCTCCTGTCGGGTGGAAGAAGAGCAACTGTCACTCCAGTTAACTAGGTCATAGTTAATTTCTGACATAGTTAAGCTCTGAGTAGTGATGAGAATGAAAAATGATTAACTTTCATCATACCTTGCATATCCAGGTCAACTGAATGTCTATTCTTCTACCTGGGAAGCTCTTCCCTCTCTTCAACTACCCCTTTTCTTAAGGTCTTAAAAATAACTTTATCAGGAAGACTTTCCATGACATCTGTCTATACCCAAGACTAGGTTAGGTCTGCCTGTTTTATTCTTTCATAGTACTTAACACATGTTAAGTACTTACCTTGTGAAAATAATTTCTTTACTATGCCTCTCCCCTATAGGCTGTGTGTGTGTGTGTATCCAGCTAAATAACAAGTTAATACTATAAGCTTTCCAATAAATTAGTAAATGTCATGTAAGGTTGGCGACCCTAGTTTAATTATTCACATTTTAAATGATTTCATTTTGTGTTATATAACTAGAGCTACTTTGAAATCTGTTTTCATTTTCATTATAACTCTATTTTTCTGTCTTTTTAAAATGCACAAGAAACCTTAAATAAAAAAACAGTTCTTTGGAAAACTTTGATTAGTGCAGTGAAGGTCAATGTAGTGAAGATTTGTGCAGAAAAATCTGTGTCTTATTTGTTTTGATCTCTTTTTATTATTGGAGCTATAAAACTATGAATAATCCTATTTATTCAGTTTACTGTAGTTGACATAAATTATATCCGACAGTTATCCTGTCACAAATTTAATTGACTAACCTTGCACCTGAAATGTATTCTATATCGTTCTCTCAGCATGAATAGACTTGAAATCTCTTGGTCATTTTCTTAGCAACACTGATGGTAGGGAGAATACTAAAGCATTGGAGAACAGAAGTTTAGCATAAGGTGAAGCCTGTGTGGGAGAGGATTCTATGTAAAAACAAGTATGTTATTTTCCCTTGACCTTAGAACATGACTCCAACCTCATTCATTCAACAAATGTTTTCTATGTACCAGGAACTGCTATAGCCATTGGGAATACAGAGGTGAATGGGGCAGGCACAGTCCCTGCCCTCATGAGGTCTGTGAGTGGGAGGATGGAATAAATGGGAAAATGCCAGCATATAAATCAGTAATGACTGCAAGAAACGAAGCAGATCCGGGATAGAGAGTGCTAGGATATTTGGGGGGTGGATCTATCATTGGTGAATTCTTAGAGGAAGAAGATCATTTAAACAGATCAGAATGAAGACATTCAGGGGTCAGAAAGGACAGAATGCAAGACAGAGGGAACATGAAGTATAGAGGGCTTGAAGAGGCACCATGTGTCTAGTTGGAATCCCACCATGTTACATCTCCCACCTAGCCAGAGGGGAGCAAGGTGAGGAACATGGTAGGACATGGGATTGGAGAGTCAGCAAAGACCAGGTCATGGCTGTCCTTCCAGGCCATAGGAAGGAATCTGTTTTATCCCAAGTCTATGAAAGAAGGTAAGGGTTCACATTGTCCTGTTTATGGCTACAGAAGTTCACTGAGGCTGCTGGGTGGGCAGGAGACTAAAGGGGTGAGAGTGGGCACAGAAGACTGTGCAGCCCTCCAGGCAAGAGATCAGTGTTACTAGGATGAAGCTGCCAATAGTGGGAGTGGAGAGATGTGCTCCAATTTTGGAATACAGTTTGGAGCTACTGTTGATGGGGATCAGTGATGGAAATGATGCAAATAGAGGAGACAGAAGAGAATCAAGGATCACCCCCAGGTTGGGGGCTTAAGCAGAATGAATGCTCGTGCCATTCATCAGGATGGGGACAACTTGCAAGGAACAGACTTGGAAGGGAGTATCAAGACCTAAGTTTTGCCCTCATGTTTGGGATGCTTATTAGGCCTCCGAATAACAGTATATCTAATTATAGAACCAAGTCTGGAGCTCAGGAGAGGGACAGAGCCAGAACTTTGGGAATCACTGAAATGTAGATGGTACTTCAAGCTGAACAGTTGGTTTTCTTCCTGACTTTTCATGGCTTCTGTAGACTCCAGTGTTTCTTTCTGTGTCATGAAAGCGGGTTCCTTTGAGTTAAGGCTTCAGCTGTGTCTATTTTTCTTCCCAGAAAAGTCTCATGCCTATGGAGATTTAATTGAGGGGAGATTTTCATGGGGGAATGAGGAGCGTGTCATACTGGAAGGATCCCTAGACTAGGAATCAGACAACATTGGCTTTAGGTCCATGCTGGGCCACTCTCACCCCAAGCTTCAAATTCTTTGTGTGAAAAATAATGGTAATAATAATAATAGTCAGCTCATGGGATGACATGAAGCTTTTATGTTATAAAAATATAAATATATTTGGATCTAAATAATGTGAATGTGACTTATAAAAATAAATAAGTAAAACTGAAACAAAAAAATATAAATAATAAGTCACACATAGCTTAATGATAGGGATATAGTCTGAACTACTTGCCATTCGGCTATTTTGTCATTGTGCAAACATCATAGCTTTTACTACACAAAACTAGATGGTGTTGGTCAGTCATTCAGTGTGACATTGAGGCAGTGAAGGGATGTGGTAAATGTAAGATATATGAGGCTGCTGTCCTTGTAACACAACATACTGTTCAATAGTAAACTTTTTTAAAAGAATAAGTAGAAGGAACATTTAGTATGTGTGAGGCTCTGGACTCAATCCCTTGCACCACACACTAGTACCAGAGAGAGAGAGAGAGAGAGAGAGAGAAGTATACTCTAAAGTATTAAGAAATGTAGTATAGGAAATAAATAAGCCAGTAACATAGATGTTTCTTATCATCCTATATATACATAATTGTAATTGCTATAGGAAAATTTTCAGCTTCATTAAAATCTACTATTATATATCTGGTCTGTCATTGACTGAAGAGTTATTAAGAGGCATACAACTGTATAGAAATAGAGTTGGTTTATGGTGTGTGCTTGAGTAATATAATTAAACCTAAATTTTAGCCTTCTTATCTAGAGCGTGGAGTCCAGGGATGATGTATTTACCCTTCCCACAACTGAAGCCTTTGAAAAGCTCATTTTTCATTAGAAGCAGGTGCTATGGCATTTCTTTATTTTGTTTCTCATTAAGCTTGCATAGTTGGGCATTCAGCATATATTGGACAAAGCATATTAAGGATTAGCATTTATTTACATTTTGCCTTCTACCCAAGGCCCAGAGACAACAGTTTAAAATAATCAATAAGAATTATTTCTGTTTTATACTGATTAAAACCATTTTTTGAGACCAAATAGGGCTTTATTGTCTTGAAAACTGCTGCTACTTCTAGGAAAGAATGAATAGACTCAGCTAATTTTACATATCCAGTATTTTCTTAATTGTTGTTCTGTGTTTTTTGTCCAGAATGCATTTCATTTGGAAGCATTCCCAAGACATGTAAAAGTGAGTGCCAACATCTTTTCAAAGTTCAAATTGGATTTAATAATGTTTATATTGAATGCAGGCAGTTTAGTTACTTTCATTTCACATAAATCCTTTGTACTCTTGCTGAGAAAACCTCTGGTAGAGCGACACTTATTATAGCTTTTCTCAATCAATTAACCAATATTTATTGAGCCCCTACTATGTGTGGAACACAGTACTAAGTATGTGAGGAATGCAAATAAATATCATGCACAGTCCTGTTCTCCAGCTTGTGAATTAATTGCTGAGAATTGGTTGAGCCATGTGAGGAAGGGAAATTCTCAAAGAAACTTCTTCACCTCTCATTCAACATGTGTGGCCCTTTTTGCAGCTTCCCCCAATGATGTCATCTTCCTTAGTTTGATCTGTTAGTGAGGGGGCTTACCAAATCCATAGACCTCTTGTTAGAATTTGGGTCAACTTCAACTTAAAATTTTGTCCTCGCGTTGTATCAATATCTCTGTGCATGCAAAGGTTTTATGGAAGCATATTCTTTCTTGCTATATCCTGAGTGATCATAATGTGCTTTCTGTTCTAGGCCATGTATGGTTAGTCAGCTTTTTGACTGTGAACAAAATACCTGACAAGAACAAATGAGAGAAGGGAGGTTTATTTTGGCTCATGGTTTAAGAAACCGAATTCATACCTTCAGCCAACTGCACCACTCTGGGCCCAAGGCGAGGCAGAGCAGAAAGACATGGCAAAATAAAATTGCTCACTTCATGGTAGCCAGGGAGCAAAGACAGGGGAAAGGGATCTCAGAGAAGATAAGCTCTTCTGAGCACTTCCCAGTGACCTGCCTTCTCCACCCACACCCCACCTGCCTATAGTTACTACCCAGTCAGTCCATTCAAATTATCAATCCATCAAATGGATTAGTTCGCTCATTAGGTTCTAGCCCTCATAATCTAATCATTGTGCCTCTGAATGTTCCTGCCTTAATACAGGAGCTTTTGTGAAACACCTTATAGCCAAACCATAACGCCATGTCTCCAAAAATTTGAAGATCTCCAAAGTATTATGTTTGAATAACTAGCATTTGTGCAATACTGGAAGCTTCCAAAGGGCTTTTGCATATTTTTACCTTACAGTAGTCATGTTCGTCAGCTTTCTGTTACTGTAACACATACCTGAGATTATCCATTTATAAAGAGGAAAGGTTTATTTTGATTCACAGCTTTGGAGGTTTCAGCCCATGGTCCTGTTGCTTTTGGGTCTGTAGTGAGGCAGTACATCATGGTGGGAGTGCATGGCAGGTCTGTTTACCTCATGGTCAAGAAGTGAAAAGAGAGAGAAGAGATCACAGCCCTGCAATTCCATTTGAGACTCACAATTCCATTAAAGGTCTCACCACTTCTCAATAGCACCATTTTACAGGTGAGAATAATAGATGTCAGTGTTAAGTGATTAAACTCAAGATTATCAACTAGTGTAACAAGAATTTAAACCTTGAAGTTGAAATTCCAAAAAATTCCCCAAAAAACAAAAACAAAACTATGTCCTTTCTTCCTAAACATGACATCTAGGATTACAAGATATTCTGCAGAACACTACTTAGTAATTAATAGTCAAACATTGTTTTCTCATTACCCTTTTTTATGTAAAAAGGATTATGGGGAAAGACATCAGCCTAAGCTGGAGGTGGGTGCAAAGGTTTTGTGGAAGAGATGAACACATTCTTTCTTGCCATTGAGCCATAAGAAGCTTCCCCAAAGAAACACAGACTTTAAGAATTTAGTAGAACCAGGCGTGGTGGTGCATGCCTGTATATCAGCAGCTCTGGAGGCTGAGGCAGGAGGATTGTAAGTTTGAGAATAGCCTCAACAACTTAGCAATGCTATAAGCAACTAAGCAAGATTCTGTCTCAAAATAAAAAATAAAAAGTGCTGGGTATGTGGCTCAAAGGTTAAGCACTCCTGTGTTAAATTTCCAGCACCAAAAGAAAAACAAATTCTTAGCACATATGAGCTGTATTAAGTCTGTGGAATGGAATGTTAATTTTCCCCCTCCGCCTGTGTCTGATAATCTGCATCCCTGGGTTGTGCATGTCAGTATTAGACTACTGGAATCTCTGTGCACCTCTAGAATAAACAAATAAGAAATTTTCAGCTCCTTCCTCCCCATATATTATTTGGACTTTTACTATATGGCCTTGATTTACCCCTCTTTCATTTGAACTTAACTTTATTTTCTGTAATTAATAGGAAATCTCTAATTTGTAAAATATATCTCCATGTGTATTCTTTAGAAAGGTGCTTGAGTTTAAATACATCCAAAGTTGGAACTTTTTTTTTCATGTTTCTAATTTAGGGGTTTTGTTTTTTGTCCTGGGGGTGCTAGAATTTGAAGCCAGAGCCTTGTGCATGTGAGGAAAGCACTCTATCAACTGAACTATATCCCCAGCCCTCTAATTTATCTTTTTGAGCCATTGCTGCATATCTAAAATGAATGGAATACCTGAAGCATTATTTCATACTTCCAAATATATTTATTTATTTTTAGGTAAATATTTATGTTCATTCTTGCTCTGTTCTAGGAAGGTCTGGTAAATATTGAGGATAAAAAAAGACATGCAAGGAAGAATTCTCACATAAAGTGCTATTTAGAATAATTTAAAAGAAAATAGAAAGTGCATACTAGGTAGACATTCTATCTCTTGGCCTACCTAAAAATAGAATCTCTATTCTTCTCTTATCCCTATTGAAACAGAGTATATGTGATTGATTGATTGTTTGTATGTATTGGCCCTTGTGGTTATAATTGCTCATAGTTTATTAATTTATACGACATTCTATGACTTGTTGTTTCACATTTCTTCTCATAAAATAGTTATTGGGACCAGCATGACAACAGTGGAAGTCATGAAAAATGGTTGAATTCTGGATGTATTTTAAAGTTAGAACACTCAGGGTTTGGCCAGTTGGATATGAGGAAAAAAGAGAAGTCAAGGATGGTTCAAGCAATGAAAGGATGGAGTTGCCATCACCTGCTGAGTTCCTAGAAGGGATAGTCTTGTAAAGCATGAGGTGCCTATTAAATATCCATCTGGGGAGAGAGTCTAGGTAGGTCTGTGTAGAGACCTAAATGTCAAAATTATTAGGGTCTTATGATATTAAAGTACTGAAATTAGATGAGAATACTGGTGAAGCCAGGAAATGGAAGAGGTCAAAGGTTGATTCTTGGATCACTTCAATGTTTAGAAATATGAAAGAGAAGGAACTCTAATGAATGACACCATCTTTGTAAAAATAGCAGTTGGCTTTAGGTGGGTGGGTTTACTTCTAGGTTGTCTGCTTGGTTTCATTGGTCTGTGTGTTTGTTTTTGTGATAATACCATGTTTCAGTTACTCCAGCTTTACAGTATGTTTTGAAGTCAAGTAGCATGATGTCTCTCACTTTATGGCTTTGTCTATCTAGTGGCAGTAGTGGTGGTGGGTTTTGGTTTTGGGGTTCCATACACATTTTGGAGTTGTTTATCAAAAGCTATGCCTTCAGTGAGAACCACTTGGTCGATAGCAGCCCTGTCACTAGGAGGGAAACCAGTTTCCATGGGACAAAGCAGATGTCCTCCTTTCTGTGCTTCCAAGATTCACAGCTAAGTGACTCTCCCTGGCCCATCATTTCCTCTGAAGACTGGAAGCCCATAGTGGGTACAGGGAGGGCACAGAGGCAGGGAGGAAAACAGAAAGTCATTTTAGGGGTTTTGGTAGTTGGGAATTCTGAGAGGGAAGTTTGAAAACATAATCTTTGGGGACTTTTTGCTTCTATTTTCTCTACTCAATTTGAGGTCTGCAAATGAAGAAGTTAAGAACATGTTGTACAAAGTGAATGATAAAAATGTATTTAAGAGAAATGCTTCTGAAATAAAAAGGATTTACTAAGATCTGTGTGTTCATTTATTACAACTGAAAACTAATTCTTCAAGTTTGACTGCATAGGCTTTCAATATGTTCAACTTGGCGTTTAGATACTTTTTCTTTTTTCTAATTAACTAATGTTTTTGATGGGCACATAGTATTTGTATGTATTTATGAAGCACAATGTGTTTTGTATTTTACTTGCTTTTTTCAGTATTAGACACTGAACCTATGACCTTGTGCATTAAATATTCTATCACTGAGCTACGTGCTCAACCCCAGTGTGGTGTTTTGATTCATTTATATATTAGGTAATGATTAACTCAAAGTAATTAGTATATCCATCATCTAAACTTTTATCATTTCTTTATAGTGGATACATTCAAATTCTTCTCTTATAATTATTCTAAGGCATATAGTATATTATTGTTAATTATATTCACCCTGCTGTGCCATAGAACACCAGAACTATTCCTTGTATCAAACAGTATCATACTACTGGGTCACTGTCCCCCTTCCTCCACCCACACTATTTTCCTTTCTGATAACCACTATCCTACTCTCAACTTCTGTGAAGTCAAATTGTTTAGATTTCACTTATAAGTGAGTCATGTGGTGCCTGACATTTCACTTTGTACAATGTTCTCCATTTCCTTCTGTGTACATGGAATTTATTTTTTCTGTTTGAAAAAGAGATTCCATTACTTTTTGCAGGAGTACATGCCAACTACAATTTAAGAGAGCCATGCATTAAACTTTGTCATAATGAACTGCCACTTTCTGTTTTTCTGAAGACTCATTAGAGAATTGGGCAACAAGAAGAAGTAGGAGATATGCTCAAGAATCTACAGACAGAAACTTGACCATAACAATATAATGTTGGAGATGCTATAAGGCTTAGATGACTGGGAAAAATGGGGCAGTATTGACCAATTGGAGTGATAAGACCAAAAAAAAAAAAAAATGATGATAGCTAATGGGAACTTAGAATATAAAACAATGTAACCTGAGAATCTAGACAAAGAAGAGTTATAAATACAGTTCATGTGGCAAGTGAGGTGGACTGATTGGGTGAAAAAAAAAAACCACACTGAAATAACTCTATAGCACAACAATGTCTAATGGGTAAGAAAAAGGAATAGTTGGATGCTGGATGGCCAATAGCAGAAATGTCTATTATAGTAATACCTGCCTAACTCTGGGTTACCTTTAGGTCCCATCTTGACACTTACTTTCCTTTTTCTGTAACTAATTCAAAATATTTGTCTATATTCAGGGTCTCCAATTTCCAAAACTTCAGCAGAGGATTGTCAAGGGTGGCAAGGTTAACAACAGCCTCTGCGTTGCTAGATCAGCTCTCAGTTCTCATTTTCCCTGATCCATCAGTAACATCATTTTCACACTCCTGAAAAATCTGTTTTCAGTTACCTTTGAGGATGTCATGCATATGGTTTTCTCCCATGATAAAGTCCATTTATAATAAGCCAATAGCTAACATTATACTGAATGAGGAAAAGCTGAAAGATTATTCTAAATTCTGAAACAAGACAGGATCCCTAATTTTACCACTTGTAGTCAACTCAGATCTTGAAGTCCTAGCCAGAGCAATCAGGCAAGAAAAGGAAAAGCAAAAACAAAGGCTTTCCAAGTTGGAAGTCAAATTGTTACTATTTGCAGATGACATGATCTTATACATAGAAAACCCCCAAACTCCACCAAAAATCTAAGAGAACTAATAAACGAATTCAACAAAGTTGCAGGGGTAAAATTATTTTTTGGTTATCAGTTGCCTTTGCTTATATAATTGCAAAAATGTGAAGCTTTCTACAATTAATTTCTTGATGTCTACCTGTGCTCCTATAAGCTAAATTCCCTGCCTAGACAATAATTCCTTTTATCATTCCCCTAACTTAGACTTTCATAATTTAAAAATTTTCTGACTCTTCAAAACAGTTTTTTTTAAAGTTCCCTATTAGTCCTTGTTGTTTTGCATTTGTATCACTTTGATGCCTCATAGTGATATTGAAATAATGACCAAACTATTATAATGAACCCCTAAACTAAACTGAAAAAAAAAAAACCCTACTGCTCAAAACCTTTAAAAGGTCTTGACACAACACTTTGGCTGCCAGAGTTCCAACTTTTGAGCCATAGATACTTTAACTTGATTCTTTGCTTATCATTTTGGTTATGGCCATGTTTCCTCTGTCATATCCCAGGTTTTCCGTATGAGAAATTGAGATTGTCTCTCATTAAGGCCTTAATGTGCTAAACCAGGCACACCTCTGGTGGGTCTGATGGAGGACTGATTTCATGACAGGCTGCATATTAAAATATAAAACTTCAAATTTTGTAACTGTAACAGTAACAACATGCAATCACATATTTTTATTCTGGTTTCTGTTTTTTTGTTTTTTGTTTTTTTTCCTCTCAGCTGTGTTCACATCAGCTCTGTTATTTTCAACCTTTCAGTAGCTGGAATAAACAATTACATCAGGGTCATTTTGACCTTGGCATCAAATAACTGACGATTTGTAGTATTTTCCTTGTGGAATGTTTTAAAAGCATATTCTTTTGTTTGCACTTGAATAAAGAAGATATAAAGATTGAATCTAAGAATTGAGTGGGAGTTGAAAAAATTCAAGCAGAGAACAGGGGAAGAAATATAGATTCTTCATATTATCTCTCCCCAACTCTGACTTAAGCATCACTATTTTTAAGGTTTTTTTTTCCCCCATCAGTTGACTAGGGGTGTGGGGGGGACCCATCCTTATCTGGATGGGTGACCCTAACATTCTAGCAATAGTATACTGCAGAGTCTAAGACTATCCTGCAGAACAGCAAATCTGTCCTGCAGATGAGATTATATGGTCTCTTTGGCTCATAAAAAAGAAGGGTTGCCTACGTCCAGGTTTAGAGTGTTCTATGTAAATCCCTGCTTGCCTGTTCCTTGAAGGTATTAAGAGAATTCTTACTGTATTAAGGGCCCACTATTTATTAATCTCTTATGAAACATAACTCTGATCACTGTAGAGAAACTGTGTTTAATTGTTCAAGCCAGTTTTCCCCTTCTTATATAATTTTAT
Source organism: Callospermophilus lateralis (assembly GCF_048772815.1). NCBI lineage: Eukaryota > Metazoa > Chordata > Mammalia > Rodentia > Sciuridae > Callospermophilus > Callospermophilus lateralis. The sequence goes on along the minus strand of NC_135317.1, from coordinate 53,260,750 downwards.
ATTGCCCAAGGAAGAGCATAGAAAGCCTAAGTGGCCTATTTATTTCTTGGTCAGCTGCTTAGATACAGCTCAGAAAATGTTAAGCAGATACATTTTTCCCTTCAAAGAATCATTCTTCAGGGACTTTATTAGACGTTGTTTTAGATGGAGCACCATAAATAATATCTAAACAGGGCTTTTTGCAGGAGATACACACTCTTTATATTGATGGCCTAACCTATGCAAACTATTATGATGATTAATATGAAACCTTTGAGAGTGTAGGCAATTAAAAGATGTGTATTAAGTTGCATATCCTCGTTTTATTAATTAGAAAATTAGCCAGAAAGCATCATGTACACCAGGGTGCTGGCGTTTAAAATTTGTGAATAATTATATTTTCACACTTAAAAATATTGGATCACTGTGAGGAAAAGAGGCAGCAGCCAGCAGCATGTGGAAACTCCCTTCTTGCACAGTATGCATAAGGGAGAAGAGAACATAATGCAACTTAAGGTTGCATTTTCTTTGAACTCAAATCAGGAAAAATCACCTATCAATCAGTACTTGCAACTGGTTGGAATATTATGGAGATCTTGGAGGTTCTGGGAAGGCTGTAAAGATAATATGAAATGAAAACACAAACTCTATGAACTGCAAAGAAAAATTTTAAAGTCCTTGCGGGTGGTGGCTCTGGAAATGGCTATTCTTGAAGTAAATGGTGCTTTGCAGTAGAATCCCCCAGCAATGCACGTTTTCATGATGTATCTCTCTAGTTGAATAGCCCCCTATCATAGTGGAAGCCAAGCTCTCAGATTTTTATCTTCCAGGAAAAGTCAAACATCAGTTCCCTTATATTTTATCAAGTACCTGGAGAAAATTCAGAAAAATGTAGTGTATTTTTCTCACAGGCTGACCATGGCTATGAGAAAGAAAGAGTCCATGGCTCTTGCAGGCAAAGCCGTTTGAAAAGCAAATGAAAGCTTTGTTTCCTATGTTTAGGATTATGCCAAGTGTGAATGCAGTCATATTCTCAAATTAAAGAATTTTGATTTTTCTGGTATTGGTGAGAGGTTGCCTTCCTGAGGATGTCCAAAATGGCATAATTAAGAGGCAAAGAGTTTTCGGAGTTTGTGTTTATGAAAGGTAACACATTGAAAGAAAGAAAAAAAAAACCTAAACCAAAGCTTTAGTAGAAGCTTCGAGAACAGCAAAGAAAAAAAAAAATCAAGAGAAAAGGAAAGACAAAAGAAACTTACAAAAATAAAACTTAATCAAAGCAGAAGCTCAATAAAGAAAAATGAAAAGTGGAAAAACTGAATGAAAAACAAGGAAAGAGACTTTGATATGAAAAATGAGGACAGAGAGGAACTTCTTAAAGATACCAAAGTTTTGAAAGTTAAAAAATAAATTGCATTAATGAAGGAAAAATATCGAGGAGAGCTTGTTAATGAGAGGCAAAAGAAAATTCAGGGTAAATGATGTGAGCCTCAGAACTGAAAGAGAATTGCAGATTCCATTTCAGCAGCTGCTAAACATGAGAGAGAAGGAAAGTGTAAGAGAACGATGTGCTAGACCCACATTTGGTAGACAGCTGACATTTGTTTCTACCACAAATCAAGACTTTTATGAAGAAGCTAATTTTGTCCTGAAAGCTCTCACTTCAGACCTCAGAGAAACAATTTTACACCTGAGGATACTTTACTGAAAACATATCAGTCCTTGAAGAAATTTAACAGAGATATAAAAACCTATTAGAATATAATTAACAAATGTCCATATTAATTAATGTTTATTAATTTTGATCATTAGAGCAATTATTTTCCTGGGGGAGGCTTTATACTTTTTTAATGTAAAGATACATAACAAACAAATTTTTTTATGGACTGTATGTTTTCAATCAGGAAGGTTTCTCCTTATAAGTTGTTTTCCATGCTGCCAGAAAAATGCCTTTGAGTCATCTCCAGTGCTCTCCAACCACCCTCACTAACATTTTTTTACTAATGTTTTTAACCCATGAGGTCCCAAGTTTTCAATTCTAAAATATTTCATCAGAATTGATACAGACATGAAAATAGACTGGAAATCATAATCTAGAGTTTATATATAATCGTATTACTTAACATTAATTTTATATAATTATCATAATTATGTTATTATTATGTACTATGTTTAAGTTTTTAAGGTGCTCAACACCTGGGACAATGAGACAAATGAGTTAATCAAGCTTCCCCAACAATCTCCACAAAGCCAAGTCCACGGGACTTCTCTTCCTTGAGTTACTGGACATATCAGCAACTTTGGGTATATAATTATATGATTTCCCCTACTTGAAACACTCCCCTTTCTTAGATTCCAGGATGCCATTGCCTCCTGATTTCATTCCCCTCTCACTGTCTTCATCATTGGCTCAAGCTCTCAGACCTACAAACCGTGCTTTGGGGCTTGGCCTGGGCTGCCTTTTCATTGTTATCTTCATTCTTTCCCATAGTGATCTCTTCTGTTCCTTGAAATTAAATCTCATGTCCAATGTTAATGATTATGTTACTATTCATCTCCTTATTTGGCCTTGCCATTATAATCACCTATATATTATATTATAAAGCTATATATGTATTATGGCATATATAACATAAAAACTCAGCAGTAATCTTCAATGAAAATTCTAAAAGACAACACTTGATAACTTCCCCTTCATTCCAAATCTCTTCTCGCTTCAGTTTCTGTCTTCAACTGTATTCAATGCTCGGGTTGAACCCTGGGAACAATCCTCATTCCTCCACTTACCTTATGTCCCTCCCAAATAGCCAACATACCAGCCTCTTGTTCAACTCTTTGCCAAGATATTTGGATTCTTTTTCTTATATCTATCTCTTTTCATCTGCCTTGTGTTTACATTGGTGAATAGGTTGACTCCGACCTGTGCTCAATGATCCTACTCTTTTCCTTTTAAAATTTATTCTTCACCAACAGCCAGACAAATCATTTTGAAGAGTTTAAGCACTCTTCTTTTTTTCTTCCCTAATACTTGTTGGAGGTACTGTCAAATTTGGAGCTACGTGAAGAAGCTGTTTGAGGGGGGTGTCAGACACGCAGGGTTGGAGATAGTTACGTACTGGAATTTAACGAATATGTAAAAATAGGAGGTTACTGATTCAGGTTTCTTATTGTCAGTGAAGAGAGTTGTTAAAATATAAAAGGATGACAAGAAAATGAACCTGGGATATGTATTAGAATTCTAGATGCTGGATTGAACATAACATTTTTTATATACTGAGATGGATGTTGAAATCACATAGGTGTGTGGGTGTGTATTTATTTCCTAGCTTTGCACACTGAGAGGGTCTGGGAGAAGCAATACCCTAATAACATTGAGCATTTTTAGTATTTAGGTCTTGGTTTTTAAATAATACTCTCAACTGAAAGAGTACAGGAATACTTAGAGGAAAGATTTGTTCTGAGAATGGGGCACAGATAGTGTGAGATGTGTCTAGAACAATTACACCATAAAGATGAGTTTTCAAATATTAATGGGGACGTGTCAAGAGGACAGAGGCCATCTTACAGGTGCTCCTGGTGTCCATAGCTGGTGAAATTTAAGCACCAAAATAAATAATGAGGGACGGGGGCTGTAGCTTAGTGATAGAGCACTCGCCTGGCATGTGTGAGGCACTGGGTTCAATCCTCAGATCACATAAAAATAAAATAAAGGTATTATGTCCACCTACAACTTAATATATATATATATATATATATATATATATATATATATATATAATAAAAATAATGAAGGTAATAATATACTACATATATAGTACAATGTATAGGCATTATTATAATCACATATATATTATATTATAAATCTATAAATGTATTATGGCATATATAACATAAAAATAAGAATATATGAATTTATATTAATACAAGAAAGTAAATAGATTTAAAAAGAAGAAGAGAAAGCTCTTATAGTACAATACTGATTAATAAATGTAAAAGGAATGATAGAATCAGAAAATGACATTTGGTAGCCATCAATAACTCTGGAATTCAGGCAAGAGTTAGCAGTAGATGCTGAAAGTAGGTTTGCTGGAGAGCAGGGTATTGTGTACTCTTAAAGTATGTCCCCATGAGACTCTTCTTAGTTACAAAGGGGTTGTTGTGGCTTTATAGTAGAGAAACTCGATGGACATGATCTTGATCAAGTGATCAAAGTAAATATCCTCAGTAATGGGGCAAATCAAAATTTTATCTTTCTGATAGGATGAAATACAAAGAACTCAGCATCACTTTTATGATTCCTGCCAGAAATACATAACCTGGACCTATTCATGCAGAAGCAGCCGATAAACCCATTTTAAACAAAATTCTGCTAAGGAGATGGTCTGCAATTTTCAAAAATAATGAGGTTATGAAGGCAAAGGAAGGGCTGAGGAACTGTTTTGTATTTAAGCAAATTAGGGAGATGTTACAATGAGGGATGATGAATGATTGTGTCAGATCCATTTGTTATAATATAAGCTATCAAAATTTGATAGGGTTCTGTGGATTGCATGGTAATATATCATTGTTAGTTTTCTCATTCTGATGATTGTGCTACAGTTATGTAGTGTGACTATGTAGGGGAATATGCTTATTTTGCAGAAATACATACGAAAACAACCACTAGGAAATCGGTATAGAGTTTCCTCAAATGATTAGGCATGGAAACACCATCTGATCCAGCTATACCACTCCTCAGTATTTATTCTAAAGAATTAAAGTCAGTCATACTATAGTGATACATACATACCCATATTTATGGTAGCACAATTCACAATAGCTGAACTATTGAACCAGCCTAGGTGTATGTACATCAACAGATGAATGGATATAGAAAATGTGGTGTATACAATAGAGTTTTATTCAGCCATAAAGAAAGATGAAATTATGTCATTTTTAGGAAAATGAATAGAACCAGAGACCATTATGTTAAGCAAAATGAGTCAAACTCAGAAAGTTAAGGGTCATGTTTTCTTTCATATGCAGAAGCCAATGAGGAAAAAGGGAAAGAAAGGTAGGGGTGGATCTCATTAAAATCAAAAGGAGATCAGCAGAGTAAAGGGACCAAGGAGTGGAAAGTGGGAGAAAAGGGGAGAGGTGGTGGGGAGTGACATTGGCCAAATTTTATTGTCATATTGTGTGCATATATGAATATGTAACAACAAATCCCATCATATATATGTACAGTTTACATACTGCACCAATAAAAAACGGTGGGGAAAAAAGGAATATATACCAAGTATTCAAAGGCAATAGGACATCAAGTCTTCAACATATTTGCGGATGGTTCAGAGTAAAAACAAGTTTAATGCCATCATGCCAATTTTCCTACATTAAAACCTTTAATGTTTTTCTTTTTACTAAGGATAAAATTCATATCATTAGCCATGGCATAGAAGTCCCTTATGACCTGCCCCTGCTTCATTTCTGCTCATATCTGATGAATTAACGTCTAAGTTGCACTCAAAGTTCTTTGCACCTTCTGTTCCCACTCCCTGGAACCTTTCCCCTTCTGAGCTCCGTTGATTAACTCTTTCAGGTTTCAGGTAAAATTTGGCTACTTTTTCAGTCATCCTACCCAAAATGCTCCACCTCCTGTCACCATCATGCTAGCCTGTTTTTTTTCCTACATAGCATTTTTCAACATCAGACATTAATTTGTGTATTTTTTGTTAATTTATTTATTGTTTATCTTTCTTATTAGAGTAAAAGCTCTAAAAGAAGAAACCAAAACAGTCTTATGTACAACTAGATCTTTAGGGCCTGGGAGAGTGTCTAAGATTGTAGGCTCTAAATAAATATTTGTTTCATGAATGAATTTCTTTCACCTCTTCATTTTAGTTACTAGGCAGACAGGGCAATATAAAACTTTTACTCCAAAATGTAACTATTTCAGATATCCCATTATGCATAACTTAATTGCTATTCTTTCTGCTAAGACAAGTCCTCACCCTATGGACCTCAGTGCTTATTATGAAATCATAGAAATGTCATTCATGATAAGCAGTGACTATATCTGTTTACTGTACCTTTGTTTGGGAAAAGAGGTTCCTGCCAATTAAAGTCCCTTTCTGATTTTTATACCCGCCAGAGACACATTCTAAGCCTCCACTGACCAAAAGTTGACTAATAGTTTAAATGGTAGTCCTGGGAATAACAGTTCATTTAAATGATTATATTCAGCATAATATCATTAGCCTGAATTATTTTATTCATAAGTGCATTGCTCAGTGTTAAAGATAGCATATAAGAAAATACAGAATATTCTGTTGCTGAGCAAGCTAAAATACAATTCAAACCCCTGGTCTTGGCCATTTCATTATGAATGTGGCATAGAGAATTACACCATTCCATGTCAACTGGATTTCAACTCCAGCGTATTTTTTTTTTCTTGTTAAATAAGAAAAAGTTTTTGACTTCATTATAATGCCTCTTTTTGAAGGTTTGAGTGTGTGTGAGTTCATAAACCATCAACAATGGGACTGTGGACTATTGGGACTAGTGTGTTAGTAGGTCCTCTTTTGGGTTGAAATCACTAAATATTCCATTGCATTCTTATAATAATCATATTTTATCTTCTTTATTTTACAATGCCTTGACATGATAGAGGGCTTGTTAATCCTCTAGAGACTACTCTTCCCAAACCTAGATAATTTCTGTTTGTGAATACACTTTCATATGCAAGCCACCAATCCAAAACCCTGACCCCATCCTTTATCTTATTTTCACACACTAAGAAAATATTTCTTCTGCCCTAAATCATCCCTGGGTCAGGTACCATTCAATAGACACCATCTCTAAAGCTCAGAACCACCAACATTATTCAAATTATCCAATTCTAAACTTGCTCAAACTTGTCTACCCTTGCCTTGGTCATTCCTTCCACAGTAAAGGCTCTGACCCATACCTTTCTCTCACTCCCATGCCTCCTGATGAACCTTAGTGCTTCCCCATGTGATTCTGTGTGTCATATCTTGAGAACTTGAAGTAATAAGTAATAAACACTTCTTTCAAGGCATTAATATTTGTAACTGTCATTTTACCATACCTGATTTAGGCTAATACCATTTATATTTTTAAACAATTGTGCAGCACAGGAGGAAAAAAAGTACTTTTCATTCCTTCTTCAGAATCCCTAAGGACATCTAGTCTTATTGTCTGACACCTTTGGAAGTGGACAAAAACTTTCCCTCTCTCTCTCTTGTTCTTTTTAGTTTTTATTTTTCTCTTTTTTTGTGCAAATTCATGTAGAGCAATGTGCTTTGGCTAGAGGTAGGATTTGATTGTATTGTAACCTCCAGAGAAATTATATTCTCCAGTTCACATGTACCTGGTGTTCAATAGAGAAGGCAGGAATTTGCACACATGCAAGCCCTTGGCTCATATCACAAGGTCATAACATGTAATTTGTACTGGAAATAAAGCAAAGCCATGGAGGTACAGAATGCATCTCTTTTCCCCAAAGCAATAAAAATGTAGGCCCTAGGGGTTGCATTGAATCTGATTTTACAAAATGGATTATCACAAAGGTTTGGATTTTAAAAAGTGTTATGGAATATCAGATGGAAGAAGGAGAGAAAGAAATCACATTAAAAGCTTTCCCAGTGAATGGGTCCCAAGGTATTTTGAACACAGATGTGATAAAATTTGAAAATGAATTAATAAGCTTCAAATTGAAGAGCTAAAGATCAAAATTGCTCAAAATCTGAGCTTTAATAAGCAATTTAGAATTTTGGTGAAGAAATGCAAAGGCTAGGGTGAGCTTTGGGGTAGTAGGATAAAGCAAAGGCAAAGATGGCGGCACAGGGCTAGGAACTGGGGGAGAACTTTCCAGGAAGGAAATGTAGCATGAGGGCTCTTGGTGCCCTTGAGGTATTATTGGAGGATATTACTGCTTGGCTGTAAATGTTATTTTATTTGGTTTGTGTTCAAGTTCTGCTCCTTACTAGAGGCACATCCAGGGCTCACTACTCATTCCTTGCTATCTCCCTCATCTGGAAGAATGGCAGTGACTATGCAGTATTGTTGAAAGAAGTAAACTTTTCACTGAAATATTCCAAAGGCAGAAAAAAAGCACACGTCATTCCCAGGAGCTTGAGGATTTACCCATTGTAAGTGAGACATTTCCTAGTGATCTCATGTATTATCCAAAATACTTACGGAAGTTTTACTCTAAGCCATATTTGGGACAATGAAGAATTTCAATGAATGTAAGCCAGAAATGTCATCTCATGGGTCTGCCATAGAACTTTCAAATACCCCAGTGTTCTAGAGGGTCCTCATGAAAGACACAGATAACAAGTAGGTATATTGTGTGACACATTAACATCCATTAATATGTTTTTTAAAAGATAGAAAACAAAACCAAAGAAGTGAAGAGAGCTTTGCTGTAACTCAGCTGTTGATTGTTTATCCATGTTACTCTTCTCTCAGCCACTATTTTGCTTTGTATTTCAAGGGAAGATTTGCATATCCTTATGCTTCTTGGAACATAGTTTTCCTTTCTTCCTAAGCATCTAGTATTTTAGCATGGGTAGTTGTGCCTCTACCCACCCATCCCCATCAAATGTATACGCATAGTTTTACTTGCACAATGCCTTGTCATTAGAGGAGGAGCTGAGATTATTTGAGAGGGAGCTGAAATCAGGTAGACGCTGAAAGGAATAGGCCATGAAGGGTGAGGGCAGGGAAACCAGGTATCTTGGTGGGTTCTAGTATGTTCTAGCATGGGAACATACTGAACACCTGAAGGTCAACTGAGTAGGTTACTGGTATGAATACGGATTTCATCTGGCATGTGGATGACCTCAGTGAGCACTGTATGTAGAGCCGCGAAGTACTGGTATGTGCACCCGGAGTGAAAATTTGTTGGCCCTTGGTCACTGTAAAAGACCAAGGTGTGGGATGAGAGGGAACAAGAAGCTAAAAGGGAAACTTTGGACTAGTTAGGAAGAGACCTAAGTTGAGAGGCAAAACTTAAGTCCATGTTTCAGTCAGCTTTTTTGCTGCAGGTCTTTTAGTCCTGACAAGAACAATTTTAGAAGAGGAAAGTTTAATTGAGGGCTCATGGTTTCAGAGTTCTCAGTCCATAGACAGTTGGCTCCATTCCTCAGGGCTCAAGGTGAGACTGGAAATTATGGCAGAAGAGTGTGGTTCAAGAAGCAGAGAGAGCTCTGTTTAATAAGCCAAAATATAAACCCCAAAGGCACACCCCAAAGGAATCCACTTCTTCCAGCCACACCATAGCTTCCTATAGTTACCACTCAGATAATCCTTATCGGGGGATTAATGCACTGATAAGATCAAGGCTCTCATAACCTAGTCATTTCACTTCTAAACCTTCTTGCATTGTCTCACACATGAGATTTTTGGGGAACACCTCATATCTAATCCATAATGGTCCAGACTCATCATCTGTTGTTTGTTGTTAATCTTTTTTTTTCTTTAAATTATTTTTATTATAAAATATGCATACTACAACATTTACCATTTTGATCATTTTGAATTGTACAGCTCAGTGGTATTAAATGCATTCACATTGTTGTGCTACCATTACCCTTATTCATCCACAGAGCTCTTTTCATCTTGCAGTCCTGAAATTCCATATCCATGAAGCAGTTGCTCCTCAATTCTTCCCTTTTCCCCAGGCCCTGAAAACCACTGTCTTACTTTCTGTCTCTACCAACTTGACTATTCTTATTAAGTATTTCATGTAAGTGGAATTATACAACATTCGTCTTTTGGGCTGGATTATTTCAGTTACCATGATATTTTCAAGGTTTACGCATTGCTGTAGATGTGTTAGAATGTTCTTCCCTTTTAAAGCTGAACAATAGTTCTATGGATGTATTTTGTTTATCCATTCATCTACTGGTTGATTTCCATCTTTTGGTTATTGTGAATCATGCTTCTGTGAATCTCAGCCTACAGATCTCTGGTAGAGACTCTGCGTTCCATTCTTTTGGCTATACAGTAGTTCCCATTATCCAGTTTCACTTTCCATGGTCTGAAAATACTCAACGGAAAATTACATAAATAAATAATTCACAAGTCTGATATTTCATCAGAAGGTCAATAGTGTTAGGTCAATGCTACATCACAATGTCTACATCATTCACCTCTCCTCATCTCATCAAGTAGGCATTCTAGCATCTCATATCATCTCAAGGAGAAGGGTGAGGACAGTACAGTATAATATTTTGAAAGAGAGAGAGACTACTTTCATATAGCTCTTATTACAGTATAATTGTTTTATTTTATTATTAATTATTGCCATTAACATCTCACTGTGCCTAATTTATGCATTAAAATTTATCATAGGTATGTACAGGAAAAAAATAGTATACACAGGGTCCAGTACCATTTGGGGTTTCAGGCATTTACTCTTAACACATAATTCCTGGATAAGGAGAGGGATACTGTATACCTAAGATTGGAACTGCCAGATTATATGATGATTCATTTTTTTTTTTATTTTTTGAGGAAATTTCATAGCGTCTTTCCCAATGGAATACTGTTTTATATTTCCACCAACAATGCCCAGGGGTTTCACTTTCCCTGCATTCAATTTGAGTCTGGCCTTTTAGGAGGCTACATAGCACCTCTCTTAGGAGTGGGTCCCATATCACCCCTGAGAACAATGGGGGGACCTTAGCTCTAGACAGACAATATAGTTGATTGCACAGTGACATCTGAGGTATGGGCCACCAAATGGTACTGTTCTCTAACAAGATACAGCCCTAAACCTTTAACTGTCTCCACTGCTTTCAGACTCTGAGGGAAAAGCTAAGGCATGCATGGTAGGGCCAGATTGGATAGATGGTCAGTAGCTCAGGGGCATTGACCAAAGAGAGTGGGCTAGGAAAGGTGAGAACAGAGAATGACAGACAGATATGAAAAGGTACACTGTAAAGCCATATTTGATTAGGTGCTGGTGATTGCTTGACAGTGATGTAGAACACAAATCAGCCTCTTTGAGAACTGGAGGAACTGAAAGAGCTTTGCTGCAAGGAAAGAAAGAACATGTAAACCATGCTTGCGTCTTTCCTCTTCCTGGTTCGATGATCGTCTAATAATTTATTCTATGGCTTAGAAGTTTGTAAGGTGATTTATTTTGCTTTTGAAGGAGTGATAAATATGCTGTGATAGGGAAGCATGAAGAATTGCACAGCAATTGTTGTTGATGCCTATGCCAAAGGAAGATTTATGAATAGGCTAACAGCAGCTCAGACCACAATAAACAGACACTCTCCTTGCAGAAAATGACTGCTTGTATGGGCAACAACGGGAGTCAACTCTGTGGCTCAGAATGATGCTTTGTTCAGATAGTCATATACTCCCTCTGGCTCCCCAAAGCCATGCTCTTATGGATTGTCCTGCCAGTGGGTGGAAATAACTGTGCTGTGTGCATAGCTTGTGTTGGGATTTTTACCCAAGAAGATTGATAAATAAATGAATAGTGAAGAGGAGAAGAATGTTGGCATCTCCAAGAGCAGCAGGCTGCATTTTATTCCTACAGTGATGTTAATTAGATGAGAGTCTCTACATCTGTTAAAATCTCTACTGAAATGTTTAACCCTGCCTTTCCTCCTTCTAGTATTAGTGACCTCATTTTGTCTATCATAAAACTGCACTTCTTTATCCATTGCCCCAGGACACTATCATTCATATATTGGTAAACTCTTATAACCTCAACAGAGGGACTTGTGTCCTGTAGGGAGAGCCCTACAGAAACCCAGTCAGGGGCAGACTGTAGCACTGACGGGGTGAGAGGGCAGCCCTGGGAGATCTGAAAGAAAGCAAGAATAGCTGAAAGAAAGTGGCTTGGAAAGCAGCAAACAGACAAGAGAGGGATGGAATTCTAAAAAGAGAGAGACAAAGAAAGACCCAAGGGATGTGATGGGCAGGAAAAAGCCCAAAGGGAGCTAGGGTAGTAAAGAATCCCTAAGAGGGAGAGGAGCCTTCAGGATAGCTGTTTAGTTATGACGATACAACATGCTTATGTTCATCAAGTTTCTTCCCACATCAGTAGGAACTTTCTAAAAATTAGTGCTGCCTTCCTAAATAGTAGTTTTGATGTGTCCCAGCTGAGGATTATGATGTTGTCCATCCGGGTACTGAAGATAATAAGGTCCCTAACAGTGATTGTAAAGTTGAATAAGTTGGTTTAAAGTTTCCCTCCCACCCTATCTCTAAGTTGATCTAAATGTAGTTTTATGCAAGTATGTGTGCAGTGTGTGTTTGTGTGTGTGTGTGTGTGTGTGTGTGTGTGTGTGTGTGTGTATATCCCTTTTTAAATAAGGGAACTGAGCAACTAAGTACCAGGGATACCAAGGATAAATTTTGCTTTTTATTTACTTCCCTCTTATACCCAAAGTCAACCTTGACTTGCTTTTAAATTAAAATATAGCTTATTGAGTTTTGTCAACAGTGGTTCACCCCCCCATCAGCCAGATAAATATCAAGCTTTTCAGTGACCCGAAAACAAATAACTTAGAAAAGAAACATAAAACAATCATAACCAGCTGACTTCAGAATAAATTTCCATCAGAAATAAGTTGAAAGGACTTGGACTTATTTTAATATGTTAAAAGATTCGAAGCCTTTTTTCCAGCTTGTTAAAAGCAGAGTACAGGTTGCCAAAATAACCCTCAGCTTATCAAAGACCAGCTGATGATTACATGTCATTTTTTGTTGGTGTTCACTTTTATCTGTAGTAGAGGGGAGGAAAAAAAGAACATGAAAGTACAACATTTTAACTGTTAAAATATTGGCTACTTCATGTTGACATTGACAGTGTTCTTATTCATTCACTAATACTCAGAATAACTATTTGTGCTTTTTTATGAGTACATTGGAAACTTCTTAATTCTCTCTCCTTTTCTTTTAGGAATTAGTTGTGCATGAAAGGAGAGGGGGGAGACAGCAAAATTGGCCCACTCAAGTAGAAATCTTCAGTGAAATGGATTACCAATCAATTCCTCCCTCCTCCTCAACCTGTGCATCTAGAATGGCACATCCATTCTTTCTGCAACATGCATACAAATACACACACACACACACACACACACACTTCAAATGTGAGGTCCTTAGGGACAAAGGCTTTCTAGTGGATTAGATAAAGGGGCATGAAGGGAATGGAGGAGGGGACAGGAATAAGAAAGATGACTGAATGAATCTGACATGATTTTCCTATGTACATACATAGTGAATTCACCACAGTGAATCTCAACATTGTTTATATCCACAAGACTGGAATCCTAATTAGAATAAGATTATTTCATGTTTGTATAAATGTACTGTCACATATAACTAAACAGAACAAATACAAATTTTTTTAAAAAGAGAAAGAGAAAAAAAAAAAGAAAAGAAAAAGACCAGGCTGTATTTCTGAATCACCAGTGTTAATAAAGTGTGTAGTATGTCTTGGATGCTTGGCAAGTGTTTTAAGAATGAGTGCAGCACATTTTTCTTCCCTCTGCTAAAGCCACCAATGACTGCAGGTGAGAAGCCAGGCACTGAAGAAGGTCATTTAAGCTCCAGGGTCTTCTCTGTACCACTCCGTGTGTGCCATGCCAGGTCTGCCTGCCCTCAAGCCACAGACTGCCACTGCAGCCCAAGAGTGCCTCTTGTGCCAATTGTTCTTTTTGCTTGCTGGTGTCTTATTCAATCAACCAAGCATTGACAGAGAAGAGGACTACAACTGGGTCACCAGTGTCTTACTCTCAGTGATTTTCTTATTTAGGAAAGGATAAAATGAAAGGTTGGATTAGATGATCGCTGAGTATTCTTCACATTCCAAAGACCAGTGATTCTCTAGTTGTCCTCTGTAATTTCTGAGACTTGGGATAGTATATATTCTCTGCTTAATAATTTTAAGGGATTTAAGTGAATATAAACAACCTAGAGGTAGTGGTTAATGAAGCCCACTAGTAAAACCAGGAAAATTGAGCTGAAGAAATAACTTGCCTTGGGAATAGTACAAATAGTCAGCTTTCTTCCTTATTGCTCTAAGAGACAGTTTAGACTCAGGGCTAACATAACATATCCAAATAATACAGAGGGAACCATGATCATCTTTAACAATGTAGCCTTTCTGGACTCGCAAATCTCTCTGCTTGGTAGAAAAATCACAACAGTAGATTTGTACAAGTTCATGGAATCTTTCTCTGCATATATACATATTATTGGCTATAGAACATTCCATTGGCTCACTATATTGTACTCTTTTTACCAAATCCTGTAATTATGGATACATTATTTTCAAAATAACTTTTGGAATATACTTGCTCTTATGTCCTCGTGCACAGCGTGAATACTTCTGTAAAATTAAGTCTTGAAAGTTGAATTTAAGAGTCAAGAATACGTGCATTTAAAATTTTGATAAAATCATTTTTAAAAAACCTGCCAAATTGCCATCAAAACAAGCTCAGTCAGGTTGCAGTTTTAACCAATGCCCATTTCCCCAAATCCCTATAAATTAGTTATCAATCTTTTGAATTGTTGCCAAACCCATCTGCACAAAAATAAATGTGATTATTTGCAAGGAATATGCTTTAGCTACGAAACTTTTTCTTTTTCTATTTCTTTGATTATTTACAGACCCACATTGTTACTTTTCTTTCATTGAAAAGATGGATATATTGACTTTCCTGGATTTGTTCTGTTTCTCTTGATATTTCTCATGTTGATGTCATTTAAGACCTTTGAGTTATAAATAACTGTCTAAGCATTTATTTTGCTGAATCTCACACATTTACATTGCATTTAATTCTCACTTAGTTCAAGATTCTGATTCTCATTTTTTTACTTGACCCATGGACTTTGCAAAATTTCTTTTAGTTTATAAATATTTGAGAATTCTTTAGAGATCTTTTGGCTATTGATTTATAATATAATTCTATTTTGGTCAGAGAATATATTTTGTATAACTGGAATTTTTTAACTTTGTTGAGGCTTGTTTTAAACCCAGGAATATGGTCTATTTTGGCAAATGTTTTATGTGCTTTCAAATAAAAGACAAATCTGCTAATTTTTATTGGAATTTTCCATAAATGTCAATTCAGTGAAGTTGGTTGACAATGTTGTTCAAGTCTTCTGTGTACGTGTTGATTTCTTATCTCCTGATTTTATCCATTTATGAGAAAGGGGTTTACAAATTACTAAATAACTGAGAATTTTTAATTTGTCCTCAAGTTCTATGAGCTTTTGCTTTATATTTCTTGTGAGCAGTTTGAGTTTTCTGAGTCATGCTTTTTATGACTTTTTTAGACAGACCAAAGCAGCCTTGAATCCAGGCCTGATTTTTTTCTATTTTCATTTTATATGCCATTTCTTTCTAACATTCTGCTTGGTGCTCTATATATTATAAGATTTTTTTTTTCACTCTGTGTCTTGGGAACACCAGCTCTCCCCAGCCTGTGGGTGGGTCAGAGATGTTTTACCTGTTCCTTTCAAGTGGTTATTTCCCCGGGTACAGGTGGTTTTCTCACACATGTGTGCTGATCAGTATTCAGCTAAAGACTCAGGGAGACCTTCTGAAGATCTTTAGGGCTCTTGTGAAGGTCTCTCTCTAGTACTCTGTCCTGCCAACTCTAGCTTACATGGCCCTTCTATCCCCAGTTTTTCTCCTCAACTTAGATTTATGGACTCTTTCAAAACTCTTCTCTGTGCAATGGCCTGGAAACTCATTCAGTATGCAGTGGTTCTCAGCAGTATGCTGTGGGTTGGTGGGATACATTATATATAGGTAGTAAAGCTTTGGGAGTAAAATAGAGTCCCTAAGGAAAGGGGTGCCGAGTAAGATGAAGAAAATTCTAAAATAGAATTCTAAGGAACTTAAAAGTGAATTAATAACTCTATTATAAGGATTTCTAGAGTTTTCTCTGGAAAATTCTGCCCTAACTCTGCAGTATGGATTTTCTGAATTGGTTCCAGAGTGTAACCATTAATAAGTCAGTTACTCTGGATCTTATGGGTGACCTGTTTTCCATGGAACATGACCAGGAACTCAATTTAGGAACATATTTAGAAATGTAGGAAAATCGTATAGGCCCAAGAATGTCATGACTCCACAGCTCAGGGCTAACCATTCGACTTTGATTTCTACACTAGTGGATCACCATGGGGATTTGTTAACTAGAATTAATAATAATATGAAAATAACCATTGAGCAGAAAATGACAAAACCAAAAAGAAAATCAAGGGAAATATTTGACTCTATAAAATATATCTAGAGAGTTCAGATTTAGATCCATAAGTTAAATACCTAAACTGGTATTTAAGTGGTAGATCAGTTGCCCAGAATCCATGAGGCTCTGGGCTTCATCCTCAGCACTACGAAACAAACAAACCAAAAAAAACAAGAACCAATACATACCCCGACTATTTTTACCTGGTTCGATCACTTGAACAACTCAAAAATTAAATATGTTACTTTGTACATCTGTCCTTTGGAGAATGTATGTAACATAATTATATCTCTGCAGGGATTAAAAGTTGTACACATAAAATGTTACATTTTTAAGATGCCATGATTATGTTTTTTTTAAAATTTGTCATTTTTTTAAAAAATCGTGTAAATACATGAAAAAGAATATGAATAATTTTAAGTTTTGGTCAGTTTTTGCACATTTACATTTTACTTTTATGCACCTTTGGAAATTCCTTTTAAGAATCTGTTAAATAGTATAAAAACAATTTTTTTCTGATTTTTAAATTATTATTCTTTCCATAGTTAGAGGTCATATATTTCTATTTCTTATTTGAGGTAAAGTAAGCTTGGTGAGGATATATACTCAAATACTTTTAATGGTAGCATAATTGGATTTATTGACCAAGAAAGCAATTCTTTTCCATTTGTATGTAAACTGTAGTGAAAAGTAAAGTTTGACTGATACTAGATATTACATTTCAAATTTTATTTTCTCTTAATGTGTTGAGCTTATGAATGAAATTTGGTTTATGTTTGTTGGTTTTCCTTAAAACTTTACTTTCTTTGATTCAATACAATAAAAACAGAAAAGTTTGTTCAAATTGATTTCCAGAATGATCTATTAAGGATTTGAAAATGAATAAATCTCTTGGTTACTTGGAGTCTGGATTAATTTATGAGGCTCTTATGCTACCAGATGAATAGAATCTTTCACTTTTGATGAGGTGGAAGTGAAATGAGACTAAGTAATGGTGTGATCTTATATTATAGTTCATTGTTCCAAGGAGACATTTAAAAGTGAATATCAGAGTCTGAGTTTTTATTCTTTGACAAATTAAAATGAAAATAGTAGCTCAATTGTTCTTCTTGATAGAATTTATAATAAAGAATTAAATTAATATAATAAGTTAATGGAAACATGTAAGGGTTATTACATCAAAGTACTTCCAATAGGACACAAATTAGCTAATTCTCATTTACTGCTTTATCATAACATTCAGAATAAAGGGAAACAAGTCAATGTTGTAGTTTAAGCATTTAGTATTAGCATCACTAGGATGCATTCATCAAGTGTCCCCAGTGTACCCTACAGTGGTATGTGTAAGTTTTGTCTTTAGGATTCTTTTTGATATAATGTTTAATTATATTGCTCTGAGTTAGAGTCTCTTCTAAACTTGGTTAATGTGAATAATATTACTCTACTTCAAACTGCTCTAAAAGCTGTGAGTGTGTGTGTGTGTGTGTGTGTGTGTGTGTGTGTTTCCTGTTTACAATTTCTAGGGAAAATGGAGAAAATGTTGATTTGTTTTTGTTATAAAATGAGTAGACTTTTTCCTTAGATTTTTAGAGTAAAGGAGACAATAATATATTCATGTAATGCCCAACTTAAAACTATAAAAGAAAATTAATGACATTAAAATGGGATCAAGTGACAAAAATAAAATATAAAACCCTATATAGGGTAAATTTGACCAGATTTTTAGATAAATAAATGTAGTATAGAATAACCCAAAATAAATGACAATATATTTGAGTAAAATTGTGATTTATTTTTTTTTAACATTATGTGGATTTGTTTTTTTTTTTCAAAATTATAAACAGGTTATATTTTTTCAGTTTTATAAATAGTGAATATCAATAAAATATATAAAAAGTAAAGGCCAGGAGGAAACATTTTCAAAATAAGAATATGTATTGTTTAAAATTGTTTTTAAATCCCCAAAAAGAAAAAAACATGACAATATTTATATTTAAATCATTAGGATGTATTTGTCATGATCTCAGTAATGTTTGAAAATGAACTACTAAAGGCAAATGAGTCCAAGATGAACATGTACTATGCAGGATTTACTATAGTTGATATAGTAGTCCCCTTTATCTACATTATTTTCTGCAATTTCAGTTACCTATAGTCACCTCCCTTACCAAAAAAAAAAATCACAAGAAAAATTTTGGAAATAATTTTTCATTTTTGATTGCATGCCATTCTGATTAGTGTGGTGAAAATCTCAAACCATCCTGCTGTGTCTCACCTGGGACATGATTCATCTTTTTGGCCATTGTGTCCACACTGTATACACTACCTGTCCATACATATAGTATCTACAACCTTATAAAGTAGTTATTTTTGCTATCCCTATTTTACAGACAGGAAATCTGAAGTACAAAGGCAAATATTTTGCCCAAAGCGTGCAAGCAGTAAGTGGCAGAATGTTAACACTCTGATTCCAAAGTTGGAGCCCTCAACTGGTTCACCGAGGTGCTTCTTAGAGATAAAATCAATGGGTCAGCTCAGCAGTAAAGTGCTTGCTTGTCCAGCCTGAGTGTGACTGTCAGTTTGATCCTCAGCACCACATACACAAAAAATTAAAATAATATTAACAAGGAATAGGGAATGGATGGAAAATAAAAGGACAAGATAAATGCACAATCTGTTCTGCAGACTTTTATATAGTTGCTAACCGTGTGCACTAATTAACCTCCAGCTCTAGCAGAGAGTAAAAAAGGATGAACTATAAGATTTACCACTTTGATTTCCACTATGGAAACAATCCAGTTTTCAATCAGGTCATAGTTGAGTCTTGAAAGAGACATTTCATGTGCCTCTATTCCAAGAGGTATGCCACTGTCATTTTAATTTCATTCATTCCCCTTTTGTTGGTTTATACAATAATGGCCTAAAATACAAGAGGCATGATGCTGGCAATTTTGTTCCAAAGAAATCAGCATGCATTTTGGATTTTATTCCTTCATGTTTCTGGAGCACCTTTTATTTGTTAGGCACTATGCTGATTATTTAGGGATAGAACAAACCATGATCCAGCACTTAAACATAACCAAGGTCTTGGGTAAAACAACAGTGGCGGTGTCTTCCTTTGACTTTCACCTGCTTCATTTTTGAGTGTGGAGTGTGAATATGTATTGTTTAAATGATGTGGAGAACACAATGTGGAGCAAGGTCCTAATGGGAGATAAGACCCAAGGGAGGGTTAGAAAACACCTAAAGGAAGTCTTTGGAAACATTGTGGATTCATGACTCAAATGCCTTTCTCTGTAATGTGCCCTGTGAGGTTGAGTCTTGGAAGAATTGGACTCTGAGTTTGGGAGGTTCTTTGGATTCCCTAGAAATCATTTGGCTATAGCATTACTGGTCAGGAGCGTGATAGGAGTGGCAAAGTCAGCAGGTTTCAACAACCCTTTGAATAGAGAGAGAGGGAGAGGGAGTGTGTGTGTGTGTGTGTGTGTGTCAGAGAGAGAGAGAGAGAAAGAGAGAGAGAGATGGTGGCAGGGGTGGGGAGGGATACATAGAGGCAGAGAATGAGTCTTTTGTATATTTATATTTATTCTTTGGCTAAGATGACGTCCCTGGCTGCGCTGCCTGGTTGAAGATCACTACTCTTTGTAAATAACCCTTAAGATCACATAGATATTTAAAAATTGCCTTTTCTTCTCTTTTCCCTATTTGGATTTATCTAATTGAGGGTGACTTTGTCATTTGGGCTGCTATAACAAAATGCCTTAAAGTGGAAGGCTTATCAATAACAAAATTCATTTCTCACAGTTCTGGAGATTAAAAAGTTCAAGGCTAAGGAGACTCAGATTCAGTGCCTGGTGAGGACTCACTTCCTAGGGGGCACTTTTTTCCTTCATCCTCACTTGGTGGATAGGGTGAAGGAGTTCTCTGGGGCTTCTTTTAAGGCCACCAATCCCCTTTGTAAGAGCTCTATACTCATAGTCTAAAAACTTTCCAAAAGACCTGATCTCCTAATGCCAGTTGCTTTGGGGGCTAAGATTTTAACATACGAACTTAGGGAGTAGTAACACAAGCACTCAGACCATAGCAGAGAAAAAGTAGTCAAAATTATTTGTCCCAGTATCACAGGTGCTACCCAATAATCATGGCCCTGACTTCTGCAATCTTTAGCCCTGAGTCCCTGGAGGGAAGGATGTCTCTGACTACAACTCTTGGGCCTAAACATATGCACATGAGTGGCTTTGACTACCTGGAACTTCATCTTGTATCTCTAAATGAAAATCAAAAGTATGAATGTTGTTTATGCCTGTGTTCAGTGTTTTGAAATATACTGTGTCAGCTGCATAAACCATGAGACTAGCTAGCATCTGTGTTTTATTTTTAATTTGCAACAATAGACCTTATAGCGATCTTTTCTGGGCTGTTTTTGATTAGAAAGAGGAGCAAACTCACTCAAAAGTGTGGATACTGCACTTGAATTATTGAACAAGTTCTAACCATTTAGTGGAGTTTAAAGGTCTTGGGTACTTTCACCCAAAGGGCTGCCCTTCACTCACAATGCTAACAGTAATGATGTCTCAAAGGATAGTCCATGGAATTTGGAAAGCTGTCAGATCTCAAGTTTCCTAAGGGATGGCAGGCGGCCCACTTACATGTTTCCTCTTCTTTCTCTTGCAGTCCCAGCAGAAGTGCATTGTGATCTTTGCCCTGGTCTGCTGCTTTGCCATTCTAGTTGCATTGATATTTTCAGCCGTGGACATCATGGGAGAGGATGAAGATGGACTCTCAGAGAAAAATTGTCAAAATAAATGTCGGTAAGAGGTAACAAACAAAAATTCTCTTTTAGGGAGTGGGCGAGAGAGTCAAAGAGGACCTTGGGCAGTAAAAAGAAAAACTATCCTAAACACAAGTAATCATCTAACTTCCCCTTGGGTTAAACTGAAATATGACATGCCTTATGGAGGATCTTGCTTTTAGACCAAGGCAATAAATAGCAGCAATGATTTTATTCACTTTTTAGTTTGGTCATATCCTATACAGAGTAATGGTCAACAAAATCAAATATTGTAACTGTCATTGTGTGAAGTTTTGGTTTGTCCCCCAGTGAGCCTGGCCAAAAAAAAAAAAAAAAAAAAAAAAGAGTGTCCCAGTGGACAAAGAACACTATCTATGCTGGTTGTTCAAATGGATGATAACATGAACATCTCAGAAAAATTTCCAACCTCAAGTTAGGGAACAAATAAGCATTGTCTACAAGAAGACAGGGGCCTCCTTGGTCTGCCCCAATTTAGCACAATTTGTTTTTAATCTAGAAATTACAACATCTTTGCCAACAGCTTTCTATTTGTGTACAGGATGCATTGCATAATGATGTTTCTTTAGTCAAGGACGGACATACATATATGACAGTCGTCCCATGAGATTATATGGCCTGTTGGCATTGCAGCCATATAAGTACACTCTATGGTTTTCATACAGTCACAGAATGACCAAAGGGCACATTACTCAGAATGTATCCCCATCCTTAAGTGACACATGACTTATTGTGTCTCTTTAGTTATATTAAATAGCATTTCCCTGGGGTCATTTCTGACTGGTAGAACCATCAATGGCCCAGTTTCAGCCCCATGGATCTCCTCTTTCAACTCCTCTTTGAACTGCTGCTTGTTTTG
The DNA here is from genome assembly GCF_048772815.1 of Callospermophilus lateralis. NCBI lineage: Eukaryota > Metazoa > Chordata > Mammalia > Rodentia > Sciuridae > Callospermophilus > Callospermophilus lateralis. The sequence goes on along the minus strand of NC_135317.1, from coordinate 53,238,873 downwards.
TTTTAGGATAGAGGAGGATGTAGAAAAAAATACCAAGAAGAGGTAGATAGATAAGAGCTCTATTTTTAAATATGTCTTGCTGCAAATTTGAACTGAGGCCACAAAATGACAGTAATTATGAATTAGAGCTTATAATGAATTTAAATTATGATTTTTCCCTGTGGAAAGCATTAGTCTAAGTGCCCATCTTTTCTAGCTCAGAATCAACAGCAACTTGATAATGCGTAGGTGAGTTTTTATCCTGGATATTTTGCCTTGAGGTTAAATATTCTGGCACAGAAAATGTCCTGATGAAACAATTGACTTTTTTTTTTTCAATCTATGATCTGTTATAATCTAGTTACCAGGCAACAAGTATTATACGCAGAACAAAGCATACAAGAAAGAAATCAGCATGCATTTTGGATTTTATTCCTTCATGTTAGAAATGTATTCCATAAATGCATTTATTTCCCAGACTGAATTTGGGAGAAAAAAATGTATTGTTATTATTATAAGGAAAATAATGGAAAAACAGCAGATTGCTGTCATCTTCTGCTAATGCTACTTATTATATGTCAAATATAAACAGTCCATAGACAAAGGGCCAATGACTCATATTTATTGAGTAGAAACATTCGGCCTCTCTCTCTCTTACCTCACCTTATAATGAAGACTTCTGGGTTTTTTAAATGCAAACTCTAGCACCTAGAAAGCAATTTTATAGAGGTTAAACCATAAAACCTTCTTTCAGACAAAATATCTAGGAGTTTTTCAACCCTCATTCCCATGTATTAGTAGGTTATAATAAAAAGCAGAGAGCCTGAGAATTCTATTTCTTTTCACTTTGGGGAGAGTATTGTTCGTTTGAATTTTTAGTTTTAATTCATGCAACTGGAATTTGGGTTTGTTTATATCCTCTATCAACAACTAAATTCTGATGATTCAATGCTGCATCTCCCTCCGTCTAGAAATATAATTCCCACCATCCTCCTGCTTCGTTTCCTAGGAGTAGTTGAAATCACTATCATAGTTGCTACATGTCACCCCTGTGTATAGCCAGGTTTTTGGAGCGACCTATTTTTAAATATATTTTGCCTTCTACATTCTCTTTTCTGTGTCCTCTATTATGGTTCTGCATTTTAAGTCATGTTAGTAAGTGCTTCAGTGCTACAGTGTTTACACTGTAGATGAAATCTGGTGCCCTCCTAACTTCCTCCCCTGGAGACTTCTGCTTTTCTTCCCCTTTCCAATGCATAGGATTAGGAGGTAGGATATCTATAATTTCTTATACCCCAAATCTGCTTACCACATCATTGTTGCATCATTTTTTCTGGGTCATTCTCATTTTAATTTGATGAAAAAGAATTTTTTTACATTCCCACTTTATCATCTTAGGCAATGTCATCTTCCAAATTTCAGGACTTTTTCTCATCTTCTTTTGTGTCTAACAGACCTCCCAACTGTCAGTCCCATCCCTCATCAATATCCTTAGTAACTTGAAAATATACCACCCAATACCCTAACATTATCATTTTTAACCACCATAAATCAATAAATGTAACGTCCACCGCGACTTTGCACCCACCTGCCAGCAAACCTCCACTTCCAAGTTAGGCTAATAGAGTAAACAATAGGAACTTGGAAATCAGAAAGGTCCAAATTCAAATCTACATGTACCCACTTTCTAATCTCTGTGAACATGAGAAAGATATTAATTGAATTATTTCATTCATCACCTATTTGCAGAGCACCAAAAGACTGAAGGAAGAGTCACAATACAGTTAATGAGACTGTCAGGCAATGTGCCTGTTCAGAACGACAATAGCGATGTAAGAGGAGGTCTGGGAGAATGTCTTGAATAGTGAAAAAAATAAACTCATCCTTGGATTTATTTCTCTGTTCCACCTTGGATGGATTGCGAAGGCTATTTAAATTTTCCTTAAAAATGATATATTTTTTAAAAAATCTGTTTCGTAAGGTTTAGGAGAATTTAGTGAACTTTATGAAGCCATAGCAAAGCATCAGATGATACAACAAACAATATAGTAATGTTAATTTTCTCCCCATTTTTTACAAAGAGTCCAGAAATCCTTCTCCTATATTCCCAACTAACTTCTCCTTCTTTGTAGTTTCTCACTTACCCTGAATCTTTATCTTGATTTTATTTTTTTGGTTCTGTAGAAATATACAAGAAAAACCAACTACATGAAAACAGAGTATTTATTTAGAGCTTGCTGTAGCAAAGGATTCAGTCACCATCAATTGTGTTTTGCAGAGACTCAAAGGGAGGCAAAATTCCTGGAGGGAAGAAGGGACAAAAGTGCTCTGATAGGAGGCTGTTTATATGGGAAAGCTGAAAGTGTCCAGCTGGAGGTGTAGCATCATTTTGTGTTATTGGTTGGGAAAAGCATATTTGGTTTAGGTTTCTTTTGGTTGGAAGTAGGCATAAAAATTAGGAAATAGTAATTAGTAATCAAATTCCTGATATTTTGATTCTTTTGTCATAGAAATTACTGTTTAGCTCCCTTGATTGTTACCTGAGATAGTGACCTGACTGTCTGCAAATCTGACATAGAGCAGGCTGACTTCCAGGCTGGTGAACAGAGATAAGGAGTTGGTTTCCTAGGCAAGTTGCTTCTGGGTGTGGGTCAGAGTTGTTTTTTTTTTTTTTTTGCATAGGGTTTGGCCATTGTAGATGCATTCTTCACTTCCTGAACCTTCTCCTTGTACTAGCAGTCGTTTTCGTTTTAATTTTCTTTATCCATTTGCTAGACCACAATTAGCATACCCCAGTGCTTCCCATAGCATCCTGTCTAACTTGACCCTTTGGCTCTTTTGCTGTAGGCTTGCTGCCAGCTATTAAACTGATCCTATGCAACCTTTTCCTCTGAGCAGCCTTGGCTATTGCTCTACAGTTTTGTCAGTCTGCAGAGGAGTGAGTTTCACTGTTCTTCAGCTCTCAGTTCTTCCAGAAGGGATACCTCTGGTTAAAGTGATGAGGCTTGCAGAGATACACCCACTGAGTATACTGGGGCTGAGGTAGACCCATAGGAGAAAGCATTGCTGGTTTGTAGATGCTCGCTAGCCTGCCAGTCTCACTTGCACCATTCTGTACAAAATTCCAGCCTTTTCTCTTATTTCTGCATCCATTTCCTGCCTCCAACCTTGCAGAGTCCCTCCTAGACCTTATTTCAAGATGACATTCACATGGTGCTCATCTTCCAATGAGAACTGACTTCACTTGAATACAGCTTTCTCTCTCTCTGATTGTCTCCTCCTGGTGTTATTGTCATAAAGAGTGCTGCATTCTCAGTTCACTCTTTGCTAAAATCTTATTACTTGGTAATTAAACTCCCTCCATGCTTATGGCTCTCCCCATTCCTGAAAGTTGAAAGAATACTGACGCTCTGCAACCTGTCAGCATCTTCTCACTATTTTGACAACCTCTCCCAAGATCTCCTCCACCCATGCACTCTTTTCCAAATATATTACTTTAAGTCATCTTATTTCTATTAACTACCCTCTACCCTCTCTTAAGTATTTGCACTCTGAATCATACTGCCCACTCAATGTTTCCCCAGCTTTTTACTGTCTTTCTAAATAATGTTATCTCCCTATAAAATAGTCTCATGTTTTTTGGTCTGACTTGTGTTATTTCTTCTCCCCTTGTATTATTTTGCTGATATATACTGCAAGAAATGATGCACTCATAATTTCCCACCCAAACCTATAAAATATCAACTGCTTCCAACTTGTCTTTCAAGTGCCTTTTTATTTATATTTTAAGAGATGGGTTCTCTCTCTCTCTCTCTCTCTCTCTCTCTCTCTCTCTCTCTCTCTCTCTCTCTTTCTTGCCTAGGCTGGCCCTGAACTCCTGGGCTCAAGCAGTATTCCTGCTGAGTAGCTGAGTAGCTCACTCAGCCTCCCCAGTAGTAGCTGAGACTACAAACACAAACCACTGTGCCAGCCTTCAAAGTCCCTTTTAAATAGCCTCAATTGTTAAAGTGCCTTTTAATAAACCTTAATAATTTTCTTGATGTATTTTCCCTTTTATCAATGTCAGTAATTATTTCTTATATAATTTTCTTAAATTTGAAGGAAAGAGAGAATGTAGGTACTTAGGTTTAAACTATACATTTTTTCTTTTATCTACATTAACTTCCTTCCACCATGTTTATATTGACACAACCAAAAATACATTTATTTATTCATTTATTTTTTTAGAGACCAGATTTTACTTTGTTGCTAAGGCTGGTCTTACACTCTGGGGCTCATGCAATCCTCCAGCTATATTAAATATAAGTGACCCATTTGATCCCTTAATTACTGCCGCCCCATCTTGTCTTTCCTTAGTTCTGAACTCCACTTCACTCTACTTTCCACTGTTTAGAGATGACCTGAGTAGAGATGGCACCAACCCTGTAGAACTCAGTTCCTCTCACTTTCTCTCCAGCTCAAAATCCCTACAAGTGTCTTCAATCATCCTTCCCTCCTCCTATTTTTATCTCAAAGTAAGAGATAAAGCTAAGCCCTGTATCCACACAATTAATCTTAAGGAAATAAATGGAGACCAACTCCATGAGGAAAAGCAAAGGCTGTGTATTCAAAGCTTGCTACAGCAAAGGAGGCAGCCACCATCGATGGCATTTCGGCAGAGACTGGAGGGCAGGCAGCAAGTGAGAAAGATTCATAGTGGAAAAAAATACTACATGCTTTCTTTTTTATCTAAATTAAAAGTATTTTTCTCTGATAGATATATTGTATAGATTTCTGGAGTACTGCTTGATGTTTTGATACATTTATAACTTGTATAATGTTTAAGTCAGGGTAAACATATCTATCTCCTCTAATGTTTATCACTTCTATTTGGTAAAAACATTCAAAATTCTTTCTTTTAGCTTTTTGAAACAAACAGTGCATTATTGTTCTGAGCACAAAAGACCATGACAGATGCAAATTTCACAAATCAGTTCAACTCTTTTATTCAGGAATGGAATCATGGTTCTGATGGTGGCAAGCATGGTTCTGATGGACCCACTCTCTTTGTGGAAAATGAACCACTAAACAGAGAAAGGGACTGGGCTTATGTCGGTTATCCTGAGAGGTGGACTTAATTAATGAGCATGTCAGCTTGGGCACTCGACCACCTTTCTGGGTTTGTTGGACACCTCCTCCCCAGGGTTTATTTTATCACCAGGAAAGAATGCAATGGGAAAGGATCAGTGCTCCCAATTTATGACTTTCTTTCTCACTCCCCTTCTCTCAGGCCTCATTGTTTTGGGGTTTGTCATTTTCCATATCTAATAATTGTTCTATAGAGTCACCATACCATACAATAGCACAGCAGACTTTTTGCTCCAATCTAATTGCAGCTTACTACCTATTGATCAGCCTTTCCCATTCCCTCTTTCTCTCCTACTTTCCCAGTCTCTGGTAACCATCATTTTATTCTCAACTTCTATGAGGTCAACTTTTGGATTCCACATGTGAGTGAGATCATGCCCTACTTGTATTGTACTTTACATGATGATCTTTAATTACATCCATGTTGGTGCAAATGATAGGATTTCATTCTTTTATTATGACTACTATTCCATGGTGTTTATATACCACATTTTCTTTATCCATTCATCAGTTGATGGACACTTAGGTTGTTCCTATCTGTTGGCTATTATGATGACTTATCGACATACCAACTTCATTTCCTTTGGAGATATATATCTCCAGAGATGAGATTGCTGGGTAGCTCTGTTTTTAATTTTTTGAGGAATCGCCAATCTTTTGTCCACATTGACTATACTAATTTACATTTCCATCAACAGTTTACAAGAGTTTCTTTTTCTCTACATCCTCCACAGCACTTTCTATCATTTTTATCTTTTGGTAATGCCACTGTTTTTGGAGTGAGGTGACTTCTCAGTATGGTTTGATTTGCATTTCTCTGCTTTCTTTCTAAGACTCTACTCTTCTAAGGATATCTGCTTTCTCATTCTCCTAGAATTTCAAACCTGTTTAGATTATTCATTCTTTGTCCCCTTCCTACAAATACAAGACCATTTCTGTAATGGAAACTTGAGCCTTCCACTGGTGTTATTAGCAGTTTTGGTCCTTCATTGTTTCTCTTACTGGATCCAAAATTCTGAGAGCAAGAAGTCTATTTTTTTTCTCTTTTTGTGTCTTGTAATGTACCTCGTACATCAAGAGTAAGCAGCTATTCTTTTTCATAGACAATAACTTCCATGTAAAATAAGTATAAATTACTGGAACAATACTGTTCATTGAGATAATATGTATGATATAGATCAGTTTGTTATCCCTCCACAGTAGATTTTGCTTTGGGGCAATAACTGAGCATTATGAGAGGAGAGACTAAAGCTTATACATTACATACCTAAATACTACCATATGAAAAGGAGTTAGAAAAAGAAACTTGCTGAGGAATTGCTAAACTTAAATAAAATAAAACTTAAATAAAATAATCTAACACTATAACTTGTTTTCTAACTAGTATTGAACAAATAACTTTTAATGAAGTTAAAGCTTAACTTTAAATGAAAGAAAAGTCCCAACACATTTAAATACACAATTTTTTTATACTTTGAACTTTACTCTCATATGAAATGACACGTATTAATGTTTTCATTTCACCATTAAATCCAGTCACAAATTTTCCTGAATTATTAAGGACTTGATTAGTCCCATACCCAGAAGGTAATATTTATATTCCCATAGCTAAAAGTCTTAAGTATTATTTTAAAAATAATGTTGTACCTTTAACATTTAATGTTTAAAAGGAGGAAATCTGAGAGAGCATGACACTTCCTGATGGTCTATAATTACTACTTGGGAAAGCAGCAGAAGCTAATTATTCCAAAGTTTTGATTTTAATGAAACTTAATATATGACTAATGATGTTGACATTTCCTGTTGCCAGGTTTGTTCTCCAAAAAGATTAGTTGAATATGGTGTATATTTCTCAAAAGTTCACTGAACCCTCATAGGCCCAGCCATGTTAGATAATCCCAAATAATGCTGGGAACAGAAAGTACAAATATCTTTTTGGCAGATAGCCTATCAGCTACCTTGTCAGGAAGGACCCAAGTGTGCACAATCATTCTCAAAGTAAGGGTGGAGACCCAACTCTTAACTTGAGATCATGGGAGCATAGACCAAAAGGGTAAGATAGGGAGGAAAATAAAAATAAAACCTAGGTTGCTGTGCCTGATGAATATTCTTAAGTTTTGCATAGAGATCTGTAATTAAAGTTATTTTCTATTCAGAACTTTCCATTAAAGTAATTGCCATAATCACAGAAAAATACTAAGAAAAACAAAGACAAGTTTGCTAAAGAATTCACTGGAACTTAACTTCCCAAACTGGAAACCTTTGAAATGCAGTGTTTAAGGATGGGGTCACGTTTCAGAGTAGAAACTTTGAACTAGGAATCTTTAAGATATGCTGCAAGCAATAAAAGATTCTGCAAAGAAACCTCACAGCAAATCTGAAGCTAGTTTTCAATTATTCAGACTTGATTTAATGGCATGTTAGGAATATTGAACATGGATTTAGAGGACCAAAGGGCGGTCTCTTATCTGCCCCTTCAAGCTAAGGTATTCATCTAGAGTCAGCATCAGTATTCTCATTTGTAAAATATGTTAACTTTCCTTTTGTGCTCTGGTGAGACATAAAAGATGATAATGCATGTCTAGGAAATTGAAAAGTGCTTTAAGAACTGAGGTATTATTGTATGATCCCTTTATTTTTTTTAAAGCCACACTCACAAAGACTGAAAACATCCAATGCCAGAAATGTCATATTTTAACATAAATCACAGTTGACACTTTTACAAAGAAAGAGGTTGGCCAGAGTCGTAAGGAACCCTTAGGGCTTCAGTGCCCTGACCCTTGCTGAGCATCAGAGGTCAAGGTGAGAAGTGTGAGTAAGGCCCAAGAGTAGGCTTGGGCTTGGTGTCCAAGAGACCTAAGTGTGTCTCTGGTCAGCCGTCTACCGTGTGAATTTGGTCATTTAATCTGCTTGGGTTTGTGTGTACGATTACGGAGTTAAAAATGTTATATATTCCATTGAATTTTATAAAAAATGAATTTAAACAAATAACTTTTTATCTAAAAAGGGGAAACAGATCAGAGATCCCTTTCCTCACAATTAACCTATAAAACTCATCATCTTAGACTTACCTTATTGAACTTTGTTTGCTTTATTACATCTCTATTTCCAAGATATCCTGTTGAATCCTCACTTTTTAAACATAACTTTATGCAATCGAAAAATGAATATATACAGATGACAAAAATATAAACAGTGTGAGATTACAATGAACATTATTAGATATGGAAAATGGCAGACCCTAAAATAGTATGGCCTGGTAAGAGGGAGTGAAGAGAAAAGCAGTACATTGGTGGCATTGATCCTGACCCAGTGCCTTCTTTCCCACTGACAGAACAATCCCTAGAAAGGAAGCCAAAGCATTGATCCTTTCCTAAATAAATCCTTTCCTAGTGACAGTACAATGGGACTCTAAAGGGAAAGAGATAAGCACTGAAAGTTTGACTCCAGACCCTCCATTCTTCTCCAATTAAAATTATTGCCCAGTAAAAACAAATTTTCAAATTCTCACAAACCTGTTTCCTGAGTGCCCCAAACTGACTGCTGACCCTAGACTCCTCCCCGTCTCGCCTAGTAAAACAGACCCCAAATTCCTAATTGCCCCAAACTGACAGGCTCATTAATTAAGTCACCTCCCAATGTAACCTATATAAGTCCTTCTTCACTAGGAAAGTGGGTCCACTGGTGCCACCCTGTTCCTGCATGAAACTTTGTTCCTGAATAAAAGGCTGAGATGATCCATGAAGTTTGTGTCTGGCCTGGTCTTTTCGTGCTAAAAAAACATAATCCCTCTCCCATTTTAGATCCTGGTTCCTCTTGCCCAGAGGTGAACATTGCTAACACATTCTTGTATATCCTCCCCAAAATTATTTTTATGTGTATATATGGATATATGAATATGGACATATGTATTGTATATATTTTGTATATATTTACATATCTATCCCTTGTTTATTTTCACAAATGAGAGCATATGAGCATGCTGTGTACCTTGAACAATTTTTCCCCAGGTATCTTTAAATATTAAGACATATAGATCCATGGCTACATGGCACTTGTTGTATGCATTGATCTAATTAATTTAGCCAGCCTCATGTTGTTTTGAACGAAATCTGGGTTTCCTGGGAATTGTATTGTTCTATTCTTATTGTAATAAGCAATGCCATAATGTTCATTTTTATATAAATACATTTAGCTATATATTGTAGAATATCTTTAAATTTCTAGGAATAGATTTGCCAGGTCAAAAGGTAGATACACTTGAAGTCTGGATAGAGAATACACATTTTTTCTTTTTTGTTTTTTGGTACTGATGATCAAATTCAGGGCCTCAGACATGGTAGGCAAACACTCTACCACAAAGCTACATCCCTACTCCTCCAAATTACATTCCAAAGGGTCTGCATTAATAAGATGTAAAATGACTTGTTTTCTCCCTTCTCACCAACATTGTATAGTATCAAATTCTTCATCTTTGCTAATCTAATAAAAGAAAGTGATTTTTTAAAAAAATTCTGAGTAATATTGAAAATCTTTCCACATGCTCTTAGCCTATTCCTTCATCTGTGACATGTCTGTTCATGTCCTTTACCTAACATAGACAGGAGATTTGTGACTTGGTAGAGGATCCAGTAATCCATAGAAAAATATCAAGACCAATAGTCATAAAAATAACTACAATAGCAACAAAATAAATAATACCATGTATTATTATGACATCAGTCATTGCAAATCTAATTTATCAGAGAAGTATAATGAGATTTTTTTAACCTTTCTCTTCCATTAAATTAGAAATACCAAATTGTAGGATATATTTTAGTTTCACAGAGTATTGATCATCTGTGCATGTATAAGATGAATTTTCACTATGATCTCTTTCATAATTTAAAAATGGGCCAAGCCTATATTTTATTACAATGAAGTACTTTATTCTGAGCCATCTTTGGAAAATATTGCAGGTTGGGATAGATATTTAGTTATTTAACTACTTTGTATATGCATTCTCCTCTTTATCTTACAATTCCCAAAGATGTTATTTACTAATAACAGATGTTAGAATCAGCTATTATAATTTTATTATCACCTATGATGTTCCCTATGCACATCCTGGTAGTCAGGTTGTACCACATAAAGAATCTGGAATTTGATCTCCAGGTAAAAGTAGACTGTAGCTCATAACAAATGACCAGTTTGGGGACATTATTTGGTATTATTACAGTTATCACTTATTGTGTATCATTAATATGCCAGTGACAATATAAGGTACCTAATGTTATCTTGTTGATTCTTATTATTCTGATTTTGTTGATGAAATGGCAGGTTTAAAGTGATCTACCCAGCTAATAATAGGGTTGTATGCTAAGTTCCATGGACAGGAAAATTCCTTTTCCTTTTACTGTCTCAGGTTTTGTTTCTGGGATCCTGTAGATTAAACTGACAAAGGACAAATCAATTAACAGTACAAAAAATGGTATATTTCACATGCCTATGGGATGGTCTCACAGATACAAAATGAAAATTCTAGAAGAGATGTCATCTTGGAGGCTTATATACTGTTGTTGTTTGGATATAAGGTGCCTCCCCACAAAAGCTCCTGTGTTAATGCAAGAAAATTCAAAGGCGAAGTGATTGGATTGTGAGAGCTATAACCTCATCAGCCCTTCCTAGTTTGAATGGACTAACTGGGTGGTAACTGTAGGTAGGTGGGGCATGGCTAGAGGAGGTGGGTCACTGGTGGCATGGCCTGGAAGGGTTCATCTTTCCTCGTGAACCCTTCCCTTGCCTCTGCCTCCAGTTCACCATGGTTGAGCAGTACCCCTCCAACAAGCCCTTCAGCCATAATGTGCTGCCTCAGTGCGATAGAATCAGCCCACTGTGGACTGAATCTCTGATACAGTGAGCTCAAGTAAACTGTTCCTCCTCTAAGTTGTTCTTGTCATTTATTTTGGTTACAGAAACAGAAAGCTGAGTAACACATACACCAGCTTAACAAAAGGGCAGTGAATTTGTGGAAAGTATCAAAACAATAGAAAAGGGTTTGAAGCTGTCAGGGACAGGGAATGTGGGAAGGGAAATAACATGGAAGAAACTAATGGAAGATGAAGTTTATTTAGTAAAATTTATTTCTATGAGGCCATCTCAGTACCAAGTTTCTCTACTGTTCATAGCCATAAAATTTCCCTAGTACAAGTGATTTATGGCAACCTTCATTTCTCAGAAGTTTCTGCTCTTAATTACATAGAGGAAGCTCCAAAATGATTTCTTTCTGTGTTTGTTTACTCCCAGTGGCCTTCAGCTTGAAATAGTCAACATGACAGAGTGGCATATTTTGGGGTGGCACATTCTGATCTCTGTAAGTTCAAATCCAGTCTGGCTGCCTTTCCTTATTTTTATGCTCTGAGAGAGCCAAGTCAGAGCTGATGTCATGAGGGCTGCCCCACCAAGGGGACAGAGCGAAGCCATGACATTTGTTATTTTGTCCAACACAATTTTCCCTCCAAGCTCAGAGTGAGCATCCTCACTGTTTCTTCCAGTGCACACCTCCCTATCAGACTCTGCCTCACTTCTTTGCCTTTGTTTTAAACAACAACATGAGCACCTTTTATCATTTGTCTTCAGGTGTTGATGCAGATATCCTTCATTTCCTAAATCTGCTGAGAGGGTTTTAAGAATTTTTTTTTTTTTTTTCAGTACTGGGGATTGAATCCAGGGTCACTCTACCACTGAGCTACATCCCTGACCCATTTTATTTTTATTTTAAGACAGAGTCTCTCTCAGTTGCCTAGCCTGATCTCAAATTATGATCCTCCTGCCTCAGTCTCCTGAGTTGCTGGAATTACAGTTGTGTGCCACCATACCAGGCTCCACTTTAATATTTGTGTATGTGTGTATTTGGAGGGGGGGTGCAGTGCTGGGGACCAAGCCCAGAGCCTTGTGCATGCTAGTGTTCTACGACTGAACCACATCCCAGCCCAAGCTTCTATTAAGGTTCTTGTAACCGTAGCACAAGTATCTTGGCTGGATGACTACAGCCCCTCAAAAACTTTGCCTGGGTGCTAACCAAAGCATTGGATTTTCTCTCTGGATTTCTCTACCTTGAAACTTTCCTATAACAGAGCTCTGGTCCACTCTCCCGTCCTCTTCATCCCAGAAGACTCAGGTCCTAAGGTCTCAACCTGCCTCCCCCAGGACCCATCACAGACAATGCCCAGAGGAGGGAGACTGTTTTAGTGAAAACATTGCTCAACAATGGAACTTCTCCACTGATATTAATACAGGGATAGTAGGTAGAGGGAGTGTCTGTTTCTGATATTTTTTAACCTTTAAAATATAGATCAATGCACTGCATATTTTTTAAAAATAGCCCTAAGTCCATCTGAAGGATTGGGTCACAAGATTGTTTTTCTACATGAGGCAGAAGTTAAGTTTCTTGGAAATCTCAGGGAGTTCTTCTGCTTTGTTATGTGCAAAATTCTGCTACACAGGAGACTCAAGTCCCCTTCCAGTCCCACCAGATCTTCTTCTGATCTCCCCTCCTTTACCAATTTCTATCCAAAGCTGCAGTCAGTCCAGATGGCTTCCTGGGCCCTAAAAGCACTGAGCTCACCCAGGCCTCAGTTCCTTCATATCTATTGTTTTCTCTGCTAGGCACACTCTTCCCTATGGGCTCCATCTCTTGGCTTCACCCCAAACAGCGCTCCAAGGTGCTCTGGACTACCATTCCCTTGGTTACCACATAGCCCATCACTCTCTGATGAGAAGTTTTAATCTCCTGGTGAATACTAAGTGTTAGTTTTTCCAGTAGTTTATCCAGTGTTTTAAATTTAGGAGTATTAATTTAAAAAATAATATCTTGAAGTTACTGAAAATTCTCATTAGAAAGGTGGACTCTGAGTTATTGAGCTGAGCAACTTTATGCAAGGACTCTTTGTGAGTTTGGTTGTCTTGCCTTTTGTATTATTCAAAAAAAAAAAAGCAGCATAAGAAGAAAGTTACTTTTCCCTTACTATATATTAACATAGTAAGAATATTGGACATAGAACTTTCTAGAGTTCCCAAAATATTAACAACAAATATAATATAGCACTCAAAATATTCCTAGATGGCAATTTCCTGTTTTCTGTGATACCTTGCTTTGAAATATGAAGTGATGAAGGTCTTTGGTGTGCTCGGAGGGCTCCTCCTGCTTTTTGTGTTTCGTGGCCTTGAGTGAACGCCTGTGGGGCATTCTCATTGAAAATTCCATCACATATGAACCAGTGATTTTAAGAGGTTACATGCCAGTATTCTGCATTGTTCAAAGAAAGTTTTCATTCTCCTTTCTAGAAAAATGTATACAAACTAATAGTAGTGCCTTAGGGGAAGCAACCCAAGGGCCAGTGGAAACCAAAGAGTCAACATCATCTCAAGTGGAAGATTTGGGGACCCTTCCAGGAATATCAGATGGGTAAAAATGTACATTTTCGAGGAGGCTTCAATGACTATTCAAGTTGATCCCAAACCAACCACAGAATAAAACTTTGACCCTAACATGAATAAAGGAACTGGGAATTGACAAGTGTTGCCATGAGGGTAGTATGTGTGTTAGTTCTAACATCTATATTGTGCTCTGTAAGGACTAAATGTCTGCAAGAGAAAACTCTTCTTGAATGCGAAGGAGATCCTAAGAATTGTTCAAATGACCTATAGCCCTTGAACTTCAGCATCCCAGAAGGGACAGACCTTGTTAATTTTTATTTCAGGTATCTGGTAACCATCTTAAGTTGAGATTTGAGTTACTATTATATAAAACCTACATTTATTAATCAATAACAAGTATATACAAGTGGTGAGTACATCAGTTCCACTTGAGTCCTTACAGCCCTCCTTCCTGATCGAGCCACAATGAAATATTTCAGGGACTTTTATAATAGTTTCCTGTCAATGCCACTATCTATGTCTTTTGCTTCATTACAGGCCTGGGTTTTCCCTTGTACTGTCTAGTTTTTATTGCTTAATGTGAAGTGGAGGAATTGAGCTATAGATTCTGGTGGTGTACACTGTACCAACCTTGGTACTCCAGTGATCTGAAGGCCGCACTGTCTCTTACAAGATGGACTAATGCTTATGGATGTTATGTTTTATCTTTTTAATAATGTTCTTTTAAAAATGAATTTGCTCTGCTGCACATATTTATGCAGTTTTTTCCAGACTTAAATTTGTGGTGAAAGTAATTTTTAAAAATAAAATTTTGAATATCCAAAAAAAAAAGTATTCCTAGATGAATGAGTTTAGACTTTGGTTCATCATTAGTGAAGGTTGAGTCAAGGAATATTTTAACAACCAAAGTTACACTGTGTGAATTACTCTAGCCTGAAAATATGATATTGGAGATTGATTGTGTTGCTTTGTATCTCCTGCATCTCCTTTTAGGTTTAGGTATTAATAGTCATATTCGCAGAGGTCATAATTTTATTCTCTTTATGGAGTCAGGGGATATTACAAAATTAACAGGTCCTCCAACAGGTGAGCTAGGACAAATCTGTTCACGTGTATGTTTTATTATCCTTTCTATATCTTTGACCTTTGGTCCCTATTACACATTTAGCAAAGAGGAATGCAATGACTTTTGTCCTTTGTATACATTATCACCAATTTTTCATTTCATGTTTAATCTAGGAGTGTTTGCCACGTCAAGGAGTTGCCCTTTTGGTTCGGCTAGTAATGCAGACACTTGAGAGGTCACATCTTAATCCCTGCATTCTATACCATCTTCTCTTTCAGATTTCAACCTTGTCAGGGTTGGAAACTCTTGCCTTAGTAATGTTTGCATTTCTGACAGCTGGCATGGTGCCGGTGCATTTCATGGGCTTAACTGCTGATGACAGTAGGCATGAAGAAATGTAATGCTGAGATAAAATATCTGTCCCAGTAGTGCCCCAGGCAGAGTGGATACTCAATAAATTATAAGCTAGAAAAAAAGAAGAAGAATGAAGAAGAAGTATGGTGAGGAAAGGAGAACTGGATTAGGGAAAGAAAAGCTTTCAAGTTTCCACTGAACTGGCTAAGTAAACTTGGGAAGTCACTTTATTCTTCCTGGTTTATATTTCCCAGTCTTTAAAAATGATTTCATCAAAGATGATCTCCAAAATCCTTTCCCTCTCTAAAAATTACAAGTCTGTGAAATGCCAAAAGATTGATATGTTTCATTAACACATATGAAAAATATCCAAATGGCCACAGAATTTGTCAAAGTTCAAGTGATGGATTTACTTTTTTCAGTTAGTCAATATTTAATAAGGGACCGTATTAAATCTGAAGACACAAAGAGGAATTATCGTCAGTTTCTGCCATTGAGAAAAGAAGTGGCTAATTTCATGCAAATAGAAGTGAGATCAGTAGAATAGAGAAAGGGAACCAGGGGGAGGGAGAAAGATAGGGTGAAGGAAGGTATTAGAGTATAAAATTGACCAAATTATGTTATGTTCATGTACAAGTACATAACAATGAAGCCCACTATTGTGCACAATTATAATGCATCAATAAAAGATGATCTTTTTAAAAATAAGAACATGTGAATGATGGAAGAATTAAGAAACACATGCATCACTGCATAAAAATGCTAAAATGAAAGATGTTCTTACTATTAGGTGCTGCAGCCAACACAGCCAATGCAGATTCTGGCAAGTAGCAAAGAGGGATAAGAAAAATAAAGACTGACTTACTCAGATTTTAAAGATAACAGCTGGGGTCAGGTGGAACAATTGCTCTCTGATGGAGAAGCAGGTCTAAAGAATTATGCCAGCAATCTTTATTTATATGTGTCTCATTATCCTATTTAAGACTATGCAAGCATTATTCTTTGCATTCAGGAAAGTTACAGAGTTAGCAACATTATGCAGCTTATTCCACAATTACATTCTACAGTTGCAATGTGCAATGTTATGAGCTTTGTGTACCTCACAAGAAAGTCCATTGTTTAAAATTACTGTTTAGGAGCTTGGTGAAACATTGTGGTCATCTAGCAAGAGAGTTCCTCTATTCCCAGGAGCTGTGTGCCTGAGCTCAAGGTCATGGCTGATAAGACTCTAGCACAGAACCTCCTCATGGAGGGCATTATCACAGCAGCTAGGTATCCTGCACTCTTGTGCAGAAACTCTCCCAGTCACTGAGCATGCCAGAGCCATGAAGTCATCAGAGACCCCAATCTCAGACTCTGCTCTCCCATTCTCTGTCATTGCTCTCCACAATTAGGGAATTTCTGGAAAGAGCCACTAACTCTCGTTACATGACAGAACATGTAACTGGATTTAAACAATTCTAGAATCTCTAAGAGCCATAGTGTATTCGAAGACTTGAAGATATGAAAAAATACAACTGTGCCACAGTAGAGTGAGTTTTTGACTCCATATGTCTGGAGTGCAGAATGTAAGCACAGGAGGCAGAAGAAGGGGCAAATTAGACTATGATGACCACATGCTGGTCATACACACCAGGATCAGAAATTTGGTCTCTGATTGGAAACTAATTGGAAGTCATTAAACACTTAACAAGAATATGGTCATGATTCTATTTGCATTTTAGTGGTTAAATAACCAGTTGTTTCTTGAAGCATATCCCTAGATGCCAGTTTTAGAATCTTCTAGGTACTTATCTAATTGCACATTTATGGTTTGAATTTAATTATAAGAATCAGAAGTTCTGTAGGTTTGGCTTAAAAATCTGCATTAAAAAAATCCTCTTACAATTTATGTAACTTAAAGAGTGGGAACCAACTGTAAGTGAATGGAGAATTAGTAGCAGAAACCTTAAAAGAGCATAGATTTTTAAGTCAGATAAACATTGGATCTCAGTTCTGTCATTGTTTCTTTTTAGCCAAGTTATTTAGCATCTTTGAGGCTGAGTTTTTCCCTCTATAAGTGGATTTAAGAGTGCCTGCCTCATAGGATTGCAGTAGGGTTAACTGAGATAACTGTATGTAAGCACCTAATATGGTATATACCAGGTTTGGGGGCATATTATAATCACATGGAAAAGTTATTCAAACACTGTGCTCTCCAAGGCTCTGACATGGGGTATAGAGGACTCAAGAAACTTCCAGATGATTAGGGTTAGGAACCAGCGGGAATTACACATAATGTTGGCTCCTGCTACAGTTTGAATTCTAAACATCCCTAAAAAGGCCCAGGAATGGGAAGCTTGGTCCCTATCCTATAGCTCTATTGAGAGGTAATAGAGCCTTTAGGAGGTGGGACCTACTGAAAGGAAGTTAAGTCTTTGGGGTGTACCCTTGAAGGGATATTGGGATCCCAGCCCTTTCCTGTCTCTCTTTGATTCCCAATTGCCATGAGATAAGCTGTTTCTTATACCATGTTCTCCCACCACAATGCATTGTGCTGCTACAGGCAAGAGGGCCAAGCAACTGTGGACTAAAACTTCTGAAATCATGAGCCAAAAATGAACCTTTCCTCTTTTTAAGTTGATTTATCTTAGGTATTTGTTACAGCAATGGAAAGCTCTGTTCTCCTTGGGCAGTGGCAGTGAAGCTATTATAAAGGAGATAAACTTGAGATTTTTGTAAGAGATAATATCCAGTGCCTAAGTAATTTTTCAGTTTTTAATTTGAATGCCAATTTGTGTCAAAACATGGCTGGAGAACACAGTTCTATTTGGAACATAGTAGTGTTTATGAGTCATCTAAGTGGAGATGCCCAGAAGCTAGTACTAAAAAGTGAACAAGGGCCTTGTGGTGAGTTTTGACAGTGGTAGCAGAAAAGGGCATAATCTTCCAGGTTTGGGATGAAGAATAAGAATAGGACTCATGGCTCATCTTTTATTTTAAAAGTGTTTCAGTAAAAAAAAAAAAAAAAAATCTATGAGAGGAAATTGTAAAGAAATGTAAGTAGAAAGAGAACCCAGAGAGAGTTTTATTCGAGAAAAGCTAAAAGGAGATTCCTAAATGCCACAGTACAGAACTGCTTTAAAGCAGAAATCCCATTTTACCAACGGTAAGTACTTTGGCCACAGTGGTTGATCGGCAACAGGTGAAGTCGGGAAAGCCTGGATGTCTTTGGCTTTATATTCTTACCTGAATTACCTCATAAAACTGCAGGGACAAAAGCTGTTTTTTACTACTCTTTGAGTAGGGAGAATATGTCCAAGCATCTCTTGTCTTCTAGAATCATTTTATATAAAGAGTGGAGTTCATGGGTAATCTAGAAAAGGCTGTCTTCTCTGAAGAATCAGACTGATGTTTTCTAGTACAGAAACCACCACCCACCTCTAATGGATGCCCTGCTAGCCAGTTCATAATGGTTGACTATCCAGTTATATATTTGCTTTTAAATAGAATTTTTGTGTGTATGGGGAATTTTTAAATAGAATTTTTGTGTGTATGTGTGTATTCTGTGCTGGGGACAGAATCCAGGGCCTCATGTGTTCTAGATAAGTGCTTTTCTACTGGACTGTACCCTTACTGTACCCTTGATAGTATTTTCTGTATCAGTGAAGGTATTCTTCTCTGGAGTAAGCACGTGTAGGGATGAAAGAATTAAAATTGCGAAAACTTAAAATTTGAAGTGTGCTGACCCTCCTAGAGTGGCTCATGAGAAAGATACCATGTGCTACAATTTGATCACTTGTACTTTAAAGATGGTTTATTTTCCTCTTATTCAATTTGACGTGTTTTGCTTTGCTGAAGCATTTTCAAGGAGTCCGAATATTCATAGTTCCCTATCTTGAGTTTTATTATTCTGTGTTAGCACCATTTAAAATTGTTTAACAAATATTGAGAGAATGCTAAGTTTATTGTAGTGTTTTAGTGCTCATGTGGTCAGAGTCCTAGGTCAGAGGAACACCTGAATTCAGGGAGTTCCATAAAACTAAGCCTAGCCACAAAAACAATATTGAAGCCAGGAATTTATTCAGTATAACTATATCAGGAAAACAGAGGGACCAGGCCTTCTCAGTTCCATCTTTTTATATGAGATAATATCCAATGCCTAAGTAATTTATATTGATGTGGAAGGATCTAGCATTTATCTCATTTTAGCATACATGTCAGGAACCTTAAACACACAGTGTCTTCTTACCTTTTGATTAACCTGAGAGAAGTTAAGCAACTTTTCCACACACAAAGAGGGGATAGCTCAGCCAGCAATGTAGTCCCTGATTCTTAGGATTCCAGAATCACTCTGGTTTTAGCAAAGGAAGAAGAATCTTGAGTAACAATACTTATGTTTAGTTTGCAAATACTTCGAAGATACTTCTAACTTTCACAAACCAGTAAAACCCCTTTTGCCTTCTGAAGGATCCCTGGGATGAACTGACAATGGGCAGATTCATAGGAGAAAAGGGTATAACAAGTGTGTTAATGTGGATAAATATGGACGTCCCAAAGTATGAAACTCAAAGAAGGACCAGGTGGTTGAAGCTTAAATACCAATTTTCATCAGAAAAAGGAAATGGGGGGGGGGTGCTGTAGGCAAAAGTAGAGGGGTAGTTGATGATTATTAGGAGAATGAATGGCTGGAAAGGCAGAAATTGTAAATAATTGTCTTTGGAATTTGAATGACTCAAAGAGACAGGCATTCTCTTGTAGAAAAGTTTTCCCAGGGTTGTTGTGTTCCTAAGTCTTCTCTTCTTCCAGGGATAATGAAATTTCAGGGAAAAAGGAGAAAAGCAGTTGTGTTCTTTTTGGTGGTCTTAGAACAGATAAAGGAATTCCAGAAGAGCCCCTTCCTGTGGTTGAGGGTGAGGGTGTCCTATGGTTTGGATTATGAATGTCCCTCAAAAGCTTATGTATTGAAGGCTTGGTCCCTAATACAGCAGTGTTCAAAGGTGGGGGCCTTTCAGAGGTGATTGGATCATGAGGCTCTGACTTAGCCAAATGGGCATCAGGTGAGAGGCTTTCTTATAAAAGTGATCTCTCTGCCATGTTGAGCACCACAAACAGAAATAATGTAACCAGGTGAACATGGACTGAAACCTTTGAAACCATGAGCCAATATAAACCTTTTCTCCTTTAAGTTGATTTCTCTCAAGTATAATGTCACAGTGATGCAAAGCTAACTAGCACAAGGAGAAATAAGACAAAGTTAGAAGGACCTTGATTCTGAGGCAGGTTTTAAGATTATTCAACCTATCAAAGTGCCAGTCTTTGGTGTATCTTTTTCTGAGCCCCAACAGCAACAAAAACACTTTAAAAAAATGGGGCATGAACAATATGGGTAATTTTATTTCTAATCAGAAATTCTATGTGACTATAATGTAACAAGAACAAATTCTAATTGGCTCTCGAGGTACTTTTGAAAGGGTTCCCAGTAAGTTCTGAGAGCTGCAGGATGGACAGGGAGGAGGCAGACTCCTGAGGTGTCTGTGTATGGGTAAGTTTTGCTCATTGGTCTCTGTGTCACTCTGGTCCCTCCAGGTGACAAAAGCCTTCAGAGTCCAGGTGTGAGGAAAGGGGTTTGCTAATAGCAAGGTCTGGGGTCTATGGAAGTCTAGTGCCCTTGCTTGCTAGAATGAAAGGATTCAAGTTCAATTTTTTTAAAAAAAATGCACCTATATATACTAAATTACTATGACCTCAGCTTTACTGTTACAACAGATTGTTATGTAAGGATAATTAATTCAAATGTTTAGAAAGCTGAAAAATAATAACCTAGGGATCATACTTGTTTTTATGGAGGACTTAGGAGGACTTTCTAGAAGTGTACATCTGGTTTTATGCTCTATAAACATTTCAGCACCAAGTATATACACCACAAATCCACTTACTTTGTTTTTAGCAAAGAGTAATTTGAATTGCTTTTGCTTAGCATGCAAATTAGTTTTTTAATGGAAATGCAGTGTGCCTTTGATCATTATAATGAAACCATCTTGTTTTTTACTCACCTGATCTGACAGTATCTAGATTTATTCTCATATCTTGGGTTTGGACTCAGAGCTCTTTTTACATTTTAAATAGCTCTCATTTGCCTAAAAATAGTGCTGCTTCTTCAAATGAATTTACAACAAATTGCTTTGTTGTAAAGGGGAGGGTGAAACTGAAATTTGTCTTGTTTCCCACTCTCTCTGTCAAAATTTTATTTTCCATTTTATGCATCTGGTGAAGATAAAGATTTTAATGCTTGAATGCCAAGATCTGACTCTGCAGGGATGTGCTTTCTCTCTTTGTTGAAAATATAATGATTTCACAGTATCCTGCCTTGAGCATACTACATTTTGTCAACTTTATTATTTTTTTCAGCAACTCATCTATGGCTTTTCTGCTTCCTTCTTGCCTACCATAATCATCTTGTGACCATATGAGAAACCTCTGATCCTATATGCTGAGTCCATTTAAATGTTTAGTGCTGGAAGAGTAGAAATCTTGTAAAATGTAATTTTTTCCCCCTGCTGTTACACTGGGAGCGAAAGTAAATATTTTAATGCGCTTTCTTGCTGAGTAAGGATTTTGGAATTTACAGGCTTACTTGCTGCATTCTGAATGGGCACAGCAGTCCCTACACACCTAAAGAATTTGAGGAAGGCCACAGGCATTGCCAGCAAAAACTACTAATGTGATCTGTTGTGTTCCCATTGTTATAAAAATAACCCCTGATAAATATTAGAGAAGCCCATTAGCTCTTCAAGGCACTGGAGGCAAATCTGGGAATGGTTTTCTATTTGAAAGACACGGATGTTGCTTTTGTAATGTCAGATTCCTATTGATAAATAGAGGGAGGTGACTATCAGCTACCCCCCTTGAGAAGTAGGAAAGTGTACTAACTTAAATGGAGAGCAGTGAAGATAACTGGAGACAGCTCAGTTTTGCAAGCCTCCTGTGTGGCCTTTATATTCCTTGAAGTAAAAAAGCCAATTATTTTGTAATGACAGCAGTATCATCAGCCATCTGAAGTGTTTTACCCTTCTCCCTCTTTTTCCATTCTCCTTCTTCTGTTTTGCTTTCTTTTAATTAAACAAAAACCAAAGTGTTTCTTTTTATCACCAAAAAGACTTCTATTAATCAAAATAGTGATAAAATAATAATGTACCACAACATTAAATCTTTTGTTCATTCAGAAATATTTATTGATCACTTACTAAATGACAGGGCAGGAGGAGAGATGCCTGCCTGGTGGAGTTTAGATTTTAGAGAGGAAGACAGTAAATAATAATCTAGATAGACAGATGAGCAGACAGGGAGATAAATAAACATTAGAGAGTAGGAAACGCTGTGGAAGGAAGAAAATGTAGCACGATGAAAGCAAGAGAACATGGAGAGGAGGGCACTGGTGGCAACTTAAAATCAGGAACAGTAGTTCCCTTCTTACCCATCAGGGATGCCTTCCCTGCCCCGCTCCCCAGTGGATGGCTGAAACCATGGATAATACCAAACTCTATACTTTAATTTCTTTTCCATCTTGACTATATATATATATATATATATATATATATATATATATATATATTACTGTGGCTACAACTCTTGAAGCTTAAGATGCAACAGCACACTAACACAAAGTTCTTTCTTCTTCACCATTTCACAGATTATCGTAATGACAAATCTTACCAACCTCAGCATATGATTTTCTTTAATAAGTGCAGGACTCTCATCTTTTCACTTAAAGGAAGCACTTTATGGCTTCTCTTTGGCATATCTGAATTGTTACCATCATAATTCTTGTGCTTTGGGGCCATTATTAAGTAAAATCGTGGTTTCTTGAACACAGTCCTTGCTATACCACCACAGTCAATCTAATAACTAAGACAGCTACTAAGTGATTAGTGGGCAGATAGTGTCTACAGCATGGACGTGCTGAACAAAGAGATGATTCACATCCTGGATGAGGGAAGTGGGATACCATGAGTTTTAATCATGGGACTCTGAGCAATAAATAATTTAAAACTTAAGAATTGTTTATTTCTGGAATTTTCCATTTAGTTTTTTCAGACCACAATTGACTGAATTCATAGAAAGTAAAACCACAGATAAGGGGAACTACTGTACTCAGGAAGCCCTGGGGATATGGAGGAAGAGAATTCCCAGAGGAAGGAAAAGGGGGTGGCAACATAGCTGGTGTGTTGAAGAGGTATAGAAAGCCATGTGGCCACAGCAGAGTGAACAAATATGTACATTAAATGAGCTAATTCTACCAAGAATGTGTGGAATTGTGTCTAGCATATAAGCAAGGCTCCAAAGCTTTGAAAACACTGCCTTCAGCTAGCTTTCATCTGAGTCCTACCCAAGAAAATTGTAGACACTTCCTAATGTAATCCAGGTGCTCTGGGGTCTTCTGGGTGGTCATTTTAATCGGCTCTGTTTTACTGTGACAAAATGCCTGTGATAAAAGAACTTGAAGGAAGAAAGATTTATTTCAGAAGTCTCATCCACAGTTGTTTGGCCACATTGCTTTGAGCCTATGGCAGCATGAAACATGGTGAAGGAAACTACTGACATCATGGCTGCCAGGAAGAAAAGAGAGAGGAAGAGGCTAGGGTCCCAATATTCCCTTCCAGGGCATGTGCTCCCCCCCTACCCCCCCCCCCCACAGTGATCTAACTTCCTCTCACTGGGCCCCTCTTCCTAGAGATTCCATCATTCTACCACCTCCCAATAGCACCACAGGCCTGCCACAAAGCCTTCAGCATGTGGTCTGTGGGGATATTTAAAATCCAAACCATAGTAGTGGTCTTTGGGACCTTTGTCAAGATAATATCTGTGTCTGTGGCTCTAGTAAGTCATTTTGCTTTGCATAGGCAATCTCGCTGATATTTTGATGAGCAGAAAGTCTTTCTGCCTGTTAAAACACATGAGATATTTTATAGTGAATGGAGAACTTCTAAATGGCTGATTATGGAATGTTTTGTTCTACTCCAGGTAGTTTGCAAATTAATCAGTTGAAGACTCTCTGATGAGTTTCTGCAGTATTTTTTTTTTTCAACCCTATACGTATTGATTCTCAGCTTAGCTGTGCATTAGAATTACTTGGAGAGTTTTAGAAAAAGTCCTGCTACTCAGGCCCTAACCCAAGCCAATTAAATCCCAGCCTCTGGCAGTGGAGCCAGATATTTTCTTTCCAGTTCCTTAGGACATTCTACTGGGCTTCCAGGGATGAGAACTCCCACTCCTGGGACCTGCCTGAAAATGATCACTAAGTTCCTTGGAGGTTGGTGCCAGGTATGTTTATTTTTGTCTCATGATACATTGGCTTCTACTTCTTCATATTATCTTTTCTGCAAGGTTTAGGAGACTTTAAAACTTTCCATCAGTGATATTTCTCTGTCTTCTCATTTCACTTTATTTTGTGATTGGTTCACAGACTCCAGGTCCCAAACCAGAGCTTTCATCTGTGTACTCCCTTCTTTTCAGATGCTCATGTTGGGCAGCAATTCTCCAGAGCTGAGAGGCTCTGAAAGCAGAGCAGTCCTTCTGTACCCCATTTTTGAGATCTTGACCAGCTGGGCGCGACTACCTCCACTGCTTTCTTTATATTAGTTACCTGAAAAGCTTCCGTTTTCATTAGCAATCGTGGATGCAAATGTGGACTTAAAACATCAATGTCATTAAACACAATATGCACAAGTTATGCACCAGAGCTATATTTCATGGTGCACTTTTTCATCATAAATCCCCAATTAATTCAGTTGTTCAAAAACATCTCACCTGTAATGTACTACCATAAATACATGGAATGTCAAAATTTCAAATTTACATTTTCAACAATCATTTCCATACCTATCAGTATGTTTAAACACATATGTAATCATTCCATACATATATATATGTGTGTGTGTGTGTGTGTGTGTGTGTGTGTACAGAATGATTACAAATATAATTAGTCTTAAGATCAGCTGACTTTTCTTCAGAAAGACTATTTTTATCCTGACATTATTTTTTTAATCAGGACATTTAATTTTCATTTTAATTCTTGTTATGAAAATAAACCACATTTTATTCTGTTAAGAAAATAAACCACATTACTTTGTGGTCATTTAATCAATTTTGTATATTATGAAATCACGATGTTTCCTAGGTAAATTAAACTCAATGGCTCATTATCCTGCCTAGAAAAATGAACAAGATACAATTAATGAAGTACTTATTTTACAATAGCAGTGTTTTTTTTTTATTTGTTGTTTTTATATATGCATGACAGTAGGGTGTATTTTGACCTATTATACATACATGGAATGCGACCCATTACAATTTTGATCTCATTCTTGTGGTTACACTGGTTATGTATCCATGTGTAAGCATAGACAAGTTATGTCCAGTTCATTCTGCTATCTTTCCTATTCCCATCCCCTGCTTCCCTTCATTCCCCTTTGTCTAATCCAATGAACTTCTGTGCTTCCCCTGCCTATCCTCCCTTGTTATGGGTTCGCATCCACATATCAGAAAGAACATTTGACTTCTGTTTTTTTGGGACTGGCTTATTTCAGTTAGCATGATAGTCTCTAATTCCATCCACTTGCTTTGAGCAAATGCCATAATTTTATTCTTCTTTGTAGCTGAGTAATATTCCATTGTGTATCTTTACCACATTTTCTTTACCCATTAATCTGTTAAAGGGCACCTAGATTGGTTCCATATCTTGACTATTGTAAATTGAGCTGCTGTAAACACTGATGTGGCTGTGTCAATGTAGTATGCTGATTTTTAAGTCCTGTGGGTATACACCCAAGAGTGGGATAACTGGGTCAAATGGTGGTTTCATCCCAAGTTGTCCAAGGACTCTCCATACTGCTTTCCAGAGTGGTCACACCAATTTGCAGTCCCACCAGCAGTGTGTAAGTAAACCTTTTCTCCTGCATCCTTGCCAACATTTATTGTTACTTGTATTCTTGATAATTGCCATTCTGACTGGAATGAGATGGAATCTCAGTGCAGTTTTAATTTGCGTTTTCTCTAATTGCTAGAGACGTTGAACATTTTTTCATATATTTCATATATTTCTTCTTCTGTGAAATGCTTGTTCAGTTCCTTTGCCCATTTATTAATTGGGTTACTTGTCTTTTTGATGTTAAGTTTTTTGAGTTATTTGTGTATCCTAGAGGTTAACCCTCTATCAGAGGTGTAGGAGGTAAAGATTTTCTCCCATTCTGTAGGCTCTCTGTTCATGTTCTTGATTGTTTCCTTTGCTATAAAGAAGCTTAGTTTGATACCATCCCATTTATTGACTCTTGATTTGATTTCGTATGCTTTAGGAGTCTTGTTGAGGAGATCTATTCCTGAGCCGTCATGATGGAAAGTTGAGCTTGCTTTTTCTTCTATTAGGTGCAAGGTCTCTGGTCTAATGCTAAGGTCCTTGATCCACTTTGAGTTGAGTTTTGTGCAGGGTGAGATACAGAGTTCAATTTCAACCTACTACGTATGGATTTCCAGTTTTCCCAGCACCATTTCTGTTATTTTTTAAATTGGGGTGGAAAGATTTTAAAATAATGACTTATCATTGAAATTATGAGATCATTTTTCCTTAGCAACATAAAAAGTGGGCAATTCAGTGTTGTTCCAGGATTATTATATTTTTACTTTACTGCTCCATAATCAAAACAAAGCCCTGGCTAATCCCATCTGGAGGGTTTCTCTGGAGCCCCTCCTACCCATCCTGGAATCCTGGTCTGAGCTTCTGGGTGACAGCCATGGGACAGAAGCACATTTCCATCCCCATTCCCAAGAACAGTTTAACACTAGGAGTGATTTCATTTTTAAATACTCCTACCTCAGTATAAGAAAAATAAGTTAAATAAACAAAAATTCTTATTTTTTCTCTTTTCTATCCCTTTCCTCTTCTGGATGCCCCACTTACCTTTTTTCTTATTAAAACTAACATTCTTACAATTTTTAAAAAATTACATAATACCTCTTCTTTACTAGTGCATTTATTATTTCCCTGTAATAGGCTTCCCATGGTCCCCTTTAGGGACTCAGTGTACAAAATAGTTTCATGTAAACCAAAATGTGAACTAATAAACCATGTGACCTAACAGAGCACAGGGCTGGCTGGTTGTGGAACTCTTTTTATTTCCGCTCCTTAGTGCACTTGTTTGAGAACTGTCCGATGAGCATCCAGGTCTTGGCATGCCTGCTGACAGAATATAGCAGGTGTCTCAGAAAGAGCAAAGCTGGCCTCCCTCCATCAAAATGAACACAGTGGCACTCTGGGTACCAGCATCTGAAAGGACACACATTCTGTACATCACCTCTCCCTGTGCCCCTTGATCATCTAGGCCAATGAGCATTTTTACACTCTGCCTGTTCAAGTACTTCTGTGAGCTTTCTTGGCTAATAGGCTCCTTCACAGCCCCAGGCATGTTGTTTTGCCCTACATTACTCCCTTTTTTGCTTTTCTTCTTCGGCAAACTGCTTTTCCATAATATTCCAACACTCTCCTTCCAAGCCCCCAACCCAAGCTGCAGATAAAAGTACCAGTGTAAGTAAAACTTTCTTATGCTTCCTTGACCAGGTACCCAGACTGCCTTTGTTCTAACAGTGGCATTCAGAGACATTGAGAAATGGGGAAAGGGGCTTCCCCTGGTCTTTCAAGGAAGTGGGACGCACTGTGGTCAAGCTTTGGGGTTCTCAACCCTTTTTCCTCTCCATGGAACATTTCTTCAGCACTTTTCTCAGAAATCTCATGATTACTCTGAAATAGAAAATAGAGTTTATTTTGAACATGGAACACAGCTAAGCTTCTTTTATCTTTTTCTTTTCTTTTTTTTTAAATGAGATTCTTAGCTATGGACCTATTTCTTTTTTAACTACCTTCTGACCTAGTTCATATTATCACCAGAGTCAGAGCTAACACAGAATGTGGTTGTTGCTTCACAAGATTAAAAAAGTAATAAGGCATAAAAGTTTTAAAAGAAAAATCAGTTCATTCAGGGATGTGATGGCTGGCTTTTCTTGGAGTTCCTGTTTATAATTGTTAGAATTAAAGAAGTGGAAAGAGGAGAGACAATACTTTTCTAGAGGTAAAATATTTAATAAATTCTTGAATAGTTCTCAATTGTAGATTCCTTCATGTAAATAACTCAAAGTTTATATATTAAATAATTAATAATTATTAAATAATTAATAAAATTTGTAACCTGAATGTTAATAATAATAACATTACTAATCAGAGATGAACACATCCCATAAAATGAAAACAAAAAACACAGCTGAAGAGAAATTTCAATGTCATTTTGTCTAACCTTCCTTCTAGATCAAGAGACCTGTCCCCCCAGCCTCAACCAAAAACAATGAACATATGACCCTTGGGTCATCTCAAGCACAGTGTTTCTTGAATAAGCCAGCTCCACTTTGGACATGTTTATTATTATAAGCTACATTGAAAATAAAATGACATCTTTGGAATTTGCTGTCAAAAAGGCACAAATTTTATGTGCTCAAAATATAGCATTTTATTTAATGTTTAGATAATAATGATAACTAGTATTAATTACATAATTTCTATGTGGTAGGCACTGTGCTAAAGCACTTTATACCAATATGTAATTTACTCTTATTTATATTAGTCCTACAGAATATGACTGTTTCCCCCTTTATACACCCAAGGAGCTAAGTAACTTATCCACAGTCACCTTTGTGGGAAAATGTTCGAAACAGAATTGGAGACTAGGTCCATGTGACTTCTGAACCCAAGCTCTTAGCCATTAGTTCTACTTCTCACTCCAATCCTATCCATAGGTATATGTTGAATTCCTATATACAAAGTAGAACTGAGGCTGTCTTGTCCAAGTTACTTCCCCAAGATAAGTGGAAGCTGAAAAAGATCCCTCTGAATCCAAAGTCTGTACTTTACACAATAGTAACTTAGTCTGAAAGTTGCAGAAAGCTTTAAGAAACTAAATGATCATGCAATGAGTTAGCAAAGCAGCTGGAGTTGAAGATCTGTGTTTCTCAATGCCCACTGGAACTATGTTATTGTTCCCATAATAGAAACACTGAATCCCAGAGCTTAAGGAGTGTTGACGACTCCCCTAAGTAAAGAGATAAGATTCTCCCTCTAGGAGAAATGAGCAAGAGTAAGGCAGAAGAGTAGAAACTGCAATTTTGTTCTGTACTTTCCCAGTGTCTAGCATAGCCCCCTCAACAATTTTGGAGATCAAACCCAAGGTCTTGCACATTTGAGATGCTACACACTTAGCCTAGCATAGTTCTTGACTCACTGTAGGTACTCAGTTTGTTGACTCACTAATACATTCACCAAGAAACTTCCATTCTCTTATAAATTTAGGCAACTGTCATTTCCAATATTACTTATTTATTTTATTAATTTAGACTCAATCATTTGATTGTGGAGTTATGTCCCAATAAACCTTTTTTTTTTTCAGTACTGCAGATTGAACCTAGGGCCTCTTACATGCTAGGCAAGCACTCTACCCACTAAGCTACCTCTCCAGCCCCCAATAAACCCATCTTAAGTTGAAGATAATAGTAGAGTCAAAGTGCATTTACCTAAGCTACCAAATATCATACAGTAAATTGTGACATATCAATGGTTTCCTCTGGAAGTGGGGTGGGGGGTGACTGACTGCGCCTCCCTATCATCACAGAGGAATCATACTGCATATTACATGCTAGTCCAAGAAAAAAACAAAATTTGAAAAAGTTTCTACTGAAACCACTTTTGTGTACTACTTTTGCACATTACTAAGTCAAAAAATAATAAGTCAAACCTTTGTAAGTCCAGAGCTGCCATATATCCAAAAATCATTTTAAGTGTCATTCTTTCCAATACAGTTTTTATTTTCATAATTTGACTTCTACTAATTAAGTGTTGATACCTGCCTTACAGTCTTTATTTTCTGAGAAAACTATGGCAGCTTAGAGTTCTGCCTGCAGTAGTTAAAAGTCTACTATGAGCGGGAGAAAATGCCATCCCTGGCGTTGTCAGTCACCCATTGCAGTAGCCTTAAGGCTCCTATGCTATATGGAAATCTCAGGTAGGTGGCTGTTTGACCAAATTACACAGGAACACAGAAAGGAAAATGTACAACTCTTCTCTTTGTTGTTCTGGGTTACATTTAATTGACAGAAATTTGGAAATATTTTAAGCAGCAGGCACAAGTCAATGTAATGATTTTTTTAAATTACTGAAAATCAAAATTTTACTTAAAAATGACTTTTTAAATAAGTCTATTGGCATATAGTTGGGATTAACACAATCATTTCCTTCACTTAGGGGAAAAAAAACTTTGTCAGAGTTAAATCAGTAAAATTTAATAGCTATCTAGGGAGGAAGCCAAGAGCTCCCTCTGTAAATACATAACTGAATAGTTTAGAGACACCTGAAAATCCAATCAAGGTGTTATGAGGGTATTTTCAGAAAAGCAGAGTTATTATGTGATTAGAATTTCAGACAGGAAGTTGTGTCTTACTTAGAGGATAAATAATAAAAAGGTAGGAAAGGGAAGGAGTCCTTCTGCTATGGAAACATGAGGTGACCCATAGAAAAGCTCTGGTTGGGAAGGAAGAAGTTTTCTTCAAAGGAACCAGAAACATTTTTGGCAAGTTAGTTCTTATAATGGGTGAGATGATGCAAACTGCCTTAGGTGAGAAATACGTTGAAGACCAGCAATGATTTTTTTCTTGCCAACAGTGAGAATATACACTGTCTAGACCTCCTTGCTCATTCCAGAATAGGGTAGATTAACACAGAGTCATCAGGCTTGTGTCTCTTTGAACTTGATAAACACAAGGATCCCAATTGCAGTGTGCCAGCTAAACCAGGTTTTTAAACCTGCAAATCTGAAAACCTGACTTTGAGGCACAGGATTCACCAAAGCTCAGGACCCTGGTGGGAATTTCTTTGGAATATCCATAGACTTCCTCTGAGGTAAGTGTTCCTTTAAGTAATAGGGGTAGCAATGGCCACAAAGCTCATGTTCCTGGGTTCTCTTATTGGTTGCTTCTCTGATCCTCGATGACCACTAAGTCTGTGAAAAATGCTTTTGACTTCTGGTTCAGAAAGTTTTTCTAAGTTCTGACCTTCACTGTCACCTCCTGCATCATGGTTGTATTATTCCAAGGTGATCTTCACCTTGTAAACTCTACAATGGCTGATGCTGATAACAGAATTGTAGCTCACTGACTTAGCCGAGTCTCTCCAGTACAAAACCAATGAAGCATGTTCTCTGTAACAGCAGCTAATGTCTTCTGCAAAAACAGTCATTGTGTTTGATCATCAAAATGGCAAATCAGCAAAAGGTAAGATCAGAAAAGATAGAAAAGGAAGTGGTTTTGATATGTGACCAAAATGCAGGAAATGAGGGAGTCATACAATGAACTTTTTTTTTTTTTTTTAGAATTATGAGATAAGAGGGTTTTTTTTTTTAGTGATTTTGTTTTTCTACTGTTTTATTGGGCATGAGTATATTAATATTAAGCCTGACTAGGCCTATATTAAAGATAGGACTTATGTCTATGTGCTGCTTTCTCAATTTATCATTAGAAGAATTTTCTTTAGAACATAAATAGGTAATGGGAATGGAAATCGTTCTTAAAATTGGGAATAAGCGTGACTTAGGAAAACCTAAAACATGAGAGCAAAATATCTTCCTTGTGTATTCAATAACATATAACCTTTGTGAATAATGGATACACAATAGCACTGTAGAGGAAGATGGACATCCACTAGGCAACTGATATTTGTGGGAGTGTTGGGAAGGGCAAGGTTTGTGATTAAAACACAAATAAGTTAGCATTCTGCCTCTCACATTGAAATCTCCCAATAACGAAAGTAAGGAAGATAGGGCATTAAATCTGTAGCCTGTAATTGTACTATCTTTATGACAATGACAATGGTCAGAATGTATTAAGATTTTACTCTAGCAAAATCTGTTCTTACTGTTTTATATACATTATCTCAGTTAATCATTGCAACAATTCTTTAAAGTATATACTCTAAGCAACTGAGGCTTAAGGAAATTATGTAAGAACATCAGCAAGATGCAGACAAGGAAGCATTAAACAAACAGCTAGAGACTGGCTGAAGTCATTTTATAGGACCTTTGGGAATCAGCCAAAGATTTTTGCAGCCACTAAGTGAATGTCTAATCAAGAAAAATCCAACATTCACAGTAGTAGATTTTTTTTTTTCTCATTCTTGTCCCACTTCCTTCCCAGTGTGGCATGATGTAGTTTGAGGGGACATGATATAACTTTTTATTCTGCAAACTAGAGGACTGGCCTGAGTTTTCAGTGTTCTAATCTGTTTGGAGAAAAGTGGAGATACTCGTCTCTGAATTTCCTGACTAGGAATTTAGGCATCCAAAAGTGCAGAGCTCAAATCTCAAACTAGAAGAAGCTATGTGGGCAATAAGCATGACTCATGAAAATCGCAAGGGTTCTACAGACCTGCAGATACCTAGGGCAAGAGATTTTTGATTGAGGAATACAACAGAATATGAGAAGACTCAAGAAGAAATAAGGGTGCAACTCTTAGGGAAATTGAAACACTTAAAACTAGCTGTGTATGTGAGAGAGTCAGAATTACACACATATAGGCCCAGACAAGACCCATTCCCAGAAAAGGACGGGGAAGATGTCAACCTTTCACATTGGACTGATTAGTGAAGGTTTTCTGTGCACAGGGACAATCTTCAAAGACTGAGAGAGTTAGTTCTTTTTTACAAGTGTTCAATTTTTGATTAAAGAGCACATGACATTCAAAGAAACAGGAAAAACACAGACTATTCAAAGGAAACAAATAAATCCCCAGAAACTATCCTCAAAGGAACACAGCCTTCATACTTGACACAGACTAAAACTTTTAAGTAAGCTCAAACAGTGAAAGGAAGTCAGGAGAATTATATATGAACAAAATGAGATTTTCAACAAAGACATGGAGTTTATAAAAATAACCAAATAGAAATGCTGAAGCTGAAAACGGAATGATTTGAAAATTTTACTAGAGGAGTCTAATAGCAGTCTTAAATAGGCAGAAGAAAGAATCAGTGAATCTGAAGCTAGATCATTTGAAATTATTGAATCTGAGGGGTTAAAAGAATAGAGAAAAATAAATATAGGAACTAAGGAACTTGTGGAACTCCATCAAATGGACCAGTGTTTGCATTCTGGGGTTAAAAGGAGGAGAGAGCGAGAGACAAAGATTATTTGAAGAAACAATGGCAGAAAATGTCCCAAATCTGAGAAAAGACATGCTTATATACAGATGTAAGACACTTAAAGAACTATTAGATAAACCCAAAGAGATCCACACTAAGAGATATACTCAAACTGTTGAAAGACAAAGACAAAAAGAGAATTAAAAACAGTAAGAGAAAAGTGATCTGTCCCATGTTAGGGATCCTCAATAAGATTATCAATGGTTTTTATCAGCAAAAAAAAAAAAATATGTAGTTTGTGTAAAATCAAACAGCTAAGAAGTGACAGACTTGAACACAGACCTATTAGTCCAAAGTTATGCTCTTAGCCAGTGGTTCTCAAAGTGTGGCCCCTGGGCCAGCTATATCATAACTTTCCTATGTTCATATTATGAATAAACAACCAATGAAACTCTGTATTATGTACAGCCACAAGAATGGGATCCTAATTAGAATAAGTTATATTTCATATATGCATAATATGTTAAAATACACTCTACTGTCAGGTGTACCTAAAAAGAACAACGAAAAGAAGAAGAAAGGGAGGGAGGGAGGGAGAGAGGAAGGAAAGAAAGAAATTCTTAGGCCTCTCCCAGAATTCCTAAGTCAGAAACAGTGGACAATCCATCTTTTAAGACCTCTAAATGTTTGAACTGCTCTTAACCATTAAACTATAATGAATATATTGCTTTAAAATGTTTGAGGATTTTTCAGTTTTTGCCATGAGGAAAGTATAGCTGCATTGGAACACAAGTTCTAAACATAAACACACAAAAAAAAACTTTTAAAAATAATTTGTGGTGGCAAAGTCTTACTTAAATTAAAAACTGTTGCCTAGGGTCTTATTTATCCTGCCTAATGTGATAGTCATGTGCTTCCTTGTAAAGATATGAGTGCATTTAACTATAGGATGTTGCCTCAGAGTCTACAGAGTTTCTGTTTGTTTGTGTACCATATATGCACCATCAACACACATGGCCCTAAGAGTTTCACATAAAGAGCTATGGATCAGTTTAGAAAGTAAACATTGCTGGGCTAAGATTCTGGAAGTCTGGGTTCAAACCAGACCCAGCTCTACCACTTGCTGGCCCTGCTTACCTTGAAAAGCAATGAACTCTCTCTTCATCTCACTTTCTTCCTTATTAAACTAGGATTGAAGTAGCCAGTTTCAGAATCTGTTCTATCTCTACCCATTCTTGGTAACTATGCCTGGGGCATGGATTTATGTCATGTCCTTGATCCTAATATTTTAGCTGCAAATTACTCTTTACTTGCTTCTACCTGTCTCGCCTCATCTTGGTGTACAGGAGCTAAGTGTTGTCATCACATATAGGTTGAAAAAAAAACTGAATTTTGTCCCACCTCCCATGGAGATTTCGTCATTAGTATTTGTGTTATGGAAGAGCCTGAAGAACAGGTGTGACAATTTTTTTTTTTTTTTAACAGAGCTGTTGCTACCCATTCAGTTCAGGAGAGAATTTGGTTCCATTAAGTATGCTGGAAAAGAAATGAAAGAGTCCCATTGGTCTGTCTGGGAAGATATCCAAGAGGCAGGAGTCACATATGTCTGCCCACAGCCTATAGAAGAAAGAGAGGGAGACAGGTGCCAGAATTATGGACTATCTGCTCACAGCATGTGTGTTTAGGGAACATGAGACCAAGCTGAAATGCTGCTTGCTATGAAGTCTCTAAATCTTGACTACATCTTGCTACAATTGCTGCTACTGATTTATACCCCACCTACACAAGAGTGCTTTTGGTTGAGAGCCCTCATTGAGGGTGACATTTTGTTGGGTTAAAAAGAGAGAAAAAAAATCAATACTATAATCAAATAAGCTTTGGCATTTAAGTATGGACTTGGAGAGAACCGTCGATTGCTCTGTTACCCTGATTCAAACTTTGCATGGCACATTCTGCCTTTTATTATGTCAAGGTATTATTTTTGACCTTCTCCAGGTAAAATATGTTCCCATTTTCTAAGAATATTTTCAAAATCATAAATTATTTATTCCATTCAGACAAGGGCTTTCTCAAAATATCCATATTAAGCAATTATCAAAGCCTTGGAAATTTCCATTTTTCACCCTTAAACTTGATCAGAAATAGATTCCCTAATTTGATTGAATTCTAATCCAATTAGGGAATCATGGAGGGGAAAATAATGGGAATATTTCCTGTAATAAAGCTTGAATTATTGAAGGATAGCTACATCATCTCCTAGGCCTCTTCTTCCTTAATGTACCATTTCCCTCAGTTGAAGTTCCCATTTGTCCTCTGTTCTCATGGAAATGCCAGTTTTCCATTGATTTCTTGTAAGTTTTCTTCTTTTTTTATTCTTGCCTTAGTCTATACCCACATTTCTCTCCCCTACTTCCCTCCCTTCCCCACACTCCTCCAAATATAGGAGGATACCCAATACAGTCAAACTGGAGAGTGGTTATCAGGGAAAAGTAAGGAGAAATGAGGGCCATTCTGTTATTTTCATGCACTTGAGTGATTAGGCTATTAGTATTACCTCCTAGGATAAAGATTAGGAGTGTCTTAAAAAGTTTCTGAATACTTTAAAGCTGACTAACTGGGTAAGTGACTCTCAGTGGTAATAATAATCAAACTGTTAAAATTTTAATTTTTTTCTTACATAACATTTTAAACTGGAAGCCTATTGCTCACATTTAACTTGTTTCATTATTATGTGCACATTATTTCTGATATGATATAAAACAATCATATATATTTATCTACTTTATATATACATGTATATACTATCTATCTATAGATACATACCATGATTTGTAATCCCTTTAAGGAGTTAAATTTTATGTTTAAAAATGTATATTTTTTTGGGGCTGGAGATGTGGCTCAAGCGGTAGCGCGCTCGCCTGGCATGCGTGCGGCCCGGGTTCGATCCTCAGCACCACATACAGATAAAGATGTTGTGTCCGCCAAATACTAGAAAATAAATATTAAAATTCTCTCTCTCTCTCCCTCTTTCTCACTCTCTCTCACTCTTTCTTAAAAAAAAAAAAAAATGTATATTTTTTTACATTTTTGTTTCTCATTTTTATTTACACTCTACATTACATAGAAGGGATCTCACAGAATGTCCCTTGTAACCTTGTCATTTTGTAGATGATAAAATTTGTTTGCAAAGTAATAATTTGAGCAGGAGACAGACTCTGGCTTGGAATCAAGTTCCTATGACTTACAGTTCAGCATTCCTTTTACTAAACCCTAATATCTCCTACACAGATTCTAATTTTGCCTTATGAATTTTTAAACTTCTAAGATTAGAGAATTGCAAGATTGAAGTTTTTCATAGCCTCGTTGTAATGAGAGAAAATATAAATTAGAAGGTGATTGGGAGTGAATCAGAAGCCCAAATTTATAGCTTCTTGGATGCTGCTTAAATTCAAAAGTTAATTATAATGTGAATATGAATGAAAGGTTTATTACTCATTATTTAAAATATTTACATATTTATAGGAAATTCACAGAAAACACTTGGATGTTAATTTTTCTTGTGTCTATAGAACCTAATAATTCTATCATATCATATAATAGAGTTCATCAGTTTTAAAATATGTTAAAACTCATTGAGATGTTAAGTAGAGAAATTACATGAAGGATTGATAACAGCTATTGGGGAAAATTGAAGCTAGATTTGGCTAATTAATGTGGTACTTGCAGGATTAAAGATTCATCAGTGTATTAATGGAGAATAGCTAATTGTTGGTAGAGGCAATAAATGTGTTTTATTATATAGCAAAAGGGAAATAAAGGAGGAGCCTGTCTTGCAAATGTTCGTTAGTGTTAATAACCACACTGTCATCCTTACTAGGTCCCCACTCTGGTTGCTTTTGCACTGTTGTCCTAAAATGGTCATATACGCACAAATAACACAGGGAGCTTTCAAGAGGGGAGGCACTGAACAGGGCAGATTTGGGTGTCGGAACAAGACTGGAAAACTGGCTCTGCTACTAAATTGTGGCTGAGCCTATTCCATTACAATATTGCCCAAGCCTGGTCATCTTCACATTCAAAATTCTAAATAAAACTATCTCATGATCTAGCAAGCCTACCGCTGGGTCTAGAGTCAAAGGAAATAAAATCAATATGTCTAAAAGATATATGCACTTCTAGGTTTATTTCAGCATGGTTCACAATAACCAAGAAATAGAAAGAACCTGTGTCAGCTGATAAATGTATAAGGAAAATGTGGTACATATACATGATGGTATACTGTTCAGTCATGCCCACACAAAAAAATGAAATTCTGTCATTCGTAATAACATGGATGGGACTGGAGATCATTATGCTACAGGAAGTAAGCCAGGCACAGAAAGAGAAGTTCTGCTTGATATCTGTCATATGTGGAATCTAACAAAGTTGATTTTCTATTAGTTGAGAGCAGATTGGTAGTTTCCAGAGGTTGTAGAGAATAAGGGTGAGGGAGGGATGGAGAAATTTTAATCAGTGGGCACTGAGTTACAATTTGATAAGAATAAGAAGTTCTGGTGTCCTCTTTTATAATGGAGTGACTATAGGTAACAAAGTATTGTTATATTGTTATATTGGTATGTCGTATACAATAAAGTCTTATAAATTTCAGAAAATTAGAAGAAAGGACACTTTTCCATGAAGAACTTACTAACATTGATAAATAGACATGTTTACCCTGATTTAAACATTACACAATGTGTACATGTTTCAAAACATCACATGGTACCCCCTTAATATGGATGGTGCTATGTTTTGTTTTATCAGTTAAATAATCACATGGTACCCCCTTAATATGGATGGTGCTATGTTTCGTTTTATCAGTTAAATAAAACAGAAAGCTAGGAAAGCTAATACCTGTATCACAAGGTAGTGTGATCATGTCTGCAAAGTACTTGGCATGCAGACATACTCAATAAATAACAGCTATAATTATCATAGTATTTTAAAATACACGGCTATATGAGATTTATCTACATTTTCCAATAGTTTCTAATGTTCATGATTTTGCTCATTTCCTAATTTTGCCCTATTCTAAATTGAATGGCAGCATTCTTTCACAGATACTGATCAGTTATACAAACTGAAACTTTTTCAGGTCCACACGCTGCATGTTGCTAAAATAGTTAAAATATAGCAGGATTCAACTTAATATTCTGTGTCCAGACCTTAAACGCCATTGGTACCTAGAGGTTTCCTTTCTAGTAACATTTTAAATCCCTTGCCAGCAACAAATAAGCCATTGAATGAAACTTTGCCCTACAAACTGATAATGAGACAAGAGCAAATGGCAACTCAGCCCAAGACACACATCTCTTACCTCCTCTGATTCTTCCACTGGGAAACAATGTAATTTTTTTATTAAAAATTAATGGAAAACACTACTTCCTGGCAAGGGATTGGTGCATTGATGTCATATTATGGGTTTCATGGGATGAGTTAAGGTTTACACAAATTTCCTGTTATCAATCTATAAAAAGTAAAAATGTTTGTGTATATAAGTGTGTGTGTGTGTATAAGTTTTAACAAATTCAAATTCTCTTTCCAGTGTGATATTCCTTGGTAATATGAGTGAAGTTTTCTGTTTGTTGCATGATGTCAAATTGGTTATTTGGGAGAAAATTATGAATTTCCACTGGGCACAGTAAGCCAAAGCAGGATGCTAGAGCCCAGGAGATCAGGGACAGGCTGGGCAATAACTCCATCTATTTAAAAAATTTATGAATTTTAATTTTGTATGTTCTTTCCTTGGTCTTAGGAGTAAATGCTCATTTGTGCAGACAGACAAGTATAGATGATGTTACAAAATAATGCTGGTTAAATAAGACCACCATTTCTTGCTTCCAGAATACTTTTGCAGCTTGCCCTCTGAGGTCTACCAAAATGAGCTAGTTGAGATCAAAGGAGGTTTCATATGAAGCATGGGGCATTTCTTGATCATAGCTTAGCAGACTGGAGCATATTAATGCAGTGTAGGATAACAGTATCTACCTGACCCCTTATAAGAAGACCAGGGACCACATTTGTGTGGTAGGTCTGACTCTCAACCCCCAAACCTTCATTCATTAGAAATTCCAGTCATAGGCTTTATATTAGTTTAAATTGGACTCTTAAGGCTGATGACTGGTAGGAATTCATTCTCAGCTCTAACAGCCCAAGGTTGTACAAAATCCCGGAGCCTTTCCCAGCAGCAATCATCAGAGGCTCCTTTGGTTACTAAGTTAGCATCTATCAACATGGGCTTGGGTTCCCTTAATTCTTGGAACTTGCAAAACTGGGGACCCTGAGCCTTGAGTCCAGCCTCCCAGGGTGTAATACATAACCTCTGACCCTGAGAGTTTGCCCTCTTCCCAATAGGCCTTTCGGTCCTTTGCTGCTAGTGAAGTCCCCCAGAGGGTCTCCTCTTTCCAGACACGGAGTCTTTCTCCTCTCTACCTTGGTGTTTCTCAAAGGCATTCCTCTATCTCCTTTCTCAGGAATGTCCAGTGTCATCTCTTCAGCAGCTCAGGATTTTGGAAAACAAAATAGAGAAAGGGAAATGGCTTGTGAGCAATCTCTTCTTTGGGCCCTGGACTAAACCTTCCTGAGGTCCTGACTTCCTCCAGATGAATAAAAACATGAAACATTTATTATATCTTTAAGAAGTGATCCTACATGCTTTGAAAGATCCAAATACAAAAAAATACATAAGTTAATGGTTATGTATGAAGAAAATACCTTAATTGTCAAAAATAGCAACTGGTAACAGTAGTTGACCCTGGGTCTAGGAACAGGAACACTAGCCACTAGGAGTGAGTTTAGTTTACACTGGGGATCATCTGTACTATTTGAATTTTCTTAGCCTAGGCACATAACACTTCCTGCACATAGGAAGTTTTCCTTGAATCTTAAAAATAGATTAATAGATTTAAATCAGAATTATTTTCATCATCACTGAAGTTTTTTAATAGAAACATTGGATGAAGACATTTGTTTCACCAAAACCGTTTGAGGTTGTTCCTTACTTATTAATATTTTTGTTTTGTTTTTGAGTCAGGGTCTCTCTATGTTGCCCTGGCTGGCCTGGGCTCAAGCCATCTGCCTGCCTTGGCCTCCCAAGTTGCTGGGACTGCAGGTGCATGCCTCCAGGCCTGGCTTCTCAATTTTTTAAAAAATATTTGGGAATCTAATTAAATAAGATAATGCTAAATTGTTTTTTTTTTGTTGGTTTTTTTTTTTTTTTTTTTTTAGTTTTATTTTTGTGGTGCTGAAGATTGAAACCAGGTCCTCAAGCATGCTAACCACATGTTCTATCATTGAGCTACATCCTCAGACCCCTGAATTTTAAAACTTTGGCACAGAGATAATAATAAAAAATTAAAATTCTATATACACAGAAAGTTGATTTAAAAAAATAACAAATTTATTGCATTAAGGGAAATACACATACATAGGCTTATGTGCTACCTACCTTCAGTTGGGGGTCTGGGAGTGAATCAGATTATAAAATTTATTTGTTCATCCAGCAAAATTTAGTCATTACAAAATTATCCCATACCCTTTTGTGTGTCAATTCTGAAGAAATTCAAGCCATATTTGGAGTGAAAAGGCACATTTAGAAAAACTATTTTAAACCACTGGAAATGGCACATGTTCTGCCAAATGATGCTGATCACTGTTGGTGGACTTGAAATACATGAGCTGAAATTGTCTTCTGCCCAGTGTCCCCAGGGAAGGATACCAACTATAGAGCTCACGAGACAGCTTGTAATTTACAATTGCTTCACTCCAACTGGGCCACTTAGTTGACACTTTTCCTGCTTTTCAAAAATCATTTTTTTAGTTTTCCAAGTAGTGTCAGCTACATACAACTTTCCTGAACAAGAAACTGCTATGCTAGTCTAAGGATTCTTCCAGATCTACTTTCTCTGGAGGTTTTGAGAGAATTACTGAGTCATAGAGAATTCATTCCAAACAAGAGAATTCATGGACACATCAGTGGTGACCAGTCAGTCATTTGGCCAGCATCAATAGGGTACATATCAGTTTGACATAGCTCA
Organism: Callospermophilus lateralis; assembly: GCF_048772815.1. NCBI lineage: Eukaryota > Metazoa > Chordata > Mammalia > Rodentia > Sciuridae > Callospermophilus > Callospermophilus lateralis. Next base: position 53,197,654 of record NC_135317.1, on the reverse strand, counting down.
TGGTGGTGGGCAAGAAAGAATTTGTCAAGTGATGAGATTTACTGAGAATTGCTGAGATTCAAAACAGGAAGGAAGAAAGAAAATGACATAGAATGTCCCTCTCATAATGAATAAATAAATAGCTCCCACCAGCCCTGAGCAGTGTTAGATCAAACTTCATTGTTTTGAAGTTGCTGGGTAAGATCTGATGTTAAAGACATGAGTCAGCACTCCTATTTCTTGGCCCTTATTTCAAAAAACAGATACTAGCAATAATTGATGGTAAATTCTCCATTGCTAAAAGTTTCACTGTGCCTTAAATCAAAGACAACTTGAAACCGAAAAACCATTAGTCAAGAATTTATTTTAAAATAATTAAATCCAGAGATACATTTTGACTACATAGGTGGATCAGCTTCCTGTATCTTCTACAAGGCAGTGTTTGAAGGACCCTACCTGTTGTGATTTGGATATGCTGTACCCCTCAGAAACATATGTGTAGATAATATAAGAATATTCTGAGGTGAAATAATTAGATTATGAGAGTTGTAACCTAATGAGTGGATTCCACTTATATAAATTAACTGGGTGGTAACTGTAGGCAGATAGGGTGTGATGGAGGAGACAGGTCACTGGAGGAATGCCTTTTTTGTCCCTGATGAGCAGAGTTGTTTCCTGATTGCAGTGTTCTGACCTGCTTTCCTATCCCACACCCTTCCACCCGATGTTCTGCCTCATCTTGGGCCCAGAGTTATAAAGTGCCAAACCTTGACTGAAGTGTGAGCCAAAATAAAGTTTTCCTCCTCTACGTTTTTCTTGTTAAGTTTTCTGGTCACACAACACAAAACATTACCATTAACGTATATTCAACATCTCCCCAGTTTTTTCCACCCTCAGCACTAAAGCCTCCATGTTTTTTTTTCACCTCAATAGTAGGCTATTGCATTTGTCCTTTATTTTATTTTATTTTATTTTATTTATTTTTCTGGTGCTAGGGATTGAACCTGAGACCTGGAGCATGCTAATCATGTACATTACTGCTGAGCATCACCTCAGGTCCTACAGTGGTCTTCTAATTGGTCCACTTACTCTTGATCCCCTGTACTTGGGTGGGTCTTCATTTCCTTTCTGGGCCAGCACTGAGAAACTTTAAGCCAGAAAAAAATTGTTGTACCATCACTGTAGATTTCCTGGTTGTCAATGAGTTGACAGGATGGCATATAGATTGAGGTGGACGTGGAAAAAGCCAGTCTACTTTCCCCTCTTCTCCAATTTAGAAGTTAATAAAAATGAAACAACTGATGAGAAAAAATAAGAAAGTATTTAAAAATTGAAAAAATATAGTAAAAGAACAGAATGTCTGTATAATTGACAAGGGCTTCTGCTGCAAGGTAGGCAGCAATTTGAACATCAGAACAGATTACAACAATGCTAGACAAAAACCCTTTGAATTTTAAAAAATTAATCTTGGAGTCTATACCAATAAAACAAAAAAAAATTTAATTTAAAAACATAAAACAGGTGATTTTACAGAAGAGCACCAACTAACAAATATAGAACACAAGATAGGAAATTACCAATTCGCAGCCAATATAGTAAAAAAAAAGAATAGATACAGTCGGGAATCATAGGATTTTTGAAGGATGTTCAGTTACTTAGTGAAATGCTAGGGAACAGGGTATTTGTACCACCTCAGTGGGCCTCTGCACAAGTTATTTATTAATTATACAGGGAGGAAAGTTACAGTTCAAGTATGAATATCTGGCAGACATCTCTTTTTCCAAATGACCAAAGCTAACATCACCAGTAGTAGAACCAGCCACTACTCTGAACCAACTGGTACCCTGTATGTAGGAAAACACACCACCTATGTAGTCTTCCTGCCAAAAATATTGAACCTAAATCTAATCATGAGGCAACAATCAAGCAAACAAATTCAGGATTATTCAGCAAAAAAACAAAACAAAAAAACTGACCTGGGATCTTCAAAAATAACAGTGTCATGCAAAACAAAACAAAAATGCTGAGGAACTCTCCCAGACTAAAGGAGTTCAAGGAACATGATTACTGAATGCAATGAGTGAATATTAATTGGATCTTGGATGCTAAAAAACAAAGGACATTATTGGGACAATTGGAAAAATTTGAATATTAGATAACAGGACCATATTACATCAAATTTCCTGTGTGATAATTGTGTTTATTTAGAAAAACGAATTCCTTAGAAATGTATTCTGAAACTTCAGGAATAACTGCATGCTATCTATAACTTACACTCAGCTGGTTTGTGTGTATATATTTGTGTACACAAGATTCTTTCTTGCAGTGAATGTATTTATTTGCTGTCCTCTGCAATTTTTCTGTAGATTGAAATTTTTCAAAATAAAAAGTTGGCTAGGGCTGGGGTTGTGGCTCAGTGGCAGAGTACTTGCCTTGCCACTGTGAGGCATTGAGTTCGATCCTCAGCACCACATAAAAATAAATAAACAAAATAAAGATATTAAAAATAAAAGTTAGCTAAAGATTGTTAAAGCCAATCTCTCATTATTTTGATAGGTCCTCTCTATGCTAGATTAAAAATTATCAGGATTTTATTAATAACACATAGGACTGGCTGATATCCTATCTTCTATCTTTCATTCATAAACTCACTCTGATCCAAATTGTCTGAAGAAATGGAACATATTTGTCAGCTGAATTAAAGCAAGCTCACTTGATCTCTCTCAGCTATTTCTAAGTTCAAAGGCGATCAGGGAATCACCCCCATAGGTAGCAAGTCATCTTCTACTTCAACCCCAGAGAGTCCAGTATCTTTTTGAGAAAGTTAACCTTTGCCGTATCAATCCTGGGCTTCCATTGCAACCAAATGACTACAATGAGGATACTTTTTAACTTTGAGTGCAAATCTAATTGTTTTGATGGGACAAACCCATCTGTTCAGTTTCCGATTAATGCTATCAGAGAACCAAGATCTAAGGATTGAAAGTCTATAAATTGCCAATTATCAATATAAATCAGGTCCTAATAATGATCTATTACATTAAGCAATGAAAGAAAGCTCACATTAACAGTTTATTAGATGGTCTTTAGCCAAAATATGTAGTCTTTTTAAGTAATCAGTTTGAAAACTTGCAGGTTTTTGTGCTGTGGATTATGTTTTAAAATAATGTGTTTTTTATTTTGTGCTTACGCTGAAGCAGGCACTGAGCAAAGCACTTCACAGAGATGCCCTCCTCTAATCTTTGTAATAACCTTTTGTCTTTTCAGAAGTGGAAACATTTAAACAGGTTATTAATTTGTTGAAGGTCATGTAGCTCATAACTGGCAGAACTGTGTTTTGTCCCTGTTATTTCAAATCCTTCCTTTTCAACATTTCTCTATATTTCTCTATAATAATACCAGAATAATGTGTAAAAAATGTAAAAATCTTAAAGTTTCCTGTAACTACCAAAATACACACACACACACACACACACACACACACACACACACACCACTTTTAAAAGCTAGCAAATATGTGGAACTTTATTTTATTATTTTAGTAGCTTTTAAGAGGAGAACTACAAATATTTCTTTGAGAAGGTACAACATTGCTCCTGGATTAAAGGAGAAATTTTGATGATCACATTAAGTTCGGAGAATAAATACATGCTATTAATAAGAACAGTGAGAATTCTATTTTAAATTCTATTAACAAAGTAAAAGGCCTTTTCTTATATTTATTCCACCTAGCTCCCTGGACCCACAGTTCAAACCATTTATAGTTTATTTTTAAGTACCATGAAAAGAGGCGTAAAAAGATTTGGGCGGGGTTGTGTCCTGGTATACTCAGCTTGCTTCCCTGTTATTTGGTGTCATGAATGGTGCTAAAGCTTCTGGAGAGAGTTCCCTTAAAGCCCCAGGAAGCAGGCATTCCAGGGATTTGCCCAAAGGTGAATTTTAATGAGATCTGCCTCTTCCTTTCTTTCCTTGCAGGAGAAGTAAGAGTATAGCAAGGGCTGTAATGTCATGTAAATGACTTCTGCACATATACTAATTAGATAGGGCCCCTGGAGAGTAGCCAGCTGTTGGTTGTTAAAGGAAATAAAATGATAGGTCACAGAAATAAGTCATTTCAAAGCTGATTTCTAGAGACCTTTTCCAGCATGGCTAAGGAAACCACTCCCTGTCTCACAAAGGAGCAATAGACGCCTTCAGGTCAAGTGAGAGAGGGCATCTGTGAGGAGGTAAGCAGAGCTTCCTCCGGGGCTCCCTGCTTCCCGAACTCATTCTCCAAACAAAAACCTGGTCTCCAGACCCCAGTGCTCTGTTTTTATTTTTATTATAAATTCGTGATTTGTTTGATATTTTTTAAAAGCCAAATAATAATAAAAATAAACTTGATCTTCCTTGGCTTCCAGGGAATTTTTCACTCTCCTCTTCCATTCTTTCCAGTACCTTTTCTCTTGTCTTCTTCACTTCCCCCAATTTCTCTACCATCTAGAAATGATTAGACATTTCCATATTTGCCTTTGACCCAATTTTTTTTCTCCTGAAATTCTGATAATCTTACCCTCTTATCTTTTGGGGAAGTATGAAATAGAAGAAAAAGGAATTCTCATTCATCCAATGAGAACTAACCGCCCTTTCACAGGAAACAATGGATTCTTCCTGAATGGTATTTCCAGATGCATAAGTTAAAATGCAAACTGTTAGCTTTGTAATAAAGTTCAAACAAAGTTATCAAAATATTTTTTTTTAAATTTATGATATAAGAACATATATATCATGCACTACATATTTATGAAATAACAATATCTGATCACAACCACAGTTAAAGACTTGGAGATGTCAAGCAATGACTGTATGAACATTCTTCTCCTTATTTAAGTTTACCACACCTTTACTCCTTTATATAATAAATCCTGCCATCTACTAAAATTTTGTCTTTCAATTTGTCAAGCTTAGCTGAAAAATTATGTTTCTTTTCTTTATCATGTATCATGTAAAATCAATTTAATAGGCACAATTAAATAATTTTCCACATAAACAGATTCTTGGATAAATGGTTAAAATTGGAGACCAACATTAAATGTGGCACATGGAAATTCAGTGTACACCAATGATTTTAATAGATGATCTCTTTGCACTGATTTCTGATAACCAGTTTACTTTCCTGTGGCTCTTTATCTGATTCTGAATCCCAAATCTTCCAGCTTCTTCCAAAGGGCTATCTCTTCTTGCGTGTTCTCCAACTAATTTTTTGTTGTTTTGTTTTCTAGTTTGATATGGTTTAGATATGAGGTTTTCCCCTAAAAGCTTCTATGTGAGACAAGGCAAGAAAATTCAAAGGTGAAGTGCAATATAGTGCAATGTTAATATCCTGATAGGGATTAATTGAGTGGGAATGTTAATATCCTGATAGGGATTAATTGAGTGGGAACTGTAGGCAGGTAGGATGTGGCTAGGGGAGCTGGGTCACCAAGGGTGTATCTTTGAGATTTCTATTTTGTCCGTGGTGAGGGGAGCGCTTTCTTCTTCTTGGTGGCCACATCCTAAACTGCTTTCCTCTGCCACACACTTCCACCATGATGTCCTGCCTCACCTCAGGCCACAAGGAATGCAATTGACCATCTATGAATGGAGACCTCTAACACCATGAGCCCTAAATAAATTTTTCCTCCTTAAAATTGTTCTCGTCAGCTCTTTTGGTCACAGCAGTGAAAAAGCTGACTAAAACACAGTTGTTCATTTTCTTTCCATTTCTTTTTCACATTCTTGTTTGTTTTTTTTCTTTTCTTTCTTTCTTTTTTTTTTTTTTTTCTATCTGAAGGTCTCTAGAACTTGAATGAGAGGTAGTCTTTCATGGTGTGTCTGTGGAGCAGAAATAGGTGGCAAAGCTGAGCTCTTATCAGTTCATGCTTCCTTTGATTTAAAAAAAATATATTTATTTTTTAGTTGTAGTTGAACACAATGCCTCTATTTCGTTTATTTATTTTTATGTGGTGCTGAGGATCGAACCCAGGGCCCTGCAAGTGCAAGGCAAGGATTCTACCACCGAGCCACAACCCCAGACCCTTCTTTGATTTTTAAAAAGGGCTGTTTTTGATAATAGCATTTCCTAGTGATGGTTTCATATTCTGAGGTAACCACTTCTATGAAGTTTAAAATTAGTGATTGGTTTATTTCTTAAAGCTGACTTTAGGTTCCTCACTGGGTACTTCAGTTGAAACTGCTTGGTAAGCTACTGTTTTTGCTGGAAATCGTCCATCCAAACTTGCCATAATTCTGCATTTGATGACATATTGTATTTGTGTAAGAGCCATTATAATGCCAAATCTTGTACCCATACTAAAATGTAACCTGGGACCACACATGGCTGTTAAAATATGCTCGCCATCTGGACACCTAGCAAAATGTATAGAATCAGAAGCTACTAGTTTAGAAATAAGTTTGTAGTATTTAACATCCCACATTCCATTTGTTCTCTCAGATTTCCCAATCTAGCTAGTACTAATATATATCTGTGAGAGCTATAGTAGACTTGGTACAAGAACTATTTCCAAAAGCAAAATACAGGATCACATTTCACGCTTAAAATTGTTACTTTGATAAGCATGAAACCCTAAACAGCACAAAACTTAGTAGCACTAGAATTCCAATCAATACTTGTGGCTCTATTTTTGGTAGTTGTGTTACAGCATTTTATCCATTCGTTGAATATAGTGCAATATTTGTTCCCCATTTGTAGGAAACAATGGTTTTGTCAACACATGTTCTAGCTATTACCATAACAATGGTTGCTTTATTAATATTATTATTCCATAGTAACCTTATTATCCTTAAAGAAACTTATTGGCTAAAGCTGCATGTGATCCACCAAAGTTGGGGTGCTGATATAATCTAACAAATGAAGGTACATCTTTACTTGCTAGAACATAACTCTTTTGTATTATTGAAGTCCAGATGATAACACAAAATCATTAATTTTTCCAAATGTAATTTGTTTGTAGTTGTGTTAAAACTGATATTTAGACAAACAAACAAACAAAATTCATTGTTAACAACTCAGGCAAGGTACTTTTGTCTTCTGACCAGATGGACTCCAATCCATGTTGCATTTTTTTTTTTTTTCTGGATGGAAGATCTCAAACATTTTTCAGTTTTCACATCATAAAATTGTAGGTTGAGTATCCCATCTGTACCATCTTTAGAAGGAATAGTGTAAGGCTCACATTGCCAAGACATTGTTTCCTTGTGAAAATTCAGGGCAAACTACTTTTGGGAAGCTGAAGTCATGCAGCAGTCCATTGTTAGTGAATTGATGATATGTACTTTTATTCTAGCAACTCTGCCAAACAAGATCCCATATCACTATAGGTATAAACTTTGTAATTTTTTTTTTCAAATTCCAGCTGTCATCCCTGATTTTGAGAAGGGTAGAGAATTGCAATGCAAACTTTATAAAGAATGCCCCAGACCGCCTGGAAAATACAAGTGTGGTAGTCCATTCACCATACCCAGCCCGTATCCCTGGACTATCAAGAGCAGCATGGATGGTGCCATCTTATTTTAGAAAAAAAAAGAAAAATTCTTAATACTGCCAAAATTACAGATTCTGTTAATTATAGTCCTGTGGTTGTCTTTGGTCATAACTAAAGGGAATGCTAAATTTTGATTACAGATTAGAGTAAATAAAAATGTCAAAATCCAAGTTAATAGGAACCTATGAGTTGTATCCACAGATCCACGTTAAGAACACATGGTCTAAAGATTTTCAAAAGAGACTGGGAATCCTCACTCATTCATATACCTAGCAGAAGTCAGTAAGGGGCCAGTAAGAAGAATGGGATGGTATGAGTCATCCACAATTGTACAATCATTCATTCTGCATTCCTTATTTTATCTATTTGATTTATCTGGGCTTCTTGAGACTTCTTGTGTCTTTCTCAGTATGTTTTTTAATAGCAAAGTAAGATTAAAACTAGTCAGTTTTGGGCTGGAGTGTGGCTCAGTGGTAGAGTGCTCACCTACCATGGGTGAGGCACTAGGTTCCATCCTCAGCACCACATAAAAATAAGTAAATAAAAATAAAGGCATTGTGTCCACCTACAACTAAAAAATATTAAAAAAAAAAAAAAACCTAGTCAGTTCTATTTGTTTGGCAGCTATTGTGTTTTGGTTTTGATGAAGAACATTCTTTTTTTGGTTTGGGGGTAGTTTTTAAATATGTTCATGGTTTGAAATATACTTTATGTTTGTAGGGAAGGCTGAAACTGCGGATTGTCTCAATTCATGTGTTTATGCCATGTCTAACTTCTATGAATTGGGTAATTGGGCTTAAAATGTGAATAATATCACACTATTAAATTTTGACCACTGTCTTCTGCCTTTGAAGATTTTGACATAGGTAAAATCTAACCCTCTCTTGACTTCCTCGTTGCCTTCTCCTGGGCTTCTCTTATCTTCCAGCTTCTTTAGTGGTCACTTCTAAAATCCTCTGGTCTGTCTCCCACTCTGCCAACCATAAGATGTAGGCATTTCCTCCACATTAGGCCTTGGGATGGTTTTCTCTTCATGTGTTTTACCTCCTCACACTTTCCCATGTTCCTTGTCAGCAGTAACAGCCCTACCTGCCTCTTCCAAGTTGTTCAGATTTTAATAAAACTCAGCACACACTCTTTAGACACATTGTTAAGTGCTAGGGATACAAATCTGGACCAAGGGAGTAGGTTCCTGCCTTTGCACACTCTACGGTCTACCAAGGAGAGCAACCTTAATGAGTAGGATGAAAGGGTCAGAGCGGATCATTAGGGACCTAGCCTACTGTGGGGACGTTGGGAAGCCCATCTAGGGGAAGTGATGTTTAAATTGGAAACTTGAAGGTAGACTGAGGGAGAGCTCAATGACCAGTGTAGGAACTGGGATTTAGAAAATGTAAATTATTACATTTTCTAAATGCCAAAATGCCAAAATCTAGAGAGAAGAGCAGGGAAGGAGGAAAAGATGTAAAGTTTGCTGTGATATGAAACTCAAAAGAGGCCAACTGATCTCACTGAAAATCAAAGGGAGACAGTAGAGGAAAGGGACCAAGAGGTGGGAGGCAGGGAGGGAAGGAGGAGGTGCTGGGGAGTGATATGGGCCAAATTATATTGTTATATTGTACAGTACATGTAACAGCGATCCCATCGTTATGTACAACTATAATGAAAAAGAAAAAGAAAGACGTGGAAAACCAAAAGAGGACATCTGAGTCTAATAAAGAATCTACTTCCTGTTAGAATCCTAGAGGGGCAGGTCACACTGGCAAACCCTTGCTACCATGTTAGCGAGGGATAGGGGGTAAGTATCACCGTCTTAAGGCTAGTGAGGAAGTCCATAGGAAATTCAGTTAGGCATAGCATTTAGGCTTACACTTTTTAAAATTAATCTGTGTATGGAAATTAGTTTGGCAAAGGGCCAGAGACCACTGAAGGTGTATCAAAGCCCAGCTCAGAGATGCTGTTTCTCTCTCAGAAAAATCTGAGTCCTCGTTGACTGAGTACTTCTCCATCACTTGCTCTTCCTACCCATAATATTGCATCCTTAAGATTTAATTTCTATAATGTCCATTGCATGTCATTTTTTTATTCCCATTGACCAAATTCAACTTCTTGTTTTTCTTTTCAGAACTGTTTCAACAGCCTCTTACTCTACCGACCTTCTAGATCTTCTAGTTTCCCTTTTCTCCACTTCAGTACCATACAGCTGTACTGCCAGAATTATCCCCCTTATCCCCATGAAATACATTTTGTTGCTGCCAAGTGCGTAAACATTAAATCCAAACTCTTCTTCCTGGTTCACCACCTTCACGGTGCTGGCTCTGTGGACACTGCCAGTTTTCTCCACCACACAAACACCTTCCACAAATTTCCAATCTCACACACCAATTCACAAGTGTCCAGATACACTAAACTCCCTCCACCCTCTTAAAATGTCTTTCTCTTCCAGTTTACTTATAAAAAAATTCTATATTGAAGATTCATTCCCAGTCCAGCTTCCTTCAATTCCAAATGCCCCAATCAATTAATCTTCCTTCCTGCATAGGTTCCAATTATCCAACTAATTAAACTTTTTACTTGTGTTTCACCATTTACTAGAATCTATTTCCTATTAGGATTCAATTTGAATTAGTTAATATGAGACAGACTGTCCCACTAGAGTAAGAATTTCTAGGGACTAGGGAGATTTATCATCATCCTTTCTGTGTTACCTAAAGTGATTTGTTTGTCCTTTATGTAAAAGGGATCAACAAATGTTAAATGAATTCACAGGTGGTAGTGAGGTGATTTGATTCCAAAATTGTGAATGTCTCTGAACAAAATCCCAAACCCCATGCTGGCTATAATTTTCTAGGTTCACCAAATACACTGAATATTTTATTAACAGTGTTTTTTTTTTTTTTTTCTGAAGGTGGCTAAATGAAACAAATTTCAAAAGAGATTTTATTGAGAAGTGCTGAATTCTGTGTTGAATGTTGAAATTCATTCTATGAGTATTGTTGAGCTCAAATTATGTATTTATTTTTTATTTTGCTGGGGATGGAACACAGGGCCAGATGCATACTAAGCATACTGTCATTGAACTATACCTCCAGTCCCCAATTTTGCATTTGTCTCTAGGCATGCAGCTATTAATAAAACAGATTATTGTTCTGAAAGCACATAACAGATGTTGTCAAAGAAGTTTGAGATTTCTTCATCAAGAAATGCAGGAGAATATACACTTACTGAACTGGAAAAAGATTGTTCAGCTAACTCAGAGAGGTGGTTACAGTGGAGATGTGACCAATATATAACAGTATATACAAAGATAAAATACAATATTGCTAACTGCAGTTTATTTAGGGCTTGTTTGTTGCTAATATTTTATACATTCCTTATATTTGACTTTAATAAAATCTTGCACCAGGCAGTTTTTATTACTTTTTCTCGGTATTACTTTTTACCTTAGACTGGGAAGCATCAATAGAGGTGTTAAGCAATAATCACTTTCATTGAATTCCAATAGGAGCCTAACATCATATTGAAAATTGGAGATATACAAACTTAATTTGTGGCCTCATGTAGCTTGCAGAAATAGTATTTTATATAGTAATTACATTGCTGCAGGGTAAAAATTAGGAATGTAGTACTAGAAGATGATGCTCATGTAGGAAACACTGACTTTTTTTTTTCAAGGTCAATTTGAAATAGGACATTAAGGACAAATACTATGATTTTTCTGAAATCTGAGCGTCAAGTATGTGAACTTTCAGAAAACAAGTAGCATAGATGAAACCTAAGAGACCTTTGATGGAAAGACATAAATTATGAAGGAAGTGTACATTCAGAAAAATTTAAGAGTGTTTTCCAGATGTCTCTGTGTAAATAATGTAAAGAAAGATTCATGGCTTCAAATTTGACTAGATTTTGTTTGTTTGTTTTTTCAAAATCTTTTCTAAGAATTGCCCTGGTGGAAAATATTCCTGAAGGCCTTAACTATTCAGAAAATGCACCATTTCACTTATCACTTTTCCAAGGCTGGATGAATTTACTCAACATGGCCAAAAAGTCTGTTGACATAGTGTCTTCCCATTGGGATCTCAACCACACTCATCCATCAGCATGTCAGGTAAGCTGCATCCTCTCTCTGTGTGATAATTTTACGTATGTGCATTTTACACTCTTTAGTATTCTTTTCCTCCACTCCTCAAGCTCAACTCATTTGAAATTCCACCTTCGCTCATGAGTTTGTGCATATTATCACATTTATCTATACATGTTGTTGTTAATCATATGTTGCTTGGCTCCTACTAGCACCCCAGGCTTTTAAGGGCATGAGCATATTTCCACTTTGCCTACAATAGGCTCTCCATATAGCATTGTGCCACATGGCTCCAGGGGTGCCATTCACATCAGAGCACCTGTCAACAGCAAGGCCCAGAAATGTGCTTTGCACAACCTGCATGTCTACAAATCTATTTCTGTAACTTATTGCCAAGATATTTATTTGGTCAATTTATGTTATAATTTACCACTAGTTACAAAGCCTACTTTTTTTTTTTTTTTTTTTTTTTTTTTTTTTTTTTTTTTGGTACTGGGGATTGAACTCAGGGGCACTCAACCACTGAGTCACATCCCCAGCCCTATTTTGTATTTTATTTAGAGACAGGGTCTCACTGAGTTGCTTAGCACCTCGCTTTTGCTGGGGCTGGCTTTGAGCTCACGATCCTCCCATCTTAGCCTCCTGAATCACTGGGATTACAAGTGTGCACCAACATGTCCGGCCAGCGCCAACTTTTTATAACAATGAAATCGTACTTGTTTCTTGAGTCTGTCATATTTGGGTGAATAGGAAACAGAAATGTGATTATTGAAGAGAACCATCCTTTGAAAACTGACTGAATGAGTTAAGTGATTTCTGAGTCAAGTACTCTGGATGTGAGAAAATGATTCTGGCTGGTTTTAGTGTATTTTTGTTTATATTGATACAACCATGATAGTTGCATTGAGCTATCCTGTCCAAATCTATGATCACTGCCCTATACTTAAGTGTCCTAGATGGGTCAAGGGTAACATTGGTTTCATGTCTGCAATTAAAAATGTCTTGGCAGTAAGCCTATACTCATTACTTATTGGTGCTTTGAAATCCGTTTTTCATTTTTACTATTTTAAAGTCGAAATTATCAGAAAATAGGTAAAAACAACCAAAGTGCACAAGTTCATACTGAAGAATTGAGTACATTTACTAAAATTGCTAAACGTGCATGCATTATTCCTGTTCCCATGTCCGCTATTTCGCAGCTGTTTCAAGTATTTATTGTTGCATCAAGCATCATCCCAAACAGTGGTTTAAAAAATATCAGTCGTTTTTCACATTCATGATTTGGGGCAGGGCTTGATAGAGAGGTCTCATCACTGATCCACAGAGTGTTTGCTGGAGTGGCTTGCCTGGGGCTAGAGGATCCAAGAAGGATCACACATATCTGGCTTGTCAGCTGGTGTAGCTGGAATGTCTGGGGGGTGGCTAAATCTCTTCTTTGTTCACACATGTCTCATCTTTCTGTAAACTAGCTTGGGCTCTAGATGTGGTGACTGGATCCTAAGAAGACAAAGGCTAAAGCTCTAAGGCCTGCTAAAAGACCTGGTTCTGGCATTCCAGAATGTTGTTCACGATATATTTCATAGGTTGAAGCAAGTCACAAGACCAAGATTGGAGGCATGGCATCCAGATACAGTACTGAGAAGCACTGTAGGCAGCCATCTTTGGAAATAATACTCAGCCACTTAGTGGCCATAGCAATTCATGTTTCTTCCACATGCAAAATACACTCACCTCTTCCCTCAAAAATTAATTTCTAAGTTCCATTACATGAAAGATTCAATGTCTAGGACTACTTTATCTGTATTAGCTGTAGATCTGAATGAATTGCCCGTATGGGCTTCTCTTGATTTGAAAACACGTATACTAAAGACTAGTTATATGTCTCTCCACACAGACTCTAAACATGCGGTGTTAAAGCAGGGATAGGATAATTACAGACACTTTTGTTCAAAAAGGTGGAAAGGGACAGCACATTTTAGTCATTAGTCTATGATAATTCTGAATCCAGCCTGGCATGTGTTACCAGTTTCTCCAACTCTGCAAACAGGAATGTGTCTAGACTGGAATCTAGTTCTTTTCCCTAGGCCTGGTTTGCCAATCTGTTGCCTTCAAAAGCCCCTTGCTCCACCCACCATCTGACCATCTGTGTCTGCGTTCTTATGATTCTGGGGACTAAACCCAGGGCCTTCTGCATGGTAGACAAGAACTGTTCCACTGAGCTGCACCAACCCACTGCCCAGCCTATGTTCTTTTTTTTTTTTTTTTTCCCCACAAGAAATAATCTGCTTTTCTTTTGGACTTATTTCTTAGTATGCTGCCTGCTAGTAGGATTTAAAACCACAGAGACCTCATCTCATTTTAAACCATCTCTGACCTGTTTTAATCCAGGATAGTACAAACCCTTAACAACTTTTAGATGTTCCACTGAATTAGCAAAAAGAACCCATACCACAAATAACTTGCAGACTTGTCTTTCTTTTTCCTAGACTATGAACCTAGGTGCCCCAGGTCTTCACCCTTCAAATTGCTGGGAGCTTTTCTGTAGTGTTTTAGGAGATGGTCAGTCAGGTGTGGCCACAAGAAGAGACAAAAGGAAAGGCTCAGAAAAACAAAATTTAGTATACTCATAGGTACTAGAGACAGAAGGCATGGAATACTATGCAGACTATATAGACACCAGGGTAGTCAGGAGTCATAAGGGGCAGGACCAAGAGAAAAATTTAAACCAGAGACTATATAGGTATATCTTTGGAAAGACAAGACAGGGCAGCACAAATCGTTCCTGATTGACTAGTTTGAATAATTTCTTCAGACTGTAAGCTATAGAAGTGACTCCTGGTACCTGGTTTGGAGATAATTAAGGCAGAGGAATCTTGCCTCCTGGGGTGTATGGCTCTAAGAGAGGAGATCTGGATTTAGACTCATTCATTTACATATCAGAGGCATGCTCCTGACTGGTTCTGAGAGGCATTTGTAACCTCTAAGAATTAACTAGCCCAGCTAGGGGCAGTCTCTCCCCAGCCAGAAAGGTTCTGTGGAGTTGTGAAGACTTCATAATATATTGGGAAAAAAATTTAAATTACATATATATTACAGAGCTCTTTTGTCTAGCTGAGAGGTTTACAATGTACCCACCACCCTGAGGCCACCTCTTTGAGATTTTTTTCGCTGAGTGGAGAGATCTCTATATTTCCTCTAAATTCTGCATGAAAACTTAACAGTTCTGTCTTTAATTCATCTTTTTCATAACACTCTATGTATACTATGAAAGCTTTGATCACCACCCTAAAATTTTCAGCCAGATCCACAGGGTCATTAGTTATATTTTTAAATTCCGTTTTACAGCAGGTGGTAGTGTTGCCAAGCAGCCTGGCCTTCTTGATTTGAATGGCCCTTCTGAAGGCCCCCAAAGCAGTTTATTTACTGTGCTTCTGGCCTTGAGGAATAGGATGAGATTCTTGCTTTCATCACCACCCAGTCCCCACGGCAGTGCCACATGGCTTTATCTCAGTTATTTATTGCAATGTAATAAACAGCTTCAAGATATTTTCCTTATTATTTCCTATGATTCTGTGTGTTGGCTGCACAGTTCTTTGACTCCAGTAGTACCAGCTAGATTCATTCTCATGGTCACACTTGGTTGGGAGAGTGGCTGGGGCTGGGCTGTCTGAGGACTGGATGGTTCTCATTCTCCTCATGTGGAGTCTCATTATTCAGTAATCTAACCCAAGATCCAGGCAGCTGGATTCCATGAGGGTGAAAGCGAAAACTATAAGACCTCTCAATTTCAGAACACTACTTTTGCCACATTCTATTAAATGAAGCAGGTGACAGGCCAACCCAAATATGGGGTGGGGGGCAAAAGACTCCTGGTATAGTGTGCATGTTTACCAGAGGAAGAAAATGTTGACAGTGGACTTTGGGAATTATCTACTATAGCAGATTTAATGGTGTAAGATAGTTTAAGTTGTCTTTCCTTAGCCCTAGAGAAGACCAGCCCTAAGCCACTGAAGGAAACAGGAACTGCAAGCCTTAATTGAGAGCCATGCAGTGACTAGTATAGGCTGCTACATTTTGAGAGCTTGGGGTATCTACAGCTCTGTCCCAACCCATATACACTACTAAAAAGCCATGTGTGCCACCACACACTAGGAAGATTTGAATTTAGGACGTGGTAGCCTAATTATCTCTTTTCTAATATGCTATGCCTCAAGAATGCTGGATTTTTCTTTTCAAATATAAAGTGAACTTTATTACTCCCCTCTTTGCACCTCCACCTCCTGATTACTATTTCTCTCTGACCTTTACCTAAATCCTACTTGGCCACTAGGATTCCAGAAAACAACCTAGACTTGGAGTTGATTGTGTTTGGAGGTCCTAGTACCCTGCAGCATTCCCCAGAGGTGCCCAGTAAATCCATTTGCAGAATTCAAGGGGATTCTATAGGCTGAGGAAGTAGAGGAGTCCTGTGTACATCAGTTACATTGTGAGGTGTGAGGTGTGAGGTGTGAGGTGATTCAAATACCTGGAGCAGAGGCACTCAGATGGCTTCCAGGCAAACTGGAATCCCTACTTGGGTGTCTGTGGACCCTTCTTTAAGAGAGAAATAATCTTCCAAAACAACCTAAGGACTTCTGGCTTTTCTTTGTTTTTTTCTTTCTCTCTCCTTCCCTCCCTCTCTTCTTTCCTTCCTTCCTTCCTTTCTTTATTTTAGTGGTACTGGGGATTGAACCCAGGGCCTCCCATATGCTAAGCAAGTACTCCACCATTAAGCTACATCTCCAGCCTTTTTAAAAATTTTATTTTTAAAAAAAGTTGATAAGTTGCTAAACCTGATCTCAAACTTGCAATCCTTTTGCCCCGGTCCTCCACATAGATGGAATTTACAGGCATGCACCCCTGGGCATGATTTTAATCTGACCTTCCATGCTAGTCCTTCTGGTGTGAGCTAACTCTTTTTCCTCAGAGTTTGGCCCTGGATATAGTGGTAACTTTATTACCTGGAAGAATATAAGAAATGCAAACTCTCAGCACAAAACCCAGCCCCACTTGAATCAATCTGCATTTTGACAGGAGCTTCAGGTGATTTATGGGATCAAATAAGTTTGAAAAGTGATGAACTGTCATTCTGACCTTTTGCTCTATGAGCCCAGCAAACCTTCATAGTTGTTGAGACCATCTGCTAGAAGACAGGTCATTAGGATCTTTCTGTGCCAGGCTTCCTTAAGTTACATAATAGAAGTCACACCACCCTGCCTGTCTTGCCCACATGGCAATGGGAAAATGGACAGCCGAAGTCTGCTTTTATAATGATGCCTGGCACAGGTGCCTGACATACTAGGTGCTCGGTATTTGATAAGTAGTGAGCAAATGGATTGTGTAAAAGGTAAATGCAGCTGCACACTAGTTAAAGTGTTAATAATAGATTTTAGTCAGTAATATACTGACTGCACCAAAGAAGAGGAGTCACCATCAGTTAAACTCACCTTTGGCCCATGCAAAGACGGTTGGGAGCTTTGAAGTAAGAATAGAGAGAAGGAGTAGGGAAGTGAAATGGCCAGGGCTTGAGCAGAGTGAGAGAAGCAGGTGGGAATGGGGCCTTGGTGCATTTGAAACCCCTCTGAGTTTGTTAACTAACTGGTGCTTATGGAAGTCAGGATCCCACCCTCCCCTACAGACTGAAGGGTAGTCGGTTGTTGACTAAAACAATAGTAAGTTATTTTGTCAGCCTTAACCTTTCTTAGTCAGATACTTTAAATGCAGTGAGAGTCATCCTGAGTCATCCTGAGACCTATCCTGAGGATAGGTCTTTGAACTATTGGACACCTTGTTAGTGTTTGTTCATGTCTTTTAACGGAGCAGGGGCTGTGGATGGAATCATCTGACTGAGACCACAGTCAAGGTTGAGACCTAGTTGAGAAGCCTCAGAGGAGCCTGGCTTGTGTTTGGTTAAGGAGAGAATCTTCATCAGTTGCATGATTTGAGAATGAATTAAACTAGATGTTGTTGACATAGAAAGATGCTAACACTTAGAAGCTTAGTCTAAGTCACTCTCTAATAATAGACCTACTGTCAACAAATGGAATATTTCATCTTGCTTCCAATGACCTGGCTATTATTGTTAAACTTGCATGCAAGCCTTCAGGAAGAGACACAGTTTGAACTAATATCTCCTAGTAGAATTGTACTGCTCATGCTAAGAGATGCCTCTTAACTTCCTCTCTTTCCATTAGTAGCACCAGACTCTTTAACAGTTTAAGTCTAGTTGGTTTTCTTTAGGCTCAAGTCCAGTTTCACTTTGCCCTTTGCAAGGGCAAGAGCTACATTTGCAAAAATGAAGGATAGGAGGGTTTGATTTACTTCAAGAATTAAATGGGTTCAAGGGGACTGTGAGGCTGATTATATGAACAGCTCACCCCACACTACCTATTCCTGGCTATGTCCTATGGAAAATGGTGTGAACTAGGGTGGGAACTATGTTTGGGGGTGGGGGGTTCCAGTGTCTGCAAGGGAGGGGATGTTTTCTTCCACTGGTCTGTTGGTGGCCAAGTGATTGCTCTTGTGGAATGTCCTGTATTTACTAGGTCCACACTGGCTGAGGGCCAGGCATGGGCTGTGGTCTTTAAAGAAAGAACAAGAACAAGCATGCAGAATGGAGTGTTGTGGAACCTTTTTTGCCACCCCCCCCCCATTTCCCACAACCCCTAAAGCAGTATGAACAACAGGACACAGAGTAAAAGGTCCGGGAGAACTTATCTAAGTACAAAAATCTCTTAGGCATTTAAAGATTATTTTTAAAGATCCTGGTTCCCTTTCTTCCTCCCTTTTTACAACACAACAATCTGGAATGGACAAAGGAAACAGGTACTTGCTCCCAACATTTCTCTCTGGGTGAGATTCAAGACCCCATATCTTGTTTTCTTCAGGCACCATTTTACTCCCCTTTATCCCCCAGAAGAAGGCACTAGCTGAAAGTCAATGTTTCCATTTTTACCTGATTTTATCTCCCCAATGGAAGAGGAAATTCAACACTCTACTTAACATTTCAAACTTTGAGCAGCCAGTGTTTGTGCCTGTGAGTATGCTTTTATTTTCACCAAGACTTTGTCATTACTGAGATAGACACTGATTGGCTCATTGTGCTCGCGCACGCACACACACACACACACACACACACACACACAATGTATACACACAATGCTAGGAAAGAATGTTCACACCATAATTATTCATGCAAACAATGTAAATTTTAAGATGTTCTGGTATAAATATGCTATCATTCAAAATATACATGATAATAAACATTGGCTCAGATTCTCAGGATATTGAATATATATGCAATATTTTTATTGGGGTAAATAGTTAAACATGGCATTTACTACCAAACCAACAAAGCCTAATAGTTCTAAATGGGTTCATAAGCAGCACACCAATAAACAAATACTATAAACAAAAAGTGGCTCATTTATTTATAGTAATAATCAAAATGCACCAAGAAATGATATAGGTGGTGGCCAAGCTCCACAGGAAATAATTGCAAATGAACATAGTACATGATATCTGTCTTTCCTCTGAACAAGTAGGAATTTTGTAACAGTGAGTGGATGGTCATTATTAATAGGAATGATAAATGCCTGTTTTTGTTTTGTTTGTATGAAAATAGACACCTTGGTTTAAAATCTG
This sequence comes from Callospermophilus lateralis, assembly GCF_048772815.1. Classification (NCBI taxonomy): domain Eukaryota; kingdom Metazoa; phylum Chordata; class Mammalia; order Rodentia; family Sciuridae; genus Callospermophilus; species Callospermophilus lateralis. The sequence continues at coordinate 53,178,388 of NC_135317.1, read as the reverse complement.
TACCTCCAAAGGGTTGCTGTTTTGATTCTCACCCTGAAAAAAACCCTTTTGTCTTTCTTATCTTTCACTGGTTAATATCATTGTGTCTGTTTCCTTCTGTGCTGATGGAAACTGGACAGTGCTCTTATGCTACATTACAACCATGCTAAAGGCTAGTGAGATCTACAGTTCCATGGTAATTATATTTTACAACTTAATTAAAATACATGATCAGGCAAAGCCTTTTTGTTTCTTTTTGTCAGGATGATGAGTTTAGCCAATAAGATATTGAAATTTTAGGACATTTTGATTGCTAATTTATGAGATAAAATGATGGGAATTTATGAAATCAAAACTGTTCAGAAAAAGCCAGGAAATATGAATGACGAAGGCTGTTAGTAGAGCTACCTAATTCATTGGGTAAAAACATCTCTTTCTTTATGAGTTCGCTGTAAGGAACCTAATAAAATAATTAATGAGCTGCAATAATTGAATCTTGCTGAGATGCATTGATGTGAAATCAGTTAGATACTGGCCTCCCAGAGAGCCATGATTGCCAACTGATGATATATCACAATTGTTTGATTTTGAAAATTATGATTTTTTTAAATTGAACAGGACTTGTTTAAGTTAGTGAGTAGCATGTATGAAAGATCAGTGATTAGAAGGTCATTTTGGAAAGTGACAGTCTAGGTTCTCTCTCTCTACACAGTGAAGTGGTTTGCAGATCTTAGGAAGTGTGTAGAATAAGCCAAGAGAGTACCTTAGGTTTATTTTATATACTTCGTAAATGTGTGACCTTGAGCAAGGTGCTAACTCTCTGTACCTCAATTTCATCATCATCAAAAGCAGGGTGATAACAACCTATGTTACTGCTGTATAGATTAAGTTAGTGAATATATATGGAAAGTGTGGAAAATCGTGTCTGACCATTTTATTGCCTGTAGAAGTATTTATGAATACTGTGAATATCGTTACCATTCACATTCTTTTATTGGTGTGCCCACTGCAACTCTAGTGTAAGTCAGTTTAATTCTATTATCCAATAATGAGTTCTTATTATGAGCTCTATTGTGCTAGATACTGGGGTGGTTACCATGTAAAATTAAAAGGTGATTACAATATTGACAATAGTGAGACTCTAGGCAGATAAGAAGGATTATAAAAACTCACATTAGATATAGAACTTTTAATTTCATTTGATTGATTAATTGAAACTCTTTATGCATATGCACACATATGCGCGCGCGCGCACACACGAACTTTGTCTTACTCTCACCCACCTGCTCATCCGCCCTTCATCATTGTGCCCACTGAGAAGCATCTGCTCTATCCTTAGGGATGCAGGGAGCCTCTTCAGTTTTGGTAAAAATCTGAAAGGACTGGCCATCCATTCACCACTCTACAAAGTCCCATTCTCAAGAATTTTATAAGCTCAAGAATATCTTTTTACCTCCCAATTTGTGGCTCTGTCATTATCTAGCGAAGTTGTTATCTTGTAAGACTTTAATGTATTTTATCTTAGAATAGTATCATTTAATAGAAAATAATCTACAGCCCAAGTCTATATCTGCTGAGATTAAAAATAAAAACAACTACAAACATACATATCCCTCTGCAATTGACATTTTCAATCTTGACCCCACGGGAAGTAACATATTATTCTCAAATCTAGAGTCACTTCCCATTTTTATTGATTGTCAGGTGGTTAGGTTTTTGCTCCTCTTTGTTTTTGTTTCACATTGAAGCCCCTTAGGACCGGGCAACGTTCAGCACTCTTACTTGGATGTTGGCAGGATTCTCCCTGCCATCATGATCCATTGCAGCTGCACCCATGTGACTCAGGTCTCCAGGTGCCTTCTTGTAACCCATTCACTCCCTCCTTGAAATATTCATTCTTCCTAACTGGCTGTCAGTGTAGTTTAACCAACAGACAAAGGCTTTGGTTTCATCTAATTTATAAAGCTTTCTTTGTCATATTTATTTTGCAGACATCCTTATGATTTGTCTAATAAAATTTCTAGTCACTCTGTGACCTAATCATGAAATATTTAATAAAAATTTCTAGTCTTAATGATTATTTTTTAAGCCAAGAAAAAAAAATCACAGTATATCCTACTTTTCCTTTTGTCTGGAAAAAGATAAGAATAGTGGGTGGAAATTGGATTCTTTAGATTAAATTTTGTGAGTATATTATGGTGAGTAGGTTATAGTAGGGCAGTTAGGAAAAGCAGAATATTCTTACATAGCATGGAAAACACTTTTATATTGATATAGATCCTGAGTTGGAATACATTTATTTCTATAGTATTATGACAACTACCTACAGTCTGCTTTATCTTCAAGGGAAAATCAAAACATGTATAACAATGAAACATATTTGCAATGCATACTAATGTTCTTCTGTTAACTGACTCAGTTCAGAATGGGTTATTCTTTATATTCAGTGCTCAGAATTTGATTTAATAGCAAAGGCAAACTAGCAGTGTTAGAAGGCATGTAGCATAAAGATTATAGGTACATTGGTCAGTTTCAGGTCACTGTAACAAAATACCTGGAAAAAAAAAAAACTAGCTTATCAAAAGAAAGGTCTTATGTTGGCTCACAGTTTTGGAGGTTCTAGTCCATGATTGAATGGCATGGCTTTGGGCCACTGGTGAGGTATCACATCATGGCAAGCACATGGTGGGACATACTGCTCACCACATGAGCTGGGAAGCAGAAGAGGAAGAGACCAGGGTCTCACACTCCCCTTTGAGGACACACCCCATGGTGGTACCTAGCAGGACCATCACATAAATATGACACAGGCCTCAGAATCCAGGAATACATGGAATGTTCAAATAAAAGCTGCCACCCACCAGGTTTCACTATCTCCCAATAGTGCCACCCTGAGGACCAACCCTTTTGCATATGGACCTTTGGGGGACATTTAACCAAATCATAGATATTAAATGCATTTAACATGGCTAATGGTTTAGTAGTTGTGGTCACACTGAACCAATGTCAAACCTTCTCTGTTCCTCAACTTCATATATAAAATATGTATAATAATGCCTCACTCATATTGCTTTATGAATTTGGTTAGATAATGTTTGAAAACAATAAAAAATAGAGCTCATAGAAGATAGTGATGTTCAGAGGCTCAGTCTGTTTGCCCCACAGTGGAAGCCATTAGTTGAGGGGCAAGGCAGTGTCAGTAAAAGAACATTAGGATGAGCTAGCTGATTGGAAGATGGTGAACCAGCACCCTAAAAGACCACCCTGCTGGAAAGCTGATTTAGGAGTAGTTCATATGGAAGATGGGTGACTGATGAGTGCCTTCTCACAGGTGGATGTTTGTGGCCAAATGCTGCATACCTTATCTTCATAAACCTTAGTCATAAGATGTTTTCCAGTTTGGCAAATTTTAAGACCAAATAATTTTATTAAGTCAGACAATTCTTATCACTGATTAGTTCACCTACATGCAGCTCCTGATATCTTACACAATGGACAGTGTAGAGGAGATAGCTGCCCCAAGGCCCTCTTGCTGCTCTCCAAACTCATGGTCATAAAAGAAAACATACTTCACCTGATTATTGTGAAAGACGAGAGTAAAGTGAAATTAAATATGGGCTTGGGCACAAGATCTGGTTCCAATGCTTGGCTTCAGTTCTATAAGGTCACTATATCTTTATGTTATTATTGGGATGCTTACCTTTGGGCAAAAAGGAAGAGCATAGGATTGGAAGAACACAGGGAAGACTCTGATACTGGTAATGTCATGTCCTGACCAGGTAGTAGTTCTATGGTGATATTCCATTCTGCATAGATGTTATATTAATTGGCATTTTTTTGCTGCAGTAAAAAATATCCACAATATATCAGTGATCGCAAGAATGACAAAAAAATTAATGCTGTTTTCATTTTTGTTTTTCTAGTGCAGGACATTGAATTTAATGGACACTTGACTTTTTGCATATCTTAGAGCAGGAATAACATTCAATTTTCCATCAGGATTTTAACTTCTATAAAAAGAGTTTAAAAAAAAATCTACCCAGAGTACAAATTCAAATTATTCTTCAGGATTTAGGTGAAGGAAGGAGAAAGAAAAATGTTCATATTTTTAGGTAGATTCTCAACCTCCACTGCTGACATGGTAGTTTCCACCATGACGTGTCACTCAGAGTCACTTGGGAAGCTTTAAAAATAAACTGATGCTCTGGTCCACCCCACACGAGCTAGGTTAGAATATTTGGAGAGGAGCCAGGCTTTGATACTTTCAACTAATGCCTAGATGTTTCTGATGGGCATCCAGGATTGAGAAATCACTGTTTGAAACCGTCCCAGTCCAGTAAAATTTATCCAATGAAATTTTTTCTCAGTGTAAAGACCAGGTCAGGTTGGTTGCTTCCTCTCCCCGTTGGTCAACCTAATTTTGCATGTTTCAATTTAATCTTGTTTATTATAGTTGTTCTTTCAGTGATGATGTAAATGGGTAGCAGCTTGTATTTGAGCATTCTATGTATTCCTGGATTTGGGGGACTGTGTCTCATTTATTCCTGTGGCTTTTTATGTCTAGTGCATAGCCAGGAAGAGAAGGAGGAAGCTCAATGATTGTTGATTTGAAATGGTTATGACTCTTGAGCCTTTTCATCTCCAGCCAAGTATGATTTCAGTAGAACTCTGGGTGCATTGTCAGCATGACAATGACCTCACAGAAAGTGTCCCCTTGTTTTAAAACAGCATCTTTTTCTTGCCACAAATCAACACTCAGCAAATGCTTATTTATAAACTGGCATTCTTCTATTTGAAGTGTGGCAACTAAATGATTTCAGATGTGCCTCTTATTGAACAAACATTTATCAAGGTACAAAGCTATCTGCTGTGGATGCATGGTCAAAGAAGTAATGGTCCCTACCCCACCTCTAGAGCTCAAAGGGTATGATGGAAGAGACACACAAAACATGCACAAGAATTCAGAAGAGCAGAAGAGCAGAAGAGTAACACAAGGAGCTACTAGGGAATAAACTTGTCAAAGTTTGCCTCTGCTCCTGGCTACTCAGCTGAGCTTTCAGGCTCCTGGGGATTCCATTCCTTAGGAAGTCCTTATTCTTTCTTCATAAATTCCTGCTGCTTCTCTTTGCTTCCATTTCCCCATCTGTTGAATAAGTCTGATTGAAATCTTGCTTGCTTGTCAGAGTATTTCCAAGAGAAATCATTATTCTGATATAAACTCATAGGCGACATCACATCATTAAGAAGACTTTAACCTCTATGATTCTTTTTAACTCTGAGCATATAGATGTGAATAAACCATTAGCCCAAGGAAACTCTTCCCAGTTCTTTAGATTAAACAATGACTTTTCTTAAGGTTGTCTTATATGAATTTTGTTTGCTTGTTTGTTTTCTCTACTACATTTTCTATTTCCCTATGGTTATCTTTCTTAGTACTTTCTTTTAAATGGATTTTCTATGTTAATAGTAAATAGTCGATATAAAACATTTAGAAAACTACAGAGAAATTCGTGAGAAAGAAAATCATCCATATAGCCATCAAAAAATGTTTTTGACAGTTTGATATTTTATGCATAATTTACATACATAATGCTCATATTATATAAGGAATTTTGTATCTAAATTTTGAACTTGTCATGATAACATAAGCCCATTTCCATTTTATTAGAAATACTGGTAAACATTTTTAATTGACTGCACAATATGCGATGGAGTGGATTCACCAGATTAAATTTATGTAACTATTTCTCTTTATTGTGGGGCATTCAAGTTCTCTCCCCCTTTTCAGAATAAATGCTGCTGCAGTAAAGATCTTTGTTCAAAATGATTTTTTTTACTTTTTGCTAATTTGCTCAGGGTCAAGTCTCAGAAATGGAATTAGAGGACTAAGGATCCTGAGCGGCTTTAAGACCATGAGATTTTCAGGGAGCATGCTCATTGTCATTCCCTGGGTTGAGGAGACTGTAGCCTCCTCAGAGGGAGGTTTTGAAGGAATTATGCCTCTTTTCTGTGTGAATTCCTCTGCCCACTAGGAACAAGTAATTGTGGAAGAGTTCTGGCCCCAGTCGTATCTCTCTCTCTTTTTTTTTTTTATAGCAAAGGGATGTTGCTGGGCTGGGGATGCCACTCTTTTCCAGACACTGCTAAATGACAGTGCCGAGATAACATTGTCTGCCTATCTTTTGTAGCTAGAGTGTAGGATGCTTAAGCAACTCTTTATAGGATTTCTTGCTTCTGTAGGATTTCAGCAGCTCAGGGCCTTATTATAAACAAGCTGCTCCTGATGTTTAATTCCTTGCTATTTCCTGGCTCACATTGGCATTATGAGCCTATTCATTTCTCTTCATCTACCCCTGACAAGGATGCCTATGTTCATGCTCATGGGATGCATAATTGAGATAACCATCATTAGGCAGGATCTTGATGATTAACTCTCCAGAATAATTAAAGCTCCCAATGAGACGGGGCCTATTACTCACAAGTATATGGGCAACCTGCTCATCTTCACAGCCCACGCTTTCTACTGGTATCACGTAGGGTAATCCTTGGCACTCATTGCCAAAAAGTGGGTATTCCCAATCAAGGAGCTGGGCCTCTGACACTGTCTAAACTCCTGAAGCTCTGGCTGATTTATGACCTTGAAGAGAGGCAATGGGCACACCTTCCAGCTTTGGATGAAGAAGTCTGTGTTTCCCATGGTGGATCAGGAGAGGTTCTGAGGATCTGGCTGCCATCTCCAAACCCACCATCTGCCTCAAGCCCCAAGTCTACTCATTGTACTCCTCACTGTTTTATCTCACAAATACCTGGATTCCCTCCAGTTTTGTTTTGTTTTGTCATTGAACCACTCTATCTCAGGCCACATTATTTCTCACCAAACCCTCACCAACTTTTTAATTGTACTTTAAATCCTCCAGTTTTGCCCTATGTCAATAATTCTACAAATTGCATCAAGATCTCTTCTAGAAATATATATTAGCAATACACATAGACTTTTTTTATGGTAGGGGGATGGAACTCAGGGTCTTGCACATGCTAGGCAAATGTTCTCCCACTGAGCTACATGTTCAGCCCTAGAGCAAAAGATTGATTGTGATTGTGTAAAAATCCTTCAAGAGGCCCACATTGCTTTCTAGATGAAGTCAGAACTTCATGCCCTCTGTCTCCCACCTGGACTCTGCAACAGGTCTCTGTTGGGAATATCCACACTTTCCTTGCTTCCTAGGGGGAAATTTCCCTGAGTGCCTTAGGCTGGTTATTCGTTTCCCCCTAGATCTGTACTTCTTTCATCCTAGAACTTGATATATCGGGCTGCACTTGCTTTCTTATCTGCTTGTCTCCCTTGTGATATCCAGCTTATCTGGTCTCTGGCATGTAGTAGGTAACCAGGAAATACGTTGAATGAATTTTCTTAGAAGACACTTCTCCCTGTCTCAGGGGCATTTGAGAATAAAAGTTGACACTGACTAATATTCAAGTAAATAACATATTAATATTTATATCCTTTTGTATATTTGTTCAGTGTTTTAGTTTGTATATCTTATGAACTGAAAAATCTTATAAACTGTAAAATATAATTTTATAACAAATTGAACTTAAATTGGTTAAATAAGTAAACTAATAAAATCAGTCCAAAGGAGATCTGTATTACATATGGTCTTATCTCTTTAGTCACAAATTTCAATAAATAAATAAAGGCAAGTATATTGATTCAAAAAATGCTATGATTTAAAAATAAATTCTAAATTTTTCTCATGGCTATCCTCAAATTAATATGTTTAATATTAATATGTTTAATAATAATATTTAACTTTAATTTTATTTAAACTTTCTTTAAATGCACATATGTATTAATATTATATATATATATATATACACATAAATATATGCATATAAAGGTACATATAATGTATTTGTATATAAATGTGTACTTAAGGAAGGATAATAGCACACAGAAATAGCACAATAACATACCCAAGATGAAACTTTCTGCATTTTTCCATGCTCATAGAATCATAAACATACACACACACACACACACACACACACACACACACACACACTTACATGCACACACTGGTGCTTATGCTTCTTTGGGATACATTTTTAGGTATGAGTCTCCTGGGTGGGAGGAAGCAATATCTTAGAGTTTCTTTTCCCCAAATTGCTGACAAGAGTAAATGTTGATGCTCTTAATTTTTTTTTTTTTTTTCAGTTTCTGAGTGGAAAGAGATTGAGCTCTTTACTGTTCACTTAAATCTTCGCTTGACTATATAAAGCATCCCCTTAGGTCTGCTGGACATGTAGGCTTGCTGTCCCTAGGCATGCCTAATCTCATACTTTGCCTCACATTTTATTGGATGGTTGACCTTACTTATTAATTTTCAATGTTTCTGAAGAGTATATTTATTAAACCTTCATATCTCATTTTTTTTAAAGTTAAATGTTATCTTAATTTATTCATAAATAAACTTGTTGGATTCTAGGCTTTCTAGGTAATACTATTTTTTTTTTAATTTTTATTGTTGGTGGTTCAAAACATTACATAGTTCTTGACATATCATATTTCACACTTTGTTCATATCTCATTTGTATAACAAGTATCTCAAATTTGTTGTTTTTCATTAACTTTGTAGTATCTTTTCTTAAAATTGGTTCCTTTTATTTATACATGACAGTAGAATCCATTTTGACATAATTACACAAGCATGGGATATACCTTTTCTAATTCAGACCCCAGTACGTCTCCTTCCACTGCCCTTTCCCTACTCCCTACCTCCTTCCCTGTGGTACCTTTCGCTTGCTCTCTCTATACACACACACACACACACACACACACACACACACACACACACACACATATTGTCTTTTATTACTTCTACATATCTATCTTATATTTTCTTTTTTTTTTTCTTGGTTTGATTTGGTTTGGTTTTGTGGCCACTGTAACAAACTACCACAGACTTTATGCTTTAAAGCATTGGAAATGTATGTTCTCACAGTTCTGAAGGTCAGGAGTCCTGTTTCAATGTGCTGAACCCAAGGTGTCAGCAGGGAGACATTCCTGCAGAGAAGCTGGGGGAGAATCAGTTTTTATCTCTTTGGTTTCTGGTGACTGCCTGTGTTCCTACATCCTGCAGTCTTCCAAGCCAGCCTGTTCATGTCTCTGCCTCATCTTCACATTAGCTTCTCCTTTAGTTAGGTCAAATCCCCTCCTGTCTCTGTTTTGTAAGTATACTTGTAATTGCATTGATGATTATCCTCAGATAATCTAGGATAATCTCCTCCTCATAAACCGTTTAATTTAATCACATCATCAGAGATTCTGTTTTCAAATAAGCTAATATTGCCAGGTTCTGGAGATTAGGATCTGATAGCCCTGGGACCATTCAGTAGTCTACTACAGCTTGGTCCAAGTTCCCCCACTCCAAGACTGTTCATGTGGTTGCCTGATTTTTAAAGCAGTAGTATGTCCTCATTCTAATTGTGGATATTGTACATGTGGTCAAGGGCCCTTCCAATTATGCCAAATTAAACCATTTTATCCTTTACACATAAAATTAAAGTGTAATCTTTGTTATTGGTAAAAATCTGTGCATGCCATTTGTGGATCCTCTGTGAAGCTCTCTTGCACACTTTATTCTATTCTTCTTAATTCTATTTATTCTATTCTTATGCTTTCGCCATGTTCACCATGACTTTTTAGTATGTTCTTTTTTATAACACTATAGACAGAGTTATCGGTTTCTCTGACAACAGATATTGCTTCATTTCATGGTTTTGCTGTGAGACATTTACCTATTTATAGTTTTCTAGAGAATCTCCTCTGATTTTAAGATAATCTAATAGTGAGTTCTTCAATTTCCAAGGAGGTAATATTTGTTTTCTGAGTTACATGTTAAGAGTCTGGGTTTTTTTTTTTTCTCTATTTTGTTAGATTATGAGTAGAGAATGAAACACAAAGAATATCTCATTATAACTTTTTTGTTTTGCTACTAGAGATTGAACCCAGGGGCTCACACATGCTAAGCAAGCACTCTACTACCAAGCTACATCCCCAGCCCTTTTTATTTTATTTTGAGACAGGTCTTGCTGAATTACTGAAGCTGGCCTCAAACTTGAGATCCTCCTGCCCCAGCCTCCCAAGTAGCTGGGATTACAGGCATGTGCCACTGCTCTCAGCTCATTCATTATAAATTTTTGTCAAATTTTCTTTCTTTCTTTTTAATTTTTTTTAAAATTTTAATTTGCTATATATGACCACAGAATGCATTACAATTCATATTTCACATATAGAGCACAATTTTTCATATCTCTGGTTGTACACAAAGTAGAGTCACATCCTTTCTTTCTTTTAACCAGGGATTAAACCCAAGGGAACTTAACCACTGAGCCACATGCCCAGCCCATTTTATTTTTTTATTTTGAGAAAGGGTCTCACTAAGTTACTGGGGGCCTTGCTAAGTTGATGAGACTGGCTTTGAACTTGTGATCCTCCGGCTTAGCCTCCCAATCTGCTGGGGTTACAGGATTCTGCCACCATGCCTGGCTACTTGTTCAGACTTTCTTATTGCAGTTACAAGATAGACTTTTATATATTTGTTCCACAGAAAGACAAAATGTGGTTCTTGGGGGGGATATGATATATAGAATAAGAAAATACATAAAAATGTATGAGCATGATCAAGTTTATTGGTAGTATTATTTAATTTTCATATATTCTCATTTATTTTCTTTTAGATCTGACCAATTTGGGAAGATGTATTTCTCAGTATTATATTGTGTCACTGTTTTAATTGCATTTATATTAATATTTGCTTTATGTATTTAGCTCCTGTGCTGTCTGATACATATCAGTTTATTACTATCCCAGCTCCATAAAATTTGCCATTACATAATAATAGCCTACTTTTTTATCTAGTGCTTTAAGTTCTCCCCTGTTCTTCTGTTCTTTACTGCCATTATTTATCCTGTTGGGTGCAGAAAAAATTATTCCTTAAATGTTTTTTCATTATCACTTTATGTGGTGCATACCATTTCTGGATACTCCCAGATGCTCTCTTACACACTTAATTCTATTCTGTATTCCTGTAATCCCAAAGTTCAGGAGGCTGAGGCAGGAGGATCACAAGTTCATGGCCTACCTCAGCAACTTAGCAAGACTCTGTCTCAAAATAAAAAATATATTAGGCTGCGGATATGGTCCATTGGTTAAGCCACCCTGGGTTCAATTCCTGCTACCAAAACCAAAGCAAAACAAAACAAAAAACCTCATTATCACCTTACCTAGGAGGCTGTTTTTAATTTTTTTAAATATTTTTTAGTTGTTAATGGACCTTTATTTTATTTATATATGTGGTGCTTAGAATCAAACCCAGTGCCTTACACATGCTAGGCAAGCACTCTTCCACTGAGCTACAACTCCAGCCCCAACTCGAACCTTTTTAAAGACCTTCCCATTAATCCTCCCTCCCCCATGAATTTTTAATACACAGATATGCTGTATATGTATCGTATGTAAAACTATGTGTTAATGATAAGAAAAGTGTTTTAGTCAGCTTTTTCGCTGCTGTGACTAAAAGACCTGACAAGCACAATTAGAGGAGGAATAGTTTATGTGGGGCTCATGGTTTCAGAGGTCTTAGTCCATAAGTAGCTGGCTTCATTCCTTAGGGCTCGAGGTGAGGCAGAAAGAATGTGGCAGAGGAAAGTGGCTCACATGAAGATCAAGAAGCAGAGAGAGAGGAAAAATATCTCTGCTCACAAGATAGAAAATATATAAACTCCAAAGGCACCCCCAGCCCACGCGATGACCCAACCTGCTCCAGCCACACCCTACCCACCTTCAGTTACTACTCAGTTATCTCCATCAGGGGATCAATACACTGATTATGTTAAGGCTCTCATAACCCAATCATTTCTTCTCTAAACCTTCTTGCATTGTCTCACACATGAGCTTTTGGGGGATGTCTTACATCCAAATCATAATAGAGAGTAACTTTCATCCTCACCCAAGAACTAGTTTTTAGCCCCTTTGGGACAATATCACCTCCATCAAAAATGCACATGATAGGGGCTGGGGTTATAATACGATTGGTAGAGTGCTTTCCTCGCATGCACAAGGCCCTAGAATCAATCCCCAGCACTACAAAAAAATTAAATAAATAAAAAATGCGCATGATAGCCAGGTGCAGTGGTGCACACCTGTAATCCCAGTGGCTAAGGAGGCTGAGGCAAGAGAATCACAAGTTCAAAGCCAACCTCAGCGACTGAACAAGGCCTTTAAGCAACTTAGCAAGACTTTGCCACTAAATTAAAAAATTAAAAGGGGCTAGGTGTGTGGCTCAGTGTTTAAGTATCCCTAAGTTCAATCCTTGGTGTGTGTATACACACACACACACACACCACACACACACACGCACATGCACATGATATATTTTTAGTAGACTTCTCTGTTTTGTGTCCTTCTATTAAGAATCCTTGTTTTGAGCAAGTGTCCCAAGCATTTATACCTCTAATATTTCTCACTACTCATTTCTTCTCCTCTTCATCTTCTTTGATGGTCTTCTGTATTATTTACTATTTGGTTGGACTCCTTCTTTCAATCTGTTCCTCATGTGAGCTTCAGAGGCAATAGAGTCTCTAAATATTTCTTCCTTTCACCCTCACTGGTGAAATCTTTGTGTGGGGAAAGGATTCTTGGGCTTGAGTCTTTGTCTGTCGTGGAGCGTCTTAGTGTTGTAGATGGTTAGTTCCAGGCCAGTCTCTCTGATATGTTTCCCTTGATAGGTAACTTTTTCTTTTGGCTGGAAGTTTGTAAGAATTTTCTCTCTCTTAGATGTTCAGTTATTTTCTAGAACATTCCTAGATGTATGTCTGCAACAAAAGTACCTCCATCTTCAGGGGACTTTTCAACCCTCTTTAGATTCAGGTCTATCCTCAACTTTTTCTACTATTTCAAACTTTTTTTTTTTTGCCTCTTTTCTCTTTTAATGCACCTGTTAGCCACATTATATCTCCTTAAATTACTTGTGAGTCTTTTTCTCCCTTATCCTCCTTATGTTCAGTTGGTGGGGGTAGCTCTGTTTGTGTGTGTGTGTGTGTGTGTGTTCATGCATGTAACTGCTGGAGAGATTTCTTCCATTTGTTGCCCAGGTCACTAATATGGACCTCAACATTGGTCATACAGTTCTTTAATTACATAACAAAATGGTCATGTAGAGAGAATGACACTGATCAAGAAGAGAAACAAGCCAGACTTTGCCTTAAGCAAGCTGTGTGAACATCAGCACAACATTCAACTTTCTTGTGCCTCTTTGTCCTCATTTTGAAGGCAAGGAGATTGATAAACTATGGATTGCTAAAATATCTTCCAGCTGTGACATTCTCATTTTGTGTGAAATGTCAGTATCTTGAAAGTTCAGTGTTTTAAAAGTATCATACCTCACTAGGAGGAGGGGGTAAAATTCAGTGTTTTTCTGAAGTATAGGATTCTGCACAGGAGAACAGAGAGGGATGAAAGAAGATATTACACTTAATTTTTTTATTTGAACAAAGAATTCAACTGCTAATACAAGCTTGAAAACCGCTAGCATATTCTAATAATCCTCAGAACTCATCTTATTGAGCATGACTCCTTTCTTGTTTCTTTTTGATATTTTTGAATTTTCCCTTCATGTTATATTTGGGCATTTGATCCTCCCCACCAATTGTTGGGTCAACAGAAACAGGCAGTATTAATAACCCCATGTTCTTGGGATTGAAGGATACCAGAATATGCTGCCCTACTAATAATCTGTGTGCCAAAGAGGAGTATGTCTTTTGAGCTAAAAGCAACTGAGAACCAATAGATGCAGGAGAAGCCCCTTACCTCTCCGTAACTACCTAAAAATAGAGTATATATTTTCCTTTTTGCAAAGGACATTTAAACTGATAAAGGAAACTTCCATTTATATAAAAAAAAAAAAAATCTCCATATTAGGAAGAGAAATACGCCTGAAGACAACTCACCTGACAGACCTGTAGGGGCAATATAGCAAGATGACCCTAATTTACCACTCCTTCTCTCTCACTTTTCTTATCTTCCCACAGCCTCCAAACCTCTTTTTCATTGTTTAGCCTAAGATGGTATAGAATCCTTAATCATCTGTCATCTCCTTGAGTTTCATTTCTTTCTGGTGCGTTCATGTATATGTATGTGCATAATTTAAATTCATTTTTCTCTGGTTAATCTTTTATCAGTTTGATTCATGGGCCTAGGCAATGAACCTAGGAGGGTAGAGAAAAAGGTTGACTTTTCTCCCTGGAACTGAAAAGACCTCCTGTGTTTCAAAGTTACCAAAGGGCTGAACCAGACCTCTGTCCTCAGACTGTAGCTTCCTCCACAGGACTGTACTGTCCATCATAATGGTTTTGCAGACTTCCCTAAAAAAATTGACTTAAAGTAGGTCAGCATGCCTGGGCCATTTTGAGATGATTTATTGAAGTTGGAGATGTTGGTTCATGTTTTTCAACACAAAGAACAAGATTTTAAATTGCTGGTGTTTAAAAGCTGAGGTGCTTTTGTTATTCCTTTATTAAAAAATGATGAGCGAATATAACTCAGAAAGAACTGAGTCAGTGCAGATCTCTGTATAGAGTAGGTGTTTAATACCTTTGGAAGTTATTACATTTTGAATGTCATAACAAAAATGACTGGGCAGCAAGGTGACACGCTGAAGATGGGAGATTTAATAGAAGTTTCATCTCAAGCCCAAGGACAGAAGTTGTACCAAGCCCAAGTTCATTTAGTGAGCATTAATGATTTAAAATTTTTTGAGATTTCTTGGTGTGAGTTATCAGCACATACTAAAAGTAAAAATGTGCCTTATTTAATGACAATCGGATAGTATCTGTAGATTTCAGGATTTCTACTTTCGTTAATGTTTTTAGTCTTTGTTTACATTTCACTAAACAACACAGAAGGAATCAATTTAAGGCAAAGAGCCAGAAATACAGATAGGTTAGATGATATCTTGTTTTTATTTGAGCTAAAAATATTTTGCTAAATACATTTTTGTAAGAGCAAAAATAAATGAATTCATTTTAAAGTATTGGTCTACCTAACCATGGGGTCTCACCGTACACACCAAGTGTTTCTCTGTGAAAGAGAAAATACAAACAGCTTTTATGAATATGTGTTAATAACATATCGGGTCTGCGCTGTGGCACTCTGGGCTATGCAGACATCACCAAATCTCCTTGGAGGAGGCCTACACTGTCAAGGAAGGCTGTGTGATGTAGCCTCATAATGTGGATTTCCCACATCATATACTCAAGCCTTTCATGGTTCAAATCCTCAACTCCCCATAGTAAAGTTAAAATTTACATATACACTTTTTTAAAATTAATTTTTAAAAATGTATATGACAGTAGAATACATTATAATTTATTTTAAACATATAGAGCTCTGCTTTTCATATCTCCGGTTGTATACAAAGTATATGCACACCAATTCGTGTCTTCATACATGTACTTTGGATAAAGATGACCATCACATTCCACCATCATTTCTAACCTCATGTCCCTTCCCTTCTCCTCCCACCCCTCTGCCCTATATAGAGTTTGTCTATTCCTCCCATGCTCCCCCTCCCTACCCCACTATGAATCAGCCTCCTTATATCAGAGAAAACATTCGGCATCTGGTTTTTGGGAATTGGCTAACTTCACTTTAGCATTATCTCCTCCAACTCCATTCATTTACCTGCAAATGCCATGATTTTATCCTCTTTTATTGCTGAGTAATATTCCATTGTGTATATATGCCACATTTTTTTTATCCATTCATCTACTGAAGGGCATCTAGGTTGGCTCCACAATGTAGCTATTGTGAATTGTGCTGCTATAAACATTGATGTGGCTGTGTCCCTGTAGTATGCTGTTTTTAAGTCCTTTGGATATAGACAGAGGAGAGGGATAACTGGGTCAAATGGTGGTTCTATTCCCAATTTTCCAAGGAATCTCAATACTGCTTTCCATATTAGCTGCACCAGTTTGCAGTCCCACCAGCAATGTATGAGTGTGCCTTTCCCCCACATCCTCACCAACACTTATTTTTGTTTGTATTCATAATAGCTGCCATTCTGACTGGAGTGAAATGAAATCTTAGAGTAGTTTTAATTTGCATTTCTCTAATTGCTAGTGATGATGAACATTTTTTCTTATATTTGTTGATTGATTATGTCATCTTCTGAGAAGTGTCTGTTCATGTCCTTGGCCCATTTATTGATTGGGTTGTATTTTTGGTGTTTAGTTTTTTGAGTTCTTTATATACCCTAGAGATTAGTGCGTTCTCTGATGTGAGAGGGATAAAGATTTGCTCCCAAGATGTAGGCTCTCTATTCACCTAACAGATTGTTTCTTTTGCTGAGAAGAAACTTTTTAGTTTGAATCCATCCCATTTATTGATTCTTGATTTTAATTTTACACCACAGCAGTCTTATTAAGGGAGTTGCGGCCTAATCCGACATGATGGAGATTATGGCCTATTTTTTCTTCTATTAGCTGCAGGGTTTCTGGTTATATTCCTAGATCTTTGATCAAAAGCACTATACAGATTTAATGCAATGACAATCAAAATCCCAATGGCATTCCTCATAGAAATAGAAAAAGCAGTCATGAAATTAATCCGTAAAAGTAAGAGACCCAGAATAGCTAAAACAATCCTTAGCAAGAAGAGTAATGCAGGTGGCATCTCTATACCAGACCTTAAACTATACTACAGAGCAATAGTAACAAAAATAGCATGGTATTGGCACCAAAACAGACTAGTAGACCAATGATACAGAATAGAAGACACAGAGACTAACCCACAAAATTACAATTATCTTATATTAGACAAGGTGCCAAAAACAGGCATTGGAGAAAAGATAGCCTCTTCAACAAATGGTGCTGGGAAAACTGGAAATCTATATGCAACAAAATGAAATTAAACCTCTATCTCTCACCATGCACAAAATTCAACTCAAAATGGATCAAGGACCTAGGAATAAAACCAGAGACCCTGCATCTAATAGAAGAAAACAGTAGGCCCGAACCTTCATCATGTGGGATTAGGCCCCAACTTCCTTAATAAGACTCCTATACCACAAGAATTAAAATAAAAAATCAATAAATGGGATGGATTCATACATACACACTTAAATCAGCAAATGAGGTAATTTCCCTCCCCTTCCTTTGTTTCTTTGTGTCTCTGTCTGTCTCTCTCTCCCTCTTTAACCCTCCCTCTCCACAGCTGCCTCTTTCATAAAGAAGGTGTTTATAACAGTCAGATGCATTCACTCCATGGTTTGGGGTGAGGCTGCCTCCAGGCACTGGGGTGCAGAGTAATTCGGTTGCTTGTGATGGGCTTCACTTTGAGTGATCTTAATTTCTGCTAATAGGATGCATGACATAGGGTGCAATTCCTATTCTCCTTCAGCACCTACTATTCTTCCTACTCCTTCAGCACCCAGGTCTATGGACCTTGGCTTTGGTGGTCAGCTTTAGGCTAGAGCTCAGCTGGATGTGTCAGACACTCCTTTCCACTCTCAGCTGTCACTCAGCACCGGAACACTAGCCCTCTCCTAATACTGCAGAGCCACAGCTGTTCATCTCTGGCTTTGCCCTTTCCTAATACCAAATTGCAGGAGTCACTGCTTGCATTAATTTCTTCTTCACTCTTCTTGATCACCAAATCTTTTATATATAATCATTGTCAACAACCCATTTTTATCAAAGCAAGGTAAGACTTTGCCTCTTGGGTAACCTTAAGACCCAAGCCTTATTGCCTATCTGGCCCTTGAAGTCTTTTGTTTTTTGGTCCAATAACAACAATAACAATGAAAAAAAAAAAACCACCAAACCTGAAAAATCAATAAAAGAAGACCAGTTCCCTTTAATAATATGGTGAAGGAGTCTGCCAAAACACATGGAAAAATAAATGGAGTAATATTATGGTCCCCTGACCTGAGATAAAGTAATGACTTGTGGACCTGTCATTATTCAGAGTCTCGCTAGGATTAAAACTTGTTATAACAGTTATATGCTTGTGAAAATCTTATAAGGAAAACCTTTATTTTTTAGTTCACTGATTTAAATTTTATTTTTTTAATTTGTTCTGATTAGTTATACATGACAGCAGAATGCATTTTGACACATTGTACATAAATGGAGCACAGCTTCTCATTCCTCAGGCTGTACCTGGTACAGAGTCACACCAGTAGGGTAATCATACATGTATATAGGGTAACAATATCTGTCTTATTCTACCGTCCTTCCCACACACACACACCCCCACTCCCCTCTACACTAACCAGTTTTAGTTCACTTATTTTTAATCAGAATATTAGTTGAATTCAATAAAACAAGTTTTTAAAAAGAAGATTGATTCAAATAAATTACCAATTAGTGTCCAGAAGTTTCCTCCAATAATAGCTAATACTTAAGGGATACTTCTGATTAACTCCTCTCATTTCACAAAAACCTTTTGAAGTAAGTATTAATGTTATCTGAATTTTACAGAGAAAGAACCTGGAGATTGGTGAGATTAAGAGACACAGTTTGTAATTTGGAAAACCCTCTACAACCCAGGTCTTCCTGTGCCAAATTGCAACTGTTTATATTCTGTACTACCTCTTTTTATTTTATAATCAATAAAATCTAATTTTTAATACTTTTTTAAAAAGTTTTAAACAGACCTTTATTTTATTTATTTTGAGAATCGAACCCAGTGCTTCACACATGCTAGGCAAGTGCTCTACCACTGAAACACAACCCCAGCCGCTCTGTACTACCTGTTTATGTGCAGATAACAACAGATTTAAAAAGGAGAAGAAAGGTAGATTTGCACTGTAGCATTGGAATTATTATTTCAGTTATTTACTGAGTTGCACAATATTCAAAAAGACAAAATGCAACTATGCTCATACTTCTACTCTTTGCATATTTATACAAATATTATATATTTATACTTGAAAGAATTTCACGAATCTTTTATGAATACCAATTGTTGAAGTATTTGCCTTTTACAAATGGAATGAACAGTTTTAACTTTTAATGAATTTATTTATAGCTACTTAAAATGCAACATTTAGGTTTTCTGATTTTCTTTGTCTCCAAATCTCTTTACCAGGGCCAACGTCTTTTTGAAAAACTGCTCCAGCTGACTTCGCAAAATATTGAAATCAAGCTTGTGAGTGATGTGACAGCTGATTCAAAGGTATTAGAAGCCTTGAAATTAAAGGGTAAGGCCAAGGTTGATATGCTACTTTACCAATGGGTATTCTGTTTAAAATACCTTAAATTTCACTTAAAATAATATATATAATTTCTTTATAATCAGAACACTTCTTATTTCTTCTTTGAAAAACAGCCTGATTAAAGCTTTTAAATGAAGAAACTAATTAATCAATAGTACTGGGATTTTTAAATATATTTTTCACATTACTCTATGCAAAATAATCTACTGGCTATTAAATGATAATTAATTGGTAAGAAGAATCTTTCTTCTCTAAACACTTCAATGATGTAATTAGAAAAAAAGGATCACTTCCCATTAGAACAGTCATTTCTGTTTTTCTCTTGCCCATCAAATGAAAATCCTCTTTATGCTACGTATTCTTTAAAATAATAAAGTTAGGTCTAGAAGTCTATAGAACACTGCCTAATTCCACAGGGGAACGCTACTCCCATGGCCATTCTGCAATTGGTCTCGCCATCTCATGAAGACTGTATCTTTCTCTAACTGAACTCTCACTTCCAAATAGTTTTTAATTATTTGTAAAAGTTTTTATCCAGAATTTCCTATCTGAACTGTAAGCCTTTAAAACATACTGGTGCATGAGAACCGGTGAACATATCCAAGCCACCAGGTGTCTTTGAGTCTCAGGGGTTATCTGATGGCCTGATATCCCCTACTTCTGCTGTTTGAACATTCTGGGCTTCCACTTGTCTTCCCCACATCAAGTGAAAATACCTTCTAAAATATGGGACAGACTGGAGTAAGTGGACCAAGTAGCCTGTCCTCCTGCAGAAGGAAAATGTGAAGTGATAAAGAACATTAAATGACACAAACAGAAGACATAAGCTTGGCCAAGCAAATGAACCTTATGCTACCTTTGTGTCATTGTTACAAAATACTTGAGATAGATAATCAATTTAATAAGGTTTATTGAGGCTCATGGTGTGAGAGGCTTCAGTCCATAGTCACTTGACCCTGTTGCTTTGGGCCTGTGGTGGCACAATATCATGGTGGGAACGTGTGGTGGAGAGGCCTGTTCATCTCAAGCAAACAGGAAATGACAGAGAGAGACAGGAAGAGGTCCAGGGTCCCAATATCCCCTTCAAGGGCATGCCCCCAACGCCCAATAGGCCCCACCTCTTAAAGGTTCCACCACCTCCCCATCATGCCACAGGCTGGTGATCAAGCCTTTAACAAATGGTCCTTGAGGGGATCCTTGTCCAAATCACATAGTGAACCTGTCATCATTCATAATGTTTGATTCTGTACATAGGAAAACAAAGAAAATGTTATGAGATATTGATTGGTCTAAAAAGTTTCCCTATGTTATTTGAGAAGCATATCTGTGTGTCAGGAGAGGGACGCTGAGGATTAAATGCATGGATACGTCACCATTGAGCTACACCACAGCCCTTTTTATTTTTTATTTTTGTGACAGGGTCTCTTTAAGTTGCAAAGACTGACCTGGAACTTGTGATCCTCTTGCCTCAGCTTCTGAGTAGCTAGGATTACTAGCTGGGATTATACCCAGCTACAGCAAAAGATTTTTGAAAAACCAGAGAATATCTGGTTCCGTGGATTGACATACAGAGTCCTCATGGCTTAGAAATGTAGTATTACTTTTCTCACTTACAGCATACAAAATTGGGTTCCCACAGTCTGAGAATCAACCATCCCCACCTTCTCAGACTGCGGCTTGAAGGTGGGATGGCTTTGAAACATAATTTCCATGAAGTCTTTGAATCAGGGAAGGATTTGATTTTACACAATGATTCCTATAAATTCAGAACAGGTTTTACTAATTGTTTTCTTAATCTCACTTACAAACCACCTCCATCTGCATTCCCCCATAAACACATCAAATGCCATATGTTAATGTACCTCACTTGGGGCTTCTCTCACCTCCCAGCCATAGCAGCAATTGTCCCTTTCCCTGAGGTTCTAAATGTCCAGTCACTCAAATTCCACATTTAAAATATATTTGAATACACACACACACACACACACACACACACACACACACACGATAGAATGTTGCTCCTCAGTCTTTCTCCTAGATATCACCTTTTCTTCTCAACTGTCACTACTCCATTTCACACCTTTAATAATTTTCTGAGGCTTTGCCCTACCATCTGATCTCCACACAGCCAGAGATTTTCCATAACATGATTATTTCCCACTTACAGCCCAACCTAAATTGTATGCATGTGTGAGTGTGCCTCAGTGTTATGCAGAAATTGCTGTTGAAGAATAACAGACATGAAATAAAGGGCACAGTGGTAAGCAAACCATTCAGTGAAGTTTTACAAAATATACATATCTGTATGACCCACTGCAAGTGTCTCAGAAAGTTATATCACTCATTCTTGTGGTCACTACCCTCTGCAGAGATAACCAGTCTTTCAACTTCTACCTCCACCACTTGTCTTTCATATTTATATTAATAGGATCACAGAGTACATGTTCTTTTATATCTGGGTTATTTTGCTCTATTTCAGGTTTATAAGACCCATACATGTTGCATATAGTAGTATCTTTCTTTTACATTGCTGAATAGTATTCCACAGTATAAATATAATACAATGTATTTATTTTACAGATGATAGAGATTTAGGGTTTTCCCTATTTTTAATTGTTATATGTAATACTACTATGAGAATTCTTGTAAATATCTTTTTGGCACTCATGTATACAAATTTCTATTGGATATTTACTCAAAAGTAGAATTTCTGACAGCACATAGACTTATGTTAAACTTCGATAGATAATGCCAATACTTTCCAATGTTTGTACCAGTTTATACTAACACAGGCATACTCCATATCCTCACAAAATTTGATAGACTTTTTAATTTTAGCTATTCTGATGAGTACATGTTGTGTTGTTACTTTTCAATTTCCTGATGGCTAATGATGTTGAATATCTCATTTGCTTATTGACTATTTCAAACTACCTTAATAAGGTGCTCATTCAAGTATTTTGCTCAATGTGATTTTATTTTGTTATTCTCTGTTAGCCCGTTCTTACTTATTATTTGTCTAGATTTGAATCTTTTATTGGATATATGTGTCTTCTCCCATTTGGTACTATGCTTTCACTCTTCTAATTTATACTTTAGATAAGTATAAATCCTTAATTTTAAGGAAACTGAATTTATTAAGTTTTTCTCTGTTATGGATGCTTATTGCATTCTTTGTAAAAGATGTTTGTGATTACAAAGTCCTGAAAATATTCTCACTTGTTCTGTCCTAGATGTGGTATTATTTTATTGTTTGGATTTAAGTCTATTAGGTTAGGACTTAATTTCTGTATGGTGTGAAGTAGGGGTACTGGCTAATTTTTATTTATATAAAAGCTATTGATTAGAAAAACTCTTCACTGCATTTCAGAAGCATCTTTGTTAGAAATTAGGTGATTATATGCTTTGGACTGTTTCTGAATTCTCTGTTATGTTGCATTGGTCTATTTACATAGCCTAGGAGAAATGCCACACTGTTTAATTACTGTGGCTTTAAAATGCATGTTGTGGATGATCTAACATTTTTATCTTTGTTTTTAACCTTTAAAACTTCCTTAGTTATCCTTGACCCTTCAGATTTAAAAATAAATTTAACTATCATTTTGCCACATAACTGCATAATATTACATTGATTCCAAGGGAGAACTGACATTAACAATATTGACCCTTCAGCTTCATGAATAAGAAAGGCTATAATATTTCCTCTTAGTGGTGCCTTAACTGCATCATTTAGGTTGTTAATATGACATAAATTTCTAAATTATTTTTCAATGCAATAAAGTGGCCTGATTTCTATTGCAATTTCTACTTTGAATCATGGGCTATTTAGAAATGCAGTCCTTGCTTTTCAAACATTTGGGGGATTATTCTATTTACTTTTTTGTTATTTTCACTACAATCAGACTACAGACTTAAGTCACTTGAAATTTTTGGAAAATTACTTTGTAAAATTTTATTTCTAGAACAAATTACAAATCCTAAGGCTTTTTAATGCTTTCATTCAACTTTTTGGTTTTGTTTTTGAATTTTGTTAACTCTTAGAGTTGTCTTGGCCAGGGAAGTAGTCTAGAAAGCTCCTTTATCAGAGCTGAAAAGTGGAGTAAATGTACAATGTCTGCTATTTGCCTCATATGTCATCCAAAATAAGAGGGAAGATTTTTTTTTTTTTTTTTGATCCTGCTGCTTCTTTCTTCAAGTGGGATGAGCCACCTGCTGCACATCCCTGGGTGTGATCATGACAGTTCTCTTATGTCCTGTTCTCCCTGCTAAGGCCTTCTAGCAAATGCTGGTAATGCCTCACTTCTCACCAAACCTGGCCCTGGTAATATCACAGCAATATCCTTGAAATTTTATACTACTAATCTAATTTTTATTTTTGATTATATATTTTAGTCAGAACACAATATTATGTCTCAACAATGCCCCTCTATTTTTCAGTCTTGTATTTTGCAATGAAATTTATAATTAAGAAGATTTATTTTTAATTGTCCATCAAAACCATGGCAATGTAGTGAACTTTTTATAATATGACTACAATATTTAATGTTCCTGGACCCTATAAAAATAAAAAAACAATGCCAGAATGTATTTATTTCCTTTTGTGGAAAAAATCACTTTTATTTATTCATGGTTGGATGGTAATTTTTTTAACAGAATGACCAGTGAAATTAAAGTCATCAGAGATTTAAAGTCAGTGACCTGGAAGTAAAGTCCATGTTTCTCTCCTTTTCTTTTTCTCTCTTTCTTTCTTTTTTTTAATGCATTTAAAACTATTCAGGATCAGAAATCTCCCTCTTGGTCTCATTCTATTTACTATTATTAATTCTCCAAGCATCTGAAAGCTAGTTATGATTTCTCAAATATAACATACCTTTAAAGGGTTCTGTTTCCTAAAGCCTGCTCCTCACTATGCCTGAAACCCTCTCCCTCTCCATGCCAATTTGTACATTCCTTTTCATTTTTCAAAGTTTCAAGCCTTACCCCAAATATTTCCCCATTAGTCTTCATCTCTTTTCCCTGGCTGGTCTTACCATCTTCTTTCCCTCTATTGTTATTTATTCAGCAACCATTTCTTGAATATCTGTAATGTGGTGAGAAGACTGGCACAGGTGAATAAATCAATCGAGGAATTCCTGAAACTTCTACACAGAGTCCGGTTTTGCTGAGGGACCGTTGGCATCAGTCCTTGATGCTCATGTTCTCCACGCGGCCAGCATCACCTCTGCACCAGCAGAGTACTCACGATGCCAGGGAATGTGAATGATCAGAAGGCTCTACCAGGGTCTCTTTTTTCCCACTCAGAATTCCAGTCTGCTTATTTTTGGAGCTTATCTGTAAATGTGAAAGGAAGATGATCTGACAGTAACCAGGTCTCATCTTCCATCCTCAAGGGGTTCTGAGTTTGTTGACCAAACACTGAGAAACTACAGAAGCCCTGTCATGCCATCAGACATAACAACCAGGACTGAGCCGTGACAACTCGGACACAGCTTAGTCTAGACCATCCTAAGATGCATTTTGATGTCGGAGATGTTAAGATGTGTCAACACTGTGTTTTAGAATTAATGACATACGATAAATAAGCATTGCTTTAAAACGTTCATTTGTAAATTATAAAATTCAATTTATAAACCTTTAATAAATTAAATTAAAACTGACCATTCCTAATACCCCACTGAGAGAGTTAGATCCTAAACCAGGCCTCTTGTACTGTTTTTTTTTTTTGTTTGTTTTTTTGCCATACAGTGAACACTACGCAGTGAATGGAAATTCTGAGAATTCAGGCTGTGTCAGTTTCAAAAAACACAGGGATATCTTTAACAGAATCCTTGATGGCTAGTGTATTCAGTGATAGGAAGTGTTTCTCTCTAAGGAAACAACAAAAAGCTGTTGATTGACCTGAAATAGGGAGGTGATTGTGCAAATTAGTTTTGTATGCAATTGCTATAGGAAAACCAATATAGGAATAAAATATCTGAAATAAACTGGAGAAGAGAGGGTGTCCTGGAGTAGACAAAGAGGACAGCAGAAACCATATTCTTAAGTGGTGTGCAGCATGATAAAATTGTAAGCCAAATGAAAAGAGAGGAGGACATGCAAAGACTCAAGTGATTCATTCTGCTGACATTGTCTGCCAAGAGGTACTGACCATACAGATAACAAATTTCATTTGTGGTTTAAACTCTGTCACTTAATGCAGTTTGGTGTTTATTAAAGAAACATGACAAATGTAGCTGACATGTAAGCATATATCTATCATGTATACATGTTTTGAAATATGTGTACATTGTGGAATGTCTAAATTGAGCTAATTAAAATATGCATTACTTCATATGTTAATCCTTGTTGGTGAAGAGAACATTTCAATATTTCTTTACAATTTTCAGGAGCATAAATTAATACATTGTTATTAACTATAGTCAGTGTGTTGTACAATAGATCTCTTCTCATTGTAGGCAATTAGTCTGTTTACATATCCACAGAAAGAAATTTATCCTGGAACTTGGGGGTCCTCTAATAAACCTCCATGTTGTGCCTCTTTCTTATGATGCCACAGTCCTCTGTGGGTTCAGGAGGGTTAGATAGTCTTAACAAGCTTTCAGTTTGTTAGAATCAAGCGTGCATTTCCCCCCACTCTTTTCTCTCCAGCACGCAAACCTGCAAGTGATTAAACCCAGAGCTTGGTGTATGCTGCCTCTGCTTTATGACATCTTTAAGGACCTCAATAGAGCTATTACGTGAGGTTCGTTTTGTTTAGCTAAAGCATTCATGTATCCGGAATTTTCTTTCCTCTTTGTATTCTTTAGATAGAGACATGTATGATAGGTAGATGATAGAGAGGTGATAGTAGGTAGATAGACATAGATGATAGATATGAGAGGGGGTAGGTGGAGATAGGAAGAAAGAAAGAGAAAGAAAGAATGGATCTAGTTGGTTTGTACTGCTATAGCAAAAGCCTGAGACTGAGTAATTCATAAAGAACAAAAATGCGTTTTCTCATAGCTCAGGGATCTGGAAGTTCAAGATCAAGACATTGGCCCAAGTATCTGGTGAGGGCCTGGTCTTTGATATTACTCAGCACTAAAAAATAGCAAGATCATGGCATTTGCAGGGAAATGGATGGCATTAGAACAGATTATGCTAAGTGAAGTTAGCCAATCCCTAAAAAACAAATGCCGAATGTCTTCTCTGATATAAGGGGGGTGACTCAAAATGGGGTAGGGAAGAAGAGCATGAGAAGAAGATTACCTCTAGATAAGGAAGAGAGGTGGGAGGGAAAAGGGGGGAGAAGGGGAATTGCGTGGAAGATGGAAGGAGACCTTCATCGTTATACAAAATACATGTATGAAGATGTGAGAAAAAAAAAAGAGAATAGCATCACCATAGATTGGGTAGAGAGAAGTGATGGGAGGGGAGGGGAGGGGAAGGGGGGGAGGACAGCAGAATAAAATAGACATTATTAATGCTGTGTGTATATACGTGACCAATGTGATTCTGCAGCCTGTGCACGCAGAAAAATGAGAAATTATATCCCATCTGATTCAAATGTATGATATGTCAAGGTCATTTTACTGTCATGTGTAACTAATTAAAACAAAAAATTTTTTAAAAAAAGAAGAAGAAGAGTGTGGCAGAAGGAAGCAGCTCACATCAGTTAGCAAGCAGAGAGACTCCACATTCAAGCTACAAATATATACCGTGTAGCCATGCCCCCAATTAACCACTTCCTCCAGCCACAGCCCACCTGTCTCCAGTTTCCACTCAGTTAGTTAGTCCCATTAGGAATTGATTCACTGATTAGGTTAAGACTCTCACAACCTAATCATTTCACCTTTGAACCTTCTTACACTGACTCAATTGTGAGTCTGGGGGGACAACTCATACCCAAACCATACCAAGAGTTTTCTACCTTTTTTATCTGTATTTTCTCATTTCCTTTTCTTTTTAAAATTTTTCTCTTTAAATTTTTTTTGAGTCCAAGTCTCACTAGGCTTCCCAGGATTATCTTGAAACCCTAGGCTGGAGCAATCCTCCTGCCTCAGCCTCCAGGTAGCTGGGATGACAGGCACATGCTGCTGGTTCATCTTGCCTCCTTTCTGTAATCCTTGGTGAAGACAATGCAAAGTGTGCCCTTGGAATGGCCTTTCCATCACTGTGCTAGTGCTCAGCCCTCTGCCTCCCCTGCATCTTCTCATCTGCACTCTTTGTGACTAAAGTCATAAATCTCGGGCAGTCTGTGGTTTGATTAAAACTAACATTTGGGACTTTTCCCTCATTAGCACTACATTCTAAGCAAGTAAGCCAGTTCAGCAAAGCCTTACCTGTATTGCTGAATACCCAATAGCCACAGGGTCCTAATGAGCACAGGTTGGGCATCTTCAACGGTAGATATCTAATTGATGTTTACTTGTGACCAAATTTTATTCATTTAAATCAAAATTTTAATAGTTGAAATACCGGTAAGACTAAGGCCCTTTCACGCATGGTTATGACACTATATTTTTTTATGCCGCTATATTTTTAAATTATTGTGCTCTAACTTTCTTTTAGGTACATTTAAAAAAAAGGAGAAGGGGATGCTGTGTGCTGTGTTTTGTTGTCAAAAATTCTGTCTGACATAACTTTTCTATATACATATCTGAATACTCCACAGTGAATCCCACTATTGTGTACTGCACAAGATGGGGGCCCTAATTAGAATAAAGATATATTACATGCATGTATAATTTTATCAAACTGGACTCTACTCTCAAATATAACTAAAAAGAACCACTAAAAAAAAAATGAGGGTCCCCAAAGCATAACATGGGAAAAAAAATTTTGTAAGTGTAATCCTTGCCATCGCTTATATGAATTCAAGAAAGCTATATTCATTCACCAATATAACCCATTTTTATTTTTATATCTATCAATTAAGCATAACAAACCTAAAAGGAGAATAGATTCCTAAGTTTGAGCTTAGGAGTTGCACAGATATTTAAATTAATGCAAGCTGCCCCAGTTTCCAACTTGAACATTTTACAAAGTGATTTTTTTAACTGCTTACACTAAATCAGTGAAGTATAATTTGAGATTTTATGCTTATTGAGATTTTTTTAATACTTAGGTCTTACTGTTTTATAAGTATTCCAAAGTCTAACACCACAAGTAGGTTATGTTTACATGTGTCAATTAATTTAAGCATTAAAAAGAATATTTTTGTCATTTCCCTAGAGTAAACTTCATATTGTTTCAACTTGCATTTTCTCTGTCTGAAAGGTTACCATTGTTAAGGAACCTGAACATTTTAGAGGGCCTTCTGTTGTCCTGGTGAAGCACTGTCATTTTTTCTTTTCTTTTTCTTTTTCTTTTTTGGGACCAGGGATTGAACTCTGGGGCACTCAACCACTGAGCCATACCCCCAGCCCTATATTGTATTTTATTTAGTAACAGGGTCTCACTGAGTCGCTTAGTGCCTTGCCATTGCTGAGGCTGGCTTTGAACTTGGGATCCTCCTATCTGAGGCTTCCAAGCCATTGGGATCACAGGTATGCACCACTGCACCCAGCTGGAAGAATGTCTTGATGGCCATCAGGACAGTGGCATCTTTGGGTAGGAGGCTGATGCACTGCCTTCTCTTGAGCCTGCTCTGCAATGGCCCAGACAATCATCAAGGTGCCCTTGCTGTCTCCCAGGCATGCTGCTCTCTCTGCCTCTGCTTTCATTTCACACCTTTTCAAAGGGAATGCTACTTGGGCTTATGCTTCAGTGCACATGTGCTGGTGCCTTTGTTCTATACAGAGCAGTCAGAATTCTGCACAAATAATTGTCTTCCGCTTTTCTTTGCAGCACACCAGATACTTAACAGCAAGGCAGGAGCTACTCAACCTGTACTTGTTTGGACAGGTTATGCTTGAGTGATATTTAGCAGAGTAATTAGTATGACATTTAGAAGCAGATCTTTTGGTGTTATATAGACTTGTGCTATAATTCTGTAACTGTAAAGTTACTTTCTCTGAACCCCAGTGTCCTTTCCAATAAAATGGTGATAATAACCTCCCTTGGGCATATGGAAATTAAATTAGATAATGTATAAAAAGTATCTGATGCTAATGCCTTACTCATTATAAACTGTTAATGACATCCACCATTGTCACTATCTTAATTTACCCAGACTGTGTAATTTTTATGTCTAATTGGTCAGTAGTCCAGACTGGACTCATTTCTGGTCCCTACAGCATACTCCAAACCCTGTCATTTTCTAATGAAAGGAAGAGCCCAGTTCCGGTTTGTATGTTACAGATCATTTTTGGACATGCTGCTGGTTCATCTGCCTTTATGGTTGTGCAATAACTCCTGCCACCTCCCTTTTGTGGTAGGATTTGTACAGCTGGACACACCAGTGCCACTCCATCTGTCTTTTCATTTTCTGTTCTAAGAGCCCAACTTAGGTTTGCAATTCGATACGTTTTAACTTCCAGAGGGGTGCATCTGATACATGGAGTAGAGTCCTACCATCATCCATTTGCTCTAAAACATAGAATCTTGCACTAAAGTTTCTGTTTCTATCTATAATACATAAGAACAGGTTTGGCATTTTCAAGGAAACTGTGTACTTTATGCAAGGAGAATCTTAGCCATTCAATCTAGTGATGACTTTATGCATTTCCATATGGTGATGCTGGAATCTGGGGAGGATGTTCTTTGACAGGGGAAGAGGAATAAATGAATAAATGTGAATAAAGGGGCTACGTAATAACCTCCCTGAAAGCCTGCATGATTTCCAGCAATCTCATGCACGCCATTTTTAGCAACTAGTTTACCGTTTTTGAGTGCCTCTTAGGCTCAGTGAGACCATCACACATCGAGGTTCTGAAGGAGACTAGAGACAGCTTTCTTCTCTGGCCTGCTGATCACTGGCTTTAGCAATCCTCGCCTGACCTGGAGGAGCCACATTGAGAATATTGATAGCATTCATTAGTGAATGCGGTCTCTTCTGTGACTGAGTCTCCATTTTCAAGGTGGACACCCTAATTGAACCTGCTCTTTTAATCAGTGCTATAAGAACTAATGTAAATTCAAATGCAAAGCTGTATTTCTCTTGTGTTCAGCAGACTGCTGGGCATGAGTTGTCACAGTGTCTATTATTTCTGTGCCCTCTTTCTATCTTTCTTTCCATATCATGTTTTATCCTGTTTTGTTTGTGTGTATCTGTGTGTGTGCTTGTTTTTCTTTTTCTCCTAATTTCTTTTTTCCCTCTCCTATTGGATTGTTTTACTAACTTCCTCCTGTCTCATCCCTAGCAAGAGCTATTCCAAAGATTCACAGCTGCCTTGAATCTCCTAACCAACATCTTTCCCTCTTCTTAATATCATGTCTCTTATAAAACACAACAGACATCAAGCCCATACATTTTCTATATCCAAGCTCACCACCTTCTTTCCTCCAGCCTCTGAGGAATGGTGTCTTGGTTCTCTTCCAAGGCTAACCCTTCCACCTCTAGCATCTGGTTCCACTTTCTCAGGGGTTTCATTCAGGTTTTCCCTTTTATCTTTCCAGTTACACTTTGCCTTTTACATTTCTCTTCCCTCAACACAAATGCATATGCAAGTCACCTGGGGAAAAGAAGAAACCTAGCAACAAACCATCATGGTTTCCTTCTGGCTACTGCCCCTCCTCTCTTCTGCCCTTTTCTCTGTGTTCAGGATTATGTACTTCTGCAATTTCAAATCACAGCAATCTGGCTTCTGCCCTGACTCCCCTGAAACTACCTTGCCAGAGTCAACAGGGTTTACAGGGTGTGCAACTCCCTGGATATATTTTAGAGCTTGTACCATATGACCTTTTTTCAGCTTTGAACACTACGTGTCCTGGTCTTTTCTCTTCCACTAAACTGTTCAGGATTTTTTGGTCTATGTGACAGTGACCATTTTACATGTCTTCCTGTGTTAGCCACATGTTCTTGTCTCTTGCTGATTTTGAATACACTGTCTTTTCCTTAAATGTTAACTCTTTCTATTACTTTTCTTCTTCCCTTCCATTTTCTTTACTTTCCACACACTCTGTCTACATTGATCAATGCATTCATTCTATGACTTCATTTATTACCTTGGTACAGCCTGCATATTGTTTTTCCTGAGCCCCGGACTCAACAAATATTCCATGACAAACTTAACCTTCCCATTAGCATCTTCATGCCATTCCTCAAAACCAGCTAATCCAAAAATTAAATGAATGTACCACTCCAACCTGCAAATCTCAGTATCCTTAAATTCTAGCTCAGGAAATGATATGACTCTCCTTCCACTAGCCCCAGAAAGGAATCTAGAGTCACCCTTCTCTTTTTTCTAATCTCTAAAATCAAATAAGCCTGCAGTTCTAATAGATGTACTATCTTAAAATCTTTAGAAACGGTTCCCTTTTTTCCTCCCAAACACTTCTACTCTAGCTTAGATCTTTGTCATTTCTCTGTTGAATGATTGCAAATAGCATCCTGACTATTCTCCAGACTCCAATCTTCCTCCATCCTGTTCTCCACATAGAAAGTGCTCACCCAGATTATCAAATTTCCTTGTCCCTTCTTTTCCTTAACATTTTTCAGGGCTTCTGTGACATCGAGGGTGTGTGTTATGGTTTGGATCTGGAATGTCCCCCAAAGTTTCACACATCGAGGGTGTGTGTTATGGTTTGGATCTGGAATGTCCCCCAAAGTGCAGAAGTGGTGCTTTTGAGACGTGATTGGATCATGAGGGCTCTGACATCATCCGTTACTCCCTTGAGAGCTAATGAACAATTGGGAGGTGGGACCCCAGTTGGAGGAAGTAGGTCACTGAGGATGTGCCCTGGAAAGGTCTATCTTCTTTCTGGCTCTGGATGCCTTCTGTCATTCATATTCATTATTCTCGTTCATTCTCTCTCTCTCTCCCCTTCCCTTCAGTAAGAGAATGGGGTACTAAAAAGCAATTTCTTTATATTTAAACTTTAGAAACGGTTCTCAAATGTTATACTCTTACTAAATTATAGGACAAGTATTTTGAAAGTAAAAAATACAGTGTAAATGCTGCTATAGTTTCGATGTTGAATGTCCCTCCAAGGCCCGTGCATCAATGGCTTGGAACTGAGGAAGGCACAATTGCAAATCGATGGAACCTTTAAGGGGTGGAGCCTAGTGGGAGGTCTTTAGATCCCTGGGGGCACTACCTTGAAGGGGGTTGTGGGACTCCAGTTCCCCTCTTCACTATCTTTTGCTTCCTAGCAATAAGGTGAGTGGTTTTGCTCTACCACTCACTCTCATCATGACTTGTGGCTCACCAAATGCCCCTACCAGTGGGGCTAGAACCTCTAAATTGCTTTTTTTTCCTTCAGATGTTGATTATCTCATGTATTTGTTATGGTTACCGAAAACTGATGAATAAGTGCCAGTTTCCATAGAAATTTACATGATACTTTTCACCTAATAGAAAAAAATATTTGAAAATGGCATTTGAAGTTTTGATATAACTCAAACTACTATGGTTTGTGTTTATATCACTTTAATAAGCTCCTGTGGAGATTGGAGATAGGAACATTATTTTGAACGTGCTGTTTCTCGTGGTAATTTGCTTTCTTGGAGGATGGAGTAGGGAGTCCTGCGGCTCTTAGTAGCCAATGTCATGTGCCAAGTTGTTCCAAGTTCTTCTTTCATCCATATGGCAAATTAACCCAGACAGGCAGAGATACTAAGTGATTTCCTTCTCAACAAAAGGTGAGGCGTACTAATGTTTGAATACCTCTCTTATAGCTTCTCTGACTACTTTTTAGCTTTTATTGAAAGAAGATTTGAAGCTGTCATCATCCATTTTGAGCTGCTATCACAGAATATCTGAGACTGGGTAAATGTTTTTTTTAATTTACTTTATTATGATTTTTTTATTTTTTGGTACTGAGGGTTGAACCCAGGATACTTAACCACTGAGCCACATCCCCAGCACTTTTATTTTATTTATTTGTTTATTTCGAGACAGGGACTCACTACTTGGTTTAGGGCCTCACTAAGTTGCTGAGTCTGGCTTTAAATTTGTGATCCTCCTGCCTCAGCCTCCCGAGCTGCTGGGATTACATGTATGTGCCACCATGAATGGCTTGGATAATTTTTAAAGAACAAAAATTGTTTCGCACAGTTTAGGAGGTCAGCATCCAAGATCAAGGTGCTGACATCTGGTGAAGTCCATCTTGCCGGTTCATCTCATGCTGGAAGATGGAAGGGTAAAAGAAAGGACCAAATTCCCTGTCAAGCACCTTCATAAGGGCCTCAATTTCATTCACAGAGGCAGGGGTCTTCATGACCTGATTGCCCTTAAAAATCCTACCTGCTAATACTATCACATTGACCATTAAATTTCAACACCTGAGTTTTAGACAGGAGACTGATAAATATGGTCCCTCTTGAAGAAAAGGAACATGCAGAAATATAAAATAACTAATCAATATAAAATAACTACATAATAACCATATTACAATATGGAACCGAAGACCACACTCATTAAACATGTGCTTTAATAATAGTTATAGCAACTTGAGAGAAAGCAAGTCTTCCTAGACCAGAGGTGCTATGAGTCATGATGGGATTTGTGGTCCTGGATGGTCATGGCCCCAGTAGAGATAGGACTCACATGGCATGTGATCCCACAGCAGTCAATCCTGATGTTCCAGACCTGTTACCCTCAGGCTGTCATAACAGCTACTATAAGTTAGGTTCACAAAGATTATATACAGGGGCTGGGGATATAGCTCAGTTGGTTGAGTGCTTGACTTGCATGCACAAGGCCCTGGGTTCAATCCCCAGCATCCACCCCCCGACACACACACACAAAGATTATATACAACAATGTGTACTGCATAGTTCTTAAAATTAGAAAAAGTAAACAAAGGAACCAACATTTGCCCTTCAGGTATGTTGGGAGGGAACTTCCAGTGATGTGAGGGAAATGTTCAAATTATGTTGCCAAGTGAAAAATAGTCATCTACAAAACAGGAGCCAATGTATTATCTCATCTTTGTTCAGGGATAATCTAATTTACATATGTGAAAAGGTTTATGCTAGAGTGTTTATAGAGTGTTAATGAAGGTTGCTGACTTTGAATGATGAGATCACAGATAATTTTGTTCTGTTTTCTGTGATGTGTGTGTATGCGTGTGTTTGTATCTACAGTGTCTTTTCCATGCAAGTATCAGGTGTAGACCAAAAACTCAGAATCTGGAGTGAAATAAGTCCTGGGCTTTGCCCTCTGTGTACCCTCTGTGAGTTATTCAACCTTTTGAGACTTCAATCTCCTGATTTCTAACCAGGGCTAATAATAGTAGCTATTGCGTAATGTTCTGAAAACGAATGAGATAATCCATATAAAGTATTTAACACAGAGCCTGGCACATGATAGGTACTTTAAAACATATTTTTAAAAAAATATTCAGCATATTTTATGAAGGAGGAAATGCAAGGAAGGAAGGAGAAAGGAATGGGGAGGGAATGTAAGTTCATTCCTTACACACTGCCTTAAAATATGTTGCCTTAAAATACAAGCTGGCAGCATGGTCTCCATGCTCAGGAGCCATAGTCCTGAGCCAAACAAGGAGCAGAGCAGACTTCCTTGGGTGGCAAATCTGCACTTGGGGCATGTGGCCTAAAGAACAACTGCCCATCCCTACCCCTTATTCTCCCAGGGAAACTCCCTCATTTATATCTAAAAGGATTTCTGAAAATGTGAACACATAAATATTGGATGAGAATGAGTTAAAGCTACCAGAGGAGATTAAATCTTTCATGCAGTTCTGAGGAGGAGGTGTGCAGACATAGGACATAACTCATCCTGACAGGCTTTAGGATGGGTCTGTGCTTTCTCACGAGGCCAAACTTCAGTTTCCCAGGGAGCCCGCACCCCTGAGCCCCCACACACTGTGCAGAACAGGCACCCCTTGATTTGAAGTTGTTATGTTCAACAAAGAGGCTGATGAATGAATCTAATTATTCACAAAGAAAAGCTGATGAGAACGCAAATGCCAACCTGTGAAAATGCAGTCTGTGCTACTATGTTCCCATAAGTGACTTTCCTGTCATTATGCCCAAGTGAGGATTGTTCAGGCATCAGTGTGGGGAAGGCATTACTGAAAAGCTTCAGCAGCACCTTTATTCTGGTTTTATTCTTCCTTGTGTGCAAATTATACCCATCTTTTAAATTAACCTTCACTTAAAGGCTTTTTTTTTTCCTTTTCTTTTCCTAAACCACACAAGCCAATGTTACAGTGGTTCAAGTTTGAAAAACAGAAGTATCTTATATGTTATTGGAAGAACAACAGTGTGGTAATTTACTCAGAACCATTTTTGAGGCTCCTGGCATAATCAGTATTGACAAAATTTGTTCATAAGCTAAGGGGGGGTTTATATGGTTTAGGTTTTTTTTTATTTTTCTCATCTTTATTTTTTATTACATTTTTTTAAATTGGTACATAGTAATTGTACATACCGATGAAGTACAGTGTTGCATTCCAATTGTATATAATGTGTCCTTATAAGATCAGGTTAATTAGCACATCTATCCCCTCAGACATTGTTATGGTTTGAATTTGAATGTGCCTCAGAAGACTCATGTGTGGACAGCACTGTTCTGAGAGCTGGAGGGTCAGAGGTGGGGTTTTTAGGAAATGATTGAATCCTGAGGGCTATAGTCTCATCAGTGGATTAATCCATTTGATGGATTAATGATTTGAATGGACTACTGAGTGGTAATTGTAGGCAGATGGGGTCTCTGGGGAAGTAGCCCTTGGGCACTATATCTCTTCCTAGCCCTTCCCCCCAACCCTTTCTCAATGTCTGCCAACTACTTCTATCACACCCTTCGACCATGCTGTTTCTGCCTTGGAGCTGGCTAACCATGGACTCAACCTCTAAAACAAGATCCAAAATAAATCTTTCCTTCTCTAAGTTGTTCTTATCAAGTATTTTGGGCACAGAGGTGAAACACTGACTAATACAGACATATATCACTTCTTTTTGAAAACATTCTAAATCTTCTCTATTCGTTATTTTGAAGTATTCAATTCATTATTCACCACAGTTACCCTACTATGCTATAGAGCATTAGAAGTTATTCCTCCTTTTCACTATACCCCTATACCTGTTAACCATTTTCTCTCCCTCCCGCCTTGATTTACTTTAAGACTGTAAAATAACTTATTAACATTTTGGAAGTAATATAGGGTTAACTAAGGTTCTGATTTCCACTTGAATTTTTGAGTTTGCTATTCATCTTATTTTGATTTGCAAATTTAAATAGAACATTTCTGGTTATTACTGAGGTCACACTTAAAAAAAAAAGGTATCTTTGTGCAGGGTTGCTCATGGCTCAGAAGTCTACAGACATTTCAAAAGTCAGTGGCTGACCATCTACTAAGCCATCACAAATGTTGAGGTCTTGACTCTTGAAGTCTCAGAACAATGTGAGCTTTGCTTAATTTTTTTGTAATGTACTTTCCAAAAGGGAGCAATACTTCTTTCTGACACCTCATTTTCTAATGGCACCTGGAAACCACACCCTGGTTATTCTCATTTTCTCAGTTGACTTTGATCCCATTGTTCTACAGGAGACTCGTGTATTCACACCCATTTAAAGTGGGTTCTCAGCTGGGTGCATCTGTTCTCACTAACTAAAGTACCCATTGAGTTTCCTCCATGTGTGAATTCCTATCAGTATCTAATCTGCATTACACATTCTACAACTTATTTAGACTCTGCTTTATGTCCTCCTTGTACCCATTTGTGTCTTTTGTTCTCATGAATAGGGACCAAGACTCCCTGGATCATTTCTACTACATCATTAGGAACTTGGGTCCACTTCAGTGCCTGCTGGCAAGGCTCCACATCACATTAAACTGCAAGTGACAGTTTGGTGTCACTTGCCTATAGTCCCAGCTACTCCAGAGTATGAGGCAAGAGGATCACTTGAGCCCAGGAGTGTGAGGCTAGCCTGGGCAACATAGTACAACCCTTCTCAAAACAAATAAACAACAAAAACAAACAAAAAAAAAAACTGCAAGTTAGGTGGAGTCAAATGAAATGTCTTCCCTGATTTCCCACTCTGTCACAAAGAATGACACTGGGCTGAGCATTCTCTCTATCCCAAGACATTCCCTGCCCCACCAGAGGCAGGCACCATATTTATATCAGGTAAAATATACTTCATTAAATGGGAAATATATTTTTTCTGAATTGTCATGAGGCTTAGGAAAAGTCCAGAAAATCCATAAGCTTTAAGGAACAGAAGAGACCATCCTATGCCTCCTAAATTGCATCATAGCCAGAGTATGGAAATACCAGCTGCTATTTAAAAAGTCGTGGTTTTGAGGTATAATTCAAGAAGTACACTCACTGATATTTACAATGTTTCATATTAAAAAGTAAGATCTCTGTTGAATTTTTAACAGAATATTTTAGAATGTGCTCAATCAATTGATTAGCTTATGAAGCCTCAGGCAGAGGAAGAAACCCAGAGGCTCTGACAGGTGTGCCTGGACTTTGGATTTGGGGAGTATTAGAGAAGCCTCCATCTGTAGAAGACCCAGCAAGAGTTCCCCAAACTGTATGTCCCTCTTCCATCATTCTTTCCACAGTTCCCTGAACTAGAAGGCACCGTGTTGGTTGAATGAGGTTGAATTCCCTGCTATGTACATAGTGCTCCCAGTGTTCCATAAATATTTACTGACTTGAATTTCCAGACAAGAGTGATTTTAACTGTTCTGTAGGGAGAGTGGCCTCCTCTGGTAATAGCATCCTCTTCCTGAATTATGCATTTCTTTGCCCTTCTGGTCCAGCTACTAGTTCTTCCCAGTGTGTAGCCCACATCTTCACAGCTACAGTCTAAAGCCATCTCATTTTATTTGTCCTTTAGGAGAACCCAAGAATGCCACATCCGTTTCTGGATTCCAGGAAGGAGTTGTATACACTCTGACTCCTTCCTGTCCGGCTTGTTTGGTCAGTCTCTTCTTAAACTGCCTTTTCTAGCCCAAGCCCACCCCTCCTCCACTCTTCAGCTCAGTCTTTATACCCCTAGAAGCCCACAGCAGGCCTCTGGCATATGTGCTAACTGTGTGCCAACCCCGCATTTGGGTCCCAGCAAGCTGTCTCTTTGGCAGCCTCAGATGCCTCTTCTCCTTTCCCTTATTTTTTCCCTCTTTCAGACCCTGTTTAGTAACTCATTTAAAATTGCCTTTTTATCCCCTTTTATGTTGATCCTTGCTGGGGTGAAGGAGCAAGAAATGAGCTTCTAAGGGGTAAAGAGAAAGGTGGAACTCAGATTTTTGTCATGAAAACCTTCCTGTAATCACCAAGAAATGGGATAAGTATTCAACTGTCAATTGCTATAAAAGCTTCATATTAGGAGCTAGTTTGATTTAGTAATTTTTTTAATTTATCAAGACACACCAGTCTTCAGTGTACATATAACTGTTGTTAATAATGATAGTCATAGCTAACAGAGGTTGTTCCATATACTTTACCTGTATTCCTATTTAACCCTCAGACATCCCTAAGATGTAGATAATGTTATCAGTTTTGTTTTTTATTACTTTATGTATAGATATTGATATTTTACAGATGAGAAGACTGAGGCACCAAACGGTGAATCACATGCCTTAGGTCAATGGTTGTTGGTTGATAAAAGATATTTGTTTATTCTTATCACAGTGCCCCAGGCATGTGATTTTAGTCCACATTATTGGGTTTTAAGAATTATGTATCTAACAGAGACCTTAGAAAATGACAAAAACATCCTCCCTCTTCTGTTTAGCAACCTTCAGATTATACTGGGAAAAAGTGTCTAAGAAATCTGTTTTGGCCCAACTGTGTATAATCTAGTCATTTTATAATATTTATTTTGTAATTCAGCAAAGTACAATTGTTGGCACTCATCAAGAAAGGCTGAAGAATATGGGTTGACACCATTCCTAAGTCCTGGGTAAATCTGCATATTGAAATGAAATAAGGTAACAATTCTAGCATGAAAACTACAGGCTACTTAATCATTTATCAATTTAT
The DNA here is from genome assembly GCF_048772815.1 of Callospermophilus lateralis. Taxonomy (NCBI): domain Eukaryota; kingdom Metazoa; phylum Chordata; class Mammalia; order Rodentia; family Sciuridae; genus Callospermophilus; species Callospermophilus lateralis. Next base: position 53,139,088 of record NC_135317.1, on the reverse strand, counting down.
CCATTTATTCTTTTAACAAGTATTTATTTGGCTTTTACCATGTGCCACACACTGATGGAAATGACTGGGTCTGGATTGGATTTTTAAAAGATTATTTTGGTTGTGTGTAGAGAATAGATTAGAGTGGAGTCGAGGCGGGGAAACAGCTAATGGGCTTTGGAGGCACCCACTGGCAAAAGATAAAAGTGGCTTGGACTAGTGAAGATGGAAAGAAAGAAACATTTGAAATGTATTTTGGAGATAGAATGACAGAACTTGACTTATGTGTCGGTGTGGGGATGGGAGTAAGATAAAGAGACAGAACAAAGATAAACCCCTGGATGTTGTTAAGAACAACTGAATCAAAGATGTCATCACTTTCCAAAAAAAAAATAAATATAGTAGAATAGGCATATTATTTGGGGGTGGGGTAGGGATAAAGAGCTCTACAAGTAGGGAGATTAAGTTAGGTCTGACTTCTATGAATCTGAAGCTCCACAAGTCAAATCTTTAGATATTGTTTGGGGAGTTACCAGCATATAAATATTTATAGCCACAGAGCTGGGTAAGATACTCACAGGGGTGGGAATAGCTGTAGAATAGGGCCTAGAACCAAGCTCAAGGAATTTCCAACATTTGAGACTTTGTTGAATTGGTAAAACTAGCATTCACTAGGAATAAGTGAAAAAAGTGAAGTAGGAGGAAGAAGGAGGGACAAATTTTTGTCAAATATTGCTGAGAAGTCAAGTCAGCTAAGCATAGAGAGGAAACCATTGGATTTGGCAGCATAGAGTTGTTTGGTGAATGAAATAAGAGCAACTTTAGGTGATTGAAGTGGATTGAAATGTCATTGATCAGGTGAAGAAACAGAGATGAGTGTGAATAACTCATTCCAAAATTTAGCTATGAAGTGAAACAGAAATGAGAAGGTGGTTAGAGCGGGAGGTAGAAACCAAATTTATTACAGAGAAACTAAAAATATTGTATGGTAGAACTGTTAACTAGCAATTTGAGATGTTATTTTAAATTGGAATGGATCACCATAATTATAAGGTTTCTTTAGTAATCTTTAGCTGTGAAAGTACAGGTAAGTCAAAAGGTTAGGCTCTTCAGAGTATCAAATCTTACCAGGAGAATGTTACAGAGAGGATGGCCCTGAAATGCAAACTGGATTTAAAACTGATGAATGTTTAAGGAGATGGAAATCCTAGTTATTCTACTTGGATCATGGAATAGTATATATACATAGAGGATCACATGTGATAACATGTTCCCATAAATATGTACAATTATTATGTATCAGTTAAAAAGAAAGAAATAATAAGCAGAATCATAAATAAATAGTCTAACTACTATTGTGAAAGTCAAGCATATTTTTCTTATACTGCTTTAATAAAAAAGTATATTAAACAAAAATGATAAAATTCTACCTACTACCATAATAAAATAATTTTTAATATTTTTTGTATGAACATGAGATCAAATACAATTTTCATCTATGGTACTATCATATACTTTAAGAGTTTGCTGTGCTTTTGTAAGTATAATTAGGTTTAACAAATAAGCAAGCAAACAAAATAGTGTTGTCACAGCCTTATGAGTATATCTACTGCAAAAGCTCAATTGTGGCTATTATGTTGAACTTGAGCACCATCAAATATTCCAGATAGTTTTTAAGAGTTATGTCTTTAACCCAAGTGTGGTAGCATACACCTCTACTACTAGTGTTTCTGTATTGTGAGGCACTTAGATGGTAAGTTCATGGTACTTGGCACTTAGTGACACCCTGTCTTAAAAAAAGGGAGGAGGTGTTGTGTGATAGTGAAAAAGTGGTAAGGTCAATAATTTGAAAATGTTGGTGAAGGCAGAGGGGAGACCTAGAGCAAGTGAGTTGAAAGGATAAGAGGTAGATTTCCATAACTATGAATATTAAAATTAGCATTTCAGATATACAGTTAACAGGTAATCAGAAAGTCAAGTGTACTGTGGAAATAGATTACTACAGAGAAAAAAATCAATGGAGGTGGAGGGAAAGGAAAATAATCCTAGATACAAGCAAAGTAAGAGGGGAATAAATATATTGGAAATGGTAAATATATTTAAGTGCATATTGACCATACAAAACAACAGTAATAGTGTCTTCCTATATTTCAAACACATGTAGAATTAAAATACATGATAAAAATTGCACAGAAAGTAAGAGGGATGGCCAGACACAGTGGCACATGCCTGTAATCCCACTGGCTTAGGAGACTAAGGCAGGAGAATAGCAAGTTCAAGGTCAGCCTCAGCAACTCAGAGAGGTCCTAAGTAACTTAGGAAGACATTGTTTCAAAATAAAAAATAAAAGCTCTGTATCCAATCTTGTACAAAAAGTGGGGGGCGGGGAGTAAGAGGAAATAAATGGTGTTTGAATGTATATGTTCTTTGCATTGCCCAGGATGTGACAGAAATACCAATTTAAAGTAGTTTCTAGTAATTCAAGGAACTAGTTATGAAGTTTATGATAACCATTAAGGAATGGGTTAGATAAATTGAAATCCAATTGCAAGATGATATTTTCAACCCAAATATATTAGTAATTATTCTAAATGTTAATTGTCTAAATTCTCCAATTAAAATACAAAAATATCCCACTTCATATATAAGGTCACTGAAAGATTGGCATTAAAAGGAATGAAAATTGTCTTGTATGCTTTATTAACCAAAGAATAATTGGCATAGCTATAGTAATAACTAAGTAGATTTTCATGCAAGAAGAATCCCCAGAGATAAAGATGGTCATTTCATAATGATTAGAAAGTCAACCCAACAGGAAGATATAATTATAATTTTATGATAATTTTTAAAACTGTGTCAAACTAACTGGCAGAACAGAAATAACAGACATTTATAATCATAGATTTGAGCACTAAGAGAACAACTAATAAAACAGGCATGCAAAAAGCAATGGCAATAAGAACATTTGAGCAAACAGGAAATAAGTAAGTTTTGAGGCATAGATGAATGGATTAGTGGGCTGGTGAAAGCTGGAGAAGGCTGTACTTAAACCAACCTGAGCATACTCCAAGTAGCCCCTTGGAATTCTTTTTACCACAAAACTTGATTCTGGAGAATTTACTTAGCACAGTCAACATAGTGGCAGATTTTAACAAATCACCTTATTTGTCATTTTCAGTACATCTAAATAACTATGCTGTCAAGTATAAGAAGGTACCTCCCTACAGTGAAATTTGAAAAAACTCAATTGTCAGTTGGAAATGACATTTGGTATAAGAAAATAACATTGTGTTGAGCTAGTGCTATTTAATTTTTAGGTGTTTCTTAAATAGGAATTCAGACTTTTTATGATCTTATAACCCCTGGGAGTCTAAAAAGATGTTCAGTAGCGTTTGTTGTTGTTGTTGTTGTTGTTGTTTTCAATATGAAAAACACTTAACCAATCTCAGAATTTCCTACCTTTCAGAGTTATTGTGTTAGTCAGCCTTCTATGACAGTAATAAAATACCTCACATAATTCACTTTAAAAAAGAAAAGGTTTGTTTTGGCCTGGTTGGAGGTTTCTATACATGGTGTTAGATGGCCTCAGGGCTCTTGGGCCTGTGGTAAAGCAGACATCATGGTGGAGAGTACATGGTAGAGCCAAACTACTTACTTCATGATGCCTGGAAAGCAAAGGGAAAAAGAGGAGGGACCAGGGTTCCACAATCCCCTGCAAGAGCATGCCCCCCAACAAAGTAAAGCCCTCTCATGAGACCCCACCTCTTAAGGACTCCACCACCTCCCAATAGTCCCAAGGGCTAGAGGCCAAGCCTTTCATATATGGGCCTTTGAGGGACGTTTATCCCAACCATGTCCACGTCTGTTTCCAAAAGATGCCTTCCTGACATCACATAAGTGCTACAGAGGATATTGGTGGGCCTGACCAGCAGCTTCAGAAGAAAACACAGACCTTTGAATACAAGAATTTCCTGAGATTCAAGATTTCGTGAGGTCCTCTCTATTCCTGGTTCAGTCTAAAGTAGTGCCCCAAATACTTGCAGATCAATTATTAAATAATAACACTGATGATGATATTTCTCTCAATTTTTGTTCTATCTAGCATTTTCCTTGTTGAAATGATGCCTTTTATAGCTAGCTGTCTCAGTTTTCATCCTAGACTGACTCTTGTTCTGTCTTTTAATAAGCTAAGAGCGAGGGGCTGGGGTCGTGGCTCAGTGGTAGAGCGCTTGCCTAGCACCTGCGAAGCCCTGGGTTCGATTCTCAGCACCACATAAAAATAAATAAATAAAACAGAGGTATTGTGTCCATGCACAACTAAAAAAATAAATAAATAAATAAGCTAAGAGCGAACTTAGCACAGGCCATGAGGGGCTCCAGAGAGAAAGCATCAACATGAGGAGAGAGGGCAAAGTTGTTTTGATTAATTTCCTTCCTTCTGTCTTCACCAACCAGCTCTTTAATTCATGCTGCTTCCACCTGCACCTTGGACATCTTTATATTTTTCTGGGTTACATTTTCTTCCATTCTTAAGCAAGAGATTTTCTATTTTCTGTGCCTTTGGGCCTGAAACTCCCTGACCTTCTCTGTATATTTACTTTGAGCCTCCAAAGAGCCCATGTCTTTGGAGGAGGAGGACCACCCACAAACCAAAATGAGAAAGAAGACCATCAGAATTACTCAAAAAATACCAGTTTGATTCTGAAATCATTACATTAACTTTTAAATGATTCACAAGTCATTATCTGCCCCAATTGTGTTGTTCCCGCACAGCTGTTGAAAGAGCTGAATACTGTAAATCATTAACAATATTAAGGGAAAATAATGTTTGGAGACAACAGTGGGGATGGAAAATTAAACCAAATAGTCGAGATGCGGAGCAGGAGAAAACCATGAGAGTTGGGGTCTGGCTGTCTGCCAGGGAGAAGAGAGATGTTTCAGAGTACGTCCAGGGAATTAGAAGGAGCTGCCTAACCAGTGATGGCCAGTGGGGAGATCTGTGAATCAGGGCAAAAACTTCTCTAAAGTTGAAAGAATTCTGGCCTCTTATCATGTGCAGTGTGAGATAAAGGCTTGGCAACCAGACAGGAAAGTCCTCAGGATGTTGACATTTATGCACAGTGGAGGGAATGTTGGTTTCAGGTAAAGAAATCTAAGAGCCAAGCAGAATAAACTTTCTTGTCATCCTCCCTTTTGATAGCCATGAAATAAGGAGAGTGGAACTGCATGCAACATTTGGAAGGCTTTTTTTTTTTTAATTAATTGTACCAAAGCACAGTTGACATGCCCCAACTATAATGCTAATAATAATAAGTAATATGTATTGAGTATTAGGTGACAGTCGTTACCTCTTTTGGTGTTTTCAATAGCTTTAACAAAACTATTATTGTTTCCTTTCTGTGGATAAGGCTAGCTATGCGAGACTGACCAACCTGAGGTGACCAGTTTGTAAGAGGAAGCTGGGTCGATGGATAGAACTCCCCATTCCATCAGAATCTGCTCCTCAGTCTGATGGCTTCAGTTGTCTGTTGCTAGATCCAGGTTCTGAGAGACACGGGGGGAAAAAAAAAAAGATTTCTTTGCAATGCTTTGTATTTAGTCCTGGGTAATAATTTAATGTTAGTCAGAGTAGCTGCACGTAAGTAGAACATATTTCCTCAGCCACCCAGGGAAGGGAAAGCTCTTCTAAGGATTGCCTCTGACAATCCCAATCATTATAAAATAAAACTGTCGTGAGATAATTATGAATTATTACAGGTGTGTTTGTAAACTTTTTACCACTCTGACCAAAATACCTGACGAGAACAAGTTAGTGGAGGAAAAGTTTTGGCTCTCAATATCAGAGGTCCAGCCATCGTCAGTGACTCCATTGCTCTGAGTCCAAGGTGAGATACTATGGCAGGAGGATGGTGGTGGAGGAAAACCATTCACCTCTTGGTAACCAAGAAGCAGAGAGGGAGGGAGAGAAGGAGGAGCCAGGGAGACAAAATATAATCCCCAGAGGGTCTGACTCCAATGACCTAACTTCCTCCTACCTTGCCCTACCTGACCATAGTTACAACCCTGTTAGCCCATTCAAATTAAGACGAACTGATTGGGTCAGGGTTCTCATAATCTTATCATTTTATCTCCTGTATCAACATAGGACCTTTTAGGGGTGCCATAAAAATAGGTGAAGAACAGGTAAATATGATAAGCTCTGTTACTCCTAGAGTTGTAGCCTTCTGGTCATTACAGCCATTCAGTCCACCAGCAAGGACTGTTTCTTCCTGAGCACCCAAGGTCACTAGGGAACTCAAAAGAAGTCACCCAACTCTTATTGTTCTCAAGCAGTTCCTTGGAGCACAAAGTTTCCACAGCTCCTGTGGGGCTTTCAAATGAATAAACTACAAACCCCTCTGTTTGGTTTATAATTTAGTTGATGTTAGACTCTTGAATAACTATGATATGAAGAAGGATAGAGTAATTGCTCCTCAGACTATAATGGATTTTGAATTGTCACCATTGGCTTCATAATATAACACAGAATCTAAGGGCTGATGTGCCTTCAAAGAAAACATATTTCTAACCTGAGGTAGCTCCAGGTATCTTACGTAAACTGGCATTTGTGGCAAGCCTGCCAGTGAGTGAGGCCCTTAGACAGAGGGTACCTGGACAGAACCCTCTTTGCACCCTTCTGTGAAATTTAACAAGAGCTTTCTGTGATTCCCACCATGACTCCCACCACTCTGCCTGAGGTCCCTGCTTGGTTCCTCGGGCATCCAGAGGTGCTGATTGTTCTGGTAGCTACACAACCTTACATGGCCTGATCATACAAATTTTATACTTGTGGATACCTCAGGGTTTGACATTTTCATATAGGGATTCTGTGACTTGAAATATCTAACTTACCCAGACAGCTCTGAGAGACAGTTAGTTACTGGTGTCTTGCACGAATTTTTTTCCAACAATTAATTTTGTCTCCAAAGTTCATCTCCTTCTCCCAAACTCCCCATTCTTTTGGTTGAGTCATGGAAACTCAATTCCATGGTAGCACGTCTTAAGAACCTCCTCATGGCACCCTATGAGTGTGTCTGTCACTTACCAAGGAGGGAAACCAGCCCTCCTTCTCACAAAGGCTGTTTTCTTGGCTCTCAGTCCATCTGTGAGATGCCGCTACAGACAATGGTCCAGGCTGGCTAAAGAGGCACAGGAGGCAGAGCATCCATGATGTGGAAGTGGGGCAGGTGTTTCATACCAGAAATCATAAACTCTTTAAATCTCAAGACTTCTGGCATTGGATGCTTTATTATTTTCAGTATTTTTCAGTGTTATGACCAGACATTTCTTTTGTGCTCATAGCTGAACATGACTAATATTTTCTCACTAATAGATTTTTTAACACTGCTAATCTCTCTCTCTCTCTCTTATATGTATATATATATATATATATATATATATATATATATATATATATATACATATATGATATGTACTAGTCTGTGTCCATTTGGGAGCTTGAAACCACATTGCAACATAAATTAAGAGAGATTTAGGGGCTGGGGTTGTGGCTCAGTGGTAGAGTGCTCGCCTTGTACATGTGATACTCTGGGTTCAATCTTCTGCACCACATAAAAATAAAGGAATAGATAGATAGATAAAATAAAGGTATTGTGTCCATCTACAACTAAAAAAAATTTTTTATTAGTTGCTCATGACAATACAATGATCTTGACATATCATACATTTGAATCAAATGGGGTATAATTTCTCATTTTTCCAAGTTTACAGATTGCAGAATCACATTGGTTTTATAGCCACGTATATACATACAGCAATACTAGTGTCTATTTTATTCTGCTGCCCTTCCTATCCCCCTTCCCCCCACTCCCCTCCCATCACCTCTCTCTACCCAATCTAAAAAAAAAAAAATTAAAAAAGAGAGATTTAGCATGAAAATTACTTATCTCTGATTTAAATATGACTATAAGACATAAAAAAAAGTCCATCTGGTACTCTATGCATGGAGGGAGGAGACACAAGGCTGGGGTCAACATTTTGGAGAATGAGTAGTTGCAGCTTAATGGAGAGCAGAGAAGTTGGCTGGTTTGCCTGGGCTAGAGCTGATCGGTAGTCACTGGGCAAGTAGAAAGCAACTCTCAAGGGTGCAGGTTATCTGCAATTGGTGGATAAAGCCTGAAGAGGGTGTGTGGCATAGAAGTTGTAGAGGCCTGGGAATAACTTTACTCTGAGTGGAGTTGTGAGAAAAAAATACAGGAGATACAGTATAGCATAAGTTAGAACCCAATGTTATATGGGATATATATGCTAAGGGGTAGACTTGTACTATCATTGTTTATCTGAAATTCAAATTTAACTGAGAGTTTGATTTTGTTTTTCTACATTTGGCAATTCTTTCTATCTCTGGGGTGTTGGCAGAACATAGATGAGGCATGGTAGTTGGTCAGACATGCCAAGAAGCAGAGGAAACAGAGGTTCTGGCACAGGCAGGAGTCCCGTAGTACATGGTGTCCATGTGAAAGAAACACACAAGAGTTACCACAAGGCCAGTCCTACCTGCAGTGCTGCTGAGGGGCCATGCATGTGTGGCTGGTGCTGAGCACTGCTGGATGTCCTCAGGCCCACACCACTGGCCCACCATGCACTAGCTAGAAATAGCAGGAGTGTGCCTTCTTCATGCACAGTCCCTCCGGCACCTCTACAAAGAAAGTTCAACCTCTACTCACTATGGAGGAGAAAGGCTTATAAGAATTCCCTTCATTATCATAAAGCAGGCATTAAAGGCTGAATTTGAGCTGAGAGGAAATGATTGCTAACTAGCATATAAAGTTCTAATTTCCCCCTGCCAACTGCATAAAGTGTTTTCCTTTACCCATTTTATAAGGCCCCATTACTTTGATATAAGATATGAATCAACTCACATTATGCACAATTTCCACAGGAAAAGAAAATGGCATATCATACTATGTCTGATATTTGTTAGGATCATGGAACTTAATAACTTATTTACCTAGTTACCTTATTGTTTTTTTTTCTTCAATTATTTTTAAAGTAAAAAAGAAGTTGAGAGAAGTATAAGCTTAAGAAAATTCCCCTGAGCTGCACATAACTGATAACACATAATTGCAAATTGCACATGCCTTCTGTTCCATGGTTAATGATGGAAAGAGAGGCATCTGCTCATTGCTTGTTTGTATGGGAAAACAATAACAACAACTTTCCAGGACTCTGGATTATTTTGTATCTTAAAATACAAAATTAAAAAAAAAAAAAAAGGCTGTCAACTTGTAAGTACAAACAATTAACACAAATTCTTGATAATTTTCAACCCAGAAGATATTTGACAACTAGGATTACATTTTTTCTAAGAAGGAGAATTAAAATGGCAGAACAAGGAAGCTAAAAAATAAATGGCTTCTAGAACACATGTACGGGTCAGCTTGCTAGACCTTCCACCTGCTACAAGGATGACCTGTATTTTTAGAAGCACGTGATTTTTTTCCCCCATGGTATTATAACTTTGTGATAGAGTCGTTTATGAAAACTCTATTCAGAAACTCTATTTTGTTATGGAACAAATGATTTCCCCCGTTGCAAATCTCTCTTTGAATCTCTTAATAGTATTTAAATTCTATTGACTTCTAAGTGTGTAAGGCTTTACAAGTTGAATCATTTTGTTTTGTTTCACTTTGTATTCCAAAAGCAGAAGTAATTCCTGCTGGAAATTCATACCCTTGAATAAGTAGACAAACTTGATATAAAAAATAAATTAAATAAAAATTTAGGCCAAATGAGAAACCCATGGAAATAGATAAAGAATTCAGTCGCTTTTTCAAGGTAGGTCATACTTTCTGGGAGCTGTCAGTTAAGATTGGACCCCTCCAAAGTACTTCCTTTGATTCATTACATTAGACTGTCAAGGCTATTATAACCAAATACACTGGGTGGCAAAATGTATTTCTCGCAGTTATGGAAACTGGGAAGTCAAAGGTCAAGGTACCAGCAGATTCGGTGTCTGATGAGGACCCAATCCTGGTTCAAAGATGGCAGCTTCTCACTGTGTCCTCACATGGTAGAAGGGGAGAGGGGCCTCAGGCCTCTTTTGTAAGGACACTAATCGTATTCACTTGGAACTGCATTCAGACCAGAGCACCCACCAGAGTCCCTTGTGCACCAGCTTGAGAAATGTGCACTCTGAAAACCACAATTATGAAAAGCGAGACCTTAGTGTAAGTATTTCTTTCTTGTAAAGGAGTCTACCGGAATGCAACAGGGGATTTTTGAAAAACTTGTTCCCATCATCTTCACTGGTAGCCACAAGGGGACCTGGAATAAAATATTGCTCCAAGTGCAGTGTGTTGCTAACAATATGCCTATCTGGGAGGAATGTTACGGGGATCCCTGGGCAAATACAGCTTGAAAGGAAGTGGGACACCAACAACTTCAGGAACAGCAAAGAGTATGGCAGGTGCTTACTCCAGGTTGCACCCGGATCATTTATTACCTGAAACTGGTTCTTTTAAGGGACCTTCAATTTCTTTCATAACACACAAACACAGTCTTCCTCTCCTTCTCCCCAGAATCTTGATGCTCTCATATTCTTGATTTTTGTTTCCTCCTCCAGTCCTGAGAATATTTCCCATTTCAAATTTCTGATTTTCTCAGATTAAAGACTAATGTCCTTGTTAGATTTACATACAGAGTTTCCTGCTCAGTACTGTGCATTAATCCTGAAGAATTTAATTTTAAAATTTGAACACTGTCTCCTGGTTATAATGATATGGTTTATTTACCATGTGGTTATGAAGAAAGTTGTTTGATTTTTTTTTTAGTAATTTTTGAAGGAAAAAAACATGTCTGAAGATGGTCCATTCATTCACTCATTCATTCATTCAACAGATATTGATTGAAATTCTCTGGGTGGAGCTAATTCTGAGCCCTGTTGTTACCTTCATGAGGCTTATAACCTAGTAAGAAAGAAAAAAAGCTAAGCAAGTCATGGCTTTTGAGAGAGTGATTTCAAAAGGTACTGCACAGGAATTCACATTTCTGAGCACATCCCTCACACAGATACCTCCATCTATTAATGTGCTTTGGATCTCACAACAGCTCTTATTTCATTCATGGGTCCTCTCTTATTTTTTCTCATTTTGCAGAGGAGCAAACTAGGGCACACAAAGCTAAATGACTTGCTCAGGGGCTCCTAATCCCTAAAAGGTAGACGCAGGATTCAAACCAGGAACTCTGACTTCAGGGCCCTCAAGTCCACAACAGAGACTAACTGTAGAGACATCTTCCATGGAACTTTTCTTCTAGACCTTCCTTCTCACCTCCTTCCCTCTTCTGGTATTCTTTTCTTTCCCATCCTCTGTTAAGTAGGTCTATTATATTTTTTCACCTTGTCCTTGTCTTATGTGTGGTTTAACTTTTACCCGCTGCTGTATCGCAAAGGATTTCAGTGTCACCCTCCTGTCCCTGTGGCAAAAGCTGGACGTCAGCAGTGAGATGCGATGGCCAGTGATCAGGATGGTAAGGTGTTGTGTTTCTGAAGCTGCAAGCAGAAAGCTTCAGTCATTGAAGACAAGCTTGGCTGTAAAGAATACTGAAGACCCCCTCCCTCCTTTCCCTCCTCCGAGTTCTGTGATAACTTGATAAACACATTTCTGTCTTGTTTGCGATGGAAAGCAACATTATATATATATATCCCCCCCCCCCCCCCGTGAAAAAGAATAAACATTAAAACTGTTGGTTCTCAAAGGAAGGGACAATTGATGTGTCAACATTTGGGAGTTATGTTTAAGTTATGTTAGAAAGTTCTGTCTGGCTGCCTAATTTTTCCTTTTGTTATGAAGTTTAGCTGGGAATGGAGCCATCTTTAAAGTTGGATTTAACCATTCCTCCCACATCGAAAGGATAGCGTTTCTAGATCATTTCCATCACAATGCTGGCTCTTCATTGGCTTAGTGTATTGGGAGGCCACAAGTGACTGTCTTCAGGGAGAGAGAGAGAGGGGGAGAGGGAGAGGGAGAGGGAGAGGGAGAGGGAGGGAGAGAGGGAGGGAGGAAGAGAGTTTTGCCAACTTTTACTTATTCACTCATTCATCTATTGTCTTTCTTTTCATGTTTCCTGGACCCCTAAAACGTGGCCAGACTGTGCTACTTGCTGAAGTTGATGGACAGAGCCAGCCTCTCTCAAGGCATACCAGTTTCCTTTCCTCACACCCCTCATTCCCTCCGTCCCTCCCTCTCCCCTCTTTCTCTTTCTTCCTTTAGCCTTTATTAAGGGGGAGTATTGAATAGCTGCCTCGTTAGAAATCAGTCTCTTCTAATAGATTCACTTCAACATCACCATTTGTAAGAGTAACATGTCCATAGATGTTAGAATAATTCAGATGTTGTGCAGTTCTGAGCAAGAGGCATGCAGAATCCTGAATTTTCAGTAAAAACCTTGGGTCTGAGCTTACTTTGCCACCGTAGGAATGAAGCAAGTCATTTCCTCCCAGAGTCTTGGTTCCTTGTACCTGTCCTGGATATAAAACCAGAGAATGTATAAAGTACTCTATAAATATAATGGTGTTTTATTTTATTTTTAATAATTTGGTGATTATTATTTTCTTCTTATGACCAAGATTGAATGAAGCTGAACAAGCACTTAAAATTTTAAATTGAATAATTGCCTCCCTTTTGGTTATATAAACTCAAATACAGGGAAAAAACATAATGGCAATACATACATTTATGTTTTAGATTAATGTTTTCTCAATAAAATATATGTCCCCCAAATTATGTAGGTATACAGCTCCCTCATTTTAAAATGCTATTTCAAAATTTGACCATTTCCTGGAGAAATTTATACTTTAGTTGTGAACAAAAAGCATATTTCCTTTCCGACTATTTCCTAGTTTTCATGGTGTTTTTTTGGGGGGGTGGGTAGGGGAGGTAGGTACCAAGCAGGGATTAAACTCAGGTGTGTTTAACCAGCCCTTTTTATTTTCTATTTGGAGACAGCGTCCTGATCAATTGCTGAGGCTTGCTTTGAACTTGTGATCCTCCTACCTCAGCCTCGTGATCTTCTGGGATTACAGGTGTGGGCCACTACAGCCAGCTATTTTCTAGTTTGGGGGGGTTTTTTACTGTTAAAATACCTGGTATAGTATAATTCATATTAACTAAACTTTGTATATCATCATCTTTTTTGGTGGAGGGGATGGTACCAGAGATTGAACTCAGGGCACTCAACCACTAAGCCACATCCCCAGCCCTATTTAGAGACAGGGTCTCACTGAGTTGCTTAGTGCCTCACTTTTGCAGAGGCTGGCTTTGAATTCACAGTCCTCCTGCCTTAGCCTCCTGAGCCACTGGGATTACAGGTGTGCACCACCGCAACCTGCTGTATATTATTGTCTTTATTTCTCTCTGACAGCTTTTGGAATCACTGTTTATTTGCAGTGTTCTGAAGTTTTATTATGATATGTGTGGGGGTCTATTTTTTATTTCTTGCCAGGGATTGGGAGAGTATTAAATATAGATTCTTATGTCCTTCAGTTCTTGGAAATTTTACTTTATTGTTTACTTTATTATTTCTGATTTTCTTTAGAACTTTCATAATTAGATTTTTAATATCTTAGTCAAACCTGTTATTCCTGATCTATTTGGCTTCTTCATTATCTTTTCCCCTTTCTCTTACATTTAGGGAGATCTATTTTTTTCTCCCTTTGCGACTTTGATAGAGTTTTAGTTCCCTTAGATAGCTCTTTCATGCATTAACTTTTCAACCATTATTTCGATCTCTTTGTGTTCAGTCTGTTTTGAAAGTAAATTACTTCACTGGAACTTTTGGATCATCATTTCATTTTTCAGTGCTGCCAATCATGTAGTGATTGCCTTGATTAAATTTTATTTATCTATTTTTTTACCATAATGAAGAGATTTTAATGGTTTTCTCCTATTATGTGTTCATATTCTAACCAACAAAAAAATGGGAGAGAATGGCTGTTTCTGAATTGTGTCTAGCTAAGACACATTATTATCACTCCTATATTTTTCTGTTCCTGGAGGGCAATTCAAAGGCAATTGAGCTTGGTTGGCTTAGATGCTTGCCTTACAGAAGTATTTATGGTAAAAGTCACAAAACCCCGTGGACCACCATCTACACTGTTCAATAGCTTCTTCTAATTTTCTTTTTACTTGCTCCAGATTTCTCATTATAGTCCATGTTTTGTCCCCAGAGTAACTTCTGTAAGCATGAGCCTACTTCAGGCACACTACAAGTCATCTTCCAATTCCCAAGTGGGGGACAGATGCTGTAGGTTACACGCCATGCCATGGCTACCAGGATATTTAGGCTTTGTTCTAACCATGATCTTTTTTAAAATTTGTTTTAATTAGTTACACATGACAGTACAGTGACCTTGACATATTATACATTTGAATCAGATGGCATATAATATCTCATTTTTCTGAGTGTACAGGTTGCAGAATCACATTGGTCATGCAGTCACATATACACACAGTAATAATAATGTCTGTTTCATTCTACTGTCCTTCCTTTCCCCCTATTCCCTTCCCTCCCCTCCCCTCCCATCACTTCTCTTTACCTAATCCAGGGTAACGCTATTCTTTTTTTTTCTCACATCTCATACATGCATTTTGTATAACAATGAGGGTCTCCTTCCACCATCCATGCAATTCCCTTTCTCCCTCCTTTCCCTCCCACCTCTCTTCCCTATGTAGAGGTAATATTCTTCCTATGCCCTTCCTCTCTTTCCCATTTTGAGTCACCCCCTTATATCAGAGAAGACATTTGGCATTTGTTTTTTGGGGATTGGCTAACTTCACTTGGCATAATCTGCTCTAATGCCATCCATTTCCCTGCAGATGCCATGATCTTATTATTTTTTAGTGCTGAGTAATATTCCATTGTGTATATGCCACATTTTTTTAAATCCATTCATCCATTGAAGGGCATCTAGGTTGGCTCCACAGCCTAGCTATTGTGAATTCTGCTGCTATAAACATTGATGTGGTTGTGTCCCTGTAGTATGCTGTTTTTAGGTCTTTGGGGTATAGTCCAAGAAGAGGAATAGCTGGGTCAAATGGTGGTTCCATTCCCAGCTTTCCAAGGAATCTCCATACTGCTTTCCAAATTGGCTACACCAATTTGCAGTCCCACCAGCAGTGTATGAGTGTACCTTTTTCCCCCACATCCTCGCCACCACATGTTGTTGTTTGACTTCATAATAGCTACCATTCTGACTGGAATGAGATGGTATCTTAGAGTAGTTTTAATTTGCATTTCTCTGATTGCTAAAGATGATGAGCATTTTTTCGTATATTTTTGGATTGATTGTATATCCTCTTCTGAGAAGTGTCTGTTCAGGTCCTTGGTCCATTTGTTGATTGGGTTTTTTTTTTTTTTTTTTTTTTTTTTGTGTGTGTGTGTGTGTGTGTGTGTATGTGTTTAGCTTTTTGAGTTCTTTGTATACCCTCGAGATTAGAGCTCTACCTGGTGTGTGAGGGGTAAAAATTTGTTCCCAGGATGTAGGCTCCCTGTTCACCTCACATATTATTTCTCTTGCTGAGAAAAAACTTTTTAGTTTAAATTCATCCCATTTGTTGTTTCTTAGTTTTAATTCTTGTGCTCAAGGTATCTTATTAAGGAAATTGAGGGCTAGCCCCATGTGATGGAGATTAGGGCCTACTTTTTCTTCTGTTAGACGCAGAGTCTCTGGTTTAATTCCTAGATACCTGATCCATTTTGAGTTAGCTTTTGTGCATGGTGAGAGAAAGGGATTCAATTTCATTTTATTGCATATGGATTTCCAGTTTTCCCAGCACCATTTGTTGAAGATGGTATCCTTTTTCCAGTGCATGCTTTTAGCACCTTTGTCTAATATAAGGTAGCTGTCGTTTTGTGAGTTGGTCTCTGTGTCTTCTATCCTGCACCATTGGCTCACCAGCCTGTTTTGGTGCCAGTACCATGCTGTATTTGTTACTATTGCTCTGTAGTATAGTTTAGGATCTGGTATAGTGATACCAGATCATTCTGTTTCATTCTTCCTGCTTAGAATTGCTTTAGCTATTCTGTGTCTCTTATTTTTCCAGATGAATTTCATAATTGCTTTTTCTATTTCTATGAGGAATGCCACTGGGATTTTGACTGGAATTCATATTTGATTTAAAAAAATTAAGAACATTACTGTGTTAGCTTTCTATCACTGTAACAAAATGACTGTTATAAACGACTTATAAGGAGAAAAAGTTCAGTCCAGGGTCACTTGGTGTCCTTGCTTTTGCACCATGGTGGCATAGTACACCACGTTGGGAGCACATGGCAGAGAAAGCAATTTACCTCATGGTGGCTAGAAGCCAAGAAAGAGAGAGGAGGAGAAGCCAGGGTCCCAGTGTCCCCTTCCAAGGCACACCTTCAATGACCTCACTTCCTTCCATGAGGCCTCAGTTCCTAAAGATTCCATTTTCCAATAGCACCACAGACTGGCAAGCCCTCAACACATGGGCTTTGGGGGGAACACTCAAGATCCAAACTATAGCAGCTGACTGCTGACCAGTTCTGATTGGAACTTGCTTTTACAGATTTTATGACTCTGGAGTTTTATTTTTAATTCTACTTTCTTCCTGAGTCTTGGAATCTTGGGTCTCTATAAAGATCACAAAAGTCTTTTTCCAGGATATTTCTGTTTTTATCTGCAGGGAGGAGTCTTAATATTCCTTTGCCCTTAGAGAATAGCCCTAAGGATAACAGGTTGTCGAGGAATTTAACATCCTATTGATTTAAGCCCGAGCAGGGTCAGAAAGGCCTTAGGTAAATTGCTTTTTAAAAGAATGTCTGTGGAGAGCCGACACAGAAGCCCAGTCTCTGGCATTATCCCCTTAACCTCCTGTTCCTCCTGCTCAGGTCTGTTATCTATCAGTTAGATACCTTAGAATTTAAGATGCAGTATGCTCTTCAGATTCGCTTTTTTCACAACTGGATCATGCCATTCATTATTTTTAATGTTTTCCTCCTCTCACTTACTGAATGATTTGAAGATATGTGTCATGATAAGGTGTTTTTACCTTTTGGCCTTTGAGACAACGGGCTGTAAAATTTTGCTAGTTAGATTGATAGAACTCTACTGATTAATAAAAATTAAAGCTCCCAAGAACAGGCTATGACCTTTTCCTTTGTTCATGAAAATTAATGTATTCAGAAGAAGAGATTGATTGATAAGATAGATTTTTTTTTTTTGCTGCAAACCTTTCTTCCAGGAAACATTTGAATGCCTTTCCAGTAATCTATAATTAATAACTGATACATCTCCTTCGATCACACTGAAGTCTCCTTAATCTGTTTAAAAAGTAGTGATAAATTTATTTTTATATTGCTATTAGGGATACATACATATGTGGTAAAATATATTTTAGAAAAAAAGACAATGGTGAACATTGAATTTGGGATAGTGGTGGCATCTTGGGGAAGAGGTAGGGATATGGTACCAGGCAAACAACTATAATGCAGGATTTCTCACCCTTAGGACTAGCAACATTTGGGACTGGGTAACTTTGTTTGGGGGAGCTATTCTGTGCAAGGTGGTATTTTTATCCACATCCTTGGCCTCTATTCCCTGAAGACTAACAGCATCCCCCAACTTTTGTCACAAAGAAAATATATCTTCAGGTATTGCCACATGTTCCCTGGGGGAAGCTGATGGAGGAGACTGACTCCATCCCAACTACTTTAAACACTACTTTAATCACATTATATGGTAATTCTAGGGTTTAGTAAGGTGGAAGATTCACAAGTGTCCATTGTAGTATTGTGCTTTATAATTTACTTACAAGTTACATATATTCTTTTGAATGTATAAATGTTACATCATAAAATTTATTAAAGTTGCTGACAACATGCTTTCAACCGGGGAGTTTCTGGAAACAAACTTGGAGATAGAATCTGTTTGATCTTGGGGATCCAGGGAGAAGATGGAACTTAATTTTCCACTTCTTAACCACAATTGACTGGTTTCCTTTAGTGTCATTATGATAATGGCTTTGAAAGAATATTCATTTAAAATCTTCCTGTTTCAAATCATTTAATCATACAACTGGTGAAACTGAGTGTTATAAATTATGTGAGTTTTTAGGCCCAAACCAATTGTTTTGATCAAATATTAAAAATATACATTATAAATATTGTAGGGCTTTTCGAATTATGTATGCACATAATAAAGTACAACATTATCTGATTAATAACATTGAATAACTTAGTAAAGAAACAGAACTCCTCTTAAATTATGTGATTTCTAAAGATTATCTAAAGATTTGGAGGAACTCAAAGTGAAAAAGAAGGTGGTGATAGAACAGTCACCGACATTCTTCCTGCTCTCTTGTTCTCTACTCTCATTCTTTTTCTCCCCCCCGCACCACCACCACCCCCAACCCCAAACTTGCCTTCTTCTCACCTCCTTTCATGTGAAGAGTCATGCCAATCCATTTATGTGTATCACTATCCATAGTTTATTTTAATAAGCTGACGGTAATTCCATATTGAATTCCCAAAAGAGGAAATTTGATTGGTTTAGCTTAGGACAGGTGACTACATTAGGTCCAATCACCTATGGCCAAAGAGACTAAATACATTCACATAGTACCTAAACAGTCCCATTATCTGTCATATGGTAGTATTATGTACTTCAGAAAGAAAATGTTATCAGGGAAGACATTCCCATATATGCTATATGTAATATCAACTAAAAGAAATGTGAATATTTCATTTTTCCTTCATGAAACAGGAGAGAGAACTGCTAGATACATGGGTGATACAGATGGATGTAAAGATGAACATAACTTTTCTTATCTTCACTGGACTTAAAAATGGAATTTTTCTACCAGATGTCTCCTAAAGTTGCTCATTTCCCCCTGAGTGTTTTCTTTATGTGTGAGTGTGATGAATAAATGAGAACACTCCACTGCTAAATCTCTCCAGAATCTTACATGTGAAAATTTTATAGTAGATTATCTTTATTCCATTTTGAGAGCTCTGGTTTCATGATTTCATATTATTCTAGAGGTAACAACACATTTCTGGAGGAGATTCCAAGTGGAAATGATTGTTAATAATTCTTTAGCCATGTTAGCCTGGAGTGAGCATCCTGAGATGAATTAACCACTACTGCTCAAATTGTATAGTAATTCTAATTCTAATTTTTAGTAAGGTGGAAGAGGTGGGGTAAATTAAATGCATCTAGATCATTTTTAAATTGATAATAAAGGATCAGAATCACAAACCTTGTATCCTAAAAATCGTGTAACAGGTACAGATCAAAGGATAATCCCTATAGATCTGAACTGTAATAGATTGGGGATAACCTTGAACCCCACCCATAAAATATCATCCACACCTGCATTATCCATGAAGAATGTTGAGGAGCTCTGAAATCTGACTATAAGATACACATTAGAGGGGCTGGGATTGTGGCTCAGCAATCACACCTGGCTCAGCAGTGGCCTGGGATTGTGGCTCAGCAGTGCTCACCTCCCACATGTGAGACCCTGGGTTCGATCCTCAGCACCACATAAAAATAAATAAGTGAAATAAAAGTATCGTGTCCAACTACAATTAAAAAATAAATATTTTTTTTTAAAAAAAGATACACATTAGAGTTCCTGAAAAAAAAAAAAAAAACAGTGCATAGATGAGATAGGTACACACTCTGCCAAATGATATAATGGGACCCATCTATGGCAAGCAATTGTGATGTTGGAAAGTCTTGTGTGTGTATAGTCAACTTGGTTCTCCATTGTATTAACATTAATTAATTTCTAATTCATTTATACTTTTTTTCTTTAAATAACTTTATTTAATGAATAATGTCCTAGTTTATATTTTCTTATTTTTTTGTTAAATTTCAAGGAAACATTCTTTCTACTGATATGATGTATGGACAAAATAAAATACAATGTTTCGGTTAATACCATAAGAATAACTTATGCATTAATTAGCTTTGCATCACTATAACCAAAATACCTGACTGACATAAACAACTTAGAGGAGCACATTTTGTTTTCGCTCATAGTTTCAGAGGTTTCAGTCCCTGGTCAACTAGCTCCATTGCTACTATGGGACTGTGTTAAGGTAGAGCATCCTGGTGGAGAGGGTGTGGTGAAGCAGAGCTGCTCATACCATGAGGCTGGACAATAGAGGGAAAGAGAGGAAGGGGATGTAGACAAGATACAGTCCCTAAGGATATGTCTCTGAGGACTAAGTTCCATCTAAGTTCTACCCTGTATGTTTTCCACCACCTTCAGTAGTCCATTTAGCTATCCTCAAAGGATTGATCCATTGGTAAGGTCCAAGCCCTCATAATCCAATCATTTTCCTAACACCCCACACTGCTGCACTGGGGAGCAAGCCTTCAACACAGAGGCCTATGAGAGAGATTGCAGATCCAAACTATAATAAGTAAAGAAACAACCCCCTCCAAAGCCAAGAGCATTCTTTATCAAATTTCAACCAAGCATTTAAAGCTCAAAGGAGTTGTAATGAGTAATTTGGAAATTCAAGAGTTTTAACCTTTGACTTCACAAGTAAAACCTGGGGATTATCCATACCGCTTTACCCTGATTCATGTAACCAATTAGGAGCTTTCTGTTCACACTGTTAGGTCAGTACAGCTTCAAGTTATGAACTTGGTTCTTTTCTCTGTTTGTCTGAAATTTAATTAGGACTGCCAAGATATCTTTAAAGCATTTTATAAAGTATTTGAAGAAACAGGTACACGCACTTGATTTATTGCTTTTGGCATTGAAAAGCATTCAAGTTGCTAATAGTTCCTATTCATCATCAGTGAAACAAGTAGAGTGTCAGGCTAAACAAGGAGGAGCTGCAGAGATCTGGACTCAAGAGCAGCAGTTGTGCACAGCTGTCAACAATAGTTCTGATGCAGCATGTGGCTGTAATGTACACTGCTCCCAGTGATAGATTGAGGTCTCTGCCCTATGGGTTGTGGGCTGCACACAGAAGAACTGGTGCAATGTATTTTTTTCTTGCTAAAAGTAAATATGTGAAAATGAAAATTGTTTAATCAAGCTTAACTAAATATACTTCTAAAGTTGTAATAAAATGTGTTTATTTGAATCAAGCTGGACTTAAAGATATAATCTTAGAAATCTATAATGTTTAAAGGAATAACTTAATATAAAGGTATGTGGATAATACTACTACAATAAGTAGATTATTAAAGACATTTCATAATTAAATATACTTTATACTCAGAAAAGATTGGATTTTAATATCTGTTTCTAATAAATATGAAAAACCACCAGGATAAGGAAAAATTTAAATCAATCCACAAAAATATCTGAAAGTGTACATAAATTTAAATTCCTTTAAGTAAAATATTGACTAATATGCTTGTGATAAACTTAGGTAAACACTGGAGATGATGAAATGAATATCTATCCAGTTACAAATTCAGATAAAAGCATGTGTTTTCAGAGACAAATGAAAGATAGTTAGAAAAATAGATAATTCTTAATGGGGAAATGATATTTCTAGATACATCACCAAATATTTTCAGTAGATTCTCTTACATTACATAATATAGTAGTTTATTATATAACATGGCTGTCTTAATGACAGGTATATGTTCTGAAAATTGTGATATTTGGTCATTTTTATCATTGTATAAGCATCCTAACGTATACTTAGAAAAACTAACATGGCTACAGTATCACTAGACAATTGGTCATTGACAGGAACGTCTTTACACAGCAAATGAGTGTATACTAAAATAAGGAAATAAGATATACCATCTAGGATAATTGTAACAAGACTCTCTTGGTTCTAGGCACATAAAGTTGTTCAATAAATGGGAGTTACTATTGTTACTTATTACTCCATCTCTACACAGAGTTCTGCTGGGTTTTATGAAGCGGTCTCTAGCCCTGAGCAGAACAGTGAAGCCATCCTCCCATGCCCTCAGCCTTCACTAGAGATTCCCTAATACAGGGATGGGGACTCCCCTTTTTGATCTCTCACATACTTGGTGCCCTCTTCCTCTCTGAACAGCAGGAACAGAGCACATCCTGACCAAAGATGACACTGCTGTAGAGTGAATGTGTGTGTCCATCCACAGTCTGTATGTTGAAATCCTAACCACCAAGGTGGGGCCTTTGGGAGGTGATGAGGTTAAGAGAGTAGAGTCCTCATGAAGACGACTTATGCCCTATAAGAGATCCCAGAACAACCCTCTGCTCCTCCCCCCATGTGAAGGCACCATCTATGGACAGAAGGTGGGATCTCACCAGACACCCAATCTGCCAGTTCCTTGAACTTGGACCTCTAGAAAACTGTGAGAAATAAATTTCTTTGTTGTTTTTAACTTACCCAGTTTATGGTATTTTATTATAGCAGCCCCAATGAACTGAGATAACACTTTAGTATGCCTGAATTTTAATCAGTCACTTTAGACCTTTTATCCCTAATTTCACATAGCTTAACATTCTGGCATATATTATTCAATAAAAGTTTTCCAAAAGAAAGCACTGTTTCTTTGTAAAATAATTTTAGTCATCAATAGGGAGCTATAGAGGCTCTAGATGGAGAGTCACATAAGACCCAGGATCTCCTAAATCAAACTCTTTAGGCTAAATTACAAGGAAAAGTAACATGGTAATATGGTAATTTTAGGACAATATATATGTAGTATGGGATGGAGAGGTCAAAAGGTAGGGTCCTGCAGGGCCCATCAGATAAGAACAGTGCATTCTCGGAGAACCAGTGGGGTGGGGTTGCAAGAGACCTAGTGAGAATAGATGGAGACTTTAAGAACTAATAAACAGTCCCATGCAAGGTAGCAATGGGTCATGGGTTCAAGTTTCAGAGGCAAAGCCCCAGACCAGGAGGTAAGGGCCAGACAATGTCATAGAGGGTTCAAATTTTTTCTAATCTATGTGATTAAACTGTCCAAGATTGCATTTTTAGTAAAGACTTGAATAATCATTGCTCAGGTTAAGAATGATCAGATAAAGAAAAGCCAAGAAGAAACCAAACCCAAACTAAATAATGAAGGGGAGAAATGAAAAAGTAAGACAAGTTAAAGAGCAAGAAGAGCAAAATAATGTAGAGAAAGCATAAGAAGGCCAATTTCTTATTGGGGAGATTAGTAATAAGGCTGATCCTTTTATTTGCTGCAAAAGTCTATTAAAATTATTCCAAAAGAAAAAGGAGAGAAGTGTTTTGTCCACTTATCTTACCTTCCAGATGGTAAGTGTTGGAACAGGATTTTCAAAGAGATCTGGGTGACTTGAGAGGCCATGGTCTTGTCACTATGTACAGAGCCTCCTCTGCGAATATGTAGGGAAAATCTGTTTTGTTCTTTTTTTAGTTCTTTTTGGAGTCTTCTTTTTGGGAACAGAGTGGCACCTTCAGGGCCTTGGCTGGCTTCCCCAAGTCTCAATTGTGTTAAAGGGCAGACCATGAGTATTGCAGCAGGTCAATGATTGGCAGTACAGAACCTTGAAACAAAGGCTGACCGGCATCTCCTTGAACTCCTAGGAGCTGAGGTGACCTACATGAACATGACTGCCTACAACAAGGGCCGGCTGCAGTCCTCCTTCTGGATTGTGGACAAACAACACGTTTATATTGGCAGTGCCGGTTTGGACTGGCGATCCCTGGGACAGGTAATCTTCCCACATTATCGAAACTTAAAGTTCTACCTCCATAAATAACTTAGCCATCTCTACAGTGGTTAAGGGAATGAAACCTACAGCAATTTTTAAATTTTATTTTCACTTTTTGCAGTTCTGGGGATCTAACCCAGGGCCCCGTGCACACAAAGCACACATTTTATCACTGAGCTACACACCCAGACACGAGCATTTATTATTCTTCTCTTGTGCAGTTTTGAGAGGGTCACCTTTGTTTACTATGAAATGATAAACATTTCCTTGTCAAAATCATTTTACCAAAAAAATAAAATAAAAAGAAAGGAAAATAACAAAATAATTGACATCGCACCAGTGCTTTTGTAGTTCAAATTCTACTCTCTCTTGGATTCTTTGGAACTGATTGGTAGGTAATGTTTATTACCCAAACCTGAATCTTTAGGATGATCTCACATAATCCATGAGACAGAGAAAAACATACAAATCCAACATGAGATATTGTGTTTTGGGATAGTAATCATTTTAGTTATTCCTTTAACAAGTCTTAAGATGAAGACATTATCCTTTTTACTCTTTGCAAATGATTAACTTCAAATGTCTTGAAAATACACTTAGACCATCTTATAACTTTCATATATTGATATTTGCCAGACACAATCCATAGAAGATTAGAAAAACTTCCATCTTTCCATTGGTCAAGTGCAGTAGGAAGTGCCTGGTTACTGGGTGCTTAGGAGGATGCTAATCAACTTTGCATAGTACAGAGCCCTACGCTCCCCATCATAGCTGAGCTCTTTTGACATTAAGATCACTGAATTCACCAAGTGAGTTGCCCTGCACTTTACTTGATCTCTTAGGGGAAAGAAAACATTTGGGCGCAGATAGGTCCCCAGCTACAGAGAAAGACGGCATGACATTGGACAAATCTGATAAGGCAACATTACATTTGTATTGTTAGTTTTATATACTAAACCATTTCAATGAGATAATTCCATGATTCTTTTGGAATGAAAACATCATCAAAGATTGAGAAAACATTGTTTATGTTTTCTCAGAAAATTAAGAGGAACTATATATAGATTTTTTTAATTAACCTAAATAATAGTAAATCAAAATAATAGTAACAATAATAGTAGCAATAACTAGTATATACTAAACACCATATGCCATTTGAAGCTATTTAAATGAATATTTGTTTTAAACCTCACATGAGTTAAATATTATTATAAATATTATCCATTTTATAGCTAAGTAGACTTGGGCCCATAACTGAGTTTCAATACTGAAATTTTTAAGTCTGCTTTTCCAAGTAATTTTGAGACTAAAAACACAAATTTTGTTTCTGTATGTTTCATGTTTATTGGCCTTATAAACACACATATAAAAATATTGATTATAACAACATTGGCTTTCCTCGGAAGCAAGAAATATGTAACACCTCTTTAATTTAGAGTACTTAGAGGAAACTAACCTATGAATGTCTCAAACGTCTCAGCTCACCTTTTTATTTTTTGTACCTACAATAAACATCTTCTGCCCAGTAATTTTTAGCTGAATAGCCTATAACAAATACATAAATGGTTCTATAGCAATAGTGATTATATGTAAATTCTAATGCTAAGTGATTTCTGCTTCAGCATACTTTGGGGGTTATATTTTGTTTATTTTTAGAAAATCTGTTTCCCCATCACCAAGTTTTATTTGTTTTGTCATTCACTGTTACTAACTGATAGGGTCTAAAAATTTGTGATTTCTATTTGAATGATTGAGCCTTACTAACATTTTCCCCACAGTTTTAGAACAAGTTATCTTTAATTCCTTTATGACCTTTTAGTCCCTTTCTTAGGCAAACAGATATGTATGAAAATGTTGGTTTCGTTGCTTGAAAATTATTACTTTGTCTTTGTTTTGGGTTACTATTCTTTGTTTTGCAAAATATAATGTTCATTCTGCACCTGTGTAGTCATTTGGATATTATTCCTGTTGAGATGGATCATCATTGTGAAATGTGAATTTTCCCCACTTTGAACATGGTAAATTCAGCATAAGGATAACCTGAAAATTATTTCCTATTAGCCAATGAAGAATTAAAGTTGTCTGGTGACCTTTCATTATTTACACATTGCCATGAAGTAGCTAGACTCCCTTCCTATTATAGAGAAAACCAGAGTTGTCCCTGAGTCAGTGCAAGTTGGGCAGCACATAAGCAATTTCTCTGTTCCACAATCACTTCAGTCCTTTCTTAAGGACCTGTCAGCTTCTTGTGATTCATTTAATGTCATTCTTAGGAAGAATCAGAGATTTGCAAACTCTGCTTTATATCATGCATGGAGCTGGTCTCTGTAGATCTGTCTAGAAGATGTGTCACTGTGATCTAGTCACGTAGTTTATTTGTCCCCTGCTTCTAAGCCACATAATCAGGGAGAATAAACAGGGTATAGTGATGCATGTAATACCAGCAACTTGGGAATCTGAGGCAGGAGGATTGCAAGTTCCATACCTGCCTTGGCAACCTAGCAAGACCCTTCCTTAAAAAAAAAAATAAAAATAAATATTTAAAAAGAAGGGCTGGGGTGTGATTTAGTGGTAAAGTACCCTGGGTTCAATCCCCAGTACCAAAAAGAAAGAGAGAATAAACATGTATTTTTAGGTTTTTCTCCTTCAGCTTGAAAATAAGAAGAAAGCTATACTAAAAACCTAAATGGATTAATATGATATTTCTTATGTATAGAGTAAATGCAAATAGGGATTAAAAAAATAAATTTATTTTATAACCCACCATAAATAAATTCACAGATAGGAAAACCATAAAAAAATAATGAGTACTTCCAAACCCTTCTTAAAGAGGAGGTAGGTGAAGAATCATCCTTACCAGCTAATCAGTAGACTGTTGGTAAGGGAAGCAAACTTGGATTGGTTGGAGAAAAGGCAGCAAACTTGAATAAAAAGTAAATATTGATGGGAAATGTTTAAGCCATCAGTAATTTCAAGCTGTATGGGATTTCCCATGTGAACTTCTTTTGTGGAAGTCTGCATTCTTCTGTTGGTTATAAATTTAATGGCAGGTCAAACAACTTGGAGTTCAGGGAATTGTGACAAGGCAGGTGGAAGAAATCTTTTCCAAAAGGCTACTATTAATGTGCCAGGCTCTGTGCTAGTAACTTTTTAAATAATTTTCCACTTATCATAATGATTTAAAAATAGATGTTGTCTTTACCTTGCTAAGAAAGAGAATATTGGAAAAATAATAACCAAACACATCCCATTGCTGCCTTTTTTTTTCCTGCTTCAAAATAATAAAACATTTTCTAACCCATGAAGAAATTAAGCATTTGGACATGATTATTGTGTTCTTAGATTGACAGTTAAGTTGGCAAAGTCTGTATCTTTCATTTTATTTCTAGGAATTTGTGACTCGGATATTAATCAACCCAAAGTAACTGTTTTCTCATTTTTTTTTTTTTTTGCTACTACACCAAACTCTCCAAAACTAAAATAAATCTCATGTTCACCCTCATAGCAATCTTTTCCTATTTTCCTCCCATAAGAGACTATATTCTTTAATGGGGGGTGGGGAAGAGGCCTAAGTTAGGGAGCAGGCAAGGTTTAAAAATAAATTAGAATTGGGATGGGGTTGTGGCTCAGTGGTAGAGTGCTCACCTAGCACATGTGAGGCCCTGGGTTCCATTCTCAATACCACATAAAAATAAACAAATAAAATAAATATATTGTGTCCAACTGCAACTAAAAAATAAGTGTTTTTTAAAAACATGAATTATATTTAAGGAAAATCATTTTCTTTCATGATCTTTCTGTAATACTTCGTTGTATATCCCTCCCCCCACATGCCGCCATGTTTTTCTTTAAGAAAAACAATGCAAGTGATGGAGAAACCCTTCTCTCATTCACCTCTTTCCAACTGCAACCCCATGGTGATGATGAGGGTTGGGACAGTCACAAAATGACACTACCTACTCTTTTATTTATTTATTTATTTTTACACAAATGGAGCACAACTTTTTATTTCTCTGGTTGTACACAATGCAGAGTCACACTCTTCATGCAATCGTGCACATACATAGGGTAATAATGTCCATCTCATCCCACCATCTTTACCACCTCTACACCCACTCCACTCTCCTCAGCCCCCTCTGCCCAATCCAAAGTTTCTTCATTCAACCCTACCCCCCCAACCCCATTATGGATTAGCATCCACTTATCAGAGAAAACATCGGCCTTTGATTTTGGGAAGTTTGGCTTATTTCACTTAGCACGATTTTCTCCAGTTCTATCCATTCCCCTGCAAATGCCATGATTTCATTCTTCTTTAAGGCTGAGTAATAGTTCATTGTGTGTATGTATACCACATTTTCTTTATTCATTCAACTGTTGAAGGGCATATACATTGATTGATTCCAGAGTTTAGCTATTGTGAATTGAGCCATTATAAACATTGATGAGCCTGCATCCTTGTAGTATGTTGATTTTAAGTCCTTGGGTATAATCTGAGGAGTGGAATAGCTGGGTCAAATGGTGGTTCCACTGCACAAGAAAAAAAATCAAGAATCAATAAATGGGATGGATTCAAACTAAAAAGCTTCTTCTCAGCAAAGGAAACAGTCAATAAAGTGAAGAAAGAGCCAGCAGAATGGGAGAAAATCTTTACCACACACCCATCAGATAGAGCAGTAGTCCCTGGCACACCTACTCTTGCTCTGTACTCCAAACCCCCTTCATCTCTGGGTTGAATGTCTTGATAGAGGTATTCCTCTAATTCCTCTGATTAATGGATCCGGAGCTCCCTTAGAAAACGAACCATAGAAAGTCTTATGGGAAGAAGGAGAACACCACCACAGGCTTCCCGGCCTGAGGTCTGCATCTGTGGAGTGCCTCCAAACACCATGGAGGAAGCCAAAAAAAAAGAAATGTAATGCTGACAAAGCAAACAAAAGACCAACCAGTGTGTGAAGCTGAAAGAAAGTGCACAGCAGTCATCAAACCACAGGGCTCTGGAAGCACGATGCTGAAATAGGAGAACCTGGGATGGAAAATATGAAAATCATGTCTTTAGAAAAAGTTACATTTACAGTTTTTTCCAAAAAAGCTCTCTTAGAGAAATCATTACCTGGAGTCAAAGGTGGGATTCAGTAGGTTCGTTGATCACTAGAACCCAGCAACTCTGGAGATGGGAAATTTTTAAATGCTGTACTTTAATATAATTAAAACAAGAATAGGCCCACTAAAACTCTGTGAATGTGAACACATTTTAAATCTTCGCCAACCTTTGTGTGAAAAGAATTAAAAGGGATATATGAAAACAGATCAGCTCCTGGGACCCAGGCACTTGGGGGCTATAAGATCCCGATGATTACATCCTGAATACGTTATTAGAACCCAGGGGGAATGATCCATCAACTCAGCGACCTGCCCAGACCTTCAGCTGAAGTCAGGTGGCGGAGTGGCCAACTCACCAGCCCAGGATCCATTTGGTATCTGGAATCGCTGAAGCATTTCATCTTGGAACTGAAAATTACATCAGAGAATTTCCAGTGTTGGTGTTTTCCAAGGAGTGTTATATGAGATGCTTTTTCAGTGAGCTAGATTGTCATGGTCATTACCTGAAAAAAGGATTCTACGCTGGCAAAAATTGAGAAACTATGGGTTTGATTTCAATGGACTTTTTCACTGTGGGATTCCCAGGCCTTTAATATACTAATGTGCCTTGTGAATTTCTGAGACAGCAGAGACCATACAGCACTCCTCCAACCTGACTGTCCATGAAATGCTTCCCATGATTGATTCCATGGGTCAAGTGTTCCTTATTTACACAAATGCTGGTCTCAGCCAACATCACTCAGTTCCCAGATGGGAACACTAAGGTGGGGTCCAGGGGTAGGGGGCTGCCAGGTCACTTACCCGGTATACAGTCTGCCTTCAGTAACCACAGGGGTTTTCCCATCCACTATTCAACCAACCTCACATCAAAAATATTCATTAAAACACACATACACACACACACACACACACACACACACACACACACACACACCTGTATTGATCCCATATAGATTTTTTTCTTATTTTCTAAATAATACAGTATAACAGCTACTTACATAGGATTTATAGTACACTAGCGTGCATAAACTAGAAATGACTTATAATGTACAGTAGTGTCACTGCAAAAGGGATATTTCCAGGATAGAGCCCTGAGGTATTCGCAGAGAAGAGGGGGAACTCAACTCAGGACAAGTAAGGTCCTTTACAATAGTGTTGGAAAAGAATTATATCAATAGTGGCACAGAGATTTATTTAGGAAAGGAAGGAGAACATATTCAAAGGAGAATGCAGGCCATTTTCAAGAGAGACAGCAGCCCATGGGCTTGGGGTGTTCATAGTTATAGAGGGAGAGTAGCTAGGGGTTGGACTAAAAGAGGAGTCAGGGTGGAGTTCAAGATTTTGAGCCAGTTTTCCCTGGTAATACACATAATAAAAGGTAATACACACTATACCACGTTGCTTTTTTCAGGTGAGCCCCTAAGGAGGGCCAAGGACCTGGGCTAAGGACATGGGCTGGGTGGTCCAGGAGTTGCTTCTTTTGAGTTTCAAAGGTTCATGGGAGTTTCCTGCATTCCAATGGTTCATGGGTGCTTCTCTTTTGAGACTTCTTTTTCTGTATCTCCAAATTCCTATCTCCGTAGGGTGTGCATGGATTACAAATACGCAGATATCATGGCATTTTATATAAGGGACTTGAATATCTACAGAGTGTGGTACCCCGCGACCCCCAGGGTTTTGGAATCAATCCTCCAGGGAGACTGAGGGATGATTGGACCTCCCATTTGTTCTGTTTTTTTTTTTTTGTTTTTTTCCTGGAGATCCCTGAATAATACAGATGGTAACTCTGAGAACTAAAGATGTGATGGGAGAGGCCTGGAAATGCTGCGTCACAGTAGTCAAAGGTCCACGAGGAAGGAGCCAGAAGAGGCAGTGACAGTGCTGGGTGACTTGGAAAAGGACCACACTGTCAAAAGAAAACAGAGAAGGCCAGCAGAAGGGGTAGTTCCCATGTCCCGCGGGTTGTTAGAGAAGCTGCAAAGAGACTAGCTACTATGGATGCTTCTTACCTACCAGCTCAAGTATGATCGGGCTTTGAACCGAAAGCTACTGATTTCATCATAGCTGTCTCTGACAGTACTCATTTGGTGGTGGGGCCATGACGTAAGTCACAGTCCCTCTGCCTCGCCAAGCATTGTCACTTCTTTCAGGTCTCCGTTGTGGCTGAGGTTGTAACCTGACATTAATCATGAGAAAGGGCACCATGACTTAACCATTCTATCTTCTTGTCCTCTTTTCTTTTAATTAAAAGAAAAAGAAACAAGTGGGAGTTCTCAAGGCCCAGTGTGCATGGCAGTAGGCTGAGGTCACCCATGCTGTCACGGCTGTTCAGCGCTAACCCTGAGCTGATGTTTTTCTCAGAATTTATGAGTTTCAAAAGACATGCTTCAGCTCCTAGGGAAGTGGTGCATGGGTGACACAGCTAGTCATCAGAACCGGAATGAAAATGAAGCAAAAGTAATTCAACTGCAAATACAGCAGAGAATAATTAATATTCCTTAGGAAGCTGTAATGAGGGAAAACAAATGATTAATTCTCCCCACTGATTTAAAAGATTACCTGCGCTTTCTCGGGAAGGTCATTTTTTGTTTGCATATGCATTTTTAAATAAATGAGGAGGTGGAGGTCCCTATTTTTCCTATAATATATGTATTAACAAACTGCATTTTCATAACAAGATCATGCATATTTGCTACAATTTTAAAGTGACAGTTTGGCAAATAATATTGCTCAAAAAAAGCATAAATAGGATATTCTTTTTCCTGGTCTCCCATGAGAAACATCCTTACAAAGACAGTTTTCTGATGTAGTCTCAATTTATACAATTACATGCAGTAATAACAGAATTGCTTGACCTTTCTACTTGCCCTTCCTAAAATGAGATTTAGAGATTTGGGTTATTCCCAAGGGCAATTCATTTTTTTTCCTGAACTATTCCTTCATGTCTCCCTCCAACCTCGACTTCCTGAATGTGTTCTAAATGACACGGTAGCCTATGATATCTTCATGGGACATGTCTCAAGGGCTCTCTCCTAGTCACTTCCCCCCTCCCCCTTGATGTAAGCCATTTGGTAAAAGTTCCTCTTAAATCTGGCCATGGTGGCACAAGATTTCTTCTACTCTGTAGAGGTTAAAGTAAAAGGATTGCAAATTTGAGATCAGACTGAACAACTTAGCTGAGATCCTGTCTCAAAATAAAAATAAAATTAAAAAAATTGGTGGGTAGCTCAGTGGCACAGTGCCTCTGGGTTGAAACCCAGTACTGCAAACAAACAAACAAATGTCTCTCTTAAAATATAATGTGCAGAATCCAAGTATGTTTCTTCAAAAGTAGCCTCCCCATTGAGAACTTTGCTTCTCCTCCAACAGGCACCATACTTTTGAAAACAGAGTCTGAACCTAGATTTGCTGTTTTGCCAGTCTCCTTGCTTTTGTTGGCCATTACTAAGCTTGCTGTTTGACAGCAGTGTAACAGTGTTTGGAGTCAGAATTGAAATTTTGTTTTTCTAGCTCTTGCATTTATATAACCCAAGCAAGTTATTTCACCTCCTTGAGTTTCCATTTGTTCACCTCTACAACTAGACTAAAAATAATGAGCTCATGCAAAAATAATAATAATAAATAAATAATGACCTCATGCAATTGTTTGTAAGACCAAACAAGATTCTAAACTGCACCTGGCACCATACCTGCAGCATGGTTCCTGATCAATAAACTGTGGCCATTGAGCTGATGACAAGGAAACTTGATAGGTTGCCTAGGTCAATAAACAGGGTATAGTGCCAGAAGTATAGTGCTTATTTATTGTCTTTGGTAAAGATTTCCATTGTGTATATATACTACAGTTTCTTTATTCATTTATCTATTGAAGGGCTGTAATTTCTTAATCAATGCTTACACATTGTAAGCTCAACAGATGCAGTACCATCAACAGCAGTGTTCTGCACAACCTGCTAGCACATGTTAGGAGGGATCTAGGACTCTCTGCCTATTTTAACTCAGGGGATCACAGTACAAGAGTGGCATATGGCCAAATGCCCTCACTCTTTATGTTGGATTTGTGGATTTTCCCTAAAACTGGTCCATACCAATTTAATAACATTTTTGACATTGCCCTTACAATGGTTGAGAAGATGTTATTATGA
Organism: Callospermophilus lateralis; assembly: GCF_048772815.1. Taxonomy (NCBI): domain Eukaryota; kingdom Metazoa; phylum Chordata; class Mammalia; order Rodentia; family Sciuridae; genus Callospermophilus; species Callospermophilus lateralis. The sequence continues at coordinate 53,106,183 of NC_135317.1, read as the reverse complement.
AAACAATGCAGAAAAATCCCACTTTAAACCATGCAGGATTGTATTTGCTTCTGTTTCTTTTTTTTTAATCCTTATCTCTGATTTATTTTTTTATTGATTGTTCAAAACATTACAAAGCTCTTGACATATCATATTTCATATGATATGTCTTCCTCTTTATATGATATGTCTTCCTCTTCCTCCCTGCTCTGTTCTTAGTTGCTCTCATTATATCAAAGAAGACATTTGGCACTTGTTTTTTAAGGATTGGCTAGCTTCACTTAGCAAAATCTGCTCTAATGCCATCTATTTCCCTGCAAATTCCATGATTTTGTCATTTTTAGTGTTGTGTAATACTCCATTGTGTATAAATGCCACATTTTTTTTATCCATTCATCTATTGAAGGGCATCTGGATTGGTTCCACAGTCTAGCTATTGTGAATTGTGCTGCTATGAACATCGATGTGGCAGTATCTGTTTCTTTTTTTTTTTTTTTAATAATACTTAGGTAAAATTCCAACTGCAAAAGCTTATTGTATACATGAATAAAGATTTTGTTTCTTTCAACAAAAGTTTATTAAAAATGTTGAAACAGAATTTCTTTGAGGGCTCAGTCAGACCTAGGAAATGCATTTATTTTAACAACTGTATTAACAAAGATTCCCTTAGGTGAATTTTATGGCCCCATTTTCCCACTTTCTGGCTTTCATATTTTAATTGGAAAAAATTGGATTGTATGTTCTTGATAACAGTGACTTGCAAGAATACTGCCTTTACTCCCATACATCATTCTGCATATTTTCAAGTGTAACAAGCTCAAGCATCTATTATTATAATTAGCTGTCACTTCCGTCCTTTACTGTTAAATTCACTAACACCAATTCTGTCATATATTTAAAAACCTTTTCTGAAGCTTTAATTTTCTCAGCAAAGTGTGTTTGGAAAATTAACTCTGTTGCCTTGCACTTTTCAACATGGTCTTCTTAACTCCCACCCACAGACTACTAAGTTAATTCATGTTGTTTTCATCAAAGCTGAATGTACCATGTTCAGACCTTAAGAACTACCTAAAAATACCCTTCCCCTTCTGAACTGCCTTTGATGCTAGCTATGTTTATTCTAGAAATGGTGGGTCTGAATTTCAGCCTCCGAATCCTATGGAATAAATCATGCTGCATAATAGAGGTTTTTTGTTTTGTTTTGTTTTGTTTTTGGTGCTAGGATTAACACCCTCTACCATTGAGCTACAACCCCAGCCCCATAAAGCAAGATTAAGATACACCAAACACAAGAATACAATGTTAATAGGCTTATAGTTTTGAGTAAGAGCTTTCTACTTTCTAGACTTCTCCCATGAACACTGATTCATTCAGTTTTCACAGCAGCCATATGAGATACCCAGGATTGTCTCTATAATGTACAGATCAGCAGACAGTCTCCAAGAGGCTAATTGAAAAAGTCCTGCAGTGATTACATCAGTTAACATCACAGTTAGGACTTGAACTCAAACTTCTGATGAATGCAATGCAACATATTTTGCCTGGACTATACTGTTGCTCTTAATAATTGGCCAAATGGGTGATTAGAACATATAGTACTTTGAGAGCTTGTTTGGAAGTTCTAGCAGGGGAACGTAGCTACTGGTATACCCTTTTTAAATTTATTTATTTATTTACGCTAATTAGGTATATATGACAGCAGAATGCATTGATTCATTGTACACAACTGCAGCACAACTTTTCATTTCTCTGGTTGTACACTATGTAGCATTGCACCATACATGCAGTCACACATATACCTAGGGTAACCATGTGCATCTCATTCCTTCTTTCCTGACCCTTCCTCTCCCTATCCCTCCCTCCCCTTTGCCCAATCATAGTTCCTCCCTTTTCCCCATGCCCCCCACTCATTATGGATCCATTATCAGAGAGAACATTTAGACTCTGCTTTTTCGGAATTGGCTTACTTCATTTGGCATGATATTCTCCAACTCCATCCATTTGCCTGCAAATGCCTTAATTTTACTCTCTTATAATGCTGAGTAATATTCCATTGTATACATATACCATAGTTTCTTTATCCACTCATCTATTAAAGGGCATCTAAGTTGGTTCCACAGTTTTGCTATTGTGAACTGAGCTGCTGTAAACATTGATGTGGCTGCATCACTATGGTATACTGATTTTAAGTCCTTTGGGTATAAACTGAGGAGTGGGATAGCTGGGTCAAATGGTGGTTCCATTCCAAGTTTTCTAAGGAATCTCCAGACTGCTTTCCAGATTGGTTGCACCAATTTGCAGTCCTACCAGCAATGTATGAATGTGCCTTTTCCCCCACATCCTCACCAACACTTATTGTTGTTTGTAGTCTTGATAACTGCCATTTTGACTGACATGAGATGAAATCTTAGAATACTTTTGATTTGCATTTCTCTAATTACCAAGGATGTTGAACATTTTTTTATATATTTGTTGATCAATTATATATCTTCTTCTGAGAAGTGTTTGTTCAGCTCTTTAGCCTATTTATTGATTGGATTGTTTGTTTTTTTGGTGTTACGTTTTTTGAGTTCTTTATATATCCTGGAGATTAGTGCTCTATCTGACATGTGTGTGGCAAAGACTTGCTCCCAAAATGCAGGCTCTCTCTTCACCTCATTGATTGTTTCTTTTGCTGAGAAGAAGCTTTTTGGTTTGAATCCATCCCATTTATTGATTCTTGATTTTATTTCTTACACTTTAGCAGTCTTATTAAGGAAGTAGGGGCCTAATCGATTGTGATAAAGATTTGGGCCTACTTTTTCCTCTGGGTCTCTGGTTTATTTCTTAGGGGGACTAGGACCTAGGAATTAGATCCTATCCCTTTGACCAAAGACCAGTCCTCCTGTGTTGTAGAAGGTAGTCCTCTCCAACACAGCACACAGCATTGGGAAGGATTGAGACTCAGTACAGAACTTAACCTTTTTTCTAGTAGCCACATATAAATGCAAAAAGAAGAGCCTGTTGTAGCTTAGTGGCAGGGCCACTGCTTAGTGTGCCTGAGGCCTTGGGTTAGGTGAAATTTAGAATATTTTATGTGATCTAGTGCATCTTAAGTATTATCCCTTCAACACATCATCAATTTAAAATAGATAAGGACAAAATATTTAAACTTTCTAATGAGTTTTCAAAATTTGGATTTTTACTGCACATCTCTATCCGAAGGCCAAATATCTCTCTCTCTCTTCTCTCTCATTAGGAAACAATGTGTGTGTGTGTGTGTGTGTGTGTGTGTGTGTAACTTAATACACAAATCTAGATTTTTACTTAAAAAAAATGAATTTTAGAGCAGGTAAACAAGTTAGTTTCAGTGGGAAGGACTGGTCATTTGGGGGTGCCACTACTACAAGAGTCAGGTTGTCTACATTTCTGTAAGAAGTTCAGAACACTGAAAACTGGAACAACAACAACAAAAAAAGCATTCATGCCATTTACACATGGCACCATTGTAAATTTATTTTTATTTCCAATTTTGTAGACAAAGTCAAAATTTGTGTCAATTTGTGTCAAAAGTCAAATATTCATAATCTGTCTGCCAAGAGGCTTCAGCAGGGAGCACCTCTAAAACATTACTTGGCCTGCTGCAAACAGCTGTCACTTCCCTGCCGCTAATTGTCCATTCCCTGTTATTTTCATCTGTTCATTTATTAACACATTCAGCAAGGGTTTGTTTAGCATCTATTTTGTACTAGGCTGTATTGAAAGTGCTAGAGGTACAATGGGTAGAGGCCCATTTATTTTCCTGAAAGACTCACGTGATACTAAGAAAATAAACAAGTGAACAAATATTTATAATGGAGTGTGGTGACTGTGTAGTTAGCTCATCCCATAAGAGGGTAAGGAATGGTTCCTTAGATGAGAGGATACCTGAGCCTGAAGACTAGGTGGAAAGGAGCAGAGTGAAGAAAGGTTTTTCCTTTGCATAGAGACAGAGCAGAGTTTGGCTGGTTCAGAGAGAAGGCCGTCAATAGCCTGGGTGACTGCAGCATGCAATGTCAGTCACAAGTGGAGAGGTAAGACAGAGTCTGGGGGCCTCAGAAAAACAAAGACAGCCTATGGATCATGGAACACATTTGAAAGGGTCTAGTTAGAAAATGGACAGCTATGGTGAAATTTAATGGTAAGGACTGAGACTGGGATAAGGAAACCACTTAGGAAGCCATTGAAGAAATGGAACAGGGTGGGATTGAGCTCCTGAACTATGTCAGTGACTATGTATGAGGAAGGGTTGGCCAAGCCACCCACAGCTTACTGATTCCGTAGTGTCAACTTTAGGTTCCTCGCCATCTCACATCTCCTGAAAGAAGCTGGAGACTCTGAGGCACAGAGTGTCGTGGATCCGCATCAGCCCATAGGCTTTCTCCATGGAGGGGTATAACTCATTTCACTTCTATTAACAGTGTGATGACTTCGTTAGAGGCCTACATATGTGCATGTATGCAAACAGGCACAGAAAAATATATACCAAAATGATTGTAGTTGTGTTAGTGAGACTTTTGTCATTGTGACAAAAGGCCTTTCTCAGGAGGAAAGATTTATTTTGGCTCAGGGTTTCAAAGTCTCAGGCCATGGTGGGCTAGCTCCTTTGCCTTGAGCCTGAGGTGAGGCAGGGTATCGTGGCACAAGGGCATGGTGGTAAAAAGCTGCAAAGCCCAGGGCAGCCAGAAAGCAGAAAAAGAGACACAGAGAAGAAGAGGTCAAGGACAAGATACAGTCCCCAAGGGCATACCCCCAAGGACCCACTCCCTTCAACTAGAACCCACCTCCTCTATTTTCCACCACCACCATTCAGCTATGAATCCATCAATGGATTAGTACCTTGATAAGGTTAGAGCCCTCATGATGCAATCACATCCCCAAAACCCCACCTCTGAACACTGCTGCTCTGGGAACCAAGTCTTCAACATGTAAACCTTGGGGGAACATTCCAGATCTAAACCCTAAGAACGGTAATCACCACCAAAGTAGGAAACAGAGACAGGGAGGAGGAGAGCCTTCACTTTCCACTCTAGAAAGATCACATTGCTTGAGTGCGTTCCTTTGTAAGTACACAGCAAACATATATATTCAAACAGTTATATTTGAAAGTTCATTTAATTTTAATTCAATACATTAATTATATATAGCATTATAAACATTTAGTATGCATATATGCATGTACGTGTATATGTATATGTGTGTGCAACTGTGTGTGTGTGTGTGTGTGTGTGTGTTGTCAGACCATAATAGAACTATACTCGCCAAAGAGAAATTTTAGAATATTGATTCTGTAGGTAGGAGTTTATTATTAAAGTTCTTTCAAGTCTCCTGAGCTCCTAAATAATTAGTACCTCTGGGCCATTGTTTGGATAAATGTCCTCCAAATGCTCCAGTGTTGAAGGCCTGCTCTCCAGCCTGTGGCACTGTTAGGAGATGGTGAAACCTACGAGAGGTGATGACCAGTGGGAGGAAGCTAGGCCAGTGGGGGAGAGCCCTCGAAGTGGACACTGGGACCCCAGTCCCTTCCCCTCTCTCTTTTGCTTCCCACTTGCCATGAGATGAGCAGACACTCTCTTCCTTGCCGCAGAACCAAAAACAATGGGGCCACTTGACCATAGAATGAAACCATGAACTAAAATAATTTTTTTCCTTTTAAATTGAATATCTCAGGTATTTTGTCACACTGATAGGAAGCTTACTAACACACTCTGTAGAGCTGACCCAGGCTTTGACCTACTGGGTATCAGTTGCAAAAAAGATAAAAAAAAAAAAAAAAGATCATGCATTCCCCCACATGGCGCTGCTTCTGACCTCTATATGTTACTAACAGTGGTCAGTAAGGACAAGGTCCCACAGGTGTCCTTACAATGATTTTACCTTGAATTCTTTTTTAACAGAATTTTTCTGATACATTTCTTAATAAAAATTCAAAGGTTTTATTTGGCTTTTGGCTATTAGTTTTTAAATGTGGCAGTCAAATGAACTTTAATTCACTTGCTTCCATCTAGGTAACTTTTTTGGCTTTTGTCAAACAAATAACATTAAAAATAGCTCAAATCATGTTATTTTTTACCTTAAAGTCTGTCTGTTTCTCATTTAATTTATTTCCTCTGCCTCTTCTCCTCATAGAAAACAAATTTCCATTTCCCCTTTTCTCTCTTGTCCCCCTTATCTTAATCCTGTGGGTTTCAACCATCCTTGAGTTACATGGGTATTATCTGGCCTTTGAACCTTTATCTGTTTCTAAACTTAATTCTTGAGTAAAAGGTAGGACTTACAACAAGATCAATGTTTCTCCCTGTATTGTACATTTAGTGATCATCTCAGGGGCATTTTTCTTGGGGAAGGAAATAATGGCAGATTTTCCTGAGTCTCTGTAGTCCCCCTAGTGGGTAGCAGTCCCCGATGGAATCCTCTATGAAAAGCAGAGATACACATAGGTCTAGGGGAGGTTGAAAAGCAGCCCTGGATCCTTCTCTCGCTCTGAAATTGACTGCCAGACAGTCTTGGAGATTGTATCTCAAACAGATGGAAAGTGCATATTTAAGGCAGCCTTAAATATTTTTATTTTCAAGTTATTTTTAATTGTCATTGTCAGCTTCTTTGGTGTCATTTGGTGTTTACATCCACTACCAAGAAAAACAGGAGAAAGATTGCTAAAGAGAAGATGTGGTTCATGGGTTCAAACATAAGCACAAAACCGGAAAGAATAAAGGACAGGTAAGGGCTGGGAACATTTTCTAAGAAAAAATAAATTCATTTGGGGGAGGTCTTCCCTTTGCCTGCTTATGCAGAGCTCCCCTGGACAGCAGGCCTCACCAGTAACCACACTCTGCTGCTACATTTCAAGTGACATGGAAGCTCACATCTGCCTGAGCAGTTTACTCCTGAATTTCTCTTTTTATGAGAAACATCTTCCTCAAGGTTAATCCCTAGTTGGCCTCCCAGATCTTGGATACATTGATTCAGGTTCTAGAACCTATGTTCTTAGAGGCTCCAGGATAATGATGACGTCTACACTTAGAAACTTGTGAGCATTCAGTCCCCATCGCATCAGAGAATAGAAATGTGAGAAGCCTTATCTTTGGGGTCAGGTGTTTCTAGGGACACCCTCTTGATCAGGGACATAAGGTAGACAAAAGTACCTGTGATCCACTCTGCTGTCGCCATATCTAGTCTGCCCATGGAGAAGGTAGCTTTGTATCTTTCAGGCCAGAACTCACTAGGGATGGATAGAGGAGCTTTTTTTTTTTCGGTTCAATATTCAAGCAATTATATAATTTTTCTAAGTAGTTTCACAGCTTGTTAGCTCCTCAGTAGGTGAAATGCTTTTACAGCAAATATCCCATGAAGACTTTGGAAGGATAATCCTCCCTGTCAGTTGTCCACAGTTAGTTTCTAAAATGCTTTCTTTCACATTAATTTATCTGCTCCTCCCTTGGCCTGTGGAGGCAACCGGAGCCTTTATAATTACCCTGGAGGCACAGATATGGGACTGAGATTCAGATTCTAAATGGTTGAACCAAAGACATGGTGCTAAGAAGTGGCTAAACTGAAGTGACCGCTTCTAGTCTCCATAACAAATGAACCTGATGTTCCTCCCACAGCTGACACCATAATGAAAGGCCCTTAGAGTAAGGATTTATTGCTTCCAACTATCAAACATGGTCCACAAGGAATGAACAATGAGGAAATGCCTCCTTCAGTCCCAGTCCCAGCAGTCAGTCAGTCAGCAGCCCCCAGCTGTGTGCTGTTTGCAAGGTGAGCCCTGATGGAGAGACTGCTCTGCTGTGCTTGAGCTTCCTGGTAGATTTTCTCTCTCTCCCAGCAGCTACTCACCCCTTGACTTTTCTTTCACCATCTCAGGGACCCAGCTATAAAGGCCACCTTGGAGTTCTCAAACTTCCCCAAAGTGATGTAATATGACAGTCAGTCAGCTTTCCATTGGTATAATAGATACCTAACATAACCAACTTTAGAGGAAGAGTTTATTGTAGCTCACAATTTTGGAGGTTTCCGTCCATGATTGGTTGGTCTTGTTGCTTTTGGTCCTGTGGAGAGGTCGCAGGTCATGGTAGGAGTATGCAGTGGAGCAGACTCACTCACCTCATGGCCAGGAAATGAAAGAGAGGAAGCGAAGCGGGAGACACTGGGAGTCCCACTATTCTTTTGAAGAGCACTCTCCCAGATACCTGAAGACCTCCCACTAAGCCCCAACTCCTAAAGGTTACATGCCTCCAAACAGCACCACTCAGGGAACAAATCTTTAACACAGGGGCCTTTGGGAAACATTCCAGATCTAACTATAAATAACATGAGGATTTCCAGAAGAGAAAAGTAGAAGGTTATTTCTACTTCTTTCTATATTTCTTTAACTGATTGACTTATTCATTTTATTTAGACCATGTCAGACATTGGAGATAAAAATTGATTAATAAAAAATATAGTCCTGCCATCGGTGAAGTGAAAGTCAAATTAAAAAACAAATCAAAAAATAAAATAAATCTAATTAGTGCCAAGTAAGGAATACACAGGTGTTATGATAAATGATAATGGGAGGTAAAGTTGGACAGGGATCAATTTTACCTGCAGTGGTTGAAGATCTGAGAATGTATTGCTGAGACCTAAAAGATGAAAATGATCAACTATGAAAGAGCAAGGAGATGGGAATGTAGATGGGGTTCCATTAAGATTAAATGACTTACAGTAGGCCTAGATAACTTTCCTAGCTTGTTCTATCCAGTAGGCCTAGATAACTTTCCTAGATTGTTCTGTTAATAATAAAAACAACTATCTCATCCACAATAGCCTCAAAAAAATATTTGGCAATCAATATAACAAAAGAGATGAAAGACCTCTACAGTAAAAACTACAGAACACAAAAGAAAGAAATTGAAGAAGCCTTAGAAGAAGGAAAGATTTCCCATGTTCTTGGATAGGCAGAATTCATATTATCAAAATGGCCATACTACCAAAAGCATTATACAGATTATTTTTATTTAAAAAAAAAACATTTTATGTATATTCTTTAATATCTCTGTTTTCATACACAGATATGAATTAATACATATGTATAAGTAATATGTATATATTTTCTGTATGCTCTTTTGTATATTTGTATTTATACATCATATATACATATGTGTATTTTAAAATAGGAGCATATTTTCTCTACTTATGGTACAATTGTTTTTCTTTCCCATTATACAGATTTAATGCAATACCATTATACAGATTTAATGCAATTCCTATTAAAATTCCAATGACATTCTTCAGAGAAATAGAAAGAGCAGTCATGAAATTCATTTGGAAAAAATAAGGGACCCAGAATAGCCAAAAGCAATCCTTAGCAAGAAAAATGAAGCAGGAGGCATCACAATAACAGACCTTAAGTTATACTGTAGAGCTATAATAACAAAAATGGAATGGTATTGGCACCAAAACAGACACAAGGCCCAATGGTACAGAATAGAAGACACAGAGACAAATTCACATAAATACAGTTATCTCATACTAGACAAAGGCACCAAAAGCATACATTGGGGAAAAGATAGCCTCTTCAACAAATGGTGCTAGGAAAACTGGAAATCCATATGTAGCAAAATGAAATTAAACCCCTATCACTCTGTACAAAATTCAACTCAAAGTGGATCAAGGACCTAGGCTTTAGACCAGAGACCCTGTGCCTAATAGAAGAAAAAGTAGGTCCAAATCTATGTCATGTTGGCTTAGGAACTGAATTCCTCAACAGGACTCCTAAAGTGCAAGAAGTAAAATCAAGAATCAGTAAGTGGGATGCTATCAAACTAAAAAGCTTCTTGATAGCAAAGGAAACAATCAAGAAAGTGAACAGAGAGCCTACAGAATGGGAGAAAATATCACCTGCACCTCAGATACCGCATTAATCTCCAGGATATATAAAGAACTCAAAAACTTTAACACCAAAAAAACCACATAGCCCAATCAATAAACGGGCAAAGGAACTGAACAGGCACTTCACAGAAGAAATATGGATGGTCAAAAATATATGAAAAAATGTTCAACATCTCTAGCAATTAGAGAAATGCAAATCAAAACTACACTGAGATTACATCTCCATAATAATATAATTCTTGATAATTCTTGGCAATTATCAAGAATACAAGTAACAACAAATGTTAGGATGTGGGGAAAAGGGTACACTCATACACTGCTGGTCAGACTGCAAATTGGTGCAACCCCTATGGAAAGCAGTACGGAGATTCTTCAGAAATCTTGAAATGGAACCACCATTTGACCCAGTTATCTCACTCCTTGATATGTACCCAAAGGACTTAAAATCAGCATACTATTACAGTGACACAGCCACATCAATGTTTATAGCAGCTCAGTTCACAATAGCTAAGCTATAGAACCAACCGAGGTGCTCTTCAACAGACGGATGGATAAAGAAAATGTGGTAGATATACACAATGGACTCAGTCATAAGGAAGAATCAAATTATGGCCTTTGCCAGTTAATGGATGGAACTGGAGACTATTAAGCTAAGTGAAATAAGCCAATACCAAAAAACCAAAGGCTGAATGTCCTTTCTCATATGTGAATGCTAACACAATAAGGGCAGGGGCGGGGAAGGGATAGAAGTTCATTGGATTAGACAAAGAGGGAATGAAGGGAAAGGAGGAGGGGTGGGAATAGGAAAGAGCAGAATGAATCCAACATAACTTTCCTATGTAACATATGCATACACAACCAGTGTAACTCCACACCATATGCAACCACAAGAATGGGAAGTTATACTCCATGTATGTACAGTATGTCAAAATACTTTCTACTATCATGTACAACTAAAAGGAACAAATTAAAAAATTTAAAATAAAAAAAGCATGTAACAGGTTGAAGGGACAGGGAAAGACCCCAAGTGGTCCCTCTTCTGACTTCTTTACTTCCGTGGCCTTTGGCTCATCCCCTCCTCCCTACTCCAGGACTTCAGCCTCTTCAGTACTCCAGGGAGCCCATTTAACAGTTGCAGGTAAAACTTCCTAGTTTCTTATGAACTTTTTCCTACATTTTGAAGGTACTTTTTCCTCAAAAAAAAAAAAAAAAATGCTGACCAGACACAGAAAGAATCTACCTGTGTTATTTCTCCCCCCTGGAACATGTATTGTAAATGCAGTAAAGAGTTAGAGCCAGAGTACAGGAGCATCTGAATTACATGAAAAGATCACTGTGGCCTCTGCCCAGTGTCAAGGAAGGAGAATGTGGGGTGCCTGCGAGAAAAGCCTTGCCGGCATGTGGGGAGAGAGTGGGTTTGCAGCACCCCCTTGGAGGCAGTGTTCCAAGGACCTGCTAAAACTGCCCACCTGGGCTAGGGGGAGCCAAGGGCGATGGTGATGTCCTCTATTCAGATGAGGAAAGTAGATGGTGGAGACAAGTTTGAACATATTTATTTTAAGATACCTACAAGGAACCTCAAAAACAATGTCAGCGAGGCAGTTAAAAACAGAGGCTTGGAACAGGGTAGGGTGGTGTGTGTGTCTATCATTCCATGACTCCTGAGGCCAAGGCAGGAGAATCGAAAGTTCTGGACCAGCCTCAACAATGTACTGAGACCCTGTCTAAAACAAAAATTAAAAAGGACTAGGGATGTAATTCAGTGTAGAGCACCTTTGAGTTCAACCTCCATTACCAAAAAATAAAACAGAGAGACTTGGAGCCGAGAGGTGAGATTGTGTGAACACAAAGTCTGTGCTTCACGCCAGCTGGGAGGCAGCAGGCACCCAGTGGCTTGGTCTTTCCACCTGCTCCCCTGCTGGCTGCCTGGTTGGCAGTGCTCATGCCCTTCCAGATCTTTCTGTGAAGGTATTGGCAGGTGGGCTGCTGCTTTTCCCCTTTGACTCCATCATCCCTCACCTGCACTCTTCCTTCCTCCATTTCTCCTCACTGCGTCATTCCCTCCTCCCCTACTCACTGTATCTGCAGCTCCTTCTTTCCCTTCCAGCCCCCAGCCCCATCTCACGTTGTGCTACTGGGATTCAACCCAGAGCCTCACACAGACTCAGTGGGTTCACTACCACTGGGGCCTCTTTTCTTTTTTGAAACCCTCATTCCAGGCTGCATTCTCTCTTTCTCATTCTTTCCTCATCTGTCCTGCCTGTCCTCTCTCTCCCCTTTTCTCCTGCTCGTATCTGGGTTTGGTCCTTTTCTCACAGCTATTTCATGTTGGGAGGAAGGAAGGAAGGAAGGGAGGGAGGAAGGGAGGGAGGGAGGGAGGGAGGAAGGAAGGTCTCTGAACTTTCTCACATGTGTAAATAAACTGCATTTTAGATTCCTAATACTAACTGTGAAAAAAGCAAGTGAGGTTAGTTCCTCCAAGGAGAAGTTGACCGGTTCAGTTAGCCTTAGGAAATCTTCCCTAGTCCTTGGTTACTAATTAAAGCCCTTAGGAGGAAACCTCCGCTGGGCTAATTTCATTATTGCTAGTACAACCTATTCTGGTCCGTTGCCCTGTACAATTCTCCATCCATTATGTCACTTGTTCCCTTTCCACCTCCTCTGTCAGTTCACAGATTACACGTGACACCTGATCCAAAAGCACTTCACAGACCTGCCTCTGATTAAACCCCATGAAAACCCCAAAGAGTACAAAGTTCACAACGGTCTTGTTTCTAAGCTCCTGAACAGTTGATTTTTGACTTCCTCATACTAAAGCTTCCTTTGGGCTCTGTAACAACAAACATCAACAGCCATCTTTTGTCTTTTAAATTTTTAAATTAATAACTGAAAGTGTCCGCTGGGTGGATACAGATTGAATGAACAAGATGTGCAGAGCACCGTGCTGCCACTAGCCCAGAGATGACTAGATCATGGTTCTGTTGGTGAGGAGTGCCTTCCTGCCCAAGAATCCTGGGATAGAAACACAAAGTGAACAGCCAAATGCCTGACAGTGCCCAAGGAGATCAAGCTGGGAAGGGCTTCATGTGCATTTGAGCTTTGAGTTGAATTTGCACAAAACACCCCATCCCTGAGATGTGGGACCCTAGCCATGTATTTGACCTCAGCCTCCTCCCCTTTCCTTCTCATCTGTGACATCCCCAGGACACTGGCTGCCCTCTGCCCCTTGATCCTATCAGGATTGTGACCTTCTCAGGGCCTAGCCTCTGCCATTGCCTCTGCTGGCATAATTCCTATCCCATATGTTCCGTCATTCATCCTGTGCTCCATGTCGCCGGATCAGAGCAGCCTCCTAACCTCCCCAGCTGCCCAGCTGTCCCTCTCTGCCACTTTACCAATTTTATCTCCCCAGCAGGTGTCTGCACATGAAATTATCTTCCACAGCTGTTTATTGCTTGTTTCCCTCCTCTGTAAGAAGGAGCTTATTTTTGTCACTTTAGTTCAGTGACATAGCCCATGTAACTTAAGTGAGAAAATGAAAAGAGAGGCCCGTTAAAGTTCTAATTAGGGGAATGAAAAGACCCTTGAGGGGCTCGTGAGTATGATGCTCTGACAGTCTCCCTTCTATAATATTTCTATGCCCCAGGCAAGTTGTGGTGCTGTCTTTTTATCATTCTTCTTGTCTTTGAAAATTAAACTGAATTTTGCTCATGGCCATCTAGAAAATAGCTAACTTTAGTTCTTCCTCCTCTACACTTCAACTGCTTGAGTGACTTTCTCTTACTTGTTAATAGCATAGCCTCAAGTGCCTGGAACAGTGACAGGTGAAGGTGCTCAATTAATGCTTGTTAACTAACTGATGAATGTTCCACCCAGACTGGAGAGAATTCTAAAATTCTATCACCACATCCCCTTTCCTTCACTGTCTGCTCACCACAGATTACGTCACACTAATCCACCTCTCTTTTTCCCTCTCTCTCTCTCCAAACTGATACTTCTTTTTATTGTAACTTCTTTTTCTTTTTGTAAAAAAAAATATTTGTTCTAACTAGTTATACATGACAGTAGAATGCATTTTGATGCATCATACCAAACTGATACCTTTGATTAGAAAGGACATTTCTCTTTTATTTGACAATCAGCCAGTATATCTCTATTTGGTTATGTTCTACATTCAGCATCTGTATATATTTCAGAGTTGTAAAATAGTAGCAACAACACCTTAAAATTCAAACTGGCAGCCTCGGTGTGCCTGAATTATGGAGTGTTCTACAACCCCAAATTGAAATAGCTAGAAACCGTTCGCCCAGTAATCCACAGTTCCCTTAGAGCCATTACATTCTGCAGACTTCCATCAGTCCTCACCCTCTGGGACCACCCAGCTGTGTACTGCATCCTCCTATCTGCAGCTGCTCTCCAGGTTAGAATGTTTAGGCTTCACTCTTCCTTCCATGTTCCCTGGATCATCACACCAATGCCTCAGTGTCAATTCTTTATGCCAATGGTGCTGTATACATCAAGTATTTGTAGACTCAAATTCTTTCACAAATCTCAATTCAATTTGCAGACACAAATTTTCACCTTCTGACACTGCACCTGATCTCTGACTTAAAAATAACTAAACATGGATGCAGTTTCTCCTTTTCTCCTACCCTAACAACTCCTTGCCTCATTATCAGCACTATTTCTGTACATTGACTTGCTGTTCTTTAGCTATTCTGTATCAAAACTGTGGCCACCTTTAACTTCTCTCTCCCCCAATCCCATTTCGTGTTTCTAATTGATTTCTAAGTGATGAACTCACTGTGCATCTCACAATAGAGTCACCTTCCCGTATATGTGTATGCTGGAGAGTGCCCTTAATAGTCTGCCCTGGGACTGATTAGCCACATGACATCTTCCTTTCTAGTCCCTCTCTGTTGTCATCAATCTTGAATTGCACTCACTTGATTAATATTCCTAAATTACTGCACCCATCCAGCACTCAAAAATCCCCAGTGACTCTTCTTACCCGACATTCCAAGCTCTCAACTCACTCCCATCCATTTTTCTAACTGTAACTTCTGTGGTCCCCTCCACCAGCCAATATTATTAATTATTCCTGGGCAAGATTCCTAGTTCTCATCTCTGTTTATATCTATGCTTCTCTTACATAGAATGCTTTTCTCTATTCTATGGCAGGTGACATTTCTCATTACATTATCAAAGATGTAAATAGCGAAACATGTGGAAAAGTTTATTTCTAAGATCTAAAAAGGAAAGAAAAGGGAACAACCCACAAATCTAACAGATGAATAGTAAAATCATTTATGCTACAGTTACTTAATGAAAAACCATGTAGACATTAAATGTTATGCCTTCAAGAAATATTTAATGAAAAAAGCAAGTTTCAAAATTGTATGCAGAAGGTTATCCCTATGGGTATATATGTCATAAAATTAATAGTGTATATATAAGTGAGGAACATGTTTGGCTTCAAATAGGAACAACGATATTGACTAAATAGATGAGTATTGAGTGGTTTTATGCAAGAAAAGTTAATGAGGAGACAGTGCTGAGCTGACATAGTGACTCAATGACACCATCTAAGACCTCAGAGTCTTTCTGTCTGTTTGTCTTTATTCTCATTTTATTTGTATCATGGTCACACAGTGGCTGAAAATCCACATTCTCGGAAGCAATCAGTCAGATGAGCAGAGGACAAAGAAATTTCTTTTTCTAAGCTCTTGGCTCTTTCTTTGGGCAGGGAGACCCACCTCCAGTCACTGCTTTCACCTCTCCAGGCTCCTGTCCATCTCTAACTTAGGAAAGAGGCTGTGACTACATGTTGAGTAAACCAACTGGCAGTGTTTGCCATAGTCTATATGCTTGGGGGATTAATTTAAAGGGTTGTTTTTAATCTCTGATGATACTAGAATAATATACATGTTACTTTAACATGAATGAAAAATAGAAAGATAATTTTTAAGTTGAAATTTTTAAGAAAAAGCTACCCATTCATCATATTTTATTACACATTTCATCTCCTTCTTAAAGCATTAATTTTAAGAAGTGTGTGATTATGTTTGTTGATTTGTTTGCCTCAAGTAGCATACAAAAAGAGGATAGATTTTAGAGTAGGAAAACCATGAGTTTAAATTGCTTGTGTGACCGTGACTAAATAATATAATCTGAAAAACCTCTCTCCATTTGTAAAATGGTGATTATATTATTTTATGGAGTTTTTATCAAAAGTATATAAAACTGAATGAGGAAATATGGAAGGAACTTTTCAAAAAATAGTTCTCTTTTTTTCCAAAACGTCATGAAAGACTATATCTTTCTCATATTGCCTCTATTTTACCTTTTATTTTAGTCATTTGTATAGTTTGTATTTCTCAGCTTCCCCTAATAAGGGCCAGTGACTGCACATTATTTTTTTTAAAATACATCCCTTACTGAATGTGAAATAGTACCTTGACCACAGTCCATAACCGACCAATATATGAAAGTTGAATTGATGTTTTATCAGATACTTGAATTATCCACGGCATGATAATTGCCGAGAAACTGATTATATTGCTGTCTCCTGCGCACTCTGGGTTAGGATGTGGGTAATGAATTGGGACTGTCGCCAAGCACCTATTTATGGGTAATCGCTCTGAGTAGTGCAGACAGATGCTGGCTCCACAATAGTCATCAGGAAGCCACAGGGGTCTAGGGTCTCCTGAACGCTGTCAGCACCCCAAGCTGAGAAGCTTTTTCATTCTTTTCAAAAAAGAAATAAAGAAAAAAAAAGACTCTGAAGTTAAAATATAAAATACCAACTTGAAAACACAAAAATTAGCAAACTTATTCTTTTCACTTCATTTCAGTGACACAGCCAGTACAACTTACTTTAGAAAATGAAGAGAGAGACCCATTAAGGTTCTATTTAGGGAGTTAAGGGACCCTCGAGGGGATCATGATTATGATTCTCTGACAAATAAACAGTTTCTCTTCTATAATATCTTTATGCTCCGGGCTAGATTTGTGATGATGTCTTATCTGAAAACATAACAATTTTGTTTGTGGCCATCTTGAAAATAGCTACAATTACTTCCCCCCTCTTACTCCCAAATCAAAATCATGAAAAAAAAATCATTCAGTTTTCTGAATATCCCTGATCATAATTCTCCCAAACAATGCATGCATAAAATAATTTCATTTTAGAAGTTTCAGTCAGATGTGTTGGAAATTGTTTTTACCCGGTCTCTCTCTCCCTTCCTATCTTTAGTTCCTCAGGCCTGTAGTAGGTTCCCACTGCATTTGGCAAATGAGTGTCATTCATTATGGTAGCAGTGTGGGGTTGGTCTGCTTTAATTATATATATGAGGCCAGTTGGGATATAGCCTCACTCATTCCAGGAAGACACTGTGACGAATGTGTGTTTTCCTGGACGGATTCCAAATGACATAAACAGACTGGCAGTTCTGTATTAAGGGACCATTGGCCAGGTCTTCCTTCATTGTTTCATACAATGTGATGTCAGTCGAGCTATTTGCTTAAAAAGGCTTCTGGGAGGTGGAGAAGAAAAGATGGAAAATGGGGGGGAAAGTCCCTGGACTTGGTAGGGAAGTTCTCGTGGTCCACTGCAAGGTCCTGACTCTTGGATGGAATCGGTTGATTGCCTTTATCTCAGGAATCCATTTCTCTCATCCCCTAGGAAAAATAGCAAAATATTTAAAATGCTCTCTGATCCTCCATACACAGGCCCACTCTTTTCCTTACTTGTTTTTCTCTGATAGTGCAGTGGGTCTTGAGTCCCACTACTGGAAATGGGAGTTTCAAACTTTAAGGTGAAAAAAATCCTTTGAATTTTAACTTCTCAGAATCCAAAGATAATATTTAGAGATGTATTTCCCAAACTATGGACGAAGTCACCCTGGGATACTGCGGAAAACTCACAGAGGTGCTGAAGGATATTTAAAATTTCCAAAGCAAGCACAGCAAAATTTGTTTCTCTGGTCACTGCAGAAGCTACTGTGCTGAAGTCATTCATCATTTCAGTGTTTTTGTGAAGCTAAGATTTTGGTGATTGCCTTAATAAAAAGCGGGTGTTGAGCAACAATCTGTGGATGTTTTAGTCAGCTATTTTGCTCCTGTGACCAAAAGACCTGACAAGAACAACGGAGAAAGAAAAATGTATTTGGGGGCTCATGGTTTCAGAAGTCTCAGTACATAGAAGGTCGGCTGTATCCCTCAGAGCTCATGGTAACCCAAAACATCATGGCAGGAGGATTTGATGGAGGAAGAGGCTCAGAACATCATATCAGGAAGCAAAAGAGACAGACTCTACTGGCCAGACCCCAAAGTCATAATTCCATTGAACCACCTCCTCTAGCCACACCCTACCTGCCTACAGTCACCATTCAGTTAATCCCTATCAGGGGATTAACACACTGATTGAGTTAAGGCTCTCATAACCCAATCATTTTACCTCTACATCTTCTTGCATTGTCTTACACATAAATAAGCTTTGGAGGACGCCTAATATCTAAAGCATAACAGTAGAACAGTAAATGAGGCAGCATCCAATTTGATTCCAAGGTTTGGGGAATTATGCAGTGTACAACAGGTGCCTGCCTCCCACTACAAAGGAATTATGATTATTTAGGAATGGGAATTTTTTTTTCTTTTATGTGTTCATTTTTTCCAATAGGTACTAAGTTATTAGGATATAAATAAGGTCATTTGGACCAAACTACTTAATAAAGCAAACTTTTGAGTATTTAGTTTGGCTTACAGGTGCTGTAAAACAATTATTGAGACACTAAGAGTACTATGATCTAAATAAGATTGAGAACCCCTGCCTTAGAGTCAGCTAGCTCAACTAGTCTACACGGCCATTTAGTGACATAAAAAATATTTAACAAGGAACAATGTATTAATAAAATACTTAAACTATATAGTACAAAAAACATACTACGGTTTGTCTCTGGCTTTACTCTTTAAGGGAGTTTACAAATTTTGTTTAAAAAAATGAATACTCAAGTTAAGGATTCAAGTAATGTGTGTTACATCCATACTCAGCTTTCTTTTAGTCATTGTTACCTATCCAGTTTAAGGTAAAATAAATCAAAACCTAACCATCCCTTTCCTTTAGATGGTACTGTTTGGTACTAAAGAGGATGCCATGTAATTATGGGGTACAGAGAGAGAGGAAAAAGCCCTGGGAATTATATAGGTAGGTAGGTAGGTAGGTAGGTAGATAGATGAAATCTCAGATTATTAAGTCAACAATTTTCCATAAACACTTAAGACTTATACCTTGGGGAACTTCAATAAATTCCTCTGGAGTTCCAGGGATACCTATCAGAAAGTTCAACATGTTGAGTTTAACCTGCAGGATGGAGAAGCTATAGGTTACATACCACAGAGGGAGAAGTCATTATCAATTCCCAGAACTGCAGGCTTCCTGGCCTTCTGGGAACAACTACGCAAAGGGGAGGCAGTTGAGCTACTGCCTCAAAAAAGCATCTTACATATAGGGGTCCTGCATTTATCTTCATTTATGTCACAGGGAAGGGAATGGAAACTCACCAGGCCTTTAAACACACACACACACACACACACACACACACACATGCAAATGCATACAAATATTTGAAACTCATGTGTGTGTGTAAATATATTGTTTGAATTAGCTTTTGCATTACTATGACCAAAATACCTGACAAGAACAACTTAGAGGAGGGAAAGTTTATTTGGGGCTCATGGCTTCAGAAGACTCGATCCATAGACTCCTTGCTCTGGGTCCAAGGTGAGGCAGCAGAGCAAAGCTTCTCAGCTCATGGCAGGGCCAGGGAGCAGAGAGAGCTCCTTGCTAACCAGGAACAAAAAAAAAAATTAATCCCAAAGGTCAGAGTATGATATTGGTCAAATTATATTGTGTGCATGTGTGAATACTTAATACATACATCATTATGTACAATTATAATGCACCAATGAAAAAATGTGGGAAAAGAAACCCCAAAGGCACACCTCCAGTGGATTACTTCATCTAGCCATATCCTACCTGCCTATAGTTATCACCCAGTTAACCCACTCAAGTGGGTTGATCTACTCACCAGGTGACAGCTCTCATATTCTAATCATTTCACCTCTGAACATTGTCACAGTTTCTCACACCTGAGCTTTTGGGGAATATATCCAAACCATACAACCACAAGATTGGGATCCTAATTAGAATAAGATATACGCCATGTTTGCATAAATATGTCAAAATAAACTCTATTTCATGTGAAATGGATAAATAAATACCCATGGCGTGTGTACAGTGTGTGCAGTGTGTGTGTGTGTGTGTGTGTGTGTGTGTGTGTGTGTGTGTGTAAAGCTATGGGAATCACTTACAGTAAGAACTTTTGCTTAGTATGCAATATTACCATTTGCGAAGTACCTCCTTGTCTTAGGCCTTATATTAGATATTTTATAGATATTTCCTCTGACCTCCTTCCAGCTCTTAGCAAGATAGGCAGAAAGAGTCACATCTTACAAGACAAAGCAGAGTCAGTGGTCAGTGGCAGAGTCAGGATCCAACCCAGGTCAGTTTGATGCCAAGGGCTATATGCATCCCACTTACCATCCTGCCTCACCATTACCTAAAGTTTAAATAATTCAAACTAAAAGTAAAAGCTTTTGAGATTTTAGTGAGCATTCCCCAAATATATGATGATATATAAAATGTTAAAAGGAGCTCCTAGATTAACTATAAACTGTTCTCTCTCTCTCTCTCTCTCTCTCTCTCTCTCTCTCTCTCTCTCTCCTCACATACACACATATGTGCATGCACACACACGCACACACACATTCTACCTTCACTGTGTACAAGAACTTCAGGGTAGAAACCTGGTCCAGGACGCACAGGCACAGATAGATTCAAAGAAGGTAAACAGGACCCAGGACTCACTCCCTGTCTGCATAGTGTGGGCCATGGTTTCTTGTGAGGTTCAAGGGTGGGAACATCAAGACTTCGTCCTGTCAAGGAAGATTATTTAATCACTGACTCAGTTTCAGATTGCTTGTACAAAGTGAAGAAATTGAGCTTTTTGTCAATTTTAATATTTTTATTTCCCTGCAGACAAGGCATCCTGTTACTGCCCACCCAGGTGCTGACTACTCCCCCAGGCCCTCCTCCTGCCCCCTGTCTACTTTCTCACAGACAATAATGGGACATTTTGCTGAGGGTCTCTCCTGATGCTCCCGGCTCCCCCTCAGCAACAGTATGTATGTCCCCAAGTAATTCCTGGGCTCTGACAATGTCTCCATTTTTTTTCCCAGTCCCACAGCAAAGTATATTTGCACCAGAGTAGAATGTTAAAGACTTAGAGAAAGACATTTTTCAGAATTGTAAAACGTATGTGTCTCTCTACACATGTGGAGAGGTCAGTGGCTGCTGGATAGGATCCGATTTTCTTAAGTCAGTCATTGTTTCTGTTTCATTTTGTGATGACCGATTCTGCAACATGGCAGCAGCTTGTAATTCTGTGGAGATTACATTATGATTTGAGTGTTAATTAATGCATTTAGAGCTGGCAGCAAAATAAGAATATCCTGCTCACTAAACACAGAGAATCATTGGAATGACACCATCTTGTCTTTCTTGAAAACCTGTGCTTGAAAATAGTCTGGGAAATTCAACACCAGAATAGTAATAGAACAGGACCTAGGAGGAAAAAGATGGCCTTAGAATAGGTTCATGAAGAAGTTTCCATTTTACAAGCTTCATTTCTCTCTAGGACATAGTGATGGACCTTGTAGATAAGAGCAATGCAGGTTCATTGCTTTAGGACTTATGGAGTTGTGATAAATGAGAAGTGTTCTACTTTGGCTTTAGTTCAACAGTGGAAGTTTAAACACAGGCTGAACCGTGGCAACCCAAACACACAAAAGTGGAATAGGTAGTTATATGGCAAGTTTGTGATACGGACAATCACAATAGTATTTTAGTACTCAGAGACTGGATAAAGAGGTTTCTAGACCCTACATAAGCTTTAATCTGGAAGGCTCGTTTAAAACATTGGTCATCTCAGGGAATACATTTGTCATCAATTAGTCCATTTCCCTAGATGCAAACAATTGATAAACACTTCTTTCAAAAAGTGGGCATCAGTTCAGTTGTCAAGAGCTAATTATTTGGATCATGTCTTTGACCCAACATCAGAGCAGAATCTTTGTTTGCAAGACTGTTTCTCTTGGTCCCTGCCTATCTTTGGGACAGGTTTGTAGACATCTTGGAAAGTTATATGATAACTTGCAGTCCAAGCACCTCGGGACTCAGTAGTAATAAGAGATAATAAGAGATCAAAGGAAATCCCTCCACTGGTCTTTTGTTGGAGTCTTCTATCTCTGAGCCTCATTAGTTTCTTAGAATCTGGATCCCAGCAAAGGAGGCCCTGGACTATTCTTGAAAAAAGAACATTTACTCATAGACATTATGGAAAATTCTCAAGAGTCTCTGGGATGAAGAGAGGAAGCCAATTATGTTGGCTTGCTATAATTTAAAACCATTTAATTGGAACTGTTTTCGGTGTTTTGGGAGCTACTAATGGTTGGACAAGAAAAGGAGCCTCAGTGTAACTAGAAAAATCCTTCCAGTATTAATCGACAGTGTTTATGAGGGAATTAAAGCCTTCCCAACCATATGGAGTGGTTTGAAATTCTCTTTTACTTATGTCGTGAGCCTAAATTCATCAGGGCCTCTTCCCTTTTCCCTTTTCTTTGGCTTTATAAGAAACAGAGGCCCAGAAGTTCATTTTATAAAATTTAATTAATTCACCAGGCATGGTGGTGCACATCTGCAATCCTAGTGACTAGGGAGGCTGAAGTGGGAGGATCACAATTTCGAGACTAACCTCAACAACTCAGCAAGACCCTGTCTCAAGATAGAAAGGTCTGGGGATGTTGCTCAGTGGTACAGTGCCCCTGGGTTCAATCCCCAGCACCACATAAAAAATTAATTCAAAGCTAATATAGATAACCTCTGTGTGAATGAGTGAAGTCAGAGATATAGGATACATTTAAAGAAATGCTATTCTATTGTTTTAGGTGCATGTATCATACAGCACATCAAAGCAGCTACAGATGCAATTTTCTAGCAGATGTTATGCAGCAGATTGTTGTTTTAATGAGCCAGTAACTTATTCTTAACCAGCTTGGTTTGCACACTAGCAGTGATGCTCAAAATATATCATAATGTTTAACTAGGTTAAAGATTTACTCCCAATGACCTTAAAAATCGTCTCATCTCATCAATAAGACAAAAGTATGCTGAGGTTCCAGTCAAATTAGTATAATCTTAAATTTGTGTTGTTTGAAATTAATAAGGAGTCGTTGCCTATAATTTACTATTTTAAACATATACTTGATGAAAGATCTTATTCTCAAGACCTTTTTACCCAACTATGTCTTCCAATCTCTGCCCAGATAGCAGTGGCATTATTAGGACTTCAAAATGCTTCTTTTTCCACTTGGAATGGAACTACTATTTGACCCAGCTATACCCCAAGGACTTAAAAACAGCATACTACAGGGACACACCCACATCAGTGTTTATAGCAGCACAATTCACAATTGTTAAATTGTGGAACCAACACTTCAGTAGATGAATGGATAGGGAAACTTTGCTATACATACACAATGGAACATTACTTAGCATTAAAGGAGAATAAAATCATGGCATTTGCAGGTAAATGAATGGAGTTGGAGAATATAATGCTAAGTGAAGTAAGCCAATCCCCAAAACCAAAGACCAAATGTTTTCTTTGATATGAGGATGCTGACTCATAATGGCCACTGGGAGGGGGAGTATAGGAGGAATGGAGGAACTTTAGATAGGGCAAAGGGGAGGGAGAGGAAGGGAGAGGATATGGGGGTAGGAAAGATGGTGGAATGAGTTACACATCCTTACCCTAAGTACATGAGTGAAGACACAAATGGTGTGAAAATACTTTGTGCACAACCAGAAACTTGAAAAATTGTAATATGCTCTGTATGTGTAATATGAAATGAATTGCATTCTGCCATCATATATAACAAATTAGAATAAATAAATAATTTCTAATAAAAAAGAATTATCACATAAATTATCTTTAAAACAGAGGATGAAGAGATTTCCCAGGTGTTGTGCCCTTGCATAATACCTATAACCTACCTTGTGTAGGATGAAAACTGAAAAATTATGTTAATTTTTTTGTATTAATACTAGCTGCTCATTTACCGGTGGAACAGACTCCTTTATCTCCCCAGAAGCTAAAGTTTCTAGAGGATGCTTCAAAGGCTTCATAGAGTTTCTGCAATCCTTTAAAATGACTGTTCTTAGAGGTCATCTTTCCAGCTATTGAACTAAATAAGTATCAGCTAACTAATGCCTTAATTCAGCCAGCTTTTATATTTTTGCTTTTTATGTCACTGGATAACAGTGTGGTCCAACCTAATCAGATAGTAGATTTGTTCACAGTGTATACTATTAAATACACTTTATTTGATTCAACAATCAAAAAAAAAAAAAAAGAATTCTTCTTTTCCCATCTACAGTTACAAACTGTATTCTTAGCAAAAATAAATATTCATTAAGTGAAAAATTAAAAATTGAAATTAGTTGCCTCCCATGACATACCCATATTGCCCATAAGATATGCAGATTTCATGTGTTGGCCTAATGCATATATTCTTTGTGTTTAGTGAAAAGTTTTCTCTAAAGGCCATTGTTCAGTTATCCATATCAAAGCACAAATAAACCAACATCTATAAGATTTTTAAAAGACCAGCTGTTCTTAATTAAGGATTGATCTTTATCACCAAGCATTTGTTTTTATAAATGCTAGAGATTCTGCTGGGTATGGTGGTTCATGACTATAAACCCAGCAACTCAGGAGGCTAAGACAGAAGGATCACAAGTTTGAGGCCAGCCTCAGCAATTGGCAAGAATTTTTGCACCTTAGCAAGAAAATGTCTGAAAATAAAAAATCAAAAGGACTGGAGATGTGGCTCAGTGGTAAAGCATCCCTGGGTTTAATCCTCAGTGCCCAAAATGAATGAATGAATGCTAGAAATTCTGGTTCCATCAATTTGGAGTTATACCTTAGCCTGCAGATTTTGGAAATTCTTGCCCAGTATATTTTATTATGGAACCTAGAGAAGTTTCTCCTTCTCAAGCAAACATCCACATTTAAAAGTAACAACACTAATGTCTATGAACTTTACCTCCTTCTCCTCAGTAGTAATTGCATAAACAATTTTTGAAATGTTTCAAAGGCAAATAACAAGTCAGTGTAAAAAGTGTGAGCAACTTGCCTACCTAAATCTTTGCACAAATGGCTATCTAATCTATGCCAAATAATTATTTTTTTAATCTCTCCCACAATGCACTTTATGGATTGACTTCCCATCGTCAATCATGCCTGTGGATGTATCTGCTGCATATGTGATTTAGGGTTAGCCTTGGAACCTCTCTGTGCCTCAATGGCCTCATCTCTAAAATGGGAATGAGAAACTGATACCTGTCTCTTAGTGTTGTTAAGAGGGCTTAAGGAGATGTACGTGAATTATTTGTAATTTCAAGCAATTATCAAATATTGCATTAAAATTATTATCTTTGACACTATGAGGGCTACTATTACTGTCATTGCTGCTTCCCAGGATACTGCTCTGGGCGATTAACTAGCTGTGTGGCCACCTTTTTTTAAGTGGGTGACTTTTTATAGTAGGGATAAATGTAAATCCATCTAATTTATAAAACCAAAGTAGGTTTCAGTCTTTGACTCTTTTATTTTACCAGTCACAATGATATGAAAAACTTACAATCAGTGAAGCACACACCACACAGACAACTGATACAGTTTTTGAGCTATTGTGGCCAGTAGTGTGTCTGTGAATTTTAAAAAAGGGTGAATTCTCCTATTTTTCCCAAATTGGCTTCCTTCCTGAATAACTGTGCTATTAGTCAACAACTATTTCATCATAATTTTGAGTCAGTTCCTTAAGGAAACCTTACTAATTTTCTCTCTTTGTTGGGAAAAAAATAGGGAAAGATTTCAAATACTTTTTGTTTTAGGCAACAAAAGTAAAAACAGACAAATGGATCATATAGAACGAAGAAGCTTCTGCAAAGCAAAGGAAACAATCAACAGAGTGAAGAGACAACCTACAGAGTGGAAGAAAATATTTGCAAACTAAGTACCTGACAATTGAGAATATATAAACTACTGAAAAAGAAAAAATCCAATTGCAAAATGGTCTAAAGATTGGAATAAATACTTCTCAAAAGAAGACATACAGATGACCAACACACATATGAAAAAATGCTCAATCTCACTAATAATCAGAGATATGTAAGTCAAAATCATAATGAGATGTTATCGTACCCCAGTGAGAATGGAAAAAGACTGAAAATGACAAATGCTGGTGTGACTGCAGAGAAAGGGAGACTCTTAGAGGCTGTGGTGGACATGTAAATTAGTACCGCCATTATGGGGATTCTTCTGAAAATACAACTACCATATGATCCAGCAATTTCTACTATTAGGCTTATGTGCAAAGAGATCAAAGCATTATAACAAAGAGACACTTGCATTCCCAATTTTATTGCAGCACTATGCACAAAAGGTTAGATATGGGACCAACCAAGATGTCCGTCAGTGGATGAACGGATAAAGAAAACATGGTATATTTACACAATCAAATATTATTCAATTCTAAAAAGGAATAAAACCCAGTCATTTTCAGCAACGTACATGGAACTGGAGGTCACTATGTTAAGTGAGATAAAACCAGACCCAAAAAGATAAAAACCACATGTGCATACTCATTTGTGAAATTAAAATGTCAATCTTTTGGAATGGAGTGGGATAGTGGTCACTAGAGCCTGGCAGGGAAGGGGGTGGGTTGGAAAGAAGTCAGACAAGGGGCATAAAAACACAGAAAGGATGAATTAGGCCCCAGGTTTTCTCTAACCATTAGAGTAATTACTGGTAAAAAAAAAAAAAAAAAAATCTATGAAATATTTCAAAATGGTTGGAAAAGAGAAGTATGATATTTCCAACACATAAAAATGATGAAGTTTTGAAAATTGGAAGGGCTTATTTTCCTGATTTTTATTACACATTGTACACATGGATTGAATTACCCCATAAAGATGGTATACCCCATAAAGATGTACAAATATCATGTCTCAAAAAACAAAACAACAACTTTTTGTAACTATGGAGGTGAAAAATCACTTTCTGAATTACATGGGTGCTTTCCCTTGACATGTCCACTTTCAATAACCTTGGAATTTTTGCAATGTTGTGAATTTAATGCTGCTTCTCAGCCAAAGAGAAAAGCCTCTGTCCCAAAGAGAAAATCATTAAATATGTGATCCATGGCTCATCAAGGCCTGTGTGTGCACACATGGGCATGGGCAATGGTGAACAGAGGCAAGTGTGTTTAGAATAGCATTTATTTTCACCTTTTCCTTAACCACATCCATCAGTCCATTAGAACCTAAGTATTGCTCTTAGGTCTCCAAATGTGAAGACTTGAAAGATGCTTTTGGCACAATCTATATTTCACGTCCAGCTTCTTGCTGGCAGGCACTTGTTTGCTTTAAGGCCACACACATCCTATTTATCAAACTAAGGATGTTGGCAGGGTTTTCTTAAATTTCTATAAATATAAATTATAACTTGTGCTGGAGAAGATGCCCTCTTGCAAGAGGTCATTGAAACCTCAGGATAGTATAAGCAGCTTGTCCTAGAAATATCACTGCAAAATGGTAAACATGGTTTAGACCACAGTCACTTGTTTTTCTTGTTAAGTAAAGCATTGAGCCCTGTTCTTGCTCCTTCTCAAGAAAGAACACTTTGCTGAGGAGAGTCAAGATAGAGGTGGGAAGACAGTTCTACTGAAAGAGACTTTCCCCAACTGGCATTTGCTCCCCTAGGGAGATTTTCCTACTCCTAAAAGGAAAAATTCTTCATAGGATGATAATTTTTCTATGATGGCTAGGTTTATACTAGTAGGAGGAAAAACAATCAGACATATGCTATGTGGATGGATACAAGGAGACTTTGCGTTTTAGTCAGAGCAGCAGGAAATCCATACAGGAAAAGAGCTCTCAAAGATTTACAAGTAACTTATAAATACTTGGAAATAAATCATGTATAAACCAAGTATAGACATGCTCAGCAGCTGTATAGTAAGTTTTGTAGAACAATTGGAGGCTCGTGTGAGATAAATTAGGCAGAACTTTCCAAAAGTAGTGTAACTAAGTTGTTGAAAATGGAAGGGTTTCTAAAGTGATGTAGAAGTGAAAGGAGAGTTTCGCTCCACCCCCATTATAAACCTATCCTATGCCAAAGAGATTTCTTAAGCCACTGAATGCTCAAAATGCTTCTGCACTTAAATACAATGAATTTGAGTTTGGGTTTTAAAAAAGGAGGGGTGGTTCTAAAACTCCCTTTCTTTGCTTCTAGTGTCTTTCTCTTGTCCTGAATTCCGTTGCAAATGAAACATCCATATACTGATTATTAATATGACTCAATATTTGACAGACATAAAATTAAGATTTGAAGAGAGTAGTTCCCTCTTTTCTTTTTTAATTCATATTTCTATTAATTCCTTTAGTCCTTGCTAGTGCTAAGATGTTTATGGCATCCATAACCAAAGCATATTTAATAAAATACCAGTGAATACCAAGGAATAGAAAGAACCAGGTTAGAAAGTTGCATGGTCTCTCTCTCCTATTTTGGGGAAGGGTGGTATTGAACATTGCTTATCTGCTTTTTTTCCCCACCTATTAAGCTTCTTTTGTGTTCAGAACATAAATGGAAGACATCCATCCAGTTAGAGGGTGTTTTGATACCATGCTACCATCTATCTTCTACCCTCCAAGTATTCTTAACCTAAGAATAATGAACATTCTTAATGATTCTGGTATTCCTGAAGTTGTTTATTCTTTCAAATGTAGCAGACATCTGTTTTTAAGGTTTAATAATTTAAGTGAGCCAGAGCAAAGCTCCTTGTAGCTTTACAGTGCTGCAACCTTGATCTGAAGAGAGAAGCTAGAACTTAATATTTTCTTATAAATCCTCAAACAAATGCACAGTATTATTCTGTATAACTAATTGCTAGGGTCTCATCCCTGGGTAATGTTTTAATACATTGAAATAGTCTACAGAATAAAACAAGGAAATAGCTAAGCTTAGGAAATAACACAGACAGTGGCTTCCTGGAGATTTGGAGCTAGACAATTTTATTTGTACTTTAGGTTTCTCAGTTACAGAGTGAAAATAATCATATTGACCTGCTTCTTAGGTAATGGCTATAGTCATTGCCTAGTGGCTTTTCAACTGATAAATTAGCGGCCTGCCAAGGGAGAATGATTGATGGAGTCTAACAATGAAAAAGCACTATAGCAGTGACAACACTCAGCAAAAAGCATCCAGTTTATTCAGAAGAGAGAGAGCTGCTTCTTCCTATTGAGCAAAAAAAAAAAAAAAAACAAAGGTTGCAGCTTCTAGTGTTCCTAGTTCTTTCATTCTATGATGTCAATCTTTGCAAATTTTAATTGGAAATTTAATTTTGTGTAAGATTCAAAGGAGAATTTAGCTTTTAGTCCCAACTTGTTAATTGAATAAATGTCCTCATCTTCTTGATGAAGTTCATTTTACTTAAAAATCATGCCACGTATTTATTTCTTGCCCACCGAGTAGGCAAAAACTGACCTTTGAAACATGCAAAAGATGACAGTGTTTGTTCCATTGCCAAGGCTGGACAGCTGTGTAGGTTGTCCTGAGATGTTGAGCTCTTTTCTGTTCCCACTCATGACATAAATCAGACAAAGAATCTGTCCTGTTTTGCGGTGGCAGCTCTAGTTCTTCATGTGGCTGTAGCTCAGAGTCCTTTGTCTTGATTGAGAAGCCATCAAGGGCTCCAAATGTATGTCTAATAGCTCAGGCTAGAAATTAATACTCTCTTCTCTCACGACCTGTGTTACTTCTGAAAAGCATCTTGACCACTACAGTGAGCAAAGGAAACAACAGAAGGCAAGGGGTGAGGCTGAAATCTTCTAAGAAGAATCATAAGCCTTGATGGTGTGCACAATCCTACAATAGTGCATTTCACATGTCCTCACAGAACATCTGGACAAATCCCCAGGAAGGCATCCTAAATCTTCACAGTGAATATTCCCCCAAAAGTTAGGTTCACTTTTATAACACAGGAAACTACACACAAGGAAAAATGCATACAAATTCACCTATTTTAATGCTATTATTCTTTTTTCTGTTTCCACAAATCATCATCCAAAGGTACCTATACTTTTGTATAGCCGTAAACGATAAAATAAAAAAAAAAAAAGTTTATTTTTAAGTGTTGTCTTATTTTAAATACAGAAAAATATTGTTGTAACAAATTTAAAGTGATGGTTAAAAATAAATATCTATAAGCCCCCCATCCATTGCATTGTTGATTCAGTTCTTACAAAGAGAAGCAATTATATCTACCATTTCATGGCACGTTTTCTATTGTCAATAAACAATTGCAATATCATGAAAGGCTTAATAATATATTCACTTTTGTGAACATATTGTAGTTTATTTAACTATATCCTAGTGGCCATTTATGTTGCATCCAATTTCCTGTACTAACATGCACCTATAATAGCAGGAATGTGATGTTAACAACTCAGTGACTGTTGAGTTAGGGGCGAGTTATTTCTAAGAAAACTTCTGACTTCTGATTTTCTGTGGGGCTCCTGCTTGGGATGGAAAAAGCTAGAAAGAGCATTGCTCTTACAGTAACAAAACAACAACAACAACAAAAAGGGTAAACTAGATGATCTACAAATTCACAGTTTGTCTTGAATACTAATTGATGTTGCAGAGCAATTAACTAATCCAAAACCTAAGAACAAAGAGACAGGACATAATCACTTCCTCAGCTGAGGAGAACACTGGCATACATGGGTGAAAAAAGTTTAGCTAACATTGTTAATGAATTCCTAAAGGCCAATATGTATACCAAGAGACTATCCAGCCATTGTCTAATGCAGACTCAAGGAGATACAATACCAATCTTAGAATTTCCTCCATGGGCCACACCAGGTATCACAAAAATGATTGGCAAGATCCCTAAGAAAGCCTCCCTCATTGCTAAGTTTGGGGTTAAGAAACAGCAGCTGATGCAGAAAAGTCCTAGAACCCCACTTGGATCCTTCTCCCCCATCTTTTCTATGGAATGAAACCCTTAAGCTACTAGGGAACAAACTCTGCTGCCCTTAGAGTTATTGATAAAAACCCACTAATGGGGTATGGGGGGTGAAAAATCTCTACCTCTGGAGGTAGAAACAGGTATACACAAAGGGGCTAGGTAGGGCAGGATCACCGAGAAAGCCCCACTTCTGAGAACCATACTCACAGTGACTCCTTAATAGTAAAGCTTAATGATAAAATGAAAATTTTTCTACAAATAGTTAATGGCATCTTCTTTCTAGGAGAGGGACAGACACATGGAGAAGTATACCAAGGTGCAGTGCAACGGAGAGAAAGGAACTTAAGGGTAGAACAGACATTGACAATGCTCTCTTGCAAACCATGCCCCAACTCAAACATAGGGGAATCACTGGGGAAATTTGTAGCCCTAGATTGACTTTTTACACCAGCATCTTGAAGAAAGAAAGTTGTGCTCATCTTCAAAAAGCACAAAAACTATTTGCCTCAATCTGTAATATCATGTATAAGAAAACCAGTTTTCACTTAAAAAAAATTATGGGGTATACAAATCAGCAGAATCAGAATTATATGAAATAGATATTGAAACTATTAGAACTTAAAATTATAGTGATAAATACATTAAAGATTTTATTGGATGAGGTAAACAACATGCTAGAACAAATGGTTAAATTCCGTAGAGAGTGGGGCTGGGATTGTGGCTGAGCAGTAGAGTACTCGCCTAGCATGGGCGGGACCGGGTTCGCTCCTCAGCACCACATAAAAAAAAAAAAAAAAAAATTAAAGGCATTGGTTGTGTCCATCTACACCTAAAAAAATAAATATTAAATTCAGTAGAGAGGTGGAATATCTGAGAAAGAATTTGACGAAATACTGGAAGTGAAAAATAAAGAGAAAAAAAAAAGTGTTCTCAATAGGCTTATCAGTCTACTGTAAACAATTGAGAAAAAATCCAGGAACTCGATGAAAAAAATCAATAGAAATTACTCAACTGAAAGATCAAAGGAAGAAAATAGACAAAGATAATCGAAAAAGACAATGTCAAAAGATCGAACCTCTGAGGAAAGATATCAGCCAGATTATATTGTTATATTGTATATATGTGTGAATATATAACAGTGAATCTCACCTTTATGTACAATTATAGTGCACCAATAAAAATGTAGAGAAAAAGATTGAACCATTATGTAGTTGAGTTATTAGAAAGAAAAGAGAGAAAATAGGACTGAAGAACTATCTGAATAGCCAAGAATGCTCCAAAAATTGTCAAACATAAAATCTTAGATCTAAGAAGATCAGAGAACACAAAGTATTAAAAATACAAAACAAGAAAAAAAAACTAGGCATATCATATTTAAACTGCTGAAAACCTAAGATTCAAAGACAGAGAAATGTTGAAAAGATGCATTGCATACAGGAACAACAAGATTTACAGTGGGCTTCTTATTGGATGTTGTGCAAATCAGAAAATTTAAGTGTTTGGAGTGGGGGGCAGAACCTTTCAATCCAGAATTCTGCAATTAGTGAAGAATCTTTTTCAAAATCAGGAAGAAGTAATGAAGGACAAGTAAAGCATTTAACTAACAAAAATTGAGGAAATTCACTACCAGTAAAACTGCACTGAAAAGATGTTAAAGGAAGTTCCTCAACAATAAGAAATATGATAACAGAAAGATGCTTGAAAATTATAGATGCTCCAAAAAATGATATAAGAGAATGGTAAACATAATAAATTAAAGCAAATAGAAAATACATTTTTCTTTTTTAATGTTATAAAATATAACTGATGTCTATAAGAAAATACCAATGTAGTCTGTGTTTTAGAATATGTAAAAGTAAAATCTATTACAACAATAGCATGAAAGATGGGAGGGAGAAATAGAGATTGTTGTAAAGTCCTTCCTTATACTTCAAAGCGTCATAATGCTACTTAAATGGAAAATGATTAATTAAAAAAGAATATTGAAAGTCTAGGGCAACAACTAAGAACCACTAAAAAATTTAATGCATAAATCGTCAGAAAACAGATCTTAAAATGGAATAATGAATAATACTCAATCCAAGTGAAGGAAGGAAAATCCTTTAAAAAACAACAAATAGATGGTAAGAATGGAATAGATCTATCAATAATTTAATAATTTAATCTAACTGTATCATTAGTTACATTAAATAGAAATATTCTAGGTGGATATGGTGGTGCATGCCTGCAATCAAGCTACTCAGGAGGCTGAGGCAGGAGGATTGCAAGTTTGAACCTAGCCTCAAATTTAGCACGACTCTAGCTCAAAATGTGAAAAATGGAAAAAGTCTAGGGGTGTAGCTTAGTAGTAGAGCACCCCTGGGTTTAGTCCCCCAGGACTACCCATACAAACACCAAATGTAATTAGTTTCAATTCACCACCTAAAAAGAAAAGATTGTCAGATTGTTTGGGAAAAAAAGGCCCAGCTATATGTCTGTTTTTAAGTGCCAGTTTAAATATAAATATATAAATAGGTCCAAAATAAAAGGATGGAAAAATATTTACCCTCCTACCACTAGTCAAAAGAGCTGGAATAGCAATAGCAATAACTAAACAAATTAGACCTCAGAAAAAGGTTTATTTTGCCAGAGACAAAGAAGGACATTACATATTGATAA
Source organism: Callospermophilus lateralis (assembly GCF_048772815.1). Lineage (NCBI taxonomy): Eukaryota > Metazoa > Chordata > Mammalia > Rodentia > Sciuridae > Callospermophilus > Callospermophilus lateralis. The sequence continues at coordinate 53,072,445 of NC_135317.1, read as the reverse complement.
AGGGTCAGTCTCCCAGAATCCATAAAAATCATAAACAGATATATGCACCTAGTAGGACAACTTTAAAATATACAGTAGAAAAATAAAATTGATACAACAAGTAGAGAGAAAATCAGTAAGGCTATGGAAAACTTGAAAAACACTATCAACCACCTGACCTAACTGGTGTTTACAGAATAGTTAATCCCAGTAATGTAGATATTATTTTCAAATGCACATGGAACATTTTCCAAAATATTCCATATTATCAACTATAAAACAAAGCTTATATAGTTCAAAAAATTGAAATTATACAAAATATGTTCTTATATCCTGAGTGAAATCTATGAATCTCTGAATGGGAAACTAGAATCCAATTTAAAAAAAAATATCTCTATAAAATATCCCACCTATTGGCTATGTCAAAAGATATCATAGGGTATTTGGATAATAATCTTATTGTGTGAAAATTAAAATATAGTATATCAAAATGTGAAGAGAGACTGATGGTATAGCACCAGTATAGAGCACTTCCTAGCATTCATTTGATCCCCATCAGCACACACACACACACAAACACACACATGTGCGTAGCTAAAGCAGTGCCTTGAGGAAAATTTATAATACAAAGTGCTTATATTAGGAAGAAGGTGTCAGATTAATGATATCGAAAGTTGATTCTTAAATAAATTATCAAAACCAGTAACACATTTAGCTAGACTGACCAAGGTTAAAATGACAAATTATAAGTATTAGGAATGGAAGAAAAGACCTCACTACAGACACTGAGAACATCAAAAAGCTAAAGAGAGAATAACATGAACAACACTGTGGTCTAATTTTGATAACTTAAAATGAAATTAGTGTCTTCAAGGCCATCTACTCTCAATATTCAACCAAGAAAATTAAGATAATCTGAATAAAATTTTACCTTCTAATGGAATTGAATATGTAGTAAATAACTTGTACAAAGAAACCTCCAGACCCAGATAGCTTCACACCTGAGAAGCCTAATAAATATTTAATGATGAAACAGAAGCAATTTTCAATAAACTCTTCCAAAATGTGGGAAAAAAGAGGAAACACTTCCCAGTTCCTCTTATCTTGCCAAGCATTTCCCAAATATCAAAAGTGAGACTGATACAATATAAAAAAGGAAAACCAATATCATTCATGAACAGCATTGTAAAGTTTTCTACAACACACTAGCAAAACAAATTACCAGTACATAGAAAGATAATATATCTTGAACAAGTAGAATTTATCCCAGGAATGCAAAGTTAGTTTTGTATTTAAAAATTGATCAATATAATATGCTATACTCAAAAGACTAAAGAAGCAAAATAATAAAATTACCACAAATAGTAAAAGCCTTTGACAAAATACAACATCCATTCATGAAACTCTCATAAAATTAGGACTAAAAGGAAACTTCATTAACTTAGTACAGAATGTGTACCAAAAATCTATAGCTAGCCTCATATTTAATGATAAAAAAATAAATGCTGTCTCCTTTAGGTCAGCAACAAGGCAGTATCTATTCTCACCAATTCTATTTCACAATGAAGGACATAACCAGTGCAGTCAGGCAAGAAAAAGAAATAAAGGCATATAAATGAAAGGATGAAATAAAACTCTTTACTTGCAAATGTCATCACCATCTATATAAAAATCCCTAAGGAAGCTACAGAAATGTTGCTAAAACTAAGTTCATAACAGTTTTATAATACAAAATCAACACACAAAAATTATGTTTTATATGTTCTCTGTATGCAATGTTTCCATATACAAAAATCAGTGTTCTTTATAATAGCATGAATAATTGGAAATTAAAAATAGTATCATGTATAATAACACCAAAACCCATGAAAGATTTAGCATAAATCTTATAAAATGTTAATAACCACAAAGCACTGATCAAATAAACTGAAAAGTACCCTAAAAAGGAGAGATATATTGTATTTGTGACTTAAAAGATGCAATGTTATAATATCATTTCACTCCAAACTGATCCACAGGTTCAATCCAATTCCAACCAAATTCATAACTGTTTTAGAAATTGACAATTTTGTTTTCTTAAGTTTATTTAGAGAGGCTAAGAAATCAGAATAGCCAAAATAACTTTGAAATAGTATAAAGGTGAATGACTTATATTACTTGATTTTTTGACCTACAATAAAGTTGAAGTTTACACACTGAAGAAAAGATAAGCATGTAGATTAATAAAACAGAAGAGAGGACAGAAATGGAGCTACACACATATGGTTAATTTATTTTTAACAAAAGTGCAAAGGCAATTAATTTTCAACCAATAATGTTATAAAAAAAAACTGGGAATCAATAAGAAATAAAATGAAGCTAGGTTCATACTTCATACCTCTATGCAAGAATAAACTCAAAACAGATCATAGCTCTAAATATAAGAACTAAAAAATTTTTCAGAGATAAATATTTATGGCTGGGGGTTAGGCAAAGATTTTTTGACTAAACTAGGCACGGTGGCATATGCTCATAATCCCAGCACCTTGTGGGATAGGGAAATAGGAGAATTGAAAATTAACCCCCAGTACCAAACAAACAAACAAAAAATTCTTGACTAGAATGTTCTAAACATGATCTATAAGGAAAATGGATAAAGTAGATTTCACCAAAATAAAGGACTTCTATTTTAAATAAATTTTATGAAAATGAAAATACAAGCTTCAGATTGAGAAAACATTTACAAATCACCTATCTAATAAAGGATTTGTTTCCAGAATATTTTCAAACCCAGTGAAACTCACAGTTCCATAAGGGGGAAAACCCAATTTAAAAATGAGTGAAATTGTGGATACTTTCTATGCAGATGGTAAAGAAGCATATAAATATGTGTTCAACAACATCAATCATTAAAGAAAGGTAAATTAAAACCACAATGTGGTACCACTACACCTCTATTAGAATAATGAATTAAAAAAAATTAAATACCAAGTTCTGGCAAGAATAAGAAGCAAGTTAAATTACATAAAACTGCTGGTAGTATTGCAAAATGATGAAGACACTTTGGAAAACAATTTACAGTTTCTTACCAAGTTAAACATATATTGACTGTATGGCCTGGCATTGTCACACCAAATGAAACAAAAACTATATTCTCGCAAATAATGCATACGGAGTATTTGCAGTAGCTTTATTTGTAGTCAACAGTAACATGAAACCACCTACCTACAAGTTTCTTTCTCAACTGAAGAACAGATAGGCAAACTGGCACAACCTGTACAATGAAATGCTACTCAGAAATACAGAGGAACCAACTACTATTTTTCACAATGACTCTCTATGCATTAAGCTAAATGAACTGGATTCAAAGGACTACACACTCTGTGATATGGAATTCTTACAAATGCAAAACTAGGGACAAAAAATGCAGTGTTTGCCAAGGGCGGGAGTTTGAAGAGAGCAAAGAGACATGGGAAAATTTGAGGGATAACACTATTCTATATCTTGATTGTGGTGGTGGCTTAACGATGTGTATCAAATTTTTAAGAACTGTATACAAAAAAAGCGTGAATTTTATTACATGTAAATTGTATCCTAGTACAAATGGAAAGTAATTTTCTTAAAGCATGTGGTTTTATAATGGTATTGGTTTTAGAAACAAATCTGTTAATAAACTGCATATTAGTTTTGAACATATTAACTATTTGGTAATGCAGGAGAGGGTATTATTTCCAAATAATCTCAAATAAGCACAGGATTTTAGAAAAGGTTTCCTGTGGAGAAAATTAAACCAGTAACAAAAAAACAAAAAAAATGTCTGGCTCTCAACATTCTGTATGTGTATACTAAGCTTGAGTAATCTCAGTGAATATTGATGAGCTGCTCTTACAAAACTCCATGTTTGTCACACATAGGTCTTGATGCCACTTTAACGTAAAATGTTTTTTAAATATTTAGTAGTTGTAGATGGACAGAATGCCTTTATTTGTTTATTTTTATGTGATGCTAAGGATCCAACCAGTGCCTCACACATGCTAGGCAAGCATGTGTGTTATAGCCCCTGGGCTATAGCCCCAGCCCTTAAAAAAATCTTTTAATATGTAAAATTCTTATTTTATGGATCATAAAAATAACTAGAGAAAAAATCTAAAGAGTTCCTGTTAGTGCTTCTATAATTTTTAAAGGATATGTCAGGTTGGAAAGACTATGTGTGTGTGTATGGTGTGTGTATGTATTATTTATTTATTTATACGCATACACATATATAAAAATGATTTGAGGAGGAGAAAAATGAAGACATCTCTAGTATAAAAATCAAGGTAAGATATTTAAATAAATGTCGATCTGTGGTTTATTCACTGTTGTTTATATTGTCTGTATTTACATAAATATAATTTATCAAGGTAGAAAAATTACTCTGCCCTTTCATGTAAATGTTAAGGCATATACCAGTTTCCTTGTCGTATTAACTTTGTATGAATTTCAACTCTATTTTACAAATTAAAAGGTCATTTGGACCCTCAAAGGGAAATCTGTTAAACGGTTAAAAACTGAATAAAAATGTTTAATGGCAAGAAGAAAAGAAAGCACAGAAACAATGCACAAACAAGATCAATTTCTCTCTCTCCTTGCACATTTTCTCTTCTGGGCTTCACCCTCACTCAAATAGCACTGTAACAATGACATCATAATCAATCAGCTGGACTGATGAATTCATCTGGGATTCCCCATTTTTTATAACTATCCCTTCCTCAACTTTTAAGAAGAACCTCTCAGAAATACAGAGAAATAGAAAACTTCCCTATGAACATTTAAGAAAATTGGGAAGGGGGTAAGGGGAGAGATTTCCCAGTGAGCAAGAAAAGAAGCTGGAGTCTTCAATCCCGCATCAACATCTTTGTGGTACACATTGATCTCCTCCTTGAAATCTCCTTCCTTATTTATGCTTTTAAAAAGTTATTCTTCTGTGACACTGAATCTTTTAGTTCATCTCCATATTTTGAGTTGTCCTTCATCTCCTTTTGTGGGTTCTTCTTAAATGCAGAGTTCTAACCTCAGATTATGATGTTCCCTAGGATTTTGTCTACTCATTAATTTATTCAACAATTATTTATTTATTGAAGATCTACTATGGGTTATGCACTGGAAATACAGCAGTCAGCAAGGCAAGCAAGCCCATTTTTCTCACTAAGGGACAATATAAATAGACAAATACACTGATAATGCAATCCATCCTGAACAGCCTACCCATTCTTCCTGAGGGAATCACCTACTCCTTTAGTAACAGCCATTGGGAGGATGGCTGTCACAATTATATCTCACATATATGTTCCCTCCTTTGTGTTCCTTGATTGAAAGTCGCCACCCCTTTAGAGACAAGACAGCACAGGGGTTAAAAGTATAGCTTCTGGAGCTCCTCTTCCTGTGTTCAAATGCCGGTTCCACTCCTCATTGAATATGTGGCCTTAACTGCTCTGTGCTTCATTGTCCCCTTGTGTTAAGTGGAGATAATAATGGCACTACACACATGGTTATTCTGAGGATTAAGGAAGTTCGTACATATAAGAATTATAAAAGACTCAGAGCTCAATTAATGCTAAATTTTTACTGTCGTTAATAATAATAAATCAAAACTTGCATGTTCAAAATGTACATCAGACTGTGTCTGCAGCAGAGCTGCTGCGTCCATTGTCCACTCAAGTCACCCACTTCAGCCACAGGAATCGGCCTCCCTCTTTCCATTCCCTCTCCTGCACAACCACTTTTTCTCCAAGTCCTGCCACAATTGCTTCCTTTCTCTGTGGTTCAGGACTTCTCTCCTTGACCCTTTTCTAATTCTGCCTCAGAGAATTGAGTAACATCACCTCCATTCATTAATACCCCAAGCCGACTAATGCTCTGAGAACTAACTCAAGATGCAGCTGTTTTGGTTTGGTTAGTGATATTAAAATGTAGATTGAGTGTGCATGTCATCACATACGCTCCCTAGGTTCAGCCTCAGCCCCATTTTTATACATATTTATATTCCATATTTATTCTGGCTCTGAAGGCATTTGAGTTTCCGACCTCTAATATAGAGGATAATGGCCCACTCCTTAGTGCACCATTTCCTTTATTTGAATCCTACAGAATGCTGGTGACATTTTCCTTAAGCCACTAGTCAGATTCTGCCTTGTTTCATTGTTCATTTTATGCATTTTTCTCTTTTCTGAATTGCCATCACTCCTTCATACCTCCCATATCTCACACCAGGGATATGATTTGCTCATAAGTTTATCCTGCTTTCCTAATACAGTGCCTTGTACATAAGGGATGCTGAGAATTTAATTATTGGATTGAATCGAATTATTTATAAATCCTGGTTACCAATCTTATGAACTGATTAAGCAGTTATCAGCCTTCTATAAAAAATTATATCACTGATAAGATTGGGGGACATTATTATTTATAATTATATACAGGACTTTTCTAACAATGTTTGATTGTCAAACTGTGTTCTGTGCTATATATGCCTGCAGTCATCTAATTTTAATTTAATTTTTTAAATTTTTTTTTAATTTTTTTTTAAAGAGAGAGAGAGAGAGAGAGGGAGATAGAGAGAGAGAGTTTTTTTTAATATTTATTTTTTAGTTATCGGCGGACACAACATCTTTGTTTGTATGTGGTGCTGAGGATCGAACCCGGGCCGCACGCACGCCAGGCGAGCGCGCTACCGCTTGAGCCACATCCCCAGCCCCTGCAGTCATCTAATTCATTAGAATTTTGATGATAATCATGTCTTAGTAACCCAAAAACACATGGAAAGAATGTGACTTTCACTTGAGGTCAAACTGAGAATTTAGAAACTGGCAAACAAAGCCTCTGTCCTTCTTTTTAATCTTTTTTTATTAGAACTCATTTACATATATTAGTTGGGTTCATTCCAACAAACTCATACATGTGCAATTTCAGTTCATGATTCCCTCTTTTCTCTCCTCCTTTTTTCCTCCTGTTCTCCCTCCCCTCTCTTGTTCTCCTTCCTCTACTCCTCTAGACTTTCTTTCACTTGTCTATTTATTTATATTTGATTTTTTCTTTCTACCTATGCTATGCACAAAGGTGAAGTTTCCCATGGTTTATTTATATATGCACATAACATGATTTTTTAAGAATTCCTGGCCTCCCCTTTCCCATTCTTCCACTCTGCCTCTGTATCTCCTGATTCTATGCTACTAATCTTCCCTTTATGTTATCCTATCCTTCTCTTCCCCATTTCCTTTATTTTGCTTTAGTTTCTGCATATGAAAGAAAACATTCAACCTTTGAGTTTCTGAGTTATTTCTGAGTTATTTCACTCAGCATGATGTTCTCCATTTCTATCCATTTACCGGCAAATGCCATCATTTCATTCCAGTGTGTGTGTGTGTGTGTGTGTGTGTCTTACAATTTCTTAATCTGTTCATCTATTTATGGGCTTATGGGTTGATTCCATTTTTAGTTATTATGAATTGCACTGCTATAAACATTGAGGTGGCTGTATTGCTGTAATATGCCAATTGGGCCTTTCTTTTTCCATATTCAGTGGGTGTTGTTTTCATTTCTCCCATCAGATGATGATTATTGATCAGCATTCTCTGTCATTGGTATTTCATGTCTCTGTGGTTCAGATGCATTTTGAAGATGCTTTCAGGTCAGATGTCAGATCCATGGTCAATCAGATTTATGATTCTCCTGCTTATGCTAGACTTGGATACACTTTATATGATGATTCTGACATTAAAGAATCTTGCATGTTTAAACCACATTGGACTGAGTACTTGACAATCTTCAAGACATTTGCTTCTGTAATATTGTTGGAAGCCCTTCTCTCTCATGATATTGCTGATCTGATTTCAAATAAGAGAACCCTAAAATCTGTTTTTATTGTGTTTGTTTCTTAAGACGATTTTGATTATATTCATGGGGAAAATTATATTAAATTATTTGCAGTAAATTTACCCAGTCCCTCACATAAATCCCTATTCAAGCTCAGTGAAACACACCATATTTTATATCCTTTGGTTAGCCAGTGACCAAGAAGCTGTTGGACTGTCTTCTATTCCTTTTTAAGGGAGAGTCTTCCATATCCCTTTTAAAGGGAGAATCTCCCCAACTCCAGATCCTTTAAGATGATAACTTAATCCCATGAGCTGAAAAATTGACTACAATCAAATTATATTGTTGGAGTGTGTGCATAAACAAATATGTAACAACAAATCTTACCATCTTGTACAACTATAATGCATCAATAAAAAATGTGGGAAAATTGATCACACACACTTTGCAAATGTGAAATTGTTGCATTAGAATGCTCCAGATTTCAATCTTCCTATTTTTGGATATTAATGCTTTCTCTAGCATCCCCAAATCATGTCTGAGACAGATGTTGGTTAGATGTGTAGAAGATTTGATATGATGCACCATGGGGGTATGAACCTAATACCAAGGCCTAAGTGCTCTGGCTAATTTAGGGGAGTTAAGCTCTAGGAACTAACTAAAGGATCAGACAAGATTTGTTTTATCTCAATTGTGTTTTCATACTCCAACCCATACTTTCTCTGTGAGGGTGGGATATCAATTTATTAACCAGTGTTGGAACATTTTGGGCAATTGCTGTATTCAGAGCACTATTGTGGAGAAGGCGTGCTGAATACTAACATAAAAAATACAGCAGATCTATGAGCAACAGGGATAAGTCAAAAATACATTATGATATAGCACAGAGACAAGTTTACATTTTAAAAATTCTAGCTGAGTGCCTTTCTTATGCAAGGGAAGGTGGAAGTTGCTTGGAATACTCATACCTGATCCAAATCTACGGGAGAATGAGGTTATGAATATTAAATATAGGAACTCATTCCTGGACTTTAAGGAATCTAATAAATAAAAGTCTTCTCTTAATTTCATGAGCTCCATGCTATTTAAAAAAAAAATACACCCAGCAATCAGAAGAGGAACAGACTATCAGTTTATCGCTAATGAAGTCAAAATAGAAAATGTAATTTAGACATGTGATCAGATTGGGCCTTTTACCAACTCCCCAGAATTGAATTTAACCAAGTTAAAGGCAGAGCAGCTGCAAATCTGCAGGTTGTGCCTGTGCACACCCCAAGGAGAGAAGGAGCAAACACTCAGAGACTAGGCTGTCAGGAAGGAGAAGGAGAGCCATCATTGTGCATGCTAGATTCATTCCCCAGTTTCCCTAGGGAAGTTTCTCCCTGGTGGTAGAAGTGGATAACAGAAAGTGGTGAGAATATTCATAGGGTTGTTGTGATGATTATGCAAATTTTTATATACTCATATACATATGTATACATATATACACATACTTATACACACATATGTATATAGATGTATGCACATAGGTGTGTATATGTGTGTGTGTGTGCGGGAGTGCACACACATATGAAGGACGGAGGGAGGAGGTAAGGGAAGAAAGAGGAAAGAAGAGAAGGCAGGCAGACAGGTGGACAAAAAGCCAGGCTTCTCATTCATCCTACAAATGAACCTAGTATGCTAGTGGAACCACATTATTGAAAAAAAGACCCAAAACCACAGGTCATTTTTCTATGATAAATCACTTTCCCTTTTGAAACCTCGGTTTCCTAATTTCCAAAATAAGGTTGAACTAACTGTTCTCTAAGATTCTTGAATCCTCTCCTGCCTCTTCAGTTAGTCATGTTCCTTCTAGCAAGCACTATTATTCCCACTTGGTGGTCACAGAAAATAAGACATCAATAAGTTAAGTGGCACAAGCCACCCACTGAGGGAGCGAAGGGGCAGGAGAGCAGCATGCTTCTGAGCAGGAGGCTGTCTTTGAGCTCCCAAGATTTAATTCTTTTTTTTTTTTAATCCCCAGCAGCAGAAATTTTACCTTGAGGGCAGAAATAAAATGAAGTTAGAGCTCCTAGTAATTAAATCTCCTGCAGCAACTCAGAATATAAATCAGTAGCTAAACTGGATGCAAGGAAGTTGCTCACAGTTGCGGGTTCTTTTGTCTTTGTCAGGAAAATTTAAAAAATAATTGTTCACATTTCTATAAAATCATAAAAACAATGCACTGGACATCTGTAAGTGATAAATTGAGCGGCGGTTAAGCTAACTTATATTAATTATTCTGAATTACAGTAAAGAATGATGCTAATGTCCCTCCTCTCCCCATTCTGCTGACAACAGCATCCATCAGATGCCTGCTTTGGCTTCTGCTTCACCAATAAAAGCCATCAAATCAAGCCCGTCTTTGGTTACACTGCCTCTCATTTCCTAGCTAAAAGGGATCTCAGCTTCTTTGCTTCCTGTATCTCTTTGATAACCACCAATCACCTTTCCAATAATTGTGAGAAAATAATAAGTAAGACTTTTTTTTCTGGTGCAATTATACGTTTTCCCAAATTCTTACATTGTTTTGCAAATCAAAACAATTGGTTATAAAAAAAAAAAAAAAAGAGGAGATGCAAATAACCAGCAGGACTTGCCTCTTACCCACACACACACAAAAAAATCTTCTGGTCTCAAGGTTTCACTTTGTAATTAATTCTTTCTGAAAATGCAGTATTAAATCAGTCTTAGAGTATCATAATCCCAGCTTCCTTGCTCACTATCTGTGCAATTGTGCAGGTACCATAACCTCTGTGTACCTTAGTTTCCTGCCTGTGAAATGAACTCTAAGGTTTAAAGAATGCAGATAGGAAAAGCATCCCGAACCATACATGGTACACAGTCAGCACTTTCATAAATCAACCATTGCTTCTATTATTTCTCCCTAAGAATTGGGTTGATAGTGTCTTCTCATTTGTATGAAACCCAAACACCCTTACCAAAGTCTCCCATACCTTGTAACATCCCAGTACAAGAGACAAGAAAGAACATTGATAGAACTCAAGTTTTAAACAAAATAATTGCCCTTGGACCTGCTTCTTAACAGGGTGCTGCTGTTGTTTGAGGTCTTAACAATGCCTCTCAGCCCTGTGGGTTCATCATTAACTCTTCACCCACTTTATGGAATAAAGAATCAATTCCTTCCTAGGAATTTTTCTCTTCTGAAGAATTATTAGCTGATAAACCTCCAGCTTATCCAGGCTATTTTATTTCAAACAACTGGACCATTCAGTAAACAGTTTGACTTATTCTGACTGCATAGATCACCCATGTGACTTAACGGAAAAGTCAGGGAAACCCATTGGGATGTGCAGCTCTGTGTAGCCAGCCACTGAGGTGAAGTAGGGCTGAGCAACCCGCCACTTAACAGGAGACCAAGCTCTGGCAGGTATGGTTTGTCTTATTGCTGAGACATCATGAAGAATGCCTCTGCTAATCAATCAGCTTTTACCTTTTTCTTCCTTTGATAAAATAGACAAGGAAATTTGTCAGAAGCCCAAATTTATTTATTTATTTATTTTCTGCCAGCATTTATTACAAGGTTTGTTCATAAATTTGCCCTGAATTTTTGCTCTGCATGAAAACTGGCAAAACAAAAGCCAATTTTATTTTTTTCATCTTCAATGGCAGCCTGAATCAAATATGTATAACTAGAAATGGAAATGAGTCATTCTAAGACTGAGAGAAAGATACCCACAGGAAGTTTAATTCTCTTTACCCCTCTAGAGGGCAGGGCTTGGCTTTTTTCTTTGCCTTTAGATTCTCAAATTGAATACAGCCATAGATGGAATGATGTCAGGGGTTGCAGAAAAAAGCTCACAAATCAGCCACTTAGTTTACACAACAGGGTAAAAGGAACACTAAATCTCGGTTTATAAGAGTTATTAGAAATACTTGTAGCTAGAGAAAAATCTAGAGAGAATAGATGGAGAGACAGTAACTACTTGCATCTTGATGGTGATAAATGGACTGAGAATGTTCATAAATATGCTGAGGATGTTCATAAATATGCTTCCTTCCATCTGATCATACTTAAAGAGACAAACATCACTCAAATTATGATGCCGTAAAATAAGCATTTTTATTTTATGCTTCCAGTTTTTCCATTAGCCGCTGAAGATTTGGTTCACAGGATTTCCAGATTAAAGTATGTGTTATTCCAAAATGAGTTATATAGCAGAGATAGAGACCTGAAGATACAGTGTTGCTGGAGATGTCACAGGAGCATTATTTGGCTTTAGGTTCTAGTGGGTGAAGCCTCTTCCCAATGCATAACCTTTCTTTATTTCTGTCTACAAATGTCATTATTACCTTTGTTTGCTCATTTTCCTTAAAGTATTTCTTATCTTGTGCTTGAGCACCTCACCTGAGAATCTGGAAAAATATTAAATACCTAATACATTCATCTAGAAAGTGACTTAGGGTAGAATAACAACTGTCAATGTATTAAGTGTTGGTCACTGTGTTCCAGTACACTGACCATCAGTGACCTCATAACCCTAGATGTAGAGGGATAAGGTGGAGTCATCACCCTCTAGCCAGAGACCAGTGAGAATAGAGAGACTGAACATTCATCTTGTTATAATAAGGAGTGTCTCAGTAAGTAGATTTAAAAACAAATTATGAGGTCTAGGCTTGTATAAGATTATTTGAGGGAGTGTCTAAGAAAGAAGGGCTTTGTTCAGGATTGGATGTTATTAGGAAGTAGGGACAATCCTATGATTGACTATCTTAACAGATTTTCTCCGTATAGAGGTAAGAATGGAATGAAGCTAAGCAGTAGTTAGTAAATAAACAGCAGTCTCTTTTATTAGCCAAGCTGGAGGATAGTTGGCCACTTTTGTAACTTAAAGAACATTAATATTTTTGTCTGTGTTCACTCAGAATTACAATGTGGTCTTGCTTTTCTCTGGACCCATCGTGGGTGGTCACAGAGAGGTACAGCCTGATGTTAGTGTTCTGGTTTAACTGTGTCCATGAAATGGTTTAACGGGGAGCCAGGAAAATCCAGCTGAGCTTCCTGGCATATTCTACAGTGAGAATTGCATGAGTCTTGAGAACGTTGTTGTCTGTTGACTTTAGTAGGACCCTAAGTACAATATGACCTAGACATGTATTAATTCAATGGCATCATTGGTCCTTCTTCCATGCTTTTGTTGGAAATGGGCTTTTGTTCAATTAATCACATGTAAGCATAGAAACATCTCTAGTTAAGAATGTCCAGTGTTTTAGTTCTAGCCACCTTTGAAAAAGAAAGTGTTCTGAGATTAATAGGGCAAATCAATGCCTCTTTTAAAAAATGTCTGCATCTGGTATGGTAGAATGTGCTGAGGGAACTCTCCCAAGGATATGAGGAGTGAAGGCAAGTGAAGCAGTGGAAAGAGTCAGACTTAGGAGTCAAAACAAACTGGGATCACATATGAGTTCTACTATGAATTCCCAATTAGTAAAGTTACCTGGAGCAAGATTAGTGACCATGGCCTCAGTGATCTTCTCTGAAATGGGAACTAAAACATTACTTCAAAACATGTCCTGTTCTGATGAACACCTTATATTTATAACTTCAGAGTTTTTGCTTGCATTTATTTATATATACATATGTATGAATATATATATATATATATGTATATATATACATATATATATTTCTTTTTTTAATCTTTATTTTATTTATTTATTTTTATGTGGTGCTGAGAATCAAAACCCAGGTCCTTACATGTGCTAGACGAGCGCTCTACCACTGAGCCACAATCCCAGCCCATATTTCTTTATATTCATATGTATATGAAGTTCTGGAAATGGATATAATGTAGGTGTAAACAGACATAGACATAGATCTGAATATGAACATAGATGTAGATATAGAAATAGATACAGGTATGAATATAGATATTGATATTGATCTGGATATAGTTTTAGATGTAGATGAGATATAGGTATAGATCTCTCCGCAATATAGACATAATTATAACTATGATTATAATTGTCCTAGAACAAACATTTTGGCCATATTTTGGACCTGAAGAAAAGATACACACTCCCTCAACAAAGAGTTAATAGTGTCCTAGTATGTGACCAAGTTATCAGTGTTCTATGTACATTATGGTCTTTTACATTATTTTTATCTTTTTAAGTGTGTGCATTTTTATTTGATAAAAATTAACTTTTCATGAAGAAAGAACATTTGTTGGCTCCCATTCATTAAATAGAACTAATAATGCCTTGTGCCACTTGATTCCCAAAGCCAGCATCTAGTTATTGTTTTAAATATCCAATTCTTTTTAAACAATTATTTCAGTTGATAAATTCCCTGGAAGCCCAATGACCAGATGCTTTTATTTTTTATTCTTAACCTGGTTCCAAATTTGGGTGCCTTCAAGGGGCAGTTGACCAAAAAGTTTTAGACATTGCATTCCACGGGCTCAGATATTACAGAAAAGCCACAAAGAAGGTCATCCATTCCCCTCTACTTAATCTTCCTTTATGAGCCTGGGATCTTTCATAAATGCTCTGCATGTCCAGATTTCAAACCCCAGAAGAGAAGTTCCCATAAGACTAGTAGAACTACTCTACTTTGTCTCTCCCCTTCCCCAAATCTTCAACTACTTTACTGTCCCCACAGAGACCTTTCAACAGACATTTAAGGCAGCCTGTGATCTTGCTACAAACTACTCCCTTTCCCTGTGTTCTTCTGTATGCACTATCCTAGGAAAACATTGAGTAACACATTGTTGTTTCACCATCCCCTATTTGTCCCCTCTACTGTGCTGTTTATGCCACACCATCTTCATCTGCGAAACACTGAAGTGCATGACCAGTAGAGCTGAACTGGAGAATGAAGTGGAAATGTCATATTTCATACACCTCAAATAGTCATCTGTTACAACCATTCTGGCACCCATTCAGTCTAGCCACAAATGGTCTGTGATGAATGAATTTTGTCCTCTCACACTTGTGACGGAAATGTCATGTTAGTGATTAAAGTGAATTTTTTTGTAGATAAAGGATTGTGCAACATCTGGTTCAGCAAATCAACTCTTTAAAGCAATGGTGTAGTAGAAGAATCCTTGAAAGGCAGAAGAAAGATGGTGGACCTTGGTATGGCTGCAGCTATTGCTGTTTGAGCAGAAGCTTGATGTTTGACCTGTACCTTTTTATTTATTCTTCTTGGAAACCCTAGGATGTATACCTATTTATAGATGAAGGCAGTGAAGAAATGCCTTGGCCAGGGTGGAGTTGGTGTCTTCGAGCTTGCTCCAGGAGAGGACTTGCCGTGTCCTAATTAGGTCAGACTGGTCTCTCTTTTTTCTGTGTTTACAGCTGTGCGAGTCACCACCCTGGCATCCTTCTGAATATCAATTTTCAAAATAAGAGTTTTTCAGAGAAGCTATTTTTCTTCATATATGGAGATCTTTCAGTACTACTTTGGCTGCTTTGTATGGTATTATTCTACATGTTGGTAGAAAAGACAACAGTGGCCAGTCAGGACAGCTGCTTTGCTCCACAGCCACTGTTGTTGGCTTTGATCCATCTCCAGCCACGCAAGGAGGGCATGACCCTGCCCCCCATGCACAGATTAGGGGACAAGTATCCTGAGGAAAGAAGTAGATGACAGGGATGTATCACCTTCTTATTCAAACTTTGAACAGAGAATTGCAAACATGCATGTTGGCTATGCATGAGCAAATAACCACGGAAATACCAAAGGTTTCATGTAGCAAAACAAAAAAATGCCAAAGAGATCTGACCTTTGTAAAACTCATGGCCACTGAGTTTGCCTTTTGGCCCCAAAAGTCAAATGATTCCCTAGATTTTGACTTTCATGGTATTCTTTTTCTGGCTATACTCAGGCTTGGATAATGTTGAGGTTTTAAGGCAGTTCCTCTAATTAATGACAAGACTGTATTGAGCTCTGCACCAAATGGTTAATAGGTGCAGGAAGCATGCAGAGAGAACAGTTGGCTTGTTGATCTAAAGCCTGCATTGATACTGATCATTGAGTGCCAATTAATACTATTTATCAAAATTATTGTTATTAAATTCCAACAGTAAAACTTATTCAGATGAATTGAAATTTAAGAGTTAAGTAACTTACTCAAGGCTATTCAATAAGCAAAGAGTAGAGCCAAGATGCAAACCTACCTTGTCTGACTTTCAAACCCCAGGACATCACCAGACACATGCAGAAGCAAAAAGGAGCTTGTCCTGACAAAAGTTCTCTGAACAGTATTAGAGATCAGGGAGGGAGAAGTGATTGGAAACTGAGCAGGAAGTTGTTTACCAAGGACAGCTCTCAGCTTGTGTTCAAAGATGGCCAGGCTGGAAGACCCATGTAGACTACGAACCAAACCCTTCATTGCTTAGATAAGAGTCTAGGATGTCAGTTGACTTCTGTATAGGCCCTGTATTTGGCTGGTGAAAGACCTTAGGATTCAACCCACATTTGGGGGCTTAGAGTCCAGGATTTTCATTTGTTTTTTCCTGACAGTGGGCAAGGTCACTGGGCAAGGTCAGAAGAACAAGATCATCAGCCCAAAGTTCCTGTGAGGCACAGGAAAGATGTTAGGGAGGCCTCAGCCTGTGGGACAGCTACTTACCCACACAGAAGCCAGTCTCTGCTTCTCTGTCCTCACTCCCATCACCAGGCACAGAGCCTAGGGATAAAGGCTAACCTGATAGAAAAGTTGAGAAACAATAAAGTGCTCCAGATTCCATTGAAGAAGATAAGGTCTTAGCATTGATTCAACTTGGGAAAAAGCTCAAAGCAAAAAGTCCTGATGCAGATTCTAATATATTCTAGGCCCTGTCATCAGAGACTCGACAGACAATAGGATCATTAACCTGAAATGAGATTAGTCCTCTTAGAAGTTATTTTTTAAATATTTATTTTAGTTGTAGGTGGACACAATACCTTTATTTTATTTATTAATTTTTATGTGGTGCTAAGGGTGGAACCCAGTGCCTCATGCATGCTGGGCAAGTGCACTACCACTGAGCTACAACTCTGACCCTCATTAGAAGTTATTATAGGCAGATTCTGTAAATCTGTGAGATTAGAGAACACATAAGAATGTGTAAGTCTAGGACCCATTCTGCTGAACGGAGCCACCGCTGCCATGGATGAGATCGAAAGCCTTTGCAATATGCTGGGCCCATCGGCCTCGGATTGGTCTATTTTATTCCTCAGCAAGCAGCAGATGTAGGAGCCGGAGGCACACTTCCCTGAGGAACCCTTTCCATCCCACGGTACCTTGGTGGCCCTGGCCTCCCGCCTTGGCCTAGAGGAGCAACACGTGAAGAATTGGTTTAGGGTGCAACAGAAGATATACCCGAACCCTGAACCAGGCAATCAGCCATTTGCACGACGCCTCGGCCGGCTCATCCTGGGCACACTTAACCTGGGCACACTCAACCTGGGCAGGCCCATCCTGGTCTAGCTTCTGTTGTACATGCCCATCCTGCAAAGATGTCCACTACCCCAGCCCCAGAAGACTCAGAAGGTTCTCCATTCAGGCCCAGGCCTATGGGAACCTCTGGGGCAGTGCCCAGGAGAGTGCCTGGCCCCTTAGGGGAGAGGATGAGGAACTGGAAGCTTCCTTGAAGAGACTCTCCACTGCAGAGCCTGAGGAAGGTGACCTTGAAGACCAGACAAATCAGGTCCAGGAGATTTCTGAGTGGATGGGGGTTCTGCACCTGCCCCATTCCACAGGTCCCACAGGTCCTCACTCTGGCTACTATTCCATCTAATTGTTGTCCCCACCTGTCATTTGTGTCACCTGGGAGTGTCTGGGTCTCCAATCTAGGAGTGGAATGAGTGTTCCTGGGTGCACTTCCTTCCCTTGATGCTCCCCTGCCCCTAGCCAATTTTATCACTATCTTTCCTAATTTATGGGGATCTTGGTCTGCAACCCACTGCAGCAGCTACCTGCATCTCCAGGAATGAAGGATCTTGCTCTCCCACAAGGATTTTCCCACAGTCCTCTGCTGACAGCCACACCCACATCAGATCTTCATCCCCTACCTGCATCTTTTAGATACCATATCCAATACAATTTCATCATTTTGAAATAGTTTGGAGCTTTGTCTTAAGTATTTTTTTCCTCTTATTTCCTTTTAGTCTTTGCTTTGTTACTTGTTTGAGGTTATTTTTCTGTTTGATTTTCCTCGATTTTCAATAAATTTTCTTCTTTTGATTCAGTGAAAAAAAAAAAAAGAAAGAAAGAATGTGTAAGTGTCTCCTTCAGCCACTGCCAAGACTGGGGATCTGAATGCCCTGTCCCCAGCTGCCCTCATCCTTCCCCTCTCTTCTCCACACCAAAGCCAAAGGTGACCTTTCCAGTTCATAGCTTGGTGATGCCCTTCCCTCACTCCCTGCCTCCAAGTGACCTTCAGTATAAATATCAAACTGCTGATCCCAGTACAAAAGCTCCTGAGGATTCAACATCCCTGTGCCTCCAGTTCTACCCCCTGCCATTAGAAAAGAATATTTACACACGCACATTCTCCCCTTCCCCGCTCAAGAGCTCTTGGTGGAGCTCATCTTCAAGCCACACAGCTCTGACTGTATCACCCCTGGAATCAGTGCTTTTGCACCTACTGATAGGCTCTCCCACTCTGTCCTTTCATTTCCTCAGCCTCTCATTGTCCTTCATGTGTTTGTCCTTTCAATTCTAGGAATCTATGCTAAAGAAATACTTGCACGCGTGCACAAAGATCTATGTAGAGATGCTCATTGTTTCATTTTTTGCATTAGAGAGGATATAAAAAAAAAGCCATCAGTGGGTTAAATAACTTATGTCCATCTATTTTGTGATTACTGTAGAGCTGGAAAAAAATAGTGGCAGGACCAGTACAGATGAATATGGAAGGACCACCATGGTATGTGGTACTGGAGAGTTCCCAGGTCAAGGTGACACAGGCTCTTACCTAGTGGGTGACCTCTCCTATAACCCCAGTTAAGCATCTAGAGTAGGGGCTGGAAAAGGGGGTCAGAAAGGAGTTTAATATCAGTGGACCCCAGATTCCTCAAAAACCAAGGTCTCCCTTAACAAACCCCATGCTGGGTGATCAAGTCATATCTGATAGAAACTGATACATATTTGTGTGCTGTTCTTTCCTAATGAAAATTCAACTTTGTCACTTTCATTGACTAAATCAGAAAACATTTGTGATTTTTACAAAGTTATACTGGACTCAGACAAGTCCAGTACAGCTATGTTCCTGGGCATATTGGATCAGGAGTCAGAAAACCTGCAGATTTTTAATTTACCATTGAATATATCTCTAACTTATTTTTATTTACCTTTAAGACCCTTCCTTTCTTCATGCATGCATTGAGGGGGGCTGACAAAATAATCTCTAAGGGCTCCTTGTTGCAAGGTTCTATTGGGCTATTACTCTTGAGGCTTGTGCAATGTTAATAAGAATGATAATTGCAACCTTTATATTCTAACCTCCTTATGTGTATTAACCATCTTAAATCTCATAACAACTATATGAAATAAGTACTTCATCTCCACTTTATGGAATAAGACACCAACATCCACAGATTACTAGATTGTCCAAAGTCACACAACTATAACATTGTGAAGCAACAACCTAAGTCCAGGCATTGCAACTCCAGAATCCATGATTCTAACCATTATGTTAGATTGCAATTAACAGTAACCCTATGTCTTGCTGCACAATTTAAGGATCTATACCCAAAAAAATGGTGTCAAGAAAACAAATCTGAAGAGCCAATATGAAAAATATAGATAGATGTGGGGAAATTATCTGTAAAGCCAAAATGCAAAAGGCACCCCAAAGTTCTACTTAATTACTTCAGCATTTTTATAATATATCTTTTCTATATACCATAAAGTAACAATAGCTATATACTTCTGTGTAACAACAAATGCAAGAAAAACAATGTCACTGCTACTGCATTTTTTGCAATTTTTTATCTGAAAATAACACCATCAGGTACACATGGCATTGATGCTTTCAATTTTAATTTCACAGATGAAAGAGCTTGGTGTCATCTTCTACAACTGCAGCTGCCTGGTCCTAGATTTACAAAGGATATTTGCTTTATATAGTTCATTAAAATTCAAAAGCAGAGTACCTCAGACCTGGTCCAAGAGGCTCTATGGAGTCTACGACAATGAAAAGAAATTGCAACTTCAGCTGAATGACACCAAATCTCAAGCATTTGTGTCGGTGAGTTGTCTGCCCTCTTTCTCCCCCCTTCCTCTCTTTCTTCCTCTAAAGGCTCTTTATTAAGTGTGAATGTTTCAGTGTGATCTTACATTGAACAAAAAAAAATTAGATTAGTTCTAATGCATCCCTCGAGGAGTTCAAATGTGTCCTCTCGTATCCTCTGTCACATGCTGTCCCCAGTAATAACAATAACACATCTTAATAATCATTCCTGGTTTCAGATACTTTGGGTTGCCTGATTTGGTACCCACAGTCATTCCATAAGGTAGACATGCAATTGTGAGTAGTCTACAAATAAAGATGTCAACACATGGGAAGTCCATTTTGGTCTTTTGACACTAAAGCTGATTAGCCTGTTTTCCATGCCCTGTATAAATTATTTTTTAGATGTTTTATCAGAAGAACTTTTTGATAAATCCAAGGGAATCCTGGTGTGTAAAACAGACAAAAGCAGAACTACTGAATTTAATTGGAACTGGAAGACAAGAGGTCCACTTAGCAGGACAAGGATTCTTACACTCCGCTTCTAGGTCTCCATTTCACCTCCATTGAAAACCAACAACTCCCCCTTCCCCTGTCAGCATTACCTCCCTGGGCCACCACACTACTGCCCACACTCCTCAGCTATCCTGCAGAGACATGGGGAGCACACACCATAGATAGATACTCAAACTTCAGCGTACCTAAGAATCAGCTAGAGAGCCTGTTTAAATGGAGATTGACAATCCCTCCTCCCCCACCCAGGAACTGATCCACTCCACTCTCATCCATCTGGGGTGAGATCTTAGAAGTCTGACTTTGAATCAGACTTCTAAATTGATCCTGATACTCCAAGAAACTTCTCCAAACTGTGATCCCAATTTAATATTGTGCTGCTTTTTCTCCCTTGATTGATATCAGTGCTTTTATGCCAACCACTTTTATGTCATTAAAGAGCATTTAATTGAAGAGTGAATTATATGCTTTTTGCCTGTTCTCATGAAATCATAATCCAAACATTTACAAAGGTAGTACTAGAGGGGAAAAGGAAGTTAAAGTTGTTTGTCTTAAATCACAAATTCACATAAATATGAAGAGTAGAAAATGGACTATGAAGGATTTTCATCAAATAGAACTTTAAGAACTCTTGTTTTTTCTTTTTTTTAATGTTAATGTGGAGGTCAAGAATGGCAGTAGCAAGTAGCATATTGCAGAGGGCCTTGTACTAACAAAACTATTTCATATACACATTTCATTTGTCTCAAGAGCCTGTATGTAAAACCAGAAGATCAACTCATATATGAACAGTGAAAGGAAACAGGGTGAAATGATGCCCCAAGCAAGCAGACCAACAGAACAGAATAGAAGCAACAAGACATACCTGGAATGAACATATTTTGCATAATCACTGGATTTTGAATTTAAAATTCGAATTTTAGAAATAAGTGAATGAGGTTGTTGCATAAATTTAGATTTTGACCCTTAAAAAGGGAAGGAGTTAAGTGGTCTCAGGTCTTTAATAAAATTTATAGAAGTTAAAAGTTTCTGTTGTATTCTAGGACAAATTTAGAAGTTTTTTATTAAAAGAGTTAGCCACAAATTGAGTTGTAAAACGTTTACTCAGGTAATCTCTCAAACTATGCAATGCTTTTATTTTCTATTTTCATTTATTTATTTTAATCTATTATTTTATTTTCTATTTCTTATTAAACTAAGTTTTAATTCAACAGATATTGATTGAAAGTCATTTTTTTTTAAATTTTTTTTTTTATTCAAAACATTACAAAGATTTCAGAATCACATTGGTTACACATCCACATTTTTACATAATACCATAATAGTAACTGTTGTATTCTGCTACCTTTCCTATCCTCTACTATCCCCCCTCCCCTCCCCTCCCATCTTCTCTCTCTACCCCATCTACTGTAATTCATTTCTCTTCTTATTTTTTCCCATTCCCCTCACAAACTCTTATATGTAATTTTGCATAACAATGAGGGTCTCCTTTCATTTCCAAGCAATTTCCCTTTTCTCTCCCTTTCCCTCCCACTTCATGACTCTGCTTAATGTTAATCTTTTCCTCCTGCTCTTCCTCCCTGCTCTGTTCTTGGTTGCTCTCATTATATCAAAGAAGACATTTGGCATTTGTTTTTTAGGGATTGGCTAGCTTCACTTAGCATAATCTGCTCTAGTGCCATCCATTTCCCTGCAAATTCCATGATTTTGTCATTTCTTAGTGCTGCGTAGTACTCCATTGTGTATAAATGCCACATTTTTTTTATCCATTCATCTATTGAGGGGCATCGGGGTTGGTTCCACAGTCTAGCTATTGTGAATTGTGCTGCTATGAACATCGATGTGGCAGTATCCCTGTAGTACGCTCTTTTGAGGTCTTCAGGGAATAGTCCGAGAAGGGCAATAGCTGGGTCAAATGGTGGTTCCATTCCCAGCTTTCCCAGGAATCTCCATACTGCTTTCCATATTGGCTTCACCATTTTGCAGTCCCACCAGCAATGTACAAGAGTACCCTTTTCCCCACATCCTCGCCAGCACTTGTTATTGTTCGACTTCATAATGGCTGCCAATCTTACTGGAGTGAGATGGTATCTTAGGGTGGTTTTGATTTGCATTTCTCTGACTGCTAGAGATGGTGAGCATTTTTTCATGTACTTGTTGATTGATTGTATGTCCTCCTCTGAGAAGTGTCTGTTCAGGTCTTTGGCCCATTTGTTGATTGGGTTATTTGTTTTCTTATTGTTTAATTTTTTGAGTTCTTTGTATACTCTGGATATTAGGGCTCTATCTGAAGTGTGAGGAGTAAAAATTTGTTCCCATGATGTAGGCTCCCTATTTACCTCTCTTATTGTTTCTCTTGCTGAGAAAAAACTTTTTAGTTTAAGTAAGTCCCATTTGTTGATTCTTGTTTTTAACTCTTGTGCTATGGGTGTCCTATTAAGGAATTTGGAGCCCGACCCCACAATATGTAGATCGGAGCCAACCTTTTCATCTATCAGACGCATAGTCTCTGATTTGATATCAAGGTCCTTGATCCATTTTGAGTTAACTTTTGTGCATGGCGAGAGGAGGGGATTCAGTTTCATTTTATTGCATATGGATTTCCAGTTTTCCCAGCACCATTTGTTGAAGATGCTATCCTTCCTCCATTGCATGCTTTTAGCCCCTTTATCGAATATAAGATAGTTGTAATTTTGTGGATTGGTTTCTGTGTCCTCTATTCTATACCATTGGTCCACCCGCCTGTTTTGGTACCAGTACCATGCTGTTTTTGTTACTATTGCTTTGTAGTACAGTTTGAAATCTGGTATCGCTACACCTCCTGATTCACACTTCCTGCTTAGAATTGCTTTTGCTATTCTGGGTCTTTTATTTTTCCATATGAATTTCATGATTGCTTTATCTATTTCTACAAGAAATGCCGTTGGGATTTTGATTGGCATTGCATTGAACCTATAGAGAACTTTTGGTAATATTGCCATTTTGATGATGTTAGTTCTGCCTATCCATGAACAGGGTATGTTTTTCCATCTTCTGAGATCTTCTTCTATTTCTCTCTTTAGGGTTCTGTAGTTTTCATTGTATAAATCTTTCACCTCTTTTGTTAGGTTGATTCCCAAGTATTTTATTTTTTTTGAGGATATTGTGAATGGGGTAGATGTCCTCATTTCCAGTTCGGAAGATTTGTCGCTGATATACAGGAATGCCTTTGATTTATGCGTGTTGATTTTATATCCAGCCACTTTGCTGAATTCATTTATTAGCTCTAGTAGTTTCTTTGTAGACCCTTTTGTGTCTTCTAGGTATAGGATCATATCATCCGCAAACAGTGATAATTTAAGTTCTTCTTTTCCTATTTTTATGCCTTTAATTTCTTTCGTCTGTCTAATTGCTCTGGCCAGTGTTTCGAGAACTATATTGAATAGAAGTGGTGAGAGAGGGCATCCCTGTCTTGTTCCAGATTTTAGAGGGAATGCCTTCAGTTTTTTTCCATTTAGAATGATGCTAGCCTGAGGCTTAGCATATATAGCTTTTATAATTTTGAGGTAAGTTCCTGTTATCCCTAGTTTTTCTAATGTTTTGAACATAAAGGGATGCTGTACTTTGTCGAATGCTTTTTCTACGTCCACTGAGATGATCGTATGGTTCTTATCTTTAAGTCTATTGATGTGGTGAATAACGTTTATTGATTTCCGTATATTGAACCAGCCTTGCATCCCAGGGATGAATCCTACTTGATCATGGTGCACAATCTTTTTGATATGTTTTTGTATACGATTTGCCAGAATTTTATTGAGGATTTTTGCATCTAAATTCATTAGGGATATTGGTCTGTAGTTTTCTTTCTTTGAGGTGTCCTTCTCTGGTTTGGGAATCAGGGTGATATTGGCCTCATAGAATGAATTTGGGAGTTCTCCCTCTTTTTCTATCTCCTGAAATAGATTATGGAGTATTGGTATTAGTTCCTCTTTAAATGTTTTGTAAAACTCTGCTGTATATCCATCCGGTCCTGGGCTTTTCTTGGTTGGTAGTCTTTTGATGGCTTCTTCTATTTCCTCCCTTGATATTGATCTGTTTAGGTTGTTTATATCTTCCTGATTCAATCTGGGTAGTTCATATGTCTCAAGGAATTTATCTATGCCTTCACTATCTTCTATTTTATTAGAGTATAGGGTTTCAAAATAATTTCTAATTATCGTCTGTATTTCTGAATTGTCTGTTGTGATGTTGCCTTTTTCATCCCGTAAGCTAGTAATCTGGGTTCTCTCTCTTCTTCTCTTTGTTAGTGTGGCTAGTGGTCTATCAATCTTATTTAATTTTTCAAAGAACCAACTTTTAGTTTTGTCAATTTTTTCGATTGTTTCTTTTGTTTCGATTTCATTGATTTCTGCTCTAATTTTAATTATTTCTTGCCTTCTACTGTATTTGCTGCTGATTTGTTCTTCTTTTTCTAAGGCTTTGAGGTGTAGTATGAGGTCATTTATTTGTTGGCTTTTACTTCTTTTAAGGAATGAACTCCATGAAATGAATTTTCCTCTTAGTACTGCTTTCATAGTGTCCCAAAGATTTCGATATGTTGTTTCTGAGTTTTCGTTTACCTCTAAGAATTTTTTAATTTCCTCTTTGATGTCTTCTGTAACCCTTTGTTCATTCAGTAGCATATTGTTTAATCACCATGTGATGTAGGGTTTTTCCTTTCTCATTTTATTATTGATTTCCAATTTCATTCCATTATGATCAGATAAAATGCATGGTAGTATCTCAACTCCTTTGTAATTGCTAAGCTTTGCCCTGTGACATAATATATGGTCTATTTTTGAGAAGGATCCATGTGCTGCTGAGAAGAAAGTGTATCCGCTTGATGTTGGGTGGTATATTCTGTATATATCAATTAAGTCTAAGTTATTTATTGTATTATTGAGCTCTATGGTTTCTTTATTCAATTTTTGTTTGGAAGATCTGTCCATTGGTGAGAGAGGTGTATTAAAATCTCCCATGATTATTGTGTTGTGGTCTATTAGACTCTTGAACTTGAGAAGAGTTTGTTTGATGAACGTAGCTGCACCATTGTTTGGGGCATATATATTAATGATCGTCAAGTCTTGTTGGTGTATGGTTCCCTTGAGCAGTATGTATTGTCCTTGTTTATCCCTTTTGATTAACTTTGGCTTGAAGTCTATTTTATTTGATACAAGTATGGACACCCCTGCTTGCTTCCGGGTTCCGTATGAGTGATATGATTTTTCCCAACCTTTCACCTTCAGTCTGTGTATGTCTTTTCCTATCAGATGAGTCTCCTGTAGGCAGCATATTGTTGGATCTTTTTTTTTTAATCCATTCTACTAGCCTATGTCTTTTGATTGGTGCATTTAAGCCATTAACATTTAGGGTTACTATTGAGATATGGTTTGTATTTCCAGCCATATTTGGTTATGTATGATACTTAACATGATTAGTTTTTCCTCTATGCTTAGTTTTTCCTTTATTGTACTACCTCCCGTTGTTGGTTTTCATTGTTATTTTTCATTTCCTCTTCCTGTAATGTTTTGCCAAGGATGTTTTGAAGAGCTGGTTTTCTAGCTGCAAATTCTTTTAACTTTTGCTTATCGTGGAAGATTTTTATTTCATCATCAATCCTGAAGCTTAATTTCGCTGGATACATGATTCTTGGTTGGAATCCTTTTTCTTTCAGCGTTTGAAATATGTTGTTCCAGGATCTTCTAGCTTTCAGAGTCTGTGTTGAAAGATCAGCAGTTATCCTGATTGGTTTACCTTTAAATGTAATCTGCTTCCTCTCTCTTGTGGCTTTTAAGATTCTCTCCTTATTCTGTATGTTGGGCATCTTCATTATTATATGTCTTGGTGTGGATCTCTTATGATTTTGTATATTCGGTGTCCTGTAGGCTTCTAGTATTTGGATTTCTTTTTCATTCTTTAAGTCTGGGAAGTTTTCTAGTATTATTTCATTGAATAGATTACTCATTCCCTTGGTTTGGACCTCTGTACCCTCTTGTATCCCAATAACTCTTAGGTTTGGTTTCTTGATGTTATCCCATAATTCTTGGATGTTCTGCTCATGATTTCTTAACATTCTCGCTGAGCTGTCTATGTTCTTTTCAAGTTGAAAAACTTTGTCTTCGTTGTCTGAAGTTCTATCTTCCAAGTGTTCTACTCTGCTGGTAATACTCTCATTTGAGTTTTTAATTTGGTTTATTGTTTCCTGCATTTCCAGGATTTCTGTTTGTTTGTTTTTTATATCCTCTATCTCCCTATAGAGTTGATCTTTTGCTTCTTGGATTTGTTTATGTAATTCATTGTCAAAGTGATTTTTCATTGTCTGAATTTGATGAATAATGTCTTCCTTGAAACTCCAGATCATCTGAAGCATGTATATCCTGAACTCTTTGTCTGACATTCCATCAGCTGCAGATATTACCTCATCTAATGTTGAATTGACCTGTATTGTTTGTGGTCCTTTCTTTCCTTGTCTTTTCATACTGCTCATGATTCTTTCTAGCTTTGTGAAACTGTTGAGTTAATGTTTTTCCCCTTATATATTTGTATTGTTCTTGAATAGCTCCAATATCCCTCTTTTTCGGAGAAAGACAATGTTAACAGATCCCAATATCAACAGTACATTATCTAAGGACAAGTTTTCATTATTAATACATTTATAGTTAGATTCTAAGACTATAGATGTTGGATTTAATTATTACTTAAGAATATATTCCTTAGTTTCATAAAAGGCGTACCATATCTGGTGGCATATAGAAAACTTAATTTCAGACGAAGGATGTTATACTTAAAGAGAAAGGAGTGAGGGAATGATGTTAAACTAACTTAGCACCTTTGGAGAACTCTAACCACTCGACTGGTAATTTATGGAAGAATGTATAGACTCAACCTCCTATTTAGATAGTTACCCTATGTATAGATAGCAAAAGTTAGGAGATTGAAAGTGGTATAGAGAGAATATGAATTTAAAAAAAAAAAAGAAAAGAAATAACAAGGAAGAAAAGAGAAATAAGAGAAGGGAAAGGGAAGTAAGATAGAAATACAGAAAAAAAAATGGGGGGAGGTGGGGTATATGCAATTCCTCTATATTATATTACTTTGGTAATTCAGTTGTTCATGCTCAGTTCTTGGTTTCACATATGCTGAAGTTGTGGAAGAGAGAGAAGAAAAGGGAAAGAGAGGAAAGAAAAAAAAAATGTCTCTCAGAACACTGTTTTCCTTGCTTCCAGTAGGTGGCGTTGTCTATTCCTAGTTTGAGCCTCTGTATTCAGGGTGGTGGGTATAGCCAGTGTGAAGGGAAATGAGCTTCCACCTGTATCTTCCCTACTCTAGTCTCTGAGGTAGAAACCAGGTGCCTCTAGAGTTGTTGTTTTGTGTTGATAGCTACAATCCCCAAAAGCTTGTGGGAAATATTTTGAGTTATCGCAGCTAAGGGTGGGGGAGTTGGAAACCGGGTACCTGGATCAGCCGCAACTGTGCTGGTAGCCACACCCACTTTGATGGGTTTTAAGGGTTGATGGGCTTCCTGGAGACTAGCGCTCTGGGCGGGACCAGACTTCCTCCTCCGGTCTGGCTGAGCGGCTGGCGCCTTCCTGCTCCGGTCTGGCTGGGCGGCTGTCGCGGCTTCCTGCTCCGGTCTGGCTGGGCGGCTGTCGCGGCTTCCTGCTCCGGTCTGGCTGGGCGGCTGTCGCGGCTTCCTGCTCCGGTCTGGCTGGGCGGCTGTCGCGGCTTCCTGCTCCGGTCTCTGAAAGTCATTTTTAAGAGTTGTAAAACTTTGCAGATTTTTTTTAAAGTCAGAAAACTTCTGCTATTGAAATTGAGCTCCTTGATCTCACCTCTATTTTAAAATATCACATTTTTATTGCTATGTGCTTATCATCATTTTTCCCAATAATTTATAAGGCTCTGAAGATGATTTGCTACATTCTCTTTGTCATTGGTATTCCCAGCATTTCACCTGAGTCCTCTCTAAAAGCAGCAATAAATGTTGGATTAAATTTATTAGTAGTAATATTAATGGAAATTTCCAGAATGCACATAGTTTTTTCAGTAGCGTATGACAAATGACAAGAAAAAAAATTATTTAAGCTCAATGTATTTGTTGTAAAACAACTTTTTTAAAAAAAATTTATTAATTTATTTTACAGTAGAATAAATCTTGACATTATACATAAATGGAGCACAACTTCTCATTCCTCTGGGTATACTTGGAGCAGAGTCACTCCATTAATGTAATCATACATGTGTATAGGGTAATAATGTCTGTCTCAGTCTATCATCTTTCCTGTCTCCACAACCCCACCCCTTCGCTCACTCCTTTCTACACAAACAAAAGTTCCTTCATTCTTCTCTATCCCCCTGCCCAACTATGGATCAGCATCCACTTATCAGAGAAAACATTCAGCTTTTGGTTTTGGGGAGATTGGTTTATTTCACTTAGCATGGTATTCTCTAGTTCCATCTATTTACCTGCAAATACCATAATTTCATTCTTCTTTAAGGCTGAGTATTATTCCATTGTGTATGTGTACCATATTTTCTTTATCCATTCATCTGTTGAAGGGCATCTAGATTGGTTGCATAGTTTAGCTATTGTGAACTGAACTGGTATAAACACTGATGTGACTGAGTCACTAGTATGCTGATTTTAAGTCCCTTGGGTATAAACTGGGATAGCTAAGTCAAATGGTGGTCCCATTCCAATTTTTATGAGAAATTCCACACTACTTTCCAAAGTAGTTACACCAATTTGCAGTCCCACCAGCAATGTAAGAGTGTACTTTCCCTCCCACACATCCTCTCCAACACTTACAATTGTTTGTATTCTTGATAACTGCCATTATGACTGGTGTAAAATGAAATCTTAGAGTAGTTTTGATTTGCATTTCTCTAATTACTAGAGATGTTGAACTTTATTTCATGTATTTGTTGATCGATTGTATTTCTTCTTCTGTGAATTGTCTGTTCAATTCCTTAGTCCATTTATTGATTGGGTTATTTGTTTTTTTGGTTTTAAGTTTTTTGAGTTCTTTATATATCCTGGAGATTAGTGCTCTGCTGAGGTGCATGGGGTAAAGATTTTTTTTGACATTCTGTAGGCTGTCTCATCACATTACTGATTGTTCTGATTGTTTCCTTTTCTGAGAAGAAGCTTTTTAGTTTGAATCTATCCATTTATTGATTCTTGATTTACTTCTTGTGGTTTCAGAATCTTGTTCAGGAAGTCAGACCCTTAGCCAACATGATGAAGATTTGGGCCTACTTTTTAGTTAGTTAGTTAGTTCCAATGCCTAAGTCTTTGACGCACTTTGAGTTGATTTTTGTGCAGGGTGAGAGATAGAGGTTTAGTTTCATTTTGCTACATATGGATTTCCCAGCATCATTTGTTGAAGTGGCTGTCTTTCTCCAATGCATGTTTTTGGAACCTAGTATGAAATAGCTGTATTTATGTGGGTTTGTCTCTGTGTCTTCTATTTTGTACCATTGGTCTACAAGTCTATTTTAGTACAATACCATGCCATTTTTGTTACTATTGCTCTATTGTGTAGTTTAAGGTCTGGTATTGTGATGCCTGCTGCCTCACTCTTCTTATTAAGAACCACCTCAGCTATTCTGGGTCTCTTATTTTTCCAAATGAATTTCATGACTGCTTTTTCTAGTTCTATGAAGAACATTATTGGAATTTTAATAGGAATTGTATTAAATCTGTATAGCAGTTTTAGTAGTATGGCCATTTTGATTATATTAATTTTGACTATAGAAGAACATGAGGGATATTTCCAAATTCTAAGGTCTTCTTCTATTTCTTTCTGTAATGTTCTGTAGATTTCATTGTAGAAGTCTTTAACCTCTTTTGTTAGATTGATTCCAAAGGTTTTTTGGTTTTGTTTGTTTGTTTGTTTGTTTGTTTTGAGGCTATTGTGAATGGGGCAAATTCTGAAGATTTCTCTTGCAGTGGCTTCATCACTTATGTATAGAAAGATTTTTGATTTATGGGTATTGATTTTATATCCTGCTACTTTGCTGAAGTCATTTATTAAATCTAGAAGTTTTCTGATGGAATTGTTTGGATCTTCTAAATATAGAATCATATCATCACCAAATAGTGATAGTTTGAGTTCTTCTTTTCCTATGCTTACCACTTCAATTTCTTTCGTCTGTCTGATTGCTGTAGTTAGAGTTTCCAGGACTGTGTTGAATAGCAGTGGTGAAAGAGGTCATCCCTGACTTGTTCCTTTTTTAGAGGGAATGTTTTCAATTTTTCTCCATTTAAAATGATGTTGGCCTTGGGCTTAGCATTGATAGCTTTTATAATGTTGAGGTATGTGCCTACTATTCCTAGTTTTTCCAGTGTTTTGAACATGAAGAGTTGCTATATTTTGTCAAATGCTTTCTCAGCATCTATTGAGATAATCATATGATTCTTTTCTTTAAGTCTATTGATGTGATGTATTATGTTTATTGATTTCTGTATGTTGAACCAACCTTGTATCCTTAGGATGAACCCCACTTGATTGTGGTACAATATCTTTTTGATATTTTTTTGTGTGCAATTTGCCAGAATTTTATTGAGAATTTTTGTATCTATGTTTATCAGGGATATTGGTCTGAAGTTTTCTTTCCTTGATTTGTCTTTGTCTGGTTTTGGTATTAGGGTAATTCTAGCTACATAGAATGAGTTTGAAAGGGCTTCCCTCCTTTCCTATTTCATGGAATAAATTGAGAAGTAATGGTGTTAATTCTTCTCTGAAGATCTTGTAGAACTCGGCTGAGAATTCATCTGGTCCTGGGCTTTTCTTGGTTGGTAGGCTTTTGATGATGTCTTCTATTTCCTTGCTTGAAATTGTTCTGTTTAAATTGTGTATGTCCAATAATTATGGGAGTCTTCAACACACCTCTCTCACCACTGGACAGATCTTCCAAACAAAAGTTGAATAAAGAAACTATAGAACTCAATAATACAATTAATAACCTAGACTTAATTTACATATATAGAATATACCACCCAACATCAAGCAGTTACACTTTTTTCTCAGCAGCACATGGATCCTTCTCAAAAACAGACCATATATTATGTCACAGGGCAACTCTTAGAAATTATAAAGGAGTATAGATAATACCATGCATCCTATCTGATCATAACGGAATGAAACTGGAAATCAACAATAAAAGAAGTAAGGAAAAATCATGAATAACTTGGAGAATGAACAATAGGTTACTGAATGATCAATGGGTTATAGAAGACATCAAGGAGAAAATTAAAAAATTCTTAGAGATAAATGAAAATACAGACACAACATATCAGAATCTATGGGACACAATGAAAGCAGTTCTAAGAGGAAAATTCATTGCTTGGAGTTCATTCCTTAAAAAAAAGAAAAAACCAACAAATAAATGATCTCACACTTCATCTCAAAATCCTAGAAAAATAAGAGCAAAACAACAGCAAAAGAAGTAGAAGGCAAGAAATAATTAAAATCAGAGCTGAAATTAATGAAATCGAAACAAAAGAAAAATTGAAAAAAATTGACAAAACTAAAAGTTGGTTCTTGAAAAAATAAATAAGATCGACAGACCCTTAGCCATGCTAATGAAGAGAAGAAGAGAGAGAACTCAAATTACTAGCATACAAGATGAAAACGGCAATATCACAACAGACACTTCAGAAATACAGAAGATAATTAGAAATTACTTTGAATCCTTATACTCCAATAAAATAGAAGATAGTGAAGGCATCGATAAATTTCTTAAGTCATATGATCTGCCCAGATTGAGTCAGGAGGATATAGACAACCTAAACAGACCAATATCAATTGAGGAAATAGAAGAAGCCATCAAAAGACTACCAACTAAGAAAAGCCCAGGACCAGATGGGTATACAGCAGAGTTTTACAAAACCTTTAAAGAAGAACTAATACCAATACTTTTCAAGCTATTTCAGGAAATAAAAAAAGAGGGAGAACTTCCAAATTCATTCTACGAGGCCAACATCACCCTGATTCTTAAACCAGACAAAGACACTTCAAAGAAAGAAAACTACAGACCAATATCTCTAATTAACATAGATGCAAAAATCCTCAATAAAATTCCTGCAAATCGGATACCGAAACATATCAAAAAGATCGTGCATCATGATCAAGTAGGATTCATCCCTGGGATGCAAGGCTGGTTCAATATACGGAAATCAATAAATGTTATTCACCACATCAATAGACTTAAAGATAAGAACCATATGATCATCTCGATAGATGCAGAAAAAGCATTCGACAAAGTACAGCATCCCTTTATGTTCAAAACTCTAGAAAAACTAGGGATAACAGGAACATACCTCAATATTGTAAAAGCTATCTATGCTAAGCCTCAGGCTGGCATCATTCTGAACAGAGAAAAATTAAAGGCATTCCCTCTAAAATCTGGAACAAGACAGGGATGCCCTCTCTCACCACTTCTGTTCAACATAGTTCTCAAAACACTGGCCAGAGCAATTAGACAAAAGAAACTAAAGGCATAAAAATAGGAAAAGAAGAACTTAAATTATCACTATTTGTAGATGACATAATTCTATACCTAGAAGACCCAAAAGGGTCTACAAAGAAACTACTAGAGCTAATAAATGAATTCATCAAAGTGGCAGGATATAAAATCAATACGCATAAATTAAATGCATTCTTGTATATCAGCGACAAATCTTCTGAAATGGAAATGAGGACAACCACTCCATTCACAATATCCTCAAAAAATAAAATAAAATACTTGGGAATCAACCTAACAAAAGAGGTAAAAGAATTATACAATGAAAACTACAGAACCCTAAAGAGAGAAATAGAAGAAGATCTTAGAAGATGGAAAAGTATACCCTGTTCATGGATAGGCAGAACTAACATCATCAAAATGGCAATATTACCAAAAGTTCTCTATAGGTTTAATGCAATGCCAATGAAAATCCCAATGGCATTTCTTGTAGAAATAGATAAAGCAATCATGAAATTCATATGGAAAAATAAAAACCTCAGAATAGCAAAAACAACTCTAAGCAGGAAGTGTGAATCAGGCAGTATAGCGATACCAGACTTCAAACTATATGACAGAGCAATAGTAACAAAAACAGCATGGTACTGGTACCAAAACAAGTGGGTAGACCAATGGTACAGAATAGAGGACACAGAGACCAATCCACAAAATTACAACTATCTTATATTTAATAAAGGGGATAAAAGCATGCAATGGAGGAAGGATAGCATCTTCAACAAATGGTGCTGGGAGAACTGGAAACCCATATGCAACAAAATGAAACTGAATCCCTTTCTCTCGCCATGCACAAAAGTTAACTCAAAATGGATCAAGGAGCTAGATATCAAATCAGAGACACTGCATCTGATAGAAGAAAAAGTTGGCTCCAATCTACATATTGTGGGGTCGGGCTCCAATTTCCTCAATAGGACACCCATAGCACAAGAGTTAATAACAAGAATCAACAAATGGGACTTACTTAAACTAAAAAGTTTTTTCTCAGCAAGAGAAACAATAAGAGAGGTAAATAGGGAACCTACATCCTGGGAACAAATTTTTACTCCTCACACTTCAGATAGAGCCCTAATATTCAGAGTATACAAAAAACTCAAAAAATTAAACAATAAGAAAACAAATAACCCAATCAACAAATGGGCCAAGGACCTGAACAGACACTTCTCAGAGGAGGACATACAATCAATCAACAAGTACATGAAAAAATGCTCACCATCTCTAGCAGTCAGAGAAATGCAAATCAAAACCACCCTAAGATACCATCTCACTCCAGTAAGATTGGCAGCCATTAGGAAGTCAAACAACAAGTGCTGGTGAGGATGTGGGGAAAAGGGTACACTTGTACATTGCTGGTGGGACCGCAAATTGGTGCGGTCAATTTGGAAAGCAGTATGGAGATTTCTTGGAAAGCTGGGAATGGAACCACCATTTGACCCAGCTATTCCCCCTCTTGGTCTATTCCCTAAAGACCTAAAAAGAGCATACTACAGGGACACTGCTACATCGATGTTCATAGCAGCACAATTCACAATAGCTAGACTGTGGAACCAACCTAGATGCCCTTCAATAGATGAATGGATAAAAAAAATGTGGCATTTATACACAATGGAGTATTACTCTGCATTAAAAAATGACAAAATCATGGAATTTGCAGGGAAATGGATGGCACTAGAGCAGATTATGCTAAGTGAAGCTAGCCAATCCCTAAGAAACAAATGCCAAATGTCTTCTTTGATATAAGGAGAACAACTAAGAACACAGTAGGGAGGAAGAGCATGAGAAGAAGATTAACATTAAACAGGGACAAGAGTTGGGAGGGAAAGGGAGAGAGAAGGGAAATTGCATGGAAATGGAAGGAGACCCTCATGGTTATACAAAATTACATACAAGAGGAAGTGAGGGGAAAGGGGGGGAAAAAGGGGGGAGAAATGAATTACAGTAGAGGGAGTAGAGAGAGAAGATGGCAGGGGAGGGGAGGGGAGGGGGGATAGTAGAGGATAGGAAAGGCAGCAGAATACAACAGACACTAGTATGGCAATATGTAAAAAAGTGGATGTGGAACCGATGTGATTCTGCAATCTGTATACGGGGTAAAAATGGGAGTTCATAACCCATTTGAATCAAATGTGTGAAATATATATGTCAAGAACTATGTAATGTTTTGAACAACCAACAATAAAAATTTTAAAAAAAAAACATGTTACTTAAAAAGATGTTAAGCTAAATAAAGCCCATGAAACTAAAAATAAATAAATAAATAAATTGTGTATGTCCTCCTGGTTCAGTTTTATCAGATCATATGTGCCTCTAGAAATTTGCTGGTGTCTTTGGGATTTTCTATTTTACTGGAATATAAATTTTCAAAGTAGTTTCTAATTATCTTCTGTATTTCAATAGTGTCTGTCATGACATTTTCTTTTTTTACCACAAATTTTAGTAATTTGAGTTTTTAGTCTCCTTCTTTTCATTAAGGTGGCTAAAGGTTTTATTTCTTTTTACCCAACAAGAACAACTTGTAGGAAGAAAAGCTTCTCTGGAGCTAACAGAAGACTCAGCTCTGGCTGACTCCATTTCCCTGCCCAAGGGGAGGTAGACCCTCATGGGATACGGGTCCAGTAGAGGAAATCTGCTGGCTTCAAGGCAGCGACGAAGCATGTACATATGATGAGGTCTTTTAAAGCCACAAAGATATTACAGATTTTAGACTCAGATGAGAAGACTGCTGAGTATCCTACAAATTCTAACCTCTAAACAAGTAAATATCGGTACCCATAACCCACTAAAGCAAAAACCCTTCCACAGTCCTTTCTTATTCTGAAAGTGGGAAAGGTCCTGAAGGCCCAAAAGTGAGGTGACCACTGGGGGTGATCATGCCCAGGTATGACTGGGTCATTTATTGCTCCAACTTCACAAGGAGCCATTGTGAGGGGATCTCAAACTGCAGGAAATAAGACAGTGGCTGCAGCTTGTTTTTTTATCCAAAAGTACAGGAAGTCAAGGTGGTGACCTGTCAGACTCCCAGACAGTGCATTTGGTGGTGGTTGGTGGTTGGTGGTTGGTGGCTGGTGATAATGGTTTTTGGATATTGGTGAGGGGTTTTCCTATTTTTTTTTCTTTTTTTGTTTTTTGTTTTTGTTTTCTAGTTTTTTTTGTTTGGGTTTATTATTATTATTTTTTAGCTAGCATACTTGATCAGGATGAGCGATGAGAGTAGTAAGAGCAGTGTAGTGCTACAGGGGCAGAGCTCCTGCTGTGAACCTGCCTTCATGGGCCGTTTTATGGTGCTGCAGGACATTGGGGCAGGGGGCTTCAACCAGGTGAAACCTGCCTGCCGTCTACCTACCTGGACAGAGGTTGCAGTGAAGGTCTTGGTAAAAGTAACCTCGAGCTTCCCATCTTCTCTGAACCAGAGTTGATGGCAACCTTGGATCACCAAAATGAGATCCAGCTCTTCCAGGTCATCAAGACCAATGAACATATATCTACCTTATCATGGAGCATGCAAGTGGGGGACAACTGTGGGACCTCATCCTGGAAACTGACAGCATGCTGGAGGAGGGGGCCCATAGACTATTCAGGCAGATCTTGTGGACTGTGCAGTACTGCCATCAGAAGGGGATTGTGCACCTGGACCTGAAGCTGGAGAATGTCGTGGTGGATGTCATCGGCAATGTCAAACTCATCAACTTTGGCCTGAGCACCAGATTCACAGCTGGGAAGAAGCTGAAGAGGTTCTTTGGCACTCTCCTGTACACTGACTCAGAGAGTGTCCGTGGGCAGCAGATGTCTGAGCCCAGGGTGCAGCAAGCAGCATTAGGCAGCTGAAGAAGCCAATCAAGGAGGCAACCTAGGGCCTTCCCTGGCATGTCTCTGAGGGAGTGCAGAGCCTCATCCATGAGATCTTATGGTGGATCCCACACAAAGGCCAGGTAGTGGGGCACCTATGGCTGAGCCAGGGTGATGAAGCTTCATCTAGCCCTCCTAGTGAGGTACTCACCAAACTCCTGGATCCCACAATTATGAACATCATGATCAACAGGGGTTACCACCCCTGTAACACCAGGGTATCTATGGTGAATCGCAAATTTGATGAGATGATATAGTCAAGTACCAGAAAACCCAGTGGGGAGGCCTGTGCACTCCAGGTAAAGCCCAAGGATGGCTCAGACCCTGCAGATCTTCCCAGGGTCTACCCCAAGAAGGGTTGTAGTGAGCCTTTCCCTTGCCCTGTGAGTAGCAGCAGCCTAGGAAGCCAGGCGGTCCAGCAGAAGGCTGCTAGAAGTGCCAGCGTGCCTGCCATCCCTCTCTGCTTCCTCCATGGGAACATACCCCCTCCCAGCTCAACCTCCCAGCCTCACCCTGTGCCCAGCTGCTCATACTCCCAAGGGACTTCCACGGGACAACCCCATGTGGCAGCTGGGGTTAGAAAAGACTGAGGACAAGAATCGCCAAATGCATCCAGCAACTCTGCTGTATACCATGATATCCAGAAACAGAGTGGACCACTGTCCAGAAACAGAGAGACTCCAGTGGAAATGTGGAACCCAGACAGAACCAACAGGTCCGTGGATGATGACATCATGCTGTGGGAATGAGGTGTGCCAACTGGCTCTGGCGTCTCTGGGAGGATTCCAGGCAGCAGGGCATCTGCCTCCACCAGGAGTCCTCTGCCCCCAACAGTGAAGCACATCAGAGAAGCTTTTGCCTATGAAACACATCATAGAGACTTTTCCCTGGGACACTTCCCCCTGTCCTGCTCTTTGTCCTTTCTTCAATGCTTTGGGAGAAATTTATTCTGAATTTCTTTTTTTCATAAATTGTATAATAAAATCAATATTTCAGAGATTTTTTTAAAGGTAGTTTTTTATGTTTCTGTTTGTTCTGTTTTGGGGGGCTTTTTTATTTTGCTTTTTGAGAGAGAGAGAAGCCTCAGAGCAAGGGCCAGAGCCCAGCAGCCATCCTCTCCAAGTCTTGGACCACTGTGACTCATTCTACTGCTCACAGTATATACTCACTTACCTTGAGTCAGGGTAGATGGGCACTCACTTTCCTTA
Organism: Callospermophilus lateralis; assembly: GCF_048772815.1. Taxonomy (NCBI): domain Eukaryota; kingdom Metazoa; phylum Chordata; class Mammalia; order Rodentia; family Sciuridae; genus Callospermophilus; species Callospermophilus lateralis. The sequence continues at coordinate 53,034,301 of NC_135317.1, read as the reverse complement.
AGCCGATATAGACAGAGACTTGTTCCCATTGGCATAGTATAGACAAAGGTGCTCCCCTTGAACCAACGTAGACTTGATTCACTTTCAGCTGGTGTTGGCCAGCAGAAATCCTGTTCCTGATCTTCAGGGCCCTACCTGAAGTGTGTGGGGATGATGGGTTGCAGCGGTTGCAGAAGACACCTCTTGCCAGGCATTGGAGATTGCAAGGTGTTCTGTGGCTTCATCTCCATAATCCCAGGTGCAGGGAATCGAGAGCTGGGCCAGTGGCAGGGTGGGCTTGCCTGCCTCAGTGGCTGGGTGCCTCACCACATGTCATGCAACCTCCCCATCAAACAGCTCCTCCTGGTCACAGCTGAAGGTTGTGAAGAGGGAACACTTAGGATTTGGGGAGTGGAGATGTGAAATCTCAGGAATGCTACTTACATAAAAGTGTATGCACCCATATGGAATTGCTCTTATCTTTGGGTTCTGTTTATAAGGTGAAGTGCACACAAAATGTAAGAAATGCTCAGATTAGGACCGGAGGCTTCTTGCACCTTCCACCCCTAGAATCTCTGAGGCTCTGGGACTCTCAGAGCCACTCTGGCAACTTCTTCCTGACCTTTCCTTTAGGGGTCAGAAATTGATATCATAAAATATTGAAGAATCTCTTAGTGAGGTTGGCAGGAAGAGAAGGATGTATTCCATATGTCCACTATGACCATGTGTTTGATGCTGTCCATTAGGTAAGCATGGCTAAGCATGTATCCGATGCCATCAGTCTCAACATTGAGCCAACCTTTCACTGGGAGTCCACCCTTCACCATATCAGAGGTCTCTATCCATAGATGGCCAGCTCCATGGCTCTGGGCCTGAGGTGAGGCAGAACATCCCCACAAAAGGGCATGGTGAAGGACATGGCAACAAAGAGCCAGAGAGAGCTCCTGTTGTAAAACATCTTAAAATAGTCTATGTTTATAAACTGTGCCAACATTAAGTTGTACATACACACAAAAAAAAATTTTTTTGAAGATCTCAAAAATAATCATCCCCCAAATAAACTTTAGATAATTGATAAAATATCTAAATATAAATTTTAAGTTATAATATAAATATGGATTATATCTAATTTTCTCATGGACCACAAACAGGTCCTTGGTTAGATTTAATCATGTAATTTATTATAGTTTAGGGCCAGATAATTCTATTAATTATATATACATATACATATATATGTATAAAATGAAATCCCAAGATAGGAATAATGGCTGGCTGAGATTTTGTGTTGTAGATATATTTTTAGAGCCCTTAAAATCATGCACTTGCTTTCCAGGACAAAGACTAGTTAGTTCAAGATGTACTTTTATTGATCTAGCTGCTAGATGAGTGGTATTTCTTGTTGTTTATTGTTCAGTTCATTCACACATCAGTCATATATACTAAGTTATATTTAGTGAGAGGACAGAAGTTGAATAAAACTCAGTGCCGCTGTCAAAAAAAAATCATATTCTTCGTTAGAACTTCTAGTGTGTATTATTAATTATATTTTAACAGCTTTATTGAGATATAATTCATTCATCACAAAATACACCCTTTGAAAGTAGACAATTCAATGGGTTTTAGTATAGTCACAAAGTTCTGCAATCATCTCCACCATTATAACTTCAGAACATTTTCTTCACCACAAAGAAAAGCCTCATAATCATGAGCAGCCACTCTCCATTTTTCTCTTCCCCCAACCACTGGCAACCACTAATCTACTTTCTTTTTATGATCTTGTTTTTCCTGAACATTTCTTCTTAATGGAGTGATACAATATGCAGTCTTTTGTGACTGGTTTCTTTCAGTTAATATAATGCTATCAAGGTTCATCCATGTTGTGGAGTAGATCATTACTTCTTTCATTTCTTTTTATGCTCAAATAATAGTCCATTGTATGGACATTCCACATTGTGTCCATGCATCTATCAGCTGATGGACATTTGGGTGTTTCTGTCTTCTGGCTATAGTGAAGAGTGCCACTATGAACCTTCATGTACAAGTTTTTATTTGAATACCCATTTTCAATTCTTTTGGGTTTATATTTAGGAAGGGAATTTCTGTGTACTATGATACTTATGTTGAACATTTTGAGAAACTGCCAGTTTTCCAAGCTGGTTATACCACTGTAAAATCACACCAGCAATATATGAATATTTCAATTTCTCCATATCCTTATTACTTTTATGTCTTATTTTAGCCCTCTTAATGGGTGTGAAATTGAATCTCATTGTGGTATTGATTTGCATCTTTTGGGGGTCAGCTATTTGTAAAATATCTTGTTTAGAGGAATGCTTATCAAATACTTTCTTTTTTCAAATTAAGGGTTTTTTTTGTTTGTTTGTTTGTTTTTAATAGAATTGCAAGGGTTCTTTCTACATTCTGGATACAAGGCCCTTATCACATACATGATTTACAAATATTTTCTCTCATTCTGTGGGTTGTCTTTTTATGTTTGGTTATATTTTAATGGAAATATTCTAAAAATAGAGTATAGACTTAAAAACCAGGATACTATGATTAAATAATAAAAAAAAATCTGCTAAATTCTTTAAAAGGCAAGTATTGAGTTACTATACAAAATAAATTACATGCATAATTAACCTAGAAACAAAATATATCACTAGTTCTTGATTGATAAGAGATTATCACAGAACTGAAATATAGAATAGGATTTATATTTTCCCTCTTCTACTTTACCGTGGAATAAAGGGAGACCCCGAGTCAGACTCAGAAAATTCATTCAGGAGTGCTAAGAGGGAAACTTAACAGCCTTCTCTCTAGTTACAGTTGGAACGTTAATTTCCTATACCAGAGCAGTAGATCATTCTTTTATGTTGTTATTTATTCATTTATACCCCGAGCAAACATTTTAAAGACAGTAGTATGTTCAGGCACTATCTATAAAGGTAGAGGACCCTGGAACATGCCTAGAACACACAGGGAAGTACCGCCAGCCCCCAGGTGCAAGGGGTCTGTTGTGAATAATCATTCCTCCCCTTCATAAACACATGGAGCACTTTCCAAGTTCTGGACATTGTGTTAAGCAGTGGGAGCATGGGAAACATTGAGGCAAGTAAATTCTGATGAACATATGTTTAAATGTGTTTGGAAATACCTAGAATAAAGAAACTCTAACTAGAAGTGGAGGTTGGGGGTTGGACAGACCTCGAACATTTATTAATTTATGAAATACTTGCACACTTATTCCACAGATATTTACTGAGCATGTAATAAGTGTATGGGAAAAGGTGCAAGAGATAGAGCATTGAGCAGCTCACGAGCTAGTGTACAAACACAAAGACAAATGAATGCAGTGCCAGGCAACCTGTGCCAGAGTGAAGCTCCACAAAGCAGGGTCATATCTTCATCACAGTTATATGTCATGTGCCCAGACCAGAGCCTGGAACACAGCAGGCAGTTAAGAAGATCTGTTGGTTGAATGAAAACAAGCATAGAAGAGGGGTACAGCAGGTGAACCAGTGGGAAAGTTGTGTTATTGTTATTAACTCCACTAAAAAACATAAATTCAAGGTGTAAGAGACAGGCCTAGCGCATAAGTGCTGGAATCTGGGTCTGCCCTGTATCACCAAATCTTTTACTTTTTTCTATATAGATTAATGACACTACATCCAAACTTGTAAGATAATAGCAAACATAGAGAGACCACCAACAACTCTGCCTAAATTTGTTTCTTTCCAAAAACAAAATCCAGTTTCCGATCATGTGATACAATTCAAGAAGTTCTTAACTGAAAAAGAGAGGGTGCTTGGACACATTTCAGAGTTAGCCCAGGAGCCTGTCCAGAGATGAGATCCTCAGCTTCTTCATAACAACCTGAAGCATGTTTAAAGCAAACCCAAAGGGCTGAGAGAATTAAATAATTTGCATATTTAATTTTAGTGGATATATATAGGAGAATAAATAAAAGACAATCCTTGAAATCAGTCTAGAAACAGTCCAGCTGAGGAGGGGAAGCAAATGCAAGTAATTATAATATAAATTTGAATATGATAAATAAGAAGTGAATTCCAGAGGTGGCTGGTGGTGATGGTTGCAATAGCAACGTGAATGCACAGGGTGCCCTTGACTTTAGAAATGGCCAAGATGGTAAAAAAAGAGAAAGAAATATATAGGATGGGAACGTAGAGATGGGGAGAAGCAACCACTGGTTGAGGATCTAAAAGAAAATTTCAGTGAAGGTAATATTTGAGCTGAATTTGAACTGAGCCAATAGGACATGGGTAGCCAAAACTAAGGAAGGAGTCAGCTGGAGGGACCAGCTGAGCAAATGCCCAGAGGCAGATAAGATGAGGACACGGGCATAAGCTGATGATTAATTCAGTTTTGGGGACAGAGACTACACAGTAGCCAGCAAATAAGGGAGACAGAGCAACAGCTATGGACACATCCCTCCCTATGAGTTTAGACTGGATTCCCCAAGACCAGAAGTCAGTTTATCCAGAGAGTGACATGTGTTTGTTGAACATCATGGAGGCAAGGCAATATACTAGGAGGTATCACAAACCCCCTGCAAACAGTATGAGTGCCTGAATGAAGGAAGTGACCATCAGGAAGAAGAGGGAGGGACTGACTGACACCAGAAACACTGCAGAAGCAGTACCCATCTGTCCTGTAACAGATGGACTCTCTATATATCTCTGTAGGACTAGCATTGTTATGTTTTGGTTGTTTGTGACTTTGTTGTTGTTAAACCTTGGAAGCTCAGCCTCATTCCAAAAGAAAAATAATTTAAATAATCGAAAGCACATCCTGCCTATCACCTGCCAAGAGGACTTTCTGAATAGGGATGCCTGGGGTTAGGGGGTGACCTTCAACCTGCTCCTTTCTTACCCCCATACTTCATCTCAAGTGGGCATCCATTCCAGTCACTTCATTTCATGAGCCCGTGAGCTGGGACGGGGATTCTGACCAATGCAGTGTAAAGAACTGAACCAGAAGTGACCTAGGACTCTGCCCAACACTGCTATTTATTCCAGGCAATTTCAGAAACATTTATTCAGCCTTTTGGTACTAACCAATTCTTGCAATATTTGTGCACCGAGGCTTGTCAAAGAAAAGAACTAAGAGGAACACTATTTTCAATCCCCACCAGTGGAAAAATAATGGGGGAAAAAAAACTACATTTCCCCCACCCTTGCCATCGCAACATCATATTTTTATAAGATGGAAACTTCAGGCAACATGAGAAAAATACCTGAAGCATAATTTGCCTCTTTTCTCATTTTGCTGAAGTCTGGCAGAATATCCTTTCTCTCTGACTCTCCTGATGGATTTGGGCATCTTAATAACTCACTCACATTTTTCCTGTAGGATTATTGATGGTCCCTTCTCAGCAATCAACATCCCTGCCTCTTCCTGATTCAATGAAAGATTTGGGGGAAAATAAATAAATAAACAGCAAGATCTTTAGATTTTTGTGTCTTGAATATTTTCATGGCTACTTCACCTTTCAAATGAAATGACTTCTGGAATAAATTGCTTGTTATATGTATATGTAAGTTTATATGGTAACACTTGAGGATATTAACAACTTATCAGTGATGGAGAGGTATTCCAGAATCACACAAGATTGGACCTGGAGTGTGCCTCCAAAATGTGTAGATGTCTGTATTTAAAAGTGAAAATTTTCTACTAAACTAGACAATAAAGGACAGGCGGGAGACCCATCCCATCTCTCCTTTTTCTCTCTGTGTCTCAACTTTCATAAGGCTGAGAATATTTTTGTCTAATCTGATCAAGAAGCAGAAAATAGCCAGGTATGGTGGTGCATACCTGTAATCCCAGTGACTAGGGAGGCTGAGTTAGGAGGATTGCAAGTTTATTTTGAGACCCTATTTCAAAAAATAATAATAATAAGATAAAAAGATCTGGAAATGCAGCTCAGTGATAGAGCACCCCAGGTTTAAATCCCCAGTACCAAAAAGGAAAAATCAGGGGTTGGAGGAGATGGGGAGAAACAGCAGTAGCAGAAGAAGAAGCAGAAAGTAGGTTTGCAAAAATTTAATTTAAAGCTACGCCCATTAAAGCAAATAAAGAAATCCTCAGATGCCAACAATTAATGCTCTGAAATTTGGGGGTTTTGTCTTCACAGAATTCTCCCAAACTTTTTTGCCCTAAAAACAGAAGTTTTGACATAGATGCCATCTACAGCGTGATAGATGATGCCAAACAGTATGTCTACATTGCTGTCATGGACTACCTGCCTATCTCCAGCACAAGCACCAAAAGGTCAGTGAGTATCCACCTTCTAGTTATAACCCAGTTTTTCAAAGTCAGCCTTAAATGAGGGATCACAGGACAAACCAGCCTGCACATGGAAACACTATCATGTTGCATTAGGAAGAGCACACTGTTCAGATATGCCTGGTGTGCATTTGCAGTTCACCCACAGATACATCTCCTCCCCAAATATTAGAGATCAGGGTCTTTACTGAGCACTGTAAAGCATGCCTCTAATCCCAGTTACTTGGGAGACTGAGACAAGGGGATTTCAAGTTCAAGGTCAGTAACATAAAGAGGCCCAAGCAACTTAGCGAGACCCTGTCTCAAAAATAAAATAAAAAGGGCTGGTGATGAGGCACAATGGCTAAGCACCTCTGGGTTCGATACCCAGTACCAAAAAAAAAAAAAAAAATGGGGAAGGGTACTAGGTTCTGGCCATGCATAATAGCTCAATAGTTCACATTATTGGCATGAAAGCAATTTCAGAAAGTTTAGGTAGTCCTCACTTTGAAAATTAAAATACAAAGTAATAAAATAAAACAAAGACTAGGAGTTCAGCTCAGTGGTAGAGCATTTACGTAACATGCATGAGACATTTTATTTGATACTCAGCACTGCAAAAACAAATTTAAAAAATAGACTATTATTTGGAAAAATATATTTTAACATTATTCATGAGGATGTACCAAAGGATGTGCTGAATATAACTGAGTAGTCTTGCCAGATTTTCCTTAAAGGAGATATTTCTTTCTTATATGCAGAGCAATCTTCATTAAATGCTTAATGTTCATGTATCCTCTCAATGTAAAGGAGAAGGAAATTAAAAATATATATGTTCCCAGTCAATGCATCTCTCTGGGAAAGAAACAGAACATCTTTAAAATGTAGTATTTTAAAAATTAATTCATCATTCTTTCAGCATGGAAATACTTGAAATAAATTCAGGGACAGAAATTATTTTTTTTCTTTACAAAAACCTTTGCAGGTATATATGCATGGCCATGCCCAGGTACTCCCATTCTTCCATTTTTGCTTTCTTACTGTAAATGCACAGATTCAGGTGCTTGCCAGTGTTCTGAATAATTAGTTTAACCCAGGAAATCTTTTCAAAATGCACTTTTGGGGAGTGAAACCAAAGACATTTTTAATTTGGAAAATTATAATTTCAAAATAGCCATTTACTGAGGTTAAATGATTACGTATGCCCTATATTGCTTGAATATTTTTCATATTGCCAACCCCACATATGCATAATATGTAACTTCTTTATGCAAATTACCACAGAATTGCAGTCTTCCAGAAAATGATCACTCCTGATGACAGTCAGTGAAGAAGCATTTTAATCTGCAAGACGCACATGATTAAGACACTTTTACTTGAAAATATTGTGCGTCCTTTGAACATTCATGGATTCCCCCTTGCACACATGCGCTTTCACATATTTTTTTATCCCTCCTTTTCATAAAAAAATTTTCTTTCTGTTGTTTATTTGATTTTAGTTCAGTTCTGGATGTCAGTTTCATTTTGGAAGGATATTGAAATGAATAGGTTTTGCATAATTTTCCTGTTATGAAAAAGGAGAATAAGGCAAATTAATGGATTTCTGTTTTAGGATAGGAAGATGCATGATCAGATTGACAAAACCTTTGTTCCATGAAGACCCATAAACAAAACTGTAATCCTTCATGGTCAAGGGAAAAAGAATTATGAAGTACTTAAATGAAAAGAAATTAAAAGAATGTTAAAGAACTGAAGCCTACCTGAAATTTTGCATTTTGGTTATTAATCTGTCATTTCAGATGTTATTCAGAGAATACTTCTTTTATTATATTTTTAAAATTTCAAAACAAAAGGTGTTTTAACTTTCTAAACAAAAGGTCATTGAAGAAAAATAAGTAGTTCATATATCCAGGTTATAATGAAAGAATGATATTTTTTAAAAGGTCAGATTGGTTACTCATGTTTATATAGTACTGGAAAAGTTTTTCAGGAGTCAATTAAACTTCACTGAACTAGTAAATACTATCAGATTTTATTGTGTTTATGAAATTAATCAATATCTTAAAGATTTTTTTAGTCTACACACTGCCAATATCCAAATGAAAAAGAAAAAAGTTCATACACTCCCAAATTAGAAATGATTGACAGCCTGTGAAAAAAAACAAACACCATAGTTTAGTGTTAGTTTTAGAATTTCTAATTTTCAAGGTAGTAGGAAGTAAATGGAACAATGATGTGTGACTAAGAAAATACTGTAGTTAAAAAAATCAGAAGCCCTGGAGCTGGGGTTGTGGCTCAGCAGTAGAGCACTTGCCCCTCAGTTGTGAGGCACTGGGTTCAATCCTTAGCACCACATAAAAATAAATAAATAAACAAAATCAAAGTATTGTGTTCATCTGCAACTTAAAACAATATATAAAATTAAAAAAAAAAAATCAGAAGCCCAGCTCCACCTCGTCCTGCTATAGCAATCAAGCTGTCTTCCTTCAGTCAATTCATGTAATTATTTAGGTCTCAGTTTGGGGTTGTTCATGATTTATTTCTTCAGTTACTTGGAATGCATCTTTCAGAAGGAAACTGGTCAATGTGTGAAAGACTAATAAAAATGTAGCCTGATTAGTCTTTGAGTTCAATAGTCTTCTCTTCCCACAGTTTCACTTTCTATAGCTTCAGTTACCTGCAGGTTGAAAATATGAAAGGGAAAGTTCCAGAAATAAGCAATTCAGAAATTTTAAATAGCTTGTATTATAGTATCTTGCTATCATTGTTCTTTTGTTAATTAATATTGTTAATATTTTATTTTACTTAATTTATATATTTTCCGCAGGAATTATATGTAGAGGGAAAAAAAAAAAAACACAGTATATATAAAGTTCAGTACAACCTGTGGTTTCAGGCATTGACTAGGGTCTCGAAATGGTTCACTCATGGATAAGAAGGAACTATTGTATTAATATCTTTCATTTATTAATATCTGTCTTTTAACAAATATTTATATAGCTCTGTGTACTTATGGTTAAAGCATGAACAGCATATGGTCACAGAAATTCCATCTGATAGGGGCAGATAGACATAGATTATCTTATTAGAATGCAGTGGTACAGATGGAGCAATAGGTGTGTGTGAAAATATTAGAGCCACTCCATGAAAGAACATCTATGGTGCAGTTCCTGGGTTAAAGGAAGCTTACAGGAGGACCTGCTATCTGAGGTGCATTTCAAATTATTCATGAACATTTGTGAAAAGTATAAGAAATGGAATTTTCCAAATGAAAGGGACACCTTGAGCCAAGTTTCAGATGGAGGAAAGAAGCCTAGAAAATTCAGTGCTAGATCACAGAGCCCAAGGCAAGGTGGTGAGAGATCAAACTGATGAGGAGGGAGGCAGGGACCAGGAACTAGGGGGCCCCAGCTATTGGTAAGTCTTGTGAGTTTGGAGAGCCTCTTCTGTGTTTTAATCCAAGGAAAAACATGACCAGATGTGCTTTTAGATGGGTCATTTTGGAGGTCATGGAGGAGGTACTTGACAGGGATAAGACTGGAGGCAGAGAAACCAACTTGAAGCACAAGACTGAGGTGATTTTTCCCAGTAGGACTCAGTTTTGTGGGTATAGAAATAGACAAAAAGAAAATTACAGCACTTACCTGTGATTTAGGTTTTTGTCATAAGTGAGAGAAAATTGGAAGGGCAAGTGCTATGCAGATGATCAGACCTGGCATGAGAACTGGGCAGGCAAGAGACACAGGCAAGAGCTGAAGGACAGGAGTCATCAGAGGGATCCTAGGGCTGCAGCCCACACAAGGTCAAAGAGCAGGTTTTATGCAATTGAAAGAGCAGGGGACTTGAAGGGCAGGAGGCTGGATACAAAGAGAAGAAGTGTGAAGAAGCAGTGATCATGACATAGACAAGCTAAGGTTCTGAATAATTTATCTTGAGCCCAAACAGTGGATTGGCCCAGAATTAGGACAAGATTTAAATGAGTAAACAAAGCCCTACAAATGCAGAGGAGATAAAGTATGCAAGTCATGGTCCTTAAGATAGGGAAGTTGTTTGGTTTTCACGGGAGAATTAAGTGACAATTCTGGAAGTGACATTGGCAGGAACCGGGGAGGTAGAGCAGGAAGCTGTCCTCACAGTTGAAACCAAGTGGCTGGGGGCGGGGGGGATACATGGCAGGTCTTTAAGAGAAGCTGTGGCCTTTGAGAAGAATCAGGGAATCCTTAACCCTAAAGGCAGAGGGCTAAGGATTCAAGGAAGAGGTTGAGGCTGTAAAGAAACTGATTGTCTGATGGAAGAATCCAAATGTACAGCCCAGAGGTGGGAGGTAGAGGAGTCCTGGGAGGCTTGGCCCGGAGAGGTGATGCCAAGGACACCCTGGAAATAAGAGTGTGAAAAACCTCAGACAATCAGAGCAGAAATTCATGTGGAGACAGTTACCCAAGAAGAGAGGTCAGAGGGGCATTTGGGGATAGAGTAGCTGCTCAAGCCTCTTCACTGAAATTGTGTTGAAAAATTGATTCTTGGTGCACATATGTGCGGTAGGTACGATGATGGAAATCTGCAGTGGTGGTCATTCTGTCTGCACCCTAGGCCCATGGAGTCCAGGTGCTGGTGGTGAGAGATATTCTTTTAGGCAGGAGCTGGTCCCAGTCAAGCTTCATTTCTTTGTGCCTAACCCAAAAGACTTGATTTTTTTTTTCAACCTATCCTACAAGGCTTTTTGTTTACTACAGAATAATGATCAGAGAGTAATTGAAGTGTTTTCTATAGCACAGTCAATTTTCTTCCCCAAACTAATTTGTTTTCTTTATTTTTATCTATATGCATATTACTTATACAGGACTTACTGGCCAGACCTGGATGGAAAAATAAGAGAAGCATTAGTTTTACGAAGTGTTAAAGTTCGACTTCTTATAAGCTTCTGGAAGGAAACTGATCCCCTCACATTTAACTTTATTTCATCTCTTAAAGCTATTTGCACAGAAATCGCCAACTGCAGTTTGAAAGTTGTAAGTATTATATTGACTGTGCTATTAAATAGGTTGTATTCCCTTTGCATGTCTGTGAAAGCTGTGAGCATATACATGCACATAGGCTTCCAGTAAGAACAGGAGAGTAAAGACTACTTCAGAGGGTAGGAAGTTATTTTTCAAAACAATCACACACAAAACATGGACAGTGGACCCAAATTTCCTCTGCCTAGCCTTCTTCAAACACACTTTTGTTGCAACCTCTCCATTTTGTTTGAACTGCTTCATTCACCTACTGTGCTTACCTGCACAACTGTGACCACTAGAAATTGGTACATACTCTAACAAAGACTCCCCAGTCCCAGCGTTTCCCCAGCCTGAGCTTCCACACTTGTTTCCTGGTCATCTGGACCACATGCTATTCCATTTCTGAAAACCTTGAAGAAAGCAAGTTTGGAAATTGGTGATACTCTAAATGTGCTAACTCTCCATCTCATCTTTGACTTTCTCCATCCTCCACACAGGACCTTTGTGCATATTATTGCCCTCACCCACAACACTCTTCTTCTCCATGTTTCACCTGACAAATGGCCACTAACCCTTTGGGTCTCAGCTTTGTCCAGCCCTCAGTGTAATCATTCAATACACGTGTGCTGAGCCCAAGCTCTGTAGCAGGCCCTCTTCTAGGTAGTTGGGCTGTGTTCCTCTTGGTATAGAGGAACTCAGGATGACAAGGGATTTGCAATATCACTTTGACATGTAGCTTCTGACCCTCACTACCTCAATCAAGAGATGTATGAGGCTGGAAGACCATGCAGAAGACTTTACGGGTCAGGTCTAGAGGTGGTCTGCATTCCACCGCCCAGACACCACACACATGGGGACAAGGGAGGCTTGTGAGTGTGTACAGAAGGATAGCTTTGTTCCCAAGAGAACAGAACAGACCTGTGAATCACCATGGCCTGAAGTTCTGGGTACCCACTATCGATTACACTTTTCCCACATGGAGAACCCTCATCCCTCTGTGAGGAAGAAATGCAAAGTTTCATCCAGTCACTGCACAAATCTCTGTTCAACTAGATTTTGTAAACTGAGGCAGCCATACCTATGTCTCTGGGTTCACAAATCAGGGTAACTATTGCAAATTGAAACAAGTCTGTGGTTACTACCATGGAAGTTTCCCAAGTCAGATTTGCAAATAAAAGAAATAACCAAGAACTGGATCAGACAGCACCAGTGTAGTTTGGAATCAGATATCACATATCTGATAAGTTGCTATATAGTCCCCAGAAACCTGGCAGAGACACTGGAGGATAGAGTTTAAAACCTTTCCGCGGACAAGGGGATGCTTAGGATTATTTCAGCCCAGGAACAGCATCTTCCAGGTAATTGAAGTAGCATAAAGGTCCGGGGGTAATCAATCAAGACTAGGAACAGGTGTCTAGTTCACCATCATATTCCCAGTGCTCAGCATGATGCCTGGCACAGTATTCCAATATGTGTGGAATGAGTGAAAGTATGAATGAATAAAGTCAAAGAATGGAGCTAGTAAAGGCAGAGGGATAAGAAAGTTTCTCTAAGATAGTGAGAGAGAGGGAGCCGAGTCCAGAGCAATGCCCAAATCCAAGGTGTGGTTAGCCATTTTCTGTGGACTCCGATGCCCAGGGAATCATTGTGGTAGAAGAGCATTATTGCCACACTAAAAAGGTCTAGCAGGAGCAGAAAGGAGGGCATCTGGGCCTTGGGCACACTCTGAGGTATATTTTGCTTTCATGTCCTGCAACTTCCCTGTGCCCATGTCAGAGGTCCCACCTGCCAGCTACTTCCTGACCCCATATCACACCTGCTAAGGCCCCTGCAGTTGAAATCTCCCAGGAGTGTGAAATGCTCTCATTGAAGACTTGCAAGAAATTCCAAGGAAAGTAGAATGCCTCCATCATCATAACCTCTGCAGTACTTCATCAATTTTTATCTTTTTGAACACAGATGGTCATATTTCTTGAATAGGCCAAACATTAAAAGCTCACCGTTGGCCATTTTATTAAATAGAGGTCATGTGTTTCTATTTCAAGACAAGCCAAGGTGAGAAGGAAGCTTAAGGCCCCAATATCTAGAAAATAGATAGCTGATGAGCTCTTCCAAGGAAAAGTAGGCGTTGGGCTCTTGCAATCAGCATAAGACACAGGGCTTGGGAACTGGACAGGAAACTCTGTCCTTGGAGGAATGGGCACCTCACACCCCTGATGTGGATTTGTACCCACAAGGAGATCACAGAAAGAGACTGCAACTCACGGATTGTTCCAGTTAGCTGAGTATTTATTTTTTAATGAATTAACTAATCAGTTTTGAAATGACTTTGCTGTCTCTTACAATATATGATGGTATCTAATAATGTCAGTGAATTTCTGACTGATTTCTGCTGTCATGTTAGTCTCTCAGATAAATCTGTCTCTCCTCTTCTGGGCCATCATCCACTTTCTAGAGAAAATGGGTTCTTGCTAAAGCCTCAAGCTGTGACTCCATCCTTGACTTAACTTAGGATAAGTATTTTACTCCTTTTCAAGTTGATTGATTTGAATTCAATCAATTCTTGATTCTACAATAGTATCTTTCTCAGAAGGAAACAGTCTGTGCGTGGACATATTGATAGAATGTCCAGGCGAACTGACTGCTGGTTGTTACCCACAATACTAACATGACTTTGTGAGTATATAACTGTGACCTGGGAGCATTCTCAAGTTATTAAGTCAGTTTGATGACTCCACAAACCAGCAAATTTTGTGGAAGACAGGAACTAGGAAAATAAGGTGAACTAGGCATTCTCCGTGCCCTGGCAGAATGTTCCTCTGTGTTGTGAAATAGGCATTATTTGGATGGTAGATTTTGGTGTGTGCACCATGGATCTCAAGGGTTTTGCAAAAAAAAAAAAAAAAAAACAGGCTGGAAGGGACCTTAATGATCACCAAGGTCACCTCTTTCCCAATCTGGGGCATAGGCAAGGAAGACCCACTCTCATTATTTCCCCAAGCCAAATTTAAACGCTTACTGTTTTGAAACTATACTATGTCTTCTTTTTTAAGTATCATGTCATTTTTCTCTCTGTCTCTTCTTTCATTTCCAATACACATGATCTCACACCTGTAAGACATCCTAGAAAAAAATCCATGGTGAGACTGGGTATGTAGCTAAGTGGCAGAGCACTTGCCTAGCATGCACGAAGCCCTGGGTTCAATCACCAGCAACATACACACACACACAGACACACACACACACAGACACACACACACACACACGCACACACACACAAAGAATTCCTTGCCATTATGAAAATGTTTGTTTTCTAATGTACAGACCTGAGACTTTCACTGTTGATGGGTGTGAGCTCAACCACCAGAGTCCCAGGAGCTCAATCACAGTCAAAACTTTATCCACACTTGTATATCTAAAAAGAACAAATTCAGCAGAATACAACAGACACTAGTATGGAAGTATGTATAAACGTGTATGTATAACCAATGTGATACTGCAATCTATACACATGGTAAAAATAAGAATTCATAACCCACTTGAATCAAATGTATGAAATATGATATGTCAAGATCATTGTAATGTTTTGAGCAACCAATAAAAAAAAAGAAAAAGAAACAAATCACTTTATCCAACATGTGGCAAATTCAACAGACCCAGGAGTGCCTACTTTGATCTTTCCTGCTCTGAGCCCACATTCTCCTTGTTCCTCCATCTTTGGCCTTGGTTGAAGTGCAAACCTGCTTTTTGGGTCATGGTGAAGTTGAAAGTCAAGACTCATTGTTTGCAATTATGGTTTGCATGGCTTGAATCACCCACTGAATGAGCTTGTAGACTTAGGTGTGTAGATGGAAAATATTTGTTCCTGTGGAAAACTCTCTTGTGACCTTTGTGAATCCCCAGGCTAATCAACTAGTCCTTGACATAATGCATGCAAAGTGTAAGAATACTCATTCAGTTCTTTGGCATGCTTGACAGAAAGGTCCCTGAGGCACGCTTCAAATGCCAGTGCACCCTGGTGAATAAGACAAAGAGAATTAAACAACCTTCTGGCCCTCACCCTGTTGAAAGAATGAATTTTGTAGCTTAAAAGTGTTAATTATAGACCAAGTGGAGCATGCTAATTTTCTCTCTTGTTGCCTATATAAATTCGAGAATAAAAATAGCTTCCTCTATACAAAGTAAGAGGGTATGGTTTTAATAACCCAATATGAGGTCTATTGTTGACATTTGGATAATTCGCTCCTTTGCCTGTTTGAACAGACCAAAAACATTCTCTATTCACCTGATTTTTTTTTTCTCCTTACAGAAATTTTTTGATCTGGAAAGAGAGAATGCTTGTGCAACAAAAGAACAAAAGAATCACACCTTTCCTAAATTAAATCGTAACAAGTACATGGTGACAGATGGAGCAGCTTATATTGGTAGGTGTCAGGGCTGGGAAGCTCCTCAGAGATTGCCCAGGAAGTGCTGGTTCAGCTGGACCTCAGTGATGGTCCATGGTGAAAGAGCAGCACCTTGGAGCCATGGCTGATGACTAGTGGGCCCTGGTGGTCAGGAAATAGGAGGGTAAGGGAGAAGAGCTCCTCACCCCAAATGTCTCCTCTGAGACCTGATTCTTGTACTAGGGTATCGTGGAAGATGTCTTTACATCTTGCTTTGCAGAAATTCTCTGGTCCACTTGCCTCATTTTATAGACAAGAAGGCAAATGGCTCACAAAGACCGTGGCTGACACCAAAACAAGCACCACAGCACCACAAGCCAGTCAACCGTGGGTTATGGGGAGGCAAGCACTGTAATTGTTCAGTGCCAGAACTTATACTATCTGAGTCACAATCCCATCCCTGCCATTTTCTAAATGTCTAATTTTGGATAATTTCCTTGAACTCTCTAAATCCTAGTTTTTCTTATCTGTAAAAGGGGTTAATGGCAGTTTCTACTGAGACAGTATATACAAAATGCCTGGCACAAATATAAAATCCAATTAATATTAGCTATTAGTATTAAGGTAATAAAG
Source organism: Callospermophilus lateralis (assembly GCF_048772815.1). Taxonomy (NCBI): domain Eukaryota; kingdom Metazoa; phylum Chordata; class Mammalia; order Rodentia; family Sciuridae; genus Callospermophilus; species Callospermophilus lateralis. The sequence continues at coordinate 53,018,022 of NC_135317.1, read as the reverse complement.
TCCCAGATGCATAAACCATTTATTGGTGGAATTATTTCCTAACATATAAAGTTTATTCTAATTTTCTGTGCTGTGTATGAGCCCTACGTGGTCCCTTCACTGGAAACATCACAGGTAGAGTTGAAATTATCCCTACAGAGTAGGCACATAAATCCAAAATAGCCGTGTGGTTATTACGGCATAGACAAAGTGACAGTCTGAAAACAGAAAAGAAAAATATGTTTGTGAGCATGAAGTTCATATTAATTATTTTTTTCCAAATTCAGTGGATGAATTAAAAAAAAGTATAGTCTTAACTTTAAAAAACATTTTATATGATTTGATTCTCTTAGCAACATCATCAATAAGATGACTTTTATCTTCTACATTTATCTTCTAGAACACTTGGGCTATAAGACATGAAATGTCTTAGTTATGCAGGTGCAGGGGAAAGGGGCTAGAATCCAGACCACACAGCCCCTGGCCATGTAGAGGTTTACTAACCCCTGGATCAGTGTTAAGATGCTCTTTTACCATTTTTAATAGTTATAGCATCATTTTATTAAAATGGATTTATTAGAACATCTTATGTAACATAAGCATATTATTTTATCCCTCCTATTCCTCTTGGGATTAAAAAAATGTGATTATTTGGATTTCCTCATGTTTATCAGCTTAGGACGAATAATATGAAATCAGCTTCCTTTTAAGCAAATGACAAAAAGCAAACTCAAAATTGTTTACTAAATAACAGGAAATTTGGGGGACAACTATTTGGAAATCCAGGGATGGAATCAAATTCAGACCCAATGGGATTTAGAGACCTAAATCGGGACATTTCACTTGTGAGCTTTACTTAAAGCAAGATGTTGTGGGCACCTTCAGTAGTAATTTGTAGTAATATTCAAATGCTGTTTTGAGGGCTGGGGATGTGGCTCAAGCGGTAGCGCGCTTGCCTGGCATGCGTGCGGTCCGGGTTCGATCCTCAGCACATACAAACATCTTTGTTTGTATGTGGTGAAAACTAAAAAATAAATATTAAAATTCTCTCTCTCTCTCTCTCTCTCTCTCTCTCTCTCTCTCTCTCTCTCTCTCTCTCAAAAAAAATGCTATTTTGATAAGTTAAGTATTTTGGAATCAGACAACCCATATTTTAATTCTAGCACTGATACAAGGTGGAAGATGGTAAAAAGTCACATGATCTTCCATCTCCTTATTTGTGAAATGGTGATTATAGCATTCACCCTTTGGTTTGGCATGACCATTAAGTGAGCTAATATACGAATAGCTCCTAACATGTCTCTCTAATCTATCTAGATCCTTAATAAATATTGATTCTTTGCTCTCTCAGTATTCTTCCCTAAGGCATTTTTAAATGACTTTGTATTCTTAGGCCTTGAGGCCGTAGACTTAAGGAGCAAAATGAAAAAAAAAAAAAAAAAAAAAGGCCCACCTTCCAGGATTCCAAGAGGTGCCACATGCAAAAGGGAGTTGGTATGTCTGGGGGCTTCATAGGGCAGTGCAAGGACCAAAAGATGAAATTGTAAAGAGACAGCTAAGTACCTTCTCCCAGCAGCCTCTCCCACAGATGGCTGCAGGGATTGGACCAAGGTTATCCAAGGACACATGAGCTCAGCATCTTATTCAGCAAGTATTTCTGCAGTGAGACCTGAATTGCTACTGAGGGAATGGAAGACCAGTCTTGACATTTAAAGTCTCCGTTTCCTTTTATGGAACTAGCTCTTAACCAAAAAGGAGAACAAAACCATGAGCTTAGTTCATAACAAAATTTGTTTATAAATTTATAAACAAATTTTTGTGAGTCTTGATATGGCTTAATATTTTTTAGAGAGAATACTTCTTGTTTGTCATACCATAGAGAGCTCATGGAACCTGGAGACCTGTGTGCATCACTGATTAGTCATGGGACATTGGGCAAATTTATTCCCTCCTTTGAGCCTCCCTCTCCTCCTTTGTAAAGTCAGTGTAAATCTTACCAATCATGAAATAAACATAAATATCAAGTACAGTGCTTTATTCATAGTAGGCACTCAATAAATGATAGTCCCTCCATCCTTAGACACCCTTCATTCCTGGCCTCATTCCTAGTCTCTCCCCTTAATGTTCCAATGCCCTAACTATCCACAAGTTATCTCTGTCCACAAGATGTCATCCTCTCTTTGGGGTCTGGCTCTCTTATCCCAAGTAAATTTCAATGCATCTCTCATTATTCAATGGAATGCTCCTTTCTTGACCCATGTAGCCAGAGTTAGAAACTCCTTCTGTCCTGTGCTGGTGGCATTGTGTGCGTTCTTCTCTCCTAGTATTACATACTCTTTGTATTATAACTATTGTGTTTCCCTCCTGGACTCCTTGAAGGCAGGGATGCCACCTTTATATTAGTAGCTCCTAATATGGGACCTGTTAGACTAATGTCACCTAAGGGCACTCAATAAATATTCATTGAATGAAGAACAAAGAAGAGTAAAGGGGGGAAACGTGGTGCTGTGCCCTCTTGAGGAGAAACCTTTGTTCTGCTGGAAACCTCTCTGCATTTGATACCAAAGAAGAGACTCACTTGGGCATTATGAGTTGTCCAGTCCTCTAATCTGCTTCCACCTTGCAAATAAATGGCATAGAGATTATTACCCTTTCTTGGAGTAGAGTCCAGCCTTACCGGCTCCCTCAAAATTCATATGGCTGAATTCCTAACCTCCAGTATACCAGAATGTCACCATAGTTAGGGATAAAGTCTTTACAGAGATAATCAAGTTAAAATTTAGATCATTCAGGTGAGCACTGTTGTCCTTATAAAAAGGAGAAATTTGGAAACCAAAACAAATAGAGGGAAGACAATCAGAAGAGGTATAAGGAGAAAAGGGCTAGCTACAAGCCAAGGAGAGAGGTCTGGAGTGGGTCCTTCCCTCAGCCCATGGAAGGAACCAATTTTGCTGGCACATTGATTATGTCTCCAGAAGTGTGAGAAAAGAGATTTGTTGTTCCAACCACCGAGTGTATGGTACACTGTGAATCCAGCCCTAGAAAATGAATGCACTGGTTAACACCACAGTCATACATGGGAGCTTGTTCTCAAAACAACTGTCCGAATTCCTAGGCCAAAGTGGCCAATACAGGAAATTATGTACATCCCAATAGAGGAGCATTTGTGTACTCAGGAACCAGTACTTCCCCAGCATCAGCTTTTTCTTTGATGCAAAAGTTTTTCAGCATTATACTTGTACATATGGATTAGAGGGTGTCTCTTTGAGAAGGTAGTAATTGTTCACAGGATTTTTAAGTGTATTCCTATATATTTCAAATGTTGCCATATTTAGTGTGTCTTGTGAATGTCAATAAGAAATAACATTTACAAAAAGGAACAGCAGATTCCTTGTTTTGAGTTTCAACTTGAGCGAAGCTGAAGGAAATGCCAAGATAATATGCAAATATTAATATGCCATATGTAAGGCTTCTTGGATTTTTTTTTTGAAGCTGTCAACACAATTCAGGTTTCCTGTCATTATTCCTGGGTGTTTATGTTATAATTTTTTAAAATAGAATCGGCTCTGTATTTCATTATATTGGGACTATTCCCCCAGTGGATTCTAACTCCTCACCATTATTTCTTTGTTGGTTTGCAGGAAATTTTGACTGGGTAGGGAATGATTTTACCCAGAATGCTGGCACAGGCCTTGTTATCAACCAGGCAGATGTGCGGAACAACAGAAGCATCATTAAGCAACTTAAAGATGTGTTTGAAAGGGACTGGTATTCACCTTACGCCAAAACCTTACAGCCAACCAAACAGCCGAACTGTTCAAGCCTCTTCAAGCTCTCACACCCCTCCAACAAAACTGCCACACACAATACCAGCGGGAAGGAGCCCTTGAGCGCATAGCAGAGTGAACAACAACAGTTCCGTACTTCATATTTATATATAAAGGACTCGAGGAGAGAAAGACAATTTAATATGTCTTTTTTTTTTTTTAGGGGAAAAAATAAGCACACTTATAAAAAAAAATGTTCTCTGAACGACGTGTACTCTCTAGCTAACAGTATCTTAGCACCATGTATACAAAAATCAAGACTTTTGTATTTGTTATTTCTGACAGAGAATGTCCTTCTGGCTTAGAAGTTAGTTTTTATGTTTGCCTATGGATTTTAAGACTTGGATTCCTGTTTCCTGTTCCTGTCTGGGTTTTAGAGCTTTTTCTGCTAACCCACCTGGTTGGTTCTTAGCATGAGGTGAGCTCTTTGCTTTCACACCATTCTGAGCACTTCTGATCTGGAGAGGAAGGTGAAGATTTCACCTAGGAGAAAAGACTGATCAAACCACGTATTTATTCTTGAAAACCGTCTCCCAGCCCAATCCAGTCACCTGAGCATGAAGAGATTCCATCTCATGCCAGCCTTCAACAGCCCTAAAAAAAATACCTTTTTTTGTCTGCTTGCTCATTGTCTTCTAATACCATAGGTTTTATTTAGTATCATTTTCTTTCTCTTCTCACAAAATGTTCTTATAACATAGTGTTCCTCTATTCACCTCAATATTAATTCCAAGTATGATAACATCTTTTGAAAATGTATGATTCCCTTAGAATGCATACAAAATGGAAATAGCAGTCTTTAATTTTCACCTTTCAACTGCATTCTTTTCCCCTACCGAATTGCTTATTTTAAAACCACAGCCAGCAATATGTATCCTTTCTCTTAAGCTCAGAAAAAAAAAAAGATATAGCCACCTGCTAATATTCAGTAAGCTATTAAGTCTGCATTTTGAGAACAAAGTAGTTTTTCAACATTTTTGTTTAGTTTATGGTATTATAAATGAAAGGTCTCTCTGCGTCAGTGGATTTTAATTTCTTTAGAATCATTATGCTGTTAAGAGTATGCCAGCAAACGTTTATAGAGCTATTTAATATACCTTCTGCTATTTAATATACCAAATGCTTTTCAGAGAAATGCAATTTAAATACTGTGCGTAACATATTTTACTAAGAAACAGAAATATTGGATTATTGTTCTATAATGTCATTGTGTGTTGGTGTTTTATATCTATACAATATATAACCATGTATTAATGGAGACTGTTGCTACACAAGAGAGAGGGATGGTCTCTTCAGAGCCCAGAGAGGGTAGCCAGGATGCCCGCGCCCAGTGTGGCTCCTGACTCCATGACTCAGAACAGAGTCCTTCACCCCCTGGCCTCTGGTTTTCTATTGCTAATGTAGAGACAGTGATACTCACCTACCTCGCAAGAATGTGGTCATGGTAGGAGATATTTATAACTTGTTTTGAAATCAAAAGAACATATATAAATGCTAAGCATTATAACATATAATCTTTTTCTTGAAATAATCTTTGTGGTATCCTGGTAGAATCAGTAACAGGTCCTCCCCGAGAACCCAGAAGGGAAAAGAAATCCACTGCTTCCAGTCACGAATGCAGATGGCAAGAATGCAGCAGCACAAAAGCCCTGGTGGAGATCTGGATTGTTAACATCTTGAGGGACCATTTTTCTCTGGTCACCTTGGCATAAATAATATCAACACAAAACCAGATGTTAGCTAGGGATTGTTATTTAGGACCAGCAAATAATATGTGTGTTTTCAGAGCAAGGACAAGCAATTTCATTTATTCTTTCTCATTTCTAGAGACTTGGTTGTAAATATGCCGAAAGACTGAAGGAGGAACCAATGGATCTCTTCTAGTGGGTCCACTTAATGTAGAATGGCTGCTTTCCTTTCTTAATGTTCCAAGTACTGCTTCACTGGATATTTTACCAGTCAAGAGAAGTAGATGGGAGCTGTGTTTTTAAGGGTAACGTGTTCTTATGACTAATTGGGGTATTCTAAATGGAATTATTCATCAATAATGGCCAACCTATAAGACTGTAAAAATATTTGCCATATCTCCAATCCTTGAGTTGGGAGTTATCCTCCCAGTCATCCAAATAAAGGTGGCTTTGGTGATCATTTTTTAAAAAGAAAGAAAGCAGAGAGTAAAGGTGGAGTGAAACAAATCTACCAAGTGTATCCTTGGACAAACAGAAGCAACCTGGTTGAGTTTGAAAAGGAAATCCAAATGGAAAAATATAGCTGCTTCCTTGCTGGTTCCCAAGGGGTCTCCTGGGAGGTACTTCTCCACAGTCACTGGACAAGGGTAGGCTTAGTGTCATGGGGCCCCCCTCACTGCCATTGTCTTTTGTGTGCATGTGGCAGGAAAAGAGAATGTCATCTTTTACAAAATAACCATCATTGCCATTTCCTCTGAACCCCATCAGCATGGCAGTGCTGGGCGCTGTATCCCAGCATCCCCTGCCCTGTGCCACCAGCAGCAGAGCTCTTCTTGACACAGCCACCCACCTCATCAGCGTGGTCAGGGCAGCAGCAGCACAGGCAAGAACACTGACTCCAGGAGACAACACTGACCTTCTGTGGCATCCAGGAAAATGGCCCCTGTGCAGAGCGTCATGGATGAGTCCATGTCTCCACAGAGAACATTCCATTCTGCAGAACTTTCTCTTTCCATGGGATGTTGAATCTACCCCTCCAGACGTAGCCTTCCTCTCTTTTAGACTTCTTCTGTGTGACATAGACTACTAACTTCCTTTTCCCTCACTCCCAAACATGCCAGGAAATATTTCTCAAAAAGAAAAAAAAAAAAACACACACAAATCAAAAACTTAATTTGAGACTATCTGGCGAATGTCCATGCCGGAAATTCTAAGGAGGGTGACTATTCACCTTCATCTTGTTTTTCTCCATCTTTGGAGTTATTTTCCAAGTGGGGAACCAAACAGAATTTGAGATTCTAGTTTAGATTTCTCTTTTGCTAATATGAACCTAGTGCCTTATTTACTCTCAAGCATTGATTTCAAAGAACAATAACCCACTACACGAGAACGTTTCTGCCTACTCTGGAGTACAGTAAGGACTTCTGATGAGATGACAGGTTGAAAACTTGCATGTGAGCCTCAGTGGTTTTCAGGCAGCCTGCTCTCTTCCAAAACCATGTAACTTTTATCATCCCTGAGTCAAATCATTGACATTATTCACTCTCAAATGTCCACTGCATTGTCACTGGCCACTCTCATATCAAATAATTGAATCACAGCTTATCACTTCATGAGAGAGGAAGTGGGACATTCTGAGATTGTATCTAGGCTCTGTAAACACCACCCTCTGGATACCCGAAAATGATCAAAGTGAAACATGCTGAAAATGTCCCCATGAGTCTTTAAGGAAACTTGTAAAGAGATGCTTCATAGACTTCCAAGGTCCTGAGGAACATAGGATGAAAACTGGTGTCTACAGAAAGTCAAAGCAGGCTCAGTGAGAAAAATGAAAGGTCTGTGGGAAACCTCAGCATTTGTGTAGCTCTGAGCATCACGTTGTTCCCCGAATCTGGGCTGTGGTTTGGCTCTTAGTAAAGATGTTTCAGATCACATTTCTGGTTGATCTTACCCTTTGAAAAACATGTTTTATTAATGCAGTTACTGGTTTATTCAAGTGCCTCAATGAACCTGGGACTGAACAGCTCATTTCCCGCCAGACTGCAGTTATTCACAAGTGACTTCGATTTGTTCGGAGATTTTTGTTTGTTTGTAGAAACTTCTATTGAACTGAATTCCAGGGGAAAAAAAATAAAAAGACTATAAGAATTTCTTGATAGGATCAGGTCTAGGGTCCGTTTTTCTCAGGAATTCTGTCCTAGAATATGCCATTTTTTTTCCATATGCATGATCATTTGTATGCATTTCTGTGTCCAGAATTCATTCCATTATTTTTATGCTTAGGGAATGCAAAAAGCTGCCTTTACTTGCAGTCATCTCCTATAATGAACGATACTTTGCCATTGGTTATTCAAATTCAGTTCCCTATAAACAGCTCCATATATTGTGCACAGATGTTTAATTCTATTTTTTTTCCTGTACTTATTCCCAATGAATTGGTGCATTTTATTATAAACCTTTTAAAGAAGAAATGAATATAACTTCCATTTGGTCTGAGGTAGATTGGATAAATGAATCTATATTCAATATTTTCCATTTGCTATGAATTAGCATCTTTTCCTTGTATTTATTGTTAACCAAATACCTGCTTACCATTTTTTTTTTACCTTATTGACTTAAGATGATGGAGGTAATAGTCCTGAAGTCAACCCCATTTGACAACCTACCTTTCTTATTTGAGAAAATTTCCATCTTTGGCAGAATTATAAAGATATAATAATTTATTATAACTTTATAATAAACAAAGATATAATAAATTATTTTTTGTGGTGATTAGATAGGTATCCTTCAGAAGTTTCTTAAAACTATAAAAACTGAATTTTCTTATTTTGACACATTAGCAGTCTTGTAGTTACAGAGTTCTAAAAGTTTACTGATTACTTAGGCCTCTTTTGGCAATGTAACAAAAAGGAATGCAAGATATAATGGGTTATTCATTTTCTTTTGTTGTGTTTGACTGCTAAACTTCCATTTCTGTTACAAAGGATATCTTGAATTTTTAATGTACCTTTCTTTAAATAGGATAAACTTGTACCCAGGTATAGCTACATTATTAACCTTCAGATCCCTAAATAAATTGTTGTGATGAAAAGCTGAATTGGCGGGGCGGGAAATCATTAAAATTATGAAACTTTTACCAAATGCTCATGTTTTATCAGAAGTACATATTTTATGGCTTTTTCACACTGTCAGATGGGGGCATACTTTTTTTATCAGTTTGATCTCAGAAACAAATCAGCCTCTCCCCTATTCTACATGATGAATAAGGTAAATGCAACTGGTCCAATAGGCTAAAGGCCCACTGTTCTGTATATTCACCCACCCAGCATCTTTGTAACACTACTCCTATCTCTTTAAAAAAAGAAAGAAAGAAAGGTTCATTCCCAGTATGTGTTGATTTGGGGTAAACAAGTGATCATGTTTTAGTGAAGAAACAATTCTAGAGACCATGCTCTGTATTCTTTCACAACAGCTAGTTCTGTTGCTTCACATACTAACCCATCACACTCTCTTCTATCTATACCTAAATTCAAATACACCTATGTCTTCTTAGCAAATCCAGTGTGTTTTGGTTTTTTACCTGTGCCTCACTCATGTTAGGCACACACTCTACCACTGAGCTATGCCCCTAGACCCCAGGAAACCCATTTTGAACCTGAGGTTTAGACCTTACCTTGAAAGACATCTAAACTAACTCCTCCAAATGCACAAATTCCCTTCCCACCTGGCCACTTAGAAGTTATGGGCATCCTCCAGTCAAACAATTTGGATAGCTTAATACACAGTGCCTTTCATAAAACCCACATGGGATAAAATTCAGTTGATTTGCTAAAGTAATTTGGATTTGAGGAAAAGACTTAATCTCTGAATGAAAGACAAAAAAAAAATCTGAAGAAGCATTTTTTAAAATTGTCTTTTGAAAGTTTAGCAAAACCTAAATGAAGTGGACTTTCTGAGTCTGTATTCATCAATACTAGTTATTTAATTTCATTGGCAATTTCTGAGACCAATAATTTTATGTTTGTTTGTTTGGGAAAATAGTTTTATGAGACAACCTTGTGCAAGGAGTTCAATTCAAGAGTAGTAAAGGTGAAGATTATTTGTGATTTATTTTTATTTCATACAAGAGAAAATTAGTAAGGCATAATTCTCTTTTTGTAAAATGGATGTCTGTCTCCTAAGCCCATTCCTTTGGCCTCATGTATGTAGAAAAATGAATTACTTTATGGACTGTACTATTTTTCATTGATGGAAAATTCTAAAGAAAAAACATCAACAACAGCAGCAACAGACAAACCCAGTTTCTAATTTAGCGTGTTCTTGTTTAGGTACATAACCAATCTTGGGAATATGACTTGAATTCCCAGGATTAAAAATGTTGAAATTGTCTATAACCTACCAATATAAATGAAAGGTGAAAAAATTTTAAAGACAACTCAGAAAATATGATCCAACAATATTCATGTGAATCAGAGCTTCATCTACAATTTCACTTGCTTTTATATTGAAAAAGGGATTGTCTACCTCTTTAGAAAGTACATGTTATAAAAAACAATCAAAAACAAATGCAATAAAAGAAAGGCACCCCTGTAGTTTCAGATAAGTTATGGTATTGACAGAGTACTTTGAAAACCCTGTGTGGGAAAGTTTCATTAAGCAACAAAAGCTGTTTTGTCCCTAGCAATAAAGCTGTATGTTATTATCTATATTTCATGGGTGGCTTTATAATTTTCCTGATGTCCTTATATAAGCAAATCTTGTTTTCTGTCATGAAAGCTCTCCATGCCGGCCATACCATTTGCACCAAGGTTCAATACATTATTCAAAGTGACTCATTTACAGGCCATGTGCTGGCATAAGGAAAGGATTTCTTGAGAAATACCTGGCCCAATCCATCAAAGTCTGAATAAGAGAGAAAGAGAAAACAAGTAGTAAGAGCAGCAAAGTGGTGCAGTCACCATGACGAGGTCACCTTAGAACAGGAATGACAATGACATCTGCCATCAAGACAGCTAGAGTCCTGCTCTTGGGTTCCTGGGGAAATGATTGAACTGAACACGTGTGGACTTTATAGTTAGTGGGTTGCTTTCTTATCTTCCTTACTTTCTTATGTATTGACATAAATAAACTCACATTAACTGAGATCATGTGACTGTGTTTGTTCTTCACAATCTGGAAGTGCCTAATGAACAGCTTAATGAAGCGAAAGCTGTCCTCTTGTCTAAGCAGCTTGAAAAGTAAAAGAAGAAGGGAAAAGAGACATATAGCATATCCTATTTTGATTAGACATGGATTCTCATCTAGACATGAGTGTGTCTCCATGGTAAACCATGTAGATAGACTATATTAATGTTAAATGTCAAATCAACAGTAACCTAGACTCATAAAGATGAATTGGTAGCATTGAGCATAGAAAACGTGCACACACACACACACACACACACACACACTTCAGAGATGACTACATGATGGACACAGAGGCTGTAAGAGATGAAAGAAAAATTAGAAGTCTCAAAGCCCAGACCCATTCTTTTTCTGCATGAGAAAAAAAAAAGGAAGCACAGGACACACACTGAGTTAAGTAGAGGCAGATGTATTATAAATTTAGATAGTGTTCTTAAATATATATTCTAATGATCGACTTAATAAAAAATTGTTAGTAATATGCTGACTATTTGGTATAAATGAGTAATTTACAGGGATTCTTAGAAGACAGAATAAAAACGCTTCTAAGATGTCTGACAAAGAAAGATGGATCTTTCAGATGGGAAAAAGTGGTTAGTGGGGTCAAGGCACATTTAAGTTGGCTCTGCTCCCAAGTCAATTCGGGTAGACATTAGAAAGATATGGGAAGAAGGTCTTTAGTTATGTGTTCTGCTTCACATGTGACTCATCATGGGCAATTGCCGCAGTCTGGCTGGGCACAATTCAGGAGCCACTTGTCAAAAGAAACTAACTTTATTTTTAGAACCACACAAGCCAAACAAAAGAGCTCCTCAGGAAAAACCCTCAGAGCCCAACTGCCACCACCGGCTTCCCACAAGCCACTTCCCCCACCACCAGCCTCTCCACCTCCCACAATCCTCCTGCTCTTGAGGCCGATTGGCTGGGTCGCATGGGCGGAGCCAAAAAAGTCCCCCAGTGAGCAGCTCCGTGGCCTGAAAGGGCAGGGAAACAGCCCAATGAGCATCACCGCAGAGGAGCCAATCAGCTAGATGTTGCTGGGGCCGCTGTGAGCCAATCATCAGCTGGCAGTCTGAAAGTTTGCTGGGGCCCCTTCTGCTGTGGCTCTCAACAGGCAATCATTCAAAAGTGAAAGGAATGCCAGAAACTATCATTTAATTTATGGGTTGAAAACAAAATTCCGCATTCGTTTGTCACTCTGTTCCTTTGTAGTTATTATATTAAAAGGATGCATGAGATAGACTATTTAAGGAGTCTAAGGTCTTCTTACAGTGATACATTGCTGAATTGCTACTGTGTTCATGTAATTAGGGAAGTCTAATTATGTTATGACATACTGTGACAGTAGGTTTTATGTGTCAATTTGGCTAAGCTATGGTGCCCAGTTATTCAAAGACATGTTGACCTAGGAGTTTCTGTGAATGCATTTTTTAGATGTCATTAAAGTCTATAATCAGTTTTTTTTTTTTTTTTAAGTAAGGAATATTATACTCAATGATCTGTGTGGGCCTGACCCAATCAAGGCCTTAACAGCAGAATGGAAGCTTCCAGATAAAGAAATTCTCTCTGCTGCCTGAACATCAGGTCCTGCCTACGCATTCCAGCCTACGCATCCTGATGGGTTGCCCTACAGATTTCACAGCTTCCCAACAGGTTCCAAAACCACATAAGCCAATACCTTTCAATAAGTCAATCTCTGGGTATATGTACATGTGTATACTAGTTGTATTGCTCAATGGAACCCTGATACAGACAGTAATAAGCAATCCCCAAATCTTAGTGGTCAACTAGTTGTTGTTTTCCTTTTTTTCCCTCTTTGACTTTTTCCCCCCTCATACTACATATTCATCACCTGTTCTCTGTTCTCATGGTCACTCAGGGACTCAAATTGCTGAGCAAAGCTTTCTGGTCTCCATGCCAAAGGAAGAGGAGATTGCTGGAGGGTTGTGCGTCAGCAATTAATTTCTCTAACTAGGAAGTAACATGTGTCACTTTTGCTCATAAGAAAATGATGGGAACCACACATGGTCTCACCCAGCCTAATGCTGAGAAATATAATCCTTTTGGCATTTCTGAAATGGTAAAGAATCCAGAATAGTAGTGGGCAGTATTAATGACTGACATAGTTAATTACAAAAACAAACTCATCAGTAAGCTTCTCATTAAAATGAGGACAAATTCATGAAGACAAAAATGTAAGGAAATCCTAGAATCAGAATTATTTTCTAAAGAATGATAAATGAAACAAAAATAGGTCATGCTAAACTTTGTGTTGTTACCATAAAAATTAATAAATAAAGATTTTAAAAGCCACACTCTTAAGATGTACTAAGAGATGTCAACCAACTGACTTAATCAGGCAATGGCAAAAATAATCATGAGTGTAAGGGATTACAATAACTTTCTTTAATGTGACCCCCAAGTTCCAAATATCTATTTAAATAGAGTTCAGGGCCTATCAATATGTAAAAAAATAATAATAACATATAAATAAGAACCTAAGCAAAGAGAAGAGTGTTCTCAGCTGAGTTTTGGCTTGTCTCTGACTTTTATGAGTTCATTTATTAAATGTGGTATTTCCATGTACTACCCAATAATCTTTATCTTTTTAACTTATGAATAAAGGCTTCCTCTTCTTTAACTAACACAGGTTAACGTCTTTTAAACAAATAATGAACTATTTTTTCACGTTGCCAGTTTCTCTTTAAAATTATATCTCAGGAGGCTAAAGAACCCTTAATAAGACATCATTTATTCTTTAAAAAACGTTTTCACCTTCATGCATGCTGGGTCGATTTTAAGAGATAAGAATATAACAAATATTATCATGGCATATGTGTGAAATGAAACATGAGGGAAAACACACCATTGAACATTTATTAAGGACTCATTTCTACAATACTGGAATTATTGCTTTGAAACAAAAAATAATGAATGAGATATGGTCCTTGTCCTCAAGGGAACTTATGGTCTAGTACAGAAAGCAAATCAAACATCCATGTCTATCCACTTGGAGCAAGTAACTTTTGAACATTTGCCTGCCCCTAATTTTATTAGTAGCAGTATAGTTAAACACAATCCACATCAGGTAAATGTTTCGCCAGGACTTCAAGGGAATTAAGCACATCAGAGCCAACTGGCCCACTCACTAAATGGACACATCCCTCTCCACAGACTCAGCTGTGTTGTTCTTCCAAAACCACTATCAAGAGTACCAGCATATGGAGGGTTAAGGTTAGATAGTGTGAGCAGTCCATCTAGACTGCAGGCAATGGAGCACCTTTTATGTTAGGAATTTTTTTTTAATGTTGGGAATGTAAAATCAATAAAATAACTAACTAAAAGTTGTCTGCTTTTTACTAACATCGTGCAACAGTAATATAATACTCCTCCTCAATTGAAAAATTTTGTTTGTTCATCTAAAAAAACCCTAACACTGCCAAGGGGCCAACAGCTAAACTCAGGCAAATATGTTTGCATATGGTTGAAAGTTCTCTACCAGGCCAAGTCAATCTCCACGTGATCAGAGCCACAGTTATGGCTTACCTAGTTAACTAGTTGACTGCATCCAGGTGGACAGCTCCCCTCACCTTGCCTGTGGAATACTAATGCTTGACCATGTTTTCAATTTCTGGCAAGGGGTGAAAATTCACCTTCATTACTATCAATCCCAAGCAGAAACTGCACTTATTTATTTATTCAGCAAAGAGTTAATAGCAATATGTTATATTTCAAGTTCTTGCTGAGTGCACATAATGGATAAAATAGCCTCTCCTTTCTGGGACCTCAAATTTTAGGAAGAAGAGAAAGGGGAGGGTGGGAGAGGGGGAGGGGAGGAGAGAAGGGAAAGAAAGAAGGAAGAGAAATGCTATGTTTAAAAATGTAATGCTTTGTAATCCCAGCAGCTCAGGAGGCTGATGCAGGAGGATCACGAGTGCAAAGCCCGCCTCAGCATCTTAGTGAGGCACTTAGCAACTCAGTGATACCCTGTCTCTAAATAAAACATAAAAAGGGCTGGGAATGTTGCTCAGTGGTTAAGCGCCCCTGAGTTCAATCCCTGGTGTTCCATGGTTGAGCACCCCTGGGTTCAATCCTCAGTACAAAAAAAAAAAAAAAAAAGTAATGTTTTTCTTCTTATAATGATGAAGTATGTCCAGCAAATGTTGTATATCCATTCAAAGAAGACAACTAAAAAGTCAGTGGGTGGAAAGGTTTAATATGGACACATATTAATATTGGACACATCAGAGATATAATAAGGCAGAGAGGAAAAGTGCATGATCAGGACCTGAGAGAGACAGAACTAGAGAGGTAACTCAAGTATTTGCAGCTACATTTCCCCAGAGCTGTTTTCTGATTCCAGTAACACAGATCCTGAGCAAAGCTTTCACCAAACTCAGGGGGAGGAAATACAAGAAGTCAGATCCACTAAGGAGGATGGGTCCTTCTAAGCCCCTGGGCTTTGAGGTGGAAATCTAAAGTGTTAACACACAAGGAGTAAAAGCTGAATTGAAAGTAGGCTCTATCAGAGTGCTGCAAATCATCTCTATCTCTGATTGAACTAAAATGATTTGGTATTGTGAATGTTCTTCCTAGCTTAGCCGTATGCCAGAAGCAAGCAATTATTCTTTCTGGAGAAATACAACATTCAGAACCATTCACATTTTTCAGGGGTATGCAATGTTTAAAAATTACTAAGTATACAAAGAGGCAAAACCATGTGCCATGAGAGAGAGAAAAAAACAAATAGTAGAAATAGTCCTATAGGTACTCTAAATAAAGGAGCAATCACAGGATTTAAAATAGCCCCGCTTAGTGAGCTGGAAGAACTAAAAGACAATATGAAGAATTTTGACAGAAAAGTGTGATTCAAAAATCAAATTCTAGAACTCTAAAAGTAGAAAGTAAAAATAAAAATTCAATTGACACAAATCAAAAAATACTCATATGATATACTGAAAAGACATAGAAATAAAAAATCAGAATAGACCCAAGAGCTTTATATAGTATAGTTAAAAGATCTAACATGGAGGCTGAGATAGGAGGATTGCAAATTCAAAGCCAGTCTCAGCAACTTGGTGAGGCCCTAAGCAACTCAGAGAGACCATGTCTCTAAATAAAACTCAAAAAAGGGCTAGAGGTGTGACTCAGTGGTTTAGTGACCCTGAGTTTAATCTCTGGTACCAAAAAAAAAAAAATTTAACATGAATAAATGGTGTCAAAGAAGAAAGTAGAGAATGGAACAGCTACCATATTTGAAAATACAAATAATGAAAAACTTTAAAAACTAATGAAAAATATGAACCCATAATTTCAAGAATTTCTGTGTGGGGCTGGGGTTGTAGTTCCATGGTAGAGCACTTTCCTAGCATGTATGAGAAACTGGGTTTGGTCCTTGGCACCACATTTTTTTAAAAAATAAAGATACTGTGTTCATCTACAATTAAAAAAACTAAATTTAAAAAAAGAATTTGTGTGAACCAGAAGCAAGATAAACACAAACAAAACCATTCCTAAGCATATCATGGGAAAACACTTAAGTATCAAAGATACAATAAACGATGGCTGAATCTTCAAAGGAAATAATTCCAGAGGTGATGAAATGGATACCAACTTCAAGGTGCAATAAAGAACCTGTCAATTTATATGTGTTTACCCAGAAAAAAAAAATTTTCCAAAAGATAATGTTTAGCTGGTTGTGTTGGTGCACACCTGTAATCCCAGAAAATCGGGAGGCTGAAGCAGGAGGATTGCAAGTTCAAGGCCAGACTCAGCAACTTGGTAAGGCCCTAAGCAACTTAGCAAGACTCTGTCTCAAAATAAAAAATAGAAAGGACTGAGGATGTAGTTCAATGGTAGACCACCCCTGGGTTAAATCCCCAATACCAAAATAAATAAATAAATAATGTTAAAAAAGTAATTCTTAGACAAATACCAAAGGAAACTCTAAAGGGTTTTCATGCAGAAGGCAAATAAAACTAATTGTGCACTCATAGTCCCAGTTACTCGGGAGGCTGAGGCAGGAGGATCACTTGAGCCCCTTAAGGCTGACCTGGGCAACATACCAAGAATCTATCTCAAAAAAGAAAAAAAATAGGTGTATCCAAATAAGTTTGGCAAAGTAAATATATAGATACAGAAAGAAAGAGATAAAGAGAGAGAATTTAAACACCTATCAATATCAAATACAAGTTGATGGACATGGGAAGGTGAGGAGTAAATGGAGTTTAATTCTCTAGAAGCCTATTGTTGTTCAGAATGAAGGAATGAAGGTACTTAGCCGGGCACAGCAGAACATGCCTGTAATCCCAGTGGCTCGGGAGACTGAGACAAGAGGATCATGAGTTCAAAGCCAGCCTCAGCAAAAAGCAAGGCACTAAGCAACCTCAGTGAGACCCTGTCTCTAAATAAAATACACACAAAAAAATAGGGCTGGGGATGTGGCTCAGTGGTCAAGTGCCCCTGAGTTCAATCCCTGGTACCCCGCTCCCAAAAATAGAAATGACAGTACTTATTACCTTAGATTTTAATAAATCAAGGATGCACATTGCAATCATTAAATGAATAATAAAAGTGTATATATATTTTATATATATATATATATATATATATATATATATATATATACACACACACATACGTATGTATAAATATACCTACACACACACACACACATATATATATAAAGAATACACACACACACATACACATATAGCCCAGCACCGCCACAAAAGAAGGGTTATATAGTCAATGATCTAATAAGTGGGGGGACAGAAGATTAATAATAATTGATTCACGAGGAGGCAAGAATAGAGAGACAAGAAATATAGAGTAAACCAGACAATTAGAAAGCAATAGTAAGTTGGTAGAATAACCAAATTAATACATAGTTACCTTAATTTTAGACAGAATAAATACCTACTTTATTTTAAAAAGAACATTTTCTGATTGGATTTTTAAAATCTAGTTCTATGCTACTTTAGGGATTTTAAGATTTGCCATAATATAAGAACACAGAGAAGTTAAAAATGAATGCAAAAGCATCTTTTCCTTTTGTCTTTTCTGCAAGGTATGTTTAAAATATTCACCTATTTCACTGGGACTCTGGAGTCCATAATAAAATAGGCTTAGTCATAAACCTAAGGTGAAAAATTTTAACACCTCCAAATTATAAAAAGTACATTGGTGACTAAAATGTAAAAAATAAAATGTAAGCATTTTTTTAAAAGAAAATGGGTAAGAACCATCCAAGCTGTAGAAAAGGGTGTGAAACACATGGATGTGGAAATGACCCAGTCAAGTCTCAGGTCATATTTCTTTAATCTAGTTGTAAGTTCCTTTTCAACCTAGCTAATGCTTGGCCTTGAGTAAAAATAGAACCCATGTCTGGACCACTCTTTTTATTCTTTTGTAATAGCCAACAATAAAAAATAAAGTCCTATGTAAAAAAAAATCAGTCTAGGCAAAATCGTGGATTGGAAAACTGTTCCTGCCTAATAGTTCAAGTAGCTTAGCTGTGAAGTTATACAGTGGCACTTACATAGACTTGATTACCCTTGAAAACATAGAATCAAGTTGACATTTTTAGAATCCAAGGTACAAAGAGTAGTGAAATGTTCCATGATTCCATCAGGAAAATGCTCAGCATTAACATTTAGCTCCTCAGTCTTCTACTGGAAAAGAGCTGAGTGTGCAGACAGGACGGGCGTGCAGCTCAGGCAGTGTGTGCTTAGCATGTGTGAGACCATGGGTTCAATCTCCAGCACTTAAAAAAAAAAAAAAAGATACATATATAAAAGAATCTGTGACTATCTCACATTACCATCCTGAGTAGGGGGTGAATGCCAGATGGGAATCCTGACCCCACTCTCAATGGGGAAGATACCACAGGAGAGTCTAGTAGATTGCTGTGTCTCCATCACACAGCACAACAGGTAGCTCATAGTAGGATGTGATAAACAGTTCTACTGTCCCCTTCAATGGCATGCCCATTGACCTAAAGACCTGCCGCTAGGTCCCACCTCTTGAAATTCCACTACCTCCCAATGAAATAGAAAAGGATAAGCAGTTCAGAGTAGGAACGAGACGGTAAAGGTCTACAAGAGGGCAAGCAGGGGCCTTTTTAACACGCCTTGACTTGATGTACAACAGTTCTTACTTCTCAAAGGGCATAAATTCCCACCTTGTGGAGAGGGACAGCATAATCCGGCCCACTCCAGATCAGGGACAATTGAAATTTCAAGAAGCAATCAACAGGTGAATGAAGTGTTGGTTAAAATATAATGTTGAAAGTCTGATCTCAGTTGTAATATGGATATGCACTTGGAAAAGAGAAGGCCGTTTTTAGCGTTTTTCAGATAATTGTACTTATTCTGTTTATTCCATCCAAATTTAGCAAACAGTAGTTTTTAAATGTGGAATATGACATCATCAATAAAACTTCCCTGACATTTTCAACACTTTATTAATCCATGTAGAATTTTTTTAACATTGTGCAATAGTCATTTGAAAAACGTTGATCCATGCAGATGTGTTAGATGTTCCATATACTTACACAGTCTACATAAAAAAAAAAAATCACATTCTATTGCTTATGGTGTCACTATTGATCACTTTTTAAAAATTTGTTCTAATTAGTTATGACAGTAGATGGCACTTTGACTCATCATACATAAATAAGAGGAGATCAACTATTTTAGATTTCACATAGGAGTGAGATCATGCAGTATTTGTCTTTCTGTGCCTGGCTTATTCACTTAACATAATGTCCTCCGGGCTCATCCAGGTTGTCTCAAATGACTTTTATTTTTGTGGCTGAATTATAGTGTTGTGTCCATTATAGTGTTGAAAGTGATAGATATGTAAATGACCCTGACTTGATCATTACACTGTATACATGTATGTAAACACCACTGTGTGTGCCATAAACATGTATAATTATTGTGTCAATTGAAAATAAAATAAAACTTAAAAATAATTTCATAACAGGTTGAATGTGGAGAAGATATGAGAATCTAGCTGTCTTATATTATTCAAGGCACTGAAGATTTGTAAAAATTGTATGACAGTGCTATTCTCACTATTCTTTTGAAAATATAGTTTTTTATTAAAATATTTTATTTTTCCCTTGAAAATATTTTATTAAGACATTTTATTTGTGTTAACATACAAGTATTCTGTTGTTGTTATGTTATATAAATGAATTAATAAATGTATTAGGACACAGTGAGCGGCGCCCCCCCCCACCACATCTGCACCAGCGAGGCGGCCTCTTCGGGCTGCGAACAAAGAGGAGGAGCCGAGGCACGAGATCAAAGTCTGAAATGGATGTTACATGAATCATTTTAAGAGCTGCATACAACTATGAACATTTCTGAAACCCTTTTCTCAGTAAAGTAGATCAAGATGGATGAATCTGCCTTGTTGGATCTTTTGGAGTGTCCTGTGTGTCTAGAACACCTGGATGCTTCTGCAAAAGTCTTGCCTTGCCAGCACACGTTTTGCAAACGGTGTTTGCTGGGGATAGTAGGTTCCCAGAATGAACTCAGATGTCCTGAGTGCAGGACTCTTGTTGGCTCCGGTGTTGAGGAGCTGCCCAGTAACATCCTGCTGGTCAGACTTCTGGATGGCATCAAGCAGAGGCCTTGGAAACCTAGCCCTGGTGGGGGCATTGGGACCAACTGCACAAACGCATTAAGGACTCAGGGCAGCACTGTGGCTAATTGTAGTGCAAAAGATCTGCAGAGCTCCCAGTGTGGACAGCAGCCTCGGGTGCAAGCCTGGAGCCCCCCAGTGAGGAGTATACCTCAGTTACCATGTGCCAAAGCATTATATAACTATGAAGGAAAGGAGCCTGGAGACCTTAAATTCAGCAAAGGTGAATTCATTATCATTTTGTGATGACAAGTTGATGAAAACTGGTACCATGGGGAAGTCAACGGAATCCATGGCTTTCTCTCCACCAACTTTGTGCAGATTATTAAACCATTACCTCAACCCCCACCTCAGTGAAAAGCACTTTATGACTCTGAAGTGAAAGACAAGGAAGCGGACAAAGATTGCCTTCCATTCGCAAAGGATGATGTTCTGACTGTGATCCGCAGAGTGGATGAAAACTGGGCTGAAGGAATGTTGGCAGACAAAATAGGAATATTTCCGATTTCCTACGTTGAGTTTAACTTGGCTGCTAAGCAGCTGATAGAATGGGACAAGCCTCCCATGCCAGGAGTTGATGCTGGAGAATGTACCTCAGCAGCAGCCCAGAGCAGCACTGCCCCGAAGCACTCCGACACCAAGAACAACACCAAAAAGCGGCACTCCTTCACTTCCCTCACCATGGCAAACAAGTCCTCCCAGGCCGCCCAGAACCGCCACTCCATGGAGATCAGCCCTCCTGTGCTCATCAGCTCCAGCAACCCCCACACAGCTGCCGCGAGGATCAGCGAACTGTCTGGGCTCTCCTGCAGTGCCCCTTCTCAGGTTCATATAAGTACCACCGGTTAATTGTGACCCCACCCCCAAGCAGCCCAGTGACAACTGGCCCCTCATTCACTTTCCCGTCAGATGTCCCTTACCCAGCTGTCCTTGGAACCATGAATCCTCCCCTTCCACCACCCCCTCTCCTGGCTGCCACTGTCCTCGCCTCCACACCACCAGGCACTACTGCTGCTGCTGCTGCTGCTGCTGCGGCCACTGCTGCTGGAATGGGACCTAGGCCTGTGGCAGGATCCACGACCAGATTGCACATTTACGGCCTCAGACTCGCCCAAGTGTGTATGTGGCTATCTACCCGTACACTCCCCAGAAAGAGGATGAACTAGAACTGAGAAAAGGGGAGATGTTTTTAGTGTTTGAGCGTTGCCAGGATGGCTGGTTCAAAGGGACATCAATGCATACTAGCAAGATCAGGGTTTTCCCTGGCAATTACGTGGCACCCATCACAAGGGCAGTGACAAATGCTTCCCAGGCTAAAGTCCCTATGTCTACTGCGGGTCAGACAAGTCGAGGGGAGACCATGGTCAGTCCCTCCACTGCAGGAGGGCCTGTCCAGAAGGTCCAGGGAAATGGTGTGGCCGGGACACCCAGTGTCGACCCCACGGCTGTGGTATCAGCAGCTCACATCCAGACAAGCCCTCAGACGAAGGTCCTATTGCACATGACCGGGCAAATGACAGTCAACCAGGCCTGCAACGCAGTGAGGACAGTTGCAGCACATAACCAAGAACGCCCCATGACAGCGGTGACGCCCATCCAGGTACAGAATGCCGCTTGCCTCGGGCCTGCGTCTGTGGGCCTGCCCCACCATTCACTGGCCTCCCCGCAGCCTCTGCCTCCAATGGCAGGCTCCGCTGCCCAGGATGCTGCTGTCAGTATCAGTCGAGCCAGTACCCCACTGGCCTGTGCTGCAGCCACTTCGCTGACCTCCCCAAGTGTCACTGCTGCCTCTCTGGAAGCTGAGCCCAGTGGCCGGACAGTGACCATTCTCCCTGGACTTCCCACGTCTCCGAACGGCTCTTCATCAGCTTGTGGGAGCGGTTCAGCAAGCAAACCAGACAAGGACAGCAAGAAAGAAAAAAAGGGGTTATTGAAGTTGCTGTCTGGTGCCTCCACCAAACGGAAGCCCCGAGTCTCCCCTCCAGCATCGCCCCCCCTGGAAATGGAGATGAGTGGTGGGGAGTTGCCCCTGCAGGGAGCCGTGGGTCCTGAGCTACCTCTTGGGGGAGGCCACGGTCGAGCAGGCTCCTGCCCTGTGGACGGGGATGGCCCAGTCCCCGAGGCACCAGCAGGCGCAGCCCTGGCCCAGGATGCTTTCCATCGGAAGACCAGCTCCCTGGACTCCGCAGTGCCCATCGCGCCACCTCCTCGTCAGGCATGTTCCTCCCTGGGTCCTGTTGCAAATGACTCTAGGCCTGTTGTTTGTGAAAGGCACCGGGTGGTGGTTTCCTATCCTCCTCAGAGTGAGGCAGAACTTGAACTTAAAGAAGGAGATAATTGTGTTTGTTCATAAAAAACGAGAGGATGGCTGGTTCAAAGGCATGTTACAACACAATGGGAAAATTGGCCTTTTCCCAGGAAGCTTTGTGGAAAACATCTGAGGAGACAAATACTGGGAAGACTCAAAAATCACATCACACAACAAAAGAGCACACAGCAGTTTGATGGAAAGAGCACATCTGTGGACTTCGAAGGGTCTGGAGCTGAGCAGAGGGTTGGTATGTGGCTCCGGAGCCTCAGCACAGCCACACCAGCCAGCAGACCAAAGCCGGTGTCTAGGTTTCACCACTCAGTTGGGATTGTAAGGTGTGCCTTGTACTGAGCAACCTTTTTTGTTTTTGAAAGATGTCTAACTACAATGGACAATTATTTACAAGGGCTTAACTAATTTATTTGCTTTTTTTAAAACTTGAACTTTTCTTGTAATAGATAAATTCTTTGGATTATGATTTTAAGAAATTATTAATTTATGAAATGAGAGCCAAGGAGAAGCTGGATTATCTCCTATTGAGAGCGAGAGATTCGTTTTGATGTAGAATGCATCTTCCCTCCCTCACCCCTGCCCCCCACCATTATATTTTGCTTCTCTAAGACAGAATTGCCAGTTTTCCAATTTGGGTTTTCCTCTTTGGGAAACCGAACATAGAATTGAATCAGTATCAGAAAGGGCCTGGGGTAGGGAGAAAAAAGTCAAGAGAAGAAAGGTTAGTGATTCTTTTTTTTCTAGTTTGATCAGGAATCAACCTGAAGACCTAGTCCTCAATTTAATTTTATGGGTTTTTAAATTTCCCTAGAATGGAACCAGTGATAAGGAAAAACAAAGCACAAGCATTGGCTAGAAATGTATTCAGAAATAATATTTAGTTTTTATAACAGAAGCAGCTCAATTCATTGGTTGGAAAGTAGGGAACATTGACGTTGTACTCGCTGTCTTGAGAATGGCTATGAAATGTAATTTCCATTTTACCCCAAGTGATCTGCATGCCCAGGACACAGTAAAACGTTTGTGAGATGTGGTGGTAAGTGATGCGCTCGTGTTCAGGACAAAGGCTGTAAGAAACACTGTGAAAAGTTCACGTTCATCCATTGTGGCTCTTTCTCCACCGTCTTGCATGTGTTGCCAAGTCCCACAGTAACATGGACTGTGCATGGTGTGTATAGTTCATTGCCGTGTTCTGCTGAGGTTAGTTTGCATTCAGCATTGACCACTGCAGGGGATGTAAAATAAACAGCACTCTCTACCCCACAGCCTCTCCTGACCAAGGTCTGCTGAGCACACTCGCTCCCTCTCTGGCTAAGGTGTCCATCAGCCATCACACAAGTCATGGCTGAAAATGCTCTGTGTCCTCCAGCAGACAGATGGAAAGGATGAGCTTATCCAGGAGGCTGCTCCTGAGGCTGTTCCTGGGAAGCTCGGAAGGCTTGGCGGGAGCCAGTGTGCCCCACCTTACAATTGTGGCAGGATCCCGCTGAGCCTGCCTTTTTATATTTATATCCATTCGTTGATGTCATTGGCCTCTTCCACCGATTTCATTATGGTGCCACGCAGTCGTGGACCTGGGGAGTCCTGAGAACAAAAGGAGGGAAGGCAGCCTGGTGGTGAGGTTGTTACCACAGTTTTCTCATGGGAACTAAGAAACAACAAACCTATTTTTTTTTTACACTTTTAAGAATTAATGCTGGGAAATAGAAACATGGACTTAAAAGTCTTCTTGCAATAGCAAGAAGTTTCATCGTCTTAAAAAGATACAGAATGTGGTTAAAAATGAAATCATTCCTAGGTTAATCATTTTTTTTTTTATAAAACACTGTACATTATGTTCCTGTGTGTTGAATTTTTTTTAAAAAAAAAATACTTTACTGGGATATTCATGTAATATATAAAGGTTGGTGAAATGAACTTTAGTTAGGAAAAAAACCTGATGCCAGCTTCCATCTGTGTAAGTTGACACCAAAGTGTCATAATGTTCTTTATTTTGGTAAATTAGTGTATTTTATAAAAATTTTAAAAAGTACAAAGATTACTACAGGTTAAGATAATTTTTTTACCTGTCTATTCTTCATATTTTAAGCTATGCGATTGAAGTACCTCTGTTAATAAGTTTCCTGGTTTAAAGTTGGTTAAAATTTCATCTGTTAATAGATCATTAGGTAATATAATGTATGGGTTTTCTATTGGTTTTTTTGGAGACAGTAGATGGATTTTGTAACAAGGGTTTGTTACACAGTGATATGGTAATGATAAAATTCTAATTTGTCATTCCTTTTCATGTTAATAATTTGAGGACTAGATAAAATGTTTCAAGATTAAAATTTGATGTTCAACCTTAAAAATAAATAAATAAATAAATAAATAAATAAATATATTACATTTAAAAAAAAGAACCAATCAAGAGGACAAGTTCTCCTTACGTGCCTTTAAAAGAAGGAATGCTCTAAAACTTAAATGGCAGTCTCGCCCCTTCCAGACGCACTACACTGGGAGTTCTGAATCTTTCTCTCACCTTTTTTTTTTTTTTTTAGGAGTAGGGGTTGATACCGTGGATGGGACTCAGGGGCACTCACCCCTGAGCCACCTCCCCAGCCTTATTTTCTATTTTATTTAGAGACAGGGTCTCACTGAGTTACTTAGTGCCTCGCTTTTCTGAGGCTGGCTTTGAACTCATGATCCTCCTGCCTCAGCCTCCTAAACCATGGGATTACAGGCGTGTGCCACCTTGCCTGGCTCATCTTTCTTTTTGATAAAATTCCAGTTCACTTACTTACCTTGGCATTCCCAGTGTTCATTCTTTGACTCTGTAGACCACAAACTCGATCCCGGCTCTTCCTGGTAACATCTATAGTGCCATACTTGAGAGCAAGGCTTTAACACTGGGGGCCTTTGGAAGGCACTTAAGATCCACTAACTCACTGGCTGTGGTGGCACATACCGGTAATCTGAGACTGAGGGAGAAAGATTGCAAGTTCAAGACCAGCTTCAGCAATTTAGTTCCATTAAGCAACTTAATGGAACCCTATCTTTAAAAAATGCTGGAGTTGTGGTTCAGTGGTAAATCACCCCAGGCCAGGTTCAATCCTCAGTTAAAAAAAAAAAAAAAAAAAACCCTTCCTCCCTCCCTATCTTATGTTTACTGCTTATTACCCACACCAAAAACCCATGAGTAAACACTCCTCTATATTCTTTCAAATCCTTTCATCTTCTACATATCCCCATGTTCCTGTGTAGTACCTCACCCCAGCCTCTTGCCGTAGTTTTGATTTAAGTATCCTCAAAGGCCCAGGCTTCAGTCTTGGTTCCTGGCCTGTGAAGCTACTGAGAGAGAGGTAGTGGGACCTTTAGGAGGCGGAGCCTAGTGGGAGGAAGTTAGGACACTGGAAAGTGCCCTTAAAGGAAATAGTGGAACCCCTTTGATCCCTTCCTTTACTTCCTGGCCACCATCAGTAAAGGAGCCTCTCCTCCACCATGTGCTCCCTCATGATGTGCCACAGGCTCAAAGCAACGGGCCAAGCAACCATGGACTGAAACTATGAACCAAAACAAACCTTTCCTCTTTTTTAAGTTGATTATCTCAAGATATTTTGTCACAATGACAGAAAGTAACTTATCTATTATCTTTTTTTAAAGAAATAACTTCTTGTCTCCGGTATTGCTTCCAAGGAAGCTAGAAAGCTCAACATGTTCATTTGACCACAGACTCACTATTTAAAAATATTTTGCTGATGCCCCATTTGTGTGTGTGTGTATGAGTGTGTGTGTGTATGTTTGCATGTATGTGTGTAAAACTCTTATTTCCTTGTTCTGACTCATGAGGAGTTCAGATCTGTCCCCTGGACCTCTCATATTAATCCCTGATATTTCCTCACAGGTCTCCTGAGCAGCGCACACCCCTCTCCCCATAGATAATAGTTCATCCCCAGATCAATTTTCTTTCTTACATTTCTGTGTCATTTCCTCTCCTGAATCCCTGGCTCTGTGTCTACTAGCTAACATGCACTTGCCATTATAACTGGTCCCAAACACCTTCTCCTCTTCCCCCACCTCTGTCCACATTCCTCCACGCTGAGGATGATGCTGTCACACCAGGCTCCTCTGGCAGCCTAAATGCAGCCTTTGTCACATGGATCACTACAACATAATAAACAGCATGCTTGGTCCCAGCACACTGTGGAGTCTTTCAAAACAGCAGTGTCTTATCCCCACTCACCCAGGGCCCAATAAATGTTTGTGGAATAAATTAATAAATAAATGTGAAATATATATTCTGGAACTATGGCATTTGAAAAATACAGAGAAACCAGGCATGGTGGCACACTCCTGTAATCCCCTCAATTGGGAGGCTCAGGTAGGGGGGTCAAAACTTCAATAGATGCCCTTCAATAGATGAATAGATAAAGAAACTGTGGTATATATACACCGTGGAATACTATTCAGCCTTAAAGAAGAAATGGGTAAATGAACAGAGTTGGAGAATATCATGCTAAGCAATGAAAGCCAATCCCAAAACCTATAGGCCAAATGTTTTATCTGATAAGTGGATACTGATCCATAATGGGTGGGGGGCAAGGGAAGAAGGGAGAAACTTTGGGTGAAGCAGAAGGAAAGGAGGGGAGGACGGAGAGGGAAGGAAGAGTGTTGGGGGGACAAGATAGAATGAGGTGAACATTATTACCCCTATGTATGGGTATGATTGCACAAATGGTGTGACTCTACATCATGTACAACCAGAGAAAGGAAAAGTTGTGCTCCATTTGTGTAAAAAAATAAAATTAAATTAATAATAATAAAAAAGTTCGAGGCCAGCCTCAGCAACTCAGCAAGGCCCTAAGCAACTTATTGAGAAATTTGAGACCCTGTCTCAAAATAAAAATAAAAAAAGTTCAGTGGTAAAATTCCCCTAGGTTCAATCCCCAGAACAAAAAAAAAAAAAAAAAAAAGGAAAAGGAAACTATAGATTTGAATATTGGTTCCACTGTTTATTTTAGCTGTGTGAGAGCATGTGAACTAGTATCTCCAAAACCTCTCTCTCTCTTTAATTTGTTCTTTTTTAGAAATATATGACAGTATAGTATATTTTCACATATTATACATACATCAAATATAACTTATTCTAATTAGGATCCCAATCTTGTGGTTGTACATTATATGGAGTTTCACTGGTCATGTATTCACATATGAACATAGGAAAGTTGTGTCTGATTCATTCTACTGTCTTTCCTGTTCCCATCCCTCCTCTCTTCCATTCATTCCTTTTTATTGGGGGGTGGGGGTTCTGGGAATTGAACCTAGGGGCACTTGACCACTGAGCCACATCCCAACCCTACTTTTTGTATTTTATTTAGAGACGGGGTCTCACTGAGTTGCTTGCTTAGTGCCTTGCTCTTGTTAAGGCTGGCTTTGAACTCGCGATACTCCTGTCTCAGCCTTCCAAGCTGCTGGGATCACATGTGTATGCCACCATGCCAGGCTTCTTCATTGCCCTTTGTCTAATTCAATGAACTTCTATCCTTCCCTCCCCACCCCCATTGTGTGTTAGCATATACACACCAGAGAGAACATCTGACCTTAGGTTTTTTGGTATTGGCTTATTTCACATAGCATGATAGTCTCCAGTTCCATCCATTTACAAAAAGCCATAATTTCATTCTTATTTATGGCTGAGTAATATTCCATTGTGTATATATACCACATTTTCTTTATCCATCCATTCTTCTAATGAAGGGCACCTAGGTTGGTTCCATAGCTTGGCTATTGTGAATTGAGTTGCTATAATCATTGACATGGCTACAACACTGCAGTATGCTGATTTTAAGTCTTTTGGGTAGATGCCAAGGAGTGGGATAACTTGGTCAAATGGTGATTCCATTTCAAGTTTTCTGAGAAATCTCCATACTGCTTTCCTGAGTGTAACCTCTCTTTCCTCATCTGACACAAACTCATCATAAGAAATTTATTTGCACCTTAATTTTTTTTCAAAAAAATTGGAATGACTTTTTACTTATTTTACTTCATCAAAGACTTAAAATAGGGGCTAGATTGTGGCTCAGCCATAGAGTATTTGCCTAGCATGTGTGAGGCCCTGGGTTTGATCCTCAGCACTACATAAAAATAAATAAAAATAAAGGTATTGTATCCAACTACAACTAAAAACTATAAATATTAAAGAGAGAGAGAGAGAGAGAGAAAGAGAGACTTAAAATAGCCAGGCAAAATGGTGCACACCTATAATCCTAGTGGCTCAGGAGGCTGAGGCAGGAAGATTGCAAGTTCAAAGCCAGCCTCAACAACTTAGTGAGGCCCTAAGCAATTTAGCAAGACTCTATCTCTAAATAAAATAATAAAAAATTAAAAGTGGGGAGGGTGGGGGATGTGGCTCAGTGGCTAAGCACCCCATGGTTCAATCCCTGGTACCAAAATATAAATTAAAAAGATTTAAAATTACTTGATCATTTTTTTTTCTTTTCTATTTTGTATTATTTGTAAGCACCGAATAAGAGTCTTTTAAAATACATGTGTAGGAAATATCATCTTTGTTTAAATACAATTAGGTTCAGTTCAATATCAACTTACTCTATAAACACATATACAGTAGGACCTTCTTTCTTTCTTTTTTTCTTTGTTCTAATTAGTTAAGGCAGGACTTTCAACATTGGTCATTTGTTATGGCAAGAGAAGCCATAGCTCAACAAAACTGTGGTGATTTCTACACAATCCCAAAAGGAGTCCCTCTGTTTCGACTGTCAAGGCCTTTATTCCTGTTAGCACGCAAGTTACTGTGGATCCCAAGTGTACTAGGACCGATCCTAACCTCAAAATTAACCAGTGGATTTTCCTTAGCCTATTATAAGCTAAAATTTCTCCATTCTAGCACAGGGGGAAAAAAAAAGTCTGTTTTCCATCTTTTAGTTTAGTTCAGTCTTAAGGAACAGAGCTTATTACATTCTTGGAAATGGAACAATTTATTATCTTTTTTCATCCTGTAAGTGAGGGTACACAATGCTGAGTTCCGGTAGAGATTGTTCTAGTTAGCAAACAGCCTCCTGTGAATCACATGGAAATGAAGGTATGCTTTATCTTAATAGATGAGGGATCACTGAGCTAGGATAAGGTTTCAGAGGTCTCTATCCTTAGATGGCCAAGTCTGTTGCTCTGGGCCCACAGTGAGGCAGAACATCACAGAAGAGGGTGGCGGAGGAAAGTGGTCCAGTACATCACACGGAACAGAGAGAGCGCCTAAGGCTTATATTTTGTCCAACATCAGTCTGTGCACCTGAAAAGTCTTAGATCACGCATCGTTTGTGTAGTACAACCGGGTTTTCCTGAGACCACACGCCAGTCCCTGTGACTGGAGTGTTTTTTTTTTTTTAATTTCCTCTACTACTATTTGTAAATAATCTCTAGAGTTTACTAGTTTATTTTTCATTACATCATTTATTTCTACGTTAAGTGCTAGTCACTTCACATTTGCTTCCTATTTGTGGACTAAAATCATGTCCTTCACCTCAGGGATTAACTTGGCTTTGAATGTCATTTTCACAAACATGCATTAAGGCACTTGTCAGTCTCAGCTCCCGTGGCTAGTGCTGGGGAAGGTGTGCCTCTGCCCTTCAGGGCCGTGTCCCTTTCAGAATCGCTGGTGTGCCACCTATCACCTCAAATCTATTACTCAAGTACTGGAAATGTGTGAGCAACATGATGGTTCCACCCTCCCTGCAGGAGGCTGACTCCAAAGTATTTCCTGTGAGTACAGCCTCATTTCCTGGCCTGCTTCTTCTCTTCTTTTTTTATTCTCCCACCTTTTTCCATCCTGTGGAAGTAGAATATATGGGAAACAGGAGACGAGAGAGGGGAGGAGACATTCTTTTACCCTCTTTGCCACCCATGGCCCCATTTCCTCTCAATTCTGTCCAACCTTAATAAGGTTCCTGAAAACCAAGAATTCTGGTCTTTAAAGAAAACTTGAATTGGACTCAGCCAGCTGGATCCATTCTACCAGTGTGACCAGTGCCTTACGTGAAGAAGGATGTTGCTTCAGAGTGTTGAGGTCTCCTTTGGAAAGAAGTGAATTGGAATCATCGTCTATCCCAGAATTCCCTCTCTGAATCCTGGGGTGTACACCCTTACTCAAACGTGTATAGACAATGCTAGATATACAAGATATTCAAGTACAGACATTCAAGGGAAAGAAACCCATTAGAAAAATTATGGAGGGACATTTCGTGGGTGCAAGTAGATTCAAAATAGGAGGAAAACAAAATAGGTACATGACATCTCACATTTAATATCTAACTTTAATAACTAACTTATATTTGGGGTTTTCCACACACTAAAATGGGATAATTATGTGCTTTCCTTATATAAATGAAATTTTTCCATTATGACACACTTTTACACAAATGCAGAAGCAGCATACAAAATTTAATATGATTTTTAAATGCTATGTTTTGTTAACTTTAGTTTTTTTTTTATAAAAAAAAAATGCCACATTTTTACAGTATGACAAACCCTAACACTATTTTTGTGTCCTTGTAAGAACTGGGCCAGTATCCTCACACTTTATTTTAATAACCTTCTATATAATAGCTGCTAAGATCTATTACTGGATATGTTCTGATGAACATTTTTTTAGAAAAGTGTTTCAAGAAAAAGATTTCTATTTGTTTCTTTGAGAAGGAATGAAAGATTTTCTTATAGCAATGCTTCTGTAATAAAAGTAATTAGGCATCTAGCTCTTCTCATGCAACAAAGCTTCAAATGTATGATATGTCAAGGTCATTGTACTGTCATGTGTAACTAATAAACAAATAAAAAAATTGCTTAGCAAAAAAAATATAGAAAGATACAAGATTGGAGGCTTTGTAGATGGAGGGGCAAGTTGGGAAAGTCAGAGAAATGTATTCTCATTCAGAGCCTCCAGAAACCTTGATTTTTGTCTAATGAGACTTGTTTTGGACTTCTGATTTTAGAACCTTAAAATGACATATTTATGTTAAATTGCTGTCTGTGGTATTTTGTTATTGCACAATAATTCGTCATAAAAATTGTGAATAACATTTATTTATCCATTCACTTCTTTATGGACATCTTTAGTATTTTCTAATTCTTGAAAATAATCAATAAACTTTCTATAAACCACACACACAAAAAAAAAGCTTGTTAGAATTTTTCTAAAGGGTGCATACATAAGGTGGAAAAGTAACTTAAGATTCCA
Source organism: Callospermophilus lateralis (assembly GCF_048772815.1). Classification (NCBI taxonomy): domain Eukaryota; kingdom Metazoa; phylum Chordata; class Mammalia; order Rodentia; family Sciuridae; genus Callospermophilus; species Callospermophilus lateralis. The sequence continues at coordinate 52,986,141 of NC_135317.1, read as the reverse complement.
CAATAGAAAAACTTAGAATATTCTTCATGACTTTAAAAGAGTCTATTTATTTCTTGGCCCGTAACAATCCAATGCAAGTGTTTCTGTTCATTTCCTTTTATCTTCCTCTGGGTCCTTGGAATCCTGCCCATTCTTACAGGAGAGGAAAAGAGGTTCACTTACAGAGAAGATAGACAGATGACACACATCTTGGAGAGGCCGCCTCTTAATTTAGAAATCTAATCCAAATGCATGTCCAGAAGGAAAGTAAATATGCTTTGGTGGACACTTAACAGTCTCTGTTTCAGTGAGTGACAGATATGACTAAATATACACCAATAATTCAGAAAGAGTGAACTAGATTAGGAAGTTGTCTTAATCCATTTGGGACCTTAAAACATAAAGAATACTTTATAAGCAACAGAAACTTATTCTTCATAATCCTGGAGGCTTGGAGGTCCCAAATCAAGATCTGACAAATTCGTTTTCTGGTTCACAGACAATTGCCTTCTCACTGCGTCTCGACATGGTGGAAGGGGCAAGGAAGCTCTGTAGGGCCTTTTGGTAAGAGCACTGATTCAATTCAAAATATTAGTCATGCCTTGGTTTGGATCTTTAATTGTTCTCTAAAAGCCATGTATTATAGGCATGTCCCCAGGGAGGAACTCTTGGGACATGGTGGAATCTTTAAAAGGTAGGGCCCTGTGGAAGGTGTTTAGGTGATGGGGGTGTGCACTTGAAGGAAACGGGGGACTCCAGTGTCCTCCCCTTTCTCTCCCTAGCCATGACATGAGTGTTTCTGCTCCCCCCTGGGCTCCCTGCCAATGTCATCTCGCACCCCTACCAGAGGCCTAAAAGCAAATATGTCTTCCTCATCATAGATTGGAGCCTCCAGAATCGTGAGTTGATTATCTCAGTTATTTGTTATAGTAATACAATGCCAACTAACATAAAAACTTGATCACATTGCAAAGGCCTCACTCCTAATATGATTGCTTTAAGGCTTAGGACTTCAAAATCTCAATTTGAGGAGGACACCAATGTCCAGACTATAGCAGAAAGGAGAAATTGTCTAACTACATCGCTAAGAGTGCTCTAGTTTTCTGTTGTCTGCATTCCAATTCCACTGTTATGATGAAATTATTATGGGCTGATGGTTCACATGCACTTTTTAAGACATACACCCACATACATGTTATGGGGCAGACCAGTCAGAAAACATACCAAGTCCATTTTGTCCAAATGGGAGTCTTTATTTAGCCAGCCAATCAGCTGGCGACTGTTCCCCGTAGGACTCATAACTGTCTTTGCAAAGAACAGCCCCAAGCCTGAGTATTTCAGGGTCTTTAAAGACAAAAACCACATCAGGGTGACTTAGCTGCAAGTAAGCAGGGGCACAGAAGCTGAATTGAGCAGTTAACGAAATGATGCAATGGGTATATTAGTATTTCCCATGGGACTTTCCAGGTTGGCAGCAGGCAAGCAAAAGGGAAATGGGTCAAAATGACCCTAGTTGAGTACAAGTTAGAGCATGGTTACTAACATCTAGACAGGAAAAATGGAAACCAAAGAAATAACAATTTTCCATTGTGTAAGAATTGCCATTTTGTGTTGCCAAACATGCTACGCTAAGCAACTATTGATAGGTACAGACGTGGAGTGTCCCCATGGGAGAAGCATTTCTTATATGACATGGAGTCTCAGGGTAAAAAGGAATCTGTTTGGTCATTGCCCATATATCCTGGCCCATAACAATACACACATATACAAATTTACCACTTTAACATGTTTTAAGTGTATCGTTCAGTAGCATTGAATATGTTCACATTTTTGTGCAACCATCACCATTAACCATCTCTGTGACTTTTGTATCATCCCAAACTGAAACTTTCTGACCATTGAACAATAGTAGCCCCTATTCTCTCTTTCTTTCTCCAAATCCTCCTACTTCTATTATCTTTTCTTTTTTTTTTTTTTTTAACCAGTGATTGATCCCAAGTTCACTTAACTATTGAGCCACATCCCCAGCCCTTTTGTTTATTTGTTTCACTAAGTCCTTAGGGACCTCACTAAGTTGCTGAGGTTGGTCTGGCACTTGCCATCCTCCTGACTCAGGCTCCCAATTCACTGGGATTACAGATAAGCTCCACCACTCCCAGCTCTAATTTCTTTTTCTATGAAGTTGACTATTCTATTTTTCTTTCTTTTCTTTTAGTTGGACACAATATCTTTATTTATTTATTTTTATGTGGTGTTGAGGATCGAAACTAGGGCCTCGCACGTGCTAGGTAAGCGCTCTGCCACGGAGCCACAACCCCAGCCCATTATTGCTCACTTTACCTTAAGACATCATTACATAGAGTAATTCTTCGTAAGAGCAAGTATCTTTACAAAATGGGGGGTATCCTTTGTTCAGTTTTCTATTAGGATATTTGTCTTTTTTTTTTCTGGTGTGTGAAGATGTTTTTTATGTATTAAGGCTATCATCCTAGTAGTAATATTTTTCCCATTTTATTGTTTACCTTTCCATTATTTATAATGTTTTGAAATACAAGAAGCTTTATTTTATTTTGTTTTTTGTTGTTTACATTTTATTTTTTTAATTTTTATTTATTTATTTATTTATTTTGCATTGCAATTCTTAATATACAATAATTTATCATATCTCTGATTATATATAAGGTATGTTGACACCAAATTCACATGACTATTCTAGATACCACATATAACTACAAAATTATTCAATATTTGTTTTGTGTCTGGCTTGTTTAATTTAGCATAATGTTTCATATTCATTTTTTTTTTCACATACACTTTTAAATAACCTTTTTACTCTTACCCAGAGTCACCAAACAGCAGGTCAAGTGTGGAATTCCTAGATTTCCAAGGCTTCCCAAAACATCTGACTCCAACTGCATGGAGTTAGTGTGTGACATAGATTGAACTGTGGTCCTGAAAATTCATAGGTTGAGGTACCTAAATTCCCACGTGATTTTATTGAAGTTAAAGAATTTAAAGAACTGGTAAAAGTTAAATGGCCTCATAAGGGTGAAACCTTAACCAAATAGAAATATCATCCCTATAATGGAAGAGACTCTAGACACCTGTCTCTCCACCACTTGAGGACACAGAGGGAAAACAGCTGAGTGCAATCAGGAAGAAAACCTTTACCAGAAGTCAGATAGGTCGGCCCCGTGATCTTGGACTTCAGAATTAAAAGAAAATAAATTTCTGCCCTAAGCCACTTAGTCCAAGGTATTTTAGGTGACAACACGTGCTGACTAAGTTAGGATCCAATACAAATTTAGAAGGAAGAATTTACACACAACCACCCTTACTTCTAACACTAACTGTGAGGTCCATAGGTTCCCAATTCCACTCTCAACTTTATTTTTTTTAAGAGAGAGAGAGAGAGAGAGAGAGAATTTTTTAATATTTTATTTTTAGTTTTTGGCGGACACAACATCTTTGTGTGTGGTGCTGAGGATCGAACCCGGGCCACACGCATGCCAGGCGAGTGCGCTACCGCTTGAGCCACATCCCCAGCCCCCACTCTCAACTTTAGTAATTTACCAGAAGGACTCACAAAACTCAGCAGAAGATATTAGACTCATGGCATGTAGTATTACAGGGAAAAGAAATGAATTAAACTCAGCCAAAGGAAGAGGCACACAGGGCAGAGTGTGGGAGGGTTCCAAACATGAGGCTTCCATTGTCCTCAGGACCCTGTTACCGACCCTGAATGAAGCATAACAACAGGCATGGAGAATTGCCAGCAGGTCAGCTCACCAGAATGCAATGCTAAGGAGTTAGACATTTTTTAGGCATCAGGAAAGGGAATTTCAACTCATTTTCTGGCAAAGGAACACGCCATGATCAGATTTTAAATTATTTTTCATTTTTATGTATCAGTGTGACTAGTCATTGGCAAAAGAATTATATGCATTCTACTAAGGTTTCCAAGACTTTAAATTTATCTCCCAGATAACCTGTCTGTGATTGTCTGGGAAGCCTGATAACAGGAGGTTCTATTTCTCAAGGATACAGATATTGATTCCCTATCTTGATTTTCAAAGTCATTCCACTGATGGCTTTCACTAGCATTCATGGCTGAAAAACTCATTCATATGTGGAAGAACCCCCATCAAACTGTCAACATTGTGTACCTCTGAAAGCTGAGAATAAGAACAGAGAAAGGAAGAGCATTAATATTTTTTTCTAATGCACTTTTGTATTATTTGGAATATTATAACACATGTGTGTGATATTCATTCCCAACACTTTGTTTAAAAACAAAAGCCTATAAGATGCAGATTTTAGCTTGACATTCTCCAACACCTGCAACCCCAAATTATTATTAGCTATTCTTCCTGAAGACATGTTATCTCCACTGTTCAATGGTGTGGAACAGCTGTTTACTTAGAATGACTGGAAGACAAATGAGGAAAGAGATCCTGGTTGTCAGATATGACAAATTCCTACAAGAAATCCCCTTTTCTATCTACCATCTATACTTGCTATGTGGCACATATGTAGGAAAAGACACATTTGCTTTGCTCTAAGTGCAGTAAATGCTGTGAAAGTTTCTCCTAAGTGCACTGGGGGAAGGAAGCCTAAAAATACCTCTGCAATACATTTTATATCTTGCAATATATTTCCACATATTTTCTCTCAACTGTTTTTATAACCAACTGTGCCATATATTTAATGGCAGATATTACTGTTACAGTTTGTCTTAATAAGTTTATAGATTATGACAAAAGATCTCAGAGAAGTAAAATAAGAGGAAGAATATGGAGACTTTTTTACAACACTATTGACTCTTAAATAAGTCATATTCAAAAAACAAGGGTTAAACAACAACAAAAAAATTATCTTACAATTTATTTTGCTACACAGTATGAAGTATAATTGCTGCTCTTTCTTAAGCATGTGCTATATGCCAGACACTACACATACATTATTGCTGATCTTTACCTGCAAGGTAAACTACAAATTATGTTCGGCTTAGAGATAAAGCAAATGAAATTCCAAATGGTTTGCTACTCTTGACCATGTTTACAAATTGCAATATGGGTGTGTCAGTCAAACTTCCATCACCATAACAAAATACTTTTTAGATAATCAACTTATAAAGAGAAAAGGTTTGTTTTGGCTCATAGTTTTTGAGGTTCCAGTGCATACTTAGTTGTTCCCATTGCTTTGGGTCTGTCACTGCAACATGGTGAGAAAATCTGCTAACATCCCAAGCCAGGGATCAAGGAGGTCAAAGAGGGGGCTAGGTAATCCTGTTTGAGGGTATGCTCCCAATCACCTGAGGGCCTCCCAATAAGTCATATCTGTTAAGGGTTCCACTTCTTTCCAATATCACCTCCCAGGGGTGCAAGCCCTTAACACATGGTCATTTGAAGGAATATTCGACCTCCAAAGTATAGTACCTGCTAAATCCAGCTTTAACTTTCAGGCCCATTTATTGTTCCCTACTATGCAGCTTCTTGCCCCAAATCCACTTACTGCTACATGGATCCATTATTGCAGAAGGAAGCATCTGTTCTAAATGCTGTTATATTCCCATCTGGTTTCAGAGAAATCGAACTATTTCCACCCTCCATTGTCTGAGATTTCATCCTTTGAACAGAACTGTCAGATCTCTTTCTTTTGTCAAGTCTCAAACAGCTGCCATAGAATTCATTTCTTTCTAAACCACAAAACAGTTCCCAAAGTGGAATTCAAATTGAGTCTTGAGGTTATACTACATTGATTTTTTTTTCATCTAATAACCATCCATCCCACCTACTCACCACATTCTTGGCTACATCAATATTCATTATGTTATTTAGAGAAAAAAAAATATTCCAACAGAAACAATTTATGATGTCTTGCCTGATCACTAACAAAGATGGATGAGACAAAGGCCAATACATTAGGGCTGGCAGACTCACATTTAAATGCACTTGGCTTCTATACTTGGAATCTCTACTTTGTCAATGGCACTTGATGCTATAGGTCTGTGTGATACATCACCAGCGATTGGTGAACTACATATTCTGAATGCTGCCAATGTTGACCAAAATTGTCTCTGAAAAGCCATTATTTAGGAAATGGGAACTGAGGGATAGACCCTTCTCCTGAATCCCCTGACCATTCCCCCAGAATTGGGGAACTCTGTAAATTTTAGATAGGAGATCTACAAAATCCCAGATATCAAACCAAACAGACCAAGCATTACTCCACTGTAGGTAAAAATCATGTCAAGCCTCACAGTGTGGTCATAACAGAATCCCATGAAATCATCAAATTAAAGCAGGAGCATTGAAAAGGGCTTGGGATTATGAAATAGATGTTCTCAAACTAAACAGGCATTCTGTTACGGTGGAGAGAGCAGGGCCTGTGGAGCATGAGATTCACCTTTGCAGCCGACTGTGCCACTCTACCAACTGGGTGCTTATGAATAAGTCCTTTTGAGTCCTGCTTACTTCATTTGTAGAGAGGGAATACTGCCTCCATTATGTGGGTGTCCAGTTCTTGTGAAAATCAAATGAGATACAGTTGTCCCTTTGTATCTCGTAGGGGGTTGGCTCCAGGACCTTCTTCAGATACCAAACTCTACAGATGCTCAAGTCCTTTATGTAAAATGCCATGTGTTTGCATGTAACCCATGCACATTCTCCCATATACTTTAATAATACTTTCATTTCTAGATTACTTATTACCCAACCCAATGTAAATTCTATGTAAATAGTCATTACGATGTATTGTTTGGGGAACAATGACAAGGGAGAAAAAGTCTGTACATGTTTAATACAGATGTAATTTTTTCTCCAAGCAGTTTTGATTCACAGTTGGTTGACTCCATGGATGCAAAACCTGTGGATACAGAGGACCAAATCTAATGCACTTGAAAACACTATATAAATGTTATTTTTCTTTAAACTGAATGAAGGCATTCATTTTCACGCAGGGTCAGGAGGGTAGTAAAGTCATACTCTCCATACAGATGGTGGATATGATTTCTACTCCTGAAAGTGCTTCAGGCAGATGTGGCTAGAACATTGATTAATGCTGAATCATCATCAGAAGAATTGAGGGTATTTAGTCTTTTTCAGAATTATACATTGGAATGAAAATACATTATCTTAGCAGTTGGAGTCAGAATTTCTTCCAGTGAATGTCAGAGGGAATCACTTTCGTTTCAGAAGATACTTTAATCAGCTGCGTGGAGATAGATAGATGGTGAGAATTTGATAACTAGGGAAGCAAGAGTCAAGACAACAGAAGAGAGCACTAGACCCGTGCTTGAGATAAGAGCCGAAATTTGCCATATCTGAGAGAAGTGGGCCGAACCACAGAGAAATTGACAAGCACCACCATTTCAGAAACAGCTGAAATATATGTGAAAAGAAAAGGTTAACTGCGTTTTCAGTTGCTTGTGTTGTAATATAAATCTCTCTGCTGCCTTGAGTTTTCGGTAAATCATCTTCCCTCATAAATGAATGTGCTGAGACCATCTAATTCAGTGTAAGTAAGAGGATAAAGCCAATAACGACCTTGGTAATATCTGGGCATCTTGCGTGAGCAAACTTTGAAAGGGGTTGCATCCGTTGGGCAAGATAAAGTGACCCCAGCTGATCCCTGAGCAATCACATGCTCCTTAGCACAGCAAGTCACAGCTCCCTCAGTAAGACTTTGAAGTGCACTGAACGAAGTACAGAAAACATCAGAGTGCAAGTTCCTGTCCTCCCCAAATTTGTTAGAGGAAACCTGACCCGTCCTTGGGAGCTGGGGCTTCTGGGAGTTAATTAGGGTTGGATGAGGTTGTTGAGGTTGGAACACCCATGATGAAATTGGTGTCCTTATAAAAAGAGGAGGAAATTAGAGCCTCCACTATGGTGCATGTGTGTGCACGTGTGTGTATGTGTGTGTGTGAACACATGCACAAAGGTATTTCAATGAGCCATAACTAGGCAGAGGACCTAAGAACCTGACCAGGATGGTGCCCGGTCTTCAAAAACTGTAAGAAATTAATGTCTGTTTTTAAACCACCTGGTGTATGGTGTGTGTTACAGCCAGCTCACTGGAGTTTGGATCTAGGATGTCTCTCAAAAACCCATGTGTTAAAGGCTTAGTCCACAGCTTGGCGCTGTTGGAAGGTGGTGGGACCACTAACAGGTAGAGACTAGTGGGAGGGTATCTGGTCTTTGGGGAAGTGCTTTTGGAGGGGATATTGGGACCCAGTCCTTTTTCTTTCACATTCTAGCCACTAAGTGAATGATATGTCCCACCACATGCTCCCCACCATGATGTGCTACAGGCCAAAACATAAGGGCCAATTGGTCACGGATTGAAACCACCCAAACTGTGAGCCAGAATCAGTCTTTCCCTATTATAAGTTGATTACCTCAAGTACTTTTTGACTGTGAACAACAGGTAATGTACAGTCAGAAAAAATTAGTGATGAACTCAAAATGAGATTTAGTGCAAAATGGCTCCATCCTTCACGATGTTGGGTTAGGAGCAGTGCTGCATCGCCTTGGTAGTCAGGTTGTGCTTTTCCACAGGGACCATTTCAAACCCTTTCTAGTTTCCTAAACTTTGGTTCCACCTCTTGATCTCATTCTAACTGAGGCTGATCCCCCACCAGTGCAGAGCTTTAGGCTCTGTCTATTCTCCTTGGATGCCCTAAATATTTTCCTTCTCTCTCATCTGTCTTCATTCTCTCCCTCTCCATTGGTTTGTCCTTCAACATGGGTTTATCCCACTGTTTAACTCTCGTCTTCTCTCCACCTGTTATGGTTTAGATATGAGGTGTCCCCCCAAAAGCTCAAGTGTGATACAAGGCAAGAAAGCTTAAAGATGAAATGACTGGGTCACAAGACCCTTAACCTAATGGTAGGTTAATCCCTCCTGGTAGGGATTAACTACAAGGTAACTGTAGGCAGGTAGAGTGTGGCTAGGGAAGTGGGTGGTCGGGCCCGTGACTTTGGAGTTTCTATTTTATCCTTGACGAGCCACACTTAGTCTCTCTGTTTCCTGGTGCCATGTGCTGACTGCTATCCTCCACTCCACACTTCCACCATGAAGTTCTGCCTCATCTCAGGCCCAGAGCAATGGAACCAGATGTCTCTGGACAAAGACCTCAGAAACTCTGATCCCCAGATAACCTTTTCCTCCTCTAATTGTTTTTCTCAGGTCTTTTGGTCACAGGAGTGAAAAAGCTGACTTAAACACCATCCATTGCTCTAGTACTTTTCTTCCCTTTCCATCCAAGGCTTAAAAGCACACTTCCTCACTATTCACTAGTTTCTCAGCCCTTTGTGACATGGATTTCCCATCTTGGCCATTCCACTGAAACTACTGGTACCCACAGCATCACCACACATCTCCCTTTCTAATGATTTATGTTCCTTATATTATTGATGGTATTTGACAAAATCCACTCCCTTCTTATTTGAAACCCTGTTCTGTTAGTTTTCCTTGGTCTCCTCCATACTATAAACACTTGGATATCTTCCTAATACAGGTACTACTCCATCTCAAGTTCCTTTCTTCCTTTCTTTTAATATTTTTTAGTTGTCGATGGCCCTTTTTTAAAAAATTTATTTATATGTGGTGCTGAGAATTAAACCCAGTGCCTCACACATGCTAGGCAAACACTCTACCACTGAGCTACAACCCCAGCCCCTCTTTCTTTATTTTTGTCTTCTTTTATTTTTAATTGGTGCATCATGATTATGCATAATGGTGGGATTCATTGTTACCTATTTATACATATACACACAAAATAATTGGATCAGCTTACCTCCTAGAGCCTCCCCTTGTCCTCCCCTCTTCCCTTTCCCTGGTCCTATTCCTCCACTCTCCTAGTCTCCTTTTCAAGTCAAATTTACTGTGACTCTGCTTAAGATGCTGATGGTTCTCAGGGTTCTTTCATTGCTCTCTCCTCTTCTCCCCTGCTCTCACTCACCCTATGGGTTCTCTCTAGGAAATTTTATACACTCCTCTGGCTTCAATGATGCCTTCCAATCTTCATATTCTTCTCACTGAACATCTCTCCTTGGATGTCCCATTTTAACTTCCATCTCCCCAAAGTGAATTTTCCCCCCTTCCAAGCTACTTCTTCACCAAGATTTCCTCCACATCTCAACCCAATTAATTTTATTTAAAATTTTTATTTGTTATTTTTAGTTATACATAACAATAGAGTGTATGTTGACATATCATACATACATGGAGCACCATTTCCCATTCTTCTGGTTGTGAAGTTTCACTGGTCTTGTATTCATATATGATCATAGGAAAGTTATGTCCAATTCATTCTAGTGTCTTTCCTATTTCCATCCTCCCTTCCTTCCCTTCATTCCCCTTTGTCTAATCCAAAGTACTTCTATGCTTCTCTCCCCTTCCTCTTATGTGTTAACACCCACATAACAGAGAGAATATTGGACTTTTGTTTTTTTGTGATTCGCTTATTTCACTTAGCATGATAGTCTCAAGATTCATCCATTTACCAGCAAAAGTCATAAAGTCATTATTTTATGGCTGAGTAATAGTCCATTGTGTGTATATACTACAGTTGTTGTTTTTTTACCCATTCATCTGTTGAAGGGCACTTAGGTTGGTTCCATAGCTTAGTTATTGTGAATTGAGCTGCTATAAACATTGATGTGGTTGCATCACTGTAGTATGCTGATGTTAAGTCCTTTGGGTATAAACCAAGCAGTGGGACAACTGGGTCAAATGGTGGTTCCATTCCAACTTTTATAAGGAATCTCCATACTGTTTTTCATAGTGGTTTCACCAATTTACAGTCCCATCAGCAATGTATGAGTGTACCTCTTCCCTCACATCCTTGCCAGCATTTATTGTTACTTGTATTCTTGGTAATTGCCATTCTGGCTGTAGTGAGATGAAATTTCAGTATAATTTTAATTTGCATCTCTCATTCTGCTAGAGATATTGAATATTTTGTGATATATTTGTTAACCATTAATATTTCTTCTTCTTTGAAGTGTCTGTTCAGTTCCTTAGTCCATTTATTGATTGGGTTATTTGTGGATTTTTGTTGTTTGTTTTGCTTTTTTTGGTGTTTTTTGAGTTCTTTGTATGTCCTGGAGATTAACACTCTATTAGAGACATGTGACAAAGATTTTCTCCCATTCTGTAGGCTCTCTTCAAGCTCTTGATTGTTCCCTTTGCTGTGAAAAAAACCTTTTTGGTTTTATACCATCCCGTTTATTGATTTTTGATTTTAACTTCATGTGCTTTAGTAGTCTTGTTGAGAAATTCAATTCCTAAGGCAACTTGTTGTAGATTTGGGCCCATTTTTTTTCTATTAGATGCAGGGTCTCTGGTCTAATGCTTAGGTCCTTGATCTAAATTGAGTTTTTGCCAGGTGATAGATAGGGATTTAATTTCATTTTGCTGCATATGAATTTGCAGTTTTCCCAGCATCATTTTTTGAAGAGGCTATCTTTTCGCCAATGTATGTTATGGTTCTTTTATCTGCTATGGGATAACTGTATGCATGTGGGTTTGTCTCTGTGTCTTTGATTCTGTACCACTGGTCTACAGGTCAGTTTTGGTGCCAATACCATGCCAATTTTGTTACTATTGCTCTATAGTGTAATTTAGGGTCTGGTATTATGATGTCTCCTGCTTCACTTTTCTTGCTGAGGATTGCTTTGGCTATTCTGGGTCTCTGATTTTTCCAAATAAATTTCATGACCGTTTTTTCTATTTTTATGAAGAACATCATCAGAAATGTAATAGTAATTGCATTAAATCTGTATAGCACTTTTGGTAGTATGGCCATTTTTGACAATATTAATTCTGCATATGCAAAAACATAGGAGATCTTTCCATTTTCTAATTCTTCTTCAATTTCTTTCTTCAGTGTTCTGTAGTGTTCATTGAGAGGCTTTTACCTCTTTTGTTACATTGATTCCCAAATATTTGGGTTTTTTTTTTCTCCAGGCTATTGAGAATAGGATGGATTTCCTAATTTCTCTTTCAGGTGATTCATCACTGATGTAGAAGAACACAACTGATTTGTGTCAACCCAATTCTTGAGGCTAGAAATGTTCAAATCTTTCTCCATTCCTCATTTCTTCTCCATCTCCCAAGCTTTTAATCACCAGCTTCGATTGATTCAAATTCCTCAATATTTCTCCAAACTCCCCACTTCACCTTTTCCCTGTTAACCAATTCATACCACCATCATTTGCCACTCAGATTACTTCAGCAACTTCCTACCTGGTCCCCTACCCCTAATTTTTCACTTTATATTAACAGATTAATTCCTTAGTCACCCATAATGATCCCTCCCAAATATAATTTTAATTGCATTTATTCCTTGCCTGCAACTTCCAAGGACCCATAAATTGCTCAAGGATCCTCTAACCACTTCTGCTATCTCTTTCTATACCTCACTCCATTCCCTTCCCATTAAATATGTCTTATTACTTCTTGTATCTCCATTACCAGGTTCAACACCTGACATATAATCGGTGTGCAGTTTATATTTTTTAAATTAACATTTTCAAGTCTGATCATATGGCGTTTTTCTTGTTCAATCAAGCCAATAAACTGTAGGTATATTAATGTCCTAGGGCTGTTGTAACAGAGTGCCACAGACTGGGAGGCCTTAACCATGGAAATTAATTCTTTCATAATTCTGGAGGTTAGAAGTTCAAAATCAAGGTGTTGGAAGGTTAGTTCTTCCTGGAGGCTCTGAGAGTGGGTGTATCACCCTTTAAGGGTGATACAAATAAAGGGATACAATAAAACACCATGTCCCTGAATGCCCCCTTTCTGTTCCCAAAAACCTAGCCAAGTTATGGGATTGATGAAGGCAATATTTATTCATTTGTCAAATATTAAATCTTCCTATTCACTGTTATATTGTTAATAAAGTTGAGTGTATTTTCTTGTCTATAAAATATTTTATTCCCTCATCTGTGAATAACATTTTATATGCTTTAGAATTTGTATGGAGTATTAATAGCTCTCTTATAAATATATTCAGGCTCTTTATATGTGAAGTCTGTTAGCATTTGTGGCAATAATTTTTCCTGGCTTGTGGGTTTATCTCTCCTTTCTATTTTGTTTCTTTTTAATAAAAATCTTAAAAATGATTCATGTTTCAAGTTTAAAACCACACTGAATTAACAGGCATCTTAGGCTGCCAACACATCTGGTTATTAGCTCCTCATGAGGTTCGTTTTCCTGATGCAGTCAAGACCTTATACATGGAACCCACAGGAGAACACAGCAAGGACACTAAAGGACATAGCAAGTGCCAGAAAACATGGAGGAATCATATTAATAATACTGAAGGGTGAGCTCAGAGGTCTCCTGATAGGCCTGATAAGCCAGAAGTTAAGCTTTCTAAAAGCTTTGTATTATTCTATAATGTTGTAAAGGACTTAGTCTAATGTAAATAAATGGCTGAAGTCTTCCCTTTCTGAAACTGACGAGACAATATTCTCAAATTTTGGAGAATAAAAATGTTACTTTAGAAATGCAATTTATGGCAATTTTGAAAATCTTTTTTTAAAAATCATTTTACCAATCTTATCTATGCATATTCTCATATAGGCTACCAGATCCTTTTTGTTTATTTGAAAGGATCTGTTGTTCTATTGTTAAAATAGGATCAGATTCAGAGAGACACAATAGTTAGTAACAAGAGATTAAACTGTCCTTTTATGGCTGAGGTTTAATACTATATTTTTCATCATCAAGATGTGTGCCTTTGTGCACATATAATATTTCTATGAGTCTTGGCTTATTATAGAAATCACAACTTTCCAACTTTCCTCCCAGTAGTCATGTGAAGATTAAATGAATTAATGTTTATAAAAGTACCCAGACAGGGAGGTTTACAATGGTTGCTAAATATTAGTTCCTACTCCTATCACTTCACTGGGGACAGATGGTCCAATGCCAAAGATTTGTGATTGGATGTTAATCACATCCCAGCCCTTTTTATTTTTTCTTTTGAGGCAGAGTCTCACTAAGTTGCTTAGGGCCTCACTAAGTTGCTGAGGTTGGCTTTGAACCTGCAATCCTCCTGCCTCCGCCTCCCAAACTGCTGGGGTTACAAGTGTGCGCCACCATGCCTGGCTCACAAATCCGTGTTCTGAAGCCAGGGAATAAAAAGAGCAGCACACTATCCAGGAGAAAGACACTACAAGTATTGACATATTAAAATGCATGACAGGCTAGTCTGGTGTTATACAATTTACCCATTAATAGCTCATTTGGTCTTCAGTACAATCCCATTGCATGTGACATTTCCACACTGTGGATGAAAACTGCCAAAGTTTAATTTACTGCACCAGGATCGGCAGAGAAGAAGTAGAGGAGCCAGTGTGGATAGTCAGACCTGAAGGAGAGAGCAACTAAGTTTTCCAGAGAATTGCAAAACTAAGGCTCCCCAACATGGTAAGTAGGATTTGGGGGATTTCACTAAACTGAGAAACGGGGAGGAAGAGGAATCAAAAGGATAAACTGGATTTTTTTTTTTTTTTTTTTTTAGAAGAAGCTGTCACAACTACCATCTATCTCCCACTGACCAATCCCATACTTGGCATTTATTTGAGCAAAGTGCTAGAGGGTGAAGATACAATAATAAGAAAATTAGAATTGCAGCCTTGTGAAACACACTGGCTCAGGGATAGAGTCTCATTATTTGAACAAATGTAAAGTATAAGAAATTAGTACAAGTCAGATTGGAGTGATGTGACTGTTGGTCTTGAAGACAAAAGAAAAGAAAGCAGAGTCTCCCCTAGAGTCTTTAGAAAGAGTGTTGCCCTGCTGACACCTTTATTTTACCTAATCAGATCCACTTATTTTTCCCCCTAAGGTGTTTTTAGTACTAGTAGTAGTATTTTGGTACTGGGGATTGAACCCCGGGTGCTTTGCACTGAACTATATCCCCATCCTTTTTATTTTTTTATTTTGAGACAAGGCCTTGCTAAATTTCTAAGGTTGGCCTCCAACTTGCAATCATCCTGCCTTAGCCTCCAGAGTTGCTGGGATTACAGGCATTAGCCACCATACCCAGATCAGTGAGACCCATTTAGACTTTTAATCTCCAGATATGTCAGCAAATAATTACGTGTTTTTTTAAAATTCATACTACAGATATATATTGGTTTAATTTTTTGCTGAGAATGTTATTGTAAACATAATTAAGCTTTTTTGGGAAATTCCATTCCAATAAACAAAGTAGAAACAAAAAAAATGGCAAATGTATACAATGGAATATTATTCAGCCTTAAAGAAGAATGAAATGATGGCATTTGCAGGTAAATGGATAGAATTAGAGAATATCAGGCTAAGTGAAATAAGCCAATCCCCCAAAAAACAAAAGCCAAATGTTTTCTCTGATAAGTGGATGCTAATCCATAGTGGGACAACGGGATAGGGAAGAAAGAAGCAACTTTGGTTTGTGTAGAGGGGAGTGAGTGGAGGGGTGGGGCTGTGAGAATGAGAAGGATGGTAGAATGAGAAGACATTATTACCCTATGAACACGTATGATTATGCTACTGGAGTGACTCTGCACCATGTACGGCCAAAGGCATGAGAAATTGGCTCCATTTGTGTACAATATGTCAAAATGAATTCTATATCATGTATAACTAATTAGAACAAATAAAAAATGAAAGTGTGTATGTAATAGAGTTTTGTAGAAGACACAAAGATGGTGTTGAGATAGAGACTAAACACGAAGATAATGTTTGATATGAAAACTTTCAAGAATAAGAAAGTCATAACATAGGAGGCTGTTTTAGTCTTTTTTTATTTTTTTGCACTGTGACCAAAAAAACCCGACAAGAACAATTAGAGAAGGAAAAGTATATTTGGTTCACAGTTTCAGATGTCTCAGTCCATACTAAGTCAGCCATGGCTGACCACATAGCTCTGGGCCCATGGTGAGGCAGAACATCATGGTGGAAGTGTATGGCAGATAAAAGTAGCTCAGGACATGGCAACAAGAAAATAGAGAACAAATGTGTTGCTTTATATCACTAACGTGGGGGTAACTTGTCATAGCAGCCATAGGACACTAATACATGCTTTGAAATTGAGGTCCAAAGACCTCCTACAAATTACCTGGATAAAGAGGTGGAGAGTAGAGTGCATTCAGAGATGTCAGGTGATGCTGAAAGAGCTAGAGAAGTTGTGGTATCTGAGGAGGTGATGAGCTGAGCAGGTATACAAGAAGACAGGACCACATAAGCCACGTTCAAGACCCCATCTGCCTGGTACTGCAGCACAAGCCTGTAATACCAGCTGCTCAGGAGTCTGAGGCAGAAGGATGCAAGTTCAAAGCCAGTCTCATCAACACAGCAAGTTCTTAAGCAATTTAGAGAGACCCTGTCTCAAAAGAATAAATAAAAAGTGAGCTAGGGATATTGCTCAGTGGTTAAGCACCCCTAGGTTTAATCCCTGGTACCCCCCCAAAAAAAAGATCCACTCTCTAAATATTTAGTTAAAATGTAAAAATATAAGCAATGGGAATCCTTGGAAGGGTTTAAATCTGAGGATGGCATCATCAAAATTTTGCTTAATAATATTATTAATTTCAGACTAGCCCTCTACCTCCCTTTACAGAGTTTATCTCACACAGTACTTAGAAATGCAAATTAATATAAACAGAGAGACCAAAAAAGGCAAATAGGCAAGGAGGAAATATTATATGATAAACTCCAAAGTCAACAACAAATGATGTACACATTATCTCCAGACATTCTCTCTTCCCAAGGAAATGAGTAATTAAAGGTGGACACCAATACCCCCCCCCAAAAAAAAGCCCGGTTGATACTTCATATAGTTGTGATTAGTGACTATGATAAGCCAAGATTTGCTTTCTTTCATACTAAAATCTGGAATGAAATTTGGAATAACAGATCAGGAATTCTCTGTTGACCACCAAGTGTGGTACGACATCTAGTGGTCAAAGTTACTAATGTCATTTCTTCCTTGGCTTGATTTAGACAAACTAGAGATAACAGCATACCCTGAAGCCAATAAATATGGAGCAACAACTGTCTGTAAATCGCTTGTCTCAGGGCTGAAGGGACATTCAAGTATGAAAAAAATGTGCTGCTCTGTTTCTTTTGGACCTTGCAGATTCTGTATAGGGTACACAGAGACAAACGTTTTGACATCCCAAGGGGGACAGAGAGCTGTCGCGTTTGCTGTGACTATCTCCACCTTTAGCAGGAGTATGGCAATGAGAGAGGCCTGAGCTGAAGATATAGATTGGGGTCCATCAGTAAGGAGGCGATGGTTGAGACTTAGGTGTGGATGATGCTCAGGAGCACCTCGCACTGTGATTGGTGCAGAGTGGCTGTCAATACAGACTGACTCGTACAAAATTCTATCAAAAATCCCAAAGGCACTGAAGCCCTTGGACACTGGGATTATGCCTGTAATCCCAGCAACCCAAGAGGTGGAAGCAGGAGGATCCAAATTTGAGGTCAGCCTCAGCAACTTAGCGAGACTTTATCTCAAAAATAAAATAAAAAAGGACTGGAGCGGGCTTCAGTGGTAGAGGGCCCCTGGGTTTAGTCCCCAGTACCACATAAATAAAACAAAACAAAAATGCCGAATAGCAAGGACCCACAAGAAGTTTTCAAGTACCACTACATGGAAATTCCTGGGTTAGATAAAGTGATTAAGTATCAGATGGCAGAAGCTAGTAAATACACATTTTATTATAGCTGAAAAAATGCCAGCTCTTGGTGTCTCTAACATTCTTAAGTGGGTGTCTTTGGGAGACTATTTGTGTTCTTTGAGATAATTCCCCAGTGTGAAACAGGATAAAAGCACAACCTCTGTGGGTTGACTGAGATAATGTTTGGAGAAAAGAATTTAAGCCATAAAATACTACACTCATATAAAAGGTCTGTTTTAGTCAACTTTTTTACTGCTGTGACTAAAAGACCCAACCAGAACAAATTTAGAGGAGGGGCCATGGTTTCAGAGGTCTCAATCCACAGATCAGCAGGCTCCACTCCTTGGGACTCAAGGTGAGACAGAACATCATGGCAAAGAACTGTAGTGGAGGTAAACAGCTTACTCCGTGGTCAGGAAGCAGAAAGAGAGGTCACCAGCCAGATACAAATATATACCCCAAAGCCACACCCCAATGCCCTACCACCTCTAGCCACACCCCACCTGCCTTCAATTACCACTCAATGAATCCCATCAGGTGATTAATTCACTGATTGGGTTCAGGCTCTCACAACCAGTTATTTCTTCTCTGAACACTTTTGCATTGTCTCACACATGAGCTTTTGGGGGACACCTCACATACAAACCATAACACGGTCTGTATGAAGTGAGCAGCCAGGAGGCTTATTGTCCAAAGGAAATGCTAAAACACTTCCAATCATGATCCAAAAATGAAGGTATGCAGGAAGATCATCTGGGTCAATTTATTAGGTATGTTCATTTACCAAAAATGGCTTTATCTCTTGCCTGTTTTGGTTAAAGGTTATGATAGGAATTTCTTGAGGAAATTTTAACATACTTAGTAAATTAAGCAGCTCAGATAGGAAATTTTCAGTTTGTTATTTTTCTTAATTCATCTTTAATATACTTTCTGCTTTGCCAGTATTTAAGCAGGTTTTGGGTGTGCATCAGGTTTTACTCATTAACTTTATACAGTTCCTCTGATAATCATATGTTTATAGATATAACTTTTCAAATTTGAGTTACAACTCATTGAATTTACTATTATAATCTTTTGTTCGTGCTTCTTCGAATTCTTTTTTCTGACTCATTAAAATCCTTATATTACTGACTGGGCAGGATAATTTCACATTCTTCTTGTTTGAAACCAAGTTTCAGTGCTTTATTTATTTATTAATTCCTGGTATTATATTAAGGGGCATTTTGCCACTGAGCTACAGCCCTAGCCTTATCTATCTATCTATCTATCTATCTATCTATCTATCTACCTACCTACCTATCTTTCTACCTATCTATCTTTCTATTTGAGACATGGCCTCAAGGCCATGTTGAGGTTGACCTTGAACTTGTTATCCTCCTGCCTCAAGCCTCCGGAGTTGCTGGTATTACAGGCAGATGCCACTCCATCCAGCCAAATTCCCTGCTTTATAAGTGGTTTTTGAAAATTCTTATTTTTTTCTTATGATTTTAACTCATTGAATTTAACTTTAACTTATTTGAAATTGAAATTTGATTAATTTAAATTTTTCTTAGAATGACTTTGAATGAGAATTAAAGCTTAATGGATTTAATTAAGTCTAATTTAAATGATTAAAGTGTTTTTCAAACTTTAGTTTGAACATATTATTTGTCTAAAGTTATCTAACTTTAAGTTTAGTATTGTTGGAAAAAAATTTAAAGTATAGGACTAGCCTATCATTTGAGAAATTGACAAAATAATATAAAATATTTTTGTTCTGAAAAGAAATAAACAAATAAAAACATGCTAAGCAATGTTGTACCATTGAGCTACACCCCCAATGAAAATAACATTTTTTAAAGTCCAAAAGAAATAAGAGATATCTAGGAGCTGGGGTTGTGGCTCAGTGGTAGAGCGCTTGCCTAGCATGTGTGAAGCCCTGGGTTCAATTCTCGGCACCACATATAAATAAAATAAAGAACCATTTACAACTAAAATAAATACATATTTAAAAAATAAATAAAAGAAATAAGATATCTGGAATTAATACTATCATATGGAATGCAAAAATTCAGGGTGAAATGTAGTGAAAATGATTTATTTTATGTAGATTTCTGCTTAGAATTTTTAGCAATATTCAGGGATTTTTTTTCTTTTCTTTTTTTTTTTTAAAGGTGCTGGGGATGGAACCCAGGGCCTTATTCATGATAGGCAAGCACTGTATCACTGAGTTACAAACCCCAGCCCAAGGGCAATTTTTACATGTTAAATTTTATGTTTAGAATTTCATCATAAGTAAATGAAATTGAACATTTTATGTCAATGTTATTATAACCACAATCAGGAAATTCAGTAAATGTGCTGGTTTGTTGTGTGTGGTCAATTTGGAAAATTGACTCTCTTAAACTGATTCACAGTACTTTCATGTGTCTAACATGTGGAACAGCAGAGGGTGACAGAGTCCAGGTCCTCTGCCTGACCAAATTTTATAGCTGTGTGTATATGCAAAGGGGAGCTTAGTATTCATGTACTTCAGTACTGTAACTTGTCATTGTTAGTAAATAGCTCCATCAAGTATCAAGGTAATTCAAAGTTCTAATTAATGTATCACTCCAAAGTAAATTGCTTTAGTAATTTTGTTATATATATATATATAAAAGCTAATATTTTAAAGAGATAAGCTCTCAGCTGGGTGCAGTGACTCACGTCTGTAATCCCAGCAGCTCAGGAGGCTGATGCAGGAAGATCACAAGTTCAAAGCCAGCCTCAGCAATTTAGCAAGGCACTAAGTGACTTAGAGAGACCATGTATCAAAATAAAGAGTAAAAAGGGTTGGGGATGTGGCTCAATGGTCAAGCACCCCTGAGTTCAATCCCCAGTACCAAAATAACAATAATAATAGTAATAATAATATAAATTTAAAGCTGGACTGGCAGTCCTTGAGTGGTTTTAACTTCATCCTATTCCATGATGTGAATCATTCTGTAATAATCTTCACCCACCAGAAGAACATTCCCTCCCAGCTGTTCTCTTGGCCTAAAAAGTGCTCCTGAGCCTAGGAAACAAACAGCCCAGTTGATGCACAATTGAGGAAAGAAGGAAGGGATGCACTCTCACCTTCCCAATGTAGGGAGGTCCTCCTAACAAGTTCATCTTTGTATCTCCCACTACTCTCCTAAGTTTTGGTTGAAAATCAGCCAAATCCATTCATATTTACTGAGCCCGTGGACACATTCAATGTTAAACATAAGTGTGTACCTGGCAACACTGTAGATACAGGAAATATTTTAGGAGAAAAGATATTCCCTTTCACAAGGTCTTGGTCGACAAAAGGACCACTCCCAGCTTCCCTGAGGGTCAGGCAGACCCAGCTTGCTGCAGATGCTGAAAACAAGAAATGCCTCTGGCTCTTGGAAAAACAGGCTTGATTTTTTCCCTTCCTGGCTGCTTCCAGGAATGCCTCTTTCCAGACTCCCTCACTCTTCACAGTAGATTTATTTATTTTTTTCTCTTGCTACACTCTGTGTCTAAGGGATTAGTAAATCCTGGAATGCCTCCTGATGCCAGCACATCTCATCCCAGGTGGTGGTATGGGGTAGGGGGTCAAACCCTAGCACCCGAGAGGCTGAGTCAGGAAAGGGAAGGAGCAAGGCTTTCTGGCAGTGGATGGTGGGAGCTGTGGAGCAGGGTCACAGTTCACTTCTCCTGGCAGCAAAGGATCTGGAAACAGACTGCTCAGCCACAGTCTGAGCCGCTCCAGCTTGAGTTCCAAGGGTTGTAATGTGAGAACAGAGGTTGGCGCTGGGCTCTTTGAGTTTGGGGGAATATAAAGCAAGTAGTCAGGATCAGCACCGGGAAATACCTTCAGCAGAGAGAATAGAGGTTCTGTGCTTGTTCAGTCCTAACTCTGGAGCAGCTAAGGAGAATGTTTCAGGAAGTGTTTTCCCTATGACAGCAAAGGTTCTATTTTGAGCTAGTTTTAAATTCTAGAATGGAAAGCATTACATCATAATGGGTTCTGGTGGCATATGGTCATGAGCTCAAATCTCACCAGCTGTGTGATCCTGAGAAAATTACTTCAACTCTCTGAGCTTCAGTTGTCTTTTTTCCTAAAAAGGATTAAATAAGAAAGTGGACTAATCAACCCAGAGCCTAACATGTATATATGCTCCATGAATGACAGCTGGATGACTTTGCACATAAAACTTAAGTGATGATAATAAAGATGATGAAGGTGGATGCAGGAGTTAGCCAACAGCATGTACCCCCAGGAGACAGGAGAGAACAGGCTTTCACTGCCTGGATCCCCTGTTCAGGACTGAAGCACGTCATTCCTCAGCTGTGGGAGTACTGGTGAACTGGACAGTAAATACTAGAAGTGAGTGCACTGTGGTTTGAGAACTAAAGAGTAAACAATAATTGTAAGGACTATGGAATTTCACATCTTTTGCTGGGGGATATCAATGCTTCCCAGAAAATAAATGAAATGCTGAAAGTGATTCATCACTTTAAGTATGAAAGTATCACACAGTATGAAATCCAGAGGGCCTCCTTGGCAGAGACTCCCATATCCTCCAACTCCAGAGAAGACCAAACTATCAATCTAAGCCTCATGTGTTTTGCCAACATCAAGACCCTGGTTAAGAATTATTGGAATCTGAGATTTGGGATGGGACATAACTGGATCAATGCGCTTGAAAATCCTGAACCCTGAGGTTCCCTTGAAAAATCTAGTCTGCTCTTTACAGGTAAAGGTTTGTACTCGCCTCTTGCCTGAAAACCAAACAGTAATGTTTGCCTTAGAAGACAACATATATCCCTGCTTAGAATATACTCCAACTCTCTTCCTGGCCATTATTTTGACAATTAGGTCTAGGTTACAACACAGCCCAGCTGAGTTAACTGTGACCTATATTTGGTCATTAGCAAATGGCCAGTAGGAGAGTTAGGGTATATTCTTCATCCAAGGGAGCTGCAGGAGCTAGCCAACAGCATGTACCCCCAAGAGACAGGAGAGAACACCTGGGCCAGGATTCTGAATGTGCTGGTTGAGAGGGATATATGAAACATAAAATTAGGAAGTTGGGAAGGCATGAAATATGAAGTTAGATAAGGGAAATGTTATTGGCGGAAGAACATTTTCCCCTTATATGGATTTGATTTACTGTCAAGGAACCTGCAAGATGCCACCTCTAGGGGCTGGAGCTGTGGCTCAGCGGTAGTGCACTTGTCTGGCATGCATGAGGCACTGGGTTCGATTCTCAGCACCGCATTAAAAAAAAAAAAATGCTGCCTCTGGTATGATGCTAAGGTGACTATCAGAAGCTCAAACAAGCAGTAGCCCACATAGAAAGTGCTTCTGCCAGATGAAGGACATCTGCAGGAGATTTATTATTATTATTTATTTATTTAGGTACTGGGGATTGGACCCAGGGGTACTCTACAACTGAGCATATCCCCAGCCCTCTTTAATTTTTATCTTAAGACGGTGTCTTGTTAATTTGATGAGGCTAGTCTCAAACTTGGGACCCTCCTGTCACAGGCTTCCAAGTCACTGAAGATTGCATGGTTTCCCACACACCTGGCTTCTGCTGGAGAGTATTAACATGATTGATGGGATACCTCATATGTAAACCATAACACATTTATATGGGACAGATAATTATACATATTAATATACTTTCTCTGAGGCTATGCTAACTCTCCCACCCTCTGTCATAGAATAAAAAAAAAAATCTGGAAATCCCAAATAATGATATCAATCCAGAATATTAGTGACAACATGTTTAGCTAATCAGATTAACAACAAGTAACAAATCCATTAGAAGTCTTGGTAAGTCACATGTAATTCACTGATGGGACATAAATATTTCAATGACTCAGTAAGTGGGTTTTTTGCTTATTTGTTTGTTTGTTTGTTTTGGGGGCAGGATAGAAAAATTTCCAGCATTAAAATTATTTCAAGCCTAATAAGTGGAGATGCCTGTAATCCCAATGACTCCAGAGGCTGAGGCAGAAGGATTTCAAGTTTGAAACTTAGTAAGACCCTCAGCAATTAACCAAGACCTTGTCTCTAAATAAATAAATAGCTGGGATGTATTTCAGTGGTAGAGCACCCTTGGGTTCAATCCCTATACCAAACAAAATTAAACTATTTTACAAATTAATTGGATTGTGAGCTCCAGTGACTTAATAGTAACTCATCTGGGACTGGGAACTAGACTTATTTATATCCTTTGATGGTCTGACTCCTCAACTCTCAACCTAGCAAGGCCCTAAGCAACTTAGTGAGACTCCATCTCAAAATAAAAACAAAAAGGGCTGGGAATGTGGTCCAGTGGTTAAGTGCCCCTGGGTTCAATCCCTGGTACCAAAAAAAAAAAAAAAAAAAAAAAAAGCTCAGGGGAACTTTTATGAGGACCAGGCAATATCCTGAGGTGGCCTGAGAATCTTTGACCTCTGTGAAATGGAAATGTTGAAGAAGATTTCCAGTTCCTTGGCCCTCCAACCTGCAGAGTGCTCGTATTTCAGAGGCACACATTTCACTTTGATTTTGTGATAATTTTCCAAATTTGTTTTCTCACTGTCATCAGAGCTTGTGGCCAGAAAGGATGAATGACAACAGCAACAGGGAGCACAATGGATCCATTCTAGTCACTCCTGGAGCCTCAAACACCCTTCTGGCCAAGAGCAGGCCTATTTTTAATTACATCGGAGAAACAGTCAGTTTGGGAGACTCCTCTGGAATGATTAAAATCATCCAAGGAGGGCATTACAGAGCAAGAAGAAGATCTAGATGGAGCCAGTGTGATGCTAACAATAAGGGGCGCTGGAGGCTCTGAAATCTGTACTTAGCAAGGTTTTGGAGCAACAGCCATAGTGATCCTGAGGTCGCGGGCACCTGCACATGCGCTCAGGGCTTCTCACATGTTAAGCAAGGGCTGGGGTATGTCACTGATCTACTCCCCATCTTCTGGGTACTAATCTTAAAGCTCTGTTTGCATAGCACTACATTACCTTGTTTTGGTTTTTCTGCTGTTTGTTTTGGTGGGGAGTGGAGGGGGGGGATGGGTGGGTTGTTTTGGCCTTTTTTTCAGAGCCAAGAACTGAACCCAATTTCTCGCACGTGCTAGGCAAGTGCTCTACCCCGACCAACGCCAAGATTGCATGCTACAAATATTAATGTAGGAAGGCTTCACAAAATTTCTGTTCACATTTCATAAGAAGGAAAAACTGTTTTGTTCAAGATGCAAATTTTGAGGAGGAAATGGACAATAATTTCAAATGTCAAGGATCAGAGATGAAATAGAGCTGAAAAGAGGGATTTGTGTGCACTGCTGACTCTCAAAGAGCAGTGCCTTAGTGTTGGGACAGACCCCAGATTACAGAGCTGCAAGAGCCAGAAGCACTGGGCTAAGTGAGCTCAATGGAGCTTTCTCAAGGCTCCAGGAAGTGTAAGTAGAGAGGGCCTGGCTATTAGCTATCCTGGGTATGAGTAGCGTGACAGCACTCCTATTTATTGAGCTTCAGCTGTGTCATTTCCTAGATATGTGCACATCACATATATTTCCACATTTAATCCTCACACTACTTCATGAGATGAGTGAAACCCTACCCATCTTGCTAATGAACTCATTTGCTGAATGAATTCCAAAGAGGTTAACTTTCTAGTAAGCAAGAGTTAGAACCCGTCTGTTTCCAAAGCTCTTTTTACAACAGTCACATGCCTGGTAGAGCCAAGGGAGGGTTGACTAGTTGTTATTTTAAGAAAGGAGAGGCTTAGGCACGGTCATTGGCGGAAAGGAATAAATCCTCCCTAATGCCTATGCAAAACCTCCCACTCTCTGCCACCTCTTGTCTTACCAGCTCACTCTCTAGTTCCTGAATTCCAAATGTATTTCACCCTACCAATATTTGGTCTGAGAAGACACAGGTGGGGCCAGGTGAGGCCAGGTGGAGTGAGAATGTGATTAGTGGGAATCACAATAAACTCAACCTGCCTAGTTTGGTGGCACACTGCTATGATCCCTGCTGGGAGCCATTAGCCAAGTAGGTATGACAATTTCCTTGCCAGCATACCCCATGTTGCTTAGTGGAAGGACTCGTGGAAACAGGACATTTTGCAGTGACATTGCATGTAAGGTGACCTTGCTCTAGGACCAGGGCGGATCCGAGTTTAGGGCGTTCCCGGTTTAGGAAGGTTATTCCTGCTGGGAATAGGGCGTATCCTGCTGCCTGAGTTCCCCTTGAGTTCTCAGGGGATTCAGACAGTATTTTTGGGAGACAGAAGCCCAGTGGAGGTGTGGATTTGGGCAGAGAACGTGGATTTTCCCAGAACGTGTTTGTAGACGGCCGGTGTGAGTTCGGGAATAAAGAATTGCTGTTTGAATCTACAAAGCTGTGAGTGGCTCCTGATTTGTGCCCAGCCAGACTGTGGCAGATCCCCACTAGTCCAGAGGCTGAGTCCTAAGAATCACAAATCTGAGGCCAGCCTCAGCAACTTAGCAAGACCCTATCTCAAAATAAAAATAAAAAGGAATGGAGATGTAGTTCAATGGTAAAGTACCCCTGTGTTCAATCCTCAGTACCGGGAAAACCAAACCAAACAAAAACAAACATCAACTATCTTTTTTTCACATGTTTTGTCTTCAGGACAGATCAAGCTCTAAGAAACACATTTCCCACTGCAAATGTGTGATCTACATTGTGAGCAATGTCAGTTTTCTGTTTATTAAAATATAGCTGGGCACAATGGTGCACACCTCTAATCCCAGCAGCTTGGGAGGCTGAGATAGGAGAATCAAAAGTTCAAGTCCAGCCTCAACAATTTAGAAAGTCCTTAAACAATTTTTTGAGACCCTGTCTCAAAATAAAGAAAAATTAAAAGGGTTGGGGATCCAGTTCAGTGATAAAGTGCCCCTGGTTCAATCTTTAGTACCAAAATAAAATATCTATAGATAGGACTCCAATCAAGAGTGGGCACTTGCTCCAGTCATTTTCCCCAGGACCATTCCTATTCTTTACCTCCAAATCCATGTAGCATTAGCAGTACGCAACTGGAATCACCTCCCAGCTCCCTCCCCCTAAGCCCCCAACCCCAGAAGCACTAACCAGATCAGATAGCACCTTGGACACCTGATCCCCTCAAAAGAAAAGTGAAAGGGAAGCAGGAGGGAGAATCAAAAATTGAAGATTAGTTTGGTACTAGGCACTATGCTAGCATCCTTTACAATTCTGAGTTATGTATTAGTGAAATAACTGAAAACAACACTTGATAAACATTGATAATCATTTATCAAACTTGATAATCATTTATCTGAAGATCTGAATTTAAGGTGAATAGGTGGGAGGTTCAGACCTGAAACTAGCTTTGCCTGGTCTTGCAGTCTGGGTCCGCCACTGGGAATTGGAACATCTGGATTGGGTCCCACCTAAAGTGCATTCTGGCCAAATGGTCTGAAGCACAAAAATGTCCTCAGCATAAGGCAATTTCACCTCTCCAAAGTCCTCAGCCCAGAACTAGGCTGTTGGAGTTTATAGCCAATGGTTTTATTATGGATCCTAATTTCTTTAGCAAAGAAACATCTTGAACTGGTCATGAACACAGTGACTTTCTCTGACCAGTGAGCAGGTGGCTATTCCATTTCCATCCTCAGAACTGACCTCCTGCTGCCCAGGGAGGGGGAGTGGGGAGAAGGGAGGGTGAGGAGAGCCTGATGTCACTCAGCCCTACATAAGGGCCTCTTTTAGGATCCTGCAGGCAATTTGGAAGCAGCTGGAGGAGCGAGTTAGGTCCTGGTTGTGGGATTTTTTTTTTTTTTCTTTTTAAAGACAGACACAAACACAGCTGTTGGGTAAAAATGCCGCCTCCACAGAAAATCCCAAACCTCAAACCTTTCAAGCAGAGGAAGAACTTAGGTAAAGTTCTTGGGGGAGCTCGCTGGGTTACCAGAGAAAAAGCAGAGCAAAAGATGCAGCCTGCTCTTACTGTCTACTTATTCTTTTGTACTTGAACTGTTCGCAGCAACCAGACAACAGGAAGTTGCTGGAATCCGGGCAAAGTTCCCAAACAAGATCCCGGTAAGACTCCATTGTACTTCCTTAGTGGGGCCTGGGATCCTGTCCTCTGATTAAATCAAGACCCACTGGAAGGCCTCCTTCCTCTGTTCCAAGTTCCTAGCACTGAGCTCTGAATTTCATTCTGAAGGGCTGAAACTCTTGACAGGTGATAGTGGAGCGCTACCCCAGAGAGCAGTTCTTGCCCCTGCTGGACAAAACCAAGTTCCTGGTCCCGCAGGAGCTGACCATGACCCAGTTCCTCAGCCTCATCCGGTAAGTGACAGTGCACGCAGGTGCTTGTGTGTGTGTGTGTGTGTGTGTGTGTGTGTGTGTGTGCGCGCGCGCGCAAATGCGTGCTGTGCATACCTGGGCCTTTTCTTTGTTCTTTGGTTGTTTGATTTTTTGGGGGGGGAGGCCTACAGGAGAAGATAGATTGGTTTTTGTGACTCATCTTTATATTTTGTAGTGTCCTGAAAAGATACTCTTAGAAGTACTCTATTTTAAACAGGTGGGGAAAACCCCCCAGACAACAGTTCTAAAAATCTGCCAAGATTTCTAAGAATTTCCTAAAGTAGTCTTGGCTCCGAAGCTACTCCAGAAAGATACCATCTGAAACCTAGTCTGTCTGTCCCCTGGAGCAATTCCTCCTCCAAGTGTTTGTGCGCCTGGAGGAGCCGGACCTTTTCCGAGGGGAAGGCCTTTTTGCACTGCTCAGAAAATGAAGTTGGAGCCCAAGACCCTCTCCTCCCTTCAGTTTAAGGTAAAGGCACAGCCAAGAAAATGCAGCTAGTTTTAAAGTACAAGAGAGAGCTGGTCGCGGTAGAGCACACCTGTAATCCCAGTGGCTCTGGAGGCCCAGACAGGAGGATCGCAAGTTCAAAACCAGCCTCAGCACTGGCGAAACAATTAGCAACTCAGTGAGACCCTGTCTCTAAATAAAATACAAAATAGGGCTGGGGATGTGGCTCAGTGGTTGAGTGCCGGAGTTCAATCCCCAGTACCCCCCCATACACACACACACAAAAAAAAAAGTATAAGAGGGTTAAAATGAAAATGTGGAGAAAATAGAGACAGTGGGGAAATCTTTTTCTTGGTATTTGAGTTTGAACCCAGGGGTGCTTTTCCACAGAGCTACATCCCTAGTCCTTTTCTTTTTTATTTTTTAATATCTATCTATTTATCTATTTATTTATTGGTACCACTGAAACGGAGGGGCGTCACATCTCCAACGCTTTTTATTTTTTATTTTGTGACAGAGTCTTGCTAAGTTGCTTAGGACCTCCCTAAATTGCTGAAGCTGGATTTGAATTTGCAATCCTCCTGCCTGAGGTTCCCCAATTGCTGCGATTACAGGTGGCACCATCTGCCTAGCTATTTTTATTTTTATTTTTTTAGGTACCTGGGACTGAACCCAAGAAGCACTTAACCAGTGAGCCACATCCTTAACCCTTTTTATATTTTATTTAGAGGCAGAGTTTCACTAAGTTGCTTAGGGCCTCCCAAGTTGCTGAGGCTGGATTTGAACTTGGGATCCTGCTGCCTCAGTCTCCTGACTCTCTGGGATTACAGGCAAGGGCCACTGCACTCAGCTTTTTTTTTTTTTTTTTTTTTTTTAGACAGAATCTCACTAAATTGCTGAGGCTGGCCCCCAACGTGCTTTCCCCCAACTCAGCCTCCTAAATCTCTGGGGGTAGGGAATTCTTCATAGGGTTGAAAAGTCTGTTTGGAAGTACACTCTTGAATGTTTGGTTTTAGTTTGTTTGTTTGTTTGTTTTTTAACTCCGTTATATAAGAGCATTCCCATTTTCTCCTCTCAGGGACATTTCTTTGTTAAGGTTAGTCTGGTGTGAATGCAGGTGACTGGAGGTAGAATGAAAGTCAGGGATTATATCCCCGCATCAGGGCTGGGAATGTAACTCAGTGGTGGAGTGCATGCTTTGGGCCATGAGTTCCATCCCCAGCAGGAAAAAAAAAAAAAAAAAAATTCTGGATCCCAACACATTCTGTCAGTACTTAACCCCCCACTCCATCCCCCCAAAAAGGCCTTCGAGTTTTGAGACTATTCCCTCCTGTGTCACCATCACTCTCAACTTACATCCCCATCCCAAATTTAATTCTCCTCAATGATTTGAGTGCTCACTGTGTTCTGGGGTGCTTTCTGGGTTCTGGGATGCAGCCAACAACAGGATAGATAAAGATCCCCTGTTCATAGCCTCCCCCCCCACACACCTCTACTCTCAGCAAAAGCAAACCTGCAGAAGATGGCTATGGAAGCTCTGAGAACAAGAATGCTTCCTTCCCAGCTGGTGGCAACACTCCCAGCCCCAGATTTCCCTGCCCCCATTCTAGAACAATTATTTTTTTACCCAAAGACAGCTGGACATTGTCAGGGCTGGAACCTTTGGGGTTATCTTGGAGGGATTATATGGCTGTAAAATGCATCAGGTTCCAGTCACTCCCATCCATCACTGCTCTGTGGACTTAGCCCCCCTGAAAGTTTGAAGCTCTGAGGTTGTGAGTGCCACTGTCACCAATTAAAGTGAACACAAGTGTGTGCTTAAGGTGAGACTGACCCTTCCCCTGGGTTTCTGTGTTTTCATGCTGTTGTCCATTCCAGATGAATTGAAACTTCATGGCCTTTGACGTTTAAAGCATGTCAACTTTGCTGCCCCCCCATCTCCTTGATGTCAGGGCAGTAACAGCAGGGTGGAGGAAGGATGCACTTGGAGGCAGAAGATCCCCCCCAGTGGCCATTCCCAGGCTGTCCAACAATGAGACAGATGCTGGAGAGATCATGCATTGCCTTTGTACCTTGGGGAAGATACTTTTAATGTCGGGGCTTATTTGCTTAGAATTTTTTTATTGGCAAGTCTCCTCATTAATAATGAGATTATCTGATACTTTTGGCCTAATTGGGAGTCTGTGTGATTCCTACATCTCCTGGGAAAGGGTAGGGAGCTGGTCAGTCATCTTGAGCATCGTGACCCTGTAGATTTGTTGCGGAAAGCTCAGTTCTCGTCCCCAACGCCAATCTATTAATGAGGACACAATTTTGAGAAAAAATGAAAAAGTTTTATTGCTTTGCTAGCAAAGGAGAAACACAGGGGACTCCTGTCCCAAAGGCTGTGTCCTACCCATCTGTAGGAATAGGGAGCTTTTATAGTAGTAATTCAGAGAAAATGAAATTAGGGAGGAGAGATCAGGGAGAAGTTTAGGGGAAAGAAGATTGGGAAAAAGAAAGAAAAATCTAAGTTTCAAAGCCACAAGGGATATCGTCAAAACATCAAGTGAGGGCTGGGGCTGTAGCTCAGGGTCAGAGCTCTTGCCTAGTATGTGTGAGTCACTGGGTTTAATCCTTAGCACCACATAAAAATAAACAGATAAAATAAAAAAATTCTGTCCATCTACAATTACAAAAAAAAAAAAAAAACAACAAATGAACACCAGTTACAGATTCTTCGGCTGCTTCTCAGAACAACCCTCATATTACCCTCATCCCCATCCCAGGAGCCGAATGGTCCTAAGGGCCACTGAAGCCTTTTACCTGCTGGTGAACAAGAGCCTGGTCAGCATGAATGTGACCATGGCAGAGATCTACAGGGACTACAAGGATGAGGATGGTTTCGTGTACATGACCTACGCCTCCCAAGAGACATTTGGTTCCTTAACGTCGGCAGACCCCAGTGACTTCGGGTTCAGATCTGCAGTCCTCACTAGCTCACTTCAAGAAGAACTTGTCCTCTGAACCGTGCACCAGGTGCTGACAGAAGGAACTTCTGTGTGTGCACTGGAGGGGCCAGAAGGGGCCAGAGATGGATGGTGCGATCAGCTCCAACCAGTGACAGCCAAGCTGTGGTCCTTCCTGGTTTTACCTTTTCTGCTCTCCATGCTCTTATATTCTCTAAGAAAAATATAGGCTTTTGTTAAGTTTTTATAAATAGCAACTCTCTTCTGAATAAGAAATGTTTGGCTTATATGATGGTTTTGTATAATGAGCTGGTGATGTGTGTTACGTGTCATCTGTGGTGGAGGCGAGTCTGATGTTAATGACTGATTTCACTCCCTGCAGGGGAGGAGTCCTATGTGGAGGTGGGTTTATGGAGAACCTCTGACCCATGAGAGACTGGTGTCGGTAAAACCAGGTGAAACCAGTGAAAACCACGATCAACTCATTTTGGGGGGGGGGGGATCCTTATCTGTCTTTAGAAATAATATTTCTTCAGCATTTACCCTCTTTAGCTATTTCCTCTTACTTCCTTCTGTGTGTGTGTGTCTATGCCATACATATTTATGTCAAACTTGTAACTTGTCAATATAAAGTCATTAAAACCATCTGAGTATTTACTGTGTGCCAGGCTTTATTCCAAGCACTCTATGTGCCTTAGCTCCTCATCACAACTCTCTATGGTTAACTATTCTTATCATTTTACAGATAAGGAAGCTGAGGCCCAGATCATTTTCAGATTCACACAACACAGGCCACCAGCAGGACTTGAGGTCAGGAAATCTGGTTTTTGAAGCCATGAGTCTAACTCTGTGCTACCTAAGGAGCAGTTGCTCTACTCGGTGAGCGCCTACCAATCCTTGAGCTATGCAGTGTGGGTGACACTAACACGGCCTTGGGGAGCATAGTGGCACCTGGAAGCTTCAGCAGTACTCCTTAGATGCATCAGCAGCAGTAGCAGCACAGCAAGCCATAAATGCTCCAACTGCATTTGGAGGGAATTGGTAGCATAAGGTTTTATGGGAAGTTCAGCTTGAGCGGAGTTATGAAGTGTGTATGAGAATTTTATTTAGGAAAGAGTTTTATTTATTCATATTCAGCAAACACTTATTGAGTGCTTACTTTTTGCTAAACACTATATTGGGTCCTGACAATACAACAATAAACAAAATAGGCAAAACAAAACAAAAACACCCCAGTCCTCCTTTAATTAAAAGCATGCACAGATTTATTGCAGTGAATCCCAATAATATGTATAATTATAATGCACCAAAAATATGAAAAAAAAATCCAATAAAAATAATTCTAGCAAAGAAAGACATGATATTCAAATACTTATTAAGTGCAATTAAAAAAGAAGATGAAGATGGAGAGTAGAAGATAAGAAAACAAAATGATTGGCAGATGGAATTCATTATCCAGGATAGTCTAAGAAGGAATAATTTTCACTTGGATCAAAATGCTGAAAAGGAGACAGTGGTAGAGAAATAGCATTTGTTGAAGAAGCTGAGGCTCAGAGATGGTGTGATCCCCCTAAGTGCCCTCAGCAATACCGTGCCTGGTGTGTATCCTCAGCTCCCTTTGAGGGGTCTGCTGTTCCTGTTCCAGGCTGCTCCTCTGCCAGTAGCTTTCCCCTCCTGGCTTGCCAAAGACGATTCCTCCAAAACTCATCCTTTGAGTCAGCTTCGCCATATGCCAAGTAAAAACATTGTCTCCCGAATTTGTTCTCCAGACGAATCCTTGTTGCTTTACCTTGATCCAATGAAGCTATTTCCCAAAGAAATCTACTTCCTAGGATTCACTTTGAACTTGATGAGGGCCCTTGGTTCCTGAATATTCACTGAACTGTCCATGGCCAGTGCTGTTCCTCTTGCTTTCAACCGTCTTCACCTCCTTGGTCTTCTCTGGATCACAAAATGTGGGCTGTCCACTGAGGTACATCCCCAGCCCTTTTTATTATTATTATTATTTTTATTTTGAGACAGGGTCCTGCTAAGTTGCTGAGGCTGGCCTTGAACTTGTGATCTTCCCGCCTCCGCCTCCTGAGTTGCAGGGATTACAGCTATGCACTACTGGACCGACTGGGTGAGCTCTTGTGTTATGTTTGATCTTTAAGATGCTCCCTGGTGTAGATCCCTCTCACACATAAACAGTGTGGAGATGTTAAGGATGTCTTCAGTTGCCTTGTTTAGGGTAGGCATTGTTTGGTCCTTAACCAAACCTCAGTGTATGAGCCCAGCAACCACTCTGTTATGCTACTCATGGAGTCTGGGCAAGGGGATTTCAGAAAGTATACAGACAGTAGCAACAGGTTTGCTCTGCTCCAACATGTTGGGGGACTCAGCTGGGAAGATCCAAATGTCTGTGAATGACTCGAAGGTCTGGGAACTGGAATCATCTGGGGGATTTTCGTTCACCTCCCTGACCCCTGGGCTGGGCTGACTTGAGGCTGGGCCCAGTTGAGATTGAGGACTGGCGTGGCTCTAAGAGGCCTCTCAATATTGGGGCTGGATTCCAGGTGTAAGCATCATCAGAAGGAACATCTGGAGGCTGGGGATATGGGCCAGAGACAGCTCAGAAGTAAAGCACTTGCCTAACATATTCAAGGTCCTGAATTTGATCCCCAGTACCACAAAGAAAAGAAAGAAAGAAACAGCTGGAGAAATATGATCCAAGAATCCAAGACAGCAGCTGACCTGTCAATAGGAAATGGATTTCAATCAATTTTTAGTGTGGATATTTTTTTCTTTTGTTAGCATTTACACTGTTACTTAAAATTAATTGGCAATTTGTACTCTGAATTATGACCACTTTTCTTTTAGTCTATTTTAAACTTTCTATTGAGTTTTTATTAGCTGAGTAATTAACTCAGTGTATACCAAGTATATTAAAAATAATTACCTGATTCTTTGTGTTTTTTTCAATGAAAGATTTTCCCATGAAGATGCTTTTCTGGAGAGAAGGAGATACCAGGAATTGAGCCCAGGGGTGCTTAACCACTGAGCAACATTCCCAGCCCTTTTTATTTTATTTTTTTATCTTGTGACAGGGTCTAACTGAGTTGCATAGGGTCTTGCTAAATTGTTGAGGCTGGCCTCAAACTTGCAATCTTCCTGCCTCAGCTTCCTGAGCCACGGGGATTACAAGCATGCATCACCACACCAGGTTTAGATGCTTTTTATTATATGATCTTTTCCTTGTGGCTTCTGATGTTCACGTTTCCCAGTAGACTCTTCCAACTCCAAAATTAGGAGTGGTGTGTGTGTGTGTGTGTGTGTGTGTGTGTGTCTATCCAATATTCTCTTACAGTTTACATAATGCTTACACTTAAGTGTTTGAAGCAACTAGAATTTATTTTGGAAATAGATGCATATGCCAGGTTCCATTATTTTTCCAAATGCCTAACCAATTGTCACATGTGCATTTACTGAATAATCTCTCCATGGGTGTTTAAATTTTCTGCAACCATGTTTCTATGTCTTAGTAGCACAATAACACCAAGAAAACTCTTAAAGAACATGGACTATAACTGTTTTTAAAGAATTCCTCATTGCTCCCAGCAATGCTAAATATATCTTAGGTATTTAATATTAATTAAAATATGAAAATACTAAATATTAATATTAAATATTAATTTACTTGGTGGAAAATTAGAGAAACTACTGTGTCAACTTCATAGAAAGAAAACAGAACTATTGAATTTTGATATGAGTGACTGTTTTCATAGTGGTTTGGTCAAGCTGGGAAACCACTGATTTTTTTGGGGGGGTTCTCTTTTTGTAATCCATTAGTCACCTTCTCACCTTGATAAGTGGAGCCATATGGAAAACGCAGGTATTTATATAACCACAAACGTGGGATCTACAGTGCCTATCCATGAGATCAGCAAACTAATGCCTATGGGCCATCTGACTTGGGGCCTATTTTTATAAATATTTGTTGGAATGCCATCATGACAATGGTAGCTATCTCTGGCTGCTTTAGGTCACAAAGGCTAGGTTGAGTAGCTGGGGCAGAGACCACACAAGTTATAATACCTAACATACTTGCTATCTGACCCATCATCCTGGGGGTGAAGAATGTTGTTCTGAAGACTGGCATCATCAGCATCATCTTGCAGCTTTTTAAAAAATGTAGACTCTCAGGCCACTTCTCAGAACTACTGACTAAGAGTCTGCAATTTATTAATCTCTCCAGATGATTCATATGCACATTAGAGTTTGAGAAGCACTGGGCTAGTCTTCTGTGGAAGAAGCAGTAATCTTGTGTGGAAACTCCATTGCTGCTTCTGTTCCCCTCCTGTAGGAAAAGTGCCATCATGATGCTTCATCTACATCCATCCTATTTCTGGCTCAAATTCACATCAATATATTGAGCATGTACCTTGGCCTAGTATTGTATTTATAGACAGTGTGCTGTTGTAGGAAGAGCTGTGACTTTGTTATCAGATGGACTTGGGTCCAAAAGGTGGTTCTATGATGCTTGTAGAAAAGTATTTAATCTCTGAATCAGTTTTATCATTTGCAAAAACAAAGCAACAAACAGAAAACTCCTATTCTAGGCTTTAGAACAGGAAGATCTTCTGAACAGGCTATTTGGAAAGGTTTGTACTCCTTTAGTTCCAAAGTTTTCTATTCATATGTTCCTCACAAGTGATAAAATCTCAAGGGCAGCAAGTTTCCAGCCAAAAAGACTACACCTGGAAGCCCAGAGACTCCAGAGGCTGAGACCTGAGGATGGCAAGTTCAAGGCCAGCCTCAGCAACATAGTGAGGCCCTAAGCAACTTAGCAACACCCTGTCTCAAAAATAAAAATGGGCTGAGGGTGTAGCTTAGTGATGAAAATTCCCCTGAGTTCAATTCCTTAGTACAAACAAACTGTACCTGGAATTGCATTCTTCACCTCTAGCTAGCTCAAGACTCAAGAGGCCTCTACTGAAGATTGTCAGAGCTAAGTAATACCACTAGATGGCGCCAATAGAGTTCATTCGGATTAAGGTAAAAATACTTGGTTGCCAACAAAAATCCTCCAGTTTATAAGGCTCTTGATGGGTTTATTTAAACTTCTGAAAAGGCCACCTCTAGCCAAAGGAGAGTAAACAGAATATTGAAATGTGTCTTCCTGACAGGAATGTCAGCTGGCCCACAAGAACTGCTGAGACCTTTGAAGAAACAGAATATTAGAAAGGAATACACAGGGTTCCAAACTTCTGGTACTGCCATGACAACTAGTGCTCACAGATTAGGTTGTTATAAAGTGCCCAGGTGGATTATGGGAGCACATTTGGGGAGTGAGGATTCAGACCACCACGTGAGAATGAGAAGTCAGGAAAGGAATAAAAGCAGAGGATTGGGGTGGGGTAGGGGGAATTTGATTGGTTGGTTTGGTTTTGTATCAGGGTTAAACCCAGGAGTGCTTAACCACTGAACAACATACCCGGACCTTTTAATGGTTTTGTTGTTGTTGTTGTTGTTGTTGTTTTGAGACAGGGTCTTGCTAAATTGGTTAGGGCCCTGCTAAACTGCTAAGGCTGGCCCCAAATTTGCGATCCTGCTGCCTAGGCCTCCTGAGTCTCTGGATTACAGGCATGTGCCTTCACACCGGAGAAAAACAGAGAATTTCTAATAACAGAAATAAATCTAGTCCCAAAGGCTGATGTTATTTTCACCTTAAATGATGCCAAAAGATAAACACTCATGAGTACTAATTCAGAAAGCATAGCCACCATGAGCCGGTGACACTCCAAATTATGGTATTAGGATGCCTTCCAACCAGTGTGGTAATGCACATAAAGGCTGAGGCAGTAGGGTGGTGAGTTGGAGGCCTGCCTGGGCAACTTAGAGAGACCCTGTCTCAAAACTAAATAAATAAGGAGTGGGTATGTAGTGTTATGGGCCAGGCTATATGGGCAATGACCAAACAGATTCCATTGTATCCTGAGACTCCATATCATGTAAGAAATGCTTCTCCCTTGAGAAAGCCCCACCTCTGTACCCATCAGTATTTACCCAGCATAACATACATGGTAATGCAAAATAGTAATTCTTGTACAATGTAAAATTGTTCTCTTTGCTTTCCATTTTTCTTGGGCAATGTACCTTGTCAGAGATTGATTGTCTAGACGTTAGTAACCATTCTCTAACTTGTACTCAACTAGGGTAATTTTGACCCACTTCCTTCTGCTTACTTGATGCTATGCCAACCTGGAAAGTCCTGTGGGAAATACCAATGTACCCATTGCATTGTCTCGCTCACTGCCCAATTCAGCTTCTGTACCTGCTTGCTTGCAGCTACATCAACCCAGATGTGGTTTTTGCCTTTAAATCTCCTAAAATGCTCAGGCTTGGGGCTATTCCTTGCAGAGACAGTTGTGGGTCCTGCGGGGAGTAGTCGCTGGCTGGCCAGCTAAATAAAGACTCTTCAATTTGGACAAAACTGGGACTTGGTGTGTTTTCTGAGCGACCTGTCCCCTACAGTAGCTCAGTGATAAAGCACCCCTGGGTTCACTCTCCAGTACCAGAAAAAGAAAAAAAAAAAGTTGTCTCAATGTTCCAAATCAGATGAACACCTCAAAGCCAACAGTGTAGACTCCTGAGTCAGGGGGCAACAAGAATCTGAATGGGGGTGTGAGTTCAGTGGTCAAGAATCTTCTCTAAATTAATTGCACTTCCAAGGTAATTTGATACTCAGAGAAGAACTTCCTAACTTCCTGGATGAGGGACAGAAGATTTTTTCATTACTGACAATGTTGGTCCCCAATTGGTGTGTGTGGGGGGAAGTATCCCTTTGGGGTTTTTGTTTGTTTGTTTAGGTACTGTGAGAACCTAAGGGGCACTCAACCACTGAGCCACATCTCCCACCCTTTTTTATATTTTATGTAGAGACAGGGTCTTGCTGAATTGCTTAGGGCCTTGCTAAATTGCGGAAGCTGACCTTGAACTCATGATTCTCCTGCCTCAGCCTCTGGAGCCACTGGGATTATAGGCGGGCACCACCACACCTGGTTTGTTGTTTCGTAGGTGGTACTGGAGATTTGACCTAGGGGCTCTCTATACCCTGGGCTATAACCTCTCTATTTTGAGACAGGGTCTGGTTTACTTGCCTAAACTGTCCTTGAACCGGTGATCCTCCTGCCTCAGCCTCCTACATTGTTGGGATTATAGCCATACTCCACCATACCTGGCCTTTCTCACTTCCTTTTTTTTTTTAATCTTCTGACGTTGGTTTTTACTTAACACAGTGGTTTCTAGTTCCATCCATTTTCCTGCAAATGACATAATTTCATTTTTTATGACAGAATAAAACTCTATCCAGTATATAGGTCACATTTTCTTTATCCATCTGTGGATGGACACCTATGCTGGTTTCATAGTTGTAGCTATTGTGAATTGTGCTGCTATAAACATGGGTATGCTGTGCCGCTATAGTACGCTGACTTTAATTCTTTTTTTTTTTAGTTTTATTGATTTTATTTTTTTAAATACATGACAGCGGAATGCATTACAATTCTTATTACACATATAGAGTACAATTTTTCATATCTTTGTATTTAGAGTATGTTTACACCAATTCATACCTTTATATGTGTGCTTTGTTTGTTTGTTTGTTTGTAATTGCATTACAATTCTGCACTGCATGCACTGATTCTGTCTTGACCAAGCTCTTTTATTTTTAATACCTAACCATCATTGTTCCGGTTTGTCTGTGCTCGGAGTCGTCTTCAAGTCTTAAGGTAGCCTCTTGGCTTGTTTATTTATGTGCTCCTCCCATTTCATTATTTATTTATTTATAAATATTGGGGATTGAACCCAGAGGTGCTTTACCACTGAGCAACATCCACAGCCCCCCACTTCCACCCTTTGTGACAGGGTCTCACTAGATTGCCCAGGCAATTCTCAAACTTGTGATCTTTCTGCCTCAGCCCCTCAAGTAACTAGAATTACAGCCAAATGCCACCATGCCCAGGTCCCAGTTCTATTTATTTATTTACATTTTGAGACAGAGTCTTACTAAGTTGCTTAGGGCCTCCCTAAATTGCTGAATCTGGCCTCAAACTTTTGATCATCCTGTCTCAGCCACCCAAGTTCCTAGGATTATAGGCATATACTACGTACTGGACACAGTAGTTTCAAACATATAGAACTATTCAGTTTTTCGATCCTCTGACTTTCCCTAGACTGTCTCCCACATTGATGCACTAGAATATGTCAACTCCCTCTTTAAAACCAAGGACAATTGGTTTCTGCTGCAGGAATAGATGGCCATTCCCACCTATGTTCTTCTTGCATACACATCTTATTCATACCTTTATTCATTTATTTCTTTTAAAGAGTGAGAGAGAGAGAGAGAGAGAGAGAGAATTTTTTAATATTTATTTTAGTTTTCCATGGATACAACTTCTTTATTTTATTTTTTATGTGGTGCTGAGGATGGAACCCAGCACCCCGCGCATGCCAGGCAAGCGCCATACCACTTGAGCCACATCCCCAGCCCCATACCTTTATTATTGCATACTCCACAATGTTTTAATTACTG
This sequence comes from Callospermophilus lateralis, assembly GCF_048772815.1. Classification (NCBI taxonomy): domain Eukaryota; kingdom Metazoa; phylum Chordata; class Mammalia; order Rodentia; family Sciuridae; genus Callospermophilus; species Callospermophilus lateralis. The sequence goes on along the minus strand of NC_135317.1, from coordinate 52,946,178 downwards.
TGGTCAGCACCTTGCCTAGGAGAATCAAATCAAGTTATAAAAGCTGGGCATGTATTACAGTTGTAGAGTGCTTGCCTAACATGCAGGAAGCCCTGGGTTCAATCTCCAGCACCACAAAAAGAAGGAAAAAAAAAAGGTTGAATGTGTGAATAAACCACTATTAAGACAGAAAACATATTTTCTCAACTCCATCTATTTACTTTTACAGATAGACTGTTCATATGGGGACAACAAAAGACATTTGCTGAAATTCAAAACATCAGAAACAGGTGAACAAAAAAGATGTCATAACTATTAGACCAGAGCTTCATTATCCAAAGCACATTCAGACAAAAACCAGCTATTTAGATAATGAGATCAGATGAAATAAAGAGGAAAAGTAATGAACATATAGTGTTTGGGGTGATCACATATGCTCAGATTTTTCCAAGATGGTTGTAAGGACCTCTCAGAAAAAGTGATTTTCAGGTGGAAACCTAAAGTAATTGCCCAAGTGAGTGTAGGATAGGAAAAGTGTGGCCGTGGATGAAGGGGTATGGAGATGATGGTGGGGACAGCAGAAGAGAGAAGACCTGCCCCCCTTTCCTTTATTCTTCAGAACTAATTACATTAGTATTGGATTTCAGACTAGATTTCAGACACTGCAAATCCCTTCTATGAAGGAAACCAAGGTTAAGTACAGTATGTAAAAAGATTTTAAGTTTAGTCTCAGACAAATGCATTTTGGAGACTTTATTTTTGTATTCTAGAGGATTATTTACTGAACAACTCATCCTGACTTCAAAGTATAGTATAAATATTTGCCTCTAGCTCCAAAGTCACTTGGATTGTCTTGCAACCTAGAAAGTTCTAAACCCGCAGATACAGGACTCAGGGGGCCCCTTTAAGTCCTGGTTCAAAATGGGCCTTCATTTCTTAAATGATCAGGAGGTTAAAATCCATGGCTTTATGTTCAACCGCAGGAAAATCACAGCTCCCCTCAAACCAGCTGTGGACATCCCTCAGCCTGGATGCTCCCTGCCATTCGACTGAGTTACTCAGGTCCCTGTGCCAGCACCAACCTCCAGAACCACGGAAGAGCCCCAGCTTGGCCCAATCTGCAACTCCCAGCAGTGGTGGAGCCTTACAAGGAAGGGCAACTGAAGGGACTGGATGATCAAGAATATAATTAGGGAGCATTCCCCTTCCTGAGTCTCAGGACCATTTTAAATAGTTTTTTTTTTTTTTTTTTTTTTGTCATCTTAAATGAAAGGATTTCCATTTCACCTCATCTCAGTCAATTTGGCATCTTCTTTTTGCAACCAGTAGATGTCTGACATAAAACTAAAATAAAGGTCAGTGTGGCTGTCCCTAGACCATACGAGGTACCCTAACTGGAAGAACTAGGGAAGCTTGACCTGGGTAGGCTAGACACTCTGAGAGATCTGACCCAGCCTGGACTTGAACCCAAATGGAATAAGTGGACTTGAGAGAAGCTGGAGAGGGAAGTGGGGCTCTGGTTAGCAGCAGTCTCTACAAGTCAGGCAAATCTGAGGATCTCGGGGAACCTCCAAGTATCAGCCAGAAACTGCCCTAGAGCATGAGTAGGGGATTCTTTCTTCCTGCATCATCCCTAGAGGAACAGGGAAAGCACGCGGACTCCCCAGTGGTGTTTCTGAGTGCCTCACTTCTACTCTCGAGAGAAATTTTTTTCCTGGTTTGAGGAAATTCCCAATTTTTTTTTCTTCTTGATATTCCTATATATTTTTTTGTTTTTTTCCCCCTATTGTTCTTTCTCTCCCTCTCTCTCTCTCTCTCTCTATGAATTCTCATTATGTTTCCCAGGTTGGCCTTGAACTCCTGGGTTCAAGTGAACAAACAGTAGCAGGCACCTCCATGGCTGGCTTTCTTTTCTATTTTCTGTCTGGTTTGCTTGTCACATGAAGGTTGCAGTCCTAAAGCACCAAGGATGGAAGGATACAGAATTCCACCCCTTCCTATATGATCCTGGACATGGTTAACAAAATAGGTGGACTCTAAGTGGAAACCAAAATTTTGACTCCTTCAAAAGAATCTTCTCATATCCTCTGGATCAAGTTAGTCTTTCTGTAGTCTTACTGAAAAGTAGCTTAGCTAAGAAATGCTTGATCCAGAACAAAATGAAATGAATGTTGAAATTCAGGCTTTAATGTGAAAACTAGTACAAATTCACCTTGTAGTTAAAAGCCTGGCACGTAGTAGGTATTCCATAAATAATGAATGAGTCCATTTTCATTTTCTGTGATGATGGAGTGGGATTCCCTACCTAAAGAGACATGAAGGACCAAAGCCGCCAGGCCCACATGCTGAGTGGGTTAAATGGCTAAATGACACAGGAATGACCCAAGGTCATTCCATATGTTCACTGCTTCCTCAAGAATGTGTAAGTATATGGGTTTAGAATGCTTTACTAAATCGAGGAGACAGTTTGCTCAGATCAAAGGGGAAAAAAAGTTTATTTATAAATATGAAGTAAATAATAGAATGGGTAATTGTGGCCAAAATCTTAAAGATGACCTAAGAGTAGAAAACATGAGTATAATCTTATACTTCTGCTCCTGTCAATCGAGAAAGCAGTTCTGCTCATGCAGCGGAGAACATCTGTAATCCCAGAGACTTAGAATGTTGAGACAGGAGGATCGCAAGTTCAAGACCAGCCTCAGCAACTTGGTGAGACTCTAAACAACTTAAATAGAAACTGTCTTTAAAAATAATAATAACAATAATAAAAGGCTGGAGAAATGGCTCAGTGGTAAAGTGCCTCTGGATTCAATCTCCAGTACCTCGCCTCCTCAAAAAAAAAAAAAAAAAAAAAAAAAAAGAAAAAAGAAAGAAAGAAAACAGTTTGACTGTAGAATGGATTAGAAGAGATTTTACCCTGAGTTTACTTAAATTTAGATGTATAAATAACTATTGATAAGTAGTACACTACATAGGGCTCCTGGATAAATATCAATCTATTGAACCCTTCTTCTGGACACTGAGCTTTTATGTTAACACAATGTAATTGAATAGAAGTCAACTTCACAAGTTGATTACACTTAGGCTTGATTTGCTTTTGGCTTCACTATCACAGATTCACATGCAACCAAAAATTCTAGTAGATAACATGCATTGACCTCAATAATCCGGGCATTGCGCTAAACTCCTTCCCTAAAGGGTTTTATTTAAACTTTAAAATAATTCTGTGAAGCAGTTGCAATTATGATCCCCATTTTAGCAATGAGGAAATTGAGAGGTAGAGAGCTTAGAGACCACCAGGCAACCGAGGGTAGAGCTGGGCATTGGTCTCTGGTTGGAGACTCTGGAACACAAACATCTCACTGCCCGTCACCTGCAGGGATCTTCGATTCCAATCATACTGAACAATTTGCCTTTCCCCTAACTCACATAGCTCTCTTGTCTACTGGCCTTGTCATAAGCTCACCCTTCTGAGTTGTCCTTTGTTCCAGGAGAGTTTCCCTCATGGTTAACACAACTCCTTCTGTCATACCCATCTTTTCTAGATAGGTCCACTCAGATTCATATCTCTTTGGGACATTGGGATGAGTAGTTGCTGGGAGCCTGCATGTCCAAATTCAAGATGTCTTGCTCTCAGATTCACAAATTTTAAAATCTTTTACATTAAATTTATGATTTAAAATCAAAAATATTGCTAGGCGTAATGGAACATGCCTGTAATTTCAGCAACTCAGGGGCTGAGACCAGAAGAGTACAAGTTCTTTGCCAGACTCTGGGAAACTTAGAGAGACTCTGTCTCAAAATAAAAAAAAATATCTTGTATCTCAGTGATATAAGCACCCCTTGGTTCAATCCCTGTGCCAACAATAAATAACATAAATATTAAAATTTTTGCTTACATGTATGTTTTTGTACTAGATCATGATTTTTTTATGGGCCAGAACATTATTTGGTAACCCTAGGACCTGACACAACCCAGGATTAAATAAATGCTACTCCATCATTCTTAGAATGTGTACTTTCATGATTCCTAGTTATATTTTTCCCCCACAATAATGGGAATGAAACTGTGGGCCTCATGCATACTAGGTAATGCTCTACCCCCCACCCCCCCACCCCCCCGAGCCCACGACTCCCAGTTACATACTGGATAATTCTTAGCTTTCATGGCAAGTTATGCAAGGTCCTTGATGATCAAACTACTTCTCTGGCCTAATTTTTTAGGACTCTGTTACTTACAACAAATGCTAGACAGATTTTAATTATGTTATCCAGTATCCTGCATCAACAGCATATTTTAGTGACTGTTACTTCTGCCTGTGACTTTCCTTTCATTGAACTGTGTCACTTTTGTTGTGGTGGTTGTTGGTACCTGGGATTGAACCCAGGGGCACTTAACCACTGAACTACATCCCAGTCCTTTTTATTTTTTATTTTGAGACAGGGTCTTGGTAAGCTGCTTAGGGCCTCACTAAAGTTGCTAATACTGGCCTCAAACTTGAAATCCTCCTGCCTCAGCTTCCTGAGTTGCTGGGATTACGGGTGTGCTCCAAAGCTTAACATTTTTAGCACTCCTCAGATGAAACCCTGAGAATTCCTGTGCTCATTAGTCCTCTTCCATGCATAATCCTAATTAGTCCAAGATAAACATGGTAAACAATAGCATGATGTTTCAGCTTTTTGTTACTGAAAAAAAAATTCCTGAGATAATTGATTTATAAGAAGAAGTGGTTAATTTTGGCTCATGGTTTTAGAAGTTTCAGTCCATGATTGTACACACACACACACACACACACACACACACACACACATATACACACACATATTATATCACCTTTAAAAAACAGCCCCTGGGTTGGGATTGTGGCTCAGCGGTAGAGCAGCTCGTCTAGCATGGGCGAGACTCTGGTTCGATTCTCAGCACCACATAAAAATAAAGGCATTGTGTTGAGTCCATCTACAAAAAATTTTCTCTCTCTCTCTCTCTCTCTCTCTAGAAAATAAAAAATAAATAAAACAGCCCCTGCTATTTGTGACAACACAGATGAAACTAATTCTAAGTGAAATAAACCACACACAGAAATAAAAATACTGCATGATTTTTCTTATGTGTAGCATCTAAAAAACAATGGTCCTTTTTAAAAAAGTAAAATAGGGCTGTGGTTGTGGCTCCAGAGGTAAAGCACTCACCTAGCATAAGTGAGGCACTGGGCTAGATCCTCAGCACCACATGAAATAAAGACATTGTGTCCACCTGTAAATAAAAAACAAATATTTTTTAAAAAAGAAAAGTAAAATAGTGGTTATCAGAAATGGGGCAAGATCTGAGTATTGCAGAAGATTATGGAGATAGATGTAGGTCAAAAACTACAAAGTTGCAATTATACAGAATAAGTAAGTCTAGAGAATTATATACAATAATATTGTGTTGTGTATTGGAAATTTGCTAAGGGAAGATTTTAGGTGTTCTTGCCATAGACAGAAATGTGAGAAATGAATATGCTAATTGACTTGACTATGGTAATTTTTTAACTGTGCAAATGTTTATAAAAAATGTATAATTTAAATATATACAATAAGAAAAAAAGGCTAAACGAATATAGTGGCACACACTTGTGGTCCTAGATACTTGGGAGGCTGAGGCAGGAGGATCACTTGAGCTCAGGAGTTTGAGGTCAGCCTGGACAATATAGGAGACCCTGTCTCAAAAAAAAAAAAAAAAAAAAAAAAAAAAATTAAGGTTAGGGAAGTTTTGGTAAAGAAGAAGTTCGAAGTTCAAATGAGTTTGTGATACTTGATACTATAGCCAACTTCCATGGAATGTTTGATTCATACAATTCCTTTTCCTCCTAATTCTGAGTCATTGAGCTGACCATATTGCCTATAAAATGGGGTGAGTGCCCCCTCAGCACAGCGCTAGGGAAATGAATTAATGATAGTGAGGTGTGTTTTAATAATGTCTGAGGAAATACATCATGCAGAAGTAGATCATACTTACTCCTTTTTCCCATTTCTTACAGCTAACAGCTATGACTGATTTTATTTTTGTTACCAGAATTAGCATACATTTTCCCTTGCCTGGTTTCCATTTCCCTGATGGTGGGATCTTGCCCTCACTCCCCCCAGCCTTAACCCCGACTCCCACAGTCATATGTGCAAATATCCAGCTGCCTGTACAATTGCATCATTTCTGAGCACCAGTTGCCATGACAATATGAAGGTTGTGTTTTTCTTGCATTCCTCATTTCAGCAGTTTTTTTTTTTTTTTTGCATTCCTCATTTCAGCAGTTAAGCATTTTGAGTAGACCAACAATTTAGATGCCCTTTGGCTAATATTTGCATCAAACAGAACTAAATTTCGTAGTTATTTTCCATCCAACGCTTTATCTAATCCAGGGGTGCCATGTTGCATGATCTGGGTGTTTCTTTTTGTTGCTGTGACTAAAATACCTGACAAGAACAACTTAGAAGATGGAAAGTTAGTTGGGGCTCATAGTTTCAGAGATCTTAGTCCAAAAATAGAAGTCACTATTGCTCTGGGCCCAAGACAACCCAGCACATCATGCAGGGATGGACCCAAGGAGAGAAGCTGCCCTGGTCATGAAGGGGTCAGGAAGCAAAGAGGAGAGAGGCTACAGGACAGATGCACTCTTCCCAGTGGTTCACTCCCTTCAGCCATGCCCCACCTGCCTACAGTTACCACTCAGGCCATTCAAATTAGACGATTGATTGGGTTACAGCTCTCATAATCTAATCCTTTCACTTCTGAATATTCCTGCCTTAACAGGAGCAGTGTGTGTTTGTGGGGTGAGGGGGGAACCGTATGTTCAAAGTATAACAATTGCTTAGGAATCTCTAAACCCTAAGAAGCTGAGTTAAGCTGAGTCTACAATTGCACAAATATTGAAGTAAACTATGTCCTGTTTCAAAAAGTCTCTGGGTTCCTTGGTGAGAACAGAAAGCATTTACAATTGGTCATTTGGTTCATTTTCCTGAGAATAGTTTAGTCTTGAATGTGTTAATGCTCTCCAGTCAAAGGCCCCCCAGAACACACACCTGTAGTTGACTAAATTTGGTTCACTACCCATTTCGGGGAGAGAAGATGCACTCCATGGATGTATCTGAACTGGAGGACAGAAAGGTGTTTCAGACTTTAAGGCTCGGCTCTGGACTGGATGCCATCAGGAAGCAGGGATAATTCCATAATCAGGTATCTTGACAATTTTTTGACTTTAAAAGAGGGAGAATGAAGGCAAGCTAACGCTTCCATTGTGAAGAAGTGGCAATTACTAATATGGGGCTTTGGGTCATTTTGTGGCTTGGACAGTGTTAATGTTTTTGTCTGTGTTCCAAAGCGGTTACAGAGCAGTCTTGTTTTTGTCTTGATGCATCATGAAGGGTCTCAGCATGGCCTGGCATTCCATGTCGGTGCTTCATGAACTTGGCTCCGTTCAACAGGACACTGTGGTTCAACTATCAGTACCTGTCCAGCTCCAAGATGTGAGAGGATGTGCTTTTGTGTATCTCAAAAAGGAAACTTCAAAATTTGAAAAAGTAGCAACAGAAATTTAAAGATAACAATCTCACGTACTACTTTTTATTTATATTCCAGGTTTAATCCAGAAACAATTTTCTGTGGTTCTAAGAGATAATGAATTTCTCCGGGCTTTTTACTCATAGGCATTTAAAAACCCAGGAGTACTCCACCACTATGTTCTAAACCTTTTTTTTTTTTTTCATTTTTATTTTATTTTCTCTGCCTCAGCCTCCAAGTTGCTAGAATGACAAGCATATGCCACAATACCAAGCCTCTGATTTGGTGTTTGTTTGGAGGTACTTGGGATTGAACTCAGGGGCACTCGATCACTAAGCCACATCCCCAGCCCTATTTTGTATTTATTTAGAGACAGGGTCTCACTGAGTTTCGTAGCCTGTCACTTTTGTTGAGGCTGGCTTTGAATTTGCAATCACCCTGCCTCATTCTCTGGAGCCACTGGGATTATATGAGCCCGGCTCAAATTTGTCTTAAAACTCAATGTAGGCTACAGCGGGGCATGGTGGCACACACATGTTATCCCAACTGCTTGGGAGGCTGAGGCAAGAGGATCACAGGTTCAAAGCCCAGCCTCAGCAACTAAGTGAGGCTGTACTTAACCCAGTGAGACCCTCTCAAAATAAAAAATAGAAAGGGTTTGGAATGTGGCTCACTGATTAAGCACCCTTATGGTCAATTCCTGGTACCAAAAAGCAAAATAAAACACAATGTAGGCTACAGGCACCAATCAATGGAGTATTGCCATCAAGCCTGAATCTTCTAGCCTAGGCTGTGCCAAACTCTCTTACTACCATGAATTTGTACTTGCCAGTGTCTAACCTGGACTACTCCTTGCAAAACTCCTTCCCCTATCTTCTAGGTCAAAACTATTAAGGTGTAAATTTGCAAAAATGTTACAGGCTCGTGACAAGAACTGTATGAAAATTATACAGCAATTTGATTATGCAGCAATTTGACAGAATAATTTTATGTCTCCTGAATATAATAATTTAAGGCTGGGCACAGTGGCCCATGCCTGTAAAGTAATCTCAGAGACTTGGGATGCTGAGACAGAAGGAACTCAAGTTCAAGGCCAGCCTTAGCAATTTAGTGAGGTCCTAGCAACTTAGCAAGATCCTGTATCAAAATAAAAAATAAGGTTGATACAGTGCCCCTGGTTTCAATCTCCAGTACAGAAAAAAAATTAGCTCTAGAATTCAGTGTCGGAGTCAAGAAATAATTTCTGTAATATATGTTTTAGACCTATAGGTTATATAATCTCTGTAGAAACTATTCAATACAGGAAAGCATACCTTCATAAATGAAGGTGTGGCTGCATTCTAATAAAATTTTATTAACAGTAAAATTTGAATTTCACGTAATTTTATGTCATGAAATATTATGACATAAAATTTTTTAACTATTTGTGTAAGAAAAATTTTTTAGCTCATAAGTCTTTCATAAGTAGGTCATGGATCTATAGGTCGTTGTTTGCCAATACCTATTATACGTAAATTTTTTGATTTTTGCTTTTTTGAGGTATTTTATTTTTATTGTGCTTCACAAAGTGTTTGTCCATATCATCTGGAAATTCCACAGAAAAACAAGCTCTTGGCCACACATAGTTCAGGACACATTGTTCCACATCTCAGTTCTAATGCTACCTCTTCATAGAGGTCTTCTTGAGGCAACTTGTCATAAGTGGGCTTTATCACTGACTGCACAGGATAGTTGGTTCTTCAGGCATGAGAGTGGTCCCACAGCTATATTTTGAAATATGTATTTTAAAATTTTTATGGACAAAATGGTGTAACGACTTGGCTTTGTTTCATGGTAATGTGGGGGAGAACCCTAGATAAGATGGTTCTGTTTTTGAAATCACAAGGGAGGCTCAAAGTCACTTTGTCAATGTCTTAGTGATTGAGACAGATGCAAAGAATCCTATCCTTTGCCCTGGAAAGGCTTTGCACAGTACAACCAAGTTGCTAAAATCTTGTAAATAAGGGAAGGTGACCCCAATTTATTAGGTCAGAACTTCTTGTAATAAGCAAAAGAAAACAGAGCCACACAGTTTGTGGGATTTTTATTCAAGAAATTCAATCAACTCCAATAAAAGTCAAGTTTAGAATTTGATTTATCTGGAAAATTTCCATCAGACTTTGTTACCTCCTCGACTATTTATAAATTCTGTCAACTCTTTATTTTTCTTACTTTGTGCCTATTCTGTTTTCTCTTGTGGAATACCTGAGACTGGATAAATTATGAACAGTAGAATTTTATTTTGGCTCATGTTTCTGGAGATGTCACGAGGGGGCAAAATTGCAATGTTTGCAGTCGAGGGGAGAAACAAAGAATGTCCACTCACTTCTGCCCCTTTTAATGCTTTATTCACTCAAATTACTCAATACAATTTCATTCTATAGGTTCTTAATCAAGAAAACGACAATTCTTAATACTAGGCACTGCAATAGACATAATCAATTCACAGCAAACAATTCTAGATTAATTCTAAACACTGCAAAACACACTTAATCGTGACTAATGACAGACATTCCCTCTACAGGTTAAGTTCAAAAGTCTTAAGCTTTAGGCCTCATGTCCAGCAGATGCACACTCACTCGACTTCGGTGACCAGGTCCGAAACCAAGGCAGGCTTTTCCTGGCGTGGAGTGGACGACCAGTTGAGGAGAGGGTTGTAGGGAGAAGTTGTGGCTCTCACCAAGGTCCAGATGAGGCGGTAGAGTTTGAGAACAGTGAGGATCATGCAGAGGATCAGGAATGATGACAAGTGGTGGGATGTCAGGTCCTCATCAGGCTCTCAGCTCAAGTGCATCCCTGTTTCAGCTGGCTGAATCCCTGTTCATCAGCTCTATTATTTTTACTAAATTTTGAGGCTTTCGACTCCCCTTTCAATCCTTACCAGCCATCATCAGATTTCTCAGTGACATCATTTACTCTGAGGTCAGAAACATCTGGTCTGGTGGTCTCCACCCTGATCTTCTCACCTTTCATTCTTATCAGGCGAGGACAGCCCGCCAGGGGCTTCACTCTCTTTATCAGGGTGAGGGGAAGTAACTTGTCTGGGGCTTTAATGGAGGGCTCTGTGGGTGTGCCTGGTGAGACTGCAGGTTTCACACTGGAGTTTTTAAAATGAAGTTACTTAGACTCAAGCTTAAGGCCATCCTCACAGGAGACTAGGAAGTCCAAGATCCAGGGGCCACTTCTGATGAGGACTATCTTGTTTGTCACGACATGACAGGAGGTGGGGTGGGGAGACTGGGAGTTGGCTCACCCATTCCATGACTATCCCACAATAATGGCCTTAATCCATTCATGAAAGCAGAGCCTTTATGACTTCCTCACCTCTTCAAGATCTCACCTCTCAACACTGTTACCTTGGGAATCCAGTTTCTAAGACATGAATTTTGGGGGACACATGCACATCATAGTACTTTGTAGTGTAGTATTTTATTCTCTAGTTCCCATTAAATAATCCATTCTCCCAAAGAATATTATAGACTCTTGAGTATGGGAATCTTTATTGTGAAGGAGGAATGGACAAAATTAATACCACTGAATACCTTGTCTGCTCAGGCACCATAGTGGCCTCTTAACACACACTATGCTATCTCTAAGCTTCACATCAGCCTGAGATAGTGAATGTTGTTGGAGCAATACTGTGGACACTTAGGATGCCATGGGCTGTTCCATGGGGTCTGAGAGGAAATTGGTATTGGTCCTCAACTTTGTGGTCCTAAACACTTGTCCATGAACCTGTGCACAGCCATCTCTCATTGTAAAATCAATGCCTCCAAACTCATAGAAACCTCAATATTGATGAGCATTTTTTAAAATAAAAGCCATCAAATGACCAGTGTGATCAGCACATCCTCTCCCTGGAAACTAATCCATATGAGAAGCCAAATTTTACAGTCTTCTGATTGTTTGATGAATATAGAAACAAAGTCTATAGCCTTACCATTCTGAATGTACTCTATCTTGTCTGAATGTATGTGTAATTTTTAATACTCACCTTGCCTGCGTTCCATGCGGGTGGTAGAAATGGGGTTCCCCTCTGTGGAATGAGCTGGCTGAGAAATAAAAGCTAAGAAAAATAGAATGACGGAAAAAAACAGAGGACACCAAAAGTAGTTTCAAAAGCGGGGGCAAGCTGATCAGATGGATTGAGTTTCCAGACTCTGGCCAAAATGGAGCCCGCACCTGCGTTATTAATATTAGGAAACATCAAAGGCCGTCTATAGAATGTTCTTCACCAAAAAAGGTTAAAGTTGGGCTGTCCAGTTCCCAACGGGTTACACTCATCTCTGGAGCTACTATGAGAGATCTTCCTAGCAGAGGGAAGATAAAGGTCACATGCATTGGGCAATCTATTGCTGTGGGAGAGCCACAGATAGTTCTCAAGGCCAAACCTAAATCTACCTGGCTTCCATGCCAAGAGAAGGTCCTCATGTAATTGATGGATGGTTTCCTGCATAATTATTAATGTATAAATGCATTGTGAATAATGCAGTGTAAGTTCGTTAGTAAGCATTATAACTTTATCAGTTAAAATTTGAAAGCTATTCATACCAACATAGGCTCTATATACATATATATACACACACATATATGTGTATATTTCAATATTTGCACTGTATGAAACTTTTGTTTCAGTAATGTCTTTTAGATAATATATCACTGAACTGCATTCCAAGCCCTTTTTTATCTTTTACTTTGAGGTAGGGTCTTGCTGAATTGCCCAGGCTGGTCTTGAGTTTGGGATTCTCCTGCCTCAGAATCCAGAGTCTTGGGGATTACAGGTGTGTGCCACCATGCCCTGCTTTATATCTTGGACATTTTTCCTCATTCTTGGTAGCAACTGCACAATGTACTATTGAATCTTTTTATTTACCTGTCTTTCCATGCCTCTGTTTATAGTGAACAGTAGTTATTATCCTTCATGCAGCTTCTCTAAGAGCCAGACACTTACTGCCCCAGGCCTTTGGCCTGTGATCCTCCTGGAGTTCTCGCCACAGGCATCCTGCTGTGCCCTAGCACACTTGCTTCCCTCAGGGAAGCCTTTTTTCCCCATATTTCCTAAAATAGCCCATCCCCACCATCCCCATCTCTAATTCCTTAAATTAATTTTGTTTCCTTCTTAGCACTGGAAGCAACCTGAAGTCCTGGTGGTTGTTTCTTGCCTTGAGAGCAGTGTTGTTGCCCTTTGTTTGCACTGTTGTATGTGTAGCTGTGTGTGTGTGTGTGTGTGTGTGTGTGCGCGTGCGCATGCGCCTGCCTAGAACAGAGGCAATAACTCCAAAAAGTATTTATTTAATAAATGAACTAATTTTCACACAAATATTTCAGATGTCCTAGAAATGACAATTGCTTTATAAGAAAGTTTATTAAAAAATTAGACAGACCTTGCTAAATTATTCTCCTAAAATGTTAGACTAATTTGTATCTTTGTTGTTTGTTTGTCTTTTGCTACTGGGGATTGCACCCAGGGGTTCTTTACCACTGAGCTACAGCCTCAAAACCTTTAAACTTTTTAAATCCTGAGATATAGTTGCTCCAGGCCTCACTAAATTGCTGAGGCTGGCTTTGAACTTGTGATCCTCCTGCCTCAGCTGCCCAAATTGCTAGGATTACAGGAATGCACTACCATACCTGGCTAATTTATACTGTTCAAAAAAAATGTGTGTGAGAGCGTCTTTTTCAAATATCCTGACCAACAGTAAATGTCACTGACTTTCTCTCTTTTATATTATGTTTATTTATGATGTGATATATTTATCATATTTTGTTAGTCAGTTTTGCATCACTGTAACTGTTTATGGGGCAGACTGCTCCGAAAACATACCAAGTCCGTTTTGTCCAAATTGGAGACTCTTTATTTACTGCAGGACCCATAACTTTCTCTGCAAGGAATAGTCCTGAGCCTGAGCATTTCAGGGTATTTAAAGGCAAAGACCATATCCAGGTTGGCATAACAGCAAGCAAGCAAGCAGGGGTACAGAAGATGAATTGAGCTGTTAGCCAAACAATGCAATGGGTACATTAGTATTTCCCATGAGACTTTCCAGGTTGGCATAGTAGCAGGCAAGCAGAAGGGAAGTGGGTCAAAAATGATCCTATTTGAGTAAAAGTTAAAAAATGGTTACTAATGTTTAGACAATCTCTGACAGGGTACACTGTCCAAGAAAAATGGGAACCAAACACAGAACAATTTTACATTTTATAAGGATTAACATTTTGTGTTGCCAAACATGCTCTGGTAAGTAACTATTGATAGGTAGAGAGGCAAGGTGTTCCCATAGGAGAAGCATTTCTTATGTAACATGGAATCTCAGGGTAAAATGGCGTCTGTTTGGTCCTTGCCCTTATAGCCTGGCCCATAACATAACAAAATACCTGAGTTACTCAGCCTTCATAAGGGAAAGGTTTATTTTGGCTCACAGTTCTGTAGGTTTCAGTACATGTTGGTTGGCCCCTTTGCTATTGATCCTGTGATGAGGCAGCCTATCATAGCAAGAGTAAGTGACAGGAGCCAGGAAGCTCTAGAACCAAACTGGCAACATTGTTGCTATAGTTGAATCTCAGATTGGCTGTTGCTATTCAGTTTTGGAGGTTTTAATCCATGGCTGATTGGCCCCTGCTTTGGGCCTATGGCAGCACAGAATTCCACCGCAAGAGCTTGTGATGGAGGAGACTTGTTCACTTCATGGTGACAGGAAGTGAAAGAAAGAAGGAGGAAAAGGCTGAGGGCCCAGTGTCCCCCAGTGACCTAACTTCCTCCAGCTAAGCCCACTTCGTAAAAGTTCCACAGACTGCCCAGTTCTACTCGGGTTCCCAATACTACCACAGATGGCCACCAAACCTCTAACACATGGGCCTCAGGAGGGACACTTACCCAAACCATAGCACTTATTAAGTGGGAAATGTTTATTTTACTTTGTTGTCATATGTATTTATTTAGGGTTGAGTAAGGTAAGTATCTTTAGTGTGTGTTGATTATTATTATCTTGTTTTTTGTCACTTGCCTATTTCATGCTCTCATGTTCTAAAGGAGTCCCAGAATCAAAAAGTTAGCAATGATTTCTCTCCTTAAACATTTTTGAACATGCTTAATTCCATTATGTAAGACATAAAATAAAAATTAGAAAATAAAACAGTATTAGTTCTTCATTAAGTGCCAGTTTGATTCTAAGGTCTTCGCATGCGTTATCTCATTTAATTGTCTTAATAATCCTTTGAAGTAAGAATAGTTATCATCCCTATTTTATAGATAAGCAAAGAGACACAAAGTTCAAGTGAAAAGAGCCCCAGGAGATTGGCAGACTCTGGGATAACTAGATATCTTTTTGTGATCCTTATTTCTGGAGGTTCTCGCTAGGCCCTCTGATTTCCAGATTCTTCTTCCAGATTACTTTGGTATGGATACCTGGGTGTAGGGACCTGCATTTGGATCTTTCAAAGCTGCCTGATCATATATAACAGATAAAGAAATTGACCTAGAATTTAAGAAACTTCTCAGGGGCACAATGGCAAGTTCATCATCTTCTTCTTCTTTTTTTTTGGGGGGGGTGTGGGGTGTCCTGGGGATTGAACCCAGGGGCCCATTACCACTGAGCCACATCCCCAGCTCTTTTTCTTTTTCTTTTTATATTTTGAGACAGGATCTCACTAAATTGCTTTAGGGCCTGTCTAAGTTGCTGAGGCTGGGCTGAACGTGTGATCCTCCTATCTCAGCCTCCCAAATCACTGGGATTATAGACACAGCTGACAAGCTCATGTTTTGAAACTAGATTTGTCTGCTGAGTGCAGTGGTACACACCTTAATCCCAGTGACTCAGGAGGTTAAGGAGGATCACAAGTTCAAGGCCATACTCAGCAACCTAATAGTAAAGCAAACTTGGGTTCAATCCCCAACATTAGAAAGAAAGAAGGAAAGAAAGAAAGAAAGGAAGGAAGGAAGAGAAAAGTAACTAGATTCACCTGATTACAAAACCATGGCTCTTCATTAGACATTTCAGCTCCCCATGACAGTGCTGAGCCAAGGTATTTGCTCAAAACATACTTGTCAAATTGATTTTACCATTGCCAGGAGCAATAAGGACACACGTCACCCACAATTAGGTCACTTTTCCATTGGATGGGAAGAAAAAAACAGTGGCCATACTGCCCAGGACAGACTTGACACTAAACCTGGACTAAAGTGACTTGATCCAATCTGCTTTAAGAAGCTCTGACCTGAGGCAAGTTTGGTGAGAAACCAACTGTAATCAGGCTCTCCATGAAATGATAGTACCTGCCTAAAAATCTTATATGCAAGAGAAATCCAGTAAATGGACAAATAGCAGAGAACAAACCTGAGAAGATTAACATAGCTGAGATTTCACGATTGTAATTATGAAAACAATAAGCTTCAAAAGAAGTTTTCCTGCCAGGCACTGTGGCCCATGACTATTCTCCCAGAAAAATGTCAAGTTTAAAGCCAGCCACAGCAACTTAACAAGGCCCTAAGCAACTTAGAGAGATCCTGCCTCAAAAAAAAACTAGGGATATATCTCAGTGCTGAAGCACCCCTGGGTTCAATTACCAGTATCGAAAAAAAAAAAGAGAGAGAGAAAATAATATCAACCTACCATATAGGTTACAAAGATATCCCTCCACCCTAGTTTTCCTGTCACTTATATTTACAATAGGATTGGTCATCTAAATTTTTATTTTAAAATTTTACATGGTCAAAAATTAATAGTTTTTTTTTTTTTTTTCTTCAGTCAGGCAACTGGTGTCCTACAATCCAGCTACTCAGGAGGCTGAGGCAAGAGGATCAATTGAGCCCAAGAGGATCACTGGAGGCCAAGCTGTGCAACATACCAAAAACTTGTCTCAGAAAAAAAAAAAAAAAAAAAAAACAAGACAAAAATTTGTGGCTTTTTTTCTTCACAGTTGTATAAGATGTATAATACATCTTTTCTTCCCACATTTTTTACTGGTGCATTATAGTTGTTCATGATGATGGGATTTGTTGTTACATATTTATAAATGCACACAATATAACAGTATACTTTGGTCAATACATCTTATTTCCTTTTTTAAAAAAAATGTTTCTTTTTGGTACTGGTGATTGAAATCAAGGGCACTCAACCCCTGAGCCGCATCCCCAGCCCTTTTTATATTTTATTTAAAGAGAGTCACTTAGGGCCTCACTAAGTTGGGAGCCTGGCTTTGAATTTGTGATTCTCCTGCCTCAGCTTCCCAAACTGCTGTGCCCAGCTTTTTGGTAAAATATTGAGACAGGATTTTACTAAGTTGCTTGTGATTCTCCTGCCTCAGTCTTCCGAGTTGTTGGATTATAATCCTTTGCTGCCACACCCACCTTATATTATATTGCCTTAACAACAACTCCAAAAGGACAAGGACCATGGCTTTCTTCTCTTGGAATATCAGTGGCAACTGGACTCAAGAGTAGCAGGTGCTCAATAAATACTAGGGGTATAAGTTGGAGAGCTTGCTATGTCATCTAGAACTTCATGTAAAGAATAAATGAAATAATACCTGTAAAATTTCTCAGAATAGCATTAACACATATCGAGATGCTACTACTATTCTTTCGTTTAGCTTCTTTAAAAAAAAAAAAAAGGCTAATGTTAGCCAGACTCAGTGGTGCATGCCTGTAATTCCAGCAACTGGAGGCTGCTGCAGGAGGATCACAAGTTCAAGGCCAGTCTCAGCAATTTAGTAAAGCCCTAAGCAATTTAGGGTGAGGCCCTGTTTCAAAATAAAAAATAAAAAGGGCTGGGGATGTGGCTCAGTGGTAAAGCACCCCTGGGTTCAATACAAGTACCAAAACAAAAACAAAAGTCTAATGTTATTATATTTAGACAACGGCACCCAACAACATGAAATATTTAATATTAACGATATTAAATGTCAAAGGGAAGAATGATTGCTGACTTTTTGGTCAAGAAATCCCTCCATTCCATCTGGTTTCCAGGCATTAGTCACTCCTTCCCCTCCCCACTGTCCATGTCTTTCAAAAGTCAAACAGTGGCCAACAAGTCACACAGTCTTTGCCACAGCTGACTTGGTATCCCCAGCTGAACTCGAGTTCTTTTTTTCAATTCACATGACTTACCATCAAGGTCTAGATATTCTAGGGAAGGAGAAATTAAACCATAATAAGTAAGATTTTTTGCATTGTCTTTGCTTTTTTTTTTTTTTAACTCTAAAACTGAAGTCAGAACTTTTTGTTTGTTACTTTCAGTGATAAGCATTGATCTCAGGGATGCTGTCTTTAAAATTCTTATTTTGAGAGAAGTCCTTACTAAATTGCAGAGTATGGCCTCAAACTTTCGATCCTCCTGCCTCAGCTATAGAGTCATTGGGATTACAGGTGTGCGCCACTGTGCCTGACTGATTTTCCTAATGTACCCAAAACTCTTATGCTTGAATAGACAAGTATAAAATTAAAATGGTCTTAGTCCAGCAAATAGGAGATCCAGTGAGGAGTAAACGCAAAAATGTCTAACAATTATAGAAATTCAGGTTGAAACAACACTGGATATTTTTTCACATGTAATGCATTCATAAATATTTTTAAATGTTGATACTATCTAGTGTTTAGTTATGCCAGGATGCAATAGTCATCTTTGATGGGAATATAGATTGATAAAATCAATACTAGATAAGAAGGGCCTCCCTGTGCCTTATTTTTATTTTTTAAAAATAGGAATCAAACCCAGAGCCTTGTGCATGGTAGGCAAGAGATCTCCCACTGAACTGTATCTCCAGCTCCTCCCTGTGCTTTAGCAGACAGCATTCTGGCCCTCATTCGCCAAAATCCTCCCCATTTGGGAAGATTTAACAGGCCCACCGGGAGCCTTCCCTTCGAAGAACATCGTCCAGATGTCCTGGGCCCTGTACTCTGCACAAGTGGCCCAATGCCCGTGTCAGGAACTACACAGACCTCTTCCCTGCTCCATTTTCTCAAGGCTGGCCATGCTGCTGGTGTGCACCTCTGACCCAGACAGGCTGCAGATTGCAGAGCTGCAGATGAACCTTGGGCATGAGACCTGTTGTGTCCATATGGGAGCCTGAGCTGCTCTTTGTCTTGTGGAATAAAGCTAGGAACAGAAAGATGAGGAAAGATCATCCCACAATGGTATGTCTCAGTCTGGACTTTAAGGTGTTCAAGAATTCCAAATCTGAAACTGGCCTTCCAGCCAGGCACATGGGCACATACCTATAATCCCAGTATCTCTGGAAACTGAGGCAGGGGGATTAAAGATTCAAGGCCAGTTGGGCCCAGTGGCCCATGACAGGAATCCCAGCAGCTCTCAAGGCTGAGGCAGGAAGATTGCAAGTACAAAGCCAGCTTCAGCAATTTAGAGATCCCTAAGCAATTCAGTGAGACCCTGTTTCTAAATAAAATATTTAAAAAGGGCTGGGGGCTGGGGGCTGGGGATGTGGCTCAAGCGTAGCATGCTCGCCTGGCATGTGGGTGGCCCAGGTTTGATCCTCAGCACGACATACAAACAAAGATGCTGTGTCCACCGATAACTAAAAAAAATAAATATTAAAAAAAAAATTCCCTCTCTCTCTCTCTCTCTCTCTCTCTCTCTCTCTCTCTTTAAAAAAAAAATTATAAAAATAAAAAGGGCTGGGGATGTGGCTCCGTGTTTAAGACCCCCTGGGTTTGATCCCTGTAATTAAAAAAAAAAAAAAGTTCAAGGCCAGCCTCAACAATTTCAGGAGACCCTCAGAAACTTTGTGACCCTGTCTCAGAATAATAAGGACTTAGCAGTAAAGCACCCCCTGGGTTCAATCCCCAGTACCAAGGTGGAGTTGGGGGAGGAAGAATCTGACCTTCCAGGTAATTTTGAAGATCTGCTTGGCAAGGTAGAAAGACTAAACATATTAGACTGATCTGTTTATAGCTTGAGTCAGGGCACATAGGGCTGTGGCTTGTGTTAGTGGATTTGGGGGAGAGTTCAAGAAAACAGGGGTTTTGCTCTGGATTGGGTCCTGTCAAAAAGCAGGAGTAATTTTATGGTTATCTTAACTAGAAGCAAGGGAAACAATGCAGACAAAGGGAATGTTGGCCGAGTCTGTGGTTTGCACAATGTTCTTGTTTTTGTCTGTTCTTAGGATTAGAGGGTGACCCTGTCTTCTGGCATTCTGTGAAATGGTTTGTGTTCAACAGGAGAGCTCCGTGGTCTGGTGCTTGGAGTCAGGCCAGCTCATCTGCCAGCAGTGAGGGGCTGCTTTTTTTTCTTTTTAACTTTTCATGATATTCAGTTTTTATACTTCATTTATCTCTCTTAATCTGATATATTCTTCCCACTTAAAAATATTACAATTTGGAAATCAGGTTAGTTGCCTTACAGAAAATTTCATGTTCTGGATTAATCTGATTACCTCTTTGTGATAGCATTTAGCTTGTTTCAGTAAACTGGAAAATAGGTCTAAGGGTTTAGTAAGATTTAAATCCATTTTTTTGCAAGAATACTTTATAAATGCCTAGTGGCATGTGCCTGTAATCCCAGCTAGTCAGAGAACTGAGGTGTGGTCTATTGAGCTCAGGAGTCTGGGACCAGTCTGGGCAACATAGTAAGACACCTATGTCAAAAATTTACAAAAAAGAATACAGGTGATGACGAGGAAGTGGGGGAAAAGGCACACTCATACACTGCTGGTGGGGCTGCAAAATGGTGCAGTCAATATGGAAAACAGTATGGAGATTTCTTGGAAAACTGAGAATAGAACCACCATTTGACCCAGCTATCCCTCTCCTCAGTCTATACCCAAAGGACTTAAAAACAGATACTACAGGGGCACAGCCACATCAATGTTTATAGCAACACAATTCACAATAGCTAAACTGTGGAGCCAACCTAGATGCCCTTCAGTAGATGAATGGATAGGGAAACTTTGGTATATATACACAATGGAATATTACTCAGCATTAAAAGAGAATAAAATCATGGCATTTGCAGGTAAATGGGTGAAGTTGGAGAATATAATGAATGCTAAGTGAAGCCAGCCAAGCCTCAAAAAACAAAGGCCAAATGTTTTCTTTGATATAAGGATGCAAATGCATCCTCATATGGTGAGGGGATAGAGGAGAAAAGAGGAAGTAAGGGGGTAGAAATGATGGTGGAATGAGTTAGACATCATTACCCGAAGTACATGTATGAAGACATGAATGCTGTGAAAATACTTTGTGTACAATCAGTGTCTTGAAAAATTGTGCTCTATATGTATAATATGAAATGAATTGCATTCTGCCATCATGTATAACAAATCAGAACTTTACAAAAAGAATACTGGTGAGATATAATGAGGTTAATATACCCTGTCAGAAGGTATATTAAATATTAAATAGATCACCTCACTAATAGTCATGTTAAATTTGAGAAGCTAAGCAGGTAACAAGAATGAATAAAAGTCAATGCTACTGGAAAAAAATTTTTTAAAAAATTGAGAAGCTGGTTAAAGTGTAGACAGAAAATGTTTCCATTATAAAAGATCATGGAGCCAGGTTTGTTGGTGCACACCTGTAGTCCCAGCTACTTGGGAGGCAGAGGCAGGGATAGCTTGAGTTCAGAAGGGCTAGACCAGCTGGAACTCTATTTCTAAAAATATAAGATAAAACAAAAAATTAAATAGCTAGAAGAGCATGGATGAGCCAGTCATTCATCTGTGGGATGCTTCACATATGTACAAATGTCCTCTCCCCAGGGTTCTCTTCCAGCAGCTTTGGGTCATCGATACCTGAGTCAGTCACTCCCCAGGGCTACAGAATGGCTGCTTTCTAGTTCTAGGTCCCTTTTTTTTTTTTTTTTTTTTTTTGTGGTGCTGGGGATTGAACCCAGGGCCTTGTGCATGCAAGGTTAACAATCTATCAACTGAGCTGTCTCTCCAGTCCTCTAAGAACTTCTTTTATCTGGAATTCAACTGCTGTTTCTCCTAAAAAAAACAAAGGGCTGGCTGGCTTCATCTTCATCGTTTCCCCAGTGAATTTCAAGGCAAGAATCTGCCATATTAGTCAACTTATGACAAGTGAGTATTGTTTCCTCCCATTACTAGGATCAGTAAGGATTCATGGACTTCTGTTTTTCAACGTCTTACAACCTCTTTTTATTCTTGATGCTCAAACTGTCACAAATTTGGCTACTGGGAGCTCCTTTAAGTTGGCTACTATGGCTGAGTGTGGTGGTGCACAACTGTTATCCCAGCAACTTGGGAGGCTGAGGCAGGAGGATTGCCAAATTCAAAATCACCCTCAGCAATTTAGGAAGACACTGTCTTAAAATAAAAATTTTAAAAAGGACTAGGGATATAGTTCGGTACAGTTCAGTGGTATAGGGCCCCTGAATTCAATTACCAGTACTGCAAAAACCAACCAACAAGACAGGAAGAAAGAAAAAAAGAAAATTACTAGACAATATTTAAGTATTTCATTTTAGTACTTTTTATCCTAGAATACATTTACTAAAATGACTGTTTTTAAGAATATTTAAGATCGTCCTTTATGTGATCAAAAAAAAAAAAATTGTTTAAGTACTAGGGGTTGAACCCAGGGCACATTACAGCTGAGCTGCAGAACTGTCACCCCCGCCCCCCTGCTTTTTTTTTTTTTTTTAATCATTTGAGAATGTGTCTCACTAAGTTGCTGAGGCTCTCTTGAATCTTCCTGCCTCAGCCACCAGCACTCCAGGATGAGAGTCCAGCTGTAATAATGACAAATTTTGGTATGTATCAGGTTTATCCAGGTACAGTACTGTGCACCTCTCATGTCTGGGCTTGATCCCCAGCACTTTAGAAATCAAAAATCTATCAAACAAACACACTTCCCTATTCCATCTTCTCCTTAGTCTCAATGATCTATATTGTCTCCTGTTCAAGAATAATCTCTTCATCTTCTTATGATTACGAGTTGATAGGTTCAAAGGGCAAATGCTACAGCCAAGGTCTTGACTGTAACCTGAAAGGTATTAAGTGGTGCCACCTTAACTTCAGATGCCCAACACCCCTTAGTTATCCATCTCAGAGAGTCCCGGGTGCATCCTGAGAGCCAGGTGCTTTCTATTCTGCTCATCAGGAAACATTCCTCAACCCGCCCCTGCAAGCAGCCAACAGAAGGCTCCTTGTTGTTCCCACCAGCCCTCCTGACACTTCCTCCCTCCTCAAGTGGAGGCCAAGTAGAGGCTTTGCCTGTACATTTGTACTCAGTGCTGTGACTTCAGTTCTGTTGTGGCCAGGTCAAGTGCCTGGCGTCCACCATTGAATAGACCTCTACTTTCTCCTCTACCATTGTCAACTCATTATTCATTGGTAGCCCCAACTCCTTTAACACTCCCTTAACACTGTATTTAAAATTTTTCTCTCCAACCTCCTTCCTCTTAGCTTATAAAAATTCTCAAGGTGGTCCTTGCTTCAAAATTCCTATGCTTCATTTATGTCCTTCTCCCAGTGGTCGAAAGCCTCCAAAAAATTGTCCACATTCACATTCTTAACCGCGTTTCACTTTTCTATCTACTGCCAGTTAAACCTTGTCATGACCACTTGGAAAATTCTTATTAGATGCAGTGTGAAAAACTCCTAATTTTTTTTGGACTCTCTGTAATCTTTCTCTTTTCCCTTTCCCACGTCTGTTTATTTGCCTAATTCTCTAGGTAATCAGTACCTGACATTCCATTCACAGTTCCTCTAGGGCTGCTGGTGTTTTGTGTTGGGGGAGTCTCTGGAAGTATAGGCATGAGTCACCACATAGGACTAGTGTTTTTGTTGTATTGGGGCTTGAACCCATGGCCTTGTAGGTGCTAGACAAGTGCTCTACCACTGAGCTACATCCCCAGGTCTTTAAAATTGATCGTTATTTTGAGGCAGACTCTCACTAAGTTGCTGAGTTTGGTCTTGAACTTGTGATCCTCCTGCTGCAACCTTGAATAATCTTGCTTCTATTATGACCTTTCTAAAACTGCAAGCTCGGGGCTTCTCATGATTTGTCTGGCCACGGCCATGGCCACGGTGGTAGATGTGGTGTTTCATTGGCGCCCCACTGACTACAAATTAAAACCCCTTGACATGGTATTGATGCCACTCCAAAACAGAGCTCTTTCCTGCATCACCTCCCTTGTCTCCCAATAACTTTCCTCCTTGCAGCACATTGAGTTCCACACCTGCTCCTGGTGGTCCACCTGTTCTACTGTTTCTTCACTTTTTCTAGATGTTTCCTGTTAAGAAGAATGAAGATTCTAAAAAAAAAAAAAAAAGAAAAGAAAAAAAAAAGAAAAAGAAAGAATGAAGATTCTGATTCAGTAAGTCTATGGTAGCCTTTCTTAACCTAGGTACTGCTGTGCAGCTATTGGGGATCTTACTTTACATAACAAAACCTAGAACTTCTCCTTAATTAAAACTAATTTATTTTTCATTTTCTTATTTTTGGTATTGGGGCTAGAACGCAGCAGGGCCTCCTGCATATTAGGTAAATACTCTACCACTGAGCTACACTCCCAGTTCCTAAAACGGATTCATCTTTTACTTTCAGGAACTAAAATCTGTTGGCCCAGAAGTTTCTATCACTTAAGTGATTTTGATGGAAAATGTGTGTCTTTGTGAGAAACTTGGGGATGGGGACAGAAGGTGGAGATGGATAGTCCCCAAATGAAACAGAATGATATAACAGAAAGTTAAATCAGTATGTCTCTTCATACCCTTTCATTTTTTTTATTATAAAACAAAATGCATGCCAGGCATGATGGTGCAGGCCTGTAATCCCAACTCGGGAGGCTGAAACAGGAGGATAATAAGTTTGAGGCCAGCCTCCGTAATTTGGCAAGGCCCTCAGCAACTTAGAGATAACCTGGTCTCAAAATAAAAAATAAAATAGTGTGGGAATATAGCTCTGTGGTAAAGTGCCCCAGGTCCATTCACCAGTACTAAAAGATAAAACAAAAACTTGGGCTGGGGATGTGGCTCAAGTGGTAACGAGCTCGCCTGGCATGCGCGGGGCGCTGGGTTCGATCCTCAGCACCACATAAAATAAAGATGTTGTGTCCACCGAAAACTGAAAAATAAATATTAAAAAAAATTCTCTCTCTCTTAAAAAAAAAAAAAAAAAAAAAAAAACTTTACACAAAATACCAAATACAAGCTGAACGTACAAGCTGGATGTGATGGCGCAAGCCTGTAATCCCAGTGTTAGGTAATAGCTAGTGATGAGAAGTGAAATGTAGGCAAGGTCACAGGTGTTCTTTAAATTACTTTAGGGTTTTCTTTAAACTACTTCCAAAGTAAACAAGAAAGCAAAATGTGATAATTTGTAGAAAAGAAACAGAAGCAAAAGGAGCTAATTGGGAAATATGTCAAAAGAAAAGGATCAATGGGACTAACTCTTGATAGAGTCTATTGATGTTGATATGAAGCTAGCAATTATGGATACAAGTATCTCCATTTATCTGGGGAGGAAGATTTCTTTAGAAGTGCAGGCACACCAAGGTAACTTCTGACCAGCAATTGACCCCAGTGACCACATGAACATAGAACTGATTTGGAGATGAAGCCCCTGCAAATAGATGGCCACCATGACAGTTCCGGAGAGGACCAACTAAGGTCAAAAACTCGTCTGCCCGACAGAAAGGAGGAATTAAACACCTGATTGGTGAAAGTTGCTGAAGAAGGACCCCAATTTTCAAATTAACCATATTAAAATTAGGGGCAGCATTGTCTCCTTTATTGTTTTCTGATAGAGTCAGCCCACTCTCTCCCTTGAGAGTGCTTTTTGCTTAAACCTACTTTATTTTCACTTCTAATAAAGTCGTCTTGCATGACTTTTGGTGTCTCACTTAAATCTTCTTCCACTGGAACACAAGAGCCAAGGTTTGGAGTTTTAGCTCCCTACTTTCCTGTGACACCAGCGGCTCAGGAGGCTGAGGCAGGAGGATCACGAGTTCAAAGCCAGCCTCAGCAGAAGCAAGGCACTAAGCAACTCAGTGAGACCCCATCTCCAGATAAAATACAAAATAGGGCTGGGGATATGGCTCAATGGTTGAGAGCCCTTGAGTTCAATCCCTAGTACCAAAAAAAAAAAAAAAAAGTCAAATACATGTATACTAAAGAATAATTGTTTACCGTGGTGACATGCCTGTAATCCCAGCAACTCCAGAAGCAAAGGTAGGAGGATCACAAGTTCAAGACTAGCCTCAGTAATTCAGTGAGACCCTCAGTAATATATCAAGATCTGCCTCAAAATAAAATTTAGAAAAATAAATAAATAAAAATAACCCAGGGATTCCATCCCCAAAATAAAATAAAATAATGAATGAAATAAACCAAAAAGAAGAAAATAGAATTTCCCCATAATCCCATCACTCAGTATAATTTAGTGGTTTCTTCATTCGGTCATTCATTGTGCCGTCACTATGTAGCAGGCATTGCACAGGCTGGGGCACCACTGCAAACAAGATAGACATAGCCTATGATTTGGTAGGACCTATTTTATAGAGCAGGGGTCAAAGCAAATTATGGCCCAAGGACCAAGCACAACTAGAGGCCTGTTCAGTAAATGGAGAACGTCATGTTCATTTACATCTTTTCTCTGCTTTTTACACTATAACAACATAATTGAGGAGTTGGAACAGAGACCCATGATCCCCAGATCCTAACATATTTATTTACTGTTTGGCCTTTTACAGAAAAAGTTTGCCAATCTCTGGTTTAGAAAGAATTGATAACACAATTACCTGTGCAAAAGACTACATCAAATTAATTTTCTGTGCAAGAGCTTTGTGTCAGTTACTCAGTTACTCCAAAGTTACTCCAATAGCTCATGATCTAAGTTATTTTAAGATTTTTTTTCTAATGGTTGCTTAGAAAGGAATTTGTATTGATCTAAAAATAGCCAACAGATTTCTTTATTTTTTTTTATTTTTACTTATTGGTACTGGAGATTAAATCCAGGAGTGTTTTACCACTGAGCTACATCCCCAGGCTTTTTTCTTTTCTTTCTTTCTTTCTTGAGACAGGGTCTCACTAATTTGCTTAGGGTCTCAATAAATTGCTGAGGCTGGCCTCAAATTTGGGATCCTCCTGCCTCAGCCTCCTGAGTCTCTGGGATTACAGCTGTGCATCACCACACCTAGACCAACTATTGAATCCTTAAAGCTAACTTAACTTTGTAATTAAGATAGTGCCTAGAACAACCCCTATATGCTAAGTGGTGGTTATGGAAAAATAAGAAAAAAAAAAGTGGTTAACTTGTCATAGACTTGGGAGCTAGCAGAAAACTCCAGCAGGAGATTGGTTAAACACAGTCTAAGCACGTGACGGAATAGCCTCATAGGTATGTAAATGTTTTAGAAGAATGGTATAATATTTCATAACAATGCTTATATTTAGTAAAAAGATTAGGTTACAAAACATACAACATGAAAACAGGTACAGTGATGCCTGCCTATAATCCCAAAGACTTGGGAGGCTGAGGTAGGAGGATTGCAATTTCAAGGCCAGCCTCAGGTATCTATCTATTTATTTGCTTGTTTATTTATTTATACCAGAGATTGAACCCAGGAGTGCTTAACCACCGGGGAATCCTCTTGCCTTAGCCTCCTGAGCCAGTGGGAGATTACAGGCATGCACCCCACCCCCACCCCCAGCCTCAGCAATTTAGCAGTAGAGACATATCTCAGTGGTGGAGTACCCTGGGTGCAATCCACCCCCCCCCCCCCCCGTACAAAAAAAGATAGTAGAAGAAGAAGAAGGAGAAGAAGAAGAAGAAGACGGCCCTGGGTTCAACCCCCAGCACTGAAATATATATTCCTTGAATTCCTTGATTGCATGCTCAAATGTATTATCCCAGAAAACATTTCTCTCCCATCAGAGAATAGGGGCAGGTCAGCGCAGTCACCTGTGAAAGACTTCAAATAGGAATGGTTTCCACAGGCGAAAGGTTTTTTTCCTTGATTTTTTTTCTCTTTATCTTTTTAAAAAATTTTATTTATTTATCTATCTATCTTTTTATTTATTTATTTAGTGCTAGTGATAAAACCCAGGGCCTTGTGCATGTTAAGTACCTGCACCCAAACTAAAAATTTTGTATTTCCAAAAAGTTTCCCTTTAAGATTAAGAAAGAAAGGCTACTGCCGGGCGTGGTAACACATGCCTATAATCTCAATGACTCAGGAGGCTGGGGCAGGAGGATCACAGGTTTGAGGTCAGCATAGCTATTTAGTCACACCCTAAGCAACTCAGTGAGACCCTGTTTCAAAATAAAAAATAAAAAGGGCTGGGGACATGTCTCAGTAGTTAAGTACCCCTGGATCCAATCCCTAGTACCCCCCCCCCAAAAAAAAAGAACTTTATAGATTGGTTAGAAGACATTCATGCACAGGGAAGAGCCTAGACAGAGAAGAAGTACGCTGGGCATGTTTGGAAGAGAAAAGAACTGGGAGAACTATATTATGTGCCTGGAGCAGCAGGCAGCGCAGGTCACCAAGGGCTGAAGGCTATGGTATGCATTTGGGGTTTTATTCTGAGAGTAAGAGAAGCAGAACCGTGCCATGATACAAGTTTGCATTTAAAAAATTCCTTTGGATGTGAGCCTGGCACCGTGGCACATGCCTGTAATCCTAGCGACTTGGGAGGCTGAGGCAGGAGGATCAAGTTCAAAGTCAGCCTCAGCAATGGTGAGGCACTAAACTACTCAGTGAGATCCCGTCTCTAAATAAAATACAAAATAGGGCTGAGGATGAAATACAAAATAGGGCTCAGTGGTCGAGTGCCCCAAGTTCAATTCTGGTACCTCCACCCCCAAATTCCTCTGGATGGTACATGCCTGTAATCCCAGCTACTGAGGAGAACTATTTGAGCCCAGGAGTTTAAGACCAGCCTGGACTATATGTTGAGACCCCCCCCCCCCAGCTCCCATTAAAAAAATAGAGAAAAAAAAATCAAGAATTCTGATTCACTCCTTTTCAGTCTTTATCTTTCTGCAAGGCTTTGCCTCATGACCCTTTAATTGATTTAAGATAATCCCAACAAAATGACCCAGCCCAATAAGACAGACTTCTTTAAATCATGAAAGAAAATGTAGTAATTTATTGAATGTTTCTTAGGGAGTAAAGGGGAAAAGTTAACACTGTACATCACAACAAAAACTCAAAAAAAAAAAAAAAAAAAGATTTGAATATCTCCCCCACTCCCTGGCCCCCAAAGTTCCACTACATACAGTTGTCCAGTGTTCATCAAAAAATTGAAATCCTCAGCCATGGCACGTACCTGTAAATCCCAGCCCCTTGAGAGGCTGAGGCAGAAAGATTGCCAAGATGGAGGCCAGGCTCAGCAACTGAGCAAGACCCTGTGCCAAAGTAAAAAGGGCTAGGGACATGGCTCAGTGGTAGAGTGCCCCTGGGTGCCATCTCCCATACCAAAAAAAAAAAAAAAAGAGAGAGAGAGAGAGAGAGAGAGAGAGAAAGCTGTTCCCTTTCCCTTACCATCCCCCCTTCCCTCATTGCCCCCTCCCCCTCTCTCATCGCCAGTCTCAATGACTTGGTTTGCTCTGGCCAATATTTAATTAATACTAGGTTTGGCCTTCTGAATTCAACACGTTGTGCTCTTTCACTTTACATTTTGATAATGTTTTCACAATAACTTAGAAAGAGAGTTGATTTTCTTAGTACCTCGAGGAAGCCCAAGAAAGACTTCTCTTCAAGTTGAGGAGCATTAATTTGAGTGCCTTTGTCCACTGCTCCTCTGTGTTCAGATGGGTCCTGACCGAATACCATTCCCCACTGCCTGTGGGGCCCTCTATCAGGCCTTCCTTCACGTGGATCCTGTAGGGCAGGCAGAGATCCCCCGCCTGTTTCTCAGCCTCTTCCTCGAACTGCTGCAGGCAGTCCAGGAAGGCCAAGATCGCCTGGTCAAAGGTATTATTCCAGAAAACATTTTCTCTTCCATCAGAGTACAGGGGCAGGTCAGCGCAGTCACCGGCTAAAGACTTCAAATAGGAATGGTTTCCGCAGGCGATGAGTTGATACCTCTGAAACTGCAGCCCGATGGCTTTGGACAGGGCCAGGAGCAGCAAAGCTGCCTGTCCCCAGGCAGCGTTAATCTCATTCCAGCCCACGGGGACGCCGGGGAGGCGGCCCAATCTGAAGTTATTGATGATACCCAAAGTTCCCTCCTCCCTGATCTCAAATGTGGCATTGAAGATGTTGGTCTTCTTCAGCCCGTCCAGCTGGACGCGCGCGTACCACAGCTGGTTCTCCACACTTGTCAGCTGGTCGGACAGTTCCTGCTGCTGCCACTTCAGTTTATTGAAGTCCCTCAGATGCTGTCTCTCCTGCAGCTGCAGCTCCACCGTCTCTGCCTGGGCTGCTCTGAGATCCGCTGCTATTCTTGCATGGTTCTCATCCACATCCTTCAGCTCCCGGGCCAGCTTGGCCTCCTCCAGCTCCAGGGCCTGCAACTCCATCTGTAGTGTCTCTCTTTGGTCCTCACCCTTCAGCACCTTGGTTTCCAGATAGCGTCTGTAGATCTGTTCATCCAGTTCTGTGAGGGCAATTTGGGAATCCAGCTGCTTTAGAAAATTGTCAGTGCATTCCTCGCACAGTGGAAGATCCATCTCTTTTTGACCAGAGAGGATGTCAAACATTTCTGCCGTGGTCTTCTGGATGCTACTCAAAGTTCTCAAGGAGGTGATCTCACCAAGCAAGATGAAATTGCTGTTCCTTTGCTCCGACATCCCCACATCATCAGGAAGGGGTCTGGAGGCACTGACTTGTAGCTCTCCACCGTCTGTCTTCTCCATGGAGCGGGCACCATCTTCTTGGGCTTCTCCTGCCTCCCCCTGCCCTGAGCTGGACATCTCCATGGATTCATCGCCTTTCAGCGGCCGGTTGCATCGCTGGCACACAAAGCGGAAGGAAGACATCCTCGACATCTTGACTCTACCTCGGGTCGAAGTTTTCCCTGGCTTTCCAGATGTTTATGATTCGGCACCTTTTTAAGCTCTTCCTTGAAGAGTGAGTCTTTATAAATGCATATCTCATTATGTCACTCGGCAACTTAAAACCCTCAATTGGTACCCTCCGGGTGTTACCTGGAGATTTCCTAATAGATAAGTGATTCTCACCGCCCCCCACCCCTTTTAGACTCGTGAGTCTTTCTATCTACAAGGAAAATCTGATCATCTCACTGCCCTCTTTAAACATTTTTAAGGCACACCTTAAATCTTTCTAAAACTAAAATCTGATTATGGCTCTTCCCTTCTTGAAATGTTTAATACTCTTATCTCACCTTAAGATAAAGTATAGTCCTTTTTTTTTTCTACTGGGGGTTGAACCCAGAGGCAGTTTACCATTGAGTCACATCCCCAGCCCTTTCTTGTTTTGATTTTGAGTATGGGGTCTCACTAAATTGTAAAGACTAGCCTTATACTTGAGATCTTCCTGCCTCAGCCTCCTGAGCTGCTAGGATTACTGGCATGAGTCATCATTCCTGGCAAGTCCAATCATCTTAATTAATCACACCAAGGCCCCAGCCCATCTTGCCAGCTGCTTCTCTGCATATAGGCTTCTCTGGGTTCCTGCATACTCCCTGCCTTTTATTTCTTCCGATGGATCATATTGTGCTCTCTACCTGAAACACTTCCTTCCCTTCCTTCCCTGCCAATTTCTACTCATCCTTTAGGACTAGGTTAGATGTCATTTCTACCAGAAAGCCTTCCCCTGACCTCCAAATTTAGGTTCTTTACTCAGATGAAATATTTACCGATGTTTATCACACAGAAATACAATGTGCATATATGGAAATGATGAATCAAAATAGTTTGGGGTTAGGCATGTAACTCAGTGATGCGGTACCTGCCTAGCAAGTACAAGGCTCTGGGTACCATCCCAGCACTATTAAAAAAAAAAAAAATGTTTGGAGGTATGTATTTTGCCATCACCTCAGTCAGAGACTAAAGATATGCTGCTTCATAATTAACAAGATCAACACACTAGTCAAAATACAAAACAAACACAAATGTTTACAAGTACATCGAGATTTTCTTCAGTTAACCACCCAGTGAAGCCACGTATGTTAGCCAGAAACACTTGCTCTAAAAACCTTATGAGCTTCTAATCTGCAGTTATTCTATCTGACCCTCAAAACCACTGGAAGGTGGGAAGACAGGGAGTACATTTCTACTTTACAATAGAAGAAACTGAAGTGCAGTTGGCAGTGCTGGCCCAGGCCTAGAAATCCCAATTACTTCAGAAGGGGGGCAGAAAATCCTACGTTCCAGGCGAACCTGGACAGCTCAGTGAGATCCTGTCTCAAAATAAAAAGGGCTGAGAGTACAACTCAGTGACAGAGTGCTTGCCTAACATGTGGGGCCCTAGGTTTAATCCCTAGTACTTAAATTAAAAAATAAAAAAGAAAGAAAGAAAAAGAAACGAAAATAAGGTGTAGAGAGATTCCATAACTAGTCAAAAAGACTTCAGCCCGCATGACCTCTCTGAAATCTCCCTGAGCCAGTCAGTAACATGAGCATCCTTTACAAGTTGAGTGCAGAGCCTCTTACTTGAGTCATTCAATATTACCCAGAACATGTCAAGTGGGTCAAACATGAAAGTCAATCCTGAAATTGATTAGGAGATGGATGAATTATTTAAAATGCTTAGAACAGTGGTTCGTTGTTTGCTAGGAGTCTAAGGCCTAGGGTCACAGATGGGTGGGATCTCTACAAAATCTGCATTTCTTCACCCTGACCTTCTCCCAATAGGGTTGGGCAACAGCAGAATGAGATTGGAACTAGTTTCAGTGGCCTGGTCAGTTCTAAATTCTGATTCATCCCTGAGGGTAGAATGAAGTAAACTCATTTTTTAATAGTTGAGCCTATTTAATTACCCTTTTATTAAAATTAAATGAAAATTCAAGCCATGCTTGACTTTGAGGTTGAGTTAGCCCAGAGGGATGGTGCCTGAAACCAAGGAAGGAAGGTGTGGGAATTCAGACTCAGGGTGATCCAGCTCTATAATGCCTCCAGGGTAGTCCAGAATCCATTTGTGAACCTTCTTCTGTGAAGGAGTGGGTGGAGAGATGGAGTGCTGCTCTCAGTTGGAAGGAAATCCCTTCTCAGTTGCAGAGATTTCCCCTCTATTTCCTGCCTCCTCTTTACAAGATCTCATTCCTAGGGGTTGGGGAAGGGACGACAGTGAGGATTCTGAACAGAGTTTTGTTTATTACTGTATTGCCAGCACCTAGATTAATGATCTTAACCCTTGCTGTTTCCCTTGGGCTCTTTTGCTGCAAAGCTCTGGAGAAGATTGTCTGAAGCTGTCTCTATTTCCAACTCTTTTTTTTTTTTCCTCTCTCTTTTTTCTTTTTGTTTTTGAAAGGAAAGTTGGAAAGCGGGAGACCAGTGAGTGAGAAATGAAAGATGGAGAGAGACCAAACAGAGATACACAAGAGAGTTTGTTTGTCCATCTCTCCATAGAGGGAGAAAGGCAGGACAGGCTTGGATTGGAGGGCTTTTATGGGCCAGGCTCAGGGATTCCAGCCCGGCAGATCCAATGCTGGCTTAAGGGTAGGGTTGGTATAAGGCAGTGGTAATACGCCCTTGGGCAGGAAAGAATTCCGGAGGAGAATGGTTGGGTGGTGGGGTGCAGCCTGTCACTTAAGATGGCAGCCCAAATGCTAAACCAGGACCTTATGGTTGTTTTTGTTGTTACTCGGGATTGAGCCCAGGGGCGCTTTACTGCTGAACTACATCCCCAGTCCTTTTATTTTACTTTTTGTTTTTGAGATAGGATCTTGTTAAGTTGCTTAGGGCCTTGATAAATTGCTGAGACCAGCTCTGAACCTGGAATCCTCCTACCCACAGCCTCCCATGTTGCTGGGATCACAGGCGTGAGCCACCTCACCTGGCTCCTTTCTCTCTTAAAACTCACCCATCTTTATTCTCACCTCCTCTTATCAAGGTCACAAATGCTTACCATGTCACTAAATTTAATACCATGGAATAGAAAGCTAAATGTGAGGATGGGAACAACATATTATGTAACAGTCCTCTGAGAAGAGTGAGGTGATCTAAGAAGGAGAAGCGGGATGCTTGTTGGTCAGTTCATGGGCAACTGAGAGGTTTATGTGCAACTTTCTGCCAGCGGTGGGTGTCCATCAGTCACCAGCCATAGTCACCTGCGTGTGGTCAAGCAAGCAAGAGTAAATCAGGGAGACAAGGGGGATGTGACAAGCAGAGAAGGTCAGGAGGTGGACAGCAATGCTTGCTGAGAGGAAAGGACAATGTTGGAAGAGACAGCAGTGAATGTAATGAAAAGGCAGTCCACTCAATGGACTCCAGTTCTGGTGGGATCAAAGGAATGTTAAGCACCAAGGCATCAGGATACCCAAGGAGTAAACCCAGCAGGTAGTGGAGGAAGCCAGATGAGGATGATGGAGGACGTGCTCCCCACAACCTGTAACCTTTCCTCTCCTCCACCCTAAAGCAGCTGCCCTGTGGCTCCTCCAGACATGGGATACAGTATTTTGGAGTCAGACAGTGTTGGGTTCTAATCTGGATAATTAACAGGTTACTTAACCTCTTTGATGCTCAAACTCTTCCTTGGAGAATGAATGAAGCAGCGTGGGTGCCCTGGCGCACATCTGTAATTCCAGTGGTTTAGGAGCCTGAGGTAGAAAGATTGCCAAGTTCAAAGCCAGCCTCAGCAATTTAGCAAGACCCTGTCTCAAGATAGAAAGGGCAGAAGGGTTGGGGATACGGTTCAGTGGTTAAGTGTCTGGGCGTTCAATCCCTAGCACCAAAAAAAAAAAAAAAAAAAAAAGAAGGAGAAGGAAGCTGATGCCATCTTGGAGAATAGAGGATTAAACAAGAATAAAATATCTTTTCAGTCCTCATCTGGGTTTTCATTTTTTACATTTTACATCTCTTCATTAAAAGGGGAAAAAAAAGTCTTTTGGAACCCATAGAAGAGTGGCTTCTGATTCTTAGATCTCTGACCTACCTTTTTAACACCATGGGATCTTCCTCCTTAGCCTTCCAAGAGTCTCCAAAGTCTGTTTTCTATAGATAATTGAGCTTTTCTAAAACTTGCAAATGTGAATAAAAGCTTCCTTTAAAATTTTTAAAGATTTGTACATCCATATTCATAGCAGAATTATTCAACATTATCTAAAGTATGGAGCAAGGCACATGGGTGCATGCCTGAAATCTCAGTGGCTCTGGAGGCTGAGGCAGAAGGATCACAAGTTCAAAGCCAGCCTCAGCAACTTAGCAAGGTCCTAAGCAATTTATTGAGACCCTGTCTCAAAATAAAAAAGGACTTGATATGTACCTCAGTTGTTAAGCACCCCTGGGTTCAATCCTTGGTATGTACACTCACACACACACACACACACACACACACACACACACACACGGAAACAACCAAGTATCCATTAATGGATAAACGGATAAACAAAACATGGTCTATACCTACAATAGAATATTATTCAGTTGAAAGAAGGAAGGAAATGCTGATGCATACTACATCTTGAAGGAACCTGAAGAACATTTGCTAAGTAAAATGAGCCAGTCAGAAAAAAATACAGATATTGTATGATTCCACTAATCTGAGGTACCCAGTCAAATTCACAGGGACACAAGTAGAAGTTTCCAGGGACTGGGGCAAGGAATAAATGGGGAATTACTATTTAAAGGGTATGAAGTTTCAGTTTAGGAAGTTAAAAAAGTTATGGGAGATAGATGTTGGTGATGGTAGCAAAAATAATATGATTTTTTGGGGGTGGGGTACTGAAGATTGAACCTGAGAAACTGATGTGACTCCATTTTTGAGAAACCAGCCTCCACCTCAGAGCAAAGCCTGTCTAAGGAAGGGGGCGTGACCCTTGTCCTTGGAAAGACCCACAGAGCACTCCTAGGCACATACCCACCCTGCTGAGTTGATCTGCAGCGCCAGGTGTCCCTGACTCAGTCAGGCTAGGTGAGAACCCATAGCAACCCCCTAGCAACCACCAATCAGCATGAGACAGGGAAAATACCTAGGATACTAGATGACCCCCCAGTAGTTTATGGTGGTTGATAACATGTTGGGAAACCATATAGTTTAGCACATACACCCCTCGTTGCCTAAACCAATCAGTTCAAAGGAATCCCCCTCTTGTACTAACCAATCACCCCTACCCAACTTGTTCCCGCCAGTGAATGTGCTAATCAATGTTAAGAGTTGTTGTTTGATTTTTCCCCGGTATGGAATGATTTGCTGTGTGATGTTGTGACACATAGAGTATCCCCCCAAAACCTATAAAATCTCACTGAACAAAGGACAAGGACTCGGGGCTGGGGATGTGGCTCAAGCGGTAGCGTTTTCGCCTGGCATGTGTGCGGCCCGGGTTCGATCCTCAGCACCACATACAAACAAAGATGTTGTGTCCGCCGAAAACTAAAAAATAAATATTAAAAATTCTCTCTCTCTCTCTCTCTCTCTCTCTTTAAAAAAAAAAAAAAAAAAGGGATCAGGACTCACTCCCTGGGACCGCTGCGTCGGGAACGGTTGTGAGTCCAGGCTCGAGCTTGCAATAAAGACTCTTGTGTGACTGCATCAGATTGGGCTCCTGGAGGTCTATTGGGGTCCCACAAATCTGGCATTACAAACCCAGGGACACTGTACCACTGAGCTACACACACACACACACACACACACACACACACACATATATATATATATATATATATTTTTTTTTTTTTTCAATTTTAAGCCAGGTTCTCTGATCTGGCCTTGAACTCAAATCCTCCTGCCTCAGCCTCTGGAGTTGCTGGGAATCCAGGCGTGCACCACTGCACCTGGCTAGTATGAATGTTTTAAGGTCACAGAACTGTGTACTTACAAGTGGTTAAAATGGTCATTTTCATGCTAGGTATATCTTACGATAACTGAAAAGCATGAAAAATAAAACCTAAAATTTTTTTTTTCAGGCTGACTTGCCTTATGCGCCTCAGAATGTTCTAGACTCTGACTTCATAGAATCCAGCTTGTGAGGAAGGGCTGCTGCAGTGAAGGCCAGAAACCTTCAGCCTAGATGCGAGTCCCAGAGAGTGGGAAGGCAGTACTCAAGAGGACAGGAGAGCCCAGCTGATGGTTCACATATACAAATTAAAAAAGGAATTTCGAGCTTGATTTCGTTGGGTTTTGCTTCAGGCTAACCAGGTGTCCTCTCAAATTCTCCTTGCCAGCAAGACAGCAGATGAGCTCATTGGATCAATCTGGAACAAGAATCTTTTTTTTTAAAGACTCAAATTATCAAAAGAGCCAAGATTATGACTTTCTGCCCCAGTTCAACTGCCAGTTTGGGAAGTCATTTAAACGTAGTCTTCTTAATTACTCTCTGTGAAATAGGTTTAGTGCTGGCAATTGCTCACAGTAATAATTATGGGCAATGACATACACAGAGCGCCTTCTCTGTGTTCGGTGCAGCAGGTGGTATGAAGTAACAGTTCATTAAAGGATTGATTGGATCCACATTTTTTAAAAATACCTTTATTTTGTTTACTTTTTTATGCGGTGCTGGGGATCAAACCCAGCGCCTCATACGTGCTAGGCAAGCACTCTACCGCTGAGCCACAACCCCAACTCTTGGTTCCATACTTCTAATTTGAGGAAGTATTCATCCTAAAAGTCAGGAGCTTCCATTTCCCACCACAGAGGTTATTATGGCTAATAACATGCCATAAAAATAAAGTATAAATTTACAACAAAGCTACACATATAAAACAAGTAGTTTTTATTTGCAAAATGATTCATATAGAGTTTCTATAAATGGAAAAAATTCACATTGACTACCACGTGTCACAGATTATTAACTATTTATAATCAATACTAAGGGTAGGGGGGCTAGCTCAATGGTAGAGCACTTGTCTAGAATGCTCAAGGCCATGGGTTTGATCCTCAACACTGTAAAAGGAAAAATAAAATAAAATTTTTTTGGGGGGGTCATGCTAATTGGAGGACAAAATGTTCTTCCAATAGAACTTACCTGTGAGAGCTGATACTACCTACATCAATGTATTACATATGCATCAATTTAATGTTAGAAGATAGCATTTGATAGATGTATCCATCTGCTGGACTGTGCACCTCTTGGGACATTACTGAAATCTGTCTTGGCATCTATATTATTCTTTTATTTATTTTTTTCTTCATCCTATGAGAGGATTCCTAGATGCTATGATAACACTTAAATAATTCCACATGGGTATATCTTGCTCCACTAAAAGATACTGGTGATTCTCTTTCCAGGAAAATCCATGCCAATGATAGTTACTCAAATATATATATATATACACACACACACACACACACACACACACACACACATATATATATATATACACACACACATATATATGTGTATATATATAAAAATATGTATTTAAACTGGAGATTGAATCCAGGGCATTTAAGCACTAAACCACATCTCCAGCCCTTTTTATTTTTTATTTTGGGACAAAGTCTTGCTAAATTGCTGCAGCAGGCCTTGAATTTTTGATCCTCCTGCCTCAGCCTCCCATGTGGCTGAGATTACAGGCATGTGCGGTTGCATCCAGTAATAAAACTTTGGACTGATGATGTAGGAGCCATTTTTTAATGCCTGTTTTGGATTGTGATCTCTTGTTGCAAGAATGCCTTTAGATATCCCTAAGATGATATTTTCACTTGCTCTCCTGGGTATATGAGAATCATTCGCATCCCAAGCCCTGGGCTATCTGAGCATGGGTAGCAGCAGCATCGATACTCAAGCTCAGGCCTTTATGCTCACCATCCTAACAATCATCGGCAGGGAGAGAAAAGTCTCTGGGAGGCGGCTCAAGTCTTGAGGCCCTGAAGTTGTCCCTGTTAAGATGGTACATGCTCACAGACAGGATTCTATTTATACCTATTTATATTTATTCTATTTATACCTAAGCCACACTGGCCCTGAGGACCCTACACAACCTACACACTACCTCCAAACATTTCCCCTCAACCCCCCTCTTTCACGCAATGGGCTCTGTTTAAGGGTTTTTCTCCTCTCTCCAAGACGTTAGCTTCACCGCTCTCTTGCCTCCTGCTTTGGGAGATCAGGACATTTGATGGCCACTCTATGCTGATGTGGCAGAAGAGCTCGGCCCAGGCTTCAATAGATGTGGTTTCTGTTCACAATCAGCTGCAGACAATTTCTGTGGGTCTCGGTTTTCACATTTATAAAATAAGGACCTTGAAGCAAGTAATATTCAAAGTCCTCTCATCTTCAATTGTTACTTTTCCTGCCTCTTTCAGCCAGGGTTGCCAACTAATTCTTGTGTCTCACCCCAAACTCCTTCCTTCCCACTGTCATCATAACAAAGCTGAGAAATCAATTGAGAATCTTTTTCATTAAAATGAACAGACTTTCCAGCTGCAGTGGCACATCCCTGTAATCCCAGACTCAGGAGGCTAAGGAAGGAGGATCACAAGTTCAAGGCCAGTTTCAGCCTTGAGGAGGCCCCAAGTAACTCAGAGAGATCTTGCCTCAAAATAAAAAGGGCTGGGAATGTGGCTCAGTGGTAAAGCACTGAGTTCAATCCCCAGCACAAATGAAATAAAATTAAAAACAGACTTGAATCCAAAGATAACATGTGATGTGACTGTGGACTATGTTTTCAACTATTTTGGTTGGTTGGAATAAGCCATCACATTTGATGTGCTTTTTCAGTGTCAAAAGAGGTGATGTACTTCTCTGATCTGCAAAGTATCTGGTCTTAGTAAAATACTAACTGAATATTGCACACAGATCAGGATGAATCCCAATGGCAGGAAGTCTGTGGTCCTGGGGCTTACTGGAGTCAAGGCAAGTAGAAAGTGAGGGAATTCCTCCAGGTGTCAGGGCACCTGGCCGAGTGAGATGCTTCAGGGGGAAGTCAGGCCAACCTCAGGAGCAGTGTTCAGGAATGGAACTGAAAATGGCAAGGAAACTCTGGGAAAGGAAACAGTTTGCAGCAGTAAGACTGTAATGAAGGTCGAGGTGTTGGCCAATGAAGATTGGCAAGCTGGTGGTATTCAAAGTTAGTGTTGGCAACAGAATTGGCTTATTGTTGTACCAGAAAGGATGGAGGCTGACATTTGTTAAGTACCTAAAATGACCCTAGCTTAGTGTGGTGACTAAGCATATATGCATATATCGTTAAGCACATATGCACCCTTCCCTCCCTCCACATGGGGGTTTTTTGGACAGTGCACTGGGATGGAGTGACTATATGCTAGTTCCAGCCCAAGTTTCAGCTAGACTTCTTGTAAACTTCATGAGACCAGTATACCCCAGGTAGAAGCTGCTGAAGCCTTGTACCCCAAGTGAGAAGACACCTAGAGCTCCCCCTCCCCATTACCCTCTCCCCCCCCAGTGCCAACTACTAAATTCTGCATGAAAAATAAATGTTTGGATTGAAAGTCATTAAATTAGGGTTATTGTCACATCAAAAACTGATTAACAGTTAACTTCCACGTATATTCTCTCTCTCTCTCTCTCTCTCTCTCTCTCTCTCTCTCACTCTCACTGGGGATTGAACCCAGGAGCACTTTACCACTGCATCCCCAGCCCTTTTTTTATTTTTTATTTTGAGGCAAGTTGCTTAAAGCCTCATTAATTTGCTGATGCTGATTTTGAACTTGTGATCCTCCTACCTCAGCCTCCTGAGTCATGGGGATTACAGGCATGTGCCACCTCACCCAGCTCACTGTCTCTCTTTTCTTCTCCCCACCCCTTCCTTCTCCTTTTCTGTGATAGAGATGGAACTCAAGCCCTCACACATTCTATCTAAATCCTCTACTACTAATCTATAATCTCAGTCCTCATTTTAATCCTTCTAAATAGGCCAATGGATTTTAGAAAGGTGAACATCAGGATCCATCAGGCCCTGGGATTTGAATCTATGTGTGTGTGTGTGTGTGTACGTGCGTGTGTGGAGAGAGAGAGTGAGAAAGAGAGAGAGAGAGAGAGAGATTTTTCAGGCGATTAAACTAGGGACACTTAACCTCTAAGTCATATCCCCAGCCCTTTTTATTTTGTGATAAGGTCTCTCTAAGTTGCTGAGGCTAACCTCAAACTTATGAACTTCCTGCCTCAGCCTCATGAGTCTCTGGGATTATAAGCATGCCTTACCACACTCCGCAACAAGCATAACTTTTGATGTCACATATACTAGGGTCAAGACAGACATGGTGGCACACGGCTATAATCCCAGAAATTTGGGATGCTAAGGCAGGAGGATCACAAGTTTTAGGACAGCCTCTGAAATTTAGCGAGACCCTGTCTCCAAAAAAAAAAAAAAGCTTTCCATTAATATATGAAGACTTTTTTTTTTTTTTTTTTTTTTTTTTTTTTTTTTTTTAGCGAGTAATGCAAAAGTTTACTTAGAACTCTGGTCTTTGTAAAATACTGAATATTGCTTCAGTAGCCCCAGCTACAAACCCTGCACTCCCCCCAACCACACACACACACTGAATGGAGTACCTAAAACAAATTCTACAAGAACAAAGCAGCTTCGGATGCCCTCAGGATGCTAATGGCCAGCTGCTGACAGCCCCTTGTCTCCCTACATATCTATTTAGTTGGAAATAGACCAGCATCTCAGAGAGAGGATGATCAGGCTGCTTCTAGGAGCTTTAGAGAAAGTAAAACCATTATGACCTTGTCTCACATTCCCACACCCCTCTGCCAGAAAGCCCTGGCTCCTCTCCTTTCATGAGTCAACCTTGCAGGTGTTTGAGTGTGTCCCTTGGGATGAAAAATGATGCTCTGGCATGCAGAAGCATCACAGAACTTACTAATCCCTTAACACTGGAAAGTGGGAAAGGGAAAAACATGGGATGGAAAGGCAGTTTGGAAATTGGCTTGGGAAAGAAGAGCAGGGCCTTCATAGAATCAGCCAGAAAATACATATATTTCAAATATATTTTTCAAAGATCCTGAATAATTTTTTTTTTTCAAATTTACTACATGAGTGTTAATGTGGGCCTGCAGACAGCGGGAACAGCTGAATATTACCCTGGGGCATCATCCTAAGAAACTTCCTGATAGTGTTTTTAGTGTTGGTGGAAAATTTGACCTCTGTGAATGCCACGCTACCTTGGTGCATTGAGAATTCATCCAGCCTGATCCAGTCACACAGGATCTGTTTGTTCTTACTTATGCAAAATGGGAAATTTCTTCTTTTTAGAGAGCTTCTTACATGGTGTCTGTTTCTTCCTTTTTCCAGAAAGATCTTCAAGCACAGTTGGCTCTTTCTCATCCTTCAGGACTGAACCTAAACTTCATTTGGGCAGGCCTTAACAGGACA
This sequence comes from Callospermophilus lateralis, assembly GCF_048772815.1. Lineage (NCBI taxonomy): Eukaryota > Metazoa > Chordata > Mammalia > Rodentia > Sciuridae > Callospermophilus > Callospermophilus lateralis. Next base: position 52,904,302 of record NC_135317.1, on the reverse strand, counting down.
TTCTGGTATGCTGGTCCTGAGTTACTCTCCATTGTAGCATCTTTACCAAATTTATCACTGTCTGTCCTCAGTTGTTAGCAGTTTATTATGCCTTTTCATTAGGATGCAGCTTTGTCAAGCTCTGTCTTTTCATGGTGGAGGCCTTCATCAACTGCTATGATTCAAAACGGTGTGAGTGCATTTTCCAGGATTTAATGTGTTGAAATTTAACCCACATTTTGAGATATTAAGAAGGTAGAAACTTCATCCAAACTATGTTTAAGCTGGGCAAAGTGGTACCCTCCAGTAACCCAGATACTCAGGAACTTCAGGCAGGAGGATCTGAAGTTCAAGGCCAGCCTAGGCAACTGACTCAAAATAAAAGATCAAGGAAGGGCCGGGGATGTAGTTCAATAGTGGGGTGCCCCTGAAATGAGTCTTCAGTATTATGAAAAGACAAAATCAAGAACAACAAAAAAAAAAAAATAGCGTGTTTAAATGTCATCAGGGTGGTGTCCCCTGATTGAATCCTGGTGGCTTTATGAAAAGTGGCAGGTGTGGTGGCACATACCTGTAATCCCAGCAACTTGGGAAGCTGAGGCAGGAGAATCACAAGTTTGAGGCCAGCCTGGACTGCTTAGCAAAACCCTGTCCCAAAGTAAAATAATAATAATAATAATAGGAAAGATCTGGGATATGGCTCAGTGGTAGAGCATCCCTGGGTTCAGTCCCCAATACCAAGAGGAGGAAGAGAGACTGAAGAGACCTGCACTCCTTGTTTCCTGCCATGTGATAATGCTGTATGTTGCCCTGGAATTCTGCCAGCAAGCAGGCCATCTCTAAACCTGGGCCTTTCACCTTGGACCTCCAGTCTTGTGAGCCTAAATAAACCTCTTTCCTTATAACTTATCCAGTCTGTAATAGTGTGCTATTGTTAGCAGAAAATGCAACCAATTATAATGTAATGATAGTGACTTAAATGAGTATGAGTGAATAAATAAGTGCATCCTTGTATCAACTCTGAAAGGGAAATATCATTTTGCTATTAATACTGCTGAACTCTGTGCAGACTTTTAACAGTGTTCTTAATTTTAAGTAACATATGAAGACTTTTCACTGCAGACAATTCTAAAGAAAAAAAAAAAAAAAAAAAAAAAAAAAACGCCATAGTCTCCCAGAGGCAATCACTTGCATTATTTCTTGCTCTTTTCTCTAAGTTTTTTATTTTCTCTGCATTTATTCATCTGTGTGTACATAGAGGTATCCTTTAATGTGAGTTAATTTTGGTTTTCCTTAAGAATGACTGGAATCTTAGTCCTACACTGTGCTCATTGCAGATGAAGCATAATTTGTTCCACAGTCCTCTCTGGATGGAAAACTAACACAGGAAATTTCCCAGGGTTGGCTTATCTTGTTTTGATCTTTTGCAATTAGTTCTTTCTTTCATCCTAAAATAGAATTTACCAAGAAATTGCTTGGTTCATTAAATAGTGTGGAATGTAAGCTAGTTTGAACTGTTGGGAAACAAGTTAGTTTTATTCTACAAATTATTATTTTGTAAATTATTTTCATTGGAAATTCAATGTGGATATTGACAAGTATTTAATTCTTAAGATGAAGAAAACTCATGCTACCCCAAAGTTCACCTTAGTACTTCTATAGTTCTTGTGGTTTATAAATGCATCAAACAGTAGTTTCAGGGCTAAGGTCTTTGATCTCTCTACCAGTGTTTTCACAGGTAGAATTGGATTTGAAACAATCAGCACCTAAGGTTTGTAGAAAACCTTTATTTTTTTTTGTACCAGAGATTAAACCTAGAGGTGCTTAACCACCAAGCCCCATCCCAGTTGTTTGTTTTTTTTTTTTTTTTTTGAGACAGGCTCTCACTTAGTTACTTAGACTGGCTTTGAGTTTGCAATCCTCCTGCTTCAGCCTCCCTAGCAGCTAGGATTACAGTACAGGTATGTGCCACCGTACCTGGCTTCTGGTAGAGATCTTGAGCAGACTCACTACCTGTACTTTAGGGTAACTATAGCTGGGCTTGCCAAATCCGACACAAGCCTTTAGAAAAAATGCCCAGAAATGGATGTCAGATCTTTTCCCTTTTTCCTTCCTCTGCCATATCTTTTTTTTTTTTTTTTTTGGTGGGGGTGGGTGGGTGGGTGGGGAGTACTAGGAATTTAACATAGGGATTAAACCACTGAGTCACATCCTGTTGAGAGCCACAGCCGAAGGGGCCCCAGCAAACTTTCAGACTGTCGGCGTGGTTTGCTGGGGAAGCGTTCTCGGTTCCCGGGCCTTCATCATGAGCGTCCCGGCCTTCATGGATATCAGTGAGGAAGATCAGGCTGCTGAACTTCGTGCTTATCTGAAATCTAAAGGAGCTGAGATCTCAGAAGAGAACTCCTAAGGTGGACTTCATGTAGATTTAGCTCAAATTATTGAAGCCTGTGATGTGTGTCTGAAGGAAGATGATAAAGATGTGGAAAGTGTGATGAACAGTGTGGTATCCCTCCTGTTGATCCTGGAACCTGACAAGCAGGAAGCATTGATTGAAAGCCTGTGTGAAAAGCTGGTGAAGTTTCGGGAAGGTGAACGCCCATCTCTGAGACTGCAATTGCTAAGCAACCTTTTCCATGGAATGGATAAGAACACTCCTGTAAGATACACAGTGTATTGCAGCCTCATTAAAGTGGCAGCATCTTGTGGAGCCATCCAGTACATTCCAACTGAGCTGGATCAAGTGAGAAAATGGATTTCTGATTGGAATCTTACCACTGAAAAAAAAAACACACCCTTTTAAGATTACTTTATGAGGCACTTGTGTGTGGATTGTAAGAAAAGTGATGCTGCTTCCAAAGTCATGGTGGAATTGCTTGGAAGTTACACGGAAGACAATCCTTCCCAGGCTCGAGTTGATGCCCACAGGTGTATTGTACGAGCATTGAAAGATCCAAATGCATTTCTTTTTGACCATCTTCTTACATTAAAACCAGTCAAGTTCTTGGAAGGCGAGCTTATTCATGATCTTTTAACCATTTTTGTGAGTGCGAAGTTGGCATCCTATGTCAAGTTTTATCAGAATAATAAAGACTTCATTGATTCACTTGGCCTTTTACATGAACAGAATATGGCAAAAATGAGACTACTTACTTTTATGGGAATGGCAGTGGAAAATAAAGAAATTTCTTTTGATACAATGCAGCAGGAACTTCAAATTGGAGCTGATGATGTTGAAGCCTTTGTTGTTGATGCGGTAAGAACTAAAATGGTCTACTGCAAAATTGATCAGACTCAGAGAAAAGTAGTTGTCAGTCATAGCACACATCGGACATTTGGAAAACAACAGTGGCAACAACTGTATGACACACTTAATGCCTGGAAACAAAACTTGAACAAAGTGAAAAACAGTCTTTTGATTATTGCCCTTTCCCATATTTTGTTTTTTGAGCTCATACAGACCTAGGTTAATGTTTTGCTGATCAGTTCTATTTTTTGACTATAGAGTTTTTAAACATTGCAATGGAGATTTCACCTGTAAAAAGTTATAAGGCCTTTACTATTATGTGTCATATGTATTATGTGTGCACACTTGTGTTTTGTGTTTGAATGTACGTATGTCCATATGTCATATATGATGAGCGCTCATGAAAAAAACAGCTGTTGAAGATTGTTTTGATATGTGAACAAAAAATAGGTTAACAGATCTGTTTGTTTACTTTCACCTTTCCTTTTCCTTTTCATTATATTTAATAATTCTCTTAAAGATAATGTAAATTGTTAAGAAAATTGTTTTCTTTTAATGCCTTCTGGAACGTTACATAATTTTTTCTTTAGCCATTATTGCCAAAATTCCCATCTTCATCCCAGTGCCGGTGAAGACAATGTAAATTGTTAAGAAAATTGTTTTCTTTTAGTGCCTTCTGGAATATTACATAATTTTTTCTTTAGCCATTATTGCCAGAATTCCTATCTTCAGTGAAGACAATGTAAATTGTTAAGAAAATTGTTTTCTTTTAGTGCCTTCTGGAATGTTATATAATGTTATATAATTTTTCTTTAGCCATTATTGCCAGAATTCCTATCTTCATCCCAGTGCATGAAGACAAAGATAAAACCAATCTACAGCTTCTGCAATAGCCATCACTGAACTGCTTGCAGAACTTGCCTGGACTATGTATCACTTATATGCATTGTGAACTCACTTGTATGCATTGTGAACTATCTGTTGGTTCAGCGATTTCTGGTAGTGTTAGGGTATTTATGCTGATGGTGTCATCGGTGGTACAATTTTTCCAAAAGGAGCCGTCAGCTGGCTTGGTGTATCTTCCTCCCTTCTGTTTGTCATGATCGTTCAGCTAAAATTTGGGGGCCAACAGAAGTGAGGCAAAGAACCTCACCCCCCCGCTGGTACAAAGACCTCTACACAGGTGTGGCTGTATACTGGACTGGTAGTCAATGACGGGTAAGATCCAATTACTATGGTACCAACCTAAGACAGGAGGCTGACGCCTTGAGGTCAGCTCATCCGATAACGGGTAAGGACCATATGTACTATTGGACAACCTAAGGCAGGCACGGTCCATAAGCCACATGCTTGTTGTTTAAACAGAGAGGGGGAGATGTTGAGAGCCACAGCTGAAGGGGCCCCAGCAAACTTTCAGACTGCCAGCTGATGAGCTGAAGGGGCCCCAACAAACTTTCAGACTGCCAGCTGATGATTGGCTCACAGCGGCCCCAGCAACATCTAGCTGATTGGCTCCTCTGCGGTGATGCTCATTGGACTGTTTCCCTGCCCTTTCAGACCACGGAGCTGCTCATTGGGGAACTTTTTTGGCTTCTCCCATGCGACCCAGCCAATTGGCCTCAAGAGCAGGAGGATTGTGGGAGGAGAAGGCTGGGTTGGGGTGTGTGGCTTGTGGGAAGCCGGTGGTGGCAGTTGGGCTCTGAGGGTTTTTTCCTGAGGAGCTGTTTTCTTTGGCTTGTGTGGTTCTAAAAATAAAGTTAGTTTCTTTTGACAAGTGGCTCCTGAATTGTGCCCAGCCAGACTGCGGCAACATCCTTAACCATTTTTGAGGCAGAGCCTCACTAAATTGAGTAAGGCCTTGCTAAATTGCTGAGGCTGGTCTTGATTCTCCTGCCTCAGCCTCCTGAGCACCTGGAATTACAGGTGTGCACCATCACCTCCTCTACTTCCTCTGCCATTTCTAAATGTATCTTTTAATTCAAAGGTATTGTGAAAAGCTGTTCATCTAGTGGTTCTTCCTCTACTCTGAAATCTTGACCAGTTCCAATCTTGGATCCCTTCTAATAAATGTGCCAGGAGGATTTCTATGAGGGATATGAACAAAAATACCTTTTGCATCTCCCATCTAGTCATGTTTACAAGATTTTGACCACTCCGAAAAGATCACATACAGTGTACTTTTCCTTTCTCATGAAAAAAAAAAAAGGTAACTTCAAAAAGGTTGTTTTTATTTAATAAACATTTATTGTAGTTTTTGTCAAAAGGAGTTCACTCTGGTACTCTGATATTGCTACATAATTTTACTATTGTAGTGATCTTACGCTTTTTTTGTGTGTGGGTGTGCAATTTTGGAGATCAAACACAGGGACTTCTGCATGCCAGGCAAGCACTCTACCACTGGCCCACACCCTTGCCCCTGTAATGACATTCTTCAACTTAATAAGTATATGATATTTTACATGTTATACTGTTACTAATTTTTAAAATATATTTATGTATGTATTTGTGTGTTTCTCTGTATATATATATATATATATATATATATATATATATTTTTTTTTTTTATAGGGAAAGTATCCATCCAGGGAGGCTGGATTGAAGGCTATAAATTTTAGTTGGAATGCTTTGTGTTAATAGCTGCTCCCAAAAGTTTATCGAAATACGACAGAGGCAGTACAGGATATACTTAAAATATATATCAATTAAAGATAAGTATCAGAATATATAATGAATTTTTATAAATCAAATAGAAAAGTAAATAATCCAATAGAAAAAAGAGAAAAAAGAATCATGACTAGTCATTCTCAACTCTGGCTGCACGTTATAATCACTGAGGACTTTCAAAAAATACACATGTCCCATTCCCCTACACCACCTCAGCCCAGAGTAGTCTAGCTCAGCTATACTCCTTTAGTTTATTATTATTATTATTATTATTATTATTATTATTATTATTATTATTATCTTATTTGTTCTTTTTAGAGATATTTGACAGCAGAGTATATTTTGACAAAGCTGCTTTAGTTTGAAATGCCAAAACTGCATTTTCTTAAGCTCTGTATGTAATCCAGAGTGTATTTAGAATTGAGAATCACAAAATAGATGTACTTGCACTGAATCTTAATATCAGTAGCATCACAAAAGAAAAAAAGAAGTAAATAATTAAAACAAATAAAAAATAAAAAACAAAGAAGAAAGTGTTCTGGATGGATATGGAAAAAATATGTTCAAGAGTGATATAACTAAGCCAGTAGAGATAGGAAGTACTCATGCAGAGGTATGAGTACTAACATTATGTGTACTCTTGTAATGTTAGAATGGAAAGGAGCCATTGAGACTATTGAGTCTCTCTGCTCACATCTTGATTCCTTTTTCATCACTCTGCTACTACTAACAAAGTTGTTCATATATATATGAATATATAATTTATATATTATAATGATGTGTATGAAGATAGAGTTTGCACTTTATAATTCATTGAGAACTCTCATCTGTTGTTATCTTAAATGCCATAATAAGTCAATAAGGTAGAGAAAATCATTAGCCCCACCTTCTAGTTGAGAAAATTGAAGGCAGTGAACCTGAGTGATTTTGGCAGCTGGTATTAAGATGTACCAGGACACCAAAAAAGTGGAAGACAGATCATGTGAGGGACTTCCACTTCAGGCAAAAGGGGGCCTAGTTTATTCAGATAAGTACTCCTCCTGAGAATAGGTAAAAACATTGTAAAGAGTATGAAAAACGACTTTCAGAATAGAAGAACTAAAATGGAATGAGGAGGAAGTCTAGGAGAAAGCAGGAACACACAGCTTCCTTTCACCCTGTGAGCATTTGCTGATCTGACTCAAAGCTAAACTCAGATGTGGGGAGAGGCCAATGGGGGTGAGAGACAACTTACACAGAGAAAAGGCTACAAATGCCTCCATCACAACCCGGGAGAACCAGGAGTAAACCATTCTCCTTTACCCATCTTTCTAGAATAGAAGGAAGAATGGTCTTTTTTGCTGAGAGGTGGGGGAGACTTGGAAGAAAAAATGTACCCTTTAAGTTTATAAACCCAAAGCCCATCTCGGCAAGGAATCGTATCCCATTCATATTATCAGAATCAAATGTGAATGTAAAGTGGTGGCAGGGGTAACTGGCCCATGAATTTAGTAAATGAAAATGCAAGACCTTAGTAGAAGAATGATCTACCCTATGCTTCTGGGAACCCCAGCAATTAATTGTTCAAGGGCCATGAGAAACGCACCAAGATGCACACATTTTGAATGAGACCAAAACAGATGACATAAACTGACATCCAATGACTTTGAAAATCGGGTTATCAGACAGATTATTCCAAAGGATGATTATTATACTTAAAAACAGGACACTCAGAAATATCTGTGAAAAACAGATAATTATTCATTGAACTTTTACAAAGAAAAATATTCATAACTGAAATTAAGAATTCAATGTTAATAAGTGAGTTAGGAAGCCAATCTAACATGGCTAAAGAGAAAGTCACAGATTTAAAAGAGAGGGTTAAAGGGATTATCTACAATGGTTCACAGGCAAAAACACAGGAAATACAGTAGCAAAGATGAGAGATGTAAATGATAAAATAGAATGGTCTAACATACATGTAATCAAAGTCCCAGCAGTAAAGAAGAAATAGGCCAGAAGAAAGATATGAAGAAATAATGGCCATAAGTTCTTCAGAGCTATTGAGAGATTCCAGAGGCTTAATCCATAGATTCAAGAAGCTTAATAAATCCCTACTTGAATAAATTTTTAAGAGCTAACTGGGTGTGGTGGTGTATGCCTGTCATTCCAAGAGTTTGGGAGGCAAAAGGCAGGAGGATTACAAATTCAAGGCCAGTCTCAGCAGTTTAGCAAGGCTCTAAGCAACTTAGTGAGAACTTGTCTCAAAATAAAAAATAAATAAATAAAAAAAAGATTTGGAGATGTGACTCAGTGGTTAAGTGCCTCTAAGTTCAAGCCACACTACCAAAATAAAATAAAATAATAAATTACTGTAATTTTCAAGAATGAGAGCATGTCAGATGTGGCATGCCTGTAATCCCAGCAAGTAGGTAGACTGAGGCAGAAAGGTTGCAAATTTGAGGTCAGCCTCAGCAATTTAACCAGACCATATCTCAAAATAAAGGAGGGGTGGGGAGACAGAGAGAACAATAAAGCAAAATATATTTTCGGAACAAATTAAAACTAAAAGAATTCTAAAGTAAGTAATCATATATGTATGATTCAATGATGGATACTTTTTTATTTTTACTTAAACTATTAGAATTGTTTTAAACAGCTTTTTTTTCACAGCTGTGACACACACACACACACACATACACACACACACATATGTATATGATATCTGAACATTTTAATGTCTTTAGACAAAAAAGAATGACATGGAATTTTAAATAAAAGGCTTAAACTAAAATACAAGAAATGAAAAAATAATGAAGGTGATAAATGCAGTTAAAGTACTCCTAAATTTCTTGTATTATCCAAGGTGAGGGTAAATAAATAAGTTTAGACATTGATAATTAAGATGATGTGTTGTAATTTCTAGAATACCACAGAAGAACAGAAATGGAGTACATAACTTTTAAATTAGAAAAGTGAGGAATAGGAATTTGACAAAATATAGAAACAAAAGAAGCTTTTTATTACAAATCATTTATACTTAGTGTAAATGGACTATAACTCAAGGATAACTTATTGAAATTTCTATTTTTATCCAATAGTAAGAAACACTAGGCTGAGAATTAATTATAAGATGTCATATGAATATCAATCTCCCTCATATCCATGTTGCTGTGTTAATATCTAATGAAATTGGCCTGAAGGCAAGCAGTATTAAAAGACGCAAAGGAAGATACACCATTTTGATAAAATAGTCCAAACCACTAGGAGATGGAGCAACATCAGTCTATGAACAAAAGCAAGGCAGAGTGTACAATAATGAACCCTTCCCCACACTCCTTATGTAAACTAATTGCCTTCTCAGTGTCCACCAGGAGGCACATCTGTAGTTAAAGTTGGGTTTATTAACTCCTTCTGAGAAACTGATGTGACTCCATTTTTGAGAAATCAGCTTCTACCTCAAGGCCTGTCCTAAGAAGGGGGCGTGACCCTTGTCCTGGGAAAAACCCACAGAGAGCTCCTAATCACATACCCACCCTGCTGAGTTGTTTGTCTGTAAATAACAGGAGAGAGGGCTGGGGTTATGGCTCAGTGGTAGAGCCCTTGCCTAGCATGTGCATGAGGCCCTGGGTTCGATCCTCAGCACCACACAAATAGAGGTATTGTGTGCAACTACAACTAAAAAAAATAAATATTAAAAAAAAAAACAAAAACTACAGGAGAGATCTGCAGACTCAGTCAGGCTAGGTGAGGACCCATAGCAACTCCCTAGCAACCACCAATCAGCATGAGACAGGGAAAATACCTGGGATGCCAGATGACCCCCAAGTAGTTTATGGTGGTGGGTAACATGTTGGGAAACCATGTAGTTCAGCAGTACTCTCCTCGTGGCTTAAACCAATCAGTTCAAATGAATCCCCCTCTTGTACTAGCCAATCACCCCTACCCAACTTGTTCCCGCCAGAGAATGTGCTAATTAATGTTAAGAGTTGTTGTTTGATTTTCCCGAGGTATGGAATGATTTGCTGGGTGATGTTGTGACACACAGAGTATCCCCCCAAAACCTATAAAATCTCACTGAACATAGGACCAGGACTCAATCCCTGGGACCGCTGCGTTGGGACGGTTGTGAGTCCAGGCTCGAGCATGCAATAAAGACTCTAGTGTGATTGCATTGGATTCGGCTCCTGGAGATCTATTGGGGTCCCATGAATCTGGAATTATACTTCCAGCACCAAGGCCAATGGGGAATTGTGGGGTGGCCCAGTAAGAGGGGTTAGAAAAGACTTATAGGACCTGGAGAGGATTTAAACAATAGGGTTTTTCCCTGGATTGGCTGCTGTCAGGAAGTAGGGAGTGATTCTATGATGGATACCTTTTTATTTTTACTTAAACTATTAGAATTACATTAGTCAACTTTTTTCACAGCTGTGACCTATGGGTTACCTTATCATCATGATTCTTATCTCGAATACCAAAAGAACAGATTGTAGCTAACTCTATAACTGGTCAAAAGCAGCAGCCACCCATTATCCAGGATAAGAAGATATTTGGTCTTTTCTGTGGTTTTAGTGATATTCTTGCTGTTGTGTGTCCTCAAACATGCTTACACAGTGGTCTTGGTTTGTCTTGATGGTCTCTGGTCACAGTATCCTTTCTTTTTTCTTTTTTGGTATTCAGGATGGAACTCAGGGCACTTTACCACTGACCTACATTCCCAGCTTTTTTTTTTTTTTTTTTTAAATTTGAAACAAGGTCTCACTAAATTGTGGAGCCTGGCCTTGAACTTGCAATCTTCCTGCCTCAGCCTCCTGAGTTGCTGGGATGACAGGCATATGCCACTTTTCCCGGTGGGTCTCAGAGAGGTCTTGACTGATGTCCATGTTCAATGGATCTGTGTATGTTTGACAGGAGAACTCAGCCTGGCTGCAGGTCAGCCTCTGGCTCACTGGAGTTGTTTTTCTCACCCTCAGGCCAGAAGCTCTCAAGGACAGTGGTTTGCCTTTGAGGAAACAGACAGAGTTGTTGTCGGGAAAGCAATTTGAGTTATTTGTGGGTTTTCCATGGAACCACTTCAGCAGCAGGGTGTTTGTGACATGCCTGCTCTACTTGTTCCTGTTTTTGTCCCTCTAGTTAAGCCAGGTTTGCATCATCCCTTAGTAAAACTCCTTAGTTTTACTTCTTTGGTTTTGCTCAACCATGTACTTTTTGAGAGATAATTTTCCTTTAACCTTATTTTTTTTTGTTTTGTTTTGTTTTTTTTAATGAGGTTAGAAACAAGTTTGGTAAAATAGGAGGCTTGATTCTGGGGTCTCAAATGCATGTGCAGTTATTTAGTCCCAGGGCCAATTCCCAGCAAATGTCTTTATTCATACATTCCATGTTCCCCATCAGCATGAATCACTGATGTGACAGCCATAAAATGAAGGCAACAAGGTGCTTGGTGTGAGCGAAGTGTTTTAATATCCTTTGATGAAAGACATATGCAAAAACGAAATAAATTTAGTGTCTTTTCCCTTCTTTTTAAGCCAAAAGGTCTGTTCAGAATTTTGTGGCTGTAACTTAACAGCTGTGACTAATTTTATTCTGTTACCAGACATTCCCTCCTTTTCTCTGCCCTGATTTCCATTTCCCTCCTGGTGGTTTGAGTCCTGTCACTCCTGGTCCCTGCTCCCCATAGTTCACCTGGGCCACTCGCCACCTTTGGGGTGACCTCATGTGGTCCTTCAGTTGCCATGGCAACACAGGAGTTTGGAGAACTGGGCTTCCTTTCTGCTGTTTTGCTCCTTCCAAGGTCTTGACAATCCTTTCCTCTAAAGTGATTGATTCAGGAACCTTTGGGTTAGTGCTGCATCAAAGAGGCTCATTAACTTTTCCTTGCTATATTCCCCCTACTTCTATACTTACCCCTCCCCCATTTTTATGCAAACTTTTCAGAGGATTCAGATACATTAATTAAGAGATTTATAATTGGGCTGAAGATGTAGCTCAATGATAGAGCACTTGCCTAGTGCAAGGCCCTGGTTTTATCCCAGAACCACCAAAAGAAAAAAAAAATGCTCAAAATTGTTAGGCCTCAAATGTTTATTGGCTAACAATCTATCACAGATCCATTACTAGACCTTCAAAGGCTAGATTGGCGCCACCTGGTGGTAGTGATTCACTCTGGTTTACTGTACAGAGAAAAGTCTGGGTTCCTGTCTGAAGCTTTCCTACTAGTTGCGACTTCAAAAAGAATGCATCTGGAAAACTCTGAGGCCTCTGGGGACCACCTGCATCTTATTCCTAAGACTGGATGCCTATTCTTTCCCCAATCTGCCATCCCTGTATGTTTTCCTACAGCATGACTGAGATAAGAATTTTTTTTTCTATTTTTTCACAGTGTAGGAGATGAACCCAGGGCCTCATACATAGTAGGCAACTCTACCACGAGTTACACCAATGTCTTCTTCCATTTCTTGGATTCTTTTTTTTTTTTTTTTGGTTCCAGGGTTATAACCCAGGGCACTTAACTACTAAGCCACATTCCCAGTCTTTCTTTCTTTTTTTCCTTTCTTTTCTTTTTTTTTTTTTAAGACAGGATCTTGCTAAATTGCTCAGGGGCTCCCTAAATTACTGAGGCTGGCTTTGAACTTGAAATCCTCCTGCCTCAGCCTCTCAAACTGCTTCGATTACAGGTATGCACCACTGCACCTGGCTAATTTCTTGGATTTTTATGCTAGCATTTGTCTACCATCCCCATTTGTCCCTGAATTCCCAAAATAACTTAGGCCACACTGTGGCCTGTTTGGGAGGGAGTTACGTGCTTGGGAAGTGTGGGGAGGATGCCTCAAGAGGCAGTCTCAGTGCATAAGGCAATTGAGTTCCGTGGTTGATTGTAGTGTGTGTATTTGGGTGATGATGGAGGTGAAGTGAAGGCTCAGCTTCTGAAGGAAGATGCTTCTTCCAAGATTAAATGGAATGAAGAGTTCTCCCTGAGTTCCTCACTCTTAAATCCAATCCACTCTTAAATCTGCTTATGTGGCAGGCCCACTTGGATATTACACAGACATTTTATTTTGTTTTGTTTCTTTCTTTCTTTTTTTTTTTTTTTTTTTTTTTTGGTGTTGGGGATGGAGCCCAGGGCCTTGTGCATGCTAAGCAAATGCTCTACTCCTGAGTTACACCCCCACCCCTGAACTGACATTTTAAACATAGGAAATCAAAAAAAAAAAAAAAAAAAAAAAGAAACTGTTCCCTTTGAAACTCAGTCTGCGCACCATCTGCCCCTGCAGGTCTTTCTGGCTAAGAAAATGGCAGCAGCATTCATTATAGGGGTGTGTGAGCCTGACAATAGGCTTCACCTTGGCTTTCTCTATTCTTCAAACTTATATCTAGTCCCCAGCGAGCCCTGACAGCTTCACCTCCAAATTGAACCCTGACTCACTCACTCACTCTCTCTCTCTCTCTCTCTCTCTCTCTCTCTCTCTCTCTCTCTGTCTCCCCTCTGCCACTTACCCGAGACACTCACCTCCCTATCTAGCTAGCTGGACTTCCTCCTTCCCCTCCTGCCTTCAGTTCTGTTGCTGTGTAGTCACACAGTCACAGCAGTGCCTTTAAAGTACCAACAAGATCATTGCACCCCAAGGCTTGCAACTCTAATGGATTGTTGCATTTAGAAGAAAATCTGAGCACCATAAAGGCCCTGCCTGACCTCTCCCATTTGTTTCTCACCCACTTTACCTTCCCTCCACGTGTTCCAACCTCCTGGACTTCATGTCATTTCTCTGAACAAGGGCAGCAAATTCAAATATCTGCAGAGTTTGGCAGGAGGATAATGAGGGGACAGGGAATATTTCCCTCACACAAACCATTGCCATATAAGAGAGTGAATGACAGATTTTATCACATTTTATGACTCTTAAGGAAGATTTAAGAGAAGTAATTGCAATGTTTCAGTTGCTAAGACAGATTCAAAAATCCTATTCATCTTCCTTTAAAATGGCCTCATCAAGCCAAACAAAATTGTAAAATGTTAATGTGATTACATTAGCTCTCATAAAAGCAGAAAAGGAAGAAGAAAATTCTAGATAATTTTGGAGATAATGGGTCAGAGAAATCAAATCTAATCCAGGAAAAGTGGAAGTTAGGACCTGAATCAGTCAGATAATCCTGTCAGCTCTTGGAGACCCTTTCTGCTACCCATAAAATCCTGCAAAACTTGTATGTCTTGCCTGTAATAATTCTCTGGTTTCCATGACTGTATTATTTTTCTCAGAGTGCATTATAATCCCATTGTGGAAGTGCTAGAACTGGAAAAAAATATGTGGGTTAGTATAGACGACTACTTTTTCCTCTTAGTTTCTTTAAAATACAAATGGGCCTTTAAGGCAGAGACTTATAGCTCTGTATTATAAGGAACAGGATATGTGCCGATATATACATATTACAACAATGTAATAAAGGAGGAGGTGGGAAATGGCCCTACACAGTTACAATTTTGTATTTTATGTGAAGTCTAAGTTGACTATGGAAAGTTGAGGATGTACAGTTGAGTACCTTTGGCAACTGCTAAAATAATAATAATAATAATAATAATAATAATAATATGCCAAAAGGAATAGCTAAAATTAAAAAAAATCAAAAAGTAAGTTAAAATGGAATTCTCACTGGTGTTAAGATAGGATAAATGGGAGAATAAAAAGCAACCATCTCCAAGAGGGCAGAAACCTTTGAAGTATAAGAAAGTCAGAGTGAATTCCACCTGGGACACTACCAGCCCCTAGTGTTCTCAAGGTCCCTTGTGGTGCTTTGCAGGTGGACCTTTATCTCATCACCCATCACTCATTGATGAACTTTTGCCTTTGGAGCTCAAAACTGGCCAATGTCAAAACCCCAACATAACATCACATATGAATTATAGGCAAGCAATCATCAAGTTTGATCTGGACATTCTCTCCCTACATTTAAACATGGAAAAACTCTTACCAAAAATTTACTTGCAAATTATGTAATCAGCACACTTGAGTGACACTCTGGAGAGATCCAGAGTACTTCCTTTACTCTCTGAAATCCTGTGAATAACACTGGAAATCCACTGACCTGTTGCATTCTCTTTTCCTTTTGGGGGCCACTATCTGGCTCTCTACCCACCCTCAACTGTGATCACACCTAACACTTGGTTGTGTATCCTCAGTTTTCTCCAAATGGATCTACAAAAAGATATGTACACATTTCTAGACTTGTTTATTATAAAAATGGGAATATTAATGAACTCTTACACGATCTTACCTCCACTTATTGTATGAGGCATACATCCCAATATGTACATGTAGATCTCACTTTTTTTGCACCTCCCTAGTATTCCAGGGTATAGTTGGTAACAAGAAAGGGCTCCTGTTCCTTTGTTAACGTTTTTGTTTGTTTCTCTGACCTTCTTGCTATAGGGCTTCTTTTCACACTTGATGTCCAGAGGACCCTCCATATGGGGGAGCATTTTCCTCCTTTGGGTCTCTGCTGCAGCATGGCTATAACATTTGTCTTTATCATCTTTTTATTTAATTTATTCATTCTAAATCCATCCCTACCTTGTCACCCTTCACTCAAGAGCTGACTTTGTCTTTATATTACAGTAATGTACTGTGTAAAGCATTTGGGCCAGCAGTGGACCATATACCCAACAGTTGTTCCATAGATTATAATGGAGCTGAAATGTTCCTGTTGCCATGTGACGTCAGAGCCAATGTGATGTAATAGCTCAATGCATGACTCAGGTTTGTGATAATGCTGAGGTAAATAAACCCTGTGTGCTTATACAATTGTGTACTGTATATGATATTTGAGAGTAATAATAAATAACTTATCAGTTTATGTATTTGTTATACTTTTATTTTACTTCCTTTTTTGATACTGGAGGATTGAAGCCAGAGGTGTTTTACTGCTAAGCTGCATCCCCAGCCATTTTCACAATTTTTATTTATTTATTTATTTGTTTGTTTGTTTATTTATTTATTTATTTATCTTTTTGGTACCAGAGATTGAACCCTGGGCACTTAACTACTAAGACACATCCCTAGCCTTTTTTTCAAATTTTATTTTGAGACAAGTCTCACTAAATTGCTTAGGGGCTTGCTAAATTCCTGGGGTTGGCTCTAAACTTGCAATCCTCCTGTCTCAGCCTTCGGAGTTACTGGGATTACAGGTGTGTGCCATTGTGCCCAGCTACTTATTCTTTTGTTTTTGAAACAGGGTCTTCCTGAATTCCTGAGGCTGGCCTCAAACTTGTAATCCTCCTGCCCCAGCTTCCCAAATTGCCTGGATTAGACTGAACTTTTTATAAATAGAAATAGTACAGCCTAAAATAATGAATAAAGGAATAACAAATACAAACCAGGTGTGGGGGTCACACACATATAATACCAGCAATTTGGGAGACTGAGGCAGGATCACAAATTCAAGGCCAGGCTAGGGAACTTAGGGTGTCCCTGTCTCAAAATAAAAAATAAATAAATGAAGGACCGAGGATGTAACTCAGTGGTAGAGGGACTCTAGGTTCAATACCCAGTAGTAAAAAAAAAAAAAAAAAAAAAAAAAAAAAAGAGTTTCAAGATAACAATAAAAGATCATTAGATAAGTGCCGGGCCAGGTATGCCTGCCCAGGTCACATGTTATGAAGCCAGACTTAGGCTTTGAGCATTGGGACATGACCCACAGTTCTGAAAGATAAATCAATCCAGATAGGTTAACTCCACCAAGGGCATCGAGACAGGGCTTGTCTTTAAATTTACATCTGTCTAGTGATAAAGTATGGGTGGGTTCTTTGCAAAACACCGCACCATTTCTCACTGTGCTCAATTCATACTTCTGGAATTGATTTTAATTTGCGCTGCAAGCAGGATCAAAAGGGGTGAAGTATAAATAGGACACTTTCCCAGGAGATTGGAAAAGCAGCAGAGTAACTCGACTGCCCAGGACTCTGGACACCAGACCTGACGTAACTTGGGCCCATCTTCTGTGAGAAAGACTTGGGCCCTCCGACTCTGGGTTGTGGTTTTTTTGGGGGGTGGGGGGATTACTAAGAAACAGGCACCTCATGTCTATGGAAGAATGCAGGGCACACACTTAGAAACAGCATTCCCAACTTAGAGGCCAGTCAGGGAGAAGAGGCAGGGACAGGCTTGAGAAAGGTGAAAGGTTAAGGAGCCCTGATAAGGAAGCCCTGTGACTGGGGAGAACTAGGTCAGTGTACCAGGAAACTCCCTCAGTTGGGCACTTGGCAACAGGCTGTCAACGTTTTTCCTTTTATTTCTTATAAGACAATATCAAGTCTTAATGATTAGGATTCTCCCCACCCCAATTCCTGCAAAGTATCTTTTATTTACTTATTTATTTTTCTTCCCATTTTTTATTAGTGCATTACAGTAATACACATTGATTCCTGCAAAATATCTTGTGATTGGCTCATATGAGTTCAGCATTCAATGAGACAATGCTACTGGGGAACTTAGTTTAGCTGTGACGAAGCCACTGTCTTTGGTTATCCACTGTGTTGGGAAGGAATGACAAATGTAAGGAAGGGAACTCAGAGAAAAGCTGATTTCCCTCCATGATGTAGTTTCCATAAAAACCCCCAGACTCCTACCCAGCATAGCCGTGTTCTCTTGCTGTGAGTTGCAAGCAATCTCTCAATCTATCATCTTGTCCAGTGAGCAGCTGTTAGGTGCCCAGCATGCTGCAAGGTGCCCAGCATGCTGCCCAAAGAAAAATAAAACCTCTGTCTCACCCTTGAAGAGGTCAGTGTTGCCATGGAGCTGGGACGCCTGCATACAGCACCAGAGCAGATTCTAGTCAAGTTGCAGCTGGGATCAAAGATGAATTCTTTAATACGCAGCTTTGGAAACATGGTTGTTTAAGCATTGGGAAGCTACAGCCTTTCCTCCCTTATAATACTAAAATAAATACTAGGTGCATCAAAGATTTAAACGTAAAATAAACAAGATCATAACAGATTTGGCGAACAACAAAATGTTAGTGAATAACATTTTATAATCAAGGTGTGGAACTTTTTTAAAACAGGACATGAATCCCAGAAACTCCACAGGAAAAAAACTGAAGAACTTTATCTCATAAAAATTTTAAAACTTCTGTAAGAAAAGAAAAAGCTAACCATGAACAAGAAAATATAAATTTGCAGCACTCAGAGCAGACAATTTTCTGTAATAAACAAAGACTCTTGCAAATCAATAGAAAATCAATGAATGTCCTCCCACCTGGAAAGAAGCAGAATTGACTAAAGACAAAGTGAAAATTGTCAATAAACACAGGATCAGACTCTGGAAGACAAAAAGCATAGAGAATAAAATGGTATTAGGCAAGTTTCCACCTCATAGGCTTGTAAATATTTTTAAATATTTATTTTTCCAGGGTGGATGATGAAGTGGAGGAATGACACTTTTAGAGTGAGCATAATCTAGAACAATTTGTAGAGAGAAAGTCAGTAATATTTATCATACTTTAATAAAATGTTCATACCCTTTACCCAGCAATTCCACTTTAGAAAATTATTCCACAGCAGTACCAACACACATACATAAAGACAGAGGCACAAAGATGGCATTCATATTAAACATTGCTCTTATGAGTTGAAGTCTACTACATGCCAGGTTCTATGTACATTCTTCATCATAATTGATATCCCACAACCACTAAATCAATGTACTGGTGTTAATGTCCAGCATACAAGTGATAAAAATAAAACTCAGGGGGAAAAATGCTTAAGGTGATGAGAAAATCCAGATGAGTGCTTTCTTCAAAGCATGTGCTGGTGACCTGTCCCACACGTCATTGCAATTGTCCTTTAGTATACCTGGGATATTGGTGCCAGAACCACCTAAGGACAATAAAATGTGCATGTGTTAGTCAGCTTTGCATCACACTGGCCAAAATATGTAGTAAGAACAGTTTAGAGGAGAGAAAGTTTATTTGGGGCTCAAGGTTTCTAAAGGTTCAGTCCATGATCAGCCAAATCCGTTGCTTTGGACCCAAGGTAAGACAGAACATAGTGGCACAAGGGCATGTCAGAAGGAGACTGCTCATCTCATGGCAGTCAGGAAGAAGAGAGAGAGGAAGGGTGGCAAGGAAGATGCATCCTTCCAGGGCATGCCCCCAGTGACCCACATCCTCCTGCCTGCCATTACACCTAGTTAGTCCCTCTAAACTAGAATGGACTGATTAGGTTACCGCTCTCAATTCAATAATTTCTCCTCTGAGTATTCCTGCATTAACACAGGAGCTTTTGGGGGAGACCTCAGATCCAAACCTTAACAGTACAGATGCTCAAGTCTCATATAAATGACTCAGCATTTGCTTATAGCCTATGTACATCCTTCCAGATATGAAATATATTTAACTTATTTATAATATCTAATATAATATCAGTATGATATAGATAATTATATACCATATTATTTAGGGAATACTGATAAGAAAAAAAATGTCAATATATATTCAGTACAGACAACTTGTTTTCAAATATGTTTAGTCAGTCTTGGATTGGTTAAATAAGCAGAAGGAGCCTGTAGATACAACTATTTTCTATTTTCACTAGCAGAAACTTGTAGACAGATCCAAGTTCATTAAAAAGAGGTAGATGAAGTAAATTATGGTAATCTGGGCAAAGCAATGTTATTCAGCTGTGGAATAGAAAATAGAATGAGATCGATTTTTATCAATTGGAAGAACCAATAAGATGCATTAAAGCAAAAAAAAAGTGAGATTTTCAAAATATTAAAGTTATTTAAGAATAATAATAGTAACCTGATGAATGTGACTACCTCTGGATGTCTCATTTATTTCCGATTATTAGGAAATAAAACTTTCAAAAAGGTGGCAAGAGATAAAGTCATTCTCGGTCCTGTCTCCGTGGCTCTATTTTATTTTATTTTTTATCTTATATTTTGGGATACCAGGGATTGAACCTGGAGAGTTTAACCACTGAGCCACATCCCCAGTCCTTTTAATTTTTTATTTTGAGACAGAGTCTCACTAAGTCGCCTGGGCCCTCACTAAGTTATTAAGGTTTGCTTCAAACTTGCAATCCTCCTACTTCAGCCTCCTGAACCACTATGCCCAGCCCCAGGTCTCTAAACTAGCAGCTTTCTCTACCTTCTCACTAGTCCCAGAGAAGGAAGTGTCTTTCTGTCTGTTCAGGAATAATCCCTTACCTTTTCTTCTTCTTTCCTGGATCAGGTGATTGAACCCAGGGACACCTGCATGCTGAGCACACACTCTACCACTGAGCTACACCCCCAGCTCCCTTACTTTTCATCTAATTCAGACGCCCCCTTTGTCCTCCGGCTCCATCGTCAGTCATGCCTATTTGATCCATCCCCCACCTCTGCTGTTATTGAACCTTCCTGCTTCTACATTAACTCCTCTCTCTCAAAGTCAACAATTTTCAAGCTCTTCACTACTTCAAAAACTTACCTTCTAGTTACATCCTTCCACTAGATTCTTAAAACTGACCTCTACCGTCCCTAGCTACATATCCCCACTCCCTACCTGAAGCTCTGATTACTGCTGGGCTTCTTCTCCATCGTTCTATTTGGTGAAAATTCTTTGACAAGATTCACCTTGATCTTCCAATTGCCAGCATCTTCTTCTTTTGACCTCCCATAGCTACCCCAGTGTTAGAGCAGTGGTTTTGACAGTCTCTTTCCTTTCCCAGACCTTCTGGAGCCTGGTCCTGTTGTCCAGGCTCCCCGAAGACAGTGACTCTGGCAGTGACCGCTCATTTCCCATCCTGAGTCCTCCGCGGCCTTTTCTCCCAGTCCATCCTCCATACTGCTTCTACTGCGCATTTTATTTTTTTTATAATCCAATTTTGCAGATCTTTTCCCATAGCCATATCTCTTGCTTTGTTTTAATTTGCAATCATAAACCTGCTTTGTAATAATAAAGAAGAAAACCCTGCAAAACATAAGTTTCATAGTTTAGGAATTTTACAGGAAATGTAGCCATTATTTTTTGGTGTGGCACAATAATTTCCTAAAATGTGTTTCAATCTAAACAGAAATATGTTGGGGGGAGTGGGGGCTGGGATTGTGGCTCAGTGGTAGAGAATTTGCCTAACATGTGTGAGGCACTGGGTTTGATTCTCAGCACTGCATATAAAAATGAATAAAATAAGGATAAGTCTAACCTAAAGCCCTTTTCCACCATCTTTATCACTCTCTGCTCTCTGTACTGGCACCATACAGGCGGAGTTCTACCCTAGCTAACCCGCTCTTCTCTTTACAGTTCACCCTGCCCCTTTATGCTCCATTTGTTCTCTCTACCAAGAATTCATTTCTAGACCCTTCATCATCTTCAGTTATCTCCTCACCTTGGAAGGTTCTGCTCAAGCATCATGTTCTGCATGAAAACTCGACTGCCTCTCTACCCAACTCCAAGCCCAGGTAACACTGGCTGCTTTTTTCTTGGAGTCCCCCTCCCAGTCCCCTATCATCCTACCTAGAACACTACTGCAGTGAGCTGATGCCATGCTTGTTTTCTCAAAACACAGGAACCCAGCACAGATACTTAGGCTGTTTTCTGCTACCATAGCCCATAGTAAGTGCTTAAAAATGGATCTTTTGGCAAATGAATCAATGAGCATCATTCAGCAAGTAATCTAATAATAGCACCTTTGGGGTGCTTCCTTGCATATCAGCTAGCCTGCCTTCCCAATGCTGATCCACCTCCTCCGGGCTGTCAGCCCCTTTGTCTGTTGTTGACTTCTAGTTGAGTCAGAAACTTCAGAGGAGGATCAGAGACTGGTTGTGGGGCTGCCATCCTCCTTCTTCTGCCCCAATGTATAACTACTGGATTTCCCCATTCCATTCCCCAACCCTCCCCAATACAGTAGTGACTCTCTTCTAGAATAAATTTAGGTCTGTGAGCCTTCACTCAGTTTGGTAGAGGACAAAGTTCATAGATTCTGTTGGTTAACTAAAGCCAGGAGGATGGATATTGTGGGGCTTAGTCTATGAGCAGTAAGAGACTTCAGGCAAATGTCTTCACACCCATCACACACAGTTCTGTGAATGGTGTGTGTCTCTGGTGACTAGCTGGATCCAACTGTCCCACTCAGCCTGTGCCAGTGCACATATTTTCTCAGGTGCCCATGCTATGATTCTCATCCAGTGTACACTTATGAAAATAAAAACCAGACTTGGCTGGATCTCTGAGTGTGACAAGGCCCCATGTGACATAAGAGTCCCAGAATCACTTCATTTGCAGGAGATATCAGGTAAGAGATGAGTGTGCCTAGTCCCCATTGCCATCCTGCTGTAGAAAGACCTCCAAGGGCCCCCAAAGCTGCTGGAGAGCCGGAAAGGCCATGGGGCATTTTATTCAAGAAAACATCACATTTTTATTTGGATAATATAGAATCCAAAGAAAATGCATGTTAAAGATTTCATAGAAGATGCATGTTAATGGTGAAGAGCAGAAAAGCGAGAGGATTTGATTGTAGGAAGATGAAGTTGACTTTATCTCC
This sequence comes from Callospermophilus lateralis, assembly GCF_048772815.1. Classification (NCBI taxonomy): domain Eukaryota; kingdom Metazoa; phylum Chordata; class Mammalia; order Rodentia; family Sciuridae; genus Callospermophilus; species Callospermophilus lateralis. Next base: position 52,881,917 of record NC_135317.1, on the reverse strand, counting down.
AAAGGCTGATTCTTCCTGGGCTAATCTCTCTCTGACCCTCTGCTCTTTCTAAAACTCAAATGACTTCTTCAGAACGTGCTTTTTGGAGTGTGATGTGGGGGAGATGAGCATATAAGAGAGTTAAACTGCAGTGTTCACAACGAATGAGGCAGAGACGCAAAGCTGCTTTGCAGCTCTAATGGGACTCAGCCTCTTCTGAGTCATTGCCATAAAGGAACATGGAAGTTCAAGATTGGTTACATCATTATAAATTTTAAAATTCATTGTAAAATGGTTGAATTTAGCTACAAAATATCCCACTGTATAACTCAATGGGATTTGACTCTGGATTTTGTGGGCTCTGATCACAATGACTTATTTGTCTTTGTCTGTCCAGCAAAATTATCTTCTAGAATACAAATTTACTTTAATCTCAGAATGTTAACTGCTTTCACATGTGCTTTTAGAACTCTCTCAAATAATACAGGTGATAGATCAGGGGTACCTCTGGTGTGTGTGAGCCCTAGCAAATATTTTGGGAGGACTCCTATATATGTAAACAATGTTATGAAAAATAAAATTCAGAACATAGATAGGTCAGAACCAGTGCACAAGCTTCATGGGGACTCAATATAAGGCCCAGGAGTCAAGTCCTGAACTTACCCTTTGCCCTGTGTCCAATTCGAGATTTACCCCAAACCAGGCATTAGCAGCTTCTGGTGACCTAATGTTGCCCAATTTCACAAAAACAATGATGCACCAGGCAACGGGAATCCTTTACTCTTTTGGAACCAGGGCCCAGGCCAGTGTAACCTTAAAGACACAAATCATGGAGCTTCTGTGCCACCCCTTGAGGAGGAAGGTGGCAGAAGACTGAAGAATACTTTGAGATCTAGTCTGTATCTAAGACATCCTGCAACAATGGTACTGCTAGCTCTGGCTGGTTCCAGCTAACAGAAGGGTCTTAGTCTGCTTTTGCAGAATCTAGGTGTGTTCTATCACTGAGTTACATCTCCAGCCTTTTTCATTTTCTATTTTGAGACAGGAACTAATTTGTTAAGGATGGTGCACACCAATCTCAAACCTGAGATCCTCCTGCCTCAGCCTCTCTAGTTGCTGGGGTTACAGATATGAGCCACTGCATCTGGTGGTCTTAGAAAGATTCCAGAAAGCCTGAGGCTTCCTGAAATGCAAAGCCAACCTGGGGCAGAGGCTTCACTTGCTGGATCTAAGGGGTCTATTGCATCTGAATCTTTTCCTTCCACTTAAAAATTGTATTTCTGATTATAAAAATTAATAGCACTACATGAAAGAATATTTTTTAAATTACAAAATAATTTCTTGATTCTGTTGCAGATGTTGTACTGGAGGCGGTGAGCAAAACTGCATACGAGATAGACACAATCCCTTACCTCTAAGAAGCTTATGTTCTAGCAGTTTTATAATATTATTATTACTTATATTTATTTATGTATTTTTTTGGTACTGGAAGTTGAACCCAGAGCACTTTACCACTGGGCTGCATTTCAAATCCTGTTTACTCTTTATTTTGGGACAGGGTTTTGCTAAGTTACTGAGGGTGTCGTTAAATTGCTGAGGCTGGCCTCAAACTTGCAGTCTTCCTGCCTCAGCCTCCTGAGTTGATGGGATACACTTTTTTTTTCATTTTTTTAATTATAAATTTTACTTACATGGTTCAAATTTAAGAAGTACAAAAGAGTACATATGCAAATATTCCCTGTTCCCACCCATTTTCTCATCTTAAGACAAGCACATTTATATATATGCTAAAATACATAGAAAGCATGCATATTCAGTCTCCCCTTTTATTTAAAGCAAATAACCTAGAAAATGCAATTTAATCCATATCCATCTGTTTTTCCATTTGAATCTTGGAGATTATTCCATGAGTTTATGAGAGAGAGAGAGAGAGAGAGAGAGAGAGAGAGAGAGAGAGAGATCCTCTTTTTGCTTGTATTCGTCAATTATTTAAAAAGTTCCTACTGACAGATGTTTTATTTTCAAACTTTTTCATACAGTACTGTATTAGTAAGTTTGCATGTATATTGTCTTTAAAATGTGTGAGCATGTCAAAAAAATATGAAATGGTTTTGCTGCCTCAAAGGATGTGAATTTATAATTTGGATAGGATATTGCCAAATTGTTGAATGATGTTTGTATCAAATGATGCCTCAGTCAGCAATGCATGAGAGTCCTGATGGTTGGTGGCACTGATGTATTCCCTTCCAACCTTATTTTCCTTTAATAGTCTTAGGATCATGTGCTATCTGTTATTTTATTTTGTTCTTTTATATAACCATTTTATTCTCCAAGCAGAAAAAAAGTGATCATCTCTTTCCATAGATGTTGAAACCTGTATTAAATCCACCCCAGGTTATAAAAAGCTAAGCTGTGTTAAAGCTTCCTTTTATATTCCATTTTCATGCATTGGCACTATTGAGTCCAAATATTTAGTAACCAGGACTTCACCAGCTAACCAATCACATTCACACTCATAGCCCTCAGACCATGGCTCCAGCCCTGGCCATTTATCTCTGCGTTAGACCAAAGAAAAGAGCAGATGTCAGCAGCAGGTCAACAGTGAGAGTGAGAGAGTGTCTGTGCTGTCCTGGACACATCATTTACTGTCATTAGAACGATCCAGGATGGAAACTTGGAAAGAAGGAAGATTTTGTGTGAACTACAGAGACAAATACCTTACCTAACTTTGCTCAGATTTATACATACAGACTTATATAGCCCCCAGAAAAGGATGCTGTCTTCATTTTTGTTTTGTCATCTAAATTAAAAATGTTCAGGAACATCATTGCTCCATAAATACTTTCCTGAATTCCTTATATTGCATATTTTTAAAGAAGTACATTAGTACAAATTACTAATTAGTACAAATTAGTACAAGCTGGGGAAACCTGTTATATATGTGTATGTGTATGTGTTGCTAAGGATTATACCCAGGGCTTCAAGCATGCTAGGCAAGTACCTTGCCTCTGAGCTATGCCACCCACCCAAAATATATGCTTTTAGAGCACTGTCAGGTTCACGAGAAACTTGAGTGGGAGGTACAAAGTTTCCACATACCCTCTAACCTTACATAGAATCAGCCTGTGATCAGCATCTTCCTCCAGAATGGTACATTTGTTACATTGATAAGATGTATTGATGAGATGACATTGACACTTCATTATCATGCTGTCCATAGATTACGTCAGGATTCACTCTTGGTGATGTACATTCGATGGGTTTGAGGAAATGTACCATTGCATGTATAGCACACAAACTATTTAATAACTTACTTTTTTTCTCATTTAATGCATCAAAATCATATTACCATGTCATTAAATAGTCTCCAATATCATTTTAGTGGCTGAAATCTATTCCATTGGATGGTTAACACATAACTTATTTAAGCAATTCATCATTGTTTTGGAGGGCTTTTAAATTTTTTTTTTTTTTTAGTAACTGTGACAGTAATGTATTACCTAGGAATGAAAGGTAATTTTTCACATCCCCCATAATAATCACATGTGAAAATAAGTTTAGGTTTCTTATTATTTTCAAGGGTCAGTTCTATTTACAATATGGAAAGCAAAGCTAAATTATCCATAAAATAATTTATATTATCTTTACAAAGATGGGGTATTTATAAATTTCAAGAACTGATTGACACACAAAGCACTGAATGATTGACTCAAGAAGAGACAGGATTCTGGGAGGTATTGCTGTGCCTCACTGTGTCATGAAAGTCTTTTTTTTTTTTTTTTCTTTTCATTGTGAAATTCCTTATGAACCGAGATTCTCAACTCTGCTGCTTGGAAGAATGGAGAGTCTACACCCCATCCCCCAGAGATCCTGATTAAATGGTTCTGGGCAAGGATCACACATCTACATGTTTGTAGTCATCATGAGGATCCCTTATGTAGATGTACCTGCATAAGTCGTGAAGGATAGGTAGATTCATAAAAAAAAATGTTGGATATGTGAATAGCAGAATATAATGTGAAAACTTACATAAATGTTGGTCAGAGATGAAAAATATTCATGCCAAAATACAGACTTTGGGAATTTTAGAAGTGGAAGAAACAAACACAGCCTAATTTCTCAGCTCACATCTCTTCTCTAGGTGATATCTGATAAGTTTATGGAAACTTTTACCTACAATATCTATGACTTGTACACTGACGATGAAGGATACTTGAAATGATTAACTCTGTATTAGAGTTGAGTAAACCCAAATGATTTCTTGGCCTTTGATTAGCACTGAATTGTGCTGACACTTGATAGAAATTAGAAAAAAAAAGGAGAAATATAATAAGGGGGACTTCCATTTTTCTTGATTTTCTTTTCTTTTTTAAAATCCCTTTTGGGGAGACTAGGGTTGTGGCTCAGCGGTTAAGTGTTCGTCTAGCTTGTGCAAGGCCCTGGGTTTGATTCTCAGTACGACTATTTATATAAAATAAATAAAATAAAGACATTGTGTCCAACTACAACTAAAAAATAAATGGATATTGAAAAAATAAATCCTCTTGGGGACTTCCATTTCTGATGATAGCAGGTTTTATTATTTGAACCACATTCCTATTGAAGACAACTTCAAACAACAGAATGTGGAAAATATCTTAAAAGTCTCTCAGAAAGACAGTTCAAAATTTGAAAGTTGTGTTGTGTTGGTCAGCTTTTAGTTACCATAAAAGAAAAAATAAACCCTGAGATGATCAACTTAATAAGAGAAAAGGTTTATTTTGGCTCATGATTTCAGAAGTTTCAGTCTGTGGTTGGTTGACCATGTTGCTTTGGGACCTGTGGAGAAGCAGCATGTCATGGCAGGAGGGAGAAATAGAGCAAAGCTCTCACATCGTGGCTGGGAAGGAAAAGAGAGGAAGAGGAAGGAGTTGAGGTCCCAACCTTTCCAGTAGGTCCTACCTCTGAAAGCTTCAACCACCTTCCAATAGTGCTAAGAATTGGGACCATGGGCCTTTGGGAGACATTCCAGATTCAAACTACAGAAGAAGTCAAGAAATAAGAGGATACTGGCACACCACAGCCCACTCTTTCCCCAAGGTATTTGCAAATCTGTCTGGAGACAGGTGGGAAACTCAACTGAGGCTTAAGGGTGGGCTGGACCAGAAGGGCATCACCCTGCTTTTCCTGTTCTCTTTGAGTGGGAAGAGTTTGGGGGTCTAGTGATGAAAGAGATGATTCCTTGAACTTGAAAAGCTAATGCTGATCCTGGTGAGCACTTGCCCCTCAAATTCAGTGTCAGGTACAAGAGGTGGTTAAAAATCTAAATGGTTAGATTTCTAGTGTTCAGGTGCTTGGCAGCTTCAAATGCACAATCTCTCTGAATGAAGGCACTTTCATTCCAGACCTCTGGAAAATCTCACAAGTACATTCTTAAAAGCAAAAAGTCACATGAAATCAAAGTCAAATTAGTACTAGCTGGGCACACCTGTAATTCCAGCTACTTGGGATGCTGAGGCAGAAGAATTGCAAGTTCAAGGCCAAATGGTGTTTCAAGTTTTGACTCTTATATTCTGTGACAGAGTGTCCAGGCATTCTAAAAGGGTCACGGTGTTCTCCTCATACAGAGACTGATTCAGGTCTTTTTGAACTGGGAAGGTGTAGAAGATGTCCCCAGTGACCTGAAGCCTCCCCTAAAGAAACATCTTCCATCAGAAGAAGACTTTGAGAAGAGGCTACAGAGACCCCATCCTATAGCCATTTATCACTTTGTCTTCCTCTTGAACTTCACCTGAGCTTCACAGGAAAATGGAACAATAAATGTGTCCTGTGTGTTCTCAGTGTCCAGTTTCTGCATGACTTTTAGAGAGGGGCTAGTTAAAGCTCTGTTGCTCAAGGAAGCTCACAGAGGACACAGAGCTCCTGATGCCTGAATTCTCATCTCTATTCCAAACCTGCTCCAGCTACTAATGTTCCGTTAAGCTTCTTTTAGAACATTATAACTCCAGAATACACATTTAGTTTTTTTTTTTTTTCCTGTCTTCCTTATGACCTTTCAAGGATACATTGAAATAACATCCTTGGTAACTTGCAGACAGTGGGCTTTCTAAAAAGGAAATTGAAACTTCCAAAGGCTTCCTTTCTTATGTGGAGTGAGCTTTCTAAAATGGAAACTGGACCACTGGTAGCACTCCCCGTCCCAGAAGCATAGCCATCCTGTTCAGTCTTCTCCGGAATGGAGTTTACTCTTCTCCATCAAAGCCTTGGCGTCCCCTCCAGCCTCATCTCATAGTTCTTACTTGCTCCACTCACTTCCCAAATTCCAGCCACACCAAAATTTTAGTTCTTCCAATATTCCATCTTGTTTTCTCTGCCTGGAATGCTTTTCCTTGTCTTGATCTGGCTAATTCTTCTCATTATATATTTGCTTAGATGTTGCTTTCTTCAGGAATTATTCCTGGAATCCAAATCTGAGCTTGATGCTGTAGGTGCTACCAAGAACACTGCCTCCCCTTACCATACCTTCTTTGTAATATAAGCATATAATAATCAGTATATGCCCATTTGTGAGCATATAATAAAAAATTTATTAAATAAATAAAATAAAGTTTGAAATGTGTATACTTACTATGAGATTATGTCATGTCACTTTCTAAAATCTATTTGAATTGGTAGAGGAGAGAGAGAATATGAATATGTAGTTAGGCACTATATTGGAGTATATGAATAGGCACTGTATTGGGAAGATATTCCAAAGCAGAACCCATCTCAGTTTTGGTATTTGAGGATGTTGGGGTGGATAACAAAGGTAAGGGCTAAACCTCTGTGTACTTCATAAGAAAGAATATAATTAGCTCTTCCTAAACAGGCATACTTACCAAGAAAGCACAATCTGGGTGGTAATCACAGGGCATTCTCCCTAGAATCCATCAGGAGTCAGTGAAGTTGGGAGGCTGGCGCTTTAAGTTACTAAGGGGGTTATTTGAAAATATGGAAAGAAAAATCATGGGAAGGTCTTAAAGAATGCAGTGACAAAATTAGATGTGTATTCTGAAATTATGATGTTCTAGAAGTACCCATCCCTTGAATCTGGCCTTGACCAAAGAATGTGGCAGAAATTATACTGTGCAGTTCCCAGGGTCAAAGTAATAAGAGAACTTGCATCTTTCACTTTTGTCCCCTTAGAATGAAGCCCTGAAACTACCGTGTAAGGAGCTAGTCTAGCCTACTGAGAGACAGCCATACACAGGACTCCTGACGACACTCATGGTGAAATCAAACCCCTCAAACGCCTTCCCGTGTACCCTGAAAGAGACACTTAAAAGATATTTCCAGCTCATCACACAAACAATTTGTATTAGTTGAGGTAGTTTCATTGTTGTGACAAAACATCTGAGATAATCAAATTAATAGGAGGAAAGATGAATTTGGCTCCTGGTTTCAGAGGTTTCAGTCCACGGTCAGTTGGCTCCACTGCTTTTGGGCCTGTGGTGAGGCAGAGGATCATGGAGGGGAGAGTGTGGTAGAACAAAGCTACTCACCTCATAGTGGCAGAGGAGCAAAGAAAGAGAGAGGGGGCCAGGGTCCCAATATCCCCTCAAGGGCATGCCTGCAATGACCTAACTTCCTTCCAGGACCCACTTTCCACCACCTCCTGGCAACCAAGCCTTCAACACCTGGTCTTTGGGGAACATTTCAAATTAAAGCTATAACACCATTTCTTATGCAAAGCACAATTACGTCCTATAAAAATTCCAAGAGCAGTTTAAACCCAAAGAAAGAACATGAGAGGAGAAACTGAACAAGAAAGGACCCATGACTTCAGTGCCATCCAAGCCATCTTTGCTACCCCAGAACCCTTCAAAAAGTTTCACTGAAGAGCTGTCTATTCTGCTAGTTTCTTGCATAGGTCAAATTACAGGTTTTTCTGGACATGGGCTAGTGAGGATTGAAGATCTGTCCCACAGGCTGCTCCCATTACCGGATCACTGAGGTCTGCCAACCCTAACCAAATGTCTCCTGGGAGGCGTAGGTCATGTACACGAAGCCATCCTCATCCCTGTCGTCCCTGTAGATCTCTGTCACGGTCACATTCATGCTGACCAGGCTCTTGTTGTTCACCAGCAGGTAAAAGATTTCAGTGGCCCTCAGGACCATGTAGCTGAGGAGGGTGGTAATGGATGGGAGGGTGGAGAGGAGGGAACCAGGATAAGGCTCTGGACCATAGCTGTACCTTTGTTTGGCCAATAAAAACATATTTTCCCATTAGGTGAGATGTCCCATGTTCCCAACTCTAAAGACTCAGTTTCTCAGACTTGATGGTGCAGTCAGATTTCCCAGAAAAGGAATTATTGAAAATGCAAATTTCTAGATGTTACCTCTCAGTTTTTGAGTTAATGGATCCAAGGGAAGCAACCTGGTAATCTACATGATTGTGAAGCCATCATGAACATTGCTTTAGAAGCACCGGCAGCCTGGTTTCCACTTGTTTTTATTCAAAAGTCTCATTTAAATCTATTTGGCTACCTACACCAGTTACTGGAGAAGTAGTAATTCTTTCAATTTTTTTTTTTTTTCTGAGCTGGAGCTCAAACTAAGGGCCTTATACATACTAACCAAGTACTCTACCAATGAACTACATCCCCAGCCTAGAATTAACAATTTATATCTGACCACTACTTAACTTTCTATACAAAACCATAGCCCATATTCCATATGGTTCCCTACTGGTTAAACCAAGGCACAGAGTTAAAAGATCTGGTGGAAACAACCCAAGTATCCATGGACAAATGAATGGATCAGCAATATGTGTCACATCCACACAATGAAATATTATTCAGACTTTAAAAGGAAGGAAAGTCTGAGACATGCTAGACCATGGTTGAGCCTTGAAGACATAATGCCAAATGAAATAAACTCCTGACCACACTCTGTGGGGAGGAAGATGAATGCGAGCTATCCAGTGAAATTCACAGGCACAGAAAGTAGAATAGAAGTTTCCAGGTGTTGAAAGAAAGCAGGAATGGGGAGTTGTCATTTAATGAGTACAGTTTCAGTTTGGAAAGATTAAAATGTTCTGGAGATGGATGGCGGTGATGGTTGCACAACAGTATAAATGCACTTAGTGCCACCCAACTGCACACTTGAAACTGATTAATGTGCTAAATTTTATGTTAGTGGTATTTTATCATAATTAAAATAATAAAAATAAAAGATGTTAAAGGACCCAAGTGGCTCTTTGCAGTATCCCTGTGGCAATGAGATAGAAACCGACTATACGATTCCAAACACCTTCCTAAAGATTTAAAATGCCCGAGGATTCTCAGTTGGGCTCAAAGTACAAGGCCTTCCTATCATTAACTAGAAAATGTACTCATAGCTCAAAAATGCTAAGCAAATATGTCTGTTTGCTATTAATTAAAAGTTAAGAATTCCCCACGTGGTGCAAAGGGAATGCACAATGTCCTTTGTTCTAACACATTGCTTAAACAGCTTGGAAGTCTAAAATCCCTCCCCATGGGTTACAATACCACTGCAGCAGCTGCAATTGGCTGGACATTGTAGAGATTCTGGATCATTTTAATAGCATGGCAAATCAAATCCCTTAGTAACAGCTGATCCTCAACTGTAGCACCTTCCACCTGAACAACCCATACCCCTCAAGCTGTCAGTGTCAGGAGCATGTCCTGGTTCTCTGCTTAATTCCAATGCCAGCCTCCAGGGACTGGAGGGGTTAAGTTTACATGGTGAGTAGGAGAAGCAATCGTTTTAGAATCATTAACTAACTCTAGATAATCCAAAGATCAAGCCCTGACCCTTGCTCTGTTTTTGTGTTTGAGCCAATGCTAGTTCCACATTGGAAAGTTGGGGCTGAAGATAGACTGCTTCATAATTGGCTCTTGTGTCCAGAAAATCCACCTCTGTTTGCTCTCCTCTTCTACCAGGACCTCCTTGTATCAAGGCTGTTGAGACCCCAATACTGAAAACTGTATGTTGGATGCTATCTATGTGCACAGCCTAGCATGTCTGGTAGCATGTAAATATTTATATGGGTACTTAATATAAACATGTCTAAATATATTAAAGCAGAAATGTATATTGCAGGGATGGAGAATGGGAGGTGCATGAAATCTGGATGCATATGATATGGAAAAAAGGAGGAAATTGTGTCAAAATTCACTTTTTGGTGAAGCCACTGGAACCCTCACATTATCCTGGAGCCTGATAGAAATAGAAATCGAAGTGTAATTTTGGTTTCTTTTAGTTGGTCCTACTTTCCACTGGATTAACCTAACTTAGATGATCTGAAGAGAATGCAGAGTGTTCTAGAAGAGCTCATTAAAAAACCCTAATGAATGCTCTGAAGAAGCTGTCTGCATCAGCCAAAAACCTTCAAGAGGTTGCTTCCAGCTCAGGGAGACTTACCAGCCACCTGCACTTACTGAGTCCTATCAGTTATTTTTAGTTTCATAATATTTTTTATTGAGTCCAGCTGGCAGGTGACAGTCTTAATCCCTTAAGCTTTATTTGTAAATAGTCAGCAGCATTTGCTTAGTTTTGCGTGGCCTTGTCCTGAGTGGTTACAGGGATGGCCTGGTTCCTCTGCTTAAGGATTTCAGGAGGTCAACTGAGCATTTTCCTTTCCACCCTGCCATCAGGAGGTAAAAGAAATAGTAGGAGAAAAATGCTCTTACTGGATTTTAAAAATACCTGAAATTAAGGTCTTTGGGATTATTACCAAATATTCCTTTGGAAACTTCTTAGAGAAGTTCAATAAATTAAAATACCAGTTAAATGTTGAAATTAAATAGAAAACTGTTGTTAGGTCAATATTGGGAGCTCTCATGTTTTTTTAGAGGTGCTAGCAAGGTACTTCCCACCTTTTCAAAACAGGCTCTTTGAAGAGTTGGGGATGTAGCCCAGTGGTAGAGTATTTGCCTAGCCATTGGTGAGGCCCTGAGTTCAAACACCAGCATCAGGCCCAGCCCCCCATAGTTATTCATCTTTTTTAAAGGTGCATTTGAAAAGAAATAATAGAATGTAAATTTTCCTGTTATCCCTCTGCCAAACATGCACATGCATTACCACCTACTGAATGAGGCTGAGGAACTGGGTCATGGTCAGCTCCTATGGGACCAGTAACTTGGTTTTGTCCATCAAGGACAGGACTTGTTCTCTGCTTCACGTACCACCTGTCAAGAGTTTCAGTCCTGGGGCTGGGATGTGGCTCAGCGGTAGAACGCTCATCTAGCACGTGCGGGGCCCTAGGTTCGATCTTCAGCACCACAGTAAAATAAATGAATGGAATGAAGGTATTGTGTCCAACTACAACTAAAAAATAAATATATTTTTTTTTAATAAAGAGTTTCAGTCCTTCAAAATGAGACAGACCTCTCTGTCTAGGAACTTGGCACAGAGAAAGAGGCCACTGGCTGGCCTTTGTTATTTCCCATTTTCTTTTTCCTGGTGCTTGGAAGTGAACCCAGGGTCTCACACATGCTAGGCAAGTTAGGCGAGTGCTCTACAACTGAGCTATGTTCCCCAACCCCATGGTTTTTGTTTAATCAGAGGACAGGATCTCAGGCCCCACTAAGGAAGTACAATGGAGTCTTACTGGGATCTTGTTTGGGAACTTTGCCCGGATTCCAGAAACTTTCTGTTGTCCGATTGCTGTGAATAGTTCAAGTACAAAAGAATAAGTAGACAGTAAGAGCGGGCTTTTATTCTTTCTCTGGTAAAGTCCTGCAACTACTTTACTTAAGCTTTTCTTTTGCTTGAAAGTTCTGAGGTTTGGGATTTTCTGTGGAGGTGGTTTTTTACCCAACAGCTGTGTTTGTATTTTTTTTTTTTTTTGGTACCAGGGATTGAACCCAAGGGCACTTAACCACTGAGACACATCCCCAGCCTTTTCTATTTTTTAATTTGAGACAGAGTCACTAAGTTGCAGAGCCTGGCTTTGAACATGAGATCCTCCTGCCTCAGCCTCCTGAGGCACTTACAGTGGTGCACCACTGTGCCCAGCTATGTCTATCTTTAAAATAATAATAATAAAAAAATATCCCGCACTGGACCTGACTCACTCCTCCCCCTACTTCCAAATTGCCTACAGGGCACATTCATGGATTGGGCTTTGCCTCTTTTCTGTAAGTCTCTTGGGAAATATTTCGAAAAACAAAAAACAAATTGCCTGCAGAGGCCTAAAAGAGGCCCTTATGTAGGGCTGAGTGACATCAGGCTCTCCTCAGCCTCCCTTCTCCCCCCTCAACCCCCCTGGGCTGCAGGAGGTCAGTTCTGAGGACAGAAATGAAATAGTTACCTGCTCACTGGTCAAAGAAAGTCATTTTGTTCATGACCAGTCCAAGACGTTTCTTTGCTAAAGATCTTCACTATCACAAAGTCCCAGGCCCTAGATAAGGAGCTCTGAATAGAAGTAGCCCCAGATGAGAATATTCTTAATACCTTAGTAATGAAGCAGATACAGGATTGAGTCACCTGAACCTGAACTATGTTGCTATTTTCCACAGTAAGAAATAGAAAGGTTGAGTAATTTGCCCAGATAAAAAGAAGTGAAACTGGGGTTAAAATCCAGGCATGTATTAAAATGGTCTTATGCTCTGAAGTTTTCCAAGAAATTTTGTTATATTTATATATGTCCAGGAATGTGGGTAGAACAGTTATTATTAACACCAAGACTTTGCACTTAATAGATGATGAAACTGTGGTCTATACAAAGTAATTCACCTGCCTAGGGTCCTATGGAAGGTTAGTCATTCACAGTTCTTATTCCCAGACCAGGGTGTTCCATCCTTTGCTTCAATACCTAGAAAACAATATTGTGATTGATGCTGACCACTCCCTCACCTCAGACCCAGGAGCACAGTGGCCCCTGATGGTTTTTTGGTGGGGCATGGGAGACCGGGTACCAGGGATTGAACTCAGGGGCCCTCAAGCACTGAGCCACATCCCCACCTTTATTTTGTATTTTATTTAGAGACAGAGTCTCACTGAGTTACTTAGCGCCTCACTTTTTCTGAGGCTGACTTCGAATTCACAATCCTCCTGCCTCAGCCTCCCAGCCGCCAGGATTATAGGCATGCACCACCGCACCCAGCCTTGGCCCCTCTTTATGATACAGACTCATCCAGTCCTGAGAATATCAGCACCATTAGTGTCTCCTACATTGTTAATGGAGTTCTCTTGATTTCTGGGGTCTTCCCTGGTACTATTCCATGCCAAATCATTTGATGATTTATTGAGGGATAGAAAGAAAAGTAGTAGGCTCTTGCCTTTGACTGATTTAAAATCTGCTCCATTAAAAAAAAAAAATTGCCTTTCTTTCTGCCTGAGAAGCTGGGACAATGGTTTCTGAGCCCATTCTGGAATTTGGGAAGAAAACTTGACCTCAGGAGGTCAAGTTTTGTAGTGGGCCTCCATCTCCCCAGCCTTCACCATGGACAGTGTCTTCCCTGGCTCTGCCTGGGCCCAGTGGTGAGTCAGGGCAGTGACTTATTTAATAAAGCTCTACACCAGGTCTAGATAGCCTGTCTGGATGCTGAAGTCTAGGAAGGAGCCTGGTATATCATCCACAAAGACATGATAGCATTTGGGCCCCTTTCTCTTTCTTTCTTTTTCTCCTGGCTCCTTTCTCCACCAAGTATCATTTAACCAATTCCTTGAACCCTGGGGTCTTCAAATGTTCTTTTAGTAGCTCAAGAAGAAAAAATTTTCATTTCATGGTTATTTGTATTCCTTCTCCTCCTCCTCCTCCTCCTCCTCAGTCTATTTTATTTGAGAAAAATAATACAGTTTTTACCATATAATGATTCAGTCAGGATAGGCTATGCTACAATATCAAATACAGCACACAATTCAACAGTGAAACATATTCTCACCCACACTGAGGTTCAATGCATGTTGGAAGGCTCTCCGATTTGGCTGTTTGTGACAAGAAATTCAGGTACAGAGGTTGCTTCCAACTTGCAATTTCGTCATTTCTGAGTCATTCGTTTCTAGAATTTCAGAAGAGAAAATTGATGGAAATAATGTGCTCTTGACTGCCTCAGACTTCAAGTGCTTAAAATGGCACCCGATGAGACCCACTCATCTTCCATTGATAAACATGAAGCATACCACCCTACCTACAATTGATTATTGGTGAGTATAGTTATTCTCCACTACAATGATTATTTTCCAGACACTCCTCCCCCCACACACACAAAAGAATCTGGGCTCTGGGGTTGGAGCACTTGTGTTTGAACTCCTGTTCTCTCACCAACTAGCTATGTTACCTTGAACTAATTGATAGACTCCATTTCAGTTATCTCGTGGGTAAAATAATAATAACAACTTGGAGGGCCGTGAGCATCAAATAAGTTAGTTAGTGCATGTAAAAAAAAGACTTAAAACAGTGCCTGACACATGCTACTCAGTAATTATTATTTTTACCATATTGTTGATGAAGAGCCTGAAAATCAGAGACGTTCCCCAGAGTCTATGAACAAGACAAGGTTGGACCCGACAACCCTTTCCATTCCCAGCCTCATCATCATCGTTGTTATCTTTCACCGGAATAAAGAGGAGGCATACATTTTGTTTGATACTATGCTAATAACTACATACATTTTCTCAGTGATTTCTTCTGAAAACTAGAATTAAAACTCAGAGAAGCAAAATATTATGCTCTGGATTGTACAGCTGGTGAGATTTGACCATGCACATTCCATTTTGAAAGAATGTGTTCTGCTGAATTTTAAATAAAGAACTTGCTAATAGAAAACCTTATGGTCTGAAGGAAAATATTTCCAGAGACATCCCTCTAAACAGTCTTTTACCCCTGCAATTCTTAAATAACCAGACCCTCCGTTTCCTCCCCCGTGTGGGTCTTCAAAGTTTAGATCAAAATGGAGAATCCCCTCTCTCTCTCCAAATCTGCTTCTTCCCAGTTTCATACGTGCCATCACAGATGGTCTGCTTAGACATAGACCATGGCATGGGGGAGCGGAGGAGCACGCTGCCTCCAGTCCCTTTGGGATGTCAGGGGAAAAGATTTAAGGCCCTTTCCCAGTTTCCGCAATTGACTGTCATAATCTCTCATCTTTGTCATAAGTCAGTTTGGGCAGTATTTGTGCCCTATCCTTTGGGATGACAAAAGATGTTCTGGCACACAGTCATTCCCAAGATGCAGGAAAGTAGGAAGAAAAACTTGGGTCTGAAAAATAATTTGGAAACTGGGGTGGTTACGCAAAGGGAGTTCTAACCCCATTTTTCTAAGACCCTGAGAAAATTCTTTCTTTCTGTATCTCTTGCATTTATTATCATGTACTCTGTTGTACATTATAACATTGGCCTCCTAAGAACTCTCTTCTTTTAGTGTTCAAGGCTGGGAGGAGGATGCAGCACCTGTCAACTTCAGGACCTGAAGGTTTAGTACCTTGGGTATTTTCCCAGTGTGACCCCAGCCATGTGGCATTATCCAGAAAGGTTTATATCTTAGTTCAGGATGTTTAGGACCTATATCAGTTATCTCTTGGGTAAAATAATAATAATATCTACCTTGTAGGGCCTTGAGCATCAAATAAGTTAGTTATGCTGCATAACAAATCATCCCACAACTTAGTGGCTTAAAACAATAACAAATTTACTATCTCACATAGCTAGCTCATGTGGGTCCAGGTAGCAGCTTAGCTGAGTGGTTCTGAGTGGAATTTCTTGTAAGGTTGCAGTGAATATATTATCTGGAACTGTAATAATCTAAATAATTGACTGGGGCTGGAGGATCTGCTTCCAAGATGGCTCACTCACATGGCCAGGAAGTCAAGGCTAGCTGTTGGTAGGAGACCTCAGTTCTTTTCTTCTTCAACATCTTTATAAAGATTCTTCAAATGTCTTCACGACATGGCAGCTGGGTGCCTCTAGAGCAAATGATCCTAGAGAGAAAGAACAAGGTGGAAGATACCAAGTCTTTCGTAACCTAGCCTCAGAAATCACATGGTAATTACTGTAATATCCTATGGTTTAGACAAATGAGCCCTAGTCAATGTAGAAAAGCACTATGTAAATACTTAAATACCAGTGGGAGGGATCACTGGGGACTATCTTGAAGTCTAACTACTATGGCAGTTATTTTCTTTGAACTTCTGTTTATTCTTCTGTAAAAATGAAAATAATTATTTTGACTTCACAGCAAATGCCTTTTCATTCATTCAATCACTCACTCTCAAAAAAAATATCAAAGATTTATTAAATACCTCTACTATAACAGGCACTGTAGTGGGTGGTGAGGATTCAATGAAAAGCAAGAACCAGTCATTGTAGCTGTTGTCTTTCTGTCCTCAGGGGCATTATAGCTTACTGAGTAGAAAGGCAATGATAAAATGAACATACAAGCAAAAGTAAGATTGAAGGGCTGGGGGAGTAGTTCAGTAATAGAGCACTTGCCTCACATGCATAAAACTGGGTTCCATCCTCAGTGCGTGCACCACATGCCTGTGTGCATACACACGCACACGCACACACACACACACACACACACACACACACAGAGATTAAAATTGCAACTATATTCTAGCTATTAATTATTGGTCATACCCATCCCTATTGGTTTTTACCCACTTACAATAAAAACTCAATGAAACTTCAAATTTTCAAAATTTACACTGTTGATAGGAAGACAAATTAATCACTCAAAAACTTTCACTGACTCTCTCCAGTCCAGAAGTGGAGTTGCACTTTATGGAAGACCTTTCAGTCTGATACCCTACCTGAATTTCCAACTCTTTTCTTACTCTCCATGAAGCAAGTTCTCTGATTGGGCTCAGTCAGTCTCCTCAGTTTGCTGCAAACATATTTTGTGCATCCCCTTCTCTAAGCTTTGATCACCTAAAGTTGCTGCATAGAAAGCAGTCCTCCTCCTTGCCTTATATCAATATGTCTCAAACTCATGCATCCCATCAAGCCTGGTCAAGTTTCAAATACTAAAGGGTCCCTTTCATGACTTCTCCTTTTCTTCAGGAACATTTGACACAGGTACAGCCAACTTTACTTTAGTATTGTCAGACACAATTCGATTTAACTTTTCTTATATACATGAGATAGGAGTGGTTCTGGCTCATTCCCAGCAAATACTTCCTTAACACTATAGAGGGTGCAAAGGTAACATCACAGCCCCCGCCTCACGGGATCATTTCTTGTTTCTGCTCTCTTCATTACCTGCACCATTTGTTGCTTTAGTTCTAATCTGGTCTAAGCATACCCAGTAAATTGCCTTAACAGGAAGGGCATCCTGGCATGATTTACATCATGGAATGAATTAAACCTAAATGATTCCAAGGAAAGCTGCCAAGTATTTTCTCTTCTTCTAGTCTCTCTTCTGTAAATTGACTTTATGTATTTTTTGGCTAGTAAAATTATTAAGACATTTTTACTTTTAAGTTCATTACTTTGGAATGTAATGAATTAGATTTAAAATAGTAATTATTATGAAATCTTGTGAGACTTCACATTTTTTCAGAATGCAGTATTGACATACTCAATACAGCACTGAGTACTAAGAAAAATAAAAAATCTTATTTTATTTTAGCTTATTTTTCATTTTTAATTAATTAATTAGATACTGAAGATTAAGTCCAAGGCACTTAATCAACTAGGCCACATCCTCAATCCCTTCTATTTTATTTTTTATTTTGAGACAGGATCTTGCTAAGTTGCTTAGGGCCTTGCCAGGTTGCTGAGGCTGGCTTTGAACTTGCTATCCTCTTGCCTCATCCTCCTAAGTTGCTGGGATTATAGGTATGTGCCCCTGTGCCTAGCTTATTTTAAAATAATTAAATAAGTTATGACATGTATTTTAATAAGAGAAATTAAAACAAATTTATCTGTTTATTAAAAGAAAAATGTTTAAATCATATATGTATTTTAAAAACTCATTGCAGAAGTGATGTTTCTAAAAAGTCACAGGTAACAAAACTTCATGAAACATAAAATTCTAACCAACCTCATAATAGGGAATGGGATGAGGATTAGGGATATTAATCAAAAGAGTGAAAATTGATTTATAATGTTGGAATTTTTATACATGGGGATGTGTGGTAACTTACCTAAATAAGAAAAAGAAATAAACCAATATTGCTGGGCATGGTGACTCACACCTGTAATCCTGTAACTCGGGAATCTGAGGCAGAAGGATTAGAAGTTCAAAGCTAGTCTAGACAATTTAGAGAGATCCAGTCTCAAAATGAAAAATAAAAATGGCTGGGGATGTAGCTCAGTGGTAGAGCACCCCTGGACGGCAAAAACTAAACTAAAAAAAAAAGAAAAGAAAAGAAAAGAAAGAAAGGAACCAATATTGTAAAAAAAGGTGATTTCATAATAAACTTGAAGGTACTCAGAATTGCTCTTCAGACATTGAACAGTGTGAAGGAGCTGCCCTCTTGTGGAGATTTTGAAATAGACTTTAAATGGTTATAAATCAAAGAACGTTTTGAACTTGGAGTGGCAATTTCAGAGTTAGAGGCCAACACCTAACATTTGTCCTGTGAGTAAAAAGAAGGAAACAAATGCTCAGCTTGCAGTCCTTAAGAATAATCAGCAAGTCATAATTACAGACCACGTCTTCTGATTCCTATGAAGAATCCTTTCACTTTTTTTTAAATTTTTTTTTGTAGTTGTAGATGGAAATAATGCCTTTATTTTATTTTATTTTTTTATGTGATGCTGAGGATGAAACCAGTGCCTTATATGTGCTTGGCTAGCAGCTCTACCACTGAGCTACAGCCCCAGCCCATCTCTTTCACTTCTGTCTCCCAAAACCATGATTCAGCAAGTGTTGAATAAGCACGGAAATGTGTTTAGAAAGACTGGAGGTGCTATTCAATATACAGAACTTGGTAACTAGTAGTCACTGAAAAGGAAAAATGTGAAATGCTGACAATGTCTCCAGGATCTTGTTGGAAATTTGAGAAACAAAGAAAGATAATGCTTCCATCATTGATTATAAAGTCTAATTTAATCAGCATATTTAATGATGGTACCCTCAAGGCTGTCATTAAGCAATATCTTAACATAAAATGTTGGGTATTGGTAGGAAATAGGTAATGGCTAAGATATTAGTGTTGGTTATTAAGTGCTAAGATATTAGTGCTAAGATATTATTAGATTAGGGAGTGACTAGGATTTGTTTTGGCCACAAGTAACTCATTTACCAGTTCCAAATATGTGATTAGGAGGAGCCGGCATGTCAACTATTTTGCCCTACAAAACAAAAGCCTTAAACTGTAATGGCAAGAGCAGCAAACCGTATTGTGCCAGAGCACAGATGAAGCCAAATTGCAGCTGAGAAAAAGAAAAAGAAAATAAATAAATAAATCTGTCCCTGGTAAGAGGCAGGAAATTGTTAAGCCTTTTTCATTATAACTCTACCACTACAAAAGGAACAGAATCATTAAAAACCTACCACCGGGATCCAGAGACCTAGGAAGAAACAACAGAGAAATAATGCTCAAGGCAACAACAAAACCTAAACCCAATTAAACTCCTTACTAGACTTTCCAGTGTCTGCTCTACCTGCCTAGTAGCGGAAGAAGCATGCCTGCTTCCAGGGGTACATATTATTTATCTTAGTCACTACTATCCTACATCAAGGTATGGAACTCAATCAGAAACTCTATGACACAAAAAAGCAAGGACAAAGAAAACACTGTCAAGACACAAATTACAGAACCAGATTCAGAGATGATTCAGATATTGGAAATATCAGGAAAGGAACTTAAAATAACCACGAGTAAATGTTAAAAGTATGATGGAAAATATGAACACCATATAGAAGCACATGGGGGAATGTCCGAAAGGGAGATGAAAAAGGGAACAGTCAAATAGAAATACTAGAAATAGGGGCTGGGGCTGTGGCTCAGTGGTAGAGCGCCCGCCATGTACTTGTGAGGCCTTGGGTTCGATCCTCAGCGCCACATAAAAATACATAAAGATATTGTGTCCAACTACAATTAAAAAAATATTTTAAAAAAAGAAATGCTAGAAATAAAGAACACAACAGAGATGAAAAATGCTTTTGAGATCTTATCACTAGATTCATTAGAAATAATGAATCACAACTTGAAGATGGGTCAATAGAAACACAAACTGAAAAACAGAAGAGCAGAAAGCAAACATAAAGGCATCCAAGAGCTGCGGGACAAATTTGAACAGGGTAACATACGTATAATTGGAATCTCAGAAAATGAAAAAATAGGAGCTTCGTGAGGGAACAGGCCTGGGAATCATACTGTTCAGTATTTTGTCATTTTCTCCACTCTTTTCAGGATAGTCCCTTACCTTCACTTGGCTGTGTTTTATGTTTTTTTTTTTAAGATCAGAGGCAATCTATTACCAATTATGAATGGAAAACTTCAAATCTCTGTTGGGAAAACAGATTGAGGCTTCTGTGCATGAGGGACAGAAACTGTGGTGTAACTGCTGCATTTTCTCTATTCTAGGGTAGACATTTTAATGTTTTTGAAAATAGCACCTGTGTTAAAGTAAGAGTACTTTTAATTTGGGTCTTAAATCTTTTGAAATTACCTTGTTGCCTTTGATGATGTCTGTTTTTGTTGTTGTTGTTGTTGTTGTTGTTTTAGGTGCTGGGGATCAAACCTGGAGCTACATGTATGGTAGGCAAGCACTCTATCACTGAGCCATGTCCCTAGTTCCAATGTCTGTCTGTCTTAATAGGATACCCCAGGCTTATCTTTTTCATTTCTTGGCAGACACTATTTGCCCCAAGAAGTCTTTGTTTCCACTGGCAAATATTCTAGAGATCATAGTAGTTAAGAACTTGAATTGGACATAGTGGTAGAAATTTATGAATATGTGTACACGAAAAGAGAATCAATATATATTCATAAATTTATATCAGTATGTTAATTCAAATTCATAACTACCAAAAATTTTTTAAAATTCACTTAGTCATCTCATATTGTCTTCTTTCCCCCATGCTAAGAACCTGGTTCTCAAAAAATAGGAGAAATTAAAACACAGGCATACCTTTTTTTTTTTTTTTTGGTTCTGGGGATTGAACCCAGAAACAATTTACCACTGAGTCACATCCCCAGGCCTTTTTCAGTTTTTCATTTTGAGATAGGGTCTCACTAAGTCTCGTTAAATTGCTGAGGCTGGCCTCTGACTTGGAATTCTCCTGCCTCAGCCTCCTAGATGCTGAGACTGCAGGTGTGCATCACCACCATACCTTGTTATATCAGGCTTATATCACTTTGCAATAAGCATGTTGTCCAGACTAAAGGTTTGTGGCAACCCTGCATCAAACAGATCTACCAGCACCATTTATCTAATAGTATAGTGTCTGCCACATTTTGGTAATTTTCACATTTCAAATGTTTCATTTTGTTAAGTCTGCTGTGGTGATCTGCGATCAGTGATCTTTGATGTTATCGTTCTAATTGTCTTGGGACATCACAAACAATACCTGAATAAAATAGCAAACTTCATCAGTGAATGTTGTGTGTATTCTGACTGTTTCACCAACCAGCTGCTGCCATGTCTCTGTCTACTGGGGCTTCCCTACTCAAGACACAACAATATCAAAATTAACCTACTAAAATGGCCTGTAAGTGTTCAAGTGAAAGGAGGACTTGCAGTTTTTCACTTTAAATCAAAAGCTAGCGAGGTGGAGCAGCAAGTACTGGGGTAGAAGCTGCAACAATTTACCCAGAAGATAGAGCAAAGGTAACAGATGAAGGTGGCTATACTAAACACTGGGTTTCAATGTAAATCAAAGAGGCTTCTATTAGAAAATGCCATCTAGAACTCTCATAACTAGATTTAGATTGGAGGGTTGGGTTTTCTGGAGATTAAACTCAGGGACACTTTATCACTGAGCCACATCCTAGCCCTTTGTTTTTATTCATTTTAAAAAAAGACAGGGTCTTTCTAAGTTGCGGAGGCTAGCCTCAAACTTGTGATCCTCTTGCCTCAGACTCCCAAGTTGCTATGATTATAGGGATTTTCATAGCTAGAGAGAAGTCAATATTTAGCTTCAAAGCTTCAAAGGACAGGCTGACTCTTATTGAGAGCGTCTGAAGCTGGTAAATTGAAGTTGAATCCACTGTTCATTTACTATTCTGAAAATCCCAGGGCCCTAAAGAATTATATTAAATCTACTCTGCCTGTGCTCTGTAAGTAGAATAACTAAAATTGATTTATATAGCACATCTGTTTATAGCATGTTTACTGAATAGTTTAAACCCACTGTTCAGAAAAACTATTCCTTTCAAAACATTCCTGCTCATTAACAATGCACCTTGATGACCCCAGATGGAGAAGTATAAGGTTAATGTTTTCAGGACTGCCAACACAACATTCATCCTGCAGGCAGAGATCACGGAATGATTTTGACTTTTTTTTAAATTTAAATTTTTTTTAGTCATACATGACAGCAGAATGTATTTTGACATATAATACATACATGGATTGTACATACATCAATCATATTGTCTATTCTGTTCTGCTGCCCTTCCTATCCTCCCTACTCCTCCCCTCCTCTCCCATCCTTTCTCTCTATCCAATCTAATGTGACACACTTTTTTTTTCTTTTTCTCATTACAACATCATATATGTATTCTGTATAACAATGAGATTCTCCTTCCATCTTCCGTGCAACTCCCCTTCCTCCTCTTTTTCCCTCCCACCTATCTTCCCTATTTAATGGTAGTCTTGTTCTCATGCTCTTCCTCCCTATCCCATTTTGAGTCACCACCCTGATATCAGAGAAGACATTCGGCATTTGTTTTTTAGGGATTGGCTAACTTCACTTAACATAATCTGCTCTAATGCCATCCATTTACCTGCAAATGCCATGATCTTGTTATTTTTTAGTGCCGAGTAATATTCCATTGTGTATAAATGCCACATTTTTTAATCCATTCAGCTATTGAAGACATCTAGATTGGTTCCACATTCTAGCTATTGTGAATTGTGCTGCTATAAACATTGATGTGGCTGTGTCCCTGTAGTATGCTCTTTTTAGGTCTTTTGGGTATAGTCCAAGAAGGGGGATTTTGACTTTTAAGTCTTATTATTTAAGAAATATATTTTGTGGGAGGCATGGTGGCACATGTCTTTAATTCCAGCAGCTGGGGAGGCTGAGGCAGGAAGATTGCAAGTTTGAAGCCAGCCTCAGCAATTTAGCAAGGTGCTAAGCCATCAGTGAGGCTCTGTCTTTAAATAAAATACAAAACAGGGCTGGGGATGTGACTCAGTGGTCCAGTGCCCCTAAGTTCAAGCCGTGGTACCAATATATGCATATATAAAATAACTGCCATAGGAAATAATTCTTCTGATGAATTCAGGCGAAGTAAACAGAAAATCCTCTGGAAAGGAGTTACCATCCTAGATGCCACTAAAAACATTCCTGATTCATGAAAGGAGGCCAAGACATTTACATCAATGGCAGTTTGGAGGAAGTTGATCCCAACCCTCATAGATGTCCTTGAGTGGTTCAGGACTTCAGTAGAGGAAGTAACTACAGATGTGATGGACATAGCAAGAGAACTAGAATTGGAAGTGGAGTTTTTAGATGTTACTGAATTGCTGCAATCTCAGGATAAAACCTGAATGAATGAGGAACTGCTTCCTATGAATGAGGGTGAATAAGTTTCTTGGGGTGGAATCTACCCCTGGTGAAGATGCTGTGCACATTGTTAAAATGACAACAAATAATTTAGAATATTACAAAAACTTAATTGATAAAGCAGAGGCAGGATTTGAGAGACTTAATTACAATTTTGAAAGAAGTTCTACTGTGTAGGTAAAGTGCCATTAAATAGCACTGCATGCTACAGAGAAATCTTTCATGAAAGGAAGAGTCAATCAAGGCACCAAATCACGCGTATTTTATCTTAAGAAATTTCCACAGCCACCCCAACCTCAGCAACCAACACCCTAATCAGTCAGCAGCCATCAATATGAGGCAAGCCCTTGTGTGGCAAAAATTATAACTTGCTGAGGGCTCAGATAAATATTGGATTCTTTTAGCAATATTTTTACAGTTCATATATTCATTTTTTAGACATGCTCTTGCAAGATTATAGTAGCATAAACATAAATTTTATATACACTGGGAAGCCAACAATTTTATGACTTGTTTTGTTGCAATATTTGCTTTATCCAAGTGGTCTGGAAGGGAACTCAGTATCTCCAGTGTATGCCTGAATCCCATACTCAACCTCTTTTACTCCACATTATACACAAGACAGTGTCAAAACAACGCTATCAGACTACCAACTAAACCATTTTTTTTCTTTTTTGCATTTGCTTTTATCTACTATACTGCCTCCCTTGTAACTCTTAGTTTGATTGCAGGTTACTATACTTAATGATCACCACTTATTTATTTATTTTTTTTTATTAGTACTGGGTATTGAACCTAGGGGTGTTCTACCACTGAACTACATTCCCCAGCTCCCAACCCTTCACATTTTGACAGTCTTGCTAAATTGCCAAGGCTGACCTCTAACTTAGCATCTTTGCCTCAGCCTCTCAAGTAGCTGGGATTACAGGTACCTGCCACCACACCAGTTTCACCACCAGTCTTTATATCATTATATCTCGTTATTTTGGTTTTCTGGCACATTCCTGAGGAAGAGCTTAAGGGGAATATTTCCCCTATTTTCTATGTTGGGTGAGTTGCTTCTGCCCTTTACACTTGAAAGTCTATTGTGTTGAGTCGAATAACAGCTTGGGTTGGGTGCTTACTCAGTGGTTGGGTGCTAGTCTAGTGTGCGTGAGACGCTGGGTTCCATCTGAGGCTCCACAAACAACTCAGCTTCTTTTCCCCAAGACTATCTTTTTTTCCCCCCGAATAGGTTTTATTAAGATATCATTGGCATGCAATTCAGGTTTCGATTTAATGCCTACACCCATGAAGCCATTAGTACAGTTTGGATCTTGAATGTCCCTCAAAGGTTCATGTGTTAAAGGCTGGGTCCTCACAGTAGTGTTCTTAAGAGACTGTAAAGTCTAATAAGACGTCTTCATGTCCTTCAAGGGAATTGTGGGACCCAGGTCTCTTCCTCACTCTTTTGCTTCTTGGCTATGAGGTGAGTGGTTTTTCTCCCTCTTGTGCTTCCACCACAATATGCCATCTTGTCAGTTTCAGAAAGTGGAGCCAAAACAAACCTTTTGTCTTTATAAGTTGATTTGCTCATCTATTTATTTTAGTAAAAGAAAGCTGACTAATAACAAAAATCAAGGGAGTGAACATATCCATCACCTCCCAGTTTCTTTGTGCCTGGCTATGGTCCTTCCCTTACCCCCAACCCTTCATACCCAGATAACCACTGATAAGCTTTCTGTTCCTAATTATGTTTATGTTTTCTAAACCTTTTTCATAAGTGGAATCCAGTAGGTACTCCTTTTTTTCCACCTAGCATAATTCTTTTTTAAAAAAATATATTTTAGTTATAGGTGGAAACAATCTTTATATTTATGTGGTGCTGAGGATCAAACCCAGTGCCGTATGGATGCTAGGCAAGCACTCTACCGCTGAGCCACAACCTCAGCCCTATAAGTCTTTTGAGACTCATCCATATTGTGCACAGTTTATTTCTTTTGTTGCTAGGTTGTCTTCCATTTTATTTCCCAAGACTATCTTAAAAATGTTAATTTATTTTCTCCAGCATAGTGTGTAACTGAAAAACTCTGATAATCATCTACATTTTTTCTTATATATTGTTTTTGCCTACCCAAAGGATTTTTCCCTTAAAGTATACTATTTATACTTGGTGTTAGTATTCTGGGTCAACAATCGTAAGTACAAGACCGCATCTTTAAAAATATTTTCATATGTATTTTAAAAAGTTACACAATTACTTTTTTCAGACTCCTATTTTCTGTATATTGATCCTTCTTTCTGTACTTTCAATTTTGTTACCAATTAAAAATATTTTTCCATTTATTATTTTACTACCAGGAATCGAACCTGGGGGTGGTCTACTATTGAGGTAGATTCCCAGCACTTATTTTTTGGAATATGGTCTCATTAAATTGCCAAGTCTGGCCTCAAACTTGTAGTACTCCTGCCTCAGGCTCAAGTTGCTAGCATAACAGGTATATACCATCTTCTTTCAAATCACTATCTACAATATTTTTATCCCATCTAGTTTAGGTTTCATTTCTGAAATGTTTTTATTAATGTTTACTGAACCTTTTCAATGCTAAATTTTCTCAATGAACTAGTTTTGACCTGCTCTGAGAGCCTGATTTTCACTGTAAAAATGTTTTCTGCTCATTCCCCCCCCCTTTTTTTTTTAATGAAAATAACTAAACAAGACTGACCTAGAATATTTCCTATGGTTTCTTTTGTTTTGGGTACTGGGGGATGAACCACTGAGCTGTATGCCCAGGCTTTTTTTTTTTTTTTTTTTCAAAGTTTTGAGCAGGGTCTCACTAGTTGCTTAGGGCCTCACTAAATTTTTGAGACTGAGCTTGAACCTGCAATCCTCCTGCCTCAGCCTCCTGAGTTGCTGGGATTACAGGTATGTATACCATACCTGGCCTATGGTTTCTGTTTAAGTAAACTTTGAGAGGTATGCATGGTTCATGGGAAATTTTCTACCTTTTAAGTGTTCAAAACTAGGGTAACCTGTTTTGATTTTCTGGTTGGCTGCTATTCTCACTGTATACTTATCTTTTCCATATTTTGCTCAGTTTTGACTTCTGAGGTACCCTAGCCTGGAAGAGTCTTGACAAACCTGGTGGAGGAGTCTCCATCTCTCATGGCTCACAGGGATTGGTTGGCTTCAGACTTGACTGCAGGTATCCTGCATTAATTCACCATTGAAATAGACAGGGCCTCTTCCCATTTCAAATGCTGCCCTCACTTTGGCCTGCTGTGCACTTGGATGGTCATTCAGAATTTTCAGTTCATTATGTATCTTCTCCCCACACCTATTTCACCTGAATAAATGCCAATACCATCTAGTGCTACTGTAGCTTTTGGTGGCTTATCTTCACACACTTATACTTTGGGACATAGTATGCCATGTCACCCAAATTTATTGTAAATGTTTGTGAGCTTTTGATTTGCTATCCAATCACTGTTAAATGAGAGTTTTGGAAACTGAAAACTTTGGGACTGCTGCCATCTTCCCTTTTTCCCATGCCAATTTTTTCCTCCACATTAAAAAAATTGGTGCATTACAGGTGTATATACTGATTTTCCATGCTATTTTTAAAGGTTTTCAAAACCGATCCTGTTTTCAGTCTTACTTTGAACCTTTGGCTTCACAGGAACCGCATGTCACTCCTTACGGAGCCCACCTAGAATTTTACCTCGTGTTGGTCTTTGGCACCAGGAAAAAAAAAAAAAATCATTTCTTTGTAAATCATTTACCTCTACCCCCCAATCCAGTTTCCATACCTGATGTCTCTTCTTCCATTCTGTTAACCCTTGTGGATTTATAGTATATTATTCATTTTCTACCATTTAAGTTATCATTATGAATGAGATGTTTGTAGAAAATGTTTGATTCACATTCTTAATTTGTTCTACAACAGGAAACATTCACAAGGAATTAAAATATTTTGCTCTTGGGATTAGGTCTTTTCCAGACTGGGTCTCTTTAATATTATTTTTTATTTAAAAATTAAAATACTCTGGGTCCCTCTCTTTTATGCTCGATATCAAAAATACTTTAGTGATGTCTCTACTTCCTGTCATTGCAGATCTTCACTTGTGTAGGTGATTCTTTTTCTAGGCATCTGCCTATTTCTTTGCAGAGTGTACCTTTCACAGATCTGCAGCTTTAGTATCTTATGTAGCATTTCAGGAACTAATTTTATCTATTTATTTATTTCAGGAACTAATTTTAAATAAGTGTTTAAGGGTGTTTTTTAGTCCACACTTAAAAAAAAGACTGAAGCTATTTTTAAGTTTAAGAATATTAACAATGTAAGTAGTTTCTTTTACCTGAGGCTGAAAATAATTTTCTTCCACTGTCAACCCATAACACAACCAAATTTCAGGGATAATAGAGCATCCTTCCATCTGTGTAATGACCGTTAACCCTTCCAACTACCCCTCCCATCCGAGTAGCTTTATTTACAATTCAACGCTGAGGATAGACAAGAAAGGCAACTGGAAATATTTAAAGGCTTAAGAAAGTGATTTCTTCTATAACAAAAAGATTATATAGAATTGTGGCTTTCCATTTACTGTCTTATACTGGACATTATAAAAGTCTGTAGATTTTTAGAAACCACAGTGGATTTGCCCAGTTAACATAAAAGCTTCAAAAAAAAAACTGTCAAAGACTAAATTACTCTTCTATTTAGCTTCTTATGAAAATATAAAAAGCTGAGCAATAGAAACAATTACGTAGTTAATATACAAAATGTATTGTATTTAAAAAGGGGCATTTAAGAACCAATCTTTCAGACTGGTAATTCCCTCATCTTCAAATAGGGAGCTCAAATTGATCAGATTTTCCCAGTAGTCTGAATTTACTGAAATATTGCTCTCTGAACATGTGAACATTCAGCTTTGTTGTATATATCATCTTCTGTTTCTGGAGTTAGTTGGATATTATCTCTGACTGGAGACAGGGGCTTCTTACAAGAAGGAAGTTTTTCAGAATCTCTGCAAAATACAATAAAATAAATTAGGTATTTTTATGGTAATGATTATTAGACAATAAAATACTTGGAAAAAATAGAGGTTTATGGAAAGGATAAAACCCTTTAATGGATAATCTCTCACTCATTGTGGATCACATTCAGATTCTCCTCTAAGTATTTTCAATAAATTTCGAGTTTTTCTTCTTAAAGTCCCTTCCTGCCTTTCAATGTAGGTGCTAGGCCATTACTAGATATATAGTAGCTAAGGCAGAAAGATTCCAATAGAGAAATTTTAATTCATTTCTCTGTAGGACTCTTCTCAAGTCTGGCTAAGAATCAATATAGGTGAAGCATAACAAATGATTAAACCCAATTTTTTTTTATCTCCTTTCTTGCTTTTAATGAAAGACAGCTATATGTCCTTACAAATTAATCTTATTATGAAGATTACATATTTCTATTTCCTGTTAACAAAATTAAACACCAGTAAGTCTTATTTTCTAAAGGCATGTAATACTGTTGCATCCTTCATTTCTCTCCAGCAGCAGTTCTCCAAATATGTTCCATGGGCCATGGAGATTCAAGACACTTTCCGGGAGTTTGTAAGATAGAAATTATCTTATAATAATTTTTAGACCTTATCTGTTTTTCCACTGTGCTGACATTTGTACTAATGCTAAAGCGGAATTGGGTAAAATGGCCAGCAACTTGGCATGAGTCAAAGCAGTGACATGAAATTTCTTAAGTAATGCTAGTGCTCCTGTATTTTCCATTATTGTGCACTTGCAGTTAAAACAAACAAAAAAACCCAGAAAAAGTTTCAAGAATATACTTGATGAAGCAGTAAAAATCACTAATTTTTAAAAATCTCAATCCTTTGGTATACTTAACATTTTGTGACAAAATAGAAAGCATGTGTAAATCAATCACTGGTACCAAAAGCCAACAAAAACGCCCAACAATTTTTAGGTATGAGGAACAAAGAGAGCATCATCATGAAGGAAATAAGTAACAATACTCATTGCCCAGATAAATTTCAAACTTTTAAGTAAAAACTAAAATTCTGAAAAACTTGTGTCCTCTGCTGGAAAGCTTCCAAATGTTTAAGACTGCTAATTGTGATTTTGTTCCTTATATTATAAAATGAAATTAGTCAGTATTTGTAAGAAAAGTACAATTCAATGAACCAGTATTTCCCAAACAATCAATAAATATTGAACTCACAGTTTGTTGTAAGTAACCTTAAAAAAAACTACTATTTATTGAAATTTGGTGGAATGGCAAAGAAAGAAGCTTACAATTATCTAATAAATACTTTCCTGGGACTGGGGTTATGGCTCAGTGGTGGAGTGCTCACCTAGCATGTGTGAGGCACTGGGTTCAATCCTCAGCCCACATAAAAAAATGAATAAAATAAAAATTTATCATGTCCATCTACAACAACAACAACAACTTAACAACAAAAATCTTTTAAAAAAGTAAAATAAAATAAACACTTTCCAAATGCAAATATGTGTTGGGTCATATTTTTTCATATACTTTTCAACCAAAACATCATACACAAAAACATCTGCAAATGTAAAATAATGCCACTCTTGGGCTGGGGTTGTGGCTCACTAGTAGTAAGCTCGCCTAGCATGTGCGAGGCACTGGGTTCAATCAACAGCACCACATAAAAACAAGTAAATAAAATACAGGTATTGTGTCCAACTACAACTAAAAAAAAAAAAAAATTACATTTTTTTTAAAAAAAAACAATGCCACTCTTTACATTTTTTTGTTTTGGAAAATATAGCATTTTTTTTTTCATAAAAAAATACGGCATGTTCACATGGCTTATTATTGTTTTTAAAAAATTGAGTATTTTATTAAATGTCTTTCCTCATTTCTGGAATAGTTAAGTGCTCCTGTATAAAGGTTTCCTGAAAATAAAGTTTGAGAATTGTTGCTGAGTTTAATATTAGACTTTACATACATATACACAAAATAAGAAACAATTGTCTAATACTTGAAAAGTATTTCTACTCATACCAGTTCATCTGACTGTGACAATACTTCTATCAGGTAAAGTTTAATTCTATCATCCCCATGTTTGCTCCCCCGATACACATATTTATTAAGCTTATCAGCACATTTGCTTTATTGAGAAAGTATAAGAAAATAATTATACATTAATGCTGTGTTGTGGCTTTATTCTGAAGTCTAACAGAAGGAAGAATATGTAGCAATTTTAAAGATCATTTATTTTAAAACAATGCTTACCACACACATTAGAAATCTGGCAAATTCATCAAGTAAACTCTGTGATTCTCCCCATTTTAGATATGATAATTTAGGGAAGTATAACACAGTACTCTTACCCTCTCTCTAAAAGTTTCTTCTCATTAAAATTCTAAGAAATAAGAAGGAAAGAAGGCTGAGACATTTAAGGCCTGGGAAAGTAATAGGTGAAACAGAGACTCCAGAAGCCACACTGAAAACTGATGGTGTGAGAAACAGAAATTGATTCACATGAAACTAGAGAGATTTGGGAGACAGGGATTGGAATTGTGGAAAACAACAATAGCTCATCTTATTTCAGAACAAGGAACAAGACAACTCACTTTTTAAATCCAAAATTTTTCCAGAGCTCGCTTATTTTTATCTGTAATCCTGGCTTGTTCTCAGCATTATGATGATTTCTCTTTTGGATGCTTGATGACTTCTTGCTTAGTCCACTGACTCTAGCAGGTACTAGAGGTTTGATCTTTGTTGTGGAAAGTGAGTCCACAGAACTGGATTTACACAGCCCAGGAACCTAAAGATTAAATGCTCATGTTATCATTACTCTATTAGGCAACTACCTTTAATTAATTTAAAAGTATTGTTTATTCATCAATACCAAAAAATAATGCATAAACAAAGTATAAAAATGTGTTATTTACAAATGACTACTATAGAGATAATCATAATATTTTAATGGGTAATACCTGCACCTAGCATAAAATTTAAGAGTCATAAATGAACAGAGAGGAATGTGTCTCATTTATTTCTATTTTACCTCTCGAGAGGCAATTGCTGTTACCAGTTTTCTGTGCATCCACTAAATTATTTGCATACATGAGCATGCACACAAAACTGACAGCAGACTACACAATAATTACTTTGCTTTCTTTGATTCCACTTAATGAATGATATATTTTAGAGATTTTTCTTTTTCACATGTAGAACTGACTTTTATTTTGAATAAGTTGCCTGTTCTTCCATTGCACAAATGTGGCATTATGTACTTAACTTCTATCAACATTTTTATTTCCATCGAAGAGTTAATTTTCATTCTGTGGATAATATGGAGCCATTGATGTTTTATTGCTGATTCTCAGTATAATTAAGAGATATATAAAATAGAAGGTATATAATCTGGCAAAGAGTGTATAAAGAATGGAAAAGTTACCAAAAAAAAAAAAAAAAAACTGGTTTATCCTGGGTCCTCAGATTTTAGAAGTATTTTGTAATACATGTCAAAGCATTAAAACATGCATGCATTGGGACCAATAATATCACTCCATGGAATTTATCCCTACAGATAATCAGGGTATGTACTCAACTATTTACCCAGAAGACCTTGGTTGTAATATTGTTTAACTATAGCAAAAAAATTTTAAGGGTAAATGACTACAAAAGGATTATATAATAGTACTTGGAAAAAGATCTTACTACCTGTAAAAGAAGTTTCAACTTAACACCTTAAATACCTATCTTTAAGCACAGATACTATTCTAGAAAGTAAGAAAGTCGACTTTTTAAAATAAATCACAATTTAAGTATTTTAATTTATAAGTTTTGCTTATATTTTTCATTTTCTTGTTGTAAGCATGTATAGTTTCTGAAATTAAAAATAAATAAATATTTTACCTTGTTCCTTAGAAGTGTGTCTTTCTTTGAGAAACGAGATAAACACTGCTTATAGTTCTGATTACCTTGATTATCAAGTGACTTCATATTACAATCAGATTCCTATATCCCCAGATCAGAAAGAAAATAAATTAGATTTTTACTAGTGGTATTTTCATGACAACTAACCAATACTCAACAGGAAGAAAAATAAGATGAGAAAATAATTTCATAGAAAAAGACTAAAAACATGGCATGGAATTAATAAAAGAAAATAAATTTAATATGGAAAGGATGATAGTTGCCAGTTTCATTGAAGAAACTAGGCAATGTTTCACCTAGAGAAGTAAATTGTATAAAACATATTTAAAATTTTGAAGGCTTTTCCTTTTCTGAAACATTTGAGCAGCATGTCAAAATGCTGACTCAGATAAAATTAGAATCTTTCACTATAATACTATAGCTTTACCCATACTACACTAATGGTTTTCATAAATTATTAGCTATAAAAAGCTGAACCAATGTAGCTCTACATCTCTTCTTTAAATTGTAACATGTTCAACATTATAAAATAAAAAAGGATGAGTAAACACTCAAAAAGCTTTATTTCTTCCTTTTTCAAGATTAAAAAAAAATATATTGGAACTCTATGCTGTATTATATACTCAAACAACAACCACAATCATAGTGGGTAAGACTCCACTGACTTGTACCTTACAGAAACTCTAATATTCTTCCTCATAGCTAACAGTAGCGGTGACTCTGGGCCAAATCATTTTTTTTATTTTTGTGACTGGAGATTGAACCCAAGGGTACCTTACACTGAACTACATCCCCATTTTTTAAATTTTTATTTCTACTTATTGAGACAAGGTCTTGCTAAGTTGCTGAAGCTGGCCTCAAATTTGTGATCCTTCTGCCTTAGCCTCCCAAGCACTGGGATTATAGGCACGTGCTACTGTGCCCAGTTGGGCTAAACCATTTCTTACAATAAAGATCCTGAGAAAGATCCTAAGATTACATTGAACTTTCAACCTGAAGACTCCCATTTCTCACAGTCATATGATCAAACTGACACATATTTTTTGTTTTTCCTGAGACAGGCTGTCACTATGTTGCCCATGATAGCCTTGAACTTGTGATCCTCTTTCCTCAGTCTCCCAAATAGCTGAGGTTATACACATATGCCTATAATTAACAATCTATCCTAAGAGGAATTTATTATATCTGGCAGCAAAAAAGACAACTCAATGAATTATTCTTGGTTTGTTTACTTTTGGAGGATAAAGGTTCATATTTCTATAACAGGTCAATATAAAAAATGGTTAGCTCAGACAAGTGTGCAGAGTTCCATCTGTGAGCTGATAAAGACGGCTACTCAGTAAGACATGGGTAAAACTTTATAAAGTGAAACAAAGATGCACACCATAAAAAGAAATAGAATGCCCCAAAGGTGCTCAGCAGACTTGCAAGTATCCTCCCTGACAGTAATGTTTTATTAAAAAATGTTCAAGTGATAGCAATTGTGGTGGTACTCAAAACACACCAAGAGGAAAAGTAGTATCCGTGAAAAATGAGAAAGATGGCACTAAAATGGAGACACACATTAAAAGAAACAGTCTTCTAGACTAGTAAGGACAGTACTCAATATGAAAAAAGTAAAACAGAGAAAAGAATATTGAAGTCTTAAAGACAGTCAAGGGTTTGGCTTAAAAAATGCTACAGATGAAAGACTGATATAAATTTTTGATTTCAGCTTTCTTCAAATGAAAACAATTTATTTGCATTTTTTAACTTGGTATTTTCCTTCAACTAGAACCCAATATAACTCAAGTTTCCTTTGAGAATTTAAATATTTTCTTTTTAAAGAACATAAGCTGTACTGATTTATTAGATGTTATTCGACACTCAGGATTATCAGACATCAAACTGTCAAATATTACTGTGTTTGTAATTGTTCTTACAATGTGGTAATAATTTGAGTAAAAATAAAACAGAATGTTATGTTGGTAAATTTGAGATAATGCCACTAGGTCATTTTAAACTATGTCACTTGGATTTTATGAGCAGTACTTACTAGGAGATTTTAGTCAAATCAAAGTCAGAAATAAAAAAATCAAAATCAGAATAAAAGATATTTTATACAGAAGAAAAAAGTGGTTAAGATGCTTTATAAAATCACTGATATTACTATTTTATTTTATTATAAAGTTTAGGAAATAAAAATAAATGAAAGTATATATTTTCTGAAGTACTAAAACTTAACAGACAACTTCACATTAATAGGGTCATTTCTTTATAAGATCTCAAATATTATCTGAATTTAAGCTTATATTAATTTAAGTAGCAAATTTATAATAAATTTTTATTCTATAGATTATTCTGCTTAGGTGGTTTTTGTTTGTTTGTTTTTTGGGGATTGAACTCAGGGGCACTCAACCACTGAGCCACGTCCCCAGCCCTATTTTGTATTTTAGAGACACAGTCTCACTGAGTTGCTGAGGCTGGCTTTGAACTCACGATCCTCCTGTCTCAGACTCCTGAGGGGCTGGAATTACAGGTGTGTGCCACTGTGCCTGGGGCCTCTGCCTAGGTGTTAACCATGCCAAAACTTGAACACACAGTGGTGTAGAAGTATAGAGTTGGTTTAAATGTACAGGAGTTGGAAAAAAGAAAGATACAGAGAGAAGTTCTTCAAAATAATGAAATGTTAACTTTCTAGACAGAATGAAAAATTAAGATAACCAATAATTAAATAATGTAGGCACATTTCCCTCAATAGTATGATTAACACCTTTTTCTTTCTTACACATAAATTTAAAAACAGGGGTCTCATGATATGACTTACTTACCTCTGAATCAGAATCCTTACTGGAAGGCTGAGAAAGTTTTGAAGCATTTAAACTGTGTGATGATAACTCTTCACTTTCCTGAGACTGTGAAGACTGTTCCACGTCATGTAAGGGTGGAGACTCACCACCAGACTCATCACTCTTTGACTGAGATGTCTGGGGCACTGCATTGTTCTCAGGCATAGCAGCGAGGGAATCACTCACTCTGCGCAACTGCTGCAACGCTGTGCCTGGGGTGGGGCTTGGAGTTCTGGAAAAACCCCCAAGACTTCCAGACCAACTAAAACAACTTAGAGTTCCCAGAGTTGGTGGTGAAACAGTCCTTGTGAATTTGCTGGTTCTAAGAGACTGAGACTCTTCATCAGGAAACATAGTCACATCCTTTGGAGCCTGATCACTTGAATTATGTGCTATGTTTGTATCGACCAGCTTCTTGCCTTCTAGGTCTCGACAATCTGACTCACTGAGATTGGTCACTTTACCTGTGACAGAAGCTTCATCTAGAGGCTGGCTGTTCTCTTTCTTTGATATGCAATCCACAGAATCCAGAGGACTGCAAAAAAACCTAACAAAAAACCAGGAAGAATAGATTATTAAGTATTTTAGAGTTTTCTCACAAAGATAACAAGATTCAATATTTTATAAGTAAAGGCAATATAGAGCTGGAATTTCAATCAAAGCTTAATTTTTATTATGCCAACATTCACATTTAGAATTTATTTATACAATCAATTTTTAAACAGGCCTTCCTAAAAACAATTCTCTCCATATATGTATTTGAAATTTCTAGACCTAATATTTAATCTAGACCTAATCATTACATAAGTGTTCTCTCCCCTAACCTATCTATTTATTTATTGCACTGCTGGGAAAGGAACGGAGGGCCTAGCCCAGGCTAGGCAAGGTGACACCACTGAGCTGACTCCTCAGCCCTGCTTTAACTCTTTTAACTCCTAAAGAGAAATCGAGCTGTTTGAGAGTAGGTATTGTCTATGTGTTTGCATCTTCATTGTACCTAAGAGAATAGCTAACACATGGTTGGCAGTCATACACATGAATAACACAAAGGACAATTTTCAACTCTTACCTCATATTTTGTAGGAAAGAAAATAAATTAGCCATCTACCTATCATCTTTTACTCCTAGCATCAAATCACCTGGGAACTTGAAGTAGTATTCTAATCTACCAGCTTGTTTTATACCCTATCAACTTCTGCTATTTTAAATATAAAAAATTTCAAATTAATCACTAAATCTGTTATTACTAAAGCAATATTAGTTGTTCAGTGGAGCAGCTTTAAAAAATGCTTCAAAAAACACCAATAAGGGGTAGAGACATAGTTCAGCGGTAGAATGCTTAACAAAGACCAAACACACACACACACACACACACACACACACACACACAAGACTTTAAAAATAAAATGGTTTGGAATGCAACTCAGTGCTTGTGAGATCCTGGGTTCAATCCCCAATATTGCAGAATGAAAAAGGGGGTGGGGTGAGAAAGAAAGAAGAGAGAGAATGAAAGAGAGAAATAAAGAAAGGAGGGAAAGAAGAAGAAGGGAGGAAGGAAGGAAAAGAGGAAGAGAAAAAAGAGGGAGAGGAAGAAGGAAAGAGAGGGAAAGAGGAGGAGAAAGAACCTTTTAAAAAAGAGAATCTACCTCCTTTAGTAAGCCATTGGTTGAAATCTAAGATAATGAACTAAATATAAGATAATGAGCTAAATAAACTTCTATTTTTTTATAAATTTCCCAGTCTATGGTATTCAGTTATAGCAACAGAATATGGACTAATACAGTACAACCATCTAAAGTCAATAAAATGTTATTTATTGTGTGTTTACCATCAGGTCCTGTCTTAGACAATTTACTTAAAATAACTCATTTAATTAATGGTCTCAACAACACTGGGGTTGTTACAACTGTGTTAAAAAATTTTTTAAATTTTTATTTTTGTAGGCTGGGAGGTAAATGAATAGAATAACACTTTCTATCCAATAGTCTCTCCTGGCCTATTTCAATGTACCAAAGTTTAATTAACAGAACAGGGAAGTTGCCTGAACTGAACTCAACACTTTGGAAAGCTCTATTTTTTACAAAAGAAAAGTAAAACACCCAGAAGCAAACTTGCCCAAGTCAAACATCTCATGAACACAACAAGACTCAAATCCAAGAGGTCTGATGCAGGGGTTTAAATTCCTAACCCCCAAATTGTAATACTTTTCAAAATCTCATCAGCCTTTACAGGGACTATGGGAACAGCCCAGCAGATCTTTGTGTTCCACATTTGGTCCTCTCAAACTTGTTTTCTCTGGGTGTCCACAGTGGTCTATCTAAAATGAGAATCAAATCACAACCCTCTCCTGATAAGAAACCCTCTAAATGTTTCCCATCACCTCTAAAGAAGACTCAAGGTTTGAGCTTGACATACAAGCCTTTCATGAGCTGGCACCCATCTACTACTGCTGCCTCTTCACCTCCCTCTTCCAAACTTTCTTTCTGGTAGTAATAACAGCAACTATCCACAGTAAGTTAGTTGTGCCATGCCCCATGCTGCTTCCCATCCCCAAACCTCTGCTCAAGCTGTCTGGCTCTACTGGGAAGGTATCTGGCTGCAGTCTTTGTCAGCTTCACCCTACCAGCAACATCCAACACTGATGCTTTCTAAACACTGTCCCTTTGATGCTCTCAGAACACTTTATATGTGTTTTAATGACCACACTGCCACGATAAATGAAAAATTTTGTTTATGTACTTATTTTTCCACCTGGACCACAAATGTCTCAAAAACAAAAAGTATGTCTATCTCATTTTTGGAATCACAACACACAGCATGGTATTGGATTCGCAGTTAATATTCAACTCTACAGTTATCTATATCTAATATACTTCCAAAAAGACTCACAAAATTGCATAAAGCCCTTGGAAAAAATCAAAGTACCATTTATACTGAATACATATCACTTTCACATTATCAGAGTCCCAAAATCCTAAGCTGAAGCCTCATGTGTTGGTAGACATACTAAGGCAGGTCCTACGCCTCACTGGCTCTAAAGCCAATGTTAACTCAAGACAAAATAAATATGAACCCATTACATAATATATCAGATAAACAACATTCTGAAGATATATCTTTACCTGCTTCTGGTCCCTGGAACCACAACTGCCCCACTTTCTTTGTTTTTTCTCTGTAAAAATGTTGCAAATTTATTTCTTGTCTGAGGTGGTGTGCTTAAAGTTTTTGTTTGAATAGTTCCATCTTCCAGGGCAGGCACAAACATTTCAGAAGATTTCAATGATTCATTATTTTCACAGTTATTTTTCTTGATCTTCTTTGTAAATGAGAGAGAATACTGATTCAATAGATCATCTTCTGACAGCTCTTCTAAATAAAAACAAAAGAATCTGTAAGTCCTAGAGATTTGGCTTTGACTTCATGGTCTGTATCCACTGTCCTAACAGTGAAGTCTTACTTTTTTAAAACTATGCTTCACAAAAGGAAACAGGAGAATGATTCAAAAACAATTACCTGAGCTGTGTTTTACAATTTCTAAATTGGTTAAGATTCAATGTCAATGATTTGTACGATTTAATATGAATGTACCCTACTCAAAATTTCAGGACACATTTCTATATGGTTATATGCTTATTATAATAAAGGCCTAATTTTGTATGTAAATAAAATGAAAGGCAATTCACAGATAAATATATAAATAATAACTTATTTTTAAGTGTTCCAATAAAACCAGCAGCTATTTATCCATACCTTTTATGTTTTATAGTTTCTAAAGTATATGTGGCTCACACATTGTCAAAAGTGATTTTTGCTTTAAACATCTGATTGTTATTACCTAGATAAGAGGCCCAAGAAGACTCCTGTCTATCAAGTGCATTCTGTGGTGCTGTAATAAGTTGCAAGACTGAATGATTCTAATACATTTAATAAGTCTGAATAAGCTTAATAGATTAAAGCCTGAGAATTAGGATATAGAAATAGCACTAAGGTACTACTGAAATTTCAAAAATTATAGATCAGTAAACTTTATCTTGATCCCTGGCTAAGTTTGCTCATTATGTGGGGATTATGAGTCCTTCAGAAGAAGAAAAATCAAGTATTCTAGGATACCTAACAAGGCTTCTTCAAGAAGAAACAGCAGTTTAGTCTGTTGACTAAACTCATTTTCTTGTTATGATGAGTCTGGTAGTCTAGTTGTTTAGGGGAATTCCAGAAGGTGTGCATATCTTGAATTCAGCAAGATACCTCAGTATCTCTCATACTATCCTAGGGGACAATGTAGAGCAGTACCTGTTATGTATTAGTTATGTGGATCTGCAGCAAGTTCTACAGCCAAAGAGACTACTGTCAATGCTTGGTCTGAAAAGAAGCTGGTCTTATACGCTCTAGATTCCTGTACTTTTTCCAATTCTGGTAGACATTATATAAACAAGTTTTAACACAAACTTTAAAACATAGGAGGCCATATATATTTTATAATTTTCAAATGACCCATACACTAGATGGTAACACAAAGATTAAAAACTAACATGAATTGAAATTACCACAACAAGGGTAATGTAACCCATACTTGAGTTTAAAATATAACTGTACTTGGTTCAATAGCAACTCAAGGAACTCAATTATAAACTTGGTAAATGCCAGGAAAATGTCAAGAATGCTAATAAAAACTAATGCAATCTCAGTTTGCATATGAAAGCACAGTCTCTGGATGAAAGACTGAAGGAATGCTACAACTATAAGTAGACCAAATCTCAAGAATTGTACTCACTGTAGCAGTTACACGATTATTAAAAAACTATATTTCATCTAAAACACAATCTTGATAAAAAACTTTTAGCTTAGGAAATTTATAAAAGTCATAACTGTTATCAATAGTATCTGTAGGACTGTCATAAAAATAGGGATTAAACTTATTCCAGTATTTGTGGGTATGTGTGCCTGTACACACCTAGGAGACAAAAATCCATCGATAAATGGTAGTTATAAAGAAGCAGACTTAGTGCAACATAAAGAATTCACTGATAATGAGCCATTTACAGAAAATAAATAGCCTATCTGTATTGTAGTGGGAAAAAAAGGAGGAAAAAAGTATGGTTTATTTGCTGTTTCACACGTATTTTTATGCTATATAACATATATCATAATTCCCATTTCATATGAATAAAAAAGGTTCAGAAATATCATGAAAAAGACTTAGCTTCATAAGAAATCAAAATGTCTTGGCCAAATGCATATAATCTATACCGAGCTTAAAAATAAGTATGTACTAAAATTTTGCAAAGGTCATTGTTTTGTTTTTGTTGTTAGTCTTCCATTCATCAATGTAGCTGAGAGAAGGAAGAGAGAAAAAAGAGATTATAATTATTTTTCCCACTTCTGTGGTGAAAAAAACTTCTGTGTTTCTCAATACCTAGTACTCTACTTTTAGTGCTTCCCTCCTGCCATCCTGATACTGGGGATTGAACCCTGGGGCCTGGTATATGCTAGGCAAACCTCTACCACTGAGATACATCCCCAGTCCTTATTTGAAACAGGATCTTGCTAAATTGCCTTGAACTCAAGATCCTTTAGCCTCATCCTCCAGAGTAGCTGGAGTTAGGCATGCCCTATCATGCCTGGCTCCCTCTTTGTACTTCTGTTCAACATCTTACTGGAGGTTCTAATATTCCAGAAAATATTGGGGCTGGGGTTGTGGCTCAGCGGTAGAGCGCTTGCCTCAAATGTGCAAGGCCCTGGGTTCGATCCTCAACACCATATAAAAATAAATAAAAGTCATTGTGTACAACTACAAAAAAAAAAAAAATTTAAACTGCAAAAGGAAAAAAGCAAGACTGTCTTTATTCATAAG
This sequence comes from Callospermophilus lateralis, assembly GCF_048772815.1. Lineage (NCBI taxonomy): Eukaryota > Metazoa > Chordata > Mammalia > Rodentia > Sciuridae > Callospermophilus > Callospermophilus lateralis. Next base: position 52,840,745 of record NC_135317.1, on the reverse strand, counting down.
TGACATGACCATCTATGTAGAAATCCTAGAGTCTATAAGAAATACTAGAACTAATAGGCAATTTTAGCAAAGTTGGAAAACAGCAGATTAACATACTAGCAATGAACTGGAAATTGAAATAAAAATACGATTAAAGCATTATTATTATTAATCATTTAATTAAGGATAATTAAAGATTATCCTTATAATCTGAAATATAAGGATAAATTTGACAATAGATGTGTAAGATCTCTATATTATAAATTAGTGAGTATTAAAGGCTTAAATGGATTAGAAAACTCAATATTGTTAAGACACTAACTCTCTCCATACAGATAGATCAATCCAATTAAATTCCCACAGCTTTTTTTTTTGTTTCTTAAAAAATTTAACAAGCTAGCTCTAAAATATACATGAAAATATGAAGAACACAAAATAACACGAGCAACTTTTCAACAGAAGGACAAACTTAGAAGACTTATACTACCCGATTTCAAAATGTACTACAACTATAGTGGTAAATAATATATTTGATCCTAAGTTGAGATTAACAGCACATAATAATAGAGTTCAAAAAGACACACTCTTATAGGATCAACTGATTTGGAGTAACTGTGGCAAGGCAATTAATTGAGGAAACAATAACTTTTTAACAAATGATACTGGAACTTGACTGCCACATGCAAGGTAAGGAATACCTTACATCATATATTAAAAAAATTAGATCAAAATGGATCACAGGCTTAAATATAAGAGCCAAAACTATAAAACTTCTAGAAAAAAAAAAGATCTTAGCAATCTTAGGTTTGACAAAAATTTCTTAAATATGACCAATACTCACTAGTATTCTATGAAAAACTAAATACATACCATTTCTTGGTCTTTTCACCATGGATGATTTCCTTGGAAGATTTAATCCTTTAGTACTAATCACTTGTTTAATGCCCACAGTACTTGGATTTTCCTTCAATTGTGTAGCATCTGAAACATTATCCAACTTAAGTCTAGGGCAATAATTCCTATGCCAGATGCTGTTAACAGTAGACGACTTTTGACAAGTTTTGTTGTTCCAACTATGACTTCTTGATAGGTCAGACTACAAAAGAAAAAGGTTACTTGAAGAAGAAAGATAATCAATTCTTTTCCCTCTGTAACGATATAGATTAGAATTAAATAAATTATCCTTAAAAAGATCAGCTTTGAAGTATCTGTCCCTTAACAACATTTTATACTTTTAGCTAGCCCTATATTTTCTATAAATGTGTCTTGTGTTCCCAGGTCTGTGTTTCTTCTAATGAGACTTAAGCCATTCTATTGACTCATTTGTAAGAAATAAAAAACAAAATTTCCTAAGATGAATAGTGTAAGAAATGAGATTGCAATTGACAAAGTGTGGCTAGGAAAAAAGTCACCTTTAAATTGGAATACTATTTCAATACACAATATTAATTAGTTAAATAATTAACTGGCAATATGTCTACAAATAATCATATATGTAACCTTTAAAATGCACCTGATCATAAAATCATGTACTTTAATGTAATCAAGTATCTTACCTTAAGAACGTGGCTGAGTTCAACCCAAAACAAGTGAAGGTTACATAACATTAGTTTCTATTAGATCCACACCAGATGCCATCTTTAGTGGACAATGGTGAGAAATAAAAAGTTACTGTGGTCTACAATGAGAGTTTTTGAGAAAGAGCGTGGCTTGATGCCAGTTGGTATTGACAATCACTTTTAATGCCAATATGAATTCTTCCCAATTATGACACATTTTCAAAGACAATGATCTGCTAAAAGAATGTCAATGATAGTCTTATTTAAAAACGGACAGGTAAAGTGTGTGTGTGTGGCGGGGGGAGTAGGAGATACAACAAAAAAATGTCAACTGGGAGGCATGAATCCCAGGTGATAAATTCCCACATAAACTAAAATCTAAATTTTGCACTTAAATAAAAAGGAAAATAAGTATAAATCAACCAAGATGACATTAATCAGGATATTGAGAATTAACAAGGAATGTAACTTAATTAAGGGAATGAGTATTAAAAATTACTTTAGCAGTATTGTTCCAGGAATTATATCCCACTGATGGTTTTATTGAAAAAGCAGAAATAGGTGAGTAGAAAATCAGACAGGGAAAAATAAATTTAGATGAAAAAAACTAGTTTGGTGTATAATGAATTTCTCTATGAAAAAGGGAAGGATTAGACAGGGATTTGGGCTTATGAAGGATGGTTGTTTTAATAAGCCATTACCTTCCTGTTCAGAACCAGACATATTTAATACAACTACATCTGACTTTCTGAAATGAAAAACTTAAGAATGATTTCTGGTGAAATTATAGTATCACTAATTCACATGCGGAGCAGAGTGAACACTTTCAGACTCTTTCTTCCAATAATTACTTCACAAAACAGTAAGGACAAGAAATACAAGCACAAACTCTAGCTACAATAACATTTTGAGGTACTTTTGTCCATACTCTATTTTCTGAAGTAAAGACAATTCCATACTACATCAGATACTTCCACACTACAGAAGATAAAAGATAAATGTATCAAAAGACTTAGCAGAAGAAATACCAAACCTAAGTATCAACAGAAGAGAATATCAATGAAAAGCCAATTCCACCTGCAGAAACCTGAAGAAAAGCTCAGGAATTTAAGGCATGAGGGACTCTGAAGGCCAAAGATGGGGGAAGGTTGAAAAGGGGTTGTTATTTGCTGGGTCCCCTCACCAACCTGACCATACAGTCAGCTAACACTACCGACTTCACAACCACGTGATTGGACTTTTGAAACATAGAAACAAACATAAAACAATAGGCATTTAGAAGATGAAGATATTCTTTTTTCCTAGAAACAACATGAAATGAGAAGCTAAATAATAAATGGTAAGGAATCACTCAGCTTGCCCCAATTCACTCTCACTATCCTGCTCTCAAAATGCAGAGTCAGGTTTATATACTTTAAGTAGACACTAGAGGATTCCCTTTTGGAAAAATGTAACTGTGCAGAGAAAACATTCTCTGACACCAAAGAATTTACAAACAAGCAAAGCCAGCTTGTTATAAATGAGATCACCCGAGAGTAAAGTCTAAGACTATAAGCCTTTCCTCCACCCACTGGTTTCCAATGAGCTTTTCAATCTCTCAAACATGATTGGAAAAAAGAAAGTCTGTACTATAAAAAAGACCAAAATAAACAGAAAAATACCTTCAAAGCAAACAGAGATGATGCAAACAGCCAAAGAAAATGTCCTAGAAATTATATTTAATATTACTGGAGAGTGATTCTAGATTATATTCATAATACAAATCTTTTTTTAAAAAGTACAATTACAGGAATACTTAGATGTGGTAGAAATTTAAAAATTCAATAGAATTTTCAGCAGTGATAGAAATGATAGCCACTACACATGAAAGGTAGCCCATGTAACTGAAAAATTAAAACAGCAACTGATTTATTTTCTTTTTCTTCTTTCTTTCTTTTCTTTCCTTTTTTTTTTTTTTTTTTTTTTTTTTTTTTTTTTTGGTGCTGCTGGAGATCAAATTCAGGGCTTTACCTATGTTAAGCAAGTGCTTTACCACTGAGATATACTCTTAGCCAAACTTTTAATTTTAATTAATGTGAACTGCCACATGTAGTTAGCGCCTACCATGCTGGACAGCAGATTAGAAAACAAAATAAAGAAATAGCAATCAGAGTATGAAGTTTACATAATTTGAGTTGATGAACATACAGCTCTCTTTTGGTATCATTATGAGGACTATGGTGCTCTCTTTCTCTCTGTTTTTAGTACTAGAGATTAATTCCAAAGGTACTTTAACACTGAGCTACATCCTTAGTCCTTTTTATTTTGTATTTTGAGACAGAGTCTTGCTAAGTTCCTGAGGCTGATCCTCCTAAGGATCTGCCCCTGCCTCTGCCCCTGCCTCCTGAGTTGCTGGGTATAGGTGTGCACCACCTCACCTGGCATAATTACTTTTAAATGCTCAACTTGTCACCAGATTTTTAGTGAGCATTTTCTTCAGGTTCACTGCTTTCTCCTTTGCAAGGAGCTCTGATTCCTTTACAAGGTTAACTTTAAGTCATTCTTGGTCTGTCCATAATGAACAACACAAAAATTCCCTTAACATTTTATCTTCTACTATACATGCTGTTTTCTTTGGCCTGAAATCACTCACCCTTGAAAATCCTTGCTAATCCATGCAGACCAAGGACACACATTGTCTTCTCTGTGAGCAGACAGTGGAATGCCTGGTTTAGAATCACAGTTCTCCTATTTATTCAATGTGTCACTTGGGCAAGTTACCCAACTTTTCTCTAATTGTCTACAAAGTGAGAATAGTACTGACTTCAGAGGCTTGTTGAAACATAAATCAGTTAATATTTTGAAGTGCTTAAAATACTATTTGAAAAGTAATACGTGGTCAAAAACTGTTATTATTATCAGGAAGCATTCTCTTCTCATGTGGAGTTAGGTCTGTGCCTTTTGTTTTCACAGATCCTAGAATACATCTCTATTATAGCACTCTCCACATTTCTCTCTATATAATCACATTCCCTTTTCTAGAAAATGAGCACATTATAGGCAAGGAGGGTATTTTATTTTTCTTTATATTCCATCACAGTACTTAATAAATGCTTAGTAAAGGACTGAATTAGTAATAGTAAGCAAGGGGAAAAAGACCTATGCTAGACTGGAAGCTAGGAGAAAACAGAAAATATCAACCAGAAAGAAACCTAAAAGAAGAAGCTTTAGCAATCAAAAGAATGCTAAACTTTATTTCTAAGTTTTCTGGTTTGAGAAAATAAGAGATCACGTAAAAGACATTCGCTCATTCCAACAAAGAAATGTGGTAAATACAATACAGCAATGAAGATCACAAAACTACACCTTTATAAAGACTATAGTCTATTGGGGAAAAAGAGTAAATAAACAATAAAAGAGATGTATTGTTATGTGGAAATAAATATGCAAAAACAAAAACACAAGAAATGTTATTAAGAGAAACTGATAAACCATGCAGAGTTCAGTTTTGACTATGGGATACATTTTAAGTTAGTGGAAACTATTTATGTAGGGACCAAATCACAAAGGGAATTATGAGGCTGGTACATAGGCAAGCAATGGGGGTAAAGGTACAAACACATGTGAGCTCTCTGCATAAATGGCATAACTAAAAGAACTTACATGGAATAAATATGAACAGAAAGGAGAACAGAATCTGAACAGGAATATGAAGAGTAACAGGACTGCATCTAAAGGGATAAATACAATGAAAAAAACAGTAAAGGATTCAAAGACAGCAGGGGTACTCAATGACTTCACTCAATTATGAATGACTGAAAAAAAATAGTTTATATTCTCAAAAGCAACGTGACTAGATTTGGGTTTTCAACAATGCCAAATGCCACAGAGGGTGAATAGGGTGAGATGACAAAAATGGCACCAAATGTGATCATATGAGTACTAAAGTCTACATTTGGTAATACACAATGTGGTTACTTACTAACTTAAGAAAAACAAAACAACAACAACAACAAACCTTGCCAATATACCTAGGTTCTTTATAACTTTTCTAGGATCAAGTTGATTCAATGAATACTCTGCATAGTGTCTTGATACAAAAATGCTTCAGAGATGTTTACTAAACAAAGATAAATCTTTAATCATGGTTTTTGAGATATAACTAAAATATGCTTTTATGTAGCAGCCATTAAAATCTTACCATAGCAGTGTCTGGATTGTAGTTGTCGATCTGTTCAAAAGTATTTATATCTTTATTTCCAAGTGCTATTTGAAGAGCTACAGAGTCATCAACATACCTAGGTTGATAAGATTAAGGAAATATGTCTACATTAACAACTAATCAAATGAAACTGAACTATGATAGGAAAATGTTTTTGATAGTCATTGAAAATATTGAAGATTTATGATTTAAATGGATCCTTCTTTCTATACCAGCATTACTGCAATCACAGGCATAGTGTGCTGGTCTCAATCTGTCTCTGTAGGAGTAGAACATCTTCAATAGCAAAGGCCCGGGTCAACACTTGCCCCCTTTTTAGGGAGATATGGGGGAAAATCCAGGGAATCACCTAAAGACTCAGGGATCCGCATCAGCCTGAGTGCCAGTGGCTGTAGGAGGACATCCTCTCCTGGTGCACTCGTATGTCCAGATAAATTGTTTGCAATGAGGGGTTCTCATTGTGGAATGAGTGCCATAAGTGACTGACCCAGTGCCTAGCCCTGTCAAGTCAATCTAAACAATCAATATACTATGGTAGGTGAGCATCAGATTTATAAAGAAAAGTTTTCACCAGCATAGTAATAAACAAAATACTGATATTTTCATTATTAAAAAAAGCAAAAAACAATACACAATTTTTTTCTTTTTTTTTACTGAATGTCTCACTAAAAAAAAAAATTATCATTGTCATAATAATGAAAAAAGAAACGCAAAATTCTATCATTGTGATTCAGAAAGGATACTGTCCAGCATAACTTAGTGTTTCAGGATCAATGTCATCTTCGTAGGCATTCAGAGGGACAAGTTTCCTTTTGATGGGATCAAAAACTAGTTGATAAAGGAAAGTATTGTTGGCTCGAATAAATCCTTTGATGTAATCCTCTGGCACTGTTATATTCATCTTGAGATAATGTCCAATTTTCTTGATAACCTAAAATGGAAACAAAATTATTTTATCTGTGACTAAAGAACAGACAGCATGTAATCCCCAAGACTGACTGATTTATACCAGAGAAGCATGAGCGGAGACCAAAAAACCAATTGCTTTCATCTACATTAAAAAACCAACGGCAAACACAACCACGTCTTATCACTTAAAATTTGGTCTCATAACTTGTATTTTCTTTGGTTTTTCTATTGTTAACCTGAATGACTGAAGATTCAGTTATATATCATGTTTATGTTTCCAAATTGAAAAATAAACATGAATTGTAATTCATCTTCAAAGCCCCTTTCTTTTAGAAAACAAAATACAAACAATACATGAAACTTCAGAATAAAAACCACTCAAGAGGGCTAGAGCAGTGGTTTAGTGGTAGAGTACTTGCCTAGCATATGTGAGGCACTGGGTTTGATTCTCAGCATAGCATATAAATAAAATAAAGGTCCATTGTCAACTTAAAAGTATTTAAAAAAACACTAAAATATTCTTAGATCTTTTTTTTAAGATCATATTTTAAAAACCAAGGTGACATTTAACTTCTATTGGTCATGGATGCTTTAGGATGGGAGGGATCTTAAATATTATAGTCATACACTTCACAATGATGTTTCTTTTTTTAAAAAATATTTTAAATTTATTTTTTAGTTGTAGATGGACACAATACCTTTATTTTATTTAGTTATTTTTATGTGGTGCAGAGGATCGAATCCAGGGCCTCGCAGGCGCTAGGTGAGCACTCTACCACTGAGCCACAACCCCAGCCCAAATATTTTTAATTGCAGAAGTTCACAATACCTTTATGTTGTTTATTGTATTTTATTTTTTTAATGTGGTGCTGGAGATTGAATTCAGTGCCTTACACGTGCTAGGCAAGCACTGTACCACTGAGTCACAACCCCAGCCCCCCAATGATGTTTCAATAAGAGACCACATATATGTTATCCCACAAGATATCATCTAGTGACATCGGAGACATCTTAGTTTTTGTAATACTCCATCATGTTTGCATGACAAAATTGACTAAGACATTTCTTAGAATGTATCCCTGTTGTTAAGAGGTGCACATCAAGCTCAGAGATAAAGGAAAGACCCAGAGAACCAAAGATCCTAGAGTCACAGGCTAGCTGAGGTATGTTTCTCTATTCCCAGTTAGGCCATTATTTCCCAACCCAAAGATCTTTCCATTGTGCTATATCACCCTTTGCCCTGAGGACTCATGCTTGTACTCTTGAAAATAGAAAATGAGATTTCTAAGGGAGGGAGAAGGGGAATTGCACGGAAGATAGAAGGAGACCCTCATCGTTATACAGAATACATGTATGATGAAGTTAGGAAAAAGAAAAAAAAAAAGAAGTGTGTCACATTAGATTGGGTAGAAAGAAGTGATGGGAGGGGAGGGGAGGGGAAGGGGGAGAGAAAGGAAGGACAGCAGAATAAAATAGACTTTATTATTCTGTATGTATACACGAAACTGCATGACCAATGTGATTCTGCAACCTGTACACTCAGAAAAATGAAAAATTATACCCCATCTGATTCAAATGCATGCTATGTCAAGATCATTGTACTATCATGTGTAACTAAATAAAACAAATAAATAAATAAATCATGCACAACCTCCCCCACCTCCCCGCAAAATGAGATTTCTCTTCTTTAAACTCTAAGGGTTTTAGAAAACTATCCAAATGAGCCTCCTTTAATGTAGGGTTATTTGTTTATTTTATTTTTGAGGTATTGGGGATGCTAGGCAAGTTGTCCCTGAATTACACTATCTAGCCCAATACCAGTTTATTTTTTAAGGTAAAGGTTTCAGAGAATCTATATAGTGGTGATGTCCACTGTTTTAATTTCTCAGAAGATACCTACCACCTGATATCAAATGAGATTAAATATAAAGATGTAGATGAGAATTCAGCTTTTTTTTAAGCCATGTTACAGAGATTTGATAAATGTATAATTCCTTTCTCTTAACTTTTGCCTTAAAATATGATAATTTTTCATAAAGACATGTGATTTATGTTAACCTTTAATGAGTTTACTATTAAGTTTAAGTTTGAAAACCACTACTACAGGACAATAGAACAGAGGTCAAAAAATTATGAGTCTTGCACTGGGGTTATGGCTTAGTGGTAGAGCGCCTGCCTGCCATGTGTGAGGCACTGGGTTCGATCCTCAGCATCACAAAATAAATAAATAAAGCTATTGTGTCCATCTACAACTACCAAAAAAATAAAAAATAAAAAATGTGAGTCTAGCATTAATCCTACCCCAGATGTTAGCATGTAGTCTTCATGCTAAAAATTACTAATTTTTGAATTGCTAAAAACATGGGTCTTCCAATGTTAATTAATTGCTAAAAGCAAAGTTTTAATGTTTTATTCAGTTGCTCCTTTCAATAACATTTACAGGACACTGACAGAATAGAATTCTTAAAATTCATATACAGAGTAGTTCATTCTATTATTTTAAAAATGCTTCAGAAATTGAATAGGGAACTTGGTAAATCACTCTTACCTTTACAATATCTGGGTTGTTGGCCAGTCTTAGTACTTTGCATGCCTTTGCTAAACCAATCCCACGCAATGATGAGAGATAGTCACAGCCTGAAAGAATGCACATGTAACGGAACTTCTCTTCTGTGAATACATCCCCGAGCTGTTTGCACATGCCTAGCCGAGCCTGATCAATCTCTAGTCCATTTCCAAACTGGTCCATTTTTAAAATCACCTTCAAGTGAAAGTGAAATGTTAATACCTAGAAGGGCCATTTTGATTTATTAGTATCTAATTTACTGCAATAATTCTAAGAAATCTTTCTTATTCCTCTTTAACCCTGAAAAATAGAAGCTGGGCAGAACGAGACAGGTATATAGCCAGGACTTGATTATCTCAACTCTGGCAAAAATAAAACCCTCTCTCCACCTCTTTATCACAGATCATAATGATGACCAAATAGTAATGCCTTTTTTTTTTTTTTTTTAAAAAAAGCATTTTCTCCTTCTTTTATATTTTAAAGTAATCAACCTTTTCTTATTATTAAAGTAATACATGTTGGGGCTGCCATTGTAGCTCAGTGGTAGAGTGCTTGCCTAGCATGTGTGAGGCACTGGGTTCTATAAATAAATAAAATAACGATATAAAAAATACAATATTAAAAAAATAAAGCAATACATGTTTATTTAGAAAAGAGATACACAGAAATTGCCCATAATTTCTTATTTACCAGTTACCAAACATTAGCATTGTGATATGGATCCTTCTAGTCATCCACAAATAATATATCATGATGAAGTTTTCCATTAAACAGTTTTATACATAGTTACAAATAACTGTATAACATGTCATTAGTAGATAAGTTACTTAATTTACCTAACTAATTGAAAAAAAATACAGCTTGTTCTATTAAAAAGCAAAACTGGTAAGTTTACATTCTACTAAGGACTTTATAGGCTGGGATATAGTTCAATGGCAGAGTGCTTGCCTAGCATATGCAAGGGCCTGGATTCCATTCCCAGCACTGAAAGAATAAACAAATAACTTGGACAAAAGAACAACCATTACCAATTTTAAGTACATACTCTGAAAAAGTGTCCTATCTGAACTCTTAAAAATCATCTTAAATAACTATGAATATTATATAAACAGATGTGAATTGCAAATTTTAGATAAACCAATTATTCCTGGAGAGAAAAAACTTCAACTTCTTAATTTATACTACTTCTATCAACATAGAAAAGTAACATGTAGCATTGCAATTAAGTACCTTCTTACAGCCAAAGGCTAGGAGATCAGAGTCTTCTGTTATTATAGCTTGTACAATACCAGCTTTGTTAAGATAGGCCAACTGTGCATCAGCTTCATATGGAGCCACCAGGCAATCCACCCCCTGAGAGCGAGCAGCCTGTATGAAAGAGAACTCAGTGAATCTCCAACAAGGCATATGGAAAGCACTAAATGACTTCCACTTCAAACCCATTTTACTACTAGCTTCAATATGCCCATGCTAATATTATTTTCAGAAACCATTTCATTGAAATATTTCACTACTTTTAGTTCTAGCATACTTTATACTAAGCACCCAGTCACTAAGAAATTTGTAAAAAAACAATTTACAAATTTGTAGAAAAGAAATATTTTTTGGGGGGAGGAGAGTGCCTGCAAACTACAAAATTAATTATTTCAAATTATAAAAAGCTTTCGTCTTAAAAATGTTATATGTATGTTCTAAAAGTATTTATGTTTGGGGATTTGTAATTTTTTTCCCCAAAAGTGATAGGTTGCCCTGTCAGGCTACAAAAGTTTGCCTAATAATATACTGATAAAACTCTAAATGACATTGCCAGGAAAAACAGTCCCCCATCACAAACAGCTGGAACACAACCTTTCTTGTTCCAAATCAAAGGCACAGCTCCCAAGGCCCAAGGAGAGGCTTTGGGAAGTTAAGAAAGGTAGAAAGATGCATCAACATCCTGGTACTATTAATTTCAGCAACTCTGCAAATCATTTTTCTTTTCTCCTTTCTTTTTCTTGTCAGGTGTCCTGCTCTTATCCTTTGGTACTATTATGTGTGTTCAATCAGGCTTCTTCTCTACTAAACACAAAAGAAATGCTCTCTTCTTTGCCCTCCCATTAATGAATAACATAACTAGCACGTGCTTCCTCTATACTTCACATCTTTTCCTGCAGCCCATCTTTACTTTCCACTTGAACCCACGAAGACAAAAGAAATGGCCACAAGACTTTTAGTGCTTATTTTAGTTCAGAAACTGGATAGTAGACCTATATCCTAAAAAATATTGATACCACCTTTACCAAGCAGTTTGAAAAGCAGTAACTTAGAGAGGTCCTAAGGACTCAGGGAGACTCTGTCTCTAAATAAAAATGCCCAGTACAGAAAAAAAAAAAGGGAAAGGTTTGGGGGCCTGAGGGCTGGGACTGAGCAGCTGACACAAAAATTCAGGAAATAAGGAAATAAGCTTCTAAGCAGATTAAGGATAACAGGAGTTGGCATAGTGCCTGAGGCACTGAGGCAGGTTTGAGTGCAGTCATTGAAAGCAGAACAGTGATTAATAGGAACAGAGCTGGGTGTGGAAAGGGGAGTGGGCCTGGACATGATCAATGCATGTTGTATGCGTGCATGAAAATATCATAGCAAATCCCATAAATTTATACAATTATGATGTGCTAATTTAAAAAAAAGTGCAAGTTATAATAAGTGCTGAAGATTTTATGAGTGGGGTGAAAATGAAAACCCCCAGGAATTCATCCCTTCCATTCCTACCAAACAACACGCCAAGATGTTTATATACCCAAGTCACTTAACTCAAGAGGGAAGGCCTTACTCATTCCTTGGGATTTCTCTCTTAGAAACAGCTGGACTCCTCTCCTCCGATAGTACCATTCATCTTTTCCTCTAACCTCTTTACTTGAGGTTAGGACTAGAGTAATTTTTCTCCTGTGATTTTCTTGCCCTTCCATTAATGAGCAACTTAGAAGTAGCTTAAATGAGCTTTAGCCATTTGTTCTTTTAGCTTTATTTTTTTATTCACTTAACTTAATTACTTTGTGGGCCATGGCATGTGTAATATTGATGCAACGAGTAAAACATTCTCGGGCTTCTGAGACTTTCCCCTCGCGGAGAAGCTGCTTTCCCTTAAGAAGATTTGCTTGTCGTCTTCTGCAAGGTAATAATATATTTTTAATATTAAAAAAAATATATATTTAAGAGGCTTCCTTGAAAAACTGTAATAAGAGTATAATTCAGGAAATTTTGCTACAGTTAAAAAAGTTTGACTCATTTGAAAATGCATAACCAGATGCTTAAGAATATTAACCCAGATCCTTTGGGCTTCTAAGCAAAAACAAGTGATTTAAAATAGACACATGTGCATGAACACACATACAATTATTGTCAAACCTTTTCACAGTGATGTTTTATATCAAATGAAAACACAGTAACTGAGATATTTATTTAAAAACTAAGAATGATCTAATACAGAACATTTTTAGGAAATCTGTTCATGTGCTAGATTATAAAACAAGCTTCAACAAGTTAAGATTTAAAAAAATCTGATATACAGCCTACAACATCTAACTTTAGCACAGTTAAGTTAGATATTAAGTATAGAATCAACTTACTCTCTTCTAGACCTCTCTACCTCCTTTTTAGAAGGTAAAGTACACCCATCAAATACAAGAATAGGTGTGACTCCATGAGATAGCAGCATATTTACAAATTTCATACAAAATCCTACATACCTATGGGGAAAAAGAAAAACACATTTAAATGCTTGCAACTCTTAAAGTAATACTTTTATTCTATTTAAGACCAAATTAGACAATTTTGATTTTACTTTATTTTTTAAAACAAGTGTTTTTATATGAAATGGAAACTTGAATTCATACTTGGGTTCAAATCCTGCCTTAGACATTAAAGCCTTAGTTTCCCTCATCTTTAGATTGAAGGGCTTTTACCTTTCTGATTCAGACATTTTGTTGTTTCAATCTCATACTTTTCCTCTCATTTAAAAAAAAAAAAATTGAATCATTTAAGATCTAAAAAAGTTCTAAGAACAATATAAGAACACTTGATTTTTCCAACAATAGCATACCACACCCAAGAAATTTAACAGTGATACAAAATACTATCTAATATATAGTCTACATTAAAATTTATCCAACAGTTCCAATAAGGCTTCTTCATACCAGTGATGTCCTGGTAAATGTTTAACAACCAGTTCTGGGGAGTTGGGGTGCCTGATTCCCCTAAAGTGAATATTCACAACAGTGGGAAAGCTACCAACATAGAGTCAGTCAATACTGAGTTGGGAAGAGATTATGTATAGCTTATATGTGTTAGATCCAGCATACCATTGCTACTAGTTTTCTAAGCCCAGGATCCAATCAAGGATCATGTATTGTATTCAGTTTTTTAGTCTGACAATGCAATTAACAACAAACTTCTACCCTTCATAAAGAAAAAGACATTTTAGCTCAAATATAGTAGAAAAACATATAGCCTTTGAAGTTGAATCTTACTGAAAGACTCATTACATTATCCTTATTTTTCAATTTGTTGTAGATCAATGATAATCGACCTACATTGGTAGAGAACAATGATTGGCACCTGCTGATTAAAATATTAAGCAAAAATTAGGAGAAAGCAAATACAAAATGATAATTAACTTTAAAGAACACTTTTTTTTGATTGTTTGTTTTTTGTTACCAAAGGTTGAATTCAGTGTCTCTCCCAGCCCTATTTTTTGCATTTTTATTTACAGACAGGGTCTCCCTGAGTTGCTTTAGGGCCTCACTGTTGCTGAGGCTGGCACTGAACTTTCGATCCTCCTGCTTCAGCCTCCCGAGCTGCTGGGATTATAGGCATGAGCCACTGCATCTGGTCACTTTTTTTTTTCTTTTTACTAAACAGAATACAAGCCATCCTGTTTTTAAATATTTCACACACATCTTTCCAAGTTAGTGCACGCTGATCTACCTCAACCTTTATAATAATGATAAAGGTTTATTTCAGGCTTATCCCAATTTTCTGAAGTGGTAATCTTTTTGACTAATACCTCTCTCCATTCAAAGGTGGAAAAGAAAGATCAATTATACCAAATGTGACATTTTTTTTTTTCCTGGTACTGGAGACAGAACCCAGGAGTGCTCTATCACTAAGCTACAACTCTATCCCTTTTTATTTTGAGATTGGGTCTCATTAAGTTGTGGAGGCCAGCTTTGAACTTGCAATCCTCCTGCCTTATCTTCCCAACTTGATGAGATTACAGGTATGTTCCACTATGCCCAGTTCTAAATGTGACTTCTTAGTTGCTAGGGGAAAATTAAAACACACAGTGTGTACTGTGTTGAAAATCCAAAAACTTTTTCCTTCAATTAATATTCACCAAGTACCAACTACAGGGCAGGTTCTGTGGATTTCATCTTTCATCTTTATTAATAAAAGATATTGCCTGTATTTTCAACACCTCTTCTAATTAGTAATCAAAACTTACAAAAAACTAGATATAAAGCTTTTTTTCCTCATGAAGAAAGATTCAAAGAAACATTGAAAGTAGTAATAAAAAACTTGTAGATATTCACTATTGTAATAGTTTAAATTCAGGGTAAAAATAGAATTGCTTTCAAAAAATTATCTTGGGGCCAAGTACAGTGATTCATTCCTGTAATCCCAGAAACTCAGGAGGCTGAGGCAGAGCATTCCAAGTTTAAGGCCAGCCTTAGCTGAGTTCAGCGAAGCCCTAAGCAAGTCAGTGAGACCCTATCTTAAAATAAAATATAAAAAGGGGTAGGATGTAGCTCAGTGATAAAGCAGCCCTTGGATTCAATCCCTAGTATAAAAAAAAAGGTTATCTTGGAGCTGAGGGTGCATGGTCAGTGGTTAGAGTACATGTCTAGCATGCATAATGCCCTTATGTTTAATCCCCAGCATGAAAAAGGTCATTTTAGCAATTAGAGTGGTAGAAGTACGTTGGCTTATTCAGATCCCTCAGACACTGTTGTTAGGGGTTACTGTTGGTTGCATTAACCTGACAGGCCTGAAAGTCCCAAACACTCATCATTCAACAATGATTATCTCCCCCACCTTTCTTCAATGGAAACTAACAGGATTAACATAATTTACCTACTATACTTAATTGCTTAATTAATTAGTATTAAGATCCATGAGTTTTTCCTCCAGGAGATAAATTATATACTTAAAAGAAAGGGGGAAAAAAAAAAAAAAAAGAGCCCTCATAATATTGGCCAAATCCCTGTGAAAAATCTCTATCCAAAAATTATACTTATTTGATTTTCTAATATTTCTATTTAAAAAATAGAGGGCATTAGTAATTGAACCTGCCTCAAATGAGATCACAGAACTGGGACTGGATGTGTACATGGTCCCCAATTTTTGGCCATAAGTGAAATAAAAAGGAAGTCAGAATATTCTGTCCCTTTGCCTTGTTTTGCTGCCAGAGATTAGCAGTGTGTTGTCTGTACTCTTTAAGAGTACAGAGTCTGAACAGCATGGATTTTTAAAACATTGTTAAAAAGTTTGTCTTAGGTAAAGAATAAAGGAGACAATCTCTTATCTGTCAATTGGTGTCCTGATACTCTCTGGCTTATTACAAAGAACTTAAACTTGGTCTATGTCACAGAAAGAAGTCATCCCTGGTTTTGCAGTATTTTCAAACACACACTCTTGTTTCTTAATAACTACTACTACTGAATAAAAATCCATTCCTGGAAGGAATGGGTGTAAGCTCTCTAAGTCTGATTCCAAATTCTCAAAGAATTAATATAAGGTCCAAACTTACCTATCAGTAGGTTCCCCTTTAGCTAGCTTTTCAGCACAAGCAATAGCTCCTTTGTGAAGCCAACAATAGGTATCCACAGCCACTACCTGCCCTTTATATTTCCTCACATTGATGGGTTCAGAAGCTTCTTTGATAAATTGTAGCAGTCCTTGTATTCCCATAGTGCCAAATTAACTACATGATATAAAAGGAAAAAGAGCAATATTTAAAGCAAAATACTTACCAAAAATCTTCTGAAAAATGAAGAAAAGGAGCTTGCAATTGAACACAGAATTTGTTATTATTTAGCCAATAACTGGCCTGTTCCCTGTCAAATTCCATAGGTTAGAATTTACCTTAATCAACAATACTACCTCTAATGCCACTTGATAGTTGCTTAATATTTATTCTTTCCAAAGTGCTTTTATATTAAGAATCATAACTTGTGTTCCAAGATACTAACAGTCCTAAGCACACAGAATGTACTCAAAAATGGATAAACCTCTGCTTTTATCAAAAAAGGCATTTTTAAAAATCTACAAAATATGCATGCTGTGGTTTTATATTGCCTCCACAGAAGGCATTAAAAGGCCAACATGCAAAGTCACATAAGAGCAGAAACAGTTTGTAGGAAGGTAGGGATTTCAAAAAATAAAATACATAAATAATCAAACAGAATTACAGAAAGAGATCTGTACTTTTTTAGGACTAAAATTTACTACCACCAAACATTCTGATAATAAGCAGTGGTGATGCCTAGGGACAAGTCGTTAGACTATTAAAAAAGTTACTCCCCAAAGAAATCTAAAACTATGCTTGCTGTACAAATATAGCTCTAATGACAAATGATTTAACTTCCCATTCCCTCTCATGAGGTTATACTTCACTAAGACCTACATGGAAATTCCAGAGCTGCCACTGTCCTTTCCAAAGCAACTACTCCCTCTCATTCCAACTCCACAGGATAAAGACAAGATAGCAATGGGCACCAAGCATTTGCTTGATATTTCTTAAGACAAGTGTCTACTATGAAACATCAAGTTTGGAAGGAAGAAAAGAAAGTACAGGATCAGAAGTCATCCTTACCCTCTTGCCACCCTGTTAGAGCTGATTCTCTAGTCCAGCAGTTTTCAAATTTCAGATGTAGGCAGATTTTCAACTCCACTCCAGTGACTGACTCACTACTTTTGGAGTGTGATAGGATAGCCTGAATTTAAACCCAGGTGATCTGGATGCAGGCGGTCAAGTCAGTTTCTGACCATTAGTCTCCTACCTCTCAGAAATGTCTCTAACACGAGTTGTTGCTCATGCTGAGGAAATTGGAGATGACATACATTTCTTGAAACAGGTAAGTTTCTTCTAAGCCAGGTAAATACCCTCCAGTAAACATTTCCTCTTTGACACAGTAAGAATGCGTGCCATATGGCGCGTATCAACTCATAGAGATCACCGGTGGCACACGAGAAACAGCAGAAACGACTTCACTACTTCATCCTTTTCTCTCCGGGATGTGCAGTCGTGGACGCAAGCCCATTCCACATACCGCGGTTTTTTTGGCCTGTACATTAAGGAAAAAAAAAAAAGAAATTACTTGTCCAATTAGAAATGGGAACAGTGCATGTAAACCTGGACTGCCGGCCCCTGCTGAGAACGTGAGACGTGGTACAACCCTGGCGCCTGTTCCCCGGGACCCGCCTGCAGGGAGCGCGGGCTCTCCCGGCATCCACCAAAAGCATTCCTCCCCTGGCTTCCCTGGGTCTAAGGGTTTTGCAACATAGGCGGAAAGACCGCTCCAGACGCTTGCCACAACCCACCTCCAGCCCCAAATCTTGAATCCAGAGCAGGACCGGCGTGACGTGTAGATCGAGCCCCGCGGGGACCATCAGCCTCCGCACAGCCAGCTCCCCTAACTTTCGGAGAAAGGCTCTCCACGCTCCCCCAGTGGGCAGTAGAGCCAGATGGCTTCTCCGAAGCCCGCCTGCTAGGCCCCTCGCTTACTTGGGCTAGGGTCGCAGAACACCGGCAGCCCAGCTCCGGTCGCAAGTTGAGAGCCGGCCCTTTCAATTTGCGCGGGATCGCTGCAGCCCCACCCAGCGGACGTGACCTCAGCGCACATCCTGCGACGCGCCTCCGCCTCCCGCGGCCTCCCGGTCATCCGGGTCCTCAGACGGGAGCTCTGCAGGCCTCTGTGGGGCTGGCAACTCCTTGGCCAGGGCTGCTGCTGCCTTCTCTGACCTTGTGCTCCTTCTTAGAGGCATGAGCTAAGCTGACGCTGAAGGCTGAAGGAGAATGGCGCCTTGGAAATTGGAAGTTTCTCCCTCGCTGGGGCTGCTGGGAGTTGTAGTTCTCCCGCCATCTTTGGCGTTAGTTTCCAGAGGATGAAACCCTGGGAGCCTCGGGTGTTTGTGTTGAGGTTCTTAAAACAAGAAAAAAGAACTCCGTTGAAATTAGTCCCTTGGTTTCACACGCTTGCTCACCCCCAGTTCCTTAATTCTTTCTTGAACTTATGTACAAATTGAAATTAACTTCAGTTTATGCCTGACTCTGTATTGCTGTAGTATTATTGATTAAAATCTGTTCTTACCACTTTACCTAGAGTTCAGCTTCGAAGACATAAATTGGGGAGAACTTTAGCGTTATAATCAAACAATAAAGTGGTCCTTATGGTGTATAGGCTTTTATAAGGGTATTTGAACTTCTTGTGGCCACTTGGGGCTAGATTTCAGCTACTCCTAACACCTGAGAACTTATTACTGTTCTCTTTTCTTTGGGGTGTGTGTGTGTGTGTGTGTGTGTGTGTGTTGTTGGGGATCAAACTGTTAGAGCTAGGGCCTTCTGGAAAACTGAAGCAGTGCAAAGATACTGACACCTCTTTTCAACTGCAAGTATTGCAATCAAGTCAGATTTCAGACATGTTGCCTAGAGTAACAGAAATGAGTTTATTGAAGGGATAGGAAAGGGGAAAAGGTCCTCTCAGGAGAGAGAATAGATCCTCTCAGGAGGACAGTGTACCTCTCCTGCACTCCAATTTTATTGAGGATCCCAGAGAAATGTCCAGAGAGTCCTGCCCTGGTCCACCTCTTGACTTAGAGCAGACTGACATTAAACTCAATTCTCCAGGCTATAATAACCCTAGGTCACTTTGGTCCATGCTGACTGGTTTTAATCATAAAGAGATTCTTAAGCATGCATTCTTACGGATTTTATGGTCAGAAGGAATTACCCTTATCTCCACCAAGTTTCAGGATCTGGTCACAAGTCTCCCCATTCAGGGTAACTTGGGCTCCTCTTATCAACATTTTTTGGGGGTCTGCATTTCTCCTGCAGATAACAGGAATTTTGCTGAGGAATGTGACAGCCTGTCCACCTAGGCGAGGCAGAGCTTCAGACAAATTGCTTCCTGGAAAAGAAAGGATATGGGGGTGTGAAGATGGCCTTAGGCCTGAGCCTAAGCAACTCCATTTTAAAAACTCCAGTTTGAAATCTGCAGTCTCACTAGGCGCACCCATAGAGCCCTCCAGTATGGCCTCAAACAAGTTACTTTCCCTCACCTTAATAAACAGAGTGAAGCCCCTGGCAGGCTATCCTTGCCTGATAAGAGGGAAAGGAGAGAAGATCAAGGTGGAGACCACCAGACCAGATGATTCTGACCCCAGGTAAATGATGTCACTGAAAAATCCTGGTGGTAGCTGATAAGAATTGAAAAGGGAGTCAAAAGCCCCAAAATTTTATATAAATAATAGAGCAAATGAACGGGGATTCAGCCAGCAGAAACAAGGATGTAGAGCCTAATGAGGACCTGACATGCTGTCACTTGTCATCTCTTTCCTGATCCTCCGAATGAGCCTCACCACTCTAAAACTCTACCGCCTCGTCTGGACCTTGGTGAGAACTGCAACTTCTCCCTACAACCTTCTCCTCAACAGGTTGTCCACTCCACACCAGGAAAAGCCTGCCTTGGTTCCGGACCTAATCACCATGGTCTGAGTGAGTGTGCATCTGCTGGACATAAAACCTAAGGCTTAAGACTTTTGAACTTAGCATGCAGAGGGAATATCTGTCATTACCCTATCATGATTAAGTGTGTTTTGCAGTGCTTAGAATTAATCTAGAATTGTTTTCTATGAATTGATTATGTGTATTGCAGTGCCTAGCATTAAGGATTGTTGTTTTCTTGATTAAGAACCTATAGAGTGAAACTGTATTGAGTCATTTGAGTGAATAAAACATTGAAAGGGGCAGAAGCGTGTGGACATTCTTTATTTCTCCCCTCGACTGCATACATCACAATTTTGCCCCCACGAGACAGGGAGTCAGCTTAGTTGGCCCATTTTATAGAATTATTCTTTTGTAAGGATAGCCTTAGGCCTTAGACTAAGCAAGTCCATTTTAAAACTCCAGTTTGAAACCTGCAGTCTCACCAGGGACACCTATGGAGTATTTCATTTCGCCCTCAGGCACAAACAAGTCACTTCTCCCCACCCTGACAAACTCAAAATGAAGTCTCTGGCCTGTTGCCCACATCCTGATAAGCAGGAGAAGCAAGAAAATCAGGGTGGGGACCACCAGACCAGATGCTTTAACCCCAGGACGAATGACGTCACTGAGAAATTCGGTAGCTGCTGATAGGGATTAAAGGGATGGTCAGAAGCCCCAAAATTTCCTATAAATGATGGAGCAAATGAACCAACATTCAGTCAGCTGACACTGGTGCACATCAGCCTGAGAGCCTGATGAGCGCCTGTACTGACATCCCAACTCTTCTCATCTGTCTGATCCTCTGTGTTGTTCTCACAGCTCTCAAACTCTACAGCAGCCTCTTGACTCTGAGACAAGGCCTTCTCCCTCTGACCACCTTCTCCCTATGACTGCCTCCTCAGCCAGCTGTCAGCTCCACCCCAGGAGAAGCCTGCCTTGGTTCCTGATCTGATCACCATGGTCTGAGTGAGTGTGCATCTGCTGGACTTGGAACCTAAGTCTTGAGACTTTTGATCTGACATGAGCTGAGCATGCAGAGGAAATGTCTTTCATGAGCCTGTCATGATTAAGTGTGTTTACAGTGCTTAAAATTAATCTAGAATTTTTTTACTATGAATTTTTATGTCTATTGCAGTAACTAGAATTAATGATTATCATTTTCTTGATTAAGAACCTATCGACTGATAGACCAATGGTATAGAATAGAAGCCACAGAGACTAACCCATAAAATCACAATTATCTTATATTAGACAAGGTGCCAAAAACATGCATTGGAGAAAAGATAGCCTCTTCAACAAATGGTGCTGGGAAAATTGGAAATCCATATGCAACAAAATCAAATTAAACCCCTATCTCTCACCATGCACAAAACTCAACTCAAAATGGATCAAGGACCTAGGAATAAAACCAGAGACCCTGCATCTAATAGAAGAAAAAGTAGACCCTAATCTCCATCATGTAGGATTAGGCTTCAACTTCCTTAATAAGACTCCTATAGTGCAAGAATTAAAATCAAGAATCAATAAATGGGATGGACTGAAACTAAAAAGTTTCTTCTCAGCAAAAGAAACAATCTGTGAGGTGAACAGACAGCCTACATCTTGGGAGCAAATTTTTACCCCTCACACATCAGATAGAGCACTAATCTCTAGGGTATATAAAAAAAACTCAAAAAGCTAAGCACCGAAAAAACAAATAACCAGTCAACAAATGGGCCAAGGACCTGAACAGACACTTCCAAAAAGATGACATACAGTCAGTCAACAAATATATGAAAAAATGTTCATCATCACTAGCAATTAGAGAAATGCAAATCAAAACTAAGATATCATCTCACTCCAGTCAGAATGGCAGCTATTATGAAGACAAACAACAATAAGTGTTGGCAAGGATACAGGGGGAAAAAGGTATACTCATACACTGCTGGTGGGGATGTAAATTGGTGCAGCCAATATGGAAAGCAGTGAGAAGATTTCTTGGAATTTGGGAATGGAACCACCATTTGACCAGCTGTCCCCCTCCTCGGTCTATACCCAAAGGACTTAAAAAGAGCAGACTACAGGGACACAGCCACATCAATGTTTATACCAGCAAAATTCACAATAGCTAAACTGTGGAACCAACTTAAATACCCTTAAATAGATGAATGGATAAAAGAAAATGTGTCATATATACACAATGGAATATTACTCAGCAATAAAACAAAATAAAATCTTGCCATTTGCAGGTAAATGGATGGAGTTAGAGAAGATGCTAAGTAATGCTAAGTGAAGTTAGCCAATCTCAAGAAAACCAAATGCTGAATGTTTTCTCTGATATAAGGAGGGTGATTCATAGTGGGGTAGGGAGGGGGAGCATTGGAGGAATAGATGAACTCTATACAGGGCAGAAGGGTGGGAAGGAAAGGAAGTGGGCATGGGGTTAGAAATGATGGTGGAATGTGATGGACATTATTATCCAAAGTACATGTATGAACACATGAATTGGTGTGAATATACTTTATATACAACCAGAGGTATGAAAAATTGTGCTGTATATGTGTAATAAGAATTGTAATGCATTCTGCTGTCATATAAATAAAAAATTAATTAAAAAAAGAACCTATAGAGTGAAAATTTATTGATTGATTTGAGTGAATAAAGCATTGAAAAGGGAAGAAGCATATGGATATTCTTTATTTATTTATTTATTTTAGTTTTCGGTGGACACAGCGTGTTTATTTTTTTATTTTTATGTGGTGCTGAGGATCGAACTCAGCGCCCCGCACATGCCAGGTGAGCGCGTTACCGCGTGAGTCACATCCCCAGCCCCTGGATATTCTTTATTTCTCCCCCTCAACTGCGTAAGTTGCATTTTTGCACATCGCCACATCTCTTAACATCATGTTCCCAACATCACATTTGTCTGTCCCTTAACAAAACCCAGGACCTTAACCATGTCTCAAATGTCTCACCACCTCCATACTGCAATAATGAGGACCAAGCTTTCAACACATGAAACTTTAGGGGATATAATCAAACCACATCTAAACCAGAGTACCTGGTGTTTGTCAGTAGTGTTAATTTTATTTTAAAAATCTAAATTTGTGTACTAACGAATGTCCTAGGTATGCCACCATAATTTTGAGTTTTGGGTTTAGCTCCTACTTTAAATTATCTATCTGGTTGTATGAATAGATGTCCTGATTTTTAATTTGGAAAATATTGACTCCATTGTTATAAAACAGTATTTTCTATAATGTGAAACAGCATGTGATTTGGGACTCTGGGTGACTGTTTGAGGCTTTGGATAACATCCTTCAGTTGTTGCTAGAATCAGAGCTGAACAGTATTTGCCCCCACATGTACACTGATACACACCAGATACTTTCCAAGAAATATGTGGGAGTATATTCTTTTTGGTCAGATGTATGAGTAGTTAGCAGTATGGGAAAGCTTTTTCTCAAGGCTGATTTACCTCCAAACCTGAAAGACTTGGAATTAGGGATTCAAGTGCTGACCAGCTCGGCATCCTTTAATCATTTTGGACAAGATTGCTTTATTTTGTTCTTCTGTTAAACTCAATATAAGTGTTTTTTTTTTTTTTTTTTTTTAAGGATTCTTAGGTTGGGCATGGTGGCACATACCTGTAATCCCAGCAGGTCTGGTGGCTGAGGCTGGAAGATTTCAAGTTCAAAGCCACCTTCAGAACTTAGTGAGGCCCTAAGCAACTCAGCAAAACCCTGTATCTAAATAAAGTATATATTTTATTTTATTTTTTTATTAATTTTTATTGTTGGTTGTTCAAAACATTATGTAGTTCTTGATATATCATATTTCACACTTTGATTCAAGTGGGATATGAACTCCCATTTTTACCCCGTATACAGATTGCAGAGTCACATCAGTTACACATCCATTGATTTACATATTGCCATACTAATGTCTGTTGTATTCTGCTGCCTTTCCTATTCTCTACTATCCCCCCTCCCCCCTTCCCTCTTCTCTCTCTACCCCCTCTACTGTAATTCATTTCTCCCCCTTATATTTTTTTCCCTTTCCCATCACTTCCTCTTGTATGTAATTTTGTATAACAATGAGGGTCTCCTTCCATTTCCATGCAATTTCCCTTCTTTCTCCATTTCCCTCCCACCTCTCATCCCTGTTTAATGTTAATCTTCTTCTCATGCTCTTCATCCCTACTCTGTTCTTAGTTACTCTCCTTATATCAAAGAAGACATTTGGCATTTGTTTTTAAGGGATTGGCTAGCTTCACTTAGCATAATCTGCTCTAATGCCATCCATTTCCCTGCAAATTCTATGATTTTGTCATTTTTTAATGCAGAGTAATACTCCATTGTGTATAAATGCCACATTTTTTTTTATCCATTCGTCTATTGAAGGACATCTAGGTTGGTTCCACAGTCTTGCTATTGTGAATTGTGCTGCTATGAACATGGATGTAGCAGTGTCCCTGTAGTATGCTCTTTTTAGGTCTTTAGGGAATAGACTGAGAAGGGGAATAGCTGGGTCAAATGGTGGTTCCATTCCCTGCTTTCCAAATTGGACGTACCAATTTGCAGTCCCACCAGCAATGTACAAGTAAACCCTTTTCCCCCACATCCTCGCCAGCACTTGTTGTTGTTTGACTTCCTAATGGCTGCCAATCTGACTGGAGTGAGATGGTATCTTAGGGTGGTTTTGATTTGCATTTCTCTGACTGCTAGAGATGGTGAGCATTTTTCCATGTGCTTGTTGATTGATTGTATGTCCTCCTCTGAGAAATGTCTGTTCAGGTCCTTGGCCCATTCGTTGATTGGGTTATTTGTTATCTTATTGGCTAATTTTTTGAGTTCTTTGTGTATTCTGGATATTAGGGCTCTGTCTGAGGTGTGAGGAGTAAAGATTTGTTCCCAGGATGTAGGCTCCCTATTTACCTCTCTTGTTGTTTCTTTTGCTGAGAAAAAACTTTTTAGTTTGAGTAAGTCCCATTTGTTGATTCTAGTTATTAACTCTTGTGTTATGGGTGTCCTATTGAGGAATTTGGAGCCCGACCCCACAGTATGTAGACCGTAGCCAACTTTTTCTTCTATCAGATGCCGTGTCTCTGATTTGATATCAAGTTCCTTGATCCACTTTGAGTTAACTTTTGTGCATGGCGAGAGAAAGGGATTCAGTTTCATTTGTTGCATATGGATTTCCAGTTTTCCCAGCACCATTTGTTGAAGATGCTATCCTTCCTCCATTGCATGCTTTTAGCCCCTTTATCAAATATAAGATAGTTGTAGTTTTGTGGATTGGTTTCTGTGTCCTCTATTCTGTACCATTGGTCCACCTGCCTGTTTTGGTACCAGTACCATGCTGTTTTTGTTACTATTGCTCTGTAGTATAGTTTGAAGTATGGTATCGCTATACCACCTGATTCACACTTCCTGCTTAGCATTGTTTTTGCTATTCTGGGTCTTTTATTTTTCCATATGAATTTCATGATTACTTTCTCTATTTCTACAAGAAATGTCGTTGGGATTTTGATTGGCATTGCATTAAACCTATAGAGAACTTTTGGTAATATTGCCATTTTGATGATGTTAGTTCTGCCTATCCATGAACAGGGTATAGTTTTCCATCTTCTAAGATCTTCTTCTATTTCTCTCTTTAGGGTTCTGTAGTTTTCATTGTATAAGTCTTTCACCTCTTTTGTTAGGTTGATTCCCAAGTATTTTATTTTTTTTTTGAGGATATTGTGAATGGAGTGGTTGTCCTCATTTCCATTTCAGAGGATTTGTCACTGATATACAGGAATGCCTTTGATTTATGCGTGTTGATTTTATATCCTGCCACTTTGCTGAATTCATTTATTAGCTCTAATAGTTTCTTTGTAGACCCTTTTGAATCTGCTAGGTATAGAATCATGTCATCTGCAAATAGTGATAATTTGAGTTCTTCTTTTCCTATTTTTATGCCTTTAATTTCTTTCATCTGTCTAATTGCTCTGGCCAGTGATTCAAGAACTATGTTGAACAGAAGTGGTGAGAGAGGGCATCCCTGTCTTGTTCCAGATTTTAGAGGGAATACCTTCAGTTTTTCTCCATTCAGAATGATGCCAGCCTGAGGCTTAGCATAGATTGCTTTTACAATATTGAGGTATGTTCCTGTTATCCCTAGTTTTTCTAGAGTTTTGAACATAAAGGGATGCTGTACTTTGTCGAATGCTTTTTCCGCATATATCGAGATGATCATATGGTTCTTATTTTTAAGCCTATTGATGTGGTGAATAACATTTATTGATTTCCGTATATTGAACCAGCCTTGCATCCCAGGGATAAATCCTACCTGATCATGGTGCACAATTTTTTTGATATGTTTTTGTATCCAATTTGCCAGAATTTTATTGAGGATTTTTGCATCTAGGTTCATTAGAGATATTGGTCTGTAGTTTTCTTTCTTTGAAGTGTCTTTGCCTGGTTTAGGAATCAGGGTGATGTTATCCTCGTAGAATGAATTTGGAAGTTCTCCCTCTTTTTCTATTTCCTGAAATAGCTTCAAAAGTATTGGTATTAGTTCCTCTTTAAAGGTTTTGTAAAACTCTGTTGTATACCCATCCGGTCCTGGGCTTTTCTTAGTTGGTAGTCTTTTGATGGTTTCTTCTATTTCCTCAATTGATATTGGTCTGTTTAGGTTGTCAATATCCTCCTGACTCAATCTGGGCAGATCATATGACTTAAGAAATTTATCGATGCCTTCACTATCTTCTATTTTATTGGAGTATAAGGATTCAAAATAATTTCTGATTATCTTCTGTATTTCTGAAGTGTCTGTTGTGATATTGCCCTTTTCACCCGTATGCTAGTAATTTGAGTTCTCTCTCTTCTTCTCTTTGTTAGCATGGCTAAGGGTCTGTCGATTTTATTTATTTTATCAAAGAACCAACTTTTAGTTTTGTCAATTTTTTCAATTGTTTCTTTTGTTTCGATTTCATTAATTTCAGCTCTGATTTTAATTATTTCTTGTCTTCTACTTTTTGCTATTGTTTTGCTCTTCTTTTTCTAGGATTTTGAGATGAAGTATTAGATCATTTATTTGTTGTTTTTTTCTTTTTTTAAGGAATGAACTCCAAGCAATAAATTTTCCTCTTAGAACTGCTTTCATTGTGTCCTATAGATTCCGATATGTTGTGTCTGTGTTTTCATTTATCTCTAAGAATTTTTTAATTTCCTCATTGATGTCTTCTATAACCCATTGATCATTCAGTAACCTATTGTTCATTCTCCAAGTGATGCATGATTTTTCCTTACTTCTTTTATCGTTGATTTTCAATTTCATTCCATTATGATCAGATAAGATGCATGGTATTATCTCTACTCCTTTATATTGTCTAAGAGTTGCCCTGTGACATAATATATGATCTATTTTTGAGAAGGATCCATGTGCTGCTGAGAAAAAAGTGCAACTGCTTGATGTTGGGTGGTATATTCTATATATGTCAATTAAGTCTAGGTTATTAATTATGTTATTGAGTTCTATAGTTTCCTTATTCAACTTTTGTTTGGAAGATCTGTCCAGTGGTGAGAGAGGTGTGTTGAAGTCTCCCATGATTATTGTATGGTAGTCTATTAGACTCTTGAACTTGAGAAGAGTTTGTTTGATGAACATAGCTGCACCATTGTTTGGGGGATATATATTTATGATAGTTATGTCTTGTTGGTGTATGGTTCCCTTGAGCAGTATGTAGTGTCCCTCTTTATCCCTTTTGATTAACTTTGGCTTGAAATCTATTTTATTTGATATGAGTATGGACAGTCCTGCTTGTTTCCAAAGTCCATATGAGTGATATGATTTTTCCTAAGCTTTCACCTTCAGTCTATGTATGTCTTTTTCTATCAAATGCGTCTCCTGAAGGCAGCATATTGTTGGGTCTTGTTTTGTGATCCATTCTACTAGCCTGTGTCTCTTAATTGGTGAGTTTAAGCCATTAACATTTAGGGTTATTATTGAGATATGGGTTGTTCTTCCAGCCATATTTGTTTATTTATGTTACTAAACATGGTTTGTTTTCCTCTTTGATTATCCCCCCCGCACTTTACTGTATTACCTCCCGCTGTTGGTTTTCATTGATATTTTCCATTTCCTCTTCCTGTAATATTTTGCCGAGGATGTTTTGAAGAGATGGTTTTCTAGCTGCAAATTCTTTTAACTTTTGTTTATCATGGAAGGTTTTAATTTCATCTTCCATCCTGAAGCTTAATTTCGCTGGATACACAATTCTTTGTTGGAACCCATTTTCTTTCAGTGTTTGAAATATGTTATTCCAGGATCTTCTAGCTTTCAGAGTCTGTGTTGAAAGATCAGCTGTTATCCTGATTGGTTTACCCCTAAATGCAATCTGCTTCCTTTCTCTTGTAGCTTTTAAAATTCTCTCCTTATTCTGTATGTTGGGCATCTCATTATAATGTGTCTAGGTGTGAATCTCTTATGATTCTTCACATTCGGCGTCCTGTAGGCTTCTAAGATTTGGGATTCTGTCTCATTCTTCAAGTCTGGGAAGTTTTCTCCTATTATTTCATTGAATAGATTGCTCATTCCTTTGGTTTGGACCTCTATACCTTCCTGTATCCCAATGACTTAAGTTTGGTCTCTTTATGTTATCCCATATTTCTTGGATGTTCTGCTCATGGTTTCTTAACAGTCTTGCTGAGCTGTCTATGTTCTTTTCAAGTTGAAATACTTTGTCTTCATTGTCTGATGTTCTATCTTCTAAGTGTTCTACTCTGCTGGTAGTATTCTCAATTGAGTTTTTAAGTTGGTTTATTGCTTCCTGCATTTCTAGGATTTCTGTTTGTTTGTTTTTTATAACCTCTATCTCCCTGTATAATTGATCTTTTGCTTCTTGGATTTGTTTATGTAATTCATTGTCGAAGTGGTTGAAGTGGTCTTTCATTGTCTGATTTTGCTGTCTAATGTCTTCCTTGAGAATCCAGATCATCTGAAGCATGTATATCCTGAATTCTTTATCTGACATTCCATCTGCTGCAGCTATTACCTCTTCTAAAGTTGAGTTGACCTGCATTGCTTGTGGTCCTTTCTTTTCTTGTCTTTTCATACTGTTCGCGTTTCTTTCTGCTTGGTGAAACTGTTGTGTTATTGATTTTTCCCCCCTATATATTTATATTGCTCTTGTATACTTGCAAAGTCTCCCTCGCAGGCTTTGGCGGTGGCTCTGCCCCTCCTCCAATTGGGGCATTGTGCCTACCACACTGGCAGGCCGCTGGGCCTGTTTTTTCGGTGGTCGCAGGTCCACCTACCTTGCAGGCGTGGGCAGTGGCTCTGACCCTCCGCGGGCCGCTAGGCCTGTTCTGTCTGTCGGTTGCAGGTCTGTCTACCTAGCAGGCGCTGGTGGCGGCTCTGCCCCTCTCTCAACCAGGGTGATGGCGGGCCACTGGGCCTGTTCCGCCGGTGGGTCGCAGGTCCGCCTACCTTGCAGGCGCAGGGGGCAGCTCTGCCCCTCCGCGTGTTGATGGGCCTGACCTGCCGGTGGGTCTCAGGTCCGCCTACCTTGCAGGCGCGTGGGGCGGTTCTGCCCCTCCGCGGGTTTCTGGGCCCGTTCTGCTGGTGGGTCGCAGGTCCGCCTACCTTGCAGGCGCGCGGCAGCTCTGCCCCTCCCCCAACCGGGGCGATGTGTCTGGCGGGCCGCTGGGCCTATTCTGTCGGTGGTCACGGTTCCGCCTACCTTGCAGGCATGTGGGGCAGCTGTGCCCCTCCACGGGTTGCTGGACCTGACCTGCCGGTGGGTCACAGGTCCGCCTACCTTCTAAAGTATATATTTTAAAAAGGGTTAGGGATGTGGCTCAATGGTTAAGTACCCCTGGGTTCAATTCCCAGTATAAAAAAATGCTTAAAACACTAAGGAGAAGATAAAGAAAATGTGAGCATCAATGGTGATTATTACACAGATATGGAACAGGTTACCTATTTTCTGACTGATCCTTAAGAGCCCCTCTCTATTTTTTTTTCTTTTCAAACTAAGAATGTGATTTATTCATCTTTTGTATTCCATATGGTAGTAGTTAACAAAAAATGTTTAATAAATGGACAAAATTCATGAATTAAGTGTGATCATTAAAATTCATAAAAAGAGGAAAGAAAGTAACCAATACATTTTATAGCAATAGTTAAAGAAAAACAAAATCTGAATATTATAAAAAATAATCACTTTCAGAATAATCACTATCTAAACAGAATCTGATGCACCCTAAATATCCATATACTAGACATAACTTCTTCCCATCCTGACTTTGCCCATCAAGTGCTTGAGTAGCATACATCTTTTCTAATTTATTCCCTAACTTACTCTGAATCTTAATAATTTTCAGAAATTGCTTACAACACCTCCAGTTTTCTGATCAAGGAATTTATTTTTAGGTGCCCATCTTTGTAGCTAAATTACACTGATTCTTATTTGCGTCTAGTTGTTTTTCCATTTTTAAATTATTTTAATTGAATGACTTTTGTATTATATTTTTACAGTATGGCAAGTGGTATTTATAGTGTCAATATGGAATTTTTAAAAAATAAATTTAAGTTGAAACTGAGTTGATTTAAGGAAAACATATTAAGCAAAAAATAGGATGAATTTTTCTCATAATGGCAAACATAAGAAAGCAAACACTCATTTTTTTCCATATTTAAAATAACCCTTCACCTATCACTCCATTTCTTTGCTCCCCTTAAAGTAAAACTTTTGCAAGAATTATCTGAATACTTGCTATCATAAGTTTTTCACCTACAATTGCAGATTTTTTAAAAACTGTGGTTAAAACATACCCACAGAAAGATACACAAATTCTAAGAAAATTATCATAAAACAAGCTATGATTCCTTTCATATCCCTTCAGTCCCCCCATAAAACTGCTTTTTCTTCCTTTCTGAGCACACGTATCTCTGTCTTCTGTAACTAGTACTCTGCCTTATTATTGTATATGTTAATATTTCCTTGTATGTAAAAAAATTACACAAATGGAATTATTTATTTTGGCCTCTTTTCTCAAAAGTGGGTTTTTGAGATTCATCTGTATTATTGAGAGAACCTATAATTTTTTTTCTTGTTCATTCCTCTAGAATAACATAATATAATTATATTGTCATGTATTTGTTCTACCATGTATAGATATCTGAGTTGTTTCCAGATTTGGGCTATTATTAATAACACTTCCCCGAACAATCTTGTGATTGTTAGCATGTGACTTCAGCTGCTATTACTCTTACTCTTGCCTGCTCTACTTTAGTCGGTCTAGCCTCCTTGCCATTCTGTGAACATTTCAAGTGCACTTCTATCTCTGGTCTTCTGAATATTCTGTGCCCTTCCACCACATATCCACTATGGCTCTGAACTTTACTTCTCTCATGCCTTTGCTGATATCTATTCTATGATACTTTCTCTCTATTACTCCATGAATAAATATATTTAGTGGTCATATAAAAGTAGCAGTTAAAATCAGACTTTTTATCCAAATAGATTCAATTCTAGATGTAATTCTATTGTCTCATTTGTAAAGTGGGTATAATAAGTGTACCCATCTTATAATAATGATGTACTAAATAAACTAAGTACATAGAATATATACAAGAAACATACTAATGGAGGCATTCTCTAACCATGCCATCTGAATTCCAAATTCTATTTTTGTCTTACAATGTCCAATTTTCCATTATCTGATTTATCTTTCTCTGTGATACATACCATAGTTGATATATTACAAATGTTAGTTACCTGTTCATTGACCATCTGCCAACCCACTGTAATAAAAGCTTTATAAGGGCAACGAATTTTAATCCATCATCTATAACAATGCCTTTCACACAGCAGACACCCAGTAAATATGGTTGAATGAATTAATTAATGAATATTGAAATTAGTTAATATCATATATCTGAATACTCACTGACATTTTTAGAAGTTGGCATATGGATAATATAACATTTACTATTCTACAGTAAAATTAAGCAATCCCAAAAGTAATCAATGTGAGTAATATTTAAACAATGTAAGATATAATGTACACAAAGTAATATAGGTTCTTATTCCTACTGTGAAGGAAAAGAGATTTTTAAATAGCATTTATTTTTTTCCTATTGCAAAAATGTTATGTATGTATTTATCCAGAAAAACACTTCTAAAAAATAATATAGCATCCATCAAAATATACATTTTAGAAAAACTGGCATAGGTATACAGCAAAGCTTTCTTAAGGAATTGAAATACTAGTATCAATGTTATCTTTCTATCTTCTGAATAATAAATTTTACTATTAATGTCATTAATTATAACACTTAGGAAACAATTAGTATATTTCTTGAATATATTCTATGTACTTAGCTTATTTAGTACATCATTATTATAAGATTGATACACTTATTATACCCATTTTACAAATGAGGCAACTGAAGTAATAAGAATTTGAATCTATTTGGATACAAAGTCCATGATTTTAGCCACTACCTTTATATGACCACTAAATATATTTATGCATGCAGTGATAGAGGAATATATCATAGCAGCCTTTTCAAAGTTATCAGTTTGCTGATCCGTTTCATAATGATTTAAGTTTCTTTTTAAGATTATTTGTGAAGAAGAAAGAAACAACTTTTATTTATAAACTACCGTGTTTGGCCTGTGTTACTTCATGGCAACCTCAAAATAGCTCTGGAAAATTAACTACTATTTCCCCATTTACAGAAGAAAAAGCTGAAGCAGAGAGAAATAGATAATGTTGTTATGGTCCTAAGGCTACTATAAGATGTAATTTTAATAAGATTTAGACTAGAACTGTCTGATTTGAAAAGTCTTATCCTTCACTAAGACACATAGGGTTTGGTATTACCTAGGTAATAGTGAGCTTCCAGAAAGAAGAAGTATGGGGAGCCATCCATGAAATGTGCATGAACCAAATCAACATGGAAGCCATTGGGTAGGAAAGTCTGGTATCTGGAAACTCTCAGCAGCAAATCCTGCTGTCTTGAGACTGCCCATTACATGTGGCTTTCTACTCAGCTCTGTCAGGTTCAGCACTTTTCACTGGAAATTGGGGTAACCTGCTGGAGCCAAACAGCCACACAGAGTCTCAGAGATGGGTGTGGCTTGCCAAGATGCCAATCAACCTGTTTGCAGAAAGACTCCTCCCACTGAACTCTTATCCCTGCCTTTGATGTACTCTCCCTTAAATAAGGAGCCATTTTCTAGTTGTTCAGTTCCAGCTCTTATGTGGACTGAATCTATCAGGTGCTCTACTTCCCTTAAATCTAATTTCTGGCTCTGACTCTTATTTCTTTACTAATTCTTTCAGACTTTCTTTTTCTCAGTTGTCTCACAACCTTCTGAGTAGGAAACTACCCTGGTGGGGTGCTAGCCACCCTGCAAAAGAGGAGTAGTCCACAATTCCAGTTGGTGGCAGGCTATAATTGGGTATGGAATTAGAACAGTAGTAGACATAATCCCAACTGAGAAGTTCTGAGTATCTCTTTCTATCTCTGGCCTTCAAAGCTCACTCTCAAGTACGCTTCTTATAAATGAATGGGATGGGTCCTTGAGATCATGGCAAGCATATTAGTCTATTTTCCATTGCTATAACAAATTATCTGAGACTGAATAACTTTTAGAGAAAAAAAAGATTTATTTAGTTTGCAATGTTGGAGATCCAAGAGCATGCACCAGCATGTATTCTTCTCTAGAAAGAGCCTCTGGCTGCATCACAACATGACAGATGGCACCATGACAGGGATACATGCAAGAGGGAGAGATCACAGGGTAAGACAGAAAGCCAGAAAGTGTGGAGGAGTCTTGCTGTTTTGTAACAACTCTCTCTTGGGAACTGAAGTCCGGTAAGAACTACATTATTTCTAATTACCTTCTATTAAACTCACCCCTTGAGGGTTCAATTGCTTCTTAATATGTTATGGGCCAGGCTATATGGGCAATGACCAAACAGACTCCATTTTACCCCGAGACTCCATATCATGTAAGAAATGCTTCTCCCATGGGAAAGCTCTGCCTCTGTACCCATTAATAGTTACCGAGCATAACATATTTGGCAACAAGAAATAGCAATTCTTATACAAGGTAAAATTGTTCTCTTTGGCTTCCATTTTTCTTGGGCAATGTACCTTGTCAGAGATTGATTAAGTTGCAACCATTCTCTAACTTGTACTGAACTAGGGTCATTTTAGTCCATTTCTCTTCTGCTTGCTTGCTGCTATACCAACCTGGAAAGTCCAGTGGGAAATACCAATGTACCCGTTGCATTGTTTAGCTGACTGCCCAGTTCAACTTCTGTACCTGCATGTTTGAAGCTACATCAACCCAGATGTGATTTTTGCCTTTAAATATCTTAAAATGCTCAGGCTCTGGGCTGTTCCTTGCAGAGACAGTTACGGTTCCTGCAGGGGTCAGTTGCTGGCTGGACAGCTAAATAAAGACTCTTCAATTTGGACCATACTTGAACTTGGTGTGTTTTCTGAGCAACTCGTCCCACAACAAATACAGCCACTTTGGAGACAAAGTTTCCAATACATGAACTCTTGGGGGATGAACCTTATAGAAATCATAACTTCGAGTTTCATTATTAAATGAGATTATAATAAATTGTACATTTAATAAACTGTCCATTGGAATCTCCTCTTTCAATTGTTGAAGCAGAAATTACATCTCTAATGATTTTTAATGGTATCATAACTTATTGGGGCCCAAAAATTTCACTCATCTCAACACAAATTTTTAGTTTGGTTTGATTTTGACATTTTTTAAAATTAAAAAACACAAGAAGCTTAGAGAATGCAATTCATAATCCTTGTGAACTTTTGACTCAGTCACAGGCACAAAATAGATATTACTGGTTGGCCTTTAATGAAAAAGTGTAACTTGCAATAAGATTCCAGAATAATAGTTCCAAGGTGGTAAGCCGCTGAAGGACATTCATTCACCAGATAGCGAGAAGAGACACTTCTACTGAAAACTCGGTGAAATATAACCTGAAACAATAAAACCAGCATCAATACATCAACAGAGTGAGAAAAACAACCAGCAACAGAATGCTTAGTGAGTAGAAATACAAGATGGAGAAGCTCAGCTACACAAAGGAGTCACATTGATTGCAAGGCAAAGAGTGGTGCTTGAGTGGTAAGTGCCAGATTCTGCATGCAGCAGCTGCTCTCGGAATGACAGAGTAATGGATTTCTGTCCACTTATTGGTCTTTTAGCCTCCAGGGGACTGACTCAGCCAGCAGTTCTATTTTCAGAAGCAGAGGATAAACACAAGCCTTAATCCTACCATTTAAAATCTAATAAGTATTTTCACCAAAACATCTGTGGCCAGTTTTTCCACTGTTCTTTTGCAAATTTATATGCATATCTATATCTCTGAGATCACTTCTGTTATGTTTTACGTACTACCCTATGTGGTTAAGAGCTTCACCTCTGGATAAACATGACTTGGATTCAAATCTGAGCTATGTTACTTATTAGCTATTTATTTAATGATTTTAGAAATAGTATTTTATCTCTTCATTATTCATTTTCTTTTTCTGAAATCTTGGATGAAAACAGACCTAAGGCAACATTTCCACAGGATTGTGAATATTAAATGAGACAATGCATGCAAAATTTATAGTACAGTATCTGGATTGTTACACTCAATATTTTTAAAGTGTCTATGATTATTTTAGTTGCATATAGTGATTTATGGTTTGCCAAGAGCTTTCAACACGTTTTTCATCTGCCCTTCACAATGACATAATGAGATAGGCCAAGTTTGCTACAAATGAGGAAGATGAGCTCTTGGCAACACCCTGTGGCTCACCCAATATCATACAGCAAATATTAAAGTCAAGATCTTTCATCCAAAAAGATATTTTCATATTTAGATTATAGTCCTTTTCATAATCTCCTGCTTACCTTTAAAATGAAATTCATATTCTTTTAGTAGTGATTAGGCCAACTTCATTTGTCATGGAAGAATTAAAATTAGAACCAAGATCTTGTCCTTCAGTACCTGATCCTGGGGCTTTCTTCAAGCATGACTCAGAAGGAATGGAACTGATTAAACTATGTGTGTTATCATCCATTCCTGGAAACTTGCTGGAGCTTGAAAGAATTAGTTACCTAAGGAAATAAAATTAATTAAATTTTATTGATCAGAAGAGCCCTTAGTTGTAAAATGACAAAAAAAATCAAATTGACTTTTGTAAAAAGAAAATTTATTCTCAGCATTTTGGGTTGAATTGTGTCTCCCTCTCAAAAATTTATAAGTGGCTGGGTACGGTGGTATATGCCTGTAATCCCAGCTCATCGGGAGGCTTAGACAGGAGGATCAAGAGTTCAAAGCCAGACTCAGCAATGGTGGGGCACTAAGCAACTCAGTAAGACCCTGTCTCTAAAATACAAAATAGGGCTGAGGCTGTAGCTCAGTGGTTGAGTGCCCCTGAGTTCAATCCCCATTACCCCCACTCCCTGCAAATTTATGAGCGCACCAAACCCCAGTACATCAGAATGTGACTTTATTTGGTATTTGGAGATAGAGTCTTTACAGCAGTATTCCAGTACAAATGAGGTCATTAATAAATGAGGTCCCTAATCCTATATGACTGATGCCCTCATAAGAAGGGGACATTGGATATAGGTGCACATAAACAAAAGATGATATGGAGAGACAGGTATGGAAGAGGGCCATCTGCAAGCAAAGGGGTCTGGAAGGAACTGACCCTGACTACACCTTGATTTTGGACTTCTAGCCTCTAAAATTGAGAAAATAATTTTTTTCTTAAAACCAGTCAGTTTGTGATCCCTTGTTATGGCAGCCCTAATTAAACACACCTTCTTATTCTTGAGAATTTCAGGAATAGTTCAAGGATTTAGGCATAGATGGATGTAAGGGAGCAAACAGTGTCATCAAGATATGATATGTCTCTCATTTCTTTTTCTTCTCTGCTGGTACATGAATTCTGAAATGCATGTATTCCCTTTCTTTTGCACATGCCTGAAATTCAGATGTAACTTAAAACTTTTTCTTACATTTCTTTATTCTTAGTGGTACATAAAATAATGGTCTGACTTACAATTGAGAGAATTTTAGGAAATCTTAGAAATTGAGTGTTCACAGGCAGGCTACTCACGTGGGTAATCCTTCCAGCTCAAAGCTTAATAGTTAAGTCATTTTGTGACACCATTGAAACAAGACGGGCTTTTACTAATTATTACAGCAAAAGATCTTGAGCAAAAACTGGCTCTGGGCATACCTAACCTTAGGAAGCAGGTTTGAGGGCAGGGGAAAGTAGACTTTGTATCACTAAGTCACACACAAAAAGGTGATTTCCCAAAAGGAAATGAAGTGCTGTCACCAGGGTAAGGAGGTTGGATGCTTGAAAGGTCTGTGTCTACTTAAAAACCTGCTTGTGCCAAGCACCGACACATGATTCTTGTTTGATTCCCATTACAAATCTGTGAGGCAGGATACTCAGAGAGTCAGAGATCTGTGGGCAGAACTGAATATTACCGAATAGTATAGAGTGCTCACAAAGAGCATAACACTCCCTAGGGACGACAAATACAAGAACGATTACTGTCCTTGTGCCTAAAATCCTTAAAGACCAAAGAGAAGGTAGACCCAAAGCAACAAACAGCT
The DNA here is from genome assembly GCF_048772815.1 of Callospermophilus lateralis. Classification (NCBI taxonomy): domain Eukaryota; kingdom Metazoa; phylum Chordata; class Mammalia; order Rodentia; family Sciuridae; genus Callospermophilus; species Callospermophilus lateralis. The sequence goes on along the minus strand of NC_135317.1, from coordinate 52,803,142 downwards.
GATTATGAAACAAAATGGTAACAAAATAGAAATACTAGAAATAAGAACATAGTATCATGAAAATAATTAAATTTGCTTTGACAAGAGGGAGACTTAGTGTGGAACAGGAATTAGAAAAGGTTCTTTACACATTTTGTTAAGAAAGCCTTACTTAAAGTTTTGGCAAGGGACAATATCAGAGCACTGGGAAATAATATTGCTAAACCTTGCAAAGAGCCAGGTGCATGGGAATCATTCACTAAACAGTTACAAAGTTAGCAGGTGAAAGGGTGGAGTTTTATTCCAAGAAGCTACCTGTCCTTGGGACCTTGTCTTGCCTTACAGGCCTTGGGCCCCTCCCAGAGCTCCGTGTTCATTTCCCGGGTCAGTCATGACATCCCGGAGTTCCCTCTCATCCACTTCCATCACATTTTCAAATAGGTGCCTTGTCTTTTCCTCTGAACATCGAACAACATTCTTCCAGTCTTTTTAGTTGGTTCATTATGAAGCAATTCCACAAATTAGTAAAAATTTGTTTGCAAAGCTTTAATTTAGCTCTCGAAAAATTTTACTGAGTCTTGATATACCTCATTACTGCTCTATTTTATTAACTTTCAGAAATAAAAACTAGTGATTTTATAAACTACATAGGATTTTATGAATTGATTATTTTTTCTCTTCATGTCCATTGGAGATTATATCATTAGCCATTGAGACTTGGGTGTACAAGTATTTCTTTAGGTGATATATTTGTCATTAGGTGATATATTTTTGTCATTTCTGCTCTACTTATTTTTGATGATCAAGTTTTCATACATGACAAGGGCAGCTGACTTGTTTTTACACCGGTGCCCTCTCATGCTTCTTTATTCTTTTTTTCTCCTGTCCTTTCTAGAGTTTCTCTTTTCCACCTACAAGCTACACACCTTCAGTTGTACCTTTCTGATGTCCTGTATTCATCTTGGTAGCATCCTTGTCCACCATGGTGGATTATAAACCCAAGTCCTTTTCCAGAATTAAAATCTGAGTTCATTAACTATCTGAGTTATTTAGTAGCTATATACATTTTCTATACACATCATCAATTCTCTCTCTCTCTCAGCTGTTATCCTCCTATACCTCCTATACCTATTTTATGGCAATTTTACCGTATATTATATGTTCTTTGAACATGTCATATTATGTATTCCTTCATAATGCATGTATTGTAATGGTTTAACATTTTGCCTACTACTGGCTTAGTTTATTTCTATTTTTTTATTGTAAACAGTGAACATATTTACATTTTCTTATCCAATGACATACTTAGGATAAATTGCTTGAAGAAGAATTGCATAGTTAAATTGATTATCTTTTTCTTTATGTTCCTTGGAGATAAGATTGTCAGCTATAGAGAGTTTCTATAAGGCAATATAGAGTCTGTAAAAGGCATAGCATTTCAAGGGTTATATAACCTAATATAAGTACCTTAGTCTCCATGTCCTTTATATTTATAAGTCTGTCTTTAATAACTCTTCAAATGGTGCAATGACTTTTTCTGAATCTGGATGTCCAGGTGTACCTGTAATTGATACTGGGGAAATGAAGGTACATAGATTCCTAGAAATTATCAGAACTACCTTGAATTCTTTTTGGAGGTGGAAACTATAGTTCTTTAATGCACCCTTATGCTTGAAAAGGGCACTGGATGTATTCATCAAAAACCCCTTGTGTTGTGATGACATTTTGTGATAGAAAAGGAGCAGAATACAGACTATCTCTGGCTTTCATTTTGCTTGCACATCATAGCTCCTCTAAGTGATCTGGCAGTAACAATGGGAATCCTGCCCACATTTCTTTCCTCTTGTGTATTTCATAAAGGTCTGGCTTCTAAAGAACAGTAACTACAAAAAATGTATCAAGAATTTGTCATCCTTAGGTAGTATTTCTACATAGATCTTTTTTCTCAGGTTACCCATTCATTATAAGTCAAGATATTCCCATACCTCCTAAATCAATGTGTATTTTCTAAATCATAATAGAAACATATATTTTTTCCATGACCTTAGACAATACAGAAATGTACAGAGAAGGAATTTTAAAAACTTGGTAATATTGCTATTCAGTAGTAACTATTATTAATATCATGTATTTTCTGGCACCGCTTTTAATGAGTGTGTATACATAAATTTATTTAATAAACTTGACTTTCTAGTCTATATAAATAAAAGTTTGTATTTTCTCCTATATCCCTATTTCTTGAGCATTTTACTGGGCATTAAATATTCTTTGAACATGTCATATTTCATATTCTTTCATTATGGATGCATATCATAATGGTTTAACATTTTACCCACCATTGGGTATTTAGTTCATTTTAATTTTATTGTAAATTGTGGACATACTTACATCTTTTTCCTCTTATTCGGTGGTCAATTTTTTAAAAAGATCCTTGAAAAGGAATTTCAGAGTTAAACAGTTTGATTATCTTTTAAAATTATTGATATATACTGCCAGGTTGCCTTCAGGAAAGGATTCTCAATTTAAAACCACCAGCACTTTATGAGGGCCTCTTCCAACAAAGGCAAGATACTTTCACTAACACATTTTTATTTTATTATAGTTGAAACTATCATCATACTCTTATTTCTATGGATACTGAGAAGTTGAATATTGTGTCTCATATTTTTTTTCCTTATTTGCACAGTCACTCTTTATGTTCTTTGCCCTTTTTTTTCTATTAGGCTATTAAGGTTTTCATGTTTTTTATTGAACATATATCGTAAATAGTTGAGTTAATGACACTCCGCTTTTTATGGTCATCATCAGTGTTATTCACTTTTATCTGGATTCTTGATTCCCATTTTTCTCCCCTTCCCACATACATATATGCAAATTTCCTAGTTTGTTCAATTCATATCCTTTTACTTATATTGAGTTGTAAAATGGGTATTAGTGCAAGCATGCATCTTTAGATTATTTAAATCAAATCATATTAGGTATTACATTTAATTCTGGTTCTTCTTTTTCCCTTAGAATTATTCTAAAGATTCAACTATGCAGCTACTTCTAATTGCTGCAAAGGACTCCATACTGGGGTCATTCTGATTCCCCCCTGAATTTCTCCCTCCTCTGCCATTGCAGATGATGCTACAATTGCTACAATAAATACCCCCCCAACCTTTGTTGAACTTCTGTGAGAAGTTTTTTTGAAAACACACACACACACACACACACACACATACACACACACACACACACAGAGAGAGAGAGAGAGAGAGAGAGAGAGAGAGAGATTAGGTCATACCTATTTTTATTTTAAACTTGTCAATTGTTCTTTAGATAGCTATTCCAGTCTTAATTTCCAAGAGCAATGAATGAGATTTCCTAAGTCCACATATCCCTTTCATACTTACCTGTCCAAGTGATCATTTATTTTAAATTTTGTTTTAATTTGCATCTCATGATTGCTAAGGCATTTGAGCATCTTTGCTCGGATATTCTCTTGTGTATATTGTTCTAATGTGGCTTTTATAAATCTTCTTCTGTAGTACCTGATTTTTTTTCTTGTAGATTTCCAAGTCTCCTATATAGTCTGCTCTGTTCAGTGGTTAACTACCATTATAAGGATTATTTAAGTTGAAATTTATTAAACTTGAATAAAATTAAAAATCCACTTCTTCAATCGCACTGGCAATATTCCAAGTGCTCGATAGCCACACGTGGCGAGGGGCTACTTTATTGGATAGTGTAGATTTAGAACATTTTCATATCGAAGAAAATTCCATTGTAAACAATTGCTCAAGATAGTAGATGCAGATCAATTTTACAGTTTGCTAATGTCTTCTAATCTTGTCATCTATCTGCTAAATTATTTCTTTATTGTATAGAAATCTCCAATTTTGATGCAAACGCATTCATAAACTTTTCCCTTTTGATTTGTGCTTTTGAAATTTTGTTTTTTTTATCATCCTACATCATTAGTATATGTTATGTTGCCTTCTATTATGTTTAAAATCCTTTTCTTTCCCGGTTAAATGTAGCTGTTTAGTCTGAGTAGGTTACCTTCAGTAGTTGGTGTTAAGCAGAAATTCAGTTTTATTTTTTGCTATATGTACACAAATTTCTATAATGCTATTTAAAAAAAATTAATTTGTATTGTTACTTTTATTGTATATAAATTCGAAAAAATGTGTGCATCTATTTCTAGACTCTCTTTTTCTGTTCCGTTGGTTCATTTATTTGTTCTTTATAATCCATACATTTTTTTATTACTATGACTTTGTACTATGCTTTAGTATTTAACAGAACAAGTCCTTCCTTTTTACTCTTCTTTCTTAAAGGCAAACTCAACTAATTTTATAATGTTTATTTAGTTTCTATGAAAGAAAGTTGAAAGTTTAAATGGAATTACATTGGATTTGGGTACATTTAATTTAACTTTGAGAAATTTGACGTCTTTGTAAAATTAAATCAACCTATTTAAAATAATTTACTCATATAATTATCTATGTCTCTTATTAGAATTTAAAAGCATTCCCCTAGAGATCTCGTGTATAGTGGTTAGGTCCCAGGTATTTATTGCTTCACTCCTATATCTCCTTTTATTTTTTTTCTAGTTGGTTATTGCTGTATATTGGTTATTGAGAAATGCTGTTATTTTTGTAAGTTTATCTTATATCTGTGGGAAACTGAAAATTTATTAGTTCTTATAGTGCCTATTTTTTTTTAAAGTTCTTTATATATTGAGAATGTTCACAATTTGAATGTCATATTTGTTTTTCCCAGTTTGTCATTGGACTTTTAGTTTTTGTTTTTGAAGTTTTTTATATAGCTAAGTTTTACATTGATCAAGGAGTCAATTCTGCTAATATTAATTTGTGACTTCATCCACCGCATTTATGTGATTTGGAAAAATGATTTGTTTTCCTTTGTTTTCTTCTAGATTAGCAATCCGCTTTTCCAAAACACAGTGACATAGTCAACCAGTGGTCAAAAAGTGTGTTGTCACTTTTGGTCCACTAGGGGCCAACACTTGCTTGAAGGAAACTGATATGCCTTTCTAAAACCTATCTTTTCTCTGCTGAAAGGGAGGGAATTGACTACAAGAAACTGTACAGAAAATAAGTAGTTTCCACCACAATTATATAACCAGAAATTATATAGAAGAGTGCCTGCACAAAGAGACTAAATTTTTTAATAACTATTTTTTAATAAGTTATATAAGGAAGATTCCCTGGGTGCAGTGGTGCACACCTATAATCCCAGCAATTTGGCGACTGAGGCAGGAATATTGCAAGTTTGAGGCCAACCTGGGAAGTTCAAGGAGACCCTGTCTCAAAAATAAATAAATAAATAAATAAATAAAAAGAGCTGGGTATATAGTTTACTGATATGACAGCCCTGGGTTCAATACCCAGTAAAAAATAAATAAGAAAATGATAAAAGAATTAAGAGGGTTCAAAAGGTTAAAGCAGAAAACACAAACAAAATAGTTTAATTTTTTTGTTAAAATTCAACTTAGAAGAATACAGAAACTAAAAGATCTAGTGTCTACTCCAAATCCAAACCAAACATTAATAAATAAGAAGTAGATAACAAAAAAAACAGCCAATAGTGTTTTTTTTTTTTCTTCCTTTCCCCTTTATGACTCTTGATAGGCCAGGGGGTGAGGGAAAACAACCTCTTCTATTCTGCAGAGTGGAAAACAATTCTCAAAATAAAAAAGAATAGTTGCTTTAGTTCAAATAAGGAGATCTGTAGGAAAAGGCCATCCTGAAGGATTATGCTGACTCAAGCAGTCATTGGAAGGTCATTCCTCTTGGAATCCCATTAATATTCTTAGGATCACATTTATCTCACAAAAACACACAAAACTACAAAGGAAGGAAAGGAAGAAAAGAAAGAGAGAAGAAGAAAGGAAGAGAGAGGGGGAGGGTGGAAGGTAGGTCAGGCCAATAAGTGAGGCTACAAAAATCTTATCTATGAAAACACAAAAGGATGGCTAAAAACAGTTTCTTACATATAGATGGTTTCTTATATTTAGGTCTGGGGAAAAAAAAACAATCAAATAACCCACATGCAAACTACTATAAAAAGCAAGGTACATATTACAAAGGTACATATGCCAGTTGGGACTTGGCTTCTGGGTGTCCTTCCATAAGTAGGACAGCTACGTCATATCAAATGTGAGAGGTCATGCTATAAAAAGAGTTTATTTTTACATCAATTGCAATAAGCGCATGAAAGATTTTTGTTTGCATATAAGGCCCAATTTTTAAAAATCAACTAAAGTATTTCTTAAATACGATGAATTACAAAATGGTTTCAAGTTAATATATTTTCTATTGCATTTGTTTTAGTACCTATAAAAACTGTGTATGTATAGCAGAAGAAATACATTTATAAGTACTAAAAATATCACAGAATGTTTCATAACGTTTATTTATTTAACTTTCAATTGATTAATTTTTTTTTGTTATGTGTAAATAATAAGTGCATAAGGTAGAATATAAAAATACAATAAGAGTTTTCTCTGGAAATCATACAGCTTGGCCCTCCCATCCTCATCCCCTGGTCCCATAGTTTCACCATCCAGAGGTAACTGATATTGCGTCTCTTGCCATCAATATGAATGAGGAGGTCCTGTTTAGGTTTTTTTGTTTGTTTGCTTGTTTACAGAAATGGAAGTATGACCCACAAATTATACCTTCACTCAAAACACCATCACCAACAATTACCCTTAAATTAACATGGCTTGCCCTTCATTTCAAGTCAGCTGGAACAACATGAAATCTACTTTTAAAAAATATTTTTTAGTTGTAGATGGACAAAATACCTTTATTTAATGTATTTATTTATATGTGGTGCTGAGGATTGAACCCAGGGCCTCACATGTGCAAGGCAAGACCCTACCACTGAACTACAACCTCAGTCCCAGCCTTTTTACTCTTAACAGTTGCCAAGTATTCCATTTGCTGGGTGTACCATAGTTGATTTGTCTAGTCTCTAATTGAAAGGTATTTGACCTATTTTTACTTATTGAGTATAAAAAACAATGTAGTGACTTTTTGTATACCTGTGTTTCTTTTCTGGGAATATGATTTAGGGTTGTAAAATAAAAGATGAGTTGTTGGGTCAAAGGATATGGACATATTAATGGGGGCAGGTGTTGCACAATTGCCCTATAGTGATTGTTACTGATTTATATTCCCACTAAAGGTGGTGCTTTTACCACTCCATAATTGCTTTTTATCAAATATTTTGTTCTTTTCAAATATGTTGGGTGAAAAACAAGAAATTGTATTGTAATTTTTAGTTTGCATTTCTCCTATTATGAGTAATTTAAATGATAAATTAAACAAGTAATTAAATAATTAATTAAATTTAAACAATTAAATTTAAAAATTTTATCCAATTAAAATTTATTTTGATGTAAGAAGTGAGGTTGACATCTAGTGTTATTTTTCCCATATACTTCATTTCCAAGCTCTTTAATGAAAGTTCATCTTTCCTGGTTGATTTGAAGAAGCCATTTTGAACCTGCCTTCCAAAATGCATTTATACCTATTTCTAGACTCTTTTGTTATTGATATATCTCTCTACATGCATATACTAGGTTATTTTTTATAACTTTTGCATTATACTATGTTCTAATATCTGCAGGTCTAATCTTTCTCTTTTATATATTTTTTTCTGAAACATACAGATAACACATTTCCTTCTATGAACTTTTTTTTTACTAGAATAAAATATTTTATTTATTTTTAAAAATCAGTTATACATAACAGTAGACTGAATTTTGACATATTGTACACAATGGAGCACAACTACTTATTCCTCTTGCTGTACATGGTGCAGAGTCACACAAGTAGTGTAATCATACATGTATACGGCCCGGGTTCGATCCTCAGCACCACATACAAACAAAGATGTTGTGTCCGCTGAGAACTAAAAAATAAATATTAAAAAAAATTCTCTCTCTCTCTCACTCTCTTTAAAAAAAAAAAAAAGAAATCAGTTGAAATATGAATTGATTTTCCCCTGTATGTAATTTGTATCTTTTTCTCTCGCAGCCTTTAAAATTCTAATTTGTATTTTTTTTCTCTCACAGCCTTTAAAATTCTATTCTTAGTCATTTTCATTATAATGTGCCTTGGTGTGTGTCTGCTGTAATTTTGTACATTTGGGATCCTATAAGCCTCTTGTAGTTGATTTTCCATTTCATTCTTTAGATTTGGGAAATTTTTTGATATAATTCCTTTGGTTTGTATCTCCATGTCTTCGTCTATTCTGATAAATCTTAAATTTGGTCTTTTGATGCCATCCCATATTTCTTGGAAGTCCTGTTCATGGTTTCTTACCATCTTCTCTGTGCAGTCAACTTTATTTTCAAGAGTATATATTTTGTCTTCATGGTCTGAGGTTCTGTCTTCCAAGTGGTCTAGTCTGTTGGTGATGTTTCTATTGAATTTATAATTTGGTTTATTGATTCCTTCATTTTGAAGATTTCTGCTTGTTTTTTCCCCCCACAATTTCTAACTGTTTATTGAAGTGATCGTTCACTTCCTGTATTTTCTCTTTGATTTCACTCCTTATACTGTCCTTTACTTCACAGATCTGCTTACCTATGTACATTCTAAATTCCTTCTGTGACATTTCTTCCACTGTATTGTCTACAGATTCTATTATTGGAACATCTTGGTTTGTTTGAGGTGCTTTACTCCCTTGTTTTTTTCATGTTGTTTGTGTACTTTCCCATCTAGTAGTATGGATCTGAGGCATTACAGTTTCTACCCTGTAGTCTCATAGTGCCCCTGAAGGCTTCCAGTACCTCACCTTTAAGGGGAAGACCAATATTAACAGAACTCAATGTAAACAATACATACCTTTAAACCAAATAGCTTCTATTACGGCATCTACAGTTTAGTCACAATAAACAGCAACAATGTATTCAATTATTTTCTATAATATAAACAGTATGTTTACTAAAAGAGATTACTGTTTCTAATGATGGACAATGAGGGAACAGAAGTAGTATGAGATGTGATGTTCATGAGGGAGAAGAGAATATAGAGGTAAGAATTTAAAAGTAAGAACAAAGAAGGAATTAATAGAGGCTGATTATTAGTATGAGAGAAGTGAGAAAGAGAATCCAGGGAGGCAGATAGGTGAGAGAAAAAAATATATACAATTTTTTTAAAAGTAAAAATATAGGATACCCAACAAAATTCTAATATACTATTCAGACATCCCATTTCTCAATAATTGATGCTTGAAAAATATTTGGATTCAAAGATGGTAGAGATGTGAGGGACACCCTCTCCCAGTCTTCCTACCTATTGTAGTTGGCCCCTTCTGTCCCCATGCACTTTAGGACTCACTGAGCTAGAGAGTCTGGTTTTCTCAAGTTTCTCCAACCTGAACTCTCCCTGGGGAACTGACCCTAGTCTCTGACTTTCCAGAGGCTTGCTAGACCCAGGCTGGCCCACACAAACCCAGCTACAATCTGATGGACCTAGACTTCGGATTCCCCAGGCTCTTTCTTGCTGCAATGCCAAGATCTCAATGCCTTTTCAACTTGCAGGGAGATCACCAGGGACCCTGCAGCCACTTGCACACCCAGAAGAAAGACCTTAGGTGCAACCAGTCCTGCAGGTATCCTGACAGTATATCTCCAGGCCCTGGCTGGTGTCCCCAGACTGAGGCGATGTTGAGATGGCAGCAGTGGCAGTGGCAAACCTGATGGCCTTGGCAGGTTTTTCCAGGTGGCGGCAGGCTGCGTTAAGGACTGTTTTCTTTTACCTTTTACACAGTAACCTGCTGGTACTGTGACAATGGACTTTCAGGCAGCAAAGAGTAGCCAATGGTGGGTGATCTACTAGGGGTCTGGTCTGTGGGCAGTCTGCAGGTTAAGGGCGGGTGATCTGCAGGTGGACATCAGGCAGCGGGGCCTTCTATGAACTTTAAAACAGCTTGTTTAAATTTTGCTGTTGCTTCTGTTGATCATTTAAAATTTATATATTAGTTTAGGAAGGAATTTTGACATTATAATAGTGAGAATATTTTCTATTTGTCTTGTATATACCTTAGTGTAAATTTTTTAATTAAATATTTTCTTATAGATTTAAATATTTTAGCTATAAGATTAAAATTGTTTACTAAAATTTTGCATGTTTATTGTTCATTTTTTTTCTGATTATCACAATCACTGTTTTATATATTTTTCTTCCTTTATATCTATTATTTAATTGTTGTTTGTCTATTGACAACATTTTGTTTTTTTCTAGTACTGGGGATTGAACCCAGGGGCACTTTACCACGGAGCAACACCCCCAGCCCTTTTTATTTTTTTATTTTGAGATAGGATCTCACTAAGTTGCCCAGGCTGACCTTGAATATGCCATCCTTTTATCAGCCTCTGTAGGACTACAGGCAGGTAGCACTGTGCTCAGCAGAAAAGCTACTAATTTTTAAAAATGTTTATTTTATATGTAGCCCATTTACTGAATTTTTTCTCTACTTTGTAATAACTTTTGAGTTAATTTTCTTGGTATTTTTCTATGTATACAGTTACATAATTGAGAATAACATCATTGGGGGCTGGGGATGTGGCTCAAGCGGTAGTGCGCTCACCTGGCATGCGTGCGGCCCGGGTTCGATCCTCAGCACCACATACAAAACAAAGATGTTGTGTCCGCTGATAACTAAAAAATAAATATTAAAATTCTCTCTCTCTCTCTCCCTCTCTCACTCTCTCTTTAAAAATAATAAAAAAATATATTTAAAAAAAGAGAATAACATCATTTAGAATGTTAGATTGTTTGGGGTTTTGTTGTTGTTGTTGTTCTTCATTTTTAAGGAGTAAACTAAGAATATACTAAAAATGTAAAGTTGTACAACTTATTTTGTTATACTTAAACACCAGGGGTTGAGTGTATTTTAAATTAATGAGAGACAGAATTTACCAGAAAAGAATAAAAAGATGAGCTCTTGACAGTTATGAGAAAAATTCAAAAATCTAGTTAATAGTCCAATACATATAATGAACGATATTACATTATTATCATTTAAGTCTTTTGTATTGTGGCATTTACATTCATCTTTTAGGCTTAATTATTCTTAAAATTGCAACCAGCATGGTCAAGTTATATGGGAATATCCTTTAAGCTTGCTACAGTGGTAGCTAATGAAAAAAGAGGACCTCTGTCCCCTGTTCTAATAGCAAGAGCTGTGGCTAATGGTCAGTGATCACTCTGGCTGTGTCTTATTTCTCCTCAGCCAGAGATGAAAGAGCTCTCAGTGATTCTTAAAAGGAAGTGGGGGGGTGGTAGTAGGGGGAAAATGAGAGCATCACTGGGGATTCAAGTGAATATGACTCAGTAACAGATGGACTGTCAGCAAAGATGGCAATTCTTCTGTTATCATCAGGATGGACAGTGTCGCATATCTCATCACCATTTAGAAGAATCACCTTCTTATGGGCCGGGCAGTTTGCTTCACCCTTTTAGAGGCCCCTCTTAGCCTGGCCAGCTTGCTGGAAGTTGGCATTGTGTATTGGCAGGCTGCCTGCTTCTCCCCTGCCAAAAAGTATTTTGCATTCAGTTCACATTTTGCTTTGAAATTTATTTTTACACTTAAAAAATTGGATACAAACTATGTCTCTTTGTGTGCTAAATTCATTCTATGTGCAGCCAAGCATTTCTGTTAGGCAGGCCAATAAATTCTCTAGAACTCTTCTTATTCATTTTTATATGGGCATAGAGATAACCAACTAGATGGAGGGATAGAAGATAGACACATACTGGTCACAGGGTTTCATTCCATAATTACAGTTCTTACAATGAGTATTGTCCAAACTTGCCCCTGTCACTTAATCATCTCATCTTGACTTTTGGCATGAGTACATGTAGATGGAACTCACTTTTTTTTGTGTCTTGGAATGACACATATGGCTACACTATCAATCATCAATCAATTCCATCAACCAATTCTTTATTAATAGGAATTTGGGTAGTTCTGACACAAATATTCCACTGGGTATAGGGGGACACAACTGAGTGGTAGAGTGTATATTTAGCATGCTTCAGGTCCTGGGTTCAATCCTGAGTTAACCCACACACAAAAATTGCATTGCATTATATTTAGCTCCCTTTAGCTCATGGTTTATAGCTAGAATTAAGAATGAGGATAGTAACACTAGAATCCAAGTTTCACCCAGAGGAAGAACATTTGTTAGTAGAACAGAATTTACCAGTAGCAGTTAGAATCAGAAGACAGCAGCCAAAGATAGGGAGCTGTGATGAGGGCCATTTGATGTTATGCTTTGCTGACTGTGGTGAAGAGGCCACAAGAGCTGCCACAGTAGGTGACTTGCCACTTCAAACAGTCAGGCTTCACAACTTCAACGCTGGAACCAAGTGACAAAAGACCGATCATATTTATTTTCATAATCTTGAAGTGTTGACATCAATGCTATTCTTGGCGATGTTTGATAAAAGGATGACATCATCACAGTACCGTCATCGTCTATTCTTTGTCTTGAGAAAATAACTTGAGAGAGCTGGGTTAAGGACTGTTTTCTTTTACCTTGCTAGACTAAATCTCTCTAGAAATTATAAATTGGAGAATAATTTAAAATAAATTATCCTATGGGAAAGAAACCTATTTTTAAGAAAATGGATTTGGTCCTCTCAGGAAAAAAAAAGAAAAAAGAAAAAGAACCACTAATTTAGGAACTTCTTTGTATATATTTTTTCTTCTCCTCTTACCCCATTTTCTTAGAGTACTTTCCTAATATACCACCCCCACTTCATTTAAATTCCATTAGAGATTTTTGGAAACTGGGCTAAAACTACCTGAGAGGAAAAAAAAAAAAAAAAAACTATAAGAAAAAATTGGATCAGCCTTACTTGTATTTTAGGAATTTATAAATATTACAGTAAAATCATTCAGAAGAGATTTTAATGTAATCAGAGAACTTTCTAGGTTCTGGTTCATATTTGATATGAAATTTAATATATATATAGTAAGTATATAACTGAGTGTATCTCACAATTCACTAATTCAGAGTTTAGAGTTTCGAAATAATGAAATAATAGTACTACACCAAAAAAAAAAAAAAAAAAAACCCAGAAAATACTTAGTGCTATGGCTTGAATCTAGAATGTCCTCCAAAAGAAAGCTTTGAGTTATAAAGTAGTACTGTTTGAAGGTGGTAGAAACTTTGAAAGTTGAGACCTAGGGTTAGGGTTAGGGTTAAGGTTAGGGTTAGGGTTAGGGTTAGGGTTAGAATTAGAATGCTGTAAAACTGTATTTCAATCATTTCTTAGGCCAAGGCTGGAAAGACTTAATAGGCAAAGTACCAGAATGGGATACCTACCTAGCAACTAGAGGCAACCCAGGAAATGGGGATGAGGGACAGTGTGATGAGAGGCTGGTTAGGAGTCAGAAGACTCTGAGAACTGACTCTTTCATTTACTGAAGCTGTTGGAGTTTGGGCCACTTTTGTCTTCTTGTTGGGCTTTACTTTCTTTTTTAATACAATAAGCATATTAATATTTGTCCGCCTCTGCTACAGGGCTGTTATAAGATAATATAAATAAAACACCAATACGAAAAGCTGCAAAAATGTGATGTTAGGCTCTGAGAATATAAGTATCTTTTATTTAAACATTTTAATATTGGGAAAGAAGCAACTATATTTTGATTTTGCTCTTAAAACACTATGTAAAAGAATCTACTCTACCACAGCCCTCTTTCTTGAATGTTCCTCCACTCTTATTTACATATGAATTAAGAGGAATTTCTTTGAGCTGCAAGATGAGAAGCTTCCTTCTTCACTACTATATTAGTTGGTACTCCTCATACATATCATTTTCAATTTCCAGCCATTGTTTTCTCTATTCAGAATGAAGTGTTCTGAATCAAAATAGCTTTTTACATTGCACTGTTTGCATTTTTTAAAACACCAGTTTTGTTTCATCTATGCACCATTATTTTAACACAATCTCCAGGTATTCTATCAATGGACACTTTGACTTTCAGTTTGAATTGTCTTTGATTTCTGGATGTCTTTTAGCTTTATACTCTATGACTGAGCATAGGACCTACACCTCCCCCATATTCTCATTCTTATCCCCTGTCACACAGGACCAGCCCAGATGACCTGGTTCTCCAGTACTTGGTGACAATTTCACCTCAAGGCTGTGCTTTCTCCAAGGAGGCAGGTCCTTTTATCCTTTAATCAAATAACAAGTCAAGTGAAACATAGATAGATTCCAAAGGAAAAAAGGTTTATTGCAAGACACACCAAAGCAGAATAGGTAAAAATAACCAAAAGGAATACATAAAAATGTAGACAAATGTAGGTACAGAATGCTTGTAATAAACAAAACACTGCATTCATGGAAGGAATTGCCCAAATGGTCTAGGAGAGCAGTCCCTTCAAGGGTTTGAATTGCTGCTAAGTCATCGGTAATGAAAAGCACTTTTTTACCCAGGCAGGGCCTGCAATGGCTATTGCCTTTTCAAGGTGGATACTTTGCAGAGCAGAGTCACTGTGAGATCAGTGTCAAATGGAAATCTAAAGGCACTGGTATTTATAGTCCCAGAAGGTGTATTATCTCAGCTTCCAGATGTCAATATTTTTATAAAGAAAGGTCCCAGATATCAACAATTTACATATCAGCACAGTTGTCCATCGTCCAGCCTTCTGTCAAGGGTGACAATCAGCCGGCCACTTGGCTCAGTTACAGCTTGTGTAATAAGAGGTAGCTCAAAATGGAGTTAGTGTTGTCAAAGCATAGTCATAATTAAATGTTAACTATGTTAATAATAATTAAAATAGCAGTTGACTCAGATTCACAGAACTCTTTTTTTTTTTTTTTTTGAGAGAGAATTTTAATATTTATTTTTTAGTTTTCGGCGAACACAGCATCTTTGTTTGTATGTGGTGCTGAGGATCGAACCTGGGCCGAACGCATGCCAGGCGAGCGCACTACTGCTTGAGCCACATCCCCAGCCCCTCACAGAACTCTTAACATGGCAAAACATATAACACAACATTCCTCTAGTCGTCACGCTTTTATTGGGCATGGGAGCCTTGGTGGCTTGTTTGCTTGGCTACTCCTCAGCAATCACTGTGCCTAGCCTTTGTTTGGTATTATCTTATTTTGCTCTTGTCCCATCTTTGGATGACTCTAGTAATGCCTCTAGGCCCCTGAGCTGGGTTCTCACTCTTTCAAAGGGACAACAACTAGCACTTGTCTTTCTAAACTTTCCTGATTCTGCTTTTTCAGGAAGATTGCATCCTTGTTTTGATTCTTCAGATTCCAGCTCTTGGCATCACTGACTCACCATCAGCCCCAGTAAGGAAAAGAAAAAGACACATGAATAAGTGATTTCTTTTTCACATGAAGTGCCATCTCTTCTCTTCCACTGTTTCCTTGAAGTATCCTCTGATGGCACATTTCCAGGCACAAGCCACCATTCCAAATTTTCATGTTGCAGTCATGTGCTGGGAAGAAGACCGGGAGTATCTTTTCCCATCTGTGTTAAATTCTGCCATTGGAGATCCCAGTTTTCTACAGCACTTTTAGGTCAGAAGTTTTTTTTCTCTTGATTTACTTTTTGGAATTCATGCTAGCTTCTTTATCTAGAGACCCTAAAAAGCAATCCAGGGAGCACAACCCTTGACGATTTGCAGGATGACAATTTGAGTAGCTTTGGATGTGCAGCATTCAAAGTCATCCCTCACACACTCTCTAGCCTCTATTCCTGGAATACCTCAAACCCTTTTCCATCTGGGTGATTGGCTTCCCGGTGCAATAAACAATGCTGGGAAGAGGGAAAGCTTTTCATTCCCCACTGTCCTGAAGGGAATATCTTAGCTTTGGAACTAGAAATCAGCCCCAAGACAGCAAGTACTAGTGTAATTCTTGAGGTATAACCAAGCAATCAGCAGTCTTGCCCCCACTTGAAACATCACATTGTAAGTTCTGCCTGCTCAGGGTCTTCAATCCTATTTCCTGTATCTTTGATGATACAGGAAATAAGTTATTGTGGAACTGAATTAACTGAAGGCAAATTAAGAGGCTTAAGCTTCAGCTCTACTTCTATCTTAGCTGTTCAACTTAGTGATTGTTTTTTTTTTTTTTCCCATTCCTTCGGCTCTGATGCACAAGTAGTATGTCTTAGGGAGGTGTTAGAATTTATGCAAGAACAAACTTACTGTGTGTGGCTGTCCCCCTACTCCCCCAATCTTATGCTTAGATTCTAATTAAGAATTTTCCATCCTATTCTGCTTTGGATAAGATTTAGGTTTGCCTTTGAACTGAATCAGTATTCATAGGAGGAAGGCTTTTCTCTCCAGGCAGAAAGCAATATTGGTTTTTTTCTGTCTGAAAACATATCTGAAGCTGCTCCTCCCATGACCGAGAGTCTCAGGATTCTAATTGGTGATGGAAAAAGCACATTATCAATTACCCAAGACATCTTTTTGTTTTTCTTTTTGCTGTTGCAAGCAATGAAGGAAATATCAGAACTGACATGGATTAAAAACTTGACAGTTGCTAGGATGTGAGATTTTTTTTTTCTCTCTCTGGTTAGGTTAGCTGTGTTCATTTGGCAAAGGGCAACATAGAAGGAAAAATAAAGATGGGGAAAATGTCAAAAAAATTTTTTTGTATGTCACATTTACAAGATAAGAACAAAGTAGGGTAATGCCTAGGTGAAAAGAAACTGAAAAATATGTGCATATATAATTATATTTATGGATCTACATAGATACATATTAAATAAATAAATATGTGTAATATATTTTGCTAAATAGTTTTACCTGTACTATTTAATTTAATCTTCATAAAACTTTATGTAGATGTACTAAAATTTTCACATTGCAAATGAGTTAACTTGTGCACAGAGAACATAAAATAAATTACTTTTCCCAAACCATATATCTGGGGAGCCAGGTTTTGAAACTAGAGAGGGTAATTGCAAAATCTGTGCTCTCTGCCATAAAGTAGGTGTGAGTTTGCTCTGTAAATTGTGAAGACTGAGAGTTAAGGAGTTTCATGAGGATTCAGTACCACTTAAAGAAAGTGTGGGTATTTAGTGTCAGCTTCAGACTAGAGTTGATCCAGCTGGTCAGTCCCTTCCAGAAGAACCTAGAGAAGAACTGAGATAGGCCTGGAACCCTGGGTTTAAAATATATTCTGGTCTGAAATGAATTGGCCTGGAAATTTGAGGAAAAGAAGAAAGATTCTATTCATTGAACTATTTTTGTGGATACCATACAATTTACAGGATAATTCGGTGCATTTTTTCTCCTATTGGTCTGACTTCTGACCCATTTTTGTGAATGCCTGCATGTACTAGTATTCTTTACTACTGTGTATTGTCTTCAGGAAAGCATAAATAGTAAAATTGATGTAACCCTTATCTTAAGTATTTCTTCAGTAAATCATTTCCCCCACATGTGGCCAGCTATCTGAAGGAGTGTTTCAATAATCGGGAAAAAAAAATCGCATGTTTCATGTGGTAGAAATCTTTTTATTTTTTCTTCTTCCAAATGTGTTCATCTCTTTTTAATTCACCAATGATTAAGTTAGAATGGCAGAAAAATATTCACAGGCAATGCACAGAAATGCAGTAGTTGAATTTATTCATCAAATACTGCCTCTGATTCATTAAATCATAAATAATGTATATGCATGAGCAATACATAAATTCATTCAATTTGTTCTGACATCATAAGACATTTTGAGGAAATGTTAGGGACTTTTAGCTCATTTCTATTCATTGAAAAATTTTATTTAGCCACCTGTGCCTCTGTGCTTTCCTCCAGTCTATGGCCTTTTTTTAATAGGAAAAAAACATCTAAAAGTAGATATGACATTCTTTTTAAAATCAAATGCCTTCTTCAAAGATGTTGCCACAATAAGAATAGTACATAATACAGATGGTATGTAGCTATAAATTAAAGCTTATTTTAACTTGGATGCATTCATCTATTGTTTCATAATACAAAAATGGGGACTGGTAGTATAAACGTGAGTCCCTTGAGCTAATCCCTTTCATCTCTACCTGTCTGTTTTCTGAATCTTGCTAACCTTTGTATATATTGCTTGTGTCTCTCTGCTTTTAAGGTGATGTGCATTTCCTTCTTCCTTCTTTCTGAGCCCTACAGAGATGAGGCCTGACACTATTGAGAAGAGGTATGCATTTTTCAGAATGGTAGCTTCCTATGTCCACGTGGCACCTGTAATGACCTCCACTTGTGTCTCTCCTACTTTGTTGTTCAAATGATTCCATCCCTGTTTCATCTCCTAGATGATAAGTACCTCAAGGGCAGAAGTCATCTTATTTTCCTAGGTAACTTCTGTTTTTCTAATACAGTATTAACTTGTTTAAGCAAATTAATGTTTCATTCCATTCTTTACCTACTTATTCACACATCTAGTAAAAACAAACAAACAAACAAAAAATTGTTGTCTCTAAGAAAAACAGAAATGAAGGTAGTCCATGAATAGGTAAATTACATTTTGGGTACCAACAATAAAATAATATCTGAACTAGATAGTTTATGATGGTAGAAAGAAAATACTAGATACATAGTACCTTTTTAAAGAAGTACTTATAGATTAGTAGAGGGTACAAAAACACATAAAATGTACAAGTATGTTATCAAATTGAGTACAGTAATCCTGTACATTACAAATGCAAGCCACGTAAATATAGACCATTTAATTAATGTCTAAGTAGGCAAAACTTGTATCACACATTATCCTTGAGATATTTTGGATCTTAGACAAATTTTCTACTGATACCTAGCAAACTGCTAGCCATTTTATCCCCCATCCACTCAGCTGGTATATGTTCAGAGGATGACACTTCACTGTTAACCTATATAACATAATTCAGCAGGTATATTCATTACAAAAATATCATATGTACTTCAGAGTCAAATAAAAATCATGTGTGGCATATCAGATTCTCTCTCTCTGCCCTACTTATCATGATAGTTTCCCTAATTACAGTCCAATTTGAATTTTTGGCTTGTCCTTCCTTGCCCTCACCCCATATGTGTGTGAGTGTGTGTGTGTGTGTGTGTGTGTGTGTGTGTGTGCATTTCTTCAGCTCTTCCCTCATGTACACATACTCTGCCTCTCTCCCACACTCCTCTTACCTCATCCTTTCTTTTTAATCTTTTGTAGTATCAGACAGTTGGACCTGTAAACACTCCTGGATGCATTCACAGGAGAGGGATGAAGATCTTATGGAAGGGCACATATCTGCCAGGAGGGGTAGTGCATGCCTTATAATACCAGTGACTCGGAGGCTGAGGCAGAAGGATTACAAATTCAAGACTAGCTTCTGTAATTTAGTGAGATCTTTGGTAATTTAGAAAGACCCTGCCTCAAAATAAAGCATTAAAGGGGCTGGGGATGTGGTTCAAGCAGTAGCTGTTGTGTCCACCGAAAACTAAAAAATTAATATTAAAAAATTCTCTCTCTCTCTCTCTCTCTCTTTCAAAATATAAAAAAAAAGCATTAAAAGGACTGGTAATATAGCTGAATGGCAGAGCATTCCTGGATTCAATTCCCAAAATCCTAAAAATAAAAAAGCAAAAAAAAAAAAAAAATCCAAAAGAGCACATATCAGTTTCGATATTTAGGCATCAATGAAGATTTCAGATAACATTCTGGAGGAGGAACCCCTCAAATGTCACTTAATAGAGGATTATCTTCTTAACCTGTTGGTAGGGATGATGGAATGACATGATTGATTAGATACTAGAAGCCTAATTGTCTGCGGTAATACTGTTTACCTTTATAAATAGGAACATCAGTTTATTTGATGGATGAGAACTGTGCTCACTGTGGCAACATTCACATGTATCCTGACTGAATCCTTGTCTTGACCATATCCCCACCAGGAGTCTGAATAATCATTTTAACAGGTGATTTTTGATGACAAGGACAATATTCTCAATTATCCATGATGTGTCAGTCATCATCCTTCCTTCTGGGTAGAGAAGACTGACCAAGGTCTGAATTCAGACCCCTAAATTTGTTCTAACATAGAGCCTTAGGCTTGGAATTCACCTTATAGATCATGCAACAGAAGCCAAACTCCATATGGAGTCACCTCTACAACCCATCTTCTTGAACACTAGTAACCTACCAAGCAGAGCCCAGAGTATATCAGCAAGAAATATTTCATTTTAGCTAATACAGAGCTTAATGAATAACTGCTTTCCTATGAAATTGATTTTATGGCTGTGAGACAAAAGTTGGTCAGAATAAGCATTAACAAGTTTTCTGTCATAGGCCTTGTTTGTGGACTAACATGTCATGTAAAAATTATGGTTACATTATTTTATTTCTTCATCTAATTTGCAAATATCCATTATATATATTTCTATTAATTTATGTAGTTTTCTGGATATAACATTTATGTTTTTCATTAATACAAATTCATTGGTTAGGTACTTATGCAAATTTTAAATGCGCTCTCTCTCTCTCTCTCTCTCTCTCTATATATATATATATATATATATATATATATATATATATTTTAAGGTTAACAAAATATGCTTTTATTAAATTCTTTTTGATGTTTGCTTAGGATGACAGAAAGGGGAAGAGGGCATGTTACTGGCCATTACTGAGGTGTGTACTCTATGTACTTTATTTCATCTTCTATACAAACTTGAAAGGATATTCTTTCTGAATACAAATAACAAGAAAACAATCTTGCATAGGATGAGTAATTTGCTCAGGGATGTAGCAAATTTAAAGCCAGGTCTTTCCAGCTCTGCTGTCTCCTCTGTCTGCTACTCCCTCCCTTAACTCCTGACTTCTATTTACCATTTCCTCTGTACCCAGATTTTGCAGGGATCTCGGTTCAGCAATTCTTTCAATAAGATGAGTTAAGGCTGCTGCCCTTACCCACCATTTTAAAACAAAGAAAAAAGAACCCATGTCTCTTCCTTGTCTGCCTCTCTGTGATCCCATTTCTTTCTCTTTCTGGCAAAGCAGCCTAAAGGAGTTGCCATTACTCCCTTGTCTCTTCTTACTCACTTCTTCTTGTTGCTTGGTGCTGCCTGCCCCCACAAACTTGGCTTTTTAAGGTCACTAAATTCCTCTGAGTTCTCAGAACTTATAATGAATACACCATCCTGCTCTTGTTATTTGACCTTTGAAAATTAAAAGTGTTGACCAGTCTTTCCTTCTCAAAACCCTCTCTGTCCTTCTTCCTGTGAGTTGCTATTTCTCCTGATTCTTTTCTGCCTGACACTTTTACTTTTCCTGACTCATCCTGGGCTCTTTCACTACCACTTCTAGTTATACCTTGAATGTCTGTTATTCCTTAGAGTTCTCTGCTCTTTTTATTCCCCCACTTCTCCTTTTTTCTTTCCATTCAATTTATTTTCCCTGTAAAGTCTTATTCATTGCCACAACTGCCTAAATGTGTTTCTAGTTCTAGACTTTCATTTGAAAGTATGTTCAGAACATCTTCCAACATGTGGCTCATGACACTACAAATACAACTGGCCAGTTTCTCCACTCCCAAACAGTTGGTTGCCTTCCCTGTATTTGGTGATAATGTAATACCTTTAGATTCCTCTTTCTATCACTGAAAGTATTACAAAATTATTTATTTTTGTGTCCATTCCTTCTGAGGTTGATTAACTATGAAGGGCTTACTTTAGGTGTTTATAATAGCTTCTTCTATTTCAATATAGTTTCTGGCCTAAAATAGGAACTAAGAAAATGTTTACCGAATGAATGACTAAGATTGTAGATATGATTTACAAGCTCAGGTGAATTGTTCTACAACAAATTTGGATGCACAATAATGAAATTCGCCTTTATGGATCAATTTTCTGATCCATGCAGATATCCACAAAAATAATTCATCTCAGTTTTGTGATCCATACAGATAACCTGAATTTCTAAGATGAAAATATGGATGGGATATTTCTACTGCATATTCTAAGCTTGTCACTGAAGAATACTTCCCAATTTTTAGAATAAGTTGGTCTCAATAGCTATCTCAATGTAGTGTTATATCATCTTGGCTTTGAGATGAGGAAAAAAGGTGATTCCTGTTTTTAAAGATGTTTGTGTGCTAATTCATTTATAAAATGATCATGTGTCATGTAATGACCTGAAGCAGTCCAAACCTGAAATCATTTGTGCATCACAATAACCTTAGTGTCTTTAAAATAATATAGATGTCTTGGCCCCACACCAGACATAGCTGAATCAGCAGTTAGGGGATGGAGCCTAGTAATCTGTATTGCATTTTAGCAGACAAAAAAGCCCCCTAAACTAAAACCACTTCTGAGCTATACTAATCCAGTCATTGGGTTAGTTTGGGGAGCCATTGGTAGAGATTTAGCCTAAGTAAAACCCAGTTGAGTTATATGGATATGACAAAACTTAAAGAGCCATACTAACTTCATTGCATTTTTCCATATATTTAAATTAGTGCATTATAGCTGTAATGGTGAAATTGTTTGTATGTGCGCACAATAAAGCAATATAATTTGACCAGTGTCATTTCTTCTCTACATTTTTAAAGATACAATTTTGAGAAATTTAATCAAATAAGTTGCTTGCAATTTTATAAAGTGAAAGATCAGAGAAAAGTTTAAGCACTTTTTTTGTAACCTACATCAAAATCTGCTTATTTTTCTTATGTAATGTTTATGCAATTTGCTCGTCATGCTGGAATGGTTCATGATTCTGCTTTACTAGTAGGTGCTAATATGAAGAGCATCTGGCATATTAGAATAGAATTTATTATGGCAATGACAAAATTAAAGTCAAACAACAAATATTGAGTGCCTCCTATATACTAGGCATAGTGCACAGATCACTAAAATATTTTAAATTTGAGGAAATGAGCTATTAAATAAGCAAAAATATGGAAGTAACAGTGATTTATAAGTACTAGCATAATATGGGGGATTATCATAATAAGAACAAATTAAACTGCAATATTAAAATTAATGTCATTGATGTTGGTATTATTTATTTATTTATTTATTTATTTATTTTGTACCAGGGACTGAATTCAGGGGCACCCGACCACTGAGCCAAATCCCCATCCTTATTTTGTATTTTATTTAGAGACAGGGTCTCATTGAGTTGCTTAGCCCTTCGCTTTTGCTGAGGCTGGGTTTGAACTCTGATCCTCCTGCCTCAGAGCTCCTGGGATTACAGGCATGCATCAGGCTCCCAGAAGTTTCATATCTTTAATATTCATCAAAGTGGACTTCAAGCATCTTCTAATATTGCAAGTACTTAACAGGGTACTTATTGGTTCCTAACATTCAATGTGAAGGCTAATTTTATGTGTCAACTTTATTGGGCTAAGAGATGCCCATATAGCTAGAAAACATTATTTCTGAGTGTTTCCATGAGAGTTTTTCTGGAGATTAGCATTTAAATTGGTGGACTGATTAAAGAAGTTTGAATATTAATGGCACCATCCAACCATTTGAGGTCCGGAATAGAATGACAAGGGAGAGGAAGGGTGAATTCATCAGGGATTTTCAGCTTCTCTGGCTCTTAGACATTAGTGCTTCTAATTCTTTGGTCTTCATGTTTGGATTGGGACTTATATCATTGGTTCCCCTGGTTCCCAGGCCCTGGGACTTGTACTAGAATTACCTGTTGGTTTTCCTGAGCCTCCAGCTTGCAGAAGACAGATCATGGCAGGGAATGAGGTATAGGGAAAGGAAAGAGAGAGGAAAAAAAGAGAGAAATAAATGAGATTGATTTTTGGAACTGTATGGGTGTACGGAAATGGGAGAAATGTCTTCAAAGGAAGGTAGAAGGAAATGATGTTTAGAATTCACAATGGCACAGTGCACTGATATTCTGGAAGCTAGAAAGATGTGAGATTCTTTGAAGTAGATGCAGGGAGAGACTGGAGTCTGATTAATATCTGCTATTCTTACCCACGTCCTATGTGGGTGATGGAATTTGGGTTTCCTTTGTGTGAGGTGGGCTGGCTGCAAAATAAAGCTAAGTAAAGAAAGCAGCGGAAAAAATCACACTACACAGTAATTTTGAAAAGCGGGGATGGGACAGATCTTTGACCTTAGGGGTCAAGCTTCACACTGGGAAGAGAGAGAGAGTGAGAGCCTGCATTTGCTAACTATATATGGGGGAAACTTCAATGGTTTTCCACAGAATGTTCTTCTGCCAAATAAGGTAGCAGGTGGGCTATCCAGGCCCAATGGGTCATGCCCAATTCCAAGCTATGAGAGCAGCCTTCCTAGCAGAGCGAAGACTGAAGTCACCTGTATAGTGTAATGCATTAAGTGGGAGGAGCCACAGAATGATTTGCAATGCCAAACCCAAATCTCCGTGGCTCAAGGCCAATTGAAGATGCTAAATAGCTCAGGAGTGGCTTCCCACGTGCTATTATAAATGTTTGAAGACAGATTCAACTTTTTCTTTCTTCAGAACCATTTAAAAGACTGTTCTGAAATTTCATTTGAAAACATTTTAGAAGTTAAGACAATTCTTCCTACATGTCTATATGGTTAGGTTTTCAGTATAGCAGCCCAGGTCCTGAAATTTCTCATGTAAACAACCTAAAGGGACTTTTTACATATGGACATAAAGAAAATATTGTTTGAAAATATTTTCCAATGGCTGCATATTTCTTATAGCCCTTCTAAGTGATTCATTAATAATATATTCTTCTTTAATTACCTATCATTTAAAAAATTTAGAAGAATTATATTAACAAAAATAATTCATTATTAGTTATGACAAATGTCATTCATTCCCCAAGTTATTTTGGGAGGGGGCTTAAATTTTTAGTAATGAAAAAGAGCAAAGGTTCTGAATGTTTATTCCTTCTGTCTTTACTCTTCATGCCTATTTATGATTAAAGGTCTAAGTTTATTGCTTAAAACTCTTGAGGCTTTATGAGTTCCATTTTGTGAAGAGGTACTCTGTACAATAAGCTTTTGTGCAAACATTTCTACTGAAATTTAGATTTGCAGATAGATTTGGTTTATTTTGGTTATGCTTGATGAAAAATGAGTCAGTTTTGAGAGAAGGAACTTATTACCCACTGCAGATACATCATACAGACAAGATCATTCATGAAAAACCAGTAGAAACTTAGAAAAAAAAAGTTGAGAACAAATTTTTTACTTTTTTATTCTTTAAATCTGGACAGCAAAATATCGGTATATACAGGGTGCAACTATTCTGTATGACTCTACAATGGTAGATACATGGCATTATACATTTGTATAATGTATAAGCACAGAGATTGTACAACACTAAGAATGAAAGTTAATGTAAACTATGGATTCTAAATAAAAATGATGTGTCATGCATGTTCATCAATTATAACACATGTACCACTCGGGTAGAAAAAATTGATGATGGGGAGGAGTCTGTGCATGTGGTGAGGCATGAGGAATATAGAGGATCTCTGTACCTTCTCTGCTCATTTTTTCTATGAATGTGTATGCTTATCTATGTAATCATTCATAGATCTTATCCCACAACAGGACTATATTAATTTAAAAAATCTCAAATAAATTACTTGGGCAACTTGGACCAGAGGAATATTTGCACAAAAATGTAAAATATAATCATGTTCTAAGACAGTTGCTGAAGGAAGTATACAAATTTGGCTTTACACTTACCAAATTGTCAGAGAGAAGAGGAAACAACTATGTGTTTGTGAGATCCAAGCAGATCAGGCCTCTGGACAAAATACATCTTTTCTTAATCTAGGGACCTGAAGGAGAGTTAGCTCCTGAGTCTTCCTTGTGAAAGACTCTACATGACCTAAGAATGTTGCTATTATCATTGTATCCCCGGAGTAAGTGCAACAGTGGGTCCTCTTTGGCAGTTTATTATAGCATCCAACAAAACCAAAGCACAGTTCAGTAAAAGTGATTTAATAAGTTACAAAAATAAAGTAGTCCCAGTATTCAGCTTTCAAACATAATATAGGAGTCAAAACACGTTAGATTGCATTTCTCACATAATGAGTTGTTCTGTTAAAGAATAAGATGAGAAAAATCAAGTTATGATAGAAAGTTATACAGACAAATGACTTAAAAATGAAAAGAATATCTTCCTTTATGCTGTATAAAATGTGATAGCTTTGTTTTAGTCCTTCTGGGGCTGAGATAATTTAGACATTCCTGGAAGAAAGCCGAAGCCATTGAGGAGGTAATTTGTCCTTACAAATTTCTCCTTGTTTTCTATAACGAGGAGCCAGCCATAGGCACCAAAACCCCACAGGCCCAATATTTTACAGTTCCTTTATTTTCAGTTCCTTCAGAGGAACTGAAGAGGCTGGGAGTTCAGGAGACCTTGTTCCTGGTGGTACTGTGAATTAATAGATTGCGACTCATGATTCTCTCTCTATTTTTCAATTTTCACAGCCTTACTCCCCCTACCAGTGCAGTGAAAAAGGGCCAACTAGGGAGATACAAATTGTTTCTTCAATTAGGACATGGTGGTTATAGGTCAAAAGTCACGGAACACACCAGCTCTTACCGAGCCGCCACGCCATGCTAAGCACATATAAATATCAGTACACTACTCTATAGCTTTTAAAACAGTGATAGGTAACACTCTTATTTTATAGATGAGAAATTTAAAGATCAGGAAGATTTAGTAACTTATCTTAGGTCACACAGCTTATGAGTTAGCACAGCTGGACTCAGCAGTGGAATTCCAATTCCAAGTTCTATGCTTTTTCCACTACATCATGTATAGAAAACTGCCATTCAGCAAATCCGTACAGATGCCTCCTTTGTACTAGGTACTATTACAGGTACTATCATAGGTACTGACAGAGCACACAATCCAACTAGAGTTCCAGCTGAGGGGTGGGGGCGGGGAGGAAGGAAAAAAGGAATTTACCTCCTAGGGAGGAGTACAGATAAAAAAACACAAACAAACAAACAACAACAACAACATTAAAACAAGCAAATGAACTTGATCAACTTGCAATATAAGTGCTATAAAGAACAGGGAAGGAAGACAGTTTGGGGTAGAGGTGAGAAGCAGGTGGGAAGGGACTATTTCAAATGGTCATGGTGGGAAAATGTTTCAATTATAAGGTGACATTTGAGCAGAGAGCTGAAGAAAGTGGGAGAAGTGCCTTGGGGGAAAATGTTCAACAGATTTGTTGGTCAAAGTATATAACTCTCTTTTTTGAGTCTTATATTGAAAAAGATTCGCTTTGGCCTATATATTTTCAAACAGTTTATTTTTTTGTCTCATGTAAAAGTTGCCATTGGTGATTATTATCACATTGGTAATTATTATGATCTGTTCTCAGCTTAGTGGGAGTTAAGTCTGCTAGACTAGAATAGATCTAATTATGTCATCCTAAAATGTGACAAAACATGGCAAAAAATATCCTGGGCCACACACAGAAAGATGGGTGGGCTTGTCCTCAAATCCGGGCTGATTTCAATAGCAGATGGGGTTTCAGGATATTATAGAATAAAGATAGCCAGAGTGTTATGGCTAGCATTTGTATCCTTCACTAGATTTAATTCAGTAATTCAATTCATATTTTTTAAAGTATGAAATTTCCATATCCTCAAAAACTTTAATAGTTTAGTTGGCGAAAAATGAATAAAAGAACAAAGCAAGCAAAACACATTTATGATATATAAATGAATTAAATAGTAAATGTCACATACCTGAGGTTGGCTTTGTTTGGAATGTTGGGCACCGCTGAAGTGCTCAGAGCCCAGAAGTGCTCTGGTTAATATTTCTTTCTTATTTTTCCGTAACATCAAATGTTACATCACTTTCATTACAATTTCAAATTGTGCTATTAGATGGAGCAGTGGGATAATGTTCAGTTCCTTTCTTCTCAAAACATTTTATCTTCTCCTTCACCCTCCTCATTTTAACACTTTTCTCCTATCGTCCTTTCAAAATCATGATTCTACTACCCTCCTGTGCAAGGACCCTGTTCCTGTAATATCTTTTCTCTTCTTAGTAGTGTTGCTTACCAAACTTCTGGCCTCCCCCACATTTACTGTGAAGTTCTGGTCCAGGGTGTTTTCAATCAAACTCAGTTACCCTATCTTTGATATCTGTGGATAATTCATTTTACTCACAACATTAGAGTTCCCTGGTCTCAGTTTTATTAAATTTCACCTCCAGAAATCTTCACCTTTCAAAATTTCTCCCAGAAATCTTTTATTGTCACCCTTAACTATACTTTGTTATCACCTAGAATTGTTCCTCTCTGTTTTTTTCCCTTCCTTCCTTTCTTTCTTCTTTCCTTCCTGTGTTTCTATTGGGGATTAAACCCAGGACCTTTTGTATGCTAAGCATTGAGCTACCTTTAAGTTACAGCTATACTTCCAACTTCCAAAATTTTTAGTTTCATTAACTCACACAGACCACAATCTACCACTTGTGCATCACTTTTACTATTTTTTTTTGAAGTGTTAGGGTTTGGCTGACCACCTATATAATAAAATATTATTATATATAATGAAATATTCAATAACTCAGCATATTTATTATATAGGTTTCATCAAAAGGTTATTTGTGGGAAAGTTTCAGCAAAGCAAGCAATCTGAAGGATGCTGCAAAACTTGCAAGACATCAGGGTCATATTGTTATGCTCAGAATTCTCTATCCCCTGGGAGTTGGTGACTGAACTCAAGGTTCCAACTGATACAGTTGCACACCTTTGCAAATAGCCTCCTCTGGCTGGGCATCACCGTAGCAATTGGGCCATCTTGACCTGTACCTTCACAAAGGCAGTTCCCAGTGCAAACACAGCCATGAGGGAATCAAAAACCATGGTTAAGTCACTGCTCTCCACAGTTGGGGATGGAACCCAGGGCTTTACACTTGGATAATTGGTGTTAGTACACACTCTAACACCAAATTAACCCCCAGCCCCAATCACATTTATTTTTTAATACACCTTTGACAGTATTGATGGCCACTCACTTTTGACCAGTAAATCGGTACCCTTCTAGCTTTACTTTCCTCCTTACCAGCCTACATCCTGTGGTTCTTGCTGTGAACCACTTGCCACCTTGTTCCCCATCAGTTTCATTCTGCAAAATCTCAGGCAGATTGTGGAGCTTCTCATTTTTGCAAGAGCCACAGAGAAGATTCCACAACTCTAGACTGAAGCCATTGCAAACTCATGGTTATTAAAACTCAGCAGAACCTTAATTGCTACATCGTGGTCTTGTCTAGAAAATTCTCTTTTCAGTCTTCAAGAATATTAAAGGGGCTGGGGTTGTGGCTCAGAGGTAGAACGCTCGCCTAGCATGTGCAAAGCCCTGGGTTCGATTCTCAGCGCCACATAAAAATAAATAAAATAAAAGTATTGTGTCCAACTACAACTAAAAATAAATATTATTTTAAAAAAAGGAATATTAAAATCTTCTCATCCCTTTTCAAACATCTTCCAAAATCTTATCTATGATTCTGAAATGAGGATTAAAACCCAGGACCTTTTGTATGCTAAGCATTAAGCTATCTTTAAGTTACAGCTATACTTCCAACTTCCAAAATTTTTAGTTTTATTAACTCACACAGACCACAATCTACTACTTGTGCATCACTTTTACTTTTTTTTTTTGTAGGATTAGGGTTTGGCTGACCTTATGAACAAATGTACTTGTTCAGAATGTGAGCTCAAGAATCAAATAGACATGGATTTAGTTCTTAGCTCCTCTACTTCCTAAAGATCTAAATTTGGACAAATTATTTAACTTTTGAACTCTCTTTTTTCAAATGGAAAAGGAGGGTGGGGTTGTAACTCAGTAGTACATATGTACTCTCCCAACATGCATGAGGCCCTGGGTTCGATCCCAAGCATTAAACAAACAAACAAAAATACCCCCGAAACAAAACAAAACTCAAATGTAAAAGGAGATAATAGTAGCATGGTTGCATTATGAACATTCATTGAGAAAATCTATGTCTAGTGCTTAACAAGGGCCTTATTAATAATAAATACTTAAGCCAAAATAAACCCTTTGTTGTCATAAAATAAAAATTAAATACCAATACATATTAGTTGTTATTTACGAGAGAAACTGAGGCAAAGTGGTGGAAACATCTTCAACATCCTCCCTTTGCAACCTCCTTATCTGTACCCACTTCCTTATTGCTTAAAGCCACAATAGAAGGTGATATTTGCTCCCACTTAAGGCAGATCTGACTCCACCAAAAGCAACAAGGCAAATATCTATCTTCATTTTCTGGTTCCTTCTCCTCCTGTTTCACGTCTCAAAGTCTTTAAACATGTTTAAGCTCCTCCTATCTTGAAAGTACTCCTTCACCTTTCTGTATATCTAGCTCTCCTACTTTCACAGCCCCAAATGTTATTTTTTGTAAGAGAAAAACAGACTATGTCTCAATATCCTCAGAGCCACAAAAGAGTTGAGTGAAAACATCACAAGTGCAGGTGATGGTGCACACCTGTAACCTCAGTTACTCAGGAGGCTGAGGCAGGAGGATTGAAAGTTCAAAGCTAACCTCAGCCACCTAGTGAGGCCCCAAGCAACTTAGTGAGACCCTGTCTCAAAAAAAAAAAAAAAAAAAAAGGCTGGGGGTGTGGCTCAGTGGTAAAGCACCCAGGTTCAATCCCTAATACCAAAAATAAAAAAAGAACATAAGGGTTGGGGATGTAGTTCAGTGGTAAAGCAAGCCTGGGTTCTATTTCCAAAAACAACCCCCCCCCCCCAAAAAAAAAATCACAAACTAAAAGTTTCTTGTTATACTGTTTCCTAATCTCACTGTCAAATTACATGTCATAGATAGTTTCTCTCTTGAAAGTCTTGGCTTTGTAATAGCAACTTTTCTTCAGTTGTTCTACATCTCTGTTTTTATTATTCTAAGCCTCTTCCTTACACAGTCTTTTCCTCTTAATGCTGATATTCCTGAGGGTCCTGTCTCTGCTCTTTTCACCTTATGTGTTCTCTTTGTTTGACTTCATTGACACCCACTGATATGCCCAACACCAAAGCTCTCTCTCACCTAGAACTCTACCAAAACATGAAAATCTGGAAAGACATTAAAAAAACCCTGAAGCATATGTAATCCAACATAGAATCTGTTAAACACTGCAAAGGAGGTTCAGGGAAAATAACACAATGCCAAAGACATGGAAGACCCTATTACTGGTGAGAGAAACACAGGAAAAGATTTTTATGGAGATGGTAAGATTATACTCAAGCTATGAAGAATGACACTATTAATAACTCTATAGATTTGAAGGCTAGAAGTATAAGAAAAAGAAAGTAAGTAGAACTTTAGGTCCTGTTAGGATTAGAGAGGAGCCTGTCTTGTCTAGAATTTAGCCTGTGCAAGGGGCAAAAATGGAATCATTAGATTTGTGCTAGATCTTGTGGGACAGTTTTTAATTGCTTGTTAATGAGGGCCCAACAAGTTCTACATGTCTTGGGTGGCCCTGTAATCAAAGTAGTATTAACCTCTGATACCATTTTCTGTTTTTGAAAATAAAAAATTAATATTAAAAGTATTTCTTTTCCTAAAACAGATGCACTTAAGAGCTATGAATATATATATAGTACGGACATGTGTGGCAATTAGTGAAGGTCAAATGAGTAGGCAGTGATCTCACTCAGCTTTTGTTTCAGCCATATTTCATATTGTAATTTGCACTCATAATAGACATTGGTTGAAGATAGGAATCAAAAGAAATATTGATGTCTAAAAGCAACAAGGCAATGAGGATGTTAAATTTTGATTTAGTAAATGTTCTCAAAATCATAATTAGATTCATTCAATTATATCCATCTGATCAAAATTCTTAAATAGCACATCAATGTTTCTAGCATTTCAAAATAGATTTAAAGAAGAAAAATTTTAATGATAGGTATAACTAATTTTGCTTTTCACATGTTGGAAATAAGATGATACACACCTACAATGTGTTAGTTTCAGAGAAGAACCTGTAATTAACAGCTTGAATCTTTTTATCATAGCTCATTATCCAGAAACAAAACAAAACAAAAAAGTATTAAAAGAAACTAGTTTGTTTTTTTAAGGTGCAACATGTAATAATTCTAAATATCAGATTATGACAGTAGTTTGAGGTCGATTTTTTGATACCATAACATGTAGTTTCAAGGTTTTGACATCAGGAACACAGAATCTCTCTCCATTTATTTAGCCTTCCTTTGATTTCTTTTGTCACAGTTTTGTAGTTTTCCTCATGTAGCTTGTATATATTTTTGTTAAATTTATACCGATTTCATTTTGAAGAGGGCTAATGGTAGGTGATATTGAGTTTTTAATTTCAGTCTCACTTGTTTATTACTGATGTATAGGAAAGCAATTGACTTTTGAATGTTCACCTTGTGTATGTATGTGTGTGTTTTTTCCCCCTTGGTTCTGGGGATTGAACCCAGGGGCTCTTAACCACTGAGCCACATTTCCAGCCTTTTTTAATTTTTATTTTGAGACTGAGTCTCACACTAAATTGCTTAGGACCTTGCTAAATTGCTGGCTTTGAACTTGCACTCTTCCTGCCTCAGCCTCCTGAGCCACTGGAATTATATGTTAACCTTGTGTTCCAAGGAACTTTTTTTATTATATGTTAACCTTATTAGTCCAAGGAACTTTTTTTATTGATTCTTTCATCTAATGTAGTTTTTAAAATTTTTTTTAAATAGTTGTAGATGGACACAATATCTTTATTCCAATTTATTTTTATGTGGTGCTGAGGATCGAACTCAGTGCCTCACACTTGCTATGCACATGTTCTACCACGGAGCTACAACACCAGCCCTAAAGTTTTAATTAGCATTATCCTGACTAATAAAGAGATTTAGTATCTTTTCATAGATGTACAGATTATTTGGATATCCTCCTTTGTGAAATATCAATTCACGTCTCTTGCCTAGTCTATTTATTTTTTATTATTGCTTTGTTGGGATTCTTCATTTATTGTGGATCTACATCCTTAGTTATAAGTGATAAAAACCTTAGCCTTTATATAGCTTTCTTTTTCATGCATTTATTTTCTTTTTCTCTTTCTTAATTGTGTCTTTGATGAATAGGAATTTTCAAACGGTAATATAATTCAATTTACCTATTATTTTGTGCTCAGTGCTTTTTATACACCATTTAAGAATTATTTCTCTGTCCTGAGTTCATGAACAAATATATCTGTGTTTTATTTTAACTTTTTTTTTTTGGCTGTCCTGGGGATTGCATTCAGGCCTCACAGGCTAGGCAAGTGCTTTACCATCAAGCCACATCCCCCAGGCCCTGATTTATTTTAAAATTACTTCATATTTTTGCCTTTTACATTTAGAATTATATGTCATTTTTGTGCATGGTGTAAGGTATCGAACATTCTAAATATAGATAATTAATTCTCTCAGTACTATAGACAGAAGAGATAACCCGTTTTATATTGTGCTGCAGTGCTGCCTAGGCAATAAATCAAACATCTAGATATGTGAGGGTTGCTTTCTGTGCTTCCTACTCTATTCCACGGCTCTATCTATACTTCTGCTAATTATCATACCGTAGCTTTCTATTATCTTGATATATAACTAAGCAAGTCTATCATTCTTCATCTTCGAGAGTATCCTGACTAATATATGAAAACTTTTTATATTCTTAAGTAAATTTATAATCAACCTGCCAAGTCAAATTAAAGGAAAAAAATATTGAGATTGTTATTAGGATTACAATGAATTTAAATAAATATTTGAGGAGTATCTTAGTCAATTTTTTTTTGTTACAATCACAAAATATCTGAGGCTAGGTGCTTTCTTTTAAAAAAGATAATTTATTTGCCTCACTATTTTAGTTGTTAAAAAGTCCAAATAGCTTCACATCTGGTGAGGGTGGCAAGGAAGCAAAAAGGGAAATCACTCAATATAGAGGAGAGACTCATGGGGAAGCATGGGGTTTCCTTATAAAAACTCATTCTTACAACGAATCTAGGCCCATTAGACCAGATCCACTCCCAGGAGATAGCTTAGTCCATTCATGAAGGTAGAGTCCCCATGACCTAGATACCTCCCATTAGGCCCCACCTCTTACTGTGCCACCACTTCAATATCACATATGAGGAACCAAGCTTATAGCATACGAACCTTTGGGGAACAAACCATATCCAAATATAGCAAGGGGTGTGGTAAGTAATAGAAAAGCAGCCATAAATTCCTTCTACTTTTGTATGCATACTCAACTTTGTATTTTGACTATTTTCCTACTTCCTTGAGTAGGAATTTTCCTTGTAGCTTAATTTGGCTAATACAGTACAGCAGATAAGATGTTGGGTGAGCTCTCAGCCTAAACTTCAAGAGATCATATGGTTTCTCTTCTTGCCTTCTTGGAATCCTGAGTTCATCCTGAGAAGAGTCATGACCTACAACAAATACATGAAAAAAATGTTCAGTATCTTTAGCAACTAGGAAAACACAAATCAAAACTTCACTAAAATTTCTTCGCCAGGTAGAATGGCAGTCATCAAGAATACAAATAAAAATAAATGATTGTGAGACTGTCGGGGAAAAGGAACACTTATACATTGTTGGTGGGATTGTAAATTAGTATAATCACTGTGAAAATCAGTATGGAGGTTGCCTCCAAAACTAGAAATGGAAACACTACATATTCTAGCTATACTCCTTCATATTTACCCCAAAGAATTAAAGTCAGCTTACTATAATAATACATGCAAATCCAAGTTTATAATGGCTCAATGCACAATAGTCAACCTCTGAAACCAGCTTAGGTGTCTGCAAACAGATAATGGATAAATAAAATGTGGCATATACACAATATATTTTTATTCAGCCACAAAGAATAATAATTATGTCATTTGCAGAAAAATGAATGGAACTTGAGAGCATTATGACACAGATAATCAAGAGTCATCATATTTTCTCTCATAAGTGAAAGCTAAGAGAGAAGAAAGAAAAAAGAAAGGTGGGAGAGGATCTCATGAAAACTGGAAACGAGAAGTCTAAAGTAGAGGAAGAGGTTCAGCAGGAGGGAAGAGAGGGAGGGAAAGGGGAGGTACTGGGGAATTTATTTATTTTTATTTATTTATTTGGTACCAGGGATTGAACTCAGGGGCACTCAACTTCTTGCATGTGCTGTTTTCTAATTTGCCTTCTGGGGAATTTCTACTTTATTTTTCCCCTGTATTTTAGGGAAGCCATTTCTCAAGAAAAAGCCAATATCTGTGGCAATGTGTGGAAGGGGATTTTCATTTCACCACCTGAGGTTTGCTTCTATTAGTCAACTAAGGAAACCTCAGGATCTTCTTCATGCCATCTAGATAGTAACTCAATATATCTCATCATCTTTATCTGAGAGTTCTTGTCCTTCACTGAGGCTATATTCTTCTGAGTTGAAAAATCCAACTTCAAATTCTGCACTAAATTGATCTGAAACTGAATCTTAACCCTATCACTTACACCAGCATCAAGATCGGATTTAAAAGAGTTTCTTGCCAATTTACAGCTTGTGTTCCCTTCACAGTGTAGCTCAATAATTACACAGAACCAGGCTTTCCTCAGAAGAAAAAGAAATAATGTCAGATTTATGGCACTTTTCCTGTCATTCACCAGAATAATTCATCTGAATTTTCTTAGTTCTGTAGGTTCAAAGACCTGGTGCTGGCTTCAGGTCAGCTCTGACGAGGACCTCATGGCAGATAGTATCACAATGGAGGGAGTAGGTGTGAGAAGCCATTGTTTCAATTTTTAACCAAAGACTCACTTTACCTGCTATGGAATTTCATAAGAATGGAATCATAAAGTACTCATCTCTTTCTCAAAACTTCTATGACTTATGCTCTTACAATGGATTTGTTAGGTAAGAGATAGGGCATGGGAAGGGCTAGGGCCCCTCATCCTCACCCAGCATCTTCCTGTGAGGGGAAACTTGGGCCTCTTGTGGTTAAAGGGAGCAAGACAGATGACAACAAGGGGAGTTTAAGATCCTAAAGGAAAAGTCCCAGATCTTGGGCATGTGCAGAGCCAGGGGGACTGACCCAAAGTAAACTTGTCGCTACTTAAGGTTTTTCAGCATTGCAGTTTGCTCTCCCTCTGTGCATTTTCTAGGGGAAAAGGAAATGCCTGGGCAGTAGAGAAGAAATTATGTGAAACTCAGCTGTCAATAAAGGTGCCAATCAAGTCTAAATCTTCACAGGAGAAAGGGGCGAACTAGCAGAGCCCAACAAAAGTCAGTTTCACTGTGTAGACGGGACCTTGATCTTCTTCTCAGCTAGGCACATTCTGTTCTCCAAGAGTGTTTTCTTTTGCTTTCAACAAACCTCTGGCTTTTCAGCCAACCTCTTGCTCAGTTCTTTGCTCAGCATGCCAAGAACCTGGACCTAGAACTCCCTGGGGACCCTTGACCTTAGGCCAGTTCCATATCCATGCTAATACATACATTAGTATTTTATTCCTTATAATCCCAGGGGGTAGTCTGTTGTGTCACAATTATAACAGTTTGTTTAGTAATCCTTTTGTTGATGGGAAGTAGACTTTTTCCAGTTTTGAGTTATTATGAATAAAACTAGTGTGAAGATTCTTATTTTCTTAACATATACTTTAATATTTCTGTAGCTTTTGTATTATACATGCCACATTTTTCCTGGTGAGCTTTTGTATTATAAATGTTTTTCCATCATTTTATCGCCAACAGTTTGGTGTCCTTATGTATTAGGATTGTTACGATATACGGTTGGGTTTTGCTTTATTTTATCCATTCTGACAACACAATTTTATGTCTTTTAATTTGAATACCTATCAAATGTTTCATATTTATGATATATTTAGAATTAAATCTACCAAGTTTCTATATATTTTCCATTTGTCCCACCTTTTCATGTTTTCTTTTAGATCAAGTTTTTTTTCTTAATTGTTGATAGACCTTTATTTTATTTATTTATATGTGGTGTTGAGATCTAACCCAGTGCCTCAGGCAAGTGTGCTACTGCTGAGCCACAGCCACAATATATATAGTCATATATACTGTTATACTTAGTGGTTAACACAGATATTATAATACATATCTCTGACTTATCAGAGTTGGATTATTATTTCTTTTACCTTCTCCCAAGCAATGAAGAGCCTTAGAGAACTGTGTTTATTTTCCTCTCCACTTTTATATCTCTTTTGTATCAATTTTATCATCTGTGTTTAGGTTATCCGCAGATCTTCCACTCTTATTGCTTTCCATCTTTTCTATATCTCTGAACTCCCCAGTTGTTTCCCTCCTGCTTAAGAATATTCTTCAGTACTTTAATGTGCATCTATTATGATTGATTCTCTTGGTTTTTGTTTGTCAAAACCTCATATGACATTTAACTGTCCTTTGTTTTGATTGACAATTGGTTAGCTTTTATTTTATTTCTGAAGTATGAGTATATCATTCTGTTTCCTGGTTCTCTTCCCATCTCTACTGTGAAGCTGGGTAAAGTCACTTTACTTGCATTATCCAGGAAGACAATTTGCCTCTAAAGGCAAATCCTCTCTTATTTCTTCCATAATGTTTCAATAACTTTACTATGAAGTATGTAGATGTACATTCATTTTTACTAATTTTATTTACTCTACCTAAAGCTTATGATACTTTCTGAATCTGTGAACTAGTAGCTTTTATTAGTTTTTTTTTTAAGTTGAGAATGAACCTTTATTTATTTTTATGTGGTGCTGAGAATCGAACCCAGTGCTTCTCGAAATTCTAGTTTTCCTCAGGGGTTGTGATTCATCCAAATTACCTACTTCACCATTACCTGATGCAGAACTCATTATCCTATATTTCAGTGAACATTCTAACTCTACCCTAAGTACGATGTGATAAAATATCTTAAATCTGATGTCAAAAAATCATGCCCTTTAACAATGGTTAATCAGTCTACAATTTTAGAGAAGAAAGGGCAAATTTTTCTATGTATTATGTGTATCATTAAAAATTCTAGCTACATAATTATGTATAATATCATTTTTGAAAGTAAATCACTTATATAACACAAAAAAATGTTGAAAGATTTTTAAATCTTAAAGGGATCAAGAAATTGTTTATTTCTGTTAAAGGGATTTTGAGAGTGAATTCCTCTGGCAAAATGGGTGGAAGATATTAATTTGGGCCCTTGAATGTCATCTTAAAGGGATTAAGTTCTTGGCAAAGTAGTTAACTTTGTCTTGTTTTAGTAAATAAAGTATCCTTTTTTACAACTGAGACTAAAAGAAAGAAAATAAATCATCTCTATTAACTTCTTAGAAGTTTAAGATTTAGATTTTTTTTTTAAATTGGTTTATTTAGGAGTTAAGGGTAGTTGATGTTCTCTGACTAGTACTCTTTTTCTAGAGTATCTTTGTATTTGAGTAAATTATACACATCAGTTAAACAAATTTTAACCTGCTGTGGTGGCATACACCTGTAATCCTAGCTACTTAAGAGGCTGAGGCAGGAGGATCACGTGTTTGAGGTTAGCCTTGGCAACTTAATGAGATCCTGTCTCAAAATAAAAAGGGCTGGGATGTAAGTCAGTGATGGAGTACTCCTCTAAAAAAAAAAACCCCAAAACAAAACTTTAAAATGTTAATGTTCAGTATTTTCTCTTGGTACTTAAGTTTCTAGTGAAATTAAAATATATAAAGAAAAAAGCTAGAAGATAAAGAAAAGCAGTTGGAGAACTCACCACATTCTTATTAGCAACAAAAATTAAATGCTAAATGAACACAGTATAAAATAACAACTCTGATTTAAAGGAAATAAGAAAGTACTTTAGGTATTTATTTAGTACTGGGAATTGAGCTTTACTGTTGAACTACATCCCCAGTCCTTTTATTTTTTTATTTTGAGACAGGGTCTTGCTGTGTTTGCCTAGTTTGGTCTCGAACTTGTGATCCTCTTGCGTCAGCCTCCTGAGTCATTGATATTGAAGGAGTGGGCTACCACACCAGCAAAAATACTTTCTGCTGAGCCTAATTAGAGTGACCATGGCTCAATAACACAAATGCAAGTTTCTCTGGATGCTATATTCTACCAGGGAAAGAGGTTACATTACATTTTAGAGTCATATAACAATAGAACGCCATAAATCAATGCACTTACCAATCACATTGGTGGGAGCCTCAGGGACAAGCTACAGCAAGGCAAGCAATCTCTTCCATGGGTTCCAAGTGTTACCGGAATCTTAGCTTTCGAGTTGGTGGAGACTAGAGGTCTGTCAAGCTTAGCTATCCATTCTGAGTTCAATCTAATGGTCACATGATGCTAGGTCAGATACAAAGGTTGACAGTAAATGGTATTAGAAGGGACCAAAGACAGTCCAAGATAACTTTGGCTCTTGATCTGCAACATCCCATCTCTTCACAATCACATGTTCTGGTCAGTCAAGTTCACACAGTCTGCAGGCTTTTCAACACAGATGTGGCTTCTTCAGAGAACTTCAGTTCACAAACATAAAAAGAAATGTGTATAAATGTAGAATTTATGTGAATAACAAATTTCTTTAGTTTTCCAAACACTTTGGGATTTTAAGAATTATAAAATCTGTTATAAATTAGAAACCTGATATTACCAAGGAACAAACCACAATTTTTTCTTACCCAAGTGGTCTGGTGCTTTGGGAAAAGCAGACTATTAGACTACTTTTTTAATTTAGCTCTCAGAATCATTTTTTCTGAAGAGGTCAGCTAATTCTCAGCCTTCAAAATTCTGATACTTTGTTCATGATTTTGACTTATTTAAAATCTGACTCATTACTGATAAAGTTTAGATGTTTTCTTTGTGCATACCGTTAGCCCAAATACCAAAATCAAACAATTAATAAAAGAAAGTCATAAAAGACGAACCCCAGAAAGTTTAGATACCATTTAAGCTCTCTTTATCTGTACTAATTTCCAAACTAAATGTAAATAATTTGTCTTTACCTAAGAAACTGAATATTTTCTATCAGATAACATTTCTCTAAATGAAGAAGACAAATAACTAGAGGCTTGATTGTCACGTTTTTCTTTTTAATAATAATTCTCTTCATATACCGTAAAACGTGACATATAATTTGCCTCTGCCTGCATACATTCTGATAATAATTCTCGTTTATAAACTATGGTGCATATGGTAGAAGGTATAAAGTGAATCATAGATAACTATATTATTTTAGATCTCTCTATGCTATTGCTTTCGTTTGTTTCTGTGTATTTAATTTTGTTAATACTAAACAGGAAACATCTCCTATTCCGTAAATGGATTTCGATGTATGAAAGACATCGGTGAACTGGCTGCTTGTCACCTGCTTGGTACTCAGAGCTGAGGTCACTAAAGCTCCCAAAGCAATCTTCAGCAACAGGATGGTCTGAGGAGATCCAGAGACAAGTGACTCTGGTGGACTTTCATTCTTATCCTGAAATAAGACCAGGGTATCATCCAGACCTTGTCATTTCATGTGTAGCAGCCAATTCTGAATTTCCTCTTTACTTGGGCATGGCTGGGAAGAAGGAAGAAGCCAGATTGATTTGTGGCACTAAATTTTTTTTCAAACTTCTCTTCCGTCCTCCCTGTGAAATAAAGGGCATGTTATTTAGTAACTAGATTACAGAACAAATGATTTTCCAGAGTCAAGTTCAAGTTTCATCACTACAGAAAGTTTTTAATCCTCCTGGGGTGTGTGTGTGTGTGTGTGTGTGTGTGTGTGTGTGTGTGTAGTCATTTACTTCACATTCTAATGTGTCTCCAGACAAAAGAATGCTACAAGTAGGAAGTAGAACAAGGGTATAGTAGAAGAATAGAAGTGAGAAGTTTTAAACCTACTTTAACTGGACAGTTATCCACTCTAGGGCTCAACTGAGAAACATGGAAAGGGTTAGTTAAAACAAACTTAGCTAATTAATAATTAATCTTAGTAACATCAGATTCTGCTGACCAGTAGGAAAATAAAATCAAGTGATGATCACACAAATGAGAAAAATGAGTTGGTTTTGAATTGGATATTTTTGGAAGAAAAAAAGATGAAACTTGAAATTCATTTAGTTTAATTTAGTTTGTATTAAGAAATATCTAATTTTATCAGTGATGTCCAACCAGCACTTAAAATTGACACCATATAGAAATTTTGAAGGGCTTGGTTATATGATTTTGCAACACACATCAATTTGATGTTATGATCTATTGTATAGAAGACAGAAAGAAAAAAAGAGGCGAATTATAAGGTAAAACAAAAACAGTAAACTACTAAAGTCCAGATTCAATCACTCAAAGATTCTTTAGGCTTAGACACTAGTAGATCATGTGCCTGCTCCTCTTGCTCCCAGAAACAAGTTTAGGAGGCTTAGTTCCCAAGATCACTCTACTAAAACCAAGCTAAAGGAACTTCCCAAGCTGCATGGGTCCTTCTTATATTTTCCTTTTTGTATTTCTTTTATCTTTTTAAAATAAAGTTTATTAACTAAAACATATGCCTGCTACAACTTCCTTCTTTCTTTAACTATTTTTGGTAGTTGTAGATGGACAGCATGCCTTTATTTTATTTATTTTTATGTGGTGTTGAGGATCGAACCCAGTGCCTCAGACGTGCAAGGTAAGCGCTCTGCCACTGAGCTACAACCCCTGCCCTTATTTCTTTAGACTTAATTTTTGGAAGTAGATTTGCTAAAGAAAAAAAAATTGGTTTAAAAACTGTTTTGATACACAAATTTCCCTTCAGTAAAGGACACAGTTCTTAAATTAGATATAATACATCACTTTAGAACCTTGATTCAGGTTTATGAAGTCCTGGCATCTCCGTTCTCTTAAGTCTCCAACTCGCACCTCCCTTCTCACTGGAAATTGAATCCTGAAGCTCTTTGCCACTGAGTGTCCCCAGACCTTTTAATTTTGAGACAGGATCTTGCTAAGTTACCGGAGAGTTTTGCTAAGTGGTTGAGGCTGGCCCCCAACTGACCCTCCTGCCTTAGTTTCTGGAGTCACTGGGATTACAGATGTGGGCCACCACCTCCAGCTCAAGGCAACTTCTGATTTTCATGGGGAATGAGGAAAACAGGAAAATAATGAGGCAAGCCCTCCCTGCCCTACCACTCGGTTAGTACATACCGTCCAGCAGAGTTAGCCTTAAGAGACCTGGAGGGATGCAGTGTGCCCACGGTGCCCCAAACTCCTCTTTCAGACATTCCTAGTGCCTGGCCACTCTGACTTTCCCAAATGCATTCTTGCTCCTATTCCCAGTAGCCCTTTAAGGCGTTTGTTAATAATAGATTAAGAGGATTAGAATGTTGCCTCCAAAGAATATTTATATTTTTATAGTTTGGACTTTTGAAGATCCTAATGTGTACATTTCTAGTGATGGGAATTTGTGAATTCTTCTTGTTAGGAATTTGGGGTTAATAAAAACTCATTATTATATTCAGCAACTTTTTTCAGTGTCTCTTATGTGTCAAGTCTATTCTAGATGTTTTACAGGACAGAATAAGTAAGACAAAGTTTCTGCCTTCATGGAATTTTCATTCCAGTGAGGAAAAAAAAAATGAATGATTTTTTAAGGAAAAAAAAAGAAGATGACATGGAAAATGTCTTAAAAAAATTCATCAGAGCAACAGAGAAAAATCAAGCTGAGAGAAGGGATAGAGAGTGATGGGAAGGGATTCTTAATGGTCATTATTTGTACACTCTGAGAAGATTATTCTGGTCAGGATAGACTAGCAGCTCATCTATCTCTGAATTGTATTGTATTATATTTAAATATCCAGGCTCTAAAATCAAACTTCTAGGTTTAAACCCCAGCTCAATTATTGGGTTCTTTTGGGATCTTAGATAAATTACTGTTCTGTGCTTCAGTTTTCTTAATTGTAAAATGAGTCTGATAATTGTAACTACTTCAAAGAGTTGTTGCAAAGATTATGTGAAAGACTACATGTCAAGTGCACAGTATTGTACCTGGCATACTAATTTGAAAATAAATATTAG
The DNA here is from genome assembly GCF_048772815.1 of Callospermophilus lateralis. Classification (NCBI taxonomy): domain Eukaryota; kingdom Metazoa; phylum Chordata; class Mammalia; order Rodentia; family Sciuridae; genus Callospermophilus; species Callospermophilus lateralis. The sequence continues at coordinate 52,760,216 of NC_135317.1, read as the reverse complement.
CCATTATAGTTGAAAATATATTGAATTATAATTTTTCACCTAAAATAAAATCATGAGAAATTCTCTGTCATTATATATTCTTTGGAAAAACTATGAATATGCTATAATATATATATATATATATATATATATATATATATATATATATATATATATATATATAAAATATACCATCTTTCACTTAAATAACTTTTCTATGATTGGATAGTGCCTACAATTTTGGAAATGGGTTGCATTTCACAAAGTTCACATTCTTCCTCTCTGTTTCCACATTTAAACTTTTTGAAAAGGAATATAATATGTGTTCCAATTTGTTTTCCTATATTATGATTAGTATTTTATAATTTTGTAGTTTCATTTGCAGGAGATTTATAAACCATTTACAGAAGTTAGTACTTGGAGCCAGCATTTCTATATTTTAAAATAGGAAGTCAAAAGAGATTAGGATGTCTGTTATTGGACTGTTTTCATAGCACTTTCTCTGCTCTGTGCTGTGAGCTTCCTGATCTGTGAACAGACTCCTGGTGGCTGTAACACTGCCAAGCACATGATAGAATTTTTAGGGTATTCCATAAATGTTTATTTCACTAAATTGAAATCCTGAATCCAAACTTTCTGAGGGCATTTTATGCCCACCTTCCTAGAAATGCTTCTTATGAGACTAGGCATTGGGTGTTTATTTGATTTCATCCACCATTTTCATACTTAGGCTGTTTGGCTTCCTCAAGTTGCAGGAAATCAATACACTGGTGGCTTTAATCTGTTTTGGTTTTCAGATTTTGTTGTCCTCTTCTAAGTACACAATTTTCTGAAAACAAGTTTAATTTTATTTTGGAAACTAATCTCAACCCATTAACCATGCTTAATTCTTTTCTTCATTTAAGCCAGAACAGTTTTGTTCTGCTTTGTTTTCCGTTCTCTGGATTGAAACCATGACCTTGCACACACTAGGCAAGAGTTCTACCACTAAGCTACATCCAATCTTTTTATTTTTATTTTGAGATATGGTCTCACTAAACTGCCCAGGCTGGCCTGAAGCTTGCAATCCTCCTGTCTCAGCTTCCTGATTAACTGGGTTACAGGGGTGGGTCACCATGCCCAGCACAAATAATGTTTTTTTTTATTGTCTTTTAGTTTTAGATTATTTATATGATGGTGTTTCACCCATTACTTAAGACAATTCCAAGTAATACTACTATTTTTATAGAAAACTCTTCTATTGCCGAAAGCTCTCACTGGGAAAATTGGCAGAATTAATAATTACTAGGAAGCACTCCTAATATCCTTAAGTACACAAGCTAACAAAATTATGGTAAAATTTCCCATGTTAATTAACTTTACTTAATTTTAAACATGTTTAATGCTTTTAAAAACTGTTGTGTTGTTGTCATTCTGTTTGTTATCTGTTATTGAATTAGGTGTAGATAATAAAAATTATTTTCTTTCTGTTTTTAATCTGACTTCATGGCAAGGGCTTTATAAAAACCACCATGTGCTGTTAGATCTTCCTCTTAGTGTTTGATATATTTGAATCACTAAATATAAATCACAACAGATTAAGTCAGACCCATGCAAGCTTCTAGAACTAGTGAATAAGGAATAAGGTTTGATTTGTACAGACCATTAATCTACTAAAAATGAGCATGACATTTAGAGTGAAAAAAACTTCAGCTTATCACTTAATTAGCATGTGATATTTGGCAAGTCACTTGATCTTGCTTTAGGATCCTGTTTTCTTTCCCAGTTCTAGGATGGAACTAACATTTTCTTTGAACTTATTGTGAAAATTAAAAGAATCATATATAAAGATACATTGTAAACTGTGAAGCATTTTATGTTTTTCCTGTTAATACATGGGAAAATTTCTTGCTGGAGAGCCAGAAGCTGACTGAAGCCATGGCTCCATCTTATAGGTGCAATAAGATTAAGAAGCAAAGTATATAGCATGCACAAGGCTCTGGGTGCCTTTCCCAGCACTGCAGAAAATAAAATGAAGCAATGATGGACGTGCAGTGTTTGACTGTTGTATCAAGTTGCCTAGCTTCTAAAACAGCTCAGTGAATAATTTCAGTTTTGAAGCACTAGCAGAGCTTCATTCACTCAAGCTCCCAGGTTCTATTTGATTTTTTGTCCTCTCTATCCAAAAAATTCATGATTTCCATTGCACTGATCTAAGACATATAGATCTGCAATATTCAGTAAAAAAGTATGAACAGAAATAATTTTAGGCCCAGAGGGTATGTTTCTAGGAACAGAAAAATAATTAATAATTAAAAACCAAACAAAGGGGATAAACTGTAGAAGTAGAATCAACTGTGGAGTTAGTACTAACTTACTTTTTCATGTTGAACGTGAATTCCTTTCTTCTTTCCATCTGAGGATTCCTTTTGTGCTTCTGAACCAATGAGTGGAAGGAATCTTAAACTAGTGGGGCTTGTTACCTGTAAGTCATAAACAAAGAGTCAGATGTACTTAATGTGATAAATTCCCTAATGTGAATTCTCGAGTGGGAAGTGAGGGGGAGAACCACACTTCAACAAGACCCCTCTCCCAATTGCCCACTGTTAATTCTTAATGGTTTACTATTAGCACCATCTATTGCTTAAATCTTTGACACCTATTAAAACGAACATATCCTTGGAAAAGATAAATAGCATTTAAGATTCAAATTGATATTAAGTTGAAATATTTGTTCTTTGGTTTATTATTTCTTAGGTTCATTAATTAGTTCTTTAACACAGGTAACCTGAGGTGGACACTTGAAAGTAGAGATTTGAAAGAAAAGGGTTGGGTGAATCTTAGAGGACAGCACAGGCACAGCGTGATAGAGGTGATAGATCAGTGATGCTTAATGCATAGAAAGTTATTTGGCAGGCTCTAGCCTGCAGAGTATGATGAGAATGTGATCAAAATGAGGGCAAATAATTCTGGCAGAGACTGGATCATAAGTCTATATGCCAAGATTTTATCCTGTGGATGATGAAGAGCCACTAAGGTAAAATTCAAAATAGCTACCATGTGGAATGGTAGAGATAAGTGATTCAAGCTGTTGACACCCAAAACTCAAGGTTTCTGGGACTGGACATCAGCTGTTGATGGAAACATAAGTGGGTTTAGGGATGTGATTTCCCCCAACCTTGCTTGATAGTGCAGGGTGAGGAATAAGAAGTCAGCTTTTTATTGTTTTATTACTTCTCCAGCTCTACAAATGCCCCAACTCACCCTGTATATAGGAAGAGAACCAAAAACAATTCCGGCCTCTCTGTTCTCAGTCATGAAACCTTCTAAGGCATGTCTGTGAATCTGTAAAACAAAGGAATGAATGTTTTGTGAAAAGGTGCATTCCATCAGTAGCAAAACACCTGGTTCAAACCCTGACTCCTTCACTCTTACTAGCTGCATGATCTTAGCAAGTTCTTTCCTTGCCCACTGATTGCAAGAATCAAAGGAGATCATATAGATAGCCAGGTGTTAGCAAATATAAGATTTAGTACCATTATATTCTTATTACTAGTAACAACAAGACAAAAGGGAATTGACTGAAAATAAGTGAATAGATTAATATTACATAACTAAGAATGAAAAGAAATAGGCAAAACAAGATTGCTGATGACAATCAGAGAATCCTAAGTGAAATGCATTTCAACTCAAATTTAGCATTGATTCTTTTTTATTTTACTACCTAATCAAGTAAGAAGTTGGCAAGGCTCATAATATTCGTGGGAATGTGGTCAAAATTTTCATGTTGAACGTGAGTATTCCAAGGGCTCTATTATTATTTCAAGGGCTCTATTAGGCCCTCTAAAAAATTTCTCCAAATTTATTCAATGTCTCAGTTGTTAACTGTTTTTTTTTAAAAAAATATTTATTTCTATATTGGATGAATATTGCCTCTATTTCTAGGTTGCACTATTTCAATCCTATTCCACAAAACTGAGTATCTGTTACATGTTATGCCCATAAAGAGCTTATGAGTTAGTAGTAGAAGTAGGAAGTAAAGACAAGGATATAAATAATTGTAATTCAATGTAGAACATGCCAACTAAACAGATCATAAGACATGAAGAGAAAGACTGGAGAGCTTGGAGTCTTAGGGGAAAGTGGAACTCACTTTTATTGAGAATTTAAAATGTTCCTGGTATATATTTTCTCAATCTTCACACAACTTATTGAGGGATTTTTAAAATAAAAGATGAATAAAATAACTTATCTAAAATTATACTTAAGTCTGTTGGACTCCACAGCCTGTGTCTGCCCTACCTATCACTCTGTCTTCATGGAAAAAAAAAATATGAGTCCTATTTGAACAGAAAGGTAGGGTTTAAAAAAAAAAAAAGAAAGGTATTAAATATTTATTAAGTATAAAGTAGATAGTGTAAAAGAATATTGATATAATAAACCCACTGGCCTGCTCTACAAATTGGAATTATACCCTCAACTTTGAAATCTTCAGACTGCAGTTCCCTGGCCTCTTTCCTGATCTACATTTCAGACATTGATGATCATCTTGAATTTCATGCGTTTGATTTTTATATAATTTTACCTTATATGCTTTATTTCAGAGTGGGGGAATATACTGGATATTTAATCCAGAGGTGCTTAACCACTGAGCCACATCCCCAGCCCTTTTTATTTTTTTATTTTGAGACAGGGTCTTACAAAGTCACTTAGGGCCTCACTAAGTTGCTGAGGCTGGCCTCAAACTTGTGATTCCCCTGCTTCACCTGAATTGTTGAGATCCCAGGTGTGTACCACCATGTTTGGCACCTTATTGCTTTTTCCAGACCAATATTTTTTAGTTTTGCTCTTTCTTTTCTTTTTACATAAACTGAATCAATATGTAAATACTCATATAAAACTTTCCTCATTCAATAGTGTTTCACTCATCCATGAAGGTGTTAAGCTAGTACATTTACTTTCACTGTTGTATACTAAAATGATTTACGAATATGCTATAAGTTATTTGCCCATTACACTGTTGACAACTATTTAAATTTCTTTCAGATACAAAGAATATTCCTCTGAGCTGTACTTATTCCTGTCCCCAAGCACATATTCAAAAATTTCCCCAGGGAATATATTTAATAGGGCATGACTATTTTCAACTTTAACAACATTTAAAAATGCCATGTTGTTCTTCCATGTGGTTCTATCAAATAACACCATCACCATCGGCAGATTAGTGTTCTGATTATAGTGAGTATCATGAGACTTTTTTATTTTTGTCAACCTGGTAGGTCTAAGTGGTATCCCATAATATTATTGATGTGCACTCCCATGTTTACTAATAAGAGTGAGCATATTTTCATGTTTATTGGATTTTTTTTTATTTTGTAAAGAATTTATTCAAGTTTTCAACCATTTTTTAATTGGACTGTTTTTTCTCATTCATTTTTAGATCTTTATAAATTCTGGAAAGTAATTTTTTTCAGTTAAAGTTTTCTGGTTTTTTTTTTTTTGCTTTGTTGTGTGTGTGTGTGGTTTTTTGTTTGTTTGTGTTTTTAGCTACCTTTGGAGAAGAAAGAGCCTTGAAAAACTTAAAATCCTGTTCCACTTCAAAGGGCTTGGGAGGTGTGCGTTTGAAAAGTAATGACATTGAGCTCATCTTTCTCCATCTGCATACAAAGATACAAAAAAAGAAAGTTAACTTCATACATGTCCCTTATATGTCCTGTCAACTAAACAAATATCAGTTATGTCTTTCCTCTTCCGTCCCCAATTTCTAGGTTTTCATGGCACCAGTACTAATGACACTATGTCTGTACCTGATTCTTATTCCATTTAGCTTTTTAGATTTCCCTCTAGAAAAACCACATTGTCTTCTTTTCTGCCTGAACATTCCATGTAATTAAGTTCATAAATACTCATGGGGAGTGGGGGGGGGGCTGTATAGCAGGGCTGGAAAACCTTTTGTGTAAATCCTGTGCTTGAGTTCTATGTGACCTGAAGGTTCCCCTAGAGTTAGAACTAACTTATGGAGACATTTAGAAATTCACAGCTAGGCATTAAAAACGTTTTTTAAAAGACAATAAATAATACATCCTGAGATGGAGTTACTCTACAGATAAGGCCAATTTTGCTACAGGCAAGCAAAATTATTTCATAGTAAACACAATGTGTACACAGATCCCATATTTAGCTTACCCAAATACACTGTACCTTTTCATACTTCTTTATCTACCATTTACATTTATGCCCACTCTTTGTAATGGTTTCCATTCTTTGTTTCACAAATATCTTTTTTTGGGTGCTGACTCAGAGATAAGAACTAGGGATTTATAAAACAAGGAATCTATGCTCAAAGATCTCACGGTATAATGATGAAGACCCATATTCACATATTAGAAAACATTGTTTAATATGTCTTAAGTAATGACATTATACCCCATAAATTTGTACAACTAAAATTTTGAAAGTACTCTATATTATCTTCTCATATCTCCTTTTTATTTCTCAACCATTGCTATGTGATTTTCACCAATCACTTTACTGAAGTTACCCTCTAGAGTCATAAGTGACCTTTTTATGCCACACCCAGCATTTACTTTATTCCATAAATGCGTCCTTCTCTACTTCTTCACAGAACACTTATCTCCTTCCTTGATTTCTACTATTCTATTTACTTATATTTTTGCTTTCAACATCATAGCTGTTCCTTCTCAAAGTTTTCACTAGTGTCTCTTTCTTGGTCTACTCTTTAGAGACTGTTTCTTATTTATCGCATAGTTTTCTGCTTTTTCTTAATCAATACACAAGACCTTCATGACTTATCTTCACTGAAAATACTGCTATGCTAAGGACTTCAAAATCTTTGTTTACCGCTTTGACCTCTTTGAGGATATACAGATTTATCTGGGTGCTCAATAAATACCTCCACCTGGATGTACCACAAGCACCTGGACGTTCCAAACCAAACCCTTCTCTTTTTTTTACACTTGCTTTTTCTCTCGTATATTCTGTTACAGTGAATACTGTAAAGCTTAAAAATTTTAAACTGACTCATAAAGAAGTCCATTTTCCCTATAGACTTTTCAAGCTTTATCTCCTATCATGTCTTCCCACATACCCGATAAAAGCTAAGCTTAAAAACTATAGCACAGTTTCTCATTATTTGGTGCCTTTCTTTAGGCAATTGCCTATTTGGTCTTTGGTTAAATTCTATTTACCCTTCTGTAATTAAAAATGGGATGTTCCTAGTTGAGTGCAGAGGAGCACACCTGCAATCCCAGTCCTCCAGGAGGCTGGGGCAGGAGGATTTCAAGTTTGAGATCGGTCTTGGCAATTTAGCAAAGGCCTAATAAACTTAGCAAGACCCTATCTTAAAATGCAAAATAAAAATGAATGGGGGTGTAGTTCAGTGGTAAAGAATTCTCCCCCGCTGCCCCACCCCTACCAAAAAAAAAATTGGATGTTCCTAAAAGCACTATTTCATGGAATTAGAGCTTTTAGTTCACATCTTTCTCCCTTCTACTGGGTTGCAAAAATTATTGAAAAATTATGGACTTTTTACCTTTTAATTCTTCATGTCCAGTAGTGTCACAGCATCACTATAGTTTAATTATTGTCTATTCATCTAAAGAACAAACCAACAAACAACAACAAAAAACCAACTATCTCACCTTTCCCGGTCAAATATTAGAGGATATTCATATTTTTTCCTCTTGTCTGCCAACTTGCTTTCTTCTTTTATTTCTATGGGAGCTTCAGTAACATCACAAGGCAAAATGAAATCACTTGTTTGGGATAATTCAAAGAATCTTCGCTGTCCAAAATATCCACAATAATGACCATTGAGGGCATGCCATAGCCTGAGAGAAGACCAAGGAAGGGAGGAAAAGTAATTGGGGAATCAGGGGAAGTGATTCTGTTCATAGGTCACCTGTATAGTTTTTGGTGGTCTACCAAGGATTTAAACTCAAGTCCAAGTCTCTTCCTACAAATACTGTGGGAGCTGATCTTTGTGTCAACTTTTCTTCTAACCCAGGGCCTCAAGCATGCTAGGCAAGTGCTCTGTCATTGAGCTACATACCCAGCCCTCAATGTAAACATTTTTATCAGTTAAAACTCTAACCCACAACCTTTTAGGGAATGTCAGTTTGAATCTATATTTGTGATACTCATTTATTAAAGTTAGAAAACAAAGAACACATTTTCCCCCAAACAACCCTGCTCTCCTTCAAGCTAATCAGTATCCACATTGACTGTCTCTTTGTTAAATTAGGCCTTAAAATGGACTATGTCTCAGCTGCTTACTTATAAAATCAGTACTAGACTAGTGAGAGGAGAGATGCTTTTAGCAATATCAAATTCCTTTCAAACTCCTTCCACAATTCCTACTCTCATGGAGAAACCATATTAAATTTTATAGATGAGTTCTGATATAGGATGGCAAAAGAAGAAGGTTTCTACCCATATGCATTATTTCAATATCATTTCACTCCACATGACTTAAAATGATATAGAATATCATTAGTGGAATATATCATATCTTGTGGAAAAACAAAATATCATCAAAAAGATCTTCCTTGGGGGCTGGGATATGGCTCAAGCGGTAACGTGCTCGCCTGGCAAGCGCGGGGCGGTGGGTTCCATCCTCAGCACCACATAAAAATAAAATAAAGATGTTGTGCCCACCGAAAACTGAAAAGTAAATATTTTTTTTAAAAAAGATCTTCCTTTTATATCTTGATTTCAACCTTAGAGCAGGAAATGACAGAGACAGCAATCATATGCCCTGCTGCAATGACTCAGAAAGTGGACAAGCTAAGGGAACTAAAAGTAAGTAGATTCTACAAAGGCTAAGCAGTATCCTACCCTAAAGAGTAGACACTGAGAAGACAGAAGTGGAGGTGTCAGTCTAGACTCCTCAGGTGTGACAGTGTCCTGAGGACTTCACATGAACATCTTACATCCCTTACATTATTTTAGTTCTCTAGCACTAAAGGGAATGAGATGTCCTTTAACCCAATAAGTCCCAAGTTGGCAATTCTGTGACTATCTCAATGAAATTGACACAAATGCTTTAAAATAGGTTGAAAATCATAACTTAAGGCTTATATATCCTTTATATATTTTTCATATATATGTGGAAATATGTGTATTAGAATACATATATGTGTATGTATATATTATATATAATATATATATAACATATATATATTATCCTATATATGTATATTCAAATGCTCTAATAATTCACCTACTATTTTTTTTTTCAAAAGAATAGAACTCTAACACAATGGAGTACTACGCAGCACTAAGAAATGACAAAATCATGGAATTTGCAGGGAAATGGATGGCACTAGAGCAGATTATGCTAAGTGAAGCTAGCCAATCCCTAAAAAACAAATGCCAAATGTCTTCTTTGATATAATGAGAGCAACCAAGAACAGAGCAGGGAGGAAGAGCAGGAGGAAAAGATTAACATTAAGCAGAGTCATGAAGTGGGAGGGAAAGGGAGAGAAAAGGGAAATTGCTTGGAAATGGAAGGAGACCCTCATTGTTATACAAAATTACATATAAGAGTTTGTGAGGGGAATGGGAAAAAAATAAGAAGAGAAATGAATTACAGTAGATGGGGTAGAGAGAGAAGATGGGAGGGGAGGGGAGGGGGGATAGTAGAGGATAGGAAAGGTAGCAGAATACAACAGTTACTATTATGGTATTATGTAAAAATGTGGATGTGTAACCGATGTGATTCTGAAATCTTTGTAATGTTTTGAATAAAAAAAAAAAGAATAGAACTCTAAATACATAATAATTAGCTCAAATTAACATAACAAATTAATACCTATTATAGTGGTATGTTTGTTGCTCAATTTAAGTTTTATAGGTGTGCCACATCTGTGATAATGGACCCAAATCTGTTAAACACAGAAGTTAGAAGGTTGAGGGACTAACTTCAGAGCAATTCTAAATTTGTTCTGTTTGAGACCTTGACTGAGTAACGTTTGGTCTCCTTGTTTCTTGGTGTTTCCTCCTTCATGTGGTGCCTTCCCAAGGAACTGTTTCTACCTGAGCTTGATTTCTGTATTGTGGACTCTTAGCAAACTTGAACCACACTGAAATTTTTTCTTTACTCTAAACTCCTATTCTATGTCCCAGGCTTAAGCCTCAGTTTATGTTTATTTCCTATTAAAAATCAGAATCTTTCTGACAAGATTTAGAGTATTAAAATTCCCTACCTTTTTAGATAGTGGCAGTTCATATGAGCAAAAAGATAGCTTAGTTATGAAGACAGCTGTAGTCTGAGATTGATATTAACAAAGCAAAGCTCTTTGAACTGAGTTTCTAGAGAGATTTCTACTTAAAGGAATCATCAAAGTAATTTATCCATGGCATGGATAGCTAGTTTGAATAGTGCTGTGGTCTGAATACTACTCCTCTTATTCTAACTTCAATTCTTTTAAGAGCATAATTCATTACCATGATTTTAAGATAATTTAAAGCCCAGTGGCTCAGAAGGCTGAGACAGGAGGATTTCAAGTTCTCAGAACTTAACAACTTAACAAGATCTGTCTCTAGATAAAATTTAAAAAGGGAGGGGGATTTAGCTCAGTGGTAGAGCAACCTAGGTTAAATCCTCAGTACCACAAAAATTGAAAGTAAAATATAAACAACAATTTATCTCTAGAAATATCATGATATTTCCCTTTTTCTCTGAAATATGTGTGCATATTTTTAGTATTTTGTGTGTATGTACTTAGCATTTTATAGGTAATTAAAAACAAGCAGGTTTTGCTAAATTAATCACATTGTTGGTGAATTAATTGGCTCATAACTTACTTTCCTAGTATTAGATGATTTGTCAGTTGTTTTTTTTTTTTTTTTTTTTTTGTACTGTTTACTATTTTGAGAAGGGATCTTCCTGTGTTTCCCAGGTTAACTTAGAACTCCTGGGCTCAAGCAATCCCCTGTCTCACTTCTCAAGTAGCTGGGACTACTAGTGCACATCATTGCACTCAGTTAGATGGTCTTTCTATAGTTATTTTATAACTTCTAATCCTAAGCCTCCTTTTGTGGCCTTTCCTAGGCTTGGGTTGAGCTCTCTAAGCTGCCTATCTGGTTTAATTCTTTGAAATAATTCTACAAAAGAGTTGCATTGAAAACATTTATTATTACTTTTAAATGTAGATGAGAATAACATTTCGTTTCCTTGGATACAGAAAAAAAAAATTCCAAATCAGTGAGTCTTCTCAAAGCCCTTTTGTGTCACCTTTCATTTTTTATTAATTTATTTTTCTATTCGGCTTACCAAGATTTTATTTCAACCAAATACTTCAACATTAGCATAAATCCTTTTTTCACTTCTCATACTCAAAACCCTGAATTCACAGTAGGAAACCATCTTGGCCTACCTTATTGAGCCATCAACAGAAGCAGTAAGCACCACTTGCTTGTCTTCCACATAGATCACTTGAACAATTTCTAAAGAATGAGCCCGCCAGGAGAGCAGCTGCCTGAATTTCTAGATAGCAACAACAAGATATGTCTCTTGGAATAAGTCAAGAAATACAATGTTAAAATTGTTCTTTTAAGGAGCAGTGTTGGTTGAGTGCGGTGGCACACACCTGGAATCCCAGTGGCTTGGGAGGCTGAGGCAGAAGGATTGTGAGTTCAAAGCCAGCCTCAGCAAAAGTGAGGTGCTAAGCAACTCAGTGAGACTCTGTGAGGATGGCCTTAGGCATGAGCCTAAGCAACTCCATTTTAAAAACTCCAGTTTGAAACCTGCAGTCTCACTAGGCACAGCCACAGAGCCCCCCAGTATGACCTCAGACAAGTTACTTCCCCTCACCCTGATAAATAGAGTGAAGCCCCTGGCGGGCTGTCCTTGCCTGATAAGAGGGAAAGGAGAGAAGATCAGGGTGGAGACCACCAGACCAGATGTTTCTGATCCCAGGGTAAATGATGTCACTGAGAAATCCAATGGTAGCTGATAAGGATTGAAGGGGGGGTCAAAAGCCCCCAAATTTATTATAAATAATAGAGCTGATGAACAGGGAGTCAGCCAGCTGAAATAGGATGCACTCGAGCTGGAGAGCCTGATGAGGACCTACACTGACATCCCATCACTTGTCATCATTCCTGATCCTCTGCGTGATCCTCACCACTCTCAAACTCCATCATCTCATCTGGAACTTGGTGAGAGCCACAACTTCTCCCTATGACCCTGTCCTCAACCGGTCGTCCCCTCCATGCCAGGAAAAGCCTGCCTTGGTTCTGAACCTGATCACCGTGGTCTGAGTGAGTGTGCATATACTAGATGTAAAGTCTAAGGCTTGAGACTTCTGAACTTAGCATGCAGAGGGAATGTCTGTAACTAGCCTGTCATGAGTAAGTGTGTTTTGCAGTGCTTAGAATTAATCTAGAATTGTTTGCTGTGAATTGATTATGTCTATTGCAGTGCCTAGCATTAAGGGTTGTCGTTTTCTGGATTAAGAACCTATAGAGTGAAATTGTATTGAGTCATTCTAAGACACTCTGCAAGGAACCAATCACATTCAGTATATGTATGTCTTACTACGTAGGATGAAAAAAATAAAAGACTGCTTATTTAAGCTAATATTTAGCTTTTGGATTTGAAGTATTAACTTAAAGATAAATAAGATTCTGCTAAAAACAGTTTTGTCATCTAGCTTAAATTGCAATAGTATATGTGCCTTAAAAGTAGGGAGTCTTGCAGTTCTATCTCTTTTGGAGTCTTACCCAGAGAAAAGCTCAATAAATATGTGCCAATTCATTTATGAGAGTGGAAAACTCAATTTCATACCTTTTCATCATGAGGTGGCTCCAGGAAGGAACTAATACTACAAAGGATAACATGTCCTTCTGTAAAAAATTTAAATATTGGAATCCTTAATCAGATACCACATTATCTAAATAAATACTATGCAAAAAGTCAAATTATTTTGATGTAGGCATTTATATTGGTAAATAAAAGAGAATCTGAGAAATCAGATAGGAAAAATATATTTTTTTTTTACTTAAGTTTTTCTATGATGCTATTATTTGGTTTCTGAGTTAGTATGCCTTAATAAGGTTGTCTTATCTATTCACATTTTTTTCTAGAGATCAAGGTAGATGATGATAGAATGAATATACCACTACTGAACTGAGTCCAAATGGTTACAGAGATATTATCCTGTAATCCAAATGAAAGTGGTATAATGTTATTTGAAAGTGAACATGGATTAATTGTAAATATACATTGTAAATTCTATGGCAACTGCCATACATATTTAAGAAAAAGAAATATAACTGATAATCTCAGAAAGGAAAGAAAATGAAATTACACAAAATGCTCAATTAAAACCACAAAAGTCAGAAAATGAGTGGCAGACAGACACAAAGATAGAAACAAAGAACAGATTGAAAACAGTGACAAATATAGGAGGTATTAATCCAACTTAAAATGTAAATGGTCTAAGTACAGCAATTAAATGGCAGAAGTTGTCTACAAAAACACATGTTAAATATAGACACAGATTAAAAGAGATGGAGAGAGATGTATTGTAGTAACACCAACCAAAAGAAAGAAGAAATAGATATTTCAGACTGAGCAGACTTCAGAGCAATGGAAATTATCAGAGAAAAACTTAAATTTAAAAAAACCCTGAAAACTCAACAATAAGGAAATGAACAATCCAATTTAAAAATGGGCAAAAGATCCGAATGGAAACCTCACAAAGCATATTAAAAGATGATCTATAGAATACATCATTAGGGAAATGAAAATTAAAACAACAATGAGATGCCACTACACATCCATTAAAATGGCCCAAATTCAGAACACAGAAAATAACATGTGCTGGTGAGGATGTGGAATAGCAGGAACTGCCTTTCTTGCTGGTAGGAATGAATAATGGTAGGGCCAGAATTTGTCAGTTTCTTATTTGCTGCTTTAACTGAAAAGACGCTGTTTCATTCTAATTTTCACAAACTGATTAACCATTTTTAAAAACTTAAAGGTAAACACTAAAAAAAATAAAGACTGTTTAACATATGAATCTGTATTAATGCACACATAATCTTTCAAAGCACAGAAAAAATGATAGCAAAGGAAATTTAGGATTAATTCAAAAGAAGAAGAGGAGAAATAAAAAGGAAGAATAAAAAAATATTATTAGATGGAAGAATTAAGAGCAACTATATTAATATTAACTTATATAAAAAAGCCCCTTATTGAGAACCAATAGCCATATTCTTCTCTAATGTATGTCACCACTCTGTTTTGCAATAAAGATTAATGCAGTGAAGAAACATTTTAGTTTACCATCCCATTTATTGATTCTTGATTGTACTTCTTGCATTTTAGGAGTCTTGTTGAGGAAGTCAGTTCTTAAGCTGACAAGACAGAGAATTGAGCCTACTTTTTCTTCTAGTAAATGCAGGGTTTCTGGTTTAGTACCTAGGTCCTTGATCCACTTTGAGTTGTATATTGGGAAGGGTGAAGAGATAGGGGTTTAATTTCATTCTACTACATATGGATTTCCAGTTTTCCCAGCATTGTTTGTTAAAGAGGCTATCTTTTCTCCAATGTATATTTATGGTGCATTTGTCTAGGATGAGGCAACTGTATTTACGTGGGTGTGTCTCTGTGTCTTCTATTCTGTTCTCTTGGTCTTTCTTTCTTTCTTTCTTTCTTTTTTCCCAATCCCATGCCAGGTCTGTTACTATAGTTCTGATAAGAACTCAAAATATACCAAAAAAAAAACACCCCACAAAAAAAACCAAAAACCAAAAACAACAACAAAAAACCCCCAAATAACAAAAATACACCAGGAAAACAAAATACACCAAAACAAACAAACATACAAACAAAAACAAATGGGCAAAGGAACTGACCAGGCACTTCACGGAAGAAGAAATACAAATGGTCAAAAAATATATTAAAAAATTGTCCAACATCTCTAGCAATTAGAGAAATGCAAATTAAAACTACACTGAAATTCCATCTCACTCCAGTCAGAATGGAAATTATAAAGAATACAAGCAATAATAAATGTTGGTGAGGATGTGAGGAGAAAGGTACTCTCAGCAGTATGGAGATTCCTTACAAAAGTTGGAATGGAACCACCATTTGACCCAGTTATCCCTCACTGCTTTGTCTATACTCAAAGGACTTAACATCAACATACTACAGTGATGCAACCAAATCAATGTTTATAGCAGCTCAATTCACAATAGCTAAGCTAAGCTATGGAACCAACTGATGTGTCCTTCAGCAGATGAATGGATAAAGAAAATGTGGTATATATACTCAGCCATAAAGAAGAACGAAATTATGGCATTTGCCGGTAAATGGATGGAACTGGAGATTATCATGCTAAGTGAAATAAGCCAATCCCAAAAAATCAAATGCTGAATGTTCTCTCTGATATGTGGTTACTAACACACTATAAGACAGGGTTGGAGGGGAAAAAATAGAAGTCCATTGGATCAGACAAAGGGAAATGAAGGGAAGAGAGTGGAGAAGGGAATAGGAAGGACTGTAGAATTAATCTGACATAACTTTTCTAGTCTTGTATTTGAATACATGACCAGGGTAACTCTGCATCATGTACAACCACAAGAACAGGATCCTAATTAGAATAAGTTATACTGCATGTACATATAATATGCCAAAATACATCCCATTGTCATGTATAACTTTAAAAAGAACAACAATAACAACAAAGAACACACACAAACACACACAAAGAAGATTAATACAACATAAATCTTCAATTTTAGAAGGTAAAATTTTACATTATTCCCAATAAAGTAAGGTAAAGTGATTGGTAGCCATATACCCCTTTTATAAGTGGAAGAAATAGAATGGCTTGCTTGAAGAATTAGGAAAAAAATTGGTTCTCCTGACATTTGTTTATTTTTCCATTTCTTCAACATGCTATCCATAACTTTCTCATGCTTGAGCATACCTGTTAGACTTTTTTTTTTAATCTCACTAAACATCACATATTTTTCCTGTAGTCATTTTGGTGAATGATTGCTAAGATATCTGTGGCTGATATAAAAGTAATGACTTACCCACATTTCCAGCTAATAGAACCCTGGAACATGAATCAGCATACAGCGATGTCAGAGAAATGGCTGAATGTTTTGTGAAAGGGAGCATGTCTTTCAGTAGTTTCCCCTGAATAAAGGATAATGCAAGTAAGGTTTTTATAAATTCTACAAATAAATTTTAATAAATTGAATTTCTCTCTATGTAATACATCTCTTCATCTCTAGTACTTAAACATGATTCTCTTCTTCTTTTAATAAAAATAGTTTGAAACTATCCACAAGGACTTAGTTCTTTGAAATTAAATACTCTAAAGTTATAGACAACTATTAATTATGTATGTAGACTCTGATTATTATAGACTGCCTCTAAATTTGGGGTTTCCTATGATTCTTCATCCTGTTCCTCAGTATGTTCAGTTACATAGTCACTTAAATGTTAATTTTAGGTTTTCACATGAATACTTGCCTTTTCAGAAATATCTATTTTTTCAATATTGATGCAAGATAAGGGATTGTGAGAGATTCAGATTCACACAGACTGTTTTTCAGTGCTTAGTATAAACCAGCTCTGGGAAGGACTTTTACACATGTTAACTTGCTTTGGGAATAAACATCTAAGCTTGAAAACAAAAAGTTTGAATCAGTTCTTTATTTCCTGAGACTAGACTTAAATATAATATCTTTCTCATGTTTCTCTCACTCTTTCATTCTTGAGCATACCTCTTAGACTTTTTATATATCTGAGATGACCTTTTTTTTTTAGGGAAAGAAAAAGGTCATCTCAGATATATTTTGTATTTTCACTAATAAGCTAGAATCCACGAACAGACTTGGAGTTGATCTAGGAGGCAGCCATGCTGTTCTGTTGTTGGATCCCCCCCATGTGTCACATAACACTCTTGCTGCTTCCTGAGTGTCCCTAAAGCAAAGAACCTTATTACCACAGTGGGTTTACTCCCTCGCCTCTCTCAGGGATTCACTACCATGATCCTCAGTCTGCTAAAGATCCTTTGTTAATCTGTTGCTTCCTAACGCCTCTTAATTTGCCCTCTTAATTTGAAATGCCCACCCTCAACCCCAATAATTTAAAATCTTTTGGTGAATAAAAATTATTATTTTTTATAATAATAAAATAAAGAGTGAAATATTAATAGTTTTGATGATTTGGTCTCTTGAATTACAAAATTGGCTTATTGTAAAGTTCAAATAGTATGATCATAGCAGGCTATAAAAACATCCAGTTGGCTAGAAGGATGAAAAACATTAGAGTTGGATGCCATATGGAAGAAGACTAAGATTTATTTAATTATCTTATTTATCTTTCCCATTTTTCCTATTTCCAGGAAATACTAAGCTCCATTACCTCCATAGTCCATAAGCGGAGGTGTCCATCCTCATGAGCAGTAACAAGGATAGGAGGCTGAGCTTGTGTTAAATTGGCAGATCCAGGTTGGTTTTTGTCCACTAACAGTTGCTCTCTCTCCACATTTGTTTTCTCACCTATTGAAGAAATTAATGAGCTATAAATGGTATTTGCAATACTTGGAATTCTACATTTTATGAAATGTAAAGAGGAGGCAGGAAAATAGCAAAATATCACATTCTTTTCCCCAGAATTTTTCCTTTCTTTCTTTTTTTCTTTTAACTCAAGAGAACAACACAGGGCAGGGAATAAAAAAGTGTTAAAAAATAAAATCCTTACACTAAGGGAAATATGCCAGACTTTGAAAATCAAAGGGTTGAATGTTTCCCCTCATACATGGAAGCCAGAGCAAAGTAAGAAAGGGAAAGGAGGTAACATTTCATAAGGATAGAGGGAAGATCTGTGGAGTAGGAGAAAGAAATCAAGGGGGAGGGAGGGAGGAGGGATGGGAAAGGGGAGAAAATGTAGAATGCATTTAACAGAATTATGCTATTTACATATATATTACAGTGAATTATATATATGTATATAATTATATATATATACATGTATATATGTATATATGTGTGTGTGTGTATATATATATATATATATATATATATATATATATATATATATAAAATCACTTAAAAATAAGTAAATATATAAAAGAAAACCCAGTAGAGTAGAAGGAGGAGAGATGGGGGAGGGAATGAGGAAAGGAAATGTTCTGGGGACCAAAATGGAGCAAATTAAATTCCATTCATGTACGATTTTGTCAAAATAAGCCCAACTATTATGTATAGCTATAATTCAATAATAAAAACATTTTTAAAAATTAAAAAAAATGGAATCCTGGATCACTGAAAAACTTTAAAAGGTTTATGTTTTTTATCCTATAGCAAAAGCCTCTATTTACCGTATATGCCAACTAAAACCAAGATATTCATCTAGTGTAAATCCTGACACATCCAGAATGGCTTATGTAGAGGTCTGAGGAAAATGGGCTGGAGATTAAGAAGCTCAGTAATGTTTTAGATTTTTTAAAACCTAGAATTCGTATTTTAAAAGGTATTATCATAACAAGTTCTACCTGTTGGACTACCAAATCCCACAGCATCTCAACATTTGAGCACAATATTCATTAAGAGTATTCTGTCAGGTAAAGTCCCTCCTACAAAGCAGTAGCCAGGGCTGGGGATGTGGCTCAGTGGTAGAGCCCTTGCCTAGCATGGGGGAGGCTCTAGGTTCAATCTGAAGCACAGCAAAAACTTAAAAAAATAAAAGAAAAGAAGGTGCTGTTTTATTAAGAAGAATAGAAGGGACACTGACCTTTCAAGTCACCATCGTGTATGCTTTGCTTGCTTCCCTGAATGAGGGGAGAAGAGCAAGATAAAATATTTCTTGACATTGTAAGGAAATAAGACACAATAGATGAGCAGATTTATTTCCTTAAGCATTAATTTTAAAATCAGTTCTTTGAAAAACTGTATTGCAGAGATTTTCATGTTCCTAAATAGGGAACCCATAACCCAACATTTCTAGTGGGTTCAGGAGTAGCATAATAATGAGAATCATTCAACTCCCAAAACATGCCATGCCCAGTTCTTGGTATATATTATCTCTAATTCTATTGACAGCCAAATATTTTAATCTTTACTATTCTCTTTTTACTGAAGAACAAACAGAAACTCAGATCATGTGACATCTCTACAGGTATCCAGTTACTAACTGGAGGACTTGGATTCATGTACAAGTCTGGCTTTTATATCTATCTGAATAAATTTATTCTTTCACCATGCCAGCTATTTTAAAATAATTTATGTTGCAAAAACTTTCCTTTTTCAAAATCCTAATTGGAAATACAATGGATAAACCAAGTGTGGTGGTGCATGCCTGTCATCCCAGTGACTCTGGAGGCTGAGGCAGGAGGATTACAAGTTTGATGCCAGCCTTAGCAACTTAGAGAGGCCCTAAGCATTTAGTGAGACCCTGTCTCAAAATGAAAAATAAAAAACGGGCTGAGGATGTGGCTCAGTGGTCAAATGCACCTGGGTTCAATCCCCAAAACCAAAATAAATAAATAAATAAAAATATAATGTGTAAAAATATATACATTGAAATTAAAAACCACTACATTACATTATGTTATCATTATATCATGTAATCTCTTCTTCCTGTAAATTTTAATACTTTTTAGCAAATGAGATACTCTAAAATTACTTTATTATTTTATGAATACAAAAGTAATATCATTTAACTTACTTTGTTAATGGTTATATATTGATTATTTGCAGATGAAAAAGCTTTGAAAAAAATTTAAAATTGAAAATGGTGTAGATATTATTATGAAAAACATAATTTTGACATGTACACATCAAATTTTTCCACCTTTCCTTTAAAGGAAGGAAGGACTCAGATGCTCAACATCACTATTTTTGAGCCAACACCAAGTAGAACAAGAATATATTCTCTCTACTTGTGGCTTACCTTGCTACTCTGTGGACCCTTGCTAGATTCACACTGGGATGAAGAGCATATGGAATCCTGGCTTGATTTCCTATAATGGAAGGAAGGAAACCCAAGGATGAAGAGGTACTATATCATACTCCAAGAGTATCTTCTGCTTAACTTTCCATTGATTGCTTCTTGTATCAGCTGTGGATACCAGGCCCTTCAATTATGAAATTTTGTGTGACAGACATTCAGTAGTGTGGTGGAGACTCCTGGGGAGCTTTTAGCAGCTAAGATGTATTGCTGCCTGGGTCTGGAAAAAACAAGTCTGATCTGTCCTACTAGTAAAGCTGGATTTACTCCCAGAGGCTTTGACACTGAAATGGCTGGGGATGGGGTGGTTTTGGGTAGGGTCTGACAAGCCTGGCTAACTTCTTGCACTATAATGGTCAGAGCTGCCTTGATTCTGTCTCTGTAGTGGTTTGCTAGCATGGACCAAAAAGTGGCATAGGGTGCTGGTGCTAGTGCAGATGAACACAGTGGAAGTCTTTGAAATATTGTCCAAATTGTTTTGATGAAATTTGAAACAAAGAGGTAGGGAAGGTGTTGTATTCTGGCTCACCAGTGGGTGACCTCAAACTAACACAGAAACTTTTTATTTCTTCTCTGGAGATGTGTTTAACATTGTTTATTGCCCCCAAACCAGAATTCTCAAGCCAATATACTTTCCCTTAAATACTTAAAAAACAAGTCTTTGTTCTTTCAGAAATGGATGGAGATTGCTCAGTGATTTTGAATTGAATGTGAAACCTGCAGTTTGATCTTCCATCCCTGCCTGGAAAGTTCTAACTTTAGCTTCACATTAGTGGTTAGATGTATTAGATGGTGGCTCACAGTGTAGCTGAATGAGCAGTTTCTACTTCTCCACTGATGTAAAGCTGATATGAAGCTGATCTGGTGAGGGGACCACACAGCACATTAGGTCCCTGAGGACCATTTTAACTACATAAAAACAGTGACAGGGAAAAACGCATTGAAACTGAGAAGTCAACTCAACTTATGTCTTCCTCCAGTTGTCCCTTCTTTAATACTGGAATGACGAGAACTCTTTTTT
Organism: Callospermophilus lateralis; assembly: GCF_048772815.1. NCBI lineage: Eukaryota > Metazoa > Chordata > Mammalia > Rodentia > Sciuridae > Callospermophilus > Callospermophilus lateralis. The sequence continues at coordinate 52,739,238 of NC_135317.1, read as the reverse complement.
AATGTCATCGACATAAGTCCCAGATAATACTACTTGATCCATAAATACTGAATTACCTTGCACATTCAGGAGTACGAAAGAGGAACAGTATGTCATTAATCTTAAAGCGCTTGGGATCCAAGTCAGGGTCCACATTGAAACAACCTTCAGGTCGATACCTGAAAATCAGCATGCATTTACATGATAAATTTCACAAAGTAGATAACTTGTATTATTATTTTTAATATGGAATGTTTCATGAATTTGCATGTCATCCTTGTGCGGTGGCCATGCTAATCTTCTCTGTATCATTCCAATTTTAGTGTATATGCTGCCGAAGCAAGCACAATAACTTGTATTATTTGTACCATATTTCCCATGCAAATATGACCAACTCCCAAAATGTTGATGACTTTGTATATAAAGAAAATCCAGGGGCTAGGGTTGTGGCTCAGAGGTAGAGTGCTCTCCTAGCACGTGCAAGGCCCTGGGTTCAATCCTCAGCACCACATAAAAATAAATAAATAAATAAATAAATAAATGTATTTTAAAAAAAGAAAATCCAGAAATTTTAGGGTTTGAATGTTTTCTTTAATAAGGTTCTGCATAACCATATTATCCCTTAATAGTTTAAAAGTCTTAATTCAGTTAATTGGACTGGTTCTCCTAACTATAGGTCAGAGTGTCAGTTTGTATAATCCTGTGGTGGAAACTACTGGAAGTATCATACTGTTTAAATAATAGAATTCTACTCTCTGAATAAGTGGAGTGACAAATTAGAATTAAATGTAGCTACTACCCTTGGGGATCTTACAATTTAGTGGAGAAGAATAGGCATTTTAGAGATTACATTGCTCCTGTTTTTCAAGTCCCTTGTTGCTCCAGATTGCAAGGAGTGATAAACCATCCTAGGTAGTGGCCTGAGTGAGTACAGAGCAACTGTCCCTAACTGCCTGCACTGGCACTTCATGCTTGGTTCCAAAAGTAATACTTTTAATTCCTTATAGCAAATAGGCCCTTTAGCAAAATCCCCTTTTCCAGAAATGACTTCTGCTAATTTGAGCCAGTGAGGGAGTAGGATCTGAGATGGCCTTCAAAGACCATATGTTCAAGGTTTGGTCCTTGGCTTGATGCTATTGAGAGCTGGTGGAAATTTAACTAGGTAAGGCCTAATGAGAATTTTCTGGTCAGTGGGCCAATGGGTTCCCTTGAAGGGCCAATGGGATCCCACTCCTTTCTGGCCTTCGTTTTTGCTTCCTTGCCAGAAGATGGTTTTGCTTCAAGCAAAATGGTCAAATGATCATAAACTGAAACCTCTGAAACTATGAGCCCAAATAAAACTTTTCTCTTACTGATTATGTCATGTATTTGTTAAAGTAAGGGAAAACTGACTAAGAGTGATGAAGTAACCAAGTTCAAAAAATAAAGGATTTGGGCTTGATGGCTTGTTGGGCTTGAACTTCTTAGTTAATTCTGCTTTATAAATAAGCTGAATACATTAAATACATTAAAATCATTCTTAAGCTGAAAAATATTAAAATTATCAAAAACAATATTGAAGCCCGATGCAGTAGTACATGTCTGTAATTCCAGCAGCTTGTGAGGCTGAGGCAGGAGGATCACAAGTTCAAAGCCAGCCTTAGCAATTTAGCAAGGCCCTAAGCAACTCATTGAGACCATCTCTAAATAAAACATAAAAAGGGTTAGGGATATGGCTCAGTGGTTAAGTGCCCCTGGGCTCAATCCCTGGCACCAAAAAAAAAAAAAAAAAAATTGAATTTGGGCCTCCCCAAAACATGGATTTTGGAGCAGAGAGAAAGAGGGCTTATTTCTCCTGAGAATATTCCTAATTTATAGGAGGAGAGGTCTTAGGCAAAGTTTAAGGTAGAAGAAGAAATGGCCTTCACCATGAATATGGAAACTATTTTCAATTTAAAAGCAAATTACCTTAATTATATGTTTTGAAAAATACTCCAGTGGTTCTCTATCAATTGTTTTTCTATAATTATCTGCCTATTAGAAAGGGAAGCCGTGTAGAAACTACAAAAATGAGTTGCTTTTCTCTCTGATTGGGTGTTGGAATTGCATGTATCTCTTGATAAAATACCAGGTACATCAACAAAGAGGACCTCTACCTTTAAATTGAGAATGTTCTCAGGAGAGTTGCCCGCCCTTTCATCTGTGACATCCATGCTGGTCTTTTAAGTCTTATCTGCTTTCCCTTCTTGGCAATAAGTCACTTTCAGTGCAATAAATATATTAATTAAAAAAAAAAAAGGTGAGGCAGTGTGCCATGCACATAGATACAGATATTAAATGACAGTCTGCAAGAAAAGCCCCAGGGCAAGGTTGAAGAGAACCAGAAGGGACCAGAGGATGGCAGAAGGACCAGGGACGGTCCAGGAGAACATGGACTGAGGTGCAGAGTGTAGGGTCTGAACCTCGAATATTGACTCTTTCAGTTAAAGCTTCAAAAGAGAATAAATTCAGAGTCCCAATGAGAATTGTTTTCCTTTCAAAAGTTGGTTAAAAGCAATGATTCAAACTTGGTCAGAAAAAGAACATTAAGTACGGGTAGGCCAGTACTATGTAAGGTACTGTAGAGAGGCAGAGATTGCTTGTGAACTTTCCTCTTCTGCCTCATCTGTTCCAGCTTTCTTTTCTCCTATCCTTCATACATCTTCCCTTCCCTAAGGAATTAGATAATCTTTATTTTATTTTAACTTATCATTAAAATTTTTGGCCATCTTGTACCTTTAAATAAAATCTTATAAACCCCCTTGACATGGAGTGTCCACACATGGTCCTTGTAAGAGTCCTCAATGCACAACTGGGGAATTATTATTTACAATCCATCTGTACAGATAATACAATATTATATTGGTTTCTTTATAACCAATGGCAAGAAAATTTAGATATGAATGGCAGGGAAAGATTTCCGTCAAGAATAGAGCATCTCAACCTAAGAGCTTGCGATGAGAAATTACATCTGATTAATACATTAGCCTTTGCTAGCACCATTCCATAATAAATTGGATGTGTTGGGGTGCTGAATGAGACATAAAAGCCCTAGGACACCTCTCACCATTTGACTTTGGAAATCACCTGTTGACAATTAGACGTGTATTTGAAATTCTGGGGATATTTGTGTTTGAAGTTATTATGTATTTTAAGTATTTGTCAAGGTGACAAGTTTGGACAAGATCACACATGAAAAGATCATATAGGCATGTGAGCAGAGTATAGGTCAAAGTTCTTAGAATATAGATACTTAAGGTTTACTGTGTATATATCATTCTAGAATTCAATTGTAAGGAACATAGTCTTTTCATGACCATAACCTCCAGGAAAGCTTCCCTTAAGAGTCATCCCCACTTTTATCCATTATGTTTTGTTTTGTTTTGTTTTGATTTGTTAAACATTTCCAGTTATTTTGACTATTATTATTCAGTAAACCTTTTATATTACTTAAGGCAAAAATACAACTTACACTTCTTTGACAGTAGATGCTACAAAATTCCATAGGATGATTATACCATTTAAGGCTCCAGTAACTATCAAATTATATCCTTCTCTTTGTAATAAATCCATGCAGCTCACCTCAGTATTGATAGCAGGATTCTAAAGAAAGAAGAAAAATGGACTCATAGTTAAGAATACAATATCTAACGGTAGTATGAATGCCATGTGAACAAGTTGTAATTGTCGTCAAGTTAAAACAAAATGTCTTCTTAAAACTGTTTAAGTAAAATCTAATGAAATTTAGTAAAATCTAATCTAAAGTTCGACGTTCAATCTGAAATTTTTAAATTGAAAAACTCATTAAAACAACAAAAATATGCTCTCCTTCATGCTGGTTCCTTTCTCTCAGCCTTGATTTATTCTTCTTTACGAAACATTAGATTACCTTTCTACCTTTCTCTTCTCTTCAAACTTGTTGAAAGAATACTCTGCACTAGCTATTTTTCACCAACTGACCTTTCTTTCACTCAGCAACCCTAATTGGCTTCTGTTCCACACCATTGTGTGGCCCTTTTGATTTACCATTATTTCCATTTCTATGTGATACTTTTCATTTATCTTGTCTTGAGTATTTGTTGGGCATCTTATGTTCATAGACCATGAAGTCAAATAGGTGATTGGAGAAATGCATAATAATGTAAAGTATTCAGATGAAGTATTGATTACCACAAAATTTTAAAGCATTCTCTCAGAGGCATGCATAATACTTGATGGTTAAGGGAATATTGGGACCCGGGCCCCTTCCTCTCTCTTTTACTTCCTGCTATGAGGTGAGCAGTTTCCTTCTCCAAGTGCTTCCACCATGATATTCTGTCTTATCACAGGCCCGAAAGCAACAGTGCCAAGTAACGATGAACTGAAACCTCTCAAACCATGAGTCAAAAATAAACCCTCCTCCTTGAAGTTGATTTTCTCAGGTACTTTATCACAGCAATGAAACGTTGACTAATACAGTTTGTGTCTCTATGGTCCTTCTTTTTGTTTTCTTCTTGGTATCCTCTTAGTCTGCCAACTTTTTAAATGTCAGTATCATTAAGGTTTACCTCCAATACATCCAACTCTTTCTGGGCAATCTTATTACCTTATGTTTGAATCATTTATCACCATGTTAATGACCTACAAGGTTCAGGCTTGAGTATTTAATTACCAATTTGAACCTTTACAGATATCTCAAAGTTAATACATCTAAGTTATTGCCTGATTTAAGCATATTCCCGGCACTGTCCTTGAGTCCTCTCCCAACTACTTGGTATTCATCATTAATTAACTGATGGACAATTCTGCTACTTTATTGACTAAATATTTTTGGAAACCTTCCCTTTCTCATTATGCTATCATGATCTTGTAACTTTCAGGTACTATATCTCATTAATCTTGACATTTCCAGTGTTAAGAGATCTACATGCTACTTTGGTAAGTGCTCAGTAAAAACTGCTTTCTAAGTGAAAAAGTTTTTTGGAAAGAATTTCCACATAGACTCCAATTTTTTCCCAGGTGACTTTTTGCACTTTCTCTAAAGAGTAATTTTAAAATACACTGCACAAAGGAGGTACTATAATGTTAATTTGATAAATACCCAAAGTAAGAATTCAAAATCAGTGATACTGGCACTTGCATAAAGTCCTAGAAGGTACTTCCATTGTACTTCAATAATTTATTATATAATTTATAAAATACTTTTTTCAAGATAATTGCTTTCATTACCTATGCAATTACTTGCCATCTCCTTTGGTTCTGACTTATTGTACATTGATCTTCATTGTGTTTTTATTAGCTATAAACAATGTCTCATACATCAATTACATATGATTGAACCTAGTGTTTCCAGTGATCCACAGCATTGGAAGAAGAAGTAGGATAAAATTACTTTATGTGGAGGCACATTTTGTTCTACTTTTTGCACACATTTTTTGATAATGTTATTATGATCTAGGCACTATATGTATTAATTTCAAAGACCTTTCAGATAACAAAACCTAGTTATTTAAACGAGCGATGACTGGAATTCAAATTGCAGTGCTATACTGACATTTGTTTCATTATGAAGAAAAATCATATCTCTTTGTCCTATAATAGTTTCAGTTCTAGAAAACAAAATATATTATTCTCTCTTAAATTATGTTACAGTTTATTCACTAATGGTAGCAGGGAAAACTTATGATTACCATAATTTTCTTCTTTTATAGCATGCAGTTTTTATTGACTGACCATTTATCCCTGTAAAAGCTGAAAAGTATGAGTGGCTTCAGTTAATATTAAGTAAATGAAGCTAATGAAGATTCTCATTTTTAAAAAATCAATTTGTTTAATTTTTATTCTTTTTCTATCTTCCCCACATTTTTATTGGTGCATTATAGATGCACAGAATTATGGGAATTTACTGTTACATATCTGTACATGCGCACAATATAACAATATAATTTGGCCAATATTGCTCCCCAGCATTTCTCCCCTCTGGTCTAAATTTTTATAGAAACAAAGGGACAGTTTCCTTGCTTCTCCATCCATCAACCTCCAGCATCTGCCCTGGACACTTCATAGCTCAGGTATGCACATATGCATCTGCCTGGTTGAGGAGATACAAGAACCTCATAAAATCTCTTTCTAAAGGGGTTTAAGAAGTTGTCAAATTCAATACATTCATCCACTTCTGAGATATTTTGAAATGAATTTGAACTCTAGTTAGCAGTTATAAACCTTTTCTTGATCACAACACTTCAAAAATCTTTTTAAAAGTTAAGGTGGAATTTTACTCACCATAAAAAGAGAAGAGTTACTGATACATGCAGTGATACAGGCATACCTCAAAAACATTATGCTAAATGAAAGAAACCTTACATATAAACTATAGGATTATACTTATGTTGCATTTGGAAAAACAGATTTATGGTGAAAAAAATTGGAGCAGTGGTTTCCTCTGGGTGGGAGGCAGATGCTGAGTAGGCAGGGACATGGAGGAGCTTTATGGGATAGTGGTAATGTTCTTTATCTCGATAGGGATTTGGGTTGTACGTATTTCTCTTTAAATTCATTGAATAGATGCTTAAATTTTGTGCATTTTCTCTTATGTAAATTTCACTAAAAACAAACCTAAATAGTGAACTCCAGCTAATGATGCACATGCCAAAGTGTTTAGGGGTGATATCTATCTTTGCCTTCATCTTTTCTTCAAAATATATTTTTAAAATAAGGTGGCCTGAAGGAATCATAAATATTGTAAAATTTTAATGGTTAAATTTAAGTGAAATGATATAGAGGTGTTCACTGAAATAATTTTATATTTGAAAATTTTTGTATTAAAATTTTAGGAGAAAATAGCTATGAACCTTGCACTCCTGAGAAAAGAATTTGCATACAATTTCACAGGCTTTTTAGACTCCCAGAAGTCTACCCATGGCCAGGGAGCCCCTGAATCCCAGGGTAAGGATTCTGGTTCTATAACTTGAAGGTCTATCATTAAGTACATGTTAGGATAAACATGTTTTTCCCCCTGGGTTAGGGAAAATAAGACTGGTACCTTTCATTATGCTTACAATTTTGGAATTTAGACTATCTTGAAAAAAATAGTCCAATAATATTCTTTTCTTATTTATATTTTAAAACAGCATTAAAAAGGGTAACAACAAAACAAGGCCTTTATAATTAACCATATGATGCCATCAAAGCAGGATGAGAAGTTTAAAAGGAATGAAACTTTTGAAAAGAATAAAGTTCTATCAACATTGAAAAAAATCTAGATGAAAATATATGGTATAAAAATAATAATTGGCCAAAAAAAGTGAATTACCATTTCATGATCTTTTGATATGGTCCCAAACTTACTTCCTATTAAAATCCAGAAGAATTTAAAAGACCTTGCGATTTTTATTTTTTTATTGACTTTTTAACAAAATAAATGACAGCAGAATGGATTACAATTATTATTTCACATATATAGCACAATTTTCATATCTCTGGTTGTATATAAAGTATGTTGACTATTTGTGTTCTTCATACATGTCATTTGGATAGTTATGTCTCACATTCCACCCTCCTTGCTAACCCCCTGTCCCCTCTCTTTCCCTCCTACCCCTCTATCCTATCTAGAATTCATCTATTCCTTCCATGATCCTGCTACTTTTAGAAAGATTAGTTTAAAAAGGTAGATGATAGAAATGATAGACTGAGAGATAGACAGACAGACAGGATTCTATAGTGAAGAACACTTACAATTATCTTAAGTACTTCCTGATACCAGAAACTCATCTTTACCTAGCTTCCTAAAAGTTGGTATTGCCTTGGCAAAAATGATCATACACAAAACATTCACACTAATAAGAAACTGGAAAGACACTTGGAACTTACATTGCAAAGGACTAGTATCCATAATATATATCCCTAATGATTTATACATGGGATAATACACATACATACAAAACCATGTCATATATAATTTCTAGTAAATGAAAAGCTTTTACTACATCAGAAGAAAAGGAGAAATCTAGGTAGAAAAAAGGGCAGAAGATATGAACAATTGGTCCACGCATGTGTGTGTGTGTGTGTGTGTGCGCACGCGCGCATGTTGTTGCTCTTTTTAATGCTGTTTTAAATTATAAATAAGAAAAGAATATCATCAGACTAATATATATATATATATATATATATATATATATATATATATATATAATTTATTCACTATATACAAAATAAGTGCATGTAAAATGTACCAAGTTGTAATTTTTTTCATGTTATATTTCATGCTATATGCATTTTATCATAATTTTTTTTAAAAAAACAAAGACCAAGATTCCTAGAGTTTATAATAATCTCCAAAATAAAATAAAACTAAATAAAATAAAATAATAAACTAAAATAACAAAGGAATGATTATATATATATATATATATATATATATATATATATATAATCATATTCTATTATGGTTATTCTATTATTTTCCTAATAAAGGATGGTAGAGAACCAAGTATGGATAAATATTTGGTTATATTAAAAAATAACATTGGAGACATAAGTCAAAACAAAAATTAAAAACAAAGAGCTAACAATATAGGTTAGGGAGGGAGTAGGGTGGAAGGACACAAATAGAAGTTAGAGCAGACCTTGTTTTTTATCTTGGAATACAAGTTGTTTCATAGATTTGATTTTGGAACTATTTAAATGTTTTACATAATAATAAGAAAAGTTAATTTTAAAAAGCAACTTGGGAGTCTGAAGAAGGAGTACTGCAAGTTGAGGTCAGCTTCAGCAATTTACCAAGAACCTTAACAACTTAGCAAGGTCCCACAATCCTCAAATTTTAAAAAGTTAAATAAAAAGAATTGAGGATATAACTGAGTGACAGAGTGCCCCTGGGTTCAATCTTCAATACTGAAAAAATAAAGCAATACATAAAAAAACGAACAAAGTAAATTTAACTGTTTGCAGTGTTGGTGGCACAAGGAATCATTTCAAATAATTTTAAAACACAGTACATTCCAAATTATATCTACCCTAAGGACAAAAAGAACTCAAAAAAAGGAAGATCTTAAATTGTTCAATCTATCCTATTTCTAATAATTCTATTGCTTTTCTGAAACTAAAATATAACACAAAATACAATAACAATAAAATATTACATAAAAAGCATTATATAGTATATAAGGTTTGGTAAATAAACAATAGGATAAAACAAATATTAATTATATGAATGTCATTAGGAACAAAGATTTCCAGTGAAACGGAGATATAAAATAAAAACAGCCAAAACCATCTATTCTTAAATTTGAATTGGAAAGATCAGTTTGAGCTCATCATGTATTTTCTCTTAAAAGGCTTTTCTTTGCTCTCTCCAATAAAAAGATGAAGACCTTTGAAAAGTTATAAAAGCAAGAATCAGACTAATGGTAAAAGACATCTCAATCCCAGACTATGATTTTTTAATACTATTTCCCACTAAAAAGAAGAAGGGCTTCTTGGAGTAGCTTATAGATCTGGAACAAGAGATTCACAGATGAGCCTGGATTTTCTTCTCATACCTGGAAGCTATCCAGAACTTCTGGGATCATGTCAAAAGAAATCCAGACATGATCGAAAGCTCCAACCATGTTGAAATAGGACAATCTGGGCATCAATAATAGTGTGACTAACTGAAACACATCAAAAACATTTAAACTTGTGAGTTGACAATGATACTAAGCAAATAAAATTCACTGGCCACCTTCAGAAGATGCTAGGAAACCTACTCCTTATTTTGAATACTAAAAAATACAGAGAAAGAGTTAATTTGCTTTCCTGTATGAACTGTATCTTCACTATAATCAAATATTTGATGAAGGAGGGTTTTTCTTTAAATACTCATTTCAGTAATAAAGAAAGCCTAAGGGCAGAGAGGCAACTGGAAATGAAATAATAGCCCTAGGTAATTAACATCAATGGACTATGACACAAAGTCAACCAGTAGTTCTGTCAGTCTTGATGGAATAATATCACCATCACAACATACTCCATGATAGAGATTTGTTAAAGAAAAAAACAACAACAAAGTTATATGAAATTAACCAATTTTAACTCCCAGATTTCAGGAAGTTCAGAAATTAAAATGATATCATAAGGATGCAACCAGAAAAACCCAGAAAGTGAGAAAATATGGAAACAAATTATTAGGGGAGAAAAAAGAAAAACCGAAAGGCATTTATATATTAAAACCTGAAACATTTAGGGGTAAAATGACATAATGTCTGGAATTGGCTTTAAAATCTGTAGGAGATGATCATAGGAAGATTGGCAAGATTAAAGAAAAAAATGGCCATTCACAGAAAATATTTGAGCTGAGCAATAGTACATAGAAGTTCATTGTATTATTTTATGGACTTTTGTATATATACTCTTTATGATTTTCCATAACTAAAAGTAAAAACTAAAAAAAGTTAAAATTTGAAACTTACTTTAGTATGTTGAGAAAATTTTCTCTGAACAACTAACTCAACATCTGGGAAAGGAATATCCATGTTTCTATTTTTAGATAAGGTCTTCAGATGTATAATGTGGTTTCCATCATGTAGGTGAGGCATAGGATCAGGTAGCTCCCATATCACCACAAGGAAAACATCATCTTCCCTACCCTTTAGTAGAAATTTAGGGAGGACATGAAAAGTTTAATTAATTGGTTTTACTTTCAGTTACTTTAAAGAATGAAAAATAAAACATATACTGCTGTATCCATCATCCATCTTTATCAAATCTTAAGCCCTGTGTATCCCTTGCTAATATAGTTCCTCTTTCTTTTCTCCCGCCAACCAAGAATAACCAGTAAACTGAAAATGGTGTTAGTCAAATGTCCTGATATTTCTACATGTACACGTTAAGTCCTTATCAAGCTTAATCTATAGGTCTGAATGAAGAGTCAGAATAATCAAAGTGAAAAATGGTACAGTAGAACCCCAAACAATTTTGATGTGGGCAGAGTACTCTCTCTCTCTCTCTCTCTCTCTCTCTCTCTCTCTCTCTCTCTCTCTCTTTATATATATATATATATATATATATATATATTTTTTTTTAAGCTCTTGAAAGGAGAATCTTTGTGACAACAAATATTGTTAGGAAGAGTATCCCGAAGACCAATTGTTTTAATAATTGTTCAATTGTATTATTCAAAAGAAAGTTAATATATCCTTGTGCTTTAGAGTATGTTACTAAGAAATTCCTTTCTACAGTACCATTTTGGATTGTGAAGATGACAAAGGAAGAGTATTGAATCAGGGAACTGCTTTACTCCTTGTCCCAGCTAAAAGATTATTAGTCATCTTAATCAATGTTGCTACTGCATGATTGCTTTCCTATTCAAGACTTGTGTGATCTTAGCTTCCAAAAAGAAAATAATAAAGGCAATGAGTCCTTGAATTCTAACTGACAGGGTAAGATCGACTCAGCAAGGATAAATGATGTAGCCTTCATTTTAAATGTGAAGAAGGCATTAGTATTCCTAGGTGGTAATAGAGTCACAGGAAAAATAAATTAGACTATCTCAATTCTCCCAAAACAGCCCTGAGCAGATTGCATCATTAACCTTAAAATAAACAAAGCAATTTTGGTGACAAATGGAAAAAGTGACTTGAGCATTTCTGAATGTATTATGGGTTATAAGGGACACAGCCTGCTGAGGAGCAGTTCCAGGAGCAATGAATTATTCCCAAAAGAGGATATAAGCAATGTCAGAGGTGGGTAGCTGTATGTAAATTTAACCTTCCTGATACTGCCTTTAGAGGATCATAACTAACTCTGCAGCAGAAGCTTGATGGACAGGATGCTGTGCCTGGACAGCTGTTCTTTCTGCTTTTTTGCTTGGACCTGGACACAGTTAATTAGCAGTCTCACAGAAAATCTGATGGATAAACACTATATTCAGTTGTCTGCCAGGGAGGAATTACATGATATTATTCACTAAGTACTTTGGTTTTTCCCAAGAAGATCACCTATAGCACAAATACAAAAATATAACCATAAACCTGGATCATTTTGATAGTTCCACTGAGCTCCAAGGCAAGGATCAAGTACTGGCGTTTTTCCTGAGTTTTGAGAAAAATCAGGCGTTTCAGCCAATGCTCTTCCTCTTTCCAGTCTTTCCCTTCTGGCAACGCTTTCATCTCTTGCCCACTGCCGAAGTCCCAGATTTTAACTGTCCCTGAGCACACAAGGAAAAGACTACATGAATAACATAATTTGTGGAAAGCTTGTCTTTTAACTCAGAGCAAACTGATCTGATTGAAAGCTGTCTGCCAACAATTTATCCTACCTTTATTTCTTACTAAGATTGATAAGTGAAGCTCCCCAGGCTTGCTATGTATGAAATATATTTCTGTATGCCTTGATTTGTCACAGGCTGATAAAACCCCAATAGGATCAGGCAGAGTCTCTAAATTTATGACAGTTTTTATTATGGTTTGGAGAAGTGCCCCCTCGAAGGCCCATGAGTTGAAGACTTGGTCTCCAGCTATGCTACTGGGAAGTGGTGGAACCTTTAGGAGATGGGGTCTGGGGAAGGAAGTTAAGTCACTGAAGGAGTGCCATTGAGGGAGACTGTGGGACTCTGGACCCTTTTGATCTCTCTTTTTCACTTCCTGGATGCCATGTTCCTGCTATGATGTGCTCTTTCACCACAGTCCCAATCAAGCAACCATGGACTGAAGTCTCCAAAACTACAACCCAAAACAAAACTTTTCTCCATATAGGTTAATTATTTCAGGTGTTTGTTACAGTAACAGAAAACTGTTTTCTTTGAAACCCTTAAACTTTTCTATTTGAGTTTCCTTTCTTTTCTGTTGATTCTCCCCGTGCTTTTTTTTTTAACGATACAACTTTTTCATTGTGGTAAAATTTACATACAATGAAATTCACATACCATAAAAATATAATCTTAGGAGTTTTGACAAATATATCCCTCATGTATCTAATGTCTAAACTATAAAATGAAACATTCCATCCCCCAAGGAAATTATTCCCTATGCTTTGCAATTCATCCTTACCTTGTAGACAGCTACTATTAGTTTTTCTATCATCATAGAATAGTTTTGCCTGTTTTTGAACTTCTGTAAATGGAACCATGGAATACTAAAGATATTAAAGAGCAATTTTTTAACAACTACCCTCTTCCTCACACCATATTAAATGATTATTACATCAATGACCTAATTTATTCTCCTTTTTTATTTAAACATCTGGTGTCAGCTAGGATACATGTCGTTTTTCATAGTTCTATGTGTGGTGAAAACATTTTTTTTATTCTGCATATAATCGAATGGTATGCACTGATCATAAAATTTTCTCCAATAACCTTGGGTTAACATTGCACTTATGAAATTATAACCGTCACTCATTTCCAACATTAACACGTAGAAGGAGGTCACATCCAATTTTCCAAATCTTATTGGAGACAATTACAAACCAGTGACAGTTAATGACAGACACCACAAATATCCAGTTTTTTAACTTTAATTCAGCTGCCATTTTGCAAGTTCTTGTTTTCCAGTCATACCAACTCCCCCAAACTTGCTGTTATGCCTCTCAATTCAGGGCAGGCAGGGCCCATCTCCCAGGACTTTTTGCTACCCTGGCCCCCATACAGGCATTTGAACTATCTCACTATCATATATTATTATCTAACTATTAATAACAATAACCACAATTATTATTAATAGTTAGATAATTACAATAATCTGTCACATTTCCTAAGGTACTAACATGTTTTAGGATATTAGTTCTTGTTGATTAATAAAAGGTTTGAGGGAATTCCAGCAGGTAAGAAACTATGGAGCTTAGATCTGTTTGTTACATGGGAAATAAAAAAAAGAAATGTTGACTTTTCCTCCCTTACATTTGAAATACATTTGGTTAAAACCTAATTCTCAATGTAATAGTATTTGGTGGTGATTAGGTCAAGAAAGAGATTAGTACCTTTATTAAAAAAAAAAAAAAAGATTTTAGAGAAAGCTCCCTCATCCCTTCCACCATGTTGGGGACAAAAAGGCAGCATCTATGAATCAGGAAGTGGGTCTTCACCAAACAAAAAATCTGCCAAGGCCTTGATCTTGGACTTCCCAGCCTTCAGAATTGTGAGAAATAAATTTCTGATATTTATAAGCCAATCTATGGGATTTTGTTATATAAGCTCAAACAGTTTCTGTATGGTCAGCTCTGTTCATTTGATTTAGGGATGAAGGAGCCAAAAGGGATGATAATCAGTGTAGTGTCGAATGCCTATTTCTAATTTATTACTCTGTAGCAAATTATCTTCCCAATGGGCTCTTATGGTGGTCACCACAGTTTAGAGTCCATTGGACTTGCCTTCTTAGCACTTTTCCTCCCTTCCTTTAATCCTATCACCTCTGCCTGTCCCTCTAGCTCTTATCCCTGGGCTGTAATCCTCTTGGACATCCAGAAGGTTTTCCCTGTGCTATTTTCCTTCCCTGATCAGTGACACTCAAACCTTACCATTTGTTCACTAACAGCATTGACCATTGATCAAGTGCTTCCCTACAGGCCCTGTACTGTGGCAGGAACTTTGGATATAAAGTGAATAGTCCTTGTTCTTGTCCTTGAGGAGTTTATGGTTTCATAGGAAAATGGTCATACAAACAATTAAGAACTTATCATGTTCTCCTTCATTTCTGGCTTAGGCAGACCCCAGTCCCATGGCCCAGATTTCCTTCTACCTTGGGATATGGGCCATCAGATTTAGTGATGCAGAGAGCAGGCAGAGGTACAACTCTTCCCTAAGTGGTGTTTGGGCGATAGTGAGAAGCAACTGATGGCTCATGGGCAGAGGTCCATAGGGAGTCAAAGAATCCTACTTTCTGAGTTGTCCTAGATGGAGAATCCTTGTCAATTTAATTAACATACCTCTGTGAAATAGAAATTGCCAATATTTAAAAGAATCTTAGATTACAGAGTGGGGAGCCACACTGAACTGACCACGCCCTCCAGTCCTGATGTGTCAGGTTCTGACCAACCACTGCATTCCTTGTGGCTTGGTCGGAGACTGGCTTGGATAGCAAGGAGGTCTTCTTTGTGGGTGTGCCTCTAGGGTTGAGTTACACTCACCTGTTCCCTTGTAGTCCTTCCCCTTCTGCCCTACTATGGATAGAAGGAGAGCTAGGGAAGCCGTCCTGAAGCTTGTGTAAAGATAAATTGTGTTTGTGTTTTCTTTTATATCCCTGCAAATTCACACGAGCCATCTTAGTTCAGCTGCCCATGCTGGTCAGGGGTGGCGTTATAGGACTAATGAGCTTGGGTGCATGAAAATACTATGAATCTCCGTCTGATATTGAGTTGCTTGATCCTTATGCCTGATAATAATTGTGTATGTCATTCAGAATTTCTATTATTACCAAGCTTTCTATGTATGTATGTATGGCTTATTCACACTGCTTTCTTAAGCACTGTTCCATATGAAAACCAGTTGCATTTATTCATACCTCATTGCTTCAGCATTAATGATTTTTATTTCATGCTGCGTTATCTTCTGCTCACTTTCAAAAATCAAACTTTTCCATTAGATTACTTACTTAGATTCCATCAATTGGCTTGTAAATAAGCATTTGTTTAGTAAATATGTCCCTAGAATTAACATATTTTGAGTTGCACATTCAGTTGGCCATGCACATAAAGCACACTTTTGTGGGAATTCAGAACAAGGTAAGATGAAAGGTGGGGCAGTCAGTAGCTTTCTAGTTCCTAGAAAGTCTATGCAGTGCTCCACAGCTTGAGAAACACAAAATAAAATTTCACCTCCGGAGCCTGACATTTTCCTAAGTTTGACATGGCATATGCCCTCAAGGAGTTTAGACATAGAAACAATTTCAATATAAAATTCTAGGCATGCTATGCCAAGGTTGGCTGGATATTTTCTGGTCCAAAAAATTGGATCTAATATCTGGTTTTAGCTGATAGTACCCAAAAAATAGGATAGAATGAGTCAGTGCAACACAGATACTTCCTACCAAAGATTAAATTAGACACTGTATGTGACAGACTTTTGCAATTAGTTACAGCACTATACAAATGCAATATTATTTTTAACATCAATATCAAGACATGTCTATTATACATAAGAGACTCTCTATCATTGTTCATTGGGGCAGAGCAAACTCTGGCACTTTTACACATTCCAGCCTGATTCATGTTCTTTCTTCAACCCCCAAAACTTGCATTCCTAGCACAAATTCTCAAGCCATTAAGCAGGGAGGCCATATTCTGGATATTAGTCTGACCATTATATGCTCCTGTTGCAAAAAAATATCCACTTTCGTCAACAGCTGCCGAAGTCACTTCAATACTGAAGCCATGAGGGTCTAGAATCTGGTATATTTGGAGGCCAGTCTCAAGTTCCCATACCTACAGAAAAGAATGACAACCACAAAATCAAGTAACCAAATACATAAATACATATGCTTTTCAATTCTTAACAAAATTTTACCATATTCAAGACAGCCTCCAAATTTGTACTCTGCATTTCTCCAACCTTTCCCAATCCTCTGCCCTAAGGGCTGGTTTGATCAAAGAATGTTGGTTTGCTCTGAATAATGCAGAGCTGTTTAAATGTTATTATGTTATCATGCAGTATGCCCGCTATAAATGTAGATGGTAGAGGCAGCCAGCGGCTTCCATTCCAGGCAGTCTCTGGCTGCGGGGAAACTAGTCAGTTGTTACTTGCTTTAGTTTGGGTTTTCAGTTTCCCCCGAAGGCTCATCTGTTAAAGGCTTAGTCCCCAGGCTAGGTGTTATTGAGAGGTAATGGGACCTAGTGGGAGGTTTTAAGTCTTTGGGAATGTTCCTTGAAATGGATGGTAGGACTTGGACCCTCTTCTTCCTCTCTTGCTTCTTGGTGTCCATGAGGTGAGCAATTTGCTCTACCTTGCACTCCTCCCATGGGTGCTGCTTCACCCCAGTCCCAAAAGCAATGGGGCCAACCTACCTTTGGACTGAAACCTCCAAAACCATGAGCCAAAATAAACCTTTCCTCTTTATAAGTTGGCTGTTTCAGGTATTTTGTTATAGCAATAGATAGCTGATTGACACATTACTGTAAATGTGAAGTAAGGTTAGCAGCAAAATAAAGATGTAACAAAAGCAAGGCAGACAAAAAGATCAAATTGGATGTATTCCTGTGACATACATCCAAATGAGCCAGGGATCATGGGACAGAATATGTGAATAGCTTGCTATGTGAGAGAGTCCTAAGGAAAGAGCTCGCTAATTGTTTTAAGTAGTTCTCTAACTAGAGACACAAACCTAGAGGGAGAGGCAAAGAGAGAGAAGGGTAGGGCAAGACTCAGAGGGGGCCATCTGTGAAATTATGCTGGAGGTAATTAGAAAATCCAGAAATGTGTCAAAATTCATCTTTCTCTCTCTTTGGTAACATAGAAGAAGCTAGAAACCTATATTTGTAGACTTGCTCTCTGAATTTCTCCCCCTTGTAGATTAAACTTCCAACTAAATTACAAAATTTAGCTAGCAGTAGTACTAGGTGATTACACTTGAGATTTTGGGGGGTGGGCAACTGTACAAAGGGTCAGAGATGGGAAAGTGTATTTTTCCTCCAGGGAAAGAGAGCTGTTAAAGTTAAGTGATGGGACCATGCGAGGAGATGTAACTGATGAAATAATCTGAGAGCCAGAAAATGGAGAGCCACTGGCTGAGAAGTAGTACAGCCAGGATTTGAATAAAGTCACGCTGGTCCTACAGCTCATGTTCTCGACCTCTGTGTCTCTGGGTATAGACAAGGTCTTTAAAGGAAAAAGAGAAATCTTGATCACTGCATAAATGGATTTTAGCTCATCCATCTCCAGCCTAAAGTACAGTCCCTCTCCACCCAATCAGGTATAAACCTTACCTAGATGGATTCCTTGCCCCTCTTTTGTTCTGCACAGGGAGGACAGTTTCCCCTTAAGAGGCCATTATTGTCGGAGAGCAGGACAGATCTTAGTTTTACTTTTTGTCTAGTTACTTTCTTTTAAAATTATCTTAAGTGATAATTAACTAACTGCACTCAGGAGCTCCTTTAGTGGTGTGAAAATTTCCAGCAGATGTCACAAAATATCAAAAATTGAGAGGGAATTTGAAGGGTTTCTTGAGGAATGTATTTTACCAGTTCATGTGTCTCTCTCCTCTTAGAGAATATGTGTGAAATACCTGTTGCAAAAAACTCTAGCTACTGATGCCAGGCAATAGCAGTGGTTACTGACAGACACGGTTAGCACAACCAGGTATCCCAGCCTCTGCACACAGCAGCAGTGGAGCTACCGGCGTGGAGCTTAAAAGTCAAGAGGATTTACAGCAGGCAAACCTGGGTTCATATCCCAGTCCTCGTGTTTACTAACTATATTATCTGGGGGAAGTCACTTGGCTCTGAGCTGAACTTCCTTAAAATAGAAGTTTTCATCTGTCCACAGAGATCTTTCATGAATTAAATGAAATTATGGACAAGATGCTCTTGGCATCCTCCTATAGGGGTCATAGCAAACATATATCAATTTTCTTTCCCTCCTTCTCAGCATACACTGTCTTCTCACAGCTCAACTGTGAATGGAAAAATGGAATCAGTCTAGTTTTCTCTCCTTGATATATTTCCATTTACATTTCTAAAACGATAGTGAAAGTAGCTTTATTTATTCAAATAAGCATGTGACTTGGTAGCAAGCAATATGAGCTGGCTTAAAATGCTTGTTTTTCATGTATTCATTAAAGCTTAAAAGGAGTTCCAATGTACAATCTCATCGTATGCACTACTACATTTACTTAGTCATGCAATGATTTATGTAATCACACAAAGCAGAGAAAATTCCATTTGCTCTGCCTTTATCTATTGAAAGAGCCAACGTGCACTCACCTTAATTATGGATTCAGAACAGATAGTGAGTACTTGGGCAAAATATGTGTTATAAAGTATGACGTTGATTTCTCGATCATGAGTGTGAGGAACCTGTTTTGTATCCTGTATCATCTTAGTTAAAGGATACATATCTATAACACTTGATCCTGAAACAGAAGTAAGCATCTCATAAGTACTCAATATTAGACCTTTGGAATTTACCCAACCAGTTGGGTTTGGAAACAGCCAATCAGTGAGATTAATAATGTCAACACCCAGGAAATTTAAGAAGGTGAAAATATATCCAATTACTCTACAACATTTTTGACAAATAAAGCATTTATTTTGAACTTCATTATTTTTCAAGTGCAGGTCACTTGGACTTCACTGGTATACCTTTTCTAGTGATCCCCGATTAAAGCTTAAAAGGAGTTCCAATGTACAATCTCATCATATACACCACATTTACTTGGTCATGCACGATTTATGTAATCACACAAAGAAGAGAAAATTCCATTTGCTCCGCCTTTATCTTTCGAAAGAGCCGATATGCACTCACCTTAATTATGGATTCAGAACAGATAGCGTTTTATAGTACACTTTTTCCTTTCTCTATCATGCCTACTGGTGTCCTTCCATTTGGTGCACAGCAGAGATGGGAATGACCAACTTTCTGCTGAAGGTGAACTTCTAATAAGTGGTTGAAATTAATGTTAGAGAGTCCTTTCCAACCAACAAATAATAAATCACTCCGTGAGTGCGATCTTACTAAATATAATGAATGGGAATAATTGTAAGCCAGTGCTTGCAATTTCCGTAAGAAAGGTTAATTTCCAAAATGACATAGTGACAGATGCAGTTAGTATGGCCATGAGATGGAGAGCAGGGATTCTTGCACTTTTAAGAGGGCATTTGGTTTGGTTTTACAGTTGTACTATAAATTTCAAGTATTGACTCTCAAAATCAACTAATGGTGTGTTCTGTTTTAGTGTAATATATAGAATTATTAATAACAATATCAAAGTATTCTGTCATTAAAATAAATATAAAACTTCTTCCCCATTTTTTTGAGGTGGAGATTAAGTTACCAACAGCAGACTTATTTTTCATTTAATTTTTCAAATCTCTCCAAAGTAATCTTCACTTTAAAAGTTTTAGCAGGAGTTACTAAACACTTTCCTAAGGTGCTTACATTTTAAGAAAAAAATCTGTTTATGTGTGAAGAAAGATTGAAATGGTTCATCTGGAAATATTTCTCAATTCGAATACTTCAATATGAAAATGTGAGAGGCATATGGTAACCAGATAATCAAACCACATTTGGAACTTCTTGGTAGATCTCTTAACATTACACTGACAATAACTAACTTTATTCAAAATTCACAGCAACAAAGCTAGATATGCTTATGGACACGGGGCAATTTTCTACTTTTTTGGTTGGTTGTACTACAACTATAGAATCAATGCAGTACAGAGAATGAATGTGGATTTAGGAGTCAGAAGCTTTAAGATCAAATTATAGTACTATATTTTAGCCTTCATCAGTTGAACTGAACTGTTTGAGATTATCTTGCTATTTACAAAATAAAAAATTAATAATTTCCATTTCATATGGAATTGCATAAAGTAAAAAAAAGTATACCAGTTGTCATTGCCTTAATAAGAATGATAATGATAATGACAGTGCCAGTAACAACATATTCTGCAAAGCATTTCCAGAATGTGGTTCTGCTGTCATTGTAGCTTAGAAGACTACTATTAGGGAAGCTTCATGTGAATCAAGCATGAATTAATAAGTTTCATGTAATTCTGATGTCAAGTTCATGGCTACAGTCAACGCATGCAGTTTTAGTGGTTAAGCAATATACAGAGCTCTGTTTTTACAAGCAGACATACTACCAAAATTACATAAAATTAGGAAGAATCTTGATTTTTCTTTTCTTCCTTCTTTTATGTTGGTATATTATACTCTGATGATAAATGGGATGGAAATGCCAAATCCAGTAGTCAAACATGCAAGTTGGGAAACTAAGAAAATTTGCCAGCAGTTTTTAGAGGAGGTCATATAAAAGAGGGGTGCTTACAACTGGAAATAAGTTCTGTTTTATGAGGTGGAAAATTACTTATCCAGCATGAAGTGCTAGGTCACTCCTAATCCAGAGGGGAAAAATCAACACAAAGGTTAAAAATAAGTATTTTCTCTATCAGAGATAGCACTAGTCATTTCCCTATTTTAATTAATCCCACAGGAACTCAGAGCAGGTGGTCAGTGAGAATATGCTTAGGAAATGTAATTCTGGCTTAGTGTTCCAAAAGGAAGAACTACTATTAATATCATTCATTTTTTTTCTTCTAAAGCCTAAGGGTGCACAAATGAATAGTGTTCAACCTGAATGCCTAACAGGGTACCTTGTCGCTTTAGTGTGTCTAAGAGGGCACAATAAAAATTGGTAAAAATCTGTTGTCATCAGCACTGGATCCTAGTTTCTTGTTCCACTGCTCTTTGTTTAGAAGCAAAGGCAGCTGGGAGGGTCTGTATCCTTTCTGAGTAACGGGGTGCTACCAGAATTCATGGGGCCAAATTGCCTCACTGTGGAAAAGGGGCTAATGCTGGTGCATGCTGGGGTCACCATTCTAAGACAGGATTAATTTTCCTGTTATCCAAAGTCAAACCAGAGCTGAATATGGGAGCTGGATTTCCCCTAGATGTAGCAACAGTTTACAGTTCTCTTTGCTGCTTCACACAGGCTATGTGTTCTCAGCTTCGAGAATTTAAAGAACTAACCTGGTATATTCAGGAAAGTGCAGTTACACATTTCATCCATCTTTCTTATATAACAATAAGAAAAAAATGGAATTAAAAGAAATATCTACTGTGGTAAATGATGGTTGGTTATTTCCCCTTCTCATTTTTTTCCATAGTAATTGCTCAAGTGTTAATTTTTTTAAAGGTTAAAAATCAAGGTGTGAGTTTTATTTGCCACTGTTTGGGTACACTTACCTGCAATAAGCATGCCATGATTGGTATCATATATCATAGAATAAATCTGCATGTCTCCTGGTCCTCCCTGGCTGTCATGGAAGACTTGTAACAGGGAGAGAGTCTGTATATCCCACACCCTGAAAACCTGGGGGAATAAAGCACAGAATTCACCATTGTTTATACTTTGTCTTTCTCATTCAAGACATTTAGGGAAAGCATTTTCAGAGTCTGCAAAGTCTGCAGGGAAGTACAATTTATTTCATGAGCACACATTTGCAAAGCTCCAATTTGGTTCTTGGCTCATTTATTGTTCATTAATATCAGAGGTAAACAACAACAGTGATTAAAGCCCTGCTCAGAATTATACCTGAGGAAGGGACTTTTTCTATTGTCATAGTGGGGAGGGGAGAATAGTATTTTTACTATTTAAAAATGTGGAGAAATAATAATAGACGGATCATAACTTACTGTTGAATTGAAGCCACATTTCTCTTTTTTGCCATGAATAAGAAAATAGGGAGACTCATAGTTTAGGTGGGAGGCTTCAAATTGTTCTTTCATGATTTATAAAGATGGGAACATCTTACTAAGTGAGGTTTCTAAGAACCTCTCGTTCCCCGTGTACAGAGATGTAAGAATTATGGAAAGTAGTTTTTAGAGATGATATAAATAGAGTAAGAAAATAGGGAAATGGTTTATTGCTCTGCTTTGAGAGGGGACAGAGAACTATACAATTATTCAAATAAAACTTGAGTTCAGAAAACTAGGTCAAGTTTACATTTTGTCACCTGAAATAACTGGTCTTAGCCTTTTTCATTATGCTGTGAGTATTTTTTTTTCTAGTAAGTTACAATGTAACAGAATTTCAGAAATAAGTGTGCTTTGATCAAGGATTACATTCCTTGACATGCATTAGCTCTAAATAAAATTTTTACATCATAGCAATTACTATTAACCAATTAAATCAGACTATAAATGGTTTTGGACTTATATGGGGGTATTTCCATTATAAGTGGAAAATATTGCAAGTAAAAATATATTTAATACACTTAATCTACTGAATATCACAGTTTGGCCTAGCCTACCTTGAATGTACTCAGAATACTTACATTAGCTTACAAAACTATTTAACACAAATCCCGGTTTATAATAGAGTGGTTGAATATCTCATATAATTTTTGACTACTCTACAGAAAGTGAAAACCACAACACAAATCATAAAATTTAAAAATAATAAACTATTGTAAGTTGGAGATCATTTATATTTGTTGAGCAAATGAGTGATTATTCACAGAACTATGTATCAAACTTTGAGAATTAATTTTGTTAACAAAGATACTAACATCTAATTTGAGGCCCTTAAAACTGAGTTAACTGAGTTGAAATCTTCACTATTGCTAAAGCAGATTGGTTTTTATATGTAAGAACACAAAATAGTTGAAGTCAGATGATTTAGGGAACACTGGTTAGGAGACTTTACCCACATATGTATCCTTTGTATGCTAGTATTACTAAAATAGGATTTATTTCCCTTGTTATAGTAAAATAATGCAAATACACAGAGAAGATAGAACATTGAACTTTTCAGTCTTTTGTATGAAAAAGTAAGCAAGTATAAAGGACTGCCTATGATTTTAGGTTCAGAATCTAGAATGAAGAACAGCAGGAGAAGAGGCAAAAAAGCAAATTCAAGGAGTGTCAAAGTAACTTCTCTCTTTTCATATTGTTTCTGATTTTATTGCTTTAACTGAGATAGTCCAAAGTGGGCATTTTTTTTTTTTTTGCTGTGTGTGCATATACTCTGAATTGTAGTTGTTGGAAACAAGAGAATAGGCAAAAAAGAATTTGGGTTTTAATTCTAATCTATCATTTAAACTTCTTGGGTCTCAATTTTTCTTGTTTCTGGAATGAACATAAAGATACCAGTACCCTCTGCCTCACTGAATTGATATAAATACATTTTTAAATCTGTGGTGTCCTCTATAGAGTAATTCTATTTTATTTATTCATTCATTCCTTCATTCATACTAGTCAGTAATGCATGACAGCAGAATGATCTTCGATTCATTGTACACAAATGGGGCACAATTTTTCACTTCTCTGGTTGTTCAAGAAGTAGGGTCACACCATTCGTGAAATCTTCAGATTTTTTGCATGTGTGTTAGGGGAGTGGCAATTGCTGGGACTGTGGGAAGACAAGACATTCCTCTCCAAGAATATCATTATCCTCTAGGTATTTCTGCTGCCCTCTCCCCAGATGCCCTTGTTGTTGTTGTTGTTGTAAAAAAGTACTTCCAATTCCCCAAATGTCTCTCTTTTTTCCATCTCTGTGTATTCACACAGATTCTTCTCTCATTAGCCTTCTCTACCTAGCAAAGTCTACTCTTCCTATAAATTTTCATAAAGAAAAAGAGTTAGGTGTCAGGTCGAAATAGTGCTGGAAGTTTAAGTTTGGTGTATCTTTTCTTTAAACACAGTACAACTATAAAAAGAGAAAGCAGAAAGAAATGGAAAGTCTCCAAAGAAAGATTTCAACTAAATAGATTGATGGATGGATACATAGATTGCCAAGTCAGAGAGAGCAGGCCGAAGCAGCAGAACAGACAGCACTAGAAACACTGCACATCCACTGCTGAGAACAGGGTGAGAAACAGTAAGTTGTGCTTTGTTTGTTCTTATGTGGAGGTACCTTTTGGAAAAGATATACCAGTTCCAGATGGGGGTTGGGAGAAAAGCACTGCCTGACTAGGAATTGAAGCATGAAAACCTCTGGGGGGTTCAGGGACCAGACCTACTTCTGCCTCTCAGAGACCTGGAGTCAAGGCCAACGGACCAGGTAAAACAAAGTGTAGAGTGATCATACAGATGCGTGCACCTGTGCACTCACACACACATGTGCACACACACAGATACAGAGACTGATAGAGAGGGAGAGACATAAATATTAAAAGGAGACTATCAATTTAAAATAATAGAAAATTATCCTTATGAATTTAAGAGTAGCAAAGAATTTCCTAAATGATCCCCAAAATAATGAAGCATAAAATATTGATGAATTTAACTAAATTAACCTCTATTCAACCAAAGCAATAATCACAAAGACACAAAGGGTAAAATAAAGCAAAACATTCAAACATTCATTAGCAAGCTAAGATGTAATGCATTCATACAGAAGAATACCATATAAACTTCAAAATACAGTGTTGAGAAAAAGAAGAGATTTCAATAGGAGATTCTCTCTCTCTCTCTCTCTCTCTCTCTCTCTCTCTCTCTCTTCCATTATATGCCCATATTTCTTGTTTATATTAGTAGCAATTAGCGATTATAATATGATGACTTACTGAGTAGCCTTGTCTTCTAGACCAGAAGTTACTTAAAGAAGAAACCACATCTTAATTGATTGTCTTATGAATTTCCTTTATTTTTGGTTGGTTATGGGGTATTGGGTCTGTTACTTCTTATTCTGTCTTGGTCCAAGAGAACTGTACAGTGGCTCAGCACTGAAGAGACACACAATACCTTTTACTAATCTAATTAATCAATGGAACACTTTCAGAAAGCATAATCCATTTTATTCTTAGTTGGTTATAATATATTAGTTCCTTTAGGAGAAAAGAAAGTAATGATATTAATGAGGTTCTAAGGACGCTAGTCATCTTCATTCACTTATCTTGACCAGGGGCTGACAATATTCTTATGGCGGGTATCAGTGTTTAAAAACTTGGGAGAATCCATGTGCAGGCAGGTCATTCCTAAAAGGACTTAGTATATTAGGTAGTTAGATTAGACAAATAGTTAGATTCCATTGAAAGAACTATTTGAATGGTAAAATGAACATTATATGATGAAAGAAAATCCATTGTCAGGGAAAGCTGGGAATTGACCTGCCTTCCTAATTTTACCCAATGGCTACAAGAGGTTAATAAGATTGTTTTTTGTTTTTTGGGGTTTTTTGTCCCCAAAGGAATCAAATCAGGTCATTCCATGAATTACATGATTTTTCACAAGAAAAGCTTGAAGATATATGAGATTTTGAAACTTGTTTGAGAGTTAACACTATAGACAAAAGGTATATTTGAAAATTAAGGTTTTAACAGTGCAGTAGAAATGAAAGACATTCAACATTATCTGTTTAGTAAATTTAATGCAAAAATGTATTTATTATGTTCTTCCAAGTAACTTAATAAGAAAATATTTTAGCAACATGAAACTAAACTTGTTAATTTTTTAATCTTGTTCTCACATTTTTCCTCTGTGATAATTAGCAAATGGAAAATGAGATGAGGATATCTAACGTGTTTTTTAAAAATTAACTTGTGTGCATGTATGAATATGTATTAGCAAATCCCACCATTATATATAATTATAATGGACCCATAAAATATGGAAAAAATTAACTTTTTAATGACAAAATTATTCTATGTATTTTAAGTAGTATGCTATAGCTTGCATCCTGAATGTCTCCAAATGCTCTTGTGCTACCGGCTTGGTTTCCAGCTTGGTGCTATTGGGAGGTGGAAATTAAACCTTTAAGAGATGGGGCCTAGTGGGAAGTCTTCAGGTCATTGGAGGTATGCCCTTGAAACAAACTGTAGGACTCTGACCACTCCTCATTCTCTTTTACTTCCTGATCAAAATGGGAATAGCTTTGCTGTATTATTTGCTCCCACTATAACGTACTGCCTCACCACAGGCCCAAAGCAACAGGGCCAATTGATCATGAACTGAAATCTCTAAAACTGTGAGCCAAAATAAAACTTTCTCTTCATAAGTTAATTATCTCAAGTTTTTTGTTATAGTAATGGAAAGTTGACTAATGTTCATGGTACAAAAACCAAATCCCTCTTCCCACCTATCACTTCTTCTGGGATCCTCAATACTGCTCTAGAGATAGATTGCTTCAAATGACTCCTGCTTTATCACTTAATATCTTTATGACTTTGGGAAAATCATTTAGCTTCTCTAAGCCTTAGTTTTCACATTTCTAAGGGGAATAAACTAGTACTTATCTCTTAGAATTTTCATGAACATTAAATGAGGTTGTATATATAAACAACCTATATCTATATTAGGATATATAAATCAACTGAGATTTGCCTCATTGTTTCTAATGGCTACACAGTATTCCATTATATGAATGTTTCATAATTTATTGTACCTAGCTCCCAGTATTGGAAATTAGACTCATTTTCCCCATTTTCTTTTATGAAAGTGATAGTGGACTGTCCTTTACATGTAACTTTGTAAAATACATTGTTCTGGGTAGCAGTCTAAATATAATTGGGTGATAAACTTTTAGAAATAGAACATTAAGTTCATATCTTTGGATACAAATATTCTATTTTTCTATATTCAACTCTGAAAAAAATTGAAGTTGGTTTCTCTTCATTCTTAGGTCTTGTCATGAAAGATCTGTGGCAGTTATACTTTATTTACTCAACTAGATTGTAGCTCCTTTGGTCAGAGATTATGTCAATATATATATAGAGACACAGGGCCTTTCTATTGAGTATTAGGCACTTAGTAGGTCTCATATATTGGTTGGCCCATATTTGCACAGTAGGAAGTCAGGAGTCCTACTATAGCCATGAGTCACAGCCAAGGAATAATGGAGGCTTTTTGGAGGGCCCCGCTGTATGAGAGAGATAAAGGTTAATGTCAGCAGTGGCTGTAGTAAATGTGTGTGTATATGCATGCAAGCGCAAGGGACCCAAGGAGATCTTAAAGATGGTAATATTTCACTCAGGACATATTTCATTTATATTTAAAAGATAAATGCAATATCTGGGAATGATACAGCCTTGGTCTCCAGCTTGGTGCTATTGGGAGGAGGAAATTAAACCTTTTAGAGATGGAGCCTAGTGGGAAACATGTTTTAGACAAAAGGTCAGAAAGCACAAAGCCTTTGGGGAAGAGTTTTGTGAAACTTAGTATGTCTGAAGGTGGCTAAATAGAAACAAAGCTAAAAAGCATTCTGATCCCAAACCATGGAGAACCTTAAAAACTGAAAAGAAAAAAAAATTTTGGACTTCATTTGTAGCTCCCTTTTCTGATCCATAAGAAAGCACTGGCGAGGTTGGAAGTGGGGTTGAGGAGGGCTAATGTGACAATGTAATATTTGGGTGGTTTGGGGGTGCAGGGACTGAAGAGAGGAGACCACCAATACCTTTCTCAAATGCACCTTCAACTGGAAGCCCCTTGGGGGTCTGAACTAAGGTCATGACTGTGGGATGGAGAATGAGAGATCAAAAAGAGTTATTTATCACAGGCTTAGAGACTGACCCATGGATGGTAGGGGTTGGGGAGAAGAAGGATCAAAAGTGACTTTGAAGGTGGGTCACTGTTCACAGGGAAACAAATGATACAAATAACAATGAAAGGAAAATCAGAAGTCAGAAAAAAGATATGAAATGAAAAGAAATTCAACTGTAGATTTGCAGAATTTTTTTTTTCTTTTAAGAGAGAGAGAGAGAGAGAGAATTTTTTCTTTGTTTTTAATATTTATTTTTTAGTTTTCGGCAGACACAACATCTTTGTATGTGGTGCCGAGGATCCAACCCGGGCCGCATGCATGCCAGGCGAGCGCGCTACCGCTTGAGCCACATCCCCAGCCCAGAAAAAATTTTTAAAGATAAATTAGAACTGAATTGTTTACAACTGAGGAAAAGGAACCTTGGTGATCAACATATTTGGCATAGGAAGAGAGCATTGTTGATGAAACGAGGTTCTTGATGGGTCAGGGCTCTGATTAAGAACATAGAAGAGGAATTTGATTTAGGCAGGAAGAGAACTGCTTGTTTGGGGGCAAGAAAAGAGAGAAGGTAAAAACACCAAAAGACTCTGAGATAGACAAGAGGGAAGTTAATACAACGACCTCAAAATGATCAGTTTCTACTGATCAGTCAGGCACAGTGGTGCATGCCTGCAATCCCAGTGACCCAGAAGGCTAAGGCAGAAGGATCATACATTTGAGACCAACTATGTAACTTATCAAGACAATGTCTCAAAATTAAAAATAAAATAATAAAGGGCTGGGGGTGGAGCTCAATGGTAGAGCACCACTGTGTACATTCCCTGGTAATGCAAAAAAAAAAAAAAATCAGTATATGAGGTAGCTTAGAGAGAAAGGAGGGTGGTATCAGCCACTCAAGGACAGCAGGGAAAATTCTTTTACATAGTTTTGATGTTTTGGCATCAATGCCATGTGACTCACTAGATTTTTCTAGAAAGTGTCACTTTATTCTATGCCATGGACCACACCCATAATCTCTACTTGAGTGGTCAAGATGGTTCAGGACCCAGTGTAGATAGATCAGAACAAGAATCCTACCACCACAACTGGAGAGAAGAGAGAGCACAAGCCTTTCAGATAATTGTGAATGTGTACTGAGGCCTGGCTCCATACCAGGTGCTGTGTTGCATGCTTGACTTAAATTTTCTCAAGTGTCTATTTTAGGATTTTTTGAGTGTATGACACAAGTAATATACACACAAACATATATTCTCCTTTGTTTGTGAAAAGGAGAAGTTTCCAGTACACTAGATAAATAATTCAATTAGAGATTCACTCTTTCTCTTTGGTGTATCATGGTTCAGACATTTTGCTTTGCATCATGTTATGATAATGTATAAATGTACACAAAAGGTATCTATGCAACTTGTGATTTTCACTTTGTAATATATAATGAGTATCTTCCCATGCAAATGAATGAGACTTTTTATTAATACACTCACTAATAAAAAGATTGGGTTCAAAAGATGAGATGCAAGACAAGAGTTGTATGCAAATCTAAGCTACTTTGAAGGATTAGAGTAAAATGATAGAAAATATTTAGTAATAGAATGTAGACAAAAATAAATTGGCATTATTAATAACACGAAATAAATGAATTCAGAGGCAAATGCATTAAGTCCCAAGAATGCTCAGAGCCTTATTCTTTTCCCCAGACACTTTTATCTCTTACAAACACCTTTCACTCTCTTATAATTTTTTCATCTTTAACATGCCTCCAGTCTATGTCCTCTTTAAAGTCTTTAAGAGACCAAAGCAGCCTCAGCCTAAAATTCCCTTCTATCTGCTAGTATTCAGATTCTCCTTAGGACATTCTTACTTCTTCTAACACACTGCATTTGGGCTGTTCCTTCATTTTCTGTGCAGGCTTTTTGCACAATGTTATTATTCCTGTGCTGCTATAAGATTGTTCCCCGCTCTTTTTCTGGCCATGTGATGTCTGTCATATTATCTCATTTAATTCTCTCTTTAAGGAAAATACTGTGTTATGCTCCTTAAGAATCTCAAAGGACTTGCCTAAAATTCACAAATAGTTATTTTCAGAGGCAAGAGTTAAATTCAGATTTACCTGATTCTAGAGGTGATTCATTTAGCCATGCTGCCTGGAAGGGAGACTGTAGCATAATCTTTACGTATGAGAATATCTTGGATGTGATTGTGGATAAATGGAAGCCAAGCCTACGTGCAGGCTAGGTTGACAATCCATTGTGTTTGCTCTGACCTCAATCACCTGATACCTAATTTCCAAACAAGGCTTTTTTCTCTAAGGCAAACCCCTGTCTAGTCAAGCTTTGCCTTTTCTCAGGTTCCTACATATCACTTCCAAAGTGAAAATTTAAGAAAAATAGCAACTTCTACGCCCATTTGCAATCTGTTACGAATCACGAAAGCATGTATATTTCTCCTCTTCATACGAAAAAAAAACCAACCCAGCTTTTTGATAGATCTGTGCTAGAAAAGGTTGCCAATCCTTATTCCGTGGTGTTGCTAATGAAATGAAAGTAAGTGGCATTTATATTTGTCTTCACATCTTCCAACATTTATCAGTTCTTCTGGAGCAGTGGATGTGGCCTAGCTGTTCAGCACTTGAGCTCTGCGACTAGACATGTAATTTTAGCAGTTGGCAGAGAAATAGTTTTTAACAGTTGGAAGAGATTATAAAACCCTTGTGGAAATACTGAAAAATAGGAGGAAAGATGGGAATCTGTTTTAAAAGCTTAGGAGAAGGCAGGTAGTTTCCACACAGTTAAACACAGTGATTTGTTACAGGTTGGTCTGATGAAAGCTGATTTATGTGAATTGATCTGAAGGAATGTTGGATGTGAAAAGACTATCTGTTGTTTTGTGTTGTAATCAATGATGACGATGGAGATCTTATTCCGGTGCTGCTGTGAATTATTCCTATGAAGCTGTAAAGACAGCTTCAGCAAAGACGTGTGTGTATCTTGCTGGGTGTCCTTTCTGCTTCAGTTATTCTTTTGCCAGATTTTCATGGGGTTGGATCCTCTCGTCACTCAGGCTTTTGCTTTTATGTGAATTTATGCCCATTTCAAAATAATAAATACAGAAGAAAACAGCAGTGATGTTCAATCACTTCACCCCACTGTTTTTTCTATTTCTTACAGACATTACCATACTGTTTTCTTATGCATTTGTTATTTTCCTTGTTTTTCTTCCCCTAGGATCTAAATTTTCCAGGGACGTGACCCTTGCCCCACTTGTTGGATATTCTATCTCTAGATCCCAGAACAGAACCTGATGCTTGAGTAGATAACCCAGAAATAAGTGTTGGCCGAATAATAAAATGAATGAGGCTCATTTCATCTTTATAACAACCCTCTAGGCTAAACACTCCTATGTTTTATAAATGAAGAAACCAAATGGAAAGACATTAAGTAATTTGCTCGAATGGAGTTGCCAGGATGGTGAATGAGCATCATCTTAATGTGCCCATTACATTTAGAAGATTTTGGAAAGGTTATCTTTTCTGTCTCTTCACACTGAGCACAAATGACCTCAATTTTTGCTAGCAGATATCTTATTTTCCTTTCAATTTTCTAGAGAAGACTCCTTAATGTTTTAGTTTTACTCTCAAAATCCTCCACTGTCTTTCCAGTACCATTTAAAAATTTTCAGTTTTTATTATTACAAAAGCAATGAATATTTACTGTAGAGAACAGAAAATAAAAGGGGAAAAAAAACCCAAAACAAAAGAAAATACTTGTAATCCATTCACAACCTTGTCTCATAGAAATAACCTCTAAAACATCAAACATCTTGCTGGTAATCATTACTGATAATGTAAAATATACAAATATATATTTTAAAATACATTAATTATATCCTCTTTCATTGTATCTCATATGTTATTTAGATATTTTCATATCAGTATTCATTAATGTTAAATGTATAAGTGGCATTTCTGTTATGCAAAAGGAGATACCATAAATCAAAGCCTTTTTTCTCTTAATTTTTACTTTCTTGGCATGTCACATTAATTAATCTGTTTTTCAACAATATTGAGGTGTAATCCACATGCTGTAAAAGTCATTCATTTTAAGTGTACGGTTCTATGAGTTTTATTAAATTTAAACAGCTGTGCCTCTATTTTTGTAATTCTGTTTTAGATGGTTCCAGAAAGCTCTAATTCTCTTCTCTCTTTTTGAATTTTTTTTGTAGTTTAGATGAATACAATACCTTTATTTTATTTATTTATCTTTATGTGGTGCTGATGATCGAACCCAGGGCCCTCACATATTCTAGGCAAGCGCTCTACCACTGAGCTACAACCCAGCCCTCTAATTCTCTTTTTAGAAGGGGACAAAGTCGAGTAACATCTTTGAAATAGGCACCTTATATATACAAAAGATGAACTTAAGCAGTAGTCCCTTTTATATGAAGTATTGCTGCCCAGTTTCAGTTACCTGATCTTTCGGTTACCTTCAGTCAACTGTGGTCCAAAAATATGAAACACAACAAAATTATTTAATGGAAAATGCTAGAAATATATCTTCCATCATCCTCTATTCTGCCCAGATGGTAAATCATCCCTTTGTCCAGTTGCATAGTCACTGATTAGCTATATCAGTTATCAGATCCACTGTAGTGGTAGCACACTGCCTATGTTCACAACGCTGACATTATTATGTTTTAGAACCATTATTTCTTATAATGGTTCTAAAACACAGGAGAATAGGCAGGCATGGTGGTGCACACCTGTAATCTCAGCTACTCAGGCAGGAGGATTACAGTTTCAAAGCAAGCCTCAGCAACTCAGCAAGGCTGTATGCAACCTAATGAGACCTTGTCTCAAAAAAAAAAAAAAATAAATAAATAATAAAAAGGGCTAGGGATGTTGCTCAGTGGTTATGCACCCTTGGGTTCAATCTCTGGTACCAATAAACAAATAAATATTTTTTAAAAGGTTGTTTCAGTCAGTTTTTTCATCGCTGTGACCAAAAGACCTACCAAGAACAACACAGTGGAGAGAAAGTTTATTTGGGAC
The DNA here is from genome assembly GCF_048772815.1 of Callospermophilus lateralis. Classification (NCBI taxonomy): domain Eukaryota; kingdom Metazoa; phylum Chordata; class Mammalia; order Rodentia; family Sciuridae; genus Callospermophilus; species Callospermophilus lateralis. The sequence continues at coordinate 52,706,115 of NC_135317.1, read as the reverse complement.
TGACAGTTTCCGAGATCTCAGTTCACAGATGGACAATTCCATAGCTCTGGGCCTGAGGTAAAGCAGAACATCACGGCAGAAGGGTATGGTGGAAGAAAGCTGCTCAGGACATGGAAAGGAAGCAGAAAGAGCTCCACTCACCAGAAACAAAAATATGTACCCCAAAGTCATGCCCTCAGTGATCTACTTCCTCCAGCCACACCCTACCTGCCTAGAGTTACCACCCAGTTAATGCATTCAAGTGGATTAATGCATTGATTGCTCTCCAACTCCATCATTTCACCTTTAAACTTTCTTACAGTATCTCACACATGAGCTTTTTGGAAGACACCTCATCTAAACCATCACAAAGGCTTGCAGATATAGCTCAATGATAAAACATCCCTGGGTTCAATTCCCAGTACTGCAAATGAATAAATAAAACACAAGAAAGTGATGCTGGCAATTTTATTACAGTATATTGCTATAAGTGTTCTATTGTATTATTATTGTTATATCGCTTACTGTGCCAGATTTATAAATTAATTTTTTTATCTTAGGTATTTACTTATAGAGAAAAAAGCAACATGGACAGAGTACAGTACTGGAGCAGCCTTGGACTGTATTCCTGAAGATAGGGGGCACTACTATAATCTTTGTATTACTTCATTTATAAGATCATGCACAGTTTAAATGACTGTGTTTTTACCACTTTGAATGAAGTGCAGAACCCTTATTTTCATTTGGGTCCATTTAATCATCCTATTTTAAAAATATAGTTGTCTATTTTCTCTATATACATTGAGCAACATGTCACATGGTGTAATAAGTTTTATTTTAAACATGAAATATTAAGAAATACATGAGAAGTAGGTTAGGATATTGTACTTGCCCTACTTTTGTCCTTTTCAATGTTCTTTTTTACTCCCACCCAGCACTATGTGAACATGCCAGTCTGTTTTTAAGTCTTTCCTTCCACTCTTGTTTCCTCCTTTTAATTCCTACTTATCAAAGATTTGTTTTATGGTTATTATTCCAGTGTCTTTCCTTTAAATTGCACTTTTGTCTTCTCTGCTGCTTGCCTTTAACTTTGTTTATGAAGGTAGAAAGATAGTCTGAGGAAGAAGCTGTGGCCAGGTTGGCTACACTTAGATACTATGTAGCCATGTGTCCTTGTACAAGTTATTTAGGTCTCATTTTCTTTCACCTGTGTAAAATTGATACAATAATTTCATATAATTTCAGTGTGTATGTGCACTTGCACATAGGTGCTAGGGATTGAGCCCAGGACCTTTTACATGGCTAAGCAAGCCTAGTCCTCTAAGGGACTCAAGGGATTAGTTCCTAGTCCTCTAAGGTCACTATTAGCATTAAATGAGTTGGGCTTACAAAATACTTAACACAGTACATGGAACTTGTATTTGATAAATGATAGCTATTATCATAATTTATAGAAAACTGGATGCTAATGTAGTTAAATTTATTTTCCCATTAGCTATAGATGCTATGCTTAGAAATTACCCCCAAACTATATGAATATTCACCTATATTTTCTTCTGGAAAATTCTAGAACATCTTTAGTTTTATCCATAACCCATATAGAATGTATTTTGCTGCATTAGTATGAAGTGAGGACCTGATTACATATTTTTTTTTGCTATATAGTTTATCAGTTTACGCAACATTTATTGAATAAATCATTCATCGCTCACATATTTGAAATGCTATCTTTATCATATACAAATTCCCATGCCCATCTTTACTAATTCCTGAAATCTCTGTTTTCTTTCATACATGAAATGAAATTAATAATTTCTGCATTGTCTACCTACTGCTGTTTTATTCATTGTGACTTTATGTTTTGATATCCAATTGAGAAGTGTCATCTTATATCTTTCAAAGTTTCTAGGATATTCTTGTATATTAATATATTAACGAATACCAAATAATATCGAGTACATAGATTAATTTGATGAAGACTCTCTTTTACAGTAAAATATTTCCATGTAGAAACATTCATGTTCTTAAGTACATCAGTAAAACTTTATAGTTATTATTAATCATGAATATTTCCTATTAACATTATTCCAAAATATGTCACACTTTTTGTAATTAAGAATACTCTTTCTTTGACCATTTTTTCATAAATGGTCAAAGAAACAGTATTCTTGGTCTTATATAGAAATTTATCTTTTTATAAATTTCTATTATAACAAGACACCTTATTGAGCTTTTCATTTTTAAAAATTTTAAGTTGATTTTACTCTTTTTCAAGCAATCACATCATTTACAAATATAGTAATTGGATCTTCTCAAACCTAATATTTATACCTCATTTTTTTCTTGTATTACATTGGCTAGAACAATTAAAATAGTTTCATGATGACAGTTACAGAAACATTTATTTTTTTCTTTCTTTAATGGTGATGTTCCCTTCTTTAATGACAGTCTCTTTTGATTTGTCTACTGAGGATAACATTGGTTTCCCAATATTGTCTCTTTTTACACTTGTTTTAAACCTGCCCTTTCTTAGGCTACAATCTACAATAGAAGCTCATTAATCCTATTTTCATACTAACAATATTTTTCTCAGTGATTATCCATTGTTTCATTCAAATATTGTATGCACCCTAGGTCTTCTAAGAGGTGATTTCAAGAAAGAAAGAAAAGAACAGATTTCATTTTGATTTCGCTATTTTCTTCTTGTTACCTTTGCAGAAGAAAGGCTGATGAGGTGTTGCTCTTTCTCATTGGTTACCATCTCGGTGATGCTGAACATGTGTCCCACCAGTTTCCCCACGGGCTTGGTGCTGATATTGGGGTGCCACAACCGGAGGACTTTATCATCTCCTAAAAAGGAGGATGGTGAAAGATTATTTATTTTCTCAAGTGGTCAAAATTTAAAAAGTATCTCTCCCATTCAATCACATCCTTATCCTTCTTTTAATAAGTAATCACAGCCCATTTCTTCCAGGACAAATTCTGTGATTGACTTGCTAAGGACCTAGCCTTGATCTGTATCTGCTGTTTCTTGTCAAGGCTGTTTTGTTGTAATTGTATTTATACATACAAATGTGAGTTCTCATAAATATTTGATGAGTATTTTTCTTGATTCAATACTTTCCTACTCCTTTAACGCATTAATGTATTATTTATGCTTTATTTATTTCCAAAAAGTATTTAACGCAGCTGTTCTTTTATTTTCACATTCTTAAATTATGCAAACATATTATTATAAGAAAAATCAAGGTAACAGGAAAACTACACATAATATCTACCACTAGAACAAATCAACTGTTTTTATTTTTCCATCTTCCCTTCTAACACATATCCATAAGTTCATATAATTTATAGGTAATTACTATCATGGCACAGACAGATTTTTTTTTATGATCTGGGTACATGGTAGAAGATTTAAATAGTAGAAAAGAGTATAATTTTTGCAAAATAAAGTCTTTTCCCCATAATTCCCATAATCCCTAGTTCTACTCCCTCTAGGAAATCAGTGTCAACTTTAAAAATATAAATCATATTGATTCTGGATATGTTTTTATGCCCATTTTTTTAAGATAAAAATCTCACTATGTTGCCCAGGCTGGCCTGAAAACTTGGGCTCAAGTGATACTCCTGCCTCAGCCTCCCGAGTGACTAGGACTACAGGTGTACACTACCAGGACCAGCTCTCACTATGTATTATTTTATGCTCATGGACGACTGTGGGTCCATGGCCTCATAATTATCATTTTAGTTGCAACTGTACCATTTTGTTCTGCTTTTCAAAAATTATTTTTATTTTAATTGATCCATAGTAATCATGTTTTATATATGTATATACATATTACATTGTCACATTTTAGTATATATATACAGTTTGAAATGATTGGGCTAATTGTCATATATTACACCTCAGACATTTTTTGTGTGTGTTGAAAACATTCAAAATCCTCTCTACTCACTATTTTGAAATATTCAATTACTTGTTGTCAACCAAAGCTATCCTACTGTGCTACAGAACATTAAAAGTTATTTCTCTTGTCCAACTGCATTTCTGTAACCATTAACCATCTTTTATTCACCCCCCACCCCTCACACACCCTTCGCAGGCTTTGGTAACCACAATTCTCCTCTCTACTTCTTTGAGATCAACATTTTAGCTTCCTAATATAAATGAGAATGTGTGGTATCTGTCTTTCTGTACCTGACCTATTTCAGGTATAATGGCCTCTAGGAACATCTATGATACTGCAAATCACAGGATTTCATTCTTTTTTATGGCTGCATAACCTTAGGTTGCTATTTCACAATATCTTAACATTTGTTCTTTTGGCATTCTTAACCATTAAATTATTTAGATCTTTCTAGTTTTTTGATTTTTTTCAGCTATACTGTAATGTACACTTATTTGCATGATATTTTTTTTCTTTTGGGTTATTCACTGAGGATAAATCCTCAAGAGTGGGATCATTATATTAAGGGCTATAAACATTGTTATGACTTTAAAATACTGATGGGTTACTTTCCAAAATAGTTGTACCAAATCTCAAGGCTACCAGTTTTGTTAGACTCTGGCCAGCATATGAATATTACCATGATTTAAAATGTTTGGTATTTTAGTAGATCTAAAATGATATTTTATTTTTATCTCAATTTAATTTATGATAGTATTATTTTCTCCTATACATATTTGCTAATTTTATCTCCTTATTCTGTAGATTGTTTGACCATATCTTTTTACCAAAATTGATCTATTACAATTCCAATGGTATGAAAAATAAAATTTGAGTGAGTTTGTTACAGCAGCCTGCATTATCAGAACTAACATGATTGTAATCCATTTATGTCTTTAAAAAGAGTAACTTAATCTATGTGTAATAGTTTCTAAAATATGAAATATTTTTAAGATATTGGATTTTTCTATTTTACCAACAACTCATTAAATACCATCCTGGAAGTTGAGTCATAAAAATAGCAAATAATTTCAAGTTGGGATCCTAGAAATTATATAATCCAACCTTCTTATAAGAAACTAACTCCCAAAGATCAAGTTATTCTAATCAAATGATTTAATTTAGTGATTCAAATATAATCTGCTCAGAAGCACACAGTAGAAAATGAAATTGATTTAGGATTATTGTGATGCATTCCTGAGCATCTTACATATTACCAAGGACCTTTAGGCTACTAGACAAAAAAATTATATAATAGCATTATAATTATAATATACATAACCTAAGTTATTAAAAATAACAATTTACATGAACACCTGAAATCCAACATGGTAATCTTATTTAATTTGGTTAATGTGTTTGACCATGCAAAGGAGCTATTTGCTGATACATATTGGGCTATTTATGTAAATGGACATCTCCATGTTGAAAGAGCCAGTAGAGGAACAATTGGACGCCTAGATAGTCAGATATTCAGAAGCCAGCCAAATGTGATAGGTTCAGATGCTTCCGTAATTTGGATTATTTTGTTGGGTCCCATGAAAAAGGAGCATGGTATATTTTCTACCCTATTCTTTCTATATTTATCCTTCCAGTGTTAGTATAGTAACACAACTCCAGGTGCTAGACTCTAAGTGATTTGAGGCCAGAACTTTTTCTTGTTTACTCTGGTGTTTCTGGTGTGTAACATATAGTAGGAGTTCAACTAATATCTATTGAACAATTTCAATAACTTCAGTGTGGGATATAAATCAGAAGCTTTAACTATCAAGGGCTAAAGGACAGGGGAAACATGCATGTAAATTGAAAATAAATCTTTGTAGAACATTTATCTAACTCCTCTGGGAAAGTGAACTGCTTTCATTTCAGAGACTCTCGGATCCTGAAATATTATCAGAAACAGGCTGAAAAAAACAGGGAACAGCTGAATCTTAGTTTCTGTTTCTCAAGTAACTTCTATGGACTGAATCATGTTCCTTCAAATTTTATATGTAGAAACCCTAATCTTCACTGTGATGGTATTTGTAGATGAGTCCTTTGGGTTGAGGTCATGAGGACGGAGTCCTTATGATGGTCCGTATGTGAGGAACCAGACAACTCTCCACTGCTCTGCCTTTTGAGGGTCACAGCCAGAGGAAGGCCACCTATAAGACAGGTGAATAGCCCTCACTAGGAACTGACCATTCTGGCACCTTGACCTTGGACTTCAGCCTCCAGAACTATAAGAAAATAAATTTCTGTTGTTTAAGACACCCAGACTCTTATTACATTATAGCAGCCCAAGATGACTTAAAATATCAATCCAAATATTTTAAGGACTATGGTAGGTGAGTAAGTGGGATATTTCTCAAATTTAAGATTTCATGTTATCCTTATTAACAGCAAGAATAAAAATTTCTTGAGAAATTACTGTATACTTGCTATTTTGCTAAATGTTAAGGATACAAAGAAATTCCCTGTTAAAAGTCTACTTTGCAAAAAAAAAATCCTTTTAGACTTAATTTTAATATTTCCTCTCTAGCACCTTCCCTAGTCACTCTCCCCAGGCCCTGATGAACTTAAGACTTTTCAGTGTTCTCAGAGTGTTTTCATCAGACTTCTTTTATAGCACTAATCCTGATTGATTGTAGATTTTTATGTTTACATATCTGCTTATTGTTTATCCGATGAGTCTTTGTTTTAGTCAGCCTTTTCACTGCTGTGACTAAAAGATCTGACCAGAACAATTTTAGGGAAGAAGAGTTTCATTGAGGACTCAAGGTTTCAGAAGTCCTAGTCCACTGAAGGCTGGCTCCATTCCTCTGGACTCAAGGTGAGGCAGAGCATCATGGTAGGAGAGTGTGGCATAAGGAACCAGCTCACATGGTGATCAGGAAGCTGAGAGAGAGGTCTCCACTTGCCAGATACAAATATATACTTAAATCCACATCCCATCACTTCAATTACCACTCAGTTAATCCCTATCAGAGGATTAATCCACTGATTGGGTTAAGACTCTCACAACCCAATCATTTCTTCTCTGAACCTTCTTGCATTGTCTCACACATGAGCTTTTGGGGGACACCTCACATCCAAATCATAATAGTCCTGTATTTCTGTTTATGACAATCCTTGATAACTATTAAGTGCTTGATTCTTATTTGCTAAGTAAAATGAGTTGGTTAGCAGATTCTCTCATGAAGTGGTTAAGAATGCATATTCTGGGTAAGTCAGTTTGGATTTGAAACCTATCTCCATGATTCACTAGTTCTATGATATTGAGTAAGTTGCTTCACCTAAGTGTCTGCATTTTCTTATTCTTATAATGGGGATAAATGAACTTAGGTCATAATTTTATCATGAAACTAATTGAGATTGTATATATGCAACTGAAAAAATCTTGGACTATAAGTTGAATATTATTAGCACTATTATTACCATTTTTCTAGGTCCCTGCCTTGTACAGAACATTCTACAAAATGTTTGGAAGAGAGTGAGAGAAACTCTTATAGATATATGAAGCAAGGTCCCTGCTTTTGAGTGTTTATAATCCAACAATAGCAGTAAGGCATACAAAATATATAGAAGGAAAGTAGGTATTCACAGAAAATGTCAAATATGAAGATAGGATTTTATATTGCAAATAATATATTATGATTCATAAGGAGCTAATGTCCTGTTTCTTTGTTATTTTTCTTCTCTTTTTTAACTAAGCCAAGATTTAGATAAACCACTCACCAGAGGATTTTCTTTCTTTTAGCAAGCTCTTATCTCAGTTGGTGAGTCACTTGATCCAAGTACATTGCTTTTCATGAAATGAGCTGGCTCAGTTCAGAGATGAATACAGAGGAGAGCGCACCTCTAACAAATCAGATGATAGTGGGCCAGGAACAACGCAAGGCTGGGAGCAAAGACAACTGACTCAACTAGCTAACTAGTTGTGCAATTGTGGAAAATTGTTTATAAGTGTCCCTGAATATTTAACCTGCTCGACTATGCTTCCCAAAACAGCTCTTATTGTATATTTTGAGTCATTGGCCAGTACGTACTGTACACTTCACAATGTGCTTGGCTGAGTCACTAATCAACAAGAGTATTCTCCTGGGAAAAACATGTTTTCAGTTATTGAGAATTTGCATTTTCTGCTAATAGAGGCTTCAAAACTGTGAAATTTAATAAATTATGCATGGTGAAATTTATTAGTTTCTTGCTGGTCATGCTGTTAAATATTTGATTTCTTTTGCAAAAGCTAGAAAAACTATAACTAATAAGTTTTCAAAGCTGTAGAGCCAGATTTTATAATATAATGAACACTGAGTTTAATGAAATCATTTAAGTTCCAGAAGTTTACTAAACACATTTTCCCCAGACATGATTAAAATGCTAAGATTATATTAAAGCTGGTATTTTGTGTGTGTGTGTGTGTGTGTGTGTGCGTGTGTGTGTGTGTATGGGGCTACTGGTGATTGAACTCAGGGGTACTTGACCACTGAGCCACATCCCCACTCCTATTTTGTATTTTATTTAGAGACAGGGTCCTCACAGAGTTGCTTAGCCCCTCACTTTTGCTGAGGCTGGCTTTGAACTTGCAATCCTCCTGCCTCAGCCTTGCAAGGCACTGGGATTACAAGCATGTAGCAAAAGCTGGTGTTCTTAAAAAAAAGTTTTACTTTCTTTTAAGTGAGAACAAAGGGCTGTCCAAAGCATCTAGTTAAGATGAATGTGACAGCATCATATGATGATTATATTTTAAAAATTAAATCTCAATTTGGCCACATATTTAAGTACTATTTTGTCAAAGGGTTTTTGTGGGGTGGTGTGGGGGATTGGGGTTGAAATAGAGTATTAAAATTTTTCCTAATAATAAAGACTTGCAGTGGTGCGGGCAGAATCTAGTGGTTTGATTCTTAGGCATTGCTTTCATTTGGATCTGGAATGTTCCCCAAAGGCCCATGTGCTAAAGTCTTGGTCCCCAGCTTGTGATGCTATTGGGAGGTGGTGGGACTTTTAATAGGTGGGACCTAGTTGGAGGAAGTTAGGTCATTGGAATCATGCTGTTGAAGAGGATTTTGGGTCCCTAGACCCTTCCTGTCTCTCTCTTTGGTTCCTGGTTGCCATAAGATGAACAGCTTCCTCTGCCACATATTCCCACCACGGCATATTGAGCCCTACAAGCCCAAAACAACAGGCCAAGTGACCATGGACTGAAATCTCTGAAACTATAGCACAATAAGTCCATTCTCCTTTCAAGTTGATTCTCTCAGGTATTCTGTCACAGTGATAGAAAGCTGACTGATTCAGTCATGTTTGGTGCTCCATTTCCACCACACTGTGCAATCTTCTTTCATCTCTTGGGGCACCCACTACTTCTTTGTCTTGTAGTCCAGGCCAGGAAATGTGTCCATTTCCATTGCCCATGATAGATCATACATCTTGTTGGGTAATAATTAGCAATGAGCAGTGAAATGCAGGCAAGTTCACAAGTGTTCTTTTAAATTACTTTAGGTTCTTCTTTAAACTTTGTCCAAAGTAAACAAGAAAGTGTGACAGTTAATTTGTAGAAAGGAAACAGAAGCAAAAGGAGCTAATTGGGAAATATGTTAAAAGAAAAGGATTAATGGGACTAACTCTTGATAGGGTCTGTTGATATTGACATGAAGCTAGGAATTATGGTTAAAGGTGTCTCTATTTATCTGGGAAGGAAGACTTTTTTAGTAGTTTAAGTGCACTAAGGTAACTTCTCACCAGCAATTGACCCCAATGACCATATTAACATGGCATTTACTTGTAGATGAAGCCCCCCTAAATAGGATGGCCACCATGACAGTTCCAGAGAGGACCAACTAAGGTCAAAAACTCCACTGCCCAATGTGAAGGAGTTGAATATCTGATTGGCAAAGAGCACAGAAGGTGGTTGCCGGTTCTGGTAAACATCAAAGAGTAATAAAATTGGGGAAAAAAGAAAATTAGCATTTTCTTCTTTGTTGTTCTCTGCTTGGAGACAGTCTACTCTCTCCCTTGAAAGTGCTTTTTATTTAAGCCTCACTTTTATTTTATTTTTACCTCACTTTCACTTCTAATAAAGTTCTCCTGCATGACTTTTGGTGTCTGACTTTAAATCTTCTTTCACTAGAGCACAAGAACTTGGAGTTTCGGCTCCTTGCTTTCCTATGACAATTTAGTGTAAAGACAGCTAAACTCCTACTTCAGGGGTAAGTATATCTTCCCTGAGAGCACAAAGTGAATTTTTTTTTCAAGTATACTATGCATTCGAATTTAATACTTAAATTTGTGCTCAACTTTAGGCCTTCTACAATACTTACTTGAAATTAACTTATAGTTAAATTATAATTATAAAGATAATATAGCATTCTTTTGGATAGCAAAACAAGTAAAAACAATGTATTAAAAATTTAGTTATAAACTTATTCTTAAGTTTAGTCATAGCCTGTCCACTAATAAACTGTTTAATTTTCAATATTTAATCTCTCCCTGTTGCTTATATTTTCCTCAATGAGGAAACTGAACTACATGCATTCAGAGATCCTCCTGACCTAAAATACTATGGTTACAATTTTCCAAGAAATTTGGAAGGTAAACTAAAAATATATTTTGAAAAATCTGGGACCCAGTTTGTTAATTAAATATTATTCTAATAAATAGTTATTGCTTTCACTCAAGAAAACAAAACATTAATTTAAGTATTAATTTCGAATACATAGTATACTTGGAAAAAAAAATTATCTTTGTGCTCTCAGGGGAGATATACCTACCCTGAAGTAGGGGCTTAGCTGTCTTTACACTTTATAGTTTGCAAAATAGGCACTTTAGGGATGAGGCAGCTGACTCTAAGGAGGAGCCAGGCATTGCCTGCCGTGAGTATTTGGGAATAAGAATTGAAGGTATCTTACCTGGTAGGGGCCAATAGCACTCACTCATTTAACATCTTGGTTCTTTTAATGGGTATTTTTGCTCTAGTGTCTTTAGGCAAATGGTATATTTACTAAATTTTATTTTATTTTAAAAGGAAAGAGTTTTTTTAAAAAGTTTTCTATTCTTACTCTTTTTAAACTTTGGTTTTGCAATACAGGACGTTTTCTTGATGTATGTTTGTTTGTATTTCTGCTTTGCTCACTTGCATCTTACCTATAAGTCTCCTTACTTAGTCTTCCCCCTCCTGAAGGCAGTCTGGGATCCCCAATACCCTTCCTCTCTAACTAGATCTTTTTCCATCAACAGAAGGAATGTCCTCTTGAGTGTTTAATCAACATTTGAACTTTAGGTTCAAAATTGAGCTTTTGTTTGCTTAGATGGAAAATCCACCTAAGCATCTTCGTCCTCATATCTGTGTCACTATGAACACAATGATGTTTTTCCATTTCCCACCTTACAAAATTGTAGTTGGCTGATCTTTTTTTCTAATCTACAATATCATTCTGCATGAATGACCATATGAATCATTCATTTCCAATTTTTTTTTTGTTTTCTTTTGGATTTTTTGTTTTGTTTTGCTTGTTTTTTTCGGGGGCGGGGGGAAGGGTTGAACCTAGGGTCTTACTCATGTTAAGTGTGCACTTTACCACTAAGCTACACCCCTAGCCTCACTTCCAATGTCCTTGAAATTTGCTTTTTATTTTCTTTTTCCATGATATCTATGATAATTTAGACTCTCTCCATCTCATTCATGACAGCGGTAACAGCCTTCTAAACACAACCTCAGATTTCTTTATTCCAACAAAACCTTCACACATCTGCCAAAGTAATTTTGCCTATGTGTTATAAGTGGATCGAATGGATATTTATTGAGACTTTACTATGTGCCAGGCATGTATTAGCTTAATTAATCTCAAACACTACATGATATGTTTTTTCTTACCATTGATATTATTACCTTACATACATTGAGCACTTACTGTGCAGAAGACACTGTGCTAAGTACTTTATTTAAATTACTTGAATTCTTTTGAGCAGATACTAAGATCAACTCTACTTACAGATGAGATTGAAATTTTAGGGAAATAAATAATCTGCCCACCACACTGCTTGCAAGTGAATTCATACCTAGACAATCTGACTCCAAAGTGCAGTAAAATAAAAAGTCAGTATTATAGAAGAGGAGTTTGCATCTCAAAAAGTGTTTCAGGTTGGGCGTGGTGGCGCACACCTGTAATCCCAGTCACTTGTGAGGCTGAGGCAGGAGGATCATAAATTCAAAGTCAGCCTCAGCAAAAGTGACACACACGAAGCAACTCAGTGAGACCTTGTCTCAAAAATAAAATATAAAAAGTGCTGGGGATGCGATATTTAAAAAAAGAGTCTTTTGGTCTTCTACCTTTCCCCTAAAACTTCTCATGTTGTCATCTTTCTCCTGATTCTCAGAAGATGACCTTGTTTCCCACCTTCTACCTTACTTGCCCCTAGATAGTTGGTATTCAAGGTTCTAAACTTGGTCCTCTTCTCTGTTAACTCAAAGTCATTAGCTCTTGACCTTTTTGGTCATGGAATCCTTTTAAGAATTTGACAAATTTGACTTTCTCCCCCAAAATACGCCAATAAAGATACAAGCTTTGTTATATTTTAGGAAGCTTTAAAATTTAGGAACTTGTGCTCTCATTTGTAAAAATAGGTTTTTGCATGGATTAAAGCTCTAAAAGTAAAACATAAAGCCAAATAATAAGAGCAAGTTAAAATAAAATCTAGAAAATCTTGTTTCGCCGATTCCTAGGCTGAGGAAAACTTTTCTAAGTGTGTCATCAAGTCAAGAAGCCACACAGAATGCGACATTCAGATTTGACTTCATAAAATTTTATAAATTCCCTAAAAGGTTATTCCCAGCAGTGAAATAGGAGAGCACTCTTTGCAAGGCAGAAAAATCTCTTTATGATGGGAACTGTCCTCTTACCTCCAGTGACAAGCACATTTGCTTTTACACAGTAGCAAAATGTATTTGCTCCTCTTGGCATAGCAAACTCTCTGACAGGCCTGGAAAACAAACAGACCATAAGATGTCTAAATTTTTCTTTGTAAAGCTAATTTCAACTTATAAATTCTATTTAACGTACTTATTCCTAAATGGTTTGTAAATCCATTTGCTCACAGAAAATGTAAACAATGATTGAATCATTACTGATCTACAGGATCTACTTACTCCATGCAATGGTTTGGACAGGGTCCCCCAGAGGTCCATGTGGTATGGGTTTGGGCCCCAGCTCTTGGTGCAATTGGGAAGTGCTGAAACCTTTAAGGGTTGGAGCCTCATGGGAGGTCTTTTGGTCAGGGGGTGTGTGATTGAAGGGGTTTGGAGAAACCCATCCCCATCCTCTTCTTCTCTTTGCTTCCTAGGTGCCATGAGGTGAACAGTTTGTTCCATTATAAGCTCCCACTATCATGGCGTTGCCTTTCCATGGTCAACTGACTGTAGACTGAAACTTCCAAAGTCATGAGCCAAAATAAACTTCTTTTAAAGTGTATTTATCTCAAATAATATTTGTTACACCATTTTTAGTTTACTGATGTTACAGAAACTGGTGGCTCATTGAATTTGGCCCTTAGGACATGATTTTTCTAATCTGGGCCTGAGATGCAAGTGCAGACTTATAATAGCTCCATCTCATCTCCTCATTATTCTGACATTTTTTGCCCCTAATGCTTCTCAGCATATTTTTTTAGTTCTTAGGGGAACAAAAAAAAAAAAAAAGAAAGAAAGAAATGAACAAATAAGCTGTGACTGTGCCGGCACTTTATGTGAGTTAACCCAAATTAACTTCACAAATGGGAAAGCTTGGGCTAAAGAAGAGGTTATGGTAACGTATTTGGTGGTCACAGAACTAGTGAATGCTGGAATAGATGCCAGTTCTGTCTAGCTCTACAGCAATCCTATGGAAGGACACCGTGTCTTTCCAACATAAGCTGCCTCTGAGTTGGCTGACTAATGAAAAGTAGTGCTGAGTGGTTAGTTGCTCATCTCTCAGAAACTGTCAAGCTATCAAAGGGTAAAAAGTTCAACTTATGTGTTACAACAGGCCAATATGTTCCATATAGTGTAATTAATTGCAGATGTTCATTTTCTTTCTGGTACAAAACTCCATTTCTGAAATTTCCATGCAAAATTATAACCAGAATGGTAATCGCCTCTGAAATGGAAATTGTTTTTTGAGAGAATTTTTTTTCTGCCTTTTTGGGAGTTGTGCTGGCTTCGATTTTAACAGCTGGCCAATTATGTATTTGTATAAATGCAGTTTAATCTAGCTCAACTTGAAACTCATTATAGGAAACTGCAGAAATGGGAACATATTGAATCTGGAGAGGGAAGCAACCCAACTCTTATTCTACTGCGATGACTCTCCAGTGGCCATGGCAGTTCAGGAAAACATGATTATGCTGAACACTCAACAAACCTCTTCAGTTTCTACATTTAGAAAGAGAGTGATCTAAGTGAGGAAGTCATTGAAAAGCTCAGACAGAATCCGGCTGATCAGATCAATGATCATTGTATGCTGAGGTTGTCTGAGTATTTTTATCTCACAGTTTCCTGACTCTCAGCTGCTTATGTCACCAACAAATTCCAAGAGATAGGGTAAATACTAGGAAGCTTAGAATTGGTTTCAAAGACAGATTCTGAACTATTGCAAAATAGATGCTCTTTTGGAGCAAAGACTAGAATATACTGGTTAGTTAGAAAATTAAAACCTTCTAGATACTTTAATTGTTCATAACTACTAAAATAGTAAATATATAGAATACTATGAACAGTAAGAATTAAATGCCCTACAATACCATTACAAATTAAAAATACATTCAAACATGCACTTTGAAGGAAACATATACACATATAAAAACATATAAAAAGATGCATTAAACCCAATAGAATGGCTGTTACTCCTCTCTCTGCCCCGTGTTATGAATCAAGTGGAGTAAACAATAAAAAGGAGTAAAATAAAATAGGAATAGTGTGAGAGTATGATTAACTCAACTCTGCTCTTGAGCTACCCCTCCATGAATTAGATTTGCCTGGGATCATATTAGTTGAAGGGCATATTTTCCATACAAAAAGAGAAGGTAATTAAGAGTGAGATTAAAAGGTATATAAATTTCTATCTAATTTTTTAAAAAAAGGTTTCTACCTCATTTAAACTTAATACAAAAATTCACAACCTGATTGACAGATACTAACGCTTGAAAAGGGGGACTATGGAAACCATCATCACTTGTTTCCAAAGGAAAACAGAGTTCTTTCCTTTTCCTCCAGTGTTGAGTATTTATTATTCTCATGGATTGTGACAGCACATAGAATTCAAAGTTGTTGTTTTTTTTAATTCTTTTCTTCATGAAAAGGCTTAGACAACTATAAGCAAACAATAATACTTTCAATTGTTACAGCATTTTATGCTTTTCAAAGTACTATCACCCATCTCCGAGTATTTGAGCACCACAGATGTGAGATAAGAAAGTTAAGACTATTTCCCATTATAAATGAGGGTATTAAGGTTCAAGTAACTCAAGTAATGTGCCCAAGACCACATGCCCAACCCATATATGGTAGAAGTGACATTAGAATTCATATCTCACAGATTTATTCCTTCACTCATATTCTATCTTGGTAAGTAGTACCATGTAAACAGTCCTCCCAGTCAGAAGCCTGGCAGTCACCTGAAGCATGGACGTTTTCCTCTGCGTTTTTGCATGGGTCTATCTTCTCCTCGTGCTATCTCTACTTACAACTTTATTTCTTCAGAGCAGTTTCTCCTGCCTTCCAACATCAAATATTGTCTCCAATGTCTCTCCATCCTCATTCAATTCCATCATGCAATTACCTAAATTTGCATTATTTATTTATTAGTTTATTATCTGCTTCCGACTAGACCATGAGCTCCATAAGGACAGATTTAGTGTCTTTTGATACTGTTGTATCCCTACTTGGAATAGTTAGTTTCTGGACTTTCATAAATATGCAATCAATATTGTTGAGAATAAAAAAATGAAGCAGTTTCCTTTCATCCAGTAGGTAATTAATTCTTCTCATCCAGTGGGTTACAATTCTTATAAATTTTGCAAGAATCTGTTCTTTTTTCATTCTTATTTCCACTGGTTAAGTTGAAGTCCTCATCATTTGTCTTCTGAAGTATACCATAGAGTCACTAATTGTTCTCCCTCATTTTTACCTGTCTTTTCCCAATCCATTTTTTCAACCTTGATGCTAGGATGAGCTATTAAAAAACATACATTATCACCTCCCCATTTAAAGTATTTAGTGGCTTCCTATAGCTTTTGGTTTTAGATTCCAACTCTTTAGCCTGATATTTTCAAGTTTGGTTTGTCTCGCCTTATCTTCCCCTACTCTTCTCTCAGTGCTCCAATCACATCAACCATTGACAATTTCCAGAACTCACCTTCTTCTTTTTCACTTCCATACTTTGCAATGCCATTTTGTCTATTCATCTACTCCACTGCCATGTAATTGCTTTGCCTAGATAACTCTTACCAATTCTCTAATACTCAGCATGGGTGACAACTCTTTCAGGAAGCCTTCCCTGATTTTTCTCCCCTCCACAGCCTACCTGAAGATGCTCTTGGCATTCTCTTCTGCTCTCACAGTCCTTTCTTACATCTCCATCAAGGCACTATCACCCTTTGTGGGAATCATTTATTAGTTTTCTCTCTCATTAGGCATAAGATCAAAGACCTCATCTTACTCATCTTTAAATTCCCAGCACCTAGTGTGGTTCCTCAAACCCAGTAACTCATCAATATGAATTTGCTCAAACAATGAATATTCAGATTCTTGCTCTAGAACTTATTTGGGAGTTATCTATGTAGACTTGTTCAAATTATGAAACAATCAGAAAGAGAATGTTGGATACATTACTAAATTTAATACCTTGTAGTGACACACCCTAAAACATAATTAACTTGCAATAAATACAAAAATTGAGGCATGACTAGGTAAGGGATATCTTACCTAGTCTTGAAAGGTAGAAGCTATAGAAAGGTCAGAATAATTCCCTGGAACAGGTGTTATCGGATCCTTAATCAGTCATTGAGGTGGGGGAAAAGGAAAAAGAGGGTAAGAGACTGTGTCAGGTCCCAGACATATACAAAGTCCCATCATGGGGTATCCAGGAAGCAGCAACAAGTTCAGAGATCTAAGTAACTAATTTCAAGAGAGTGAGAGATAAGATTGGGAGGGGGTGGTTTACAGGGGCCAGACCACAGATGTGCTCTTTGCAGAAGATAGAGATAAGTGAAAGATATTGAGACAGCTCCATGTCATCTTCAGGGAAACATGCTGAAAGATGACAACAGTTTTGACAGCAATAAAACTGAAGCAAGAGGGCTGGGGATGTGGCTCAAATGGTAGCGTGCTCGCCTGGCATGTGCGAGGCACTGGGTTTGATCCTCAGCACCACAAAAAATAAATAAATAAATAAAATAAAGATACTGTGTCACCTAAAACTAAAAATAAATAAATATTTTTTTAAAAACCTGAAGCAAGAGACCAATTGGAGGTAAGAGACTGGAGAGTGGGAAGGAAAGAGATAAACAAGATAAGACTTATTCAATGAGTGTTTATGAAGCAATGTAGACAAATTGGTGATCAATGGTTTGTGGGAGTTGAGAGTGAAGTCATGTGAGATCACCAAATTTCTGGCTGGGGTGATAGATAGAACATGCTGTCACCAAACAAAATATAATATGCTGTTGTATGTATATATTGAGAAGTAGGGGAAGTTAATTTCATATATGGTCATGTGAATTTGAGAGGCTATGAGATATCCAGGTGGACATGGTGAACAGGTATACTTACATTCAAACTTCAAGAGAGCTTGGGTTTCACCAATACAAGGATATTGGTGTGTTGGAGAAGAGGAACATCACCCAAGAAGAGCATGGAAAGTGAGACAAAATGTTGACTATGGAAAGAACTCCTGAAAATGCCACTATTTAGGACAGACACAAAAAGAAGAATCACAAGGAAAAAGAATAAACAGTAAGATACTAGGAAAAAAAATCTGCCTTTGCAGAAGCCAGGAGAAAAGTTTCTGCTTGGATGAGATGAGTAAGACTGAATGCCCCAAGCCAAACTTGTCCACAGAACAAGATGGGAGAAGCTGTGTTAGGAAGGATTATGGAGGAAATGAGCAAGATCACGGAAGGGGAGGCAATTAATGCAGAGTCCTTTCCAAAAGTTAGAAGGGAAGAAAAGGCATAGCATAGTCATTGGGAGGATGATATTGTAGACCAAGGAAAGAATTACTCAGATCTGAAGAGACTTAAGCAACATAGGTTGAAAATAAGGAGAGTGGGAGAAACTGATAGAGCAAGATCCTGGAGAAAATAGAAAGAGTTGAATACAAGGTTACCAATGGAAAGTTTTGATACCTCAACCTCTGAACAAAAACAAAACAGTAAAGATAGGGGTGACCAGACATGATCTTGAAAGGTAGGGTGTGTTGGAGAATTCCTCTTGGGATCTCAAGGTTTTGTGCCATACAGGACAGTGAGAAGACTTCAGTGGGGAATGGAAGGAGGTGAAGTCTGGAATAGTTACCGAGGGGCATGGAAGAGCAGATAAACCAAAAGTGTGTAAAAGGAGTGTAATTCAGGCTGGCTCCGCTCAGCAGAGGGATTGAGGTGTTTCTGGTTGGTAAGTAGGCAGACGGACTGAGGGCAACGAAGCTCATGCTGACATGAAGCTCAGGTACATGATAAGCCTTGGGTACAGGTGAGTAAGGAGGAAAGAGAGAAAGGTCAAGGCGAAGACTGACGAGATGCATGCAATTGAGAGAACCAAGTATCCAGAGAGAACTCAATGAGATCATTGGGAGGTTTAGTGGGAATTAGAGCATTCAAGAGCTCTAAAGGTATGGTACAGAGTCTCAGAGAGGGATACTGGAAATTTCTGAAGAGATTAGTTCCAAGTGCTGTGAGTTAGTACTTGCCAATGCTGTTGGACTAATCCTTTTATTTCTATCTTAAAATGTCTGCATTGATACTAGGCAACTAACACACCAATGTAAAGATACTCGAAGAAAGAAGAAATTAGCCATTTCACCTACCGAAATTCAGACTTGGCATGTTTATTTTGTGGCTGCTATAGTTTTTCTTGCTAATGAAATCATTGCCAACTTTACTTTTCTTAGTACCTTCTGTAAAACTCATTGTTATCTTTTTGAACTTGCTTAGAGGGCTATCACTTATCACCAGCTTTTCTGAATTTATTCCATGCCTATAAGCATAAACAATTCAGTTGGCCTTTAACACAATGATTTCCATCCTTAATTATTATCCTATGTGATAGCATGCCAGTAAATGTTTCATATTAATCTGGGGCCAAGGAGGGGAAAGGGTCATTGCTTTCTGTTTGTTTGTTTGTTTTGTGGTACTGGGGATGGATCCCAGGGCCTCACACATGCAAGGTAAGCACTGAGCTATATTAGCCTTTAATCCAGAAATATATCAATTAATAACAAATAACTAATAAATGTGACCTTTGCCTTTGAGTACTTAAAATCTAAGTGGGAAAACAAGAAATACAGACATAAAATCAGTAGTATACTGAAATCAGTCCTTAATCCTTTTAAAATTTTTTACTTTGAGACAAGGTGTCACTAAGTTGCTGAGGCTGGCCTCCAACTTGTGATCCTCCTGCCTCAGCCTTCAAGAAGTTAGGATTACCACCATCTCTGGTATGTTTGCTATTTTCCATGGTTTATTTATTCCTACTGGCCAATTTTTCATCTTTGAACATGGTTTGGGGAAGATATATAGCTATACACCATTAGGCAGGATTTCTATGTTCTGGAGGATACAAAAACCTCAAGAAGATAAATAATAGTAAATTAAAGTAAAATAGGTGTGAAGTGATGGGTTTAGGATATTTACTGCCTATATTTTTAATATAAATAAATTTTTATTTTAAATTTAGTTTTTGTTAATGGCAGTGATTAACAACAGGGTTGGCTATCAGCTCTAATATGCCAACACACACTGATTTCAGCATACCACTGATTTTATGTCTGTATTTTTTTCACACTTAGATTTTATGCACTCTGAGGCAAAGGTAATGACTTAAATATATTTACTAATTATTTATTATTAATTGGTATGTTTCTGGATTAAAGGCTAATCTACAGGACCAGTATCCATTACTAGTTGCCACATTATCTATTGTAATTATCCTGCTAAATATGTACTGGAAACATTTGTACTGGTAAAATCATTGCTGTTTGTTAGAGTCCCTTTGAAATGAAAATGATCTAGATGTTGAAGTAGAAGGTATGTCTTTTATAGGACCCAAGGTCACAAAGTACTTTTATGTTTTCACAATGCTTCTCTATAACCAAACAAATGGTTTGGTTATAAATGTTTCATGAATTTCCCTCAGAGTACAAAATCAAAATGAATATAAAGTTGCATCTATTTCTTAATTAAATGTTTCAGAAATGCACTTCTTTAAAATGTCATCATGTTAATCATTAGCAGTTAATTACATTACTGAAACTCTGTAATTAATTATGCCATATAAATGCCATTTGTGGGATCAGATTTGGTGTCAAGAAATGAAACTATTTTTAACTTACTGTGAAAAATTTTTAATTCATCTCTCAGTGCAATGTATTATATAGCAACAAACATTTTCAGCTTTTTCTAAATGAGAATAAAATGTACAATTTTCCAAAAGTCTGAGGTAGTCAATCATCTTAGAGATATGATATCTGTTCTTCCATTAAATAGCTAATGGTTATTTCATTGTTTAAATTAAAATCTTGTAATTTAAGGAAATTCTGCCTTTAGATGTGCAAATGCTATTTTTTCCTTTTTTTGGTGAATGTTGTTAAATAGCTCAAGAGGATCTAGAAGGCATCATTGTATTTTGTTAAGGATATAAATGACTATTTCCATTTTTTCCTAATACTGTTTTATACTAAGTATGAAGGGGTAAAGAAGCCAAGTCATCTACTTAGGACTTAATTAAATTTCAACATTCACTGTTTATATAGAAAAGGTACGATAAGCTCAATTTTTAAAGTTCTTTGTATATTTTGCTTAGCAGTTCTTTATCATATATGTTATTTGCAAATATTTTTTCCTAGTTGGTGGCATGTCTTCTCATTCTCTTGACAGCATCTTTCAAAAAGCAAAAGTTTTTTTTTTTCATGTCAATCATGAGTCACATTACAAGTGTTACCGGGTGTTTGTTCATTACTATTATTATAATATATTTTCAATGGCTTTACTTTTCTAATTTAATTCTCTCATTCTGTTGTCTGACTCTGAACTGCTAACAGCGTAAATGGTAATTTAAATAAATGATGACTTTGAAAAGGAAACCTCTCTATCTTTCATCTCACAAGATTTCCAAGTTTATTTTATTTAAATAAATGTTACAATAATTTATTGACAGCTCTTTCCTGGAGGGCAGACACTCCTGTGCAGGACTACCCCTTCTGACCAGTGGACTACCCATGGGAGCCCAGATCCAGCCCAGACCACCCACTCCAGCCCATGGGATCCAGGCTCTCAGTAGGCCTGCCAGAGCCTAGCCTCTGGCACAGACCGCCCCTTCCTACCAGCAAACTACCACAGGAGGTCAAGTCAGTGGCCCAGATCCACCCACTCCAACTTAAGCAAGACCCAGATTCAGGATGCAGTAGCATTCCTTGAGGGACACCAGCAGGGTCTGGAAGCCCAACATCAAGGTGAGGTACAGACAATCTGCACAGCTACTACAAGAATATAGGGAAGAAACTGTAGTATCTCAAATCCACACTGCAAGAAAGGAAGACACAGAGACAACATGAAAAAACAAGAGAGGAAAGTGCCCCAAACAAACCAGGACACTATAATAATAGAACCCATGGACAGCAGAGTTGATGAAATGGCAGAGAAGGAGTTCAGAAGTTTCATAATTAAAATAATCTATGAATTAAAGAATGACATAAATGAGCAAATACAAGCAAAAACTGATCACTCCAACAATGAGATAAGAGAGCAAATACAGGTAGCAAAAGATTACTTCAAGAGAGAGAGAGAGAGACTCTGGGAAAGAAACAAACAAACAGAAAGCATAACCAACAGACTAGATCACTTGGAAGAAAGAAGATTAGATAATGAAGAAAAAGTATACAATCTGGAAAATAAAGTTGATCACACAGTGGAGAAAGTTAGAAACCATGAACAGAACATCCAAGAATTATGGGACAGCATCAAAAGACAAAATATAAGAGTTATTGGAATAGAAGAAGGCACAGAGTTCAAACCAAAGGAATGCATAATCCCTTCAATGAGATAATATCAGAAAATTTCCCAAGCATGAAGAACAAATTGAAAAACCAAATACAAGAGGCTTACAGGACACCAAATGTACAAAATCACAACACATATACACCAAGTCACATTATAATGAAAATGCCTAGCATACAGAATAAGGATAGAATCTTAAAAGCTGCAAGAGAGAGGAATGAGATCACATAGAGGGGGAGATTAATTTGTATCTCAGCAGATTTTTCAACCCAGACTCTCAAAGCCAGGAGATCATGGAACAACGTATAATAAGCTCTGTAAGAAAATGGATGCCAACCAAGAATCTTATATCCAGCAAAACTAAGCTTTAGATCTGATGCTGAAATAAAAACCTTCCGTGATGAACAAAAGTTAAAAGAATTTACAACTAGAAAGCCGGCACTACAGAACATCCTCAGCAAGATATTCCAAGAAGAGGAAATGAAAAACAATGATGAAAATCAGCAGAGGGAGGGATTACACTAAAGGAAAATCTAATCAGAGAAGAAACCAAGTCACATTAAATACCAAAAATAAACAAAATGGCTGGGAATACAAATCATGTCTCAATAATAACCCTGAATGTTAATGGTTAATGGCCTAACCTCACCAATCAAAAGACATAGACTAGCAATTGGATCAAAAACAAAAAACAAAAAAAAACCCAACACTCAACACTATGCTGCCTAATCTTATAGAAAAAGACATTCACAGACTGAAGGTGAAGTGTTGGGAAAAATCATACCACTCACATGGACTGCGGAAGCAAGCAGGGGTTTCCATCAATATATCAAATAAAGTAGACTTCAAACTAAAGTAAACCAAAAAGGATAAAGATGGACATTATATACTGCTCAAGGGAACCATACATCAACAAGACTTAACAATCATAAATATATATGCCCCAAACAATGGTGCAGCTATGTTCATCAAACAAACTCTTCTCAAGTTCAAGAGTCAAATAGACCACAACAAAATAATTTTGGGTAACTTTAAGACACATTTTTCATCACTAGTTAGATCCTCCAAATAAAAGCTAAACAAAGAAACTATAGAACTCAATAATATAATCAATAACTTAGACTTAACTGACATATATAGAATATTTCATCCTTCAACGAGAGAATACTTTCTTCTCAGGAGCACATGGATCCTTCTCTAAAACAGACTATATACTATGCCACAAAACTACCCTTAGCAAATATAAAAAAGTAGAGATACGATCCTGCATTCTATCAGATCATAATGGAATGAGACTAGAAATCAATTATAAAATAAGAAATAAAATCCACTCCAACAACATGAAAAAACAAGAGAGGAAAGTGCCCCAAACAAACCAGGACACTATAATAATAGAACCCATGGACAGCAGAGTTGATGAAATGTCAGAGAAGGAGACTAAATAATATGGAGACTAAATAATATGCTACTGAATGAACAATGAGTTGCAGAAGATATCAAAGAGGAGATTAAAAAATTTTACAGGTGAATGAGAACACAGATACAACATATCAAAATCTTTAGGACACTATGAAAGCAGTTCTAAGAGGAAAGCTCATTACATAGAGTTCATTCCTTAAAAGAAGAAAAAAATCAACAAATAAATGACTTAGCATTACATCTCAAAGCCCTAGAAAAAGAACAAATCAACACCAAAAGCAGCAGAAGACAGGAAATAATTAAAATCAGAGCTGAAATCAATGAAATTGAAACAAAAGAAGCAATTGAAAAAATTGACAGAACAAAAAATTCAAAAAGTTGGTTTTTTGAAAAAATAAATAAAATTGACAGACCCTTAACTATGCTAACAAAGAGAAGGAGAGAGAAAACTCAAATCACTAACATATGTGATGAGAAAGGGAATATCACAACAGACACTACAGAAATACAGAAGATAATTAGAAATTATTTTGAAAACTTGTACTCTAATAAAATAGAAAATGTTGAAGGCATTGACAAATTTCTAGAGTCATATAATTTGCCCAAATTGAATCAGGTTGATATACACAATTTAAATAGATCAATTTCAAGTGATGAAATAGCAGACGCCATCAAAAGTCTACCAACCAAGAAAAGCCCATGACCCAATGGATACACAGCCGAGTTCTACAAGACCTTTAAAGAAGAACTAATACCAATATTCTCCAATTTATTTCAGGAAATAGAAAAAGAGGCAGCAACTCCAAACTCATTCTATGAGGCCAATATCATCCTGATCCCCAAACCAGGCAATGACACATCATAAAAAGAAAACTTCAGACCAATATCTCTAATGAACATAGATACAAAAATTCTCAATAAAATTCTGGCAAATTGAATATAAAAACATATCAAAAGATTGTGCACCATGATCATGTGGGATTTATCCCAGAAATGCAAGTTTGGTTCAACATATGGAAATCAATAAATGTAATTCATCACATCAATAGACTTAAAGATAAGACTCATATGATCATCTCAATAGATGCAGAAAAAGCACTTGACAAAATACAGCACCCCTTTATGTTCAAAATAAAAACTATTGATAACAGGAACATATCTCAACATCATAAAGGCTATCTATGCTAAGCCCCAGGCCAACATCATTCTAAATGGAGAAAAATTGAAAGCATTCCCTCTAAAAATTGAAACAAGAGAGCAATGCCCTCTTTCACCACTTCAACATAATTCTTGGAACACTGGCCAGAGCAATTAGACAGAAAAAAGAAATTAAAGGGATACATATAGGAAAAGAAGAACTCAAATTGGCAATATTTGCTGATGATATAATTCTATACCTGGAAGACCCTGAAAGTTCCACTAGAAAACTTCTAGAACTAGTAAATGAATTCAGCAAAGTAGCAGGATATAAAATCAACACCCATAATTCAAAGGCATTTTGTATATCAGTGACAATCCTCAGAAAGGGAAACAAGGAAAACTATCCCATTTTCAATAGTCTCAAAAATAAAATGAAATAAAATAATCAACTTAACAAAGAGGTGAAAGATCTATGTAATGAAAATTACAGAACCCTAAAGAAAGAAGTCAAAGAAGACCTTAGAAGATGGAAAGATCTACCTTGCTCTTGGATAGGCAGAATTAATATTATCAAAATGACAATACTTCCAAAAGCACTATACAGATTTAGTGCAATTCTGATTAAAATTCCAATGACATTCCTCATAGAAATAGAAAAAGCAATCATGAAATTCATCTGGTAAAATAAGAGACCCAGAATAGCTAAAGCAATCCTTAGCAGGAAGAGTGAAGCATGTGGCATTGCTAAACCAGACCTTAAACTATATTACAGAGCAATAGTAGCAAAAAAAGCATGGTATTGGCACCAAAACAGGCTGGTAGGCCAATGATACAGAATAGAGAACAAAGAGACTAACCCACAAAACTACAATTATCTTATATTAGACAAAAGTGCCAAGAACATGCATTGGCGAAAAGATAGCATCTTCAACAAATGGTGCTGGGAAAATTGGAAATCCATATGCAACAAAATGAAACTAAACCCCTATCTCTCACCATGCACAGAACTCAACTCAAAATGGATCAAGAATTTAGGAATAAAACCAGAGACCCTACGTCTAATAGAAGAAAAAGTAGGTCCTAATCTCTATCATGTGAGATTAGGCCTCAACTTCCTTAATAAGACTCCTTTGGCATAAGAATTAAAATAAAAAATAAATAAATGGAATGGATTCAAACTAAAAAGTTTCTTCTCAGCAAAAGAAACAATCTGTGAGGTGAATAGAGAGCCTACATCTTGGGAGCAAATTTTTAGCCCTCACACATCAGATAGAGCACTAATCTCTAGAGTATATAAAGAACTCAAAAAGCTAACCACCAATAAATAAATAAATAAACAAATAACCCAATCAATGAATTGGCCAAGGACCTGAAGAGACACTTCTCAGAAGGTGATATACAATCAATCAACAAATACATAAAAAATGTTCATCATCACTAGCAATTAGAGAAATGCAAATCAAAACCACTCTGAGATTTCATCTCACTCCAGTCAGAATGGCAGCTATTATGCATACAAATAACAATAAATGTTGGCAAGGATGTGGGGAAAAGTCACACTCATTCATTGCTGGGGCTGCAAAGTGGTGAGTCAATATGGAAAGCAGTATGGAGATTTCTTGGAAAATTGGGAATGAAACCACATTTGACCCAGTTGTCCCTTTCCTTGGTCTATACCCAAAGGACTTAAAAACAGCATACTACAGGGACACAGCCACATCAATGTTTATAGCAGCACAATTCACAATAGCTAAACTGTGGAACCAACCTAGATGCCCTTCAGTAGATGAATGGATAAAAAAAAAATGTGGCATTTATACACAATGGAATATTACTCAGCAATGAAAGAGAATAAAATCGTGGCATTTGCAGGTAAATGGATGGAGTTAGAGAAGAGAATGCTAAGTGAAGTTAGCCAATCCCCAAAAAGCCAAATGCCAATTTTTTTTTTTTATATAAGGAGGCTGATTCATAGTGGGATAGGGAGCGGTAGCATGGGAGATGAACTCTAGATAGGGCAGAGGGTTTGGAGGGGAAGGGAGAGGGCATGAGGTTATTAATGATGGTGGGATGGGACGATCATTATTATCCAAAGTACAGGAATGAAGACACAAATTGGTGTAAATATACTATGTATACAACCAGAGATATGAAAAATTGTGCTATATATGTGTAATAAGAATTATAATGCATTCTGCTATCACATATAGTTAAAAAAATAAAATAAAAAATAATTTATTGACAAAAGAAAAGAAAAGAACAGAAGGTTTTTATTTTAATAAAGTCCAGCTTATCAATTATTCCTTTAATGGATTCAAACTTTGGTGTTTTGTCTAAAAAGTTGTCATACCAAGCCACCTAGATGTTCTTCTGTTATCCTGTAAGAATTTTAGACTTTTGCATTTTAAACTTAGAACTATGTTCCAGTTAGAGTTAGTTTTTATGAAATGAGTAAAGTCTGTCTAGATTTTTCTTGCTTCTAGATGTCCACTTGTTCTAGCACCATTTGTCAGAAGTATATCTGTGCTCCATTAAATTGCCTTTGCTTCTTTGTCAAAGATCATCTGACTCTATTTCACCAATCTAGCTGCATTTGCCAGTGCCACACTGTCTTGATATCAACAGCTCTATAGTAATTCTTGAAGTCAGGTAATGTCAGCCCTATGACTTTGATCTTCTCCTTCAATATTGTGTTGTGAAATCTAAGTCTTTTGCTTCACCATATAAACTTTAGCATAAGTTTGTTGAGATCCACAAAATAATTTACTGGGTCTTTGATTGAAATACCATTGAAAATATAGACCAAGACAGGCATGGTGGTGCATGCCTGTAATACCAGCGGCTTGGGAGGCTGAGACAGGAGAGTCGTGATTTCAAAGCCAGCCTTCCGCAATGGCAAGGTGCTAAGCAACTCAGTGAGACCCTGTCTCTAAATAAAATACAAAATAGGACTGGGATGTGGCTCAGTGGCTGAGTGCCCCTCAGTTCAGCCCCCCCCAAAAGAAAATAGAGACCAGGATGTTAAAAATTGACATCTTGATGAGACTGAGTTTTCCTGTCTCTAAACACAAAATATCTCTCCATTTATATTTGATGTAGTTCATCAAAGTTTTATAGTTTTCCTCATTCAAATCTTGCATTTATTTTGTTAAATTATACCTAGGTATTTTGTTCTTTTAAATGCTACTGTCAATAATATTGTATTTTTAATTTCAAATTCCAATTATTCTTTATTGTAATATAGAAAAAAGTGGCTAACTTTTGTATGTTAACTTTATATTGTGCAAACTTGCTTTAATTAATTATTAGTTCTAAGAATTTTTTGGTTAATTCTTTTGGATTTTCTCCATAGAGAAGTATATCATTTGTGAACAATTTTATTTCTTCTTTCCCAATCAGCAGGTATTCTTTCTTTCCTTTTTTATTTTTATTTTTTCTTGTCCTATTCCATTAACTAGAGTGTACAGATGTTGAAAAGGAGTGAAGAGAAGGAATATCCTTGCCTTGTTCCTGGTCTTTGAGAGAAAGCTTCTAGTTTCTTGCCATTAACTAACATTAAGTAGAATTTTAGTTAGCTGTAGGGTCTTTGTAGATGACATTTATCAAATTGAAAATATTCCTTCTATTGATACCTTGCTGAGAGTTTTTATCCTGGTGTTAGATTTTGTCAGGTTCTTTTTCTGCATTTATTAATATGACCATGTAATTTTTCTTTTGTAACCTATTGACATTATGGATTACATTAATTGATTTTTTAATGTTGACCTGGCTTTGTGTACCTGAGATAAATCCAACCTGGTCATTGTCTCAGTCAGCTCAGGCTGCTATAACAAAGTACTATAGTTGAGTGGCATAAACAACAAACACTTATTTCTCACAGTTTTTGGAAACTTAAGAATCCAAAATCCAAGTGTTGAGATTGCCATGTTCTGGTGAAGTCCCTTTTCCAAGTTGTAGATAGCTGTTTTCTCCTTGTATCCTTATTTGGCAGGAAGAGAACTTGGGAGCTCCTGGACTCTATTTTATAAGGGCACTAATCCCATTGGTGAGTATTTTATCTTCATGATCTAAATTACCTTCTTAAGGTAGAATTTTAAAATATGAATTTCAAAGGAAACAAACATTCATCTGTAATAGTCATAATGTATAATTCTTTTTCTACCTTTTTGGATTTGATTCACCATTTTTGAGGATTTTTTGCCTTCATGTTCGGGAGAGATATTTGTTGTTAGGCTTATTTTCTCATAATGTCTGTCTGGTTTGGGTATTAGGGTACATTGGCTTTATAGAATTAATTCAGAAGTATTCCTTCTGCTTCCATTCTCTGTAAGAGATTGAAGGGAATAGATATAATTTTTCTTAAACATTTGATAAAATTCATCAGTGAATCCATCGAGCTTGGTGTTTTCTGTGAAAAGTCAATTAATTTTTTCTTATATAAAATCAATTTTATTTTTATTTGTTCTTTTTAATTATACAGGACGATAGAATGTATTTTGATATATCACATATACATGAAGAATAACTTCCCATTTTTGTGGTTGTACATGATGATGAGTTACACTGGTAATGTATTCATATATAAGCATAGGAAAGTTTTGTCAGATTCATTCTATTCTTTCCTATTCCCAATCCCCCATCCTTCCCCCAACTCCTCCCTGTCCAATCCTGTGAACTTTCACTCCCCACCCTATTATGAGTTAGCATCTGCATATCAAAGAGAATATTGGGGCATTTGTTTTTTGGGGGGATTGGCTTCTTTCACTTAGCATGATAGTCTCCTCTTCCATCCATTTACTGGCAAATGCCATAATTCCATTCTTCTTTATGGCTAAGTAATATTCCATTGTGAAATATGTACCACATTTTCTTTATTCATTTATCTATTGAAGGGAACCTTAGTTCCATAGCTTAGCTATTGTGAATTGAGCTGCTATGAACACTGATGTGGCTGCATCACTGTAGTATATTGATTTTAAGTCCTGTGAGTATAGACTGATGAGTGGAATAACTGAGTTGAATGATGGTTCCATTCCAAATTTTCTGAGGAATCTCCATACTGCTTTCCAGAGTGGCTGTACCAATTTGCAATCCTACCAAATCCTTGCCAACATTATTGTTACTTATATTCTTTATAATTGCCCTCTGACTAGAGTGAGATGGAATCTCAGTGTGGTTTTAATTTGCATTTCTCTAAATGCTAGTGATGATGAACATTTTTTTCCATATATTTATTGACCAATCATATTTCTTCTGTGAAGTGTCTTTAATTCCATTTCTTTAGTAGATATGGCCTTTTTAGATGGTCTATTTCTTCTTTTGTGTTTTGGAAGATGGTATCTTTCAAAGAATTGGTCCATTTCATCTAAGTTTTCAAATTTGTAGGCATAAAGTTATTCATAATGTTCCTTTATTATTTGTTTAACATCTCTGAGATCTGAGGCAAAGTTTCTCCCTTTCTTTCTGATACTAGTTATTTGTGCCCTATCTTTTTTTTAAGACTGGCTTATTGATTTTATTTATATTTTCATGATACTAGCTATTGTTTTTTTGTTGGTTTTCTCTATTGATTTCCTTTTTTCAATTTCATTTATTTCTGCTCTACATTTTATTATTCCTAACTTTCTCCTTACTTGGATTTCATTTACTTTGTTTTTCTACTTTCCCAAGTTGAAAGCTTAGCTGACTAATCTCAGATCTTTATCTCTTCTAACATATGCACTCAACACCAAAAATTTCCCTCTAACAACTGATTTCTCAAAATTGCATGAATTTGTTACATTTTCATTTTCATTTAGTTCAAAACATATTTTAATTTCTCTTCAGATTTCTTTAACATGCATTATTCAGAAATGTATTGTGTAAAATATCCTTATGTTATAGATTTTAGCTTAATTCTATATAATCTTCAGAGTGAACAATATATGATTCCTATTTTCTTAAATTTGTTTAACTACGTTTTATACCCAGAATGTAGTTTATTTTGGTGACTATTCCATATGAGCATAAGAATGTGTTCTCCTGTCATTGGATGAAGTAGTCTATAGATGCCCATTTTTTTCAGTTGAGTTCAGCAGTGTACACTGACTTTCTGCCTACTAGATCTGCTCATTTTTTTTATAAAGAAGTGGTGAAGTCTCCAACTAGAATAAAAAATGGATTCATTTATTTGTCCTTGAAGTTCTATCAGTCTTTTTCTCATGTAGTTTGATGCTCTGAGTTATTAGGTGCATACACACTAAAAATTGTTATGTTTTGTAGGAGAATTGACATCCTAATTGCTAGTTCCTTTCCTTTTCCCTAAAATTTTTTTCTGATTAATAATATGACATATTTTATACTTTGTTTGTCTCTTTCTTATATATATATATTTATAAATATATATATTTATATAAACATATATATAAATATATATATATATATTTAAAGTGTGATTCTCATAAACTATATAATTGGGTCTTATTTTTTATCCCTCTGACAAATTCTTTCTCTTAATTGGTATATTTAGATTATTGACATTTAAAGAGCTTTTTGATGTAATTGGATATCTACTATATTTATTACTGGGTTTTATTCATTGCCCTTACCCTTTGTTCCTGTTTTTGTCTTTTCACTCTTTTTCTGCTCTCATGGATTTAATTGAACATTTTCTATAATTCCATTTTATTTAAATATAATTCTTTCTCCTTCTTTTCCTTCTCTTTTTCTCCTCCTCCTCCTCTTCCTCCTCCTCCTCTTTCTCCTTCTCCTTCTTTTTCTTTCTCTCCTTTTCCTTCTCGTTCCTTTTTCAACTATTTTTAGAGGTTGCCCTAGAATTTATAATATACATTTACAACTAATCTGAACTAAACTTTCAAATAACACAAAACAAAATCATGAGTAATGTGATAGCTTATAGTTGAAAGATACTATTAATTCTTTCCTCTAGACCCTTGTTTATTGCTTTATTATTTTACTTACATATATGCATACATAATGTGCACATACATCTACACAGGATCAAAGATGCCATTGACATTATTTTGAACAGTCTGTTATTTGTTGGATCATTTTTTTTTTTTTTTTTTTTTTTTTTTTGGTGCTGGGGATTGAACCTAGGGCCTTGTGCATGCAAGGCAATCTCTCTACCAACTGACCTACATCCCCAGCTGTTGGATCATTTACAAATAAGAAAAATAAGTTATTTCATCTTTACTTTTTCTTTCTTTGATTCTTTTTAAGGTAAAAATAAATATCTCACATATATGATTTTCCTTCTCTTTGAAGAACTTCTCTTAATATTTCTTGCAAGATAAACCTACTGACAACAAATTCCTTCAATTTTTACTTGTCTTGAAAAAGTTTTATTTCTTCTGCCCTTTTGAAGAGTAATTTTGCAGGGTGCAGAATTCTAGACTGGTTTTTAATTTCCTTTTTTTTTCTCCAACACTAAATATTTCACATTACTCTCCTGCTTACAGAGTATCTTAAAAGTCAGATGTAATTATTTTCTATAGATGTATAGATGTGTGTGTGTGTGTGTGTGTGTGTGTGTGTGTGGTATTTATTGTTCCTGTTTTCAGAGATTCCAAAGTTCATGGGTGTTTTTTTGTTTGTTTGTTTTGTTTTTTGTTTTTGTCTTATATTCATTTGGGAAAATCCTCAATGAATGTCACTTCAAATATTTCTTCTCTTCTTTTCCCTTTTTTTTTCTGCATGCCCATTATAAATGTTCCACTTCCGCAGTTATGCCACAGTTCTTGGGTATGCTCTTTACTTTTCTGTCTTGGAAGAAGTTTCTACTCACATATCCCCAAACGCATAGATTCTTTCTTTCTTTCTTTTCTTTATTATTTATTTATTTATTTATTTTTTTGGTACTAGGGATTGAACCGAAGGGCACATAACCTAATTTAAGCCACATCCCCAGCCCTTTTCATTTTTTTATTTTGAGACAGAGTCTCACTAGATTTGTTTACAGCCTTGCTAAATTGCTGAGGCTGGCCTATAATCTCAGCCTCCCGTGTGCCATGGTGCCTGGCTCATAGATTCTTTTCTAACCATGTGCAGTCTTCTAATGAGCCTATCAAAGGTATTTTTTAATTTTTGTTATTGTTTTGATCTCTAGTGTTTCTTTTTGGTTCTTTCATAGAATGTCCATCTTTCGGCTTACATTACACATCTGTTTCTGCCTGTTGTTTACTTTATCCAACACAGCCTTTTGCATGTTAATCCTAGTAGTTTTAAATTCCCAGTATGATAATTCTAATATCCCTGCCATATTTTCTGTCTTTTAGTATGCCTTTGAATTTTTTCTTGAATGTCAGCCATGATAACAACAGTAAAAAAGAATTGATGCAAATAGGGCTTTAGTAATATGGTGGTAAGCTATGGGAAAGACTATGTGCCCATTAGTCCTAAAATCAGGAGTCAGTCTTTTAGTGAGTCTATGTCTCTTAACTGTGAACTTCACAGGGCTTCTCCATTTGCCCTTAGTTGGGGTTGGATGGCTAGAGTGAATTGAAATTGAATATTTCCCTTCTCTCAGGTTGGTTAGTATCTGAAAAAAAAAAAAAAAAACCCTGAAGTTTAGTACTTGGTATTATAGTTTCTCAGGAAAGTAGGCCTTGTTAAGAACAGAATACTCTGGTATATTTCGATATAATTCCCTTTTTCCTCTCCCTGCCAGAAGCCTGAGAGGATTTTTCTCTAATTTTTACTTGAGAAACGTGAGCTCTTGGAGACAAAATCTACACAATGTAGGATGCTCCCCCTGTGCCTGGGACCTTGGGTTTTAACACTCAAAGTAACCCATGCTGAGCCTCCAGAAATTTGTTCATGAAAGTTTAGGTCATTCTACCTTGGTATCAGGTTCCCTGGATGTTTCTGCATATGAATTTCAGTTCAGTATATTGTGATTCTCACTATCTACCTACCTGTCTCCCCAATTTGAAGGCGGCAGAATTACACTGTGACCTCACATATCTGACGTAGCTAAGAAAAACTCAACTATTGATTTTTCAATTTTTTCATTTTTTTTTAAATTTGTTTTTAGGATGGAATGACAACTTCCAAACTCCTTTTTGTCGTACTGGGAACCAGAATCTTGATATATTTTTCTAAGAATCTTTCATGGGGTATAATTCACGTGCCGTAAAACTTACCATGTATAAGTGTCTAACGATACATTTATGTATTCAATGATACATTTATGTAACAATCACCACTATAAGTTTTAGAACACTCAGTTTCATCAGTCTCTGTGCCCATTTGGTATCCCTGCTCCTACCACCGGCTCCTAGGCAACCACTGTTCTGCCTCTATATATTTACCCTTTTGTACATTTCATATAAATGGAATCATAAAATATGCAAGGGTTTTTGTCCAGCTTTTGTCACTTAGCATAATGTTTTTGAAGTTTGTCTGCTGTAGCACAGATCTCAATGGATTTTTAAAGTTAAAAATTAAAATGCAATCACTGTTCTTTAGTTAATAACAAGCATTTAGCCAGATTGAAAATAAATCAGCCCATTATTCAAGTTCACCTTGCCATCTGGTGTATTATACACAAAATATTATGGTTGTGCTATGTATGGCCAAAACAAACTACTGGTTAGTTTAAACAATAATTTTTAAAGTATGAAGTTTGATTAACAGACCAACATTTTTCAAATTTAGTTATAGATGTAGCTGTATTGATCTATTGCAGTAGATCACAGTGATAAATGACAAATGAGCAAAACTGCTGTGAAGAGAACACGTCATATTCAGATTTGCTTGAGCAACTTCAATTTCCTCCTGAAAAATCTGATTAACCTTGTCAAGCAAATGGAATATTTAACATCTAATTTTTTGGAAAACAAGTTTGAAAGTTCCAAGACTGTGATGTTTTATCATGATAAAAATTTTGAAAGCCACATAATGTTCACTTATATAAACCATGTACTTACAAATTGTCCTCAAGTCTCTTCAAGGATTCCAAAACTAATGAATGAACACTGTCTAAGGAGCAGGATCCAAAGCAATTTAGGGATGGGATATATCTAATTTTCATAACCCAGTCATTATGTAGCTTCCTTTTAACACTGGGAATGCAAAAAGAGGGTAGAGTATTATGTTAGATACACAAACACATTTCAATTTAGCATCTAATTTGAGTATCTGAATTGCAACTCTGAGCCATGCTAAGAATACAGTTCTATGGGTTATACCACTTTTAACTAACTAAAATTTCCTACTCTAGCCTATTTAAAATGAAAAAAAAATTAAAAGATTCTCATCAACTTTTAAGCTATAAACTCAGAACTAAAGGAACAATTTGGAAGGATCTCAGTCTCTAATTGGCAATATCATCCTTACTTCACTGAAAAAATTCTGATCATCCAAGTGGAGCAGTACATTTCATATTGGTTTATGGCTTATGAATCAATTCAGCTGAAAAATACATCTGTATTTTCCATTAATTTTCACAATTGGAGAAGTGGGAAATTTGAAATCCCAACCATTGGTGAAGGGGAGGCTAGAATATCCATTCAATTTCTTGTTCAAGGATTGTCCTTCATTGCTTCACAGAGCATTTGAGTGGGAGGCTTAAAATCAGAAGTCTAAATCTCTGCCTCAAACATGTTGTCTTAACCAGGAATAAGCCATCCTTAGGTGTTATAGTTATTCACATGTAATGATTTGTTTCCTCATTCACATATATTAATGACCTACTTATCCCAGGTATCAAGGACATAAAGTGATGATGAAGATGAAATTCTTCTCACCATGTTGCTTAGATTCTAGTTGAACAGACATGTTTACAACTCAAGGTATAAAAGCTCTACAATATGGGATTAAGAAGAGGAGAGAGATACTTCTTTTTCTGTGCCAGATTTTGTTTAATTCTGAACTCAGGGTGCTGGCTATTTCTCTCTTTATTTTGTGTATTAGTGTTTGCTATCTATGTCCCCACCCATTCGACATGAATGAATTCTTGTAAATGTCAACCACAAGAAAGCTTTTTTGATGACTCCAGAACTTAACTATCTTAAGCCTTAATATTTTTCATTCTGTCAAGTTTCAGGAACTCTTGGTATGGGAAACTGTCTCAACATTCAGCCTATATATACATCTGAGTTTTGAAAGATTTAGATAATCTACGATTAGATTATCTACATGTAAATAATGATCCACAAGAACCAGTGTGAATTATCATTCATTTAACTGTACCCAGATTCCTCAAATTCCCCAGATTCCCAAATCTCATTTCTGATTATGCCTAATGGAAATAGGAACTGAAGAATGGGTCATGGGTTTTCTGACAAGTGGTATAGATCTCAGTAAAGATTCATGTCTCAGCTTTTGGTGAACCTTTGGTGAGGCTTACACTGCTCAGATATAAAGGGAAGAAAGTGGAACCAGTTTCTTAATGACTTCTGTCATTCTTAGAGTTACAGCAATGGGGTTAGTCTTACAATTACAATGTCCATGTTTTTGAGTAGGGTAAATTGCACATTCTAACCCTACAAATTAACCCTATTTGTTACTTATTTGTATGATCCCACATTTTAAATTTTTTTCACACTTCCCCATTTTTGAATAGTTTCTAATTTAAAATGAAAAAATGAATCAGATTTTAAGTTGTACTCACTTGATGAAAAAGGAAATGCAAATTTTAATTCAAAATTTAACTTTTTCTACTAATAAAAGTAATATATGCCCTACTCAAAAACATGGACATTGTAATTGTAAGGAAGATGATAATAATCACCATTATCTTACTAGTTGGTGATAACTGTTAGCATTTTAGTATGAAAATCACTTTGAAGTGTTTATTGACCATTTATTTGTAAAATGTGTGCATATGCATGAATTATCTGTTCATATCCTTTGTTCATTCTCTTGAAGAATTTTTGTTTTTAATTGAATTTTAAGACACATTAAAGAACGTTGACTTATTGTCTATAATATTTATGGCAGAATTTATTTGTTTTTATTTACCTTTTAAAAGGATATTTTTATGTCTTTGAAGTTTTATTTGGTAGTCAAGTCTATCAAACTTTTTCTTTAAATTCTAAGTTAATTGCTTTATGTTTAGAATCTTCTTTGGAGAACTAGTAAAAAGTCATACATGTACATATAATTCAATTTCTATAAATATATCTTTTCTTGATTCAAATTTTTAATTTAACTCTTCAATCCATTCAAGTATCTATAAGTTTTAGTTGCCAGAAGCACTTAACATAGGAATTTCACATCATTACCCTAGTACATGTATGAAGACACAAATTTGTGTATGACCAGAGAAATGAAAAATTGTGCTCTATTTGTGTACTATGAACTGAAATGCATTCTGCTGTCATGTGTAACAAACTAATTAATTATTTCTTTTAAACAGGGAATTTGAATGGTTAATTTTCCTGTTTTCTCCTCTATTATATTGGAAGATTCTTGAGCCAAGAAATGCTTTTTGTTCAGCTTTGAATCTCAAATCTCTTTTATGGGGCTGGCATCTTATTTTCACTGTATGTGTGTGCGTATAATTGAACAATGACTACAATTATTAAAACAAATGGACTACTTGTTACCTTTTAAAGTTCTTTGAGTCCAAGACCTGAGTTTGTAATTTTTTTTTGGTTTTTGCCTGCTTTAGTCCAAAGTCATCACTGTTAATCGTGAATCTGTTCACAAAACCACCATCATCTCCCAGAAGGATGTCATCCCGGCAGAGCTGGTCAGGCAGAGATGCCACACACACACAGAGAAGGCAGTGATCCACGGGCTTTATGACATAGTAGTTCTCCTATAAACAAACGAATGCTTTTAATGAGCTATTGCATTAGTATTAATAAATACTAATAGGGCTGGGAGAATATGTGAACATGTGCTTAGCATGCATAAGACACTGTTCAATCCCCAGCACCGCCCCCCAAAAAATTCCTATTATCCTTACTATTTGATAAGTTTTATTTTCTGATATTTTTCATCTTAAATTCTCCCACACTGATAAAGGAATTTGAAAGAAAAAAATAAAAGTTCACCAAATAGAAGTTAATGAACACTCATCATGAGCCCAGTATGGTGCTTTTGGGTGTTTTTGTGGGGAAAAGGGTGGAGTACCTACCTGTGTCTCGTAATGAGATTTTATTATGTATTACTGTGAATAGTCTTCTCCTGGATTTGTAAAGAAATATTAACAAGAAGTATAAAAAGGTTCAGTAAAATGTCATACATGTACATATAATTCTATTTCTATAAATATATCTTTTCTTGATTTAAATGTTTTATTTAACTCTTCAATTCATTCAAGTATCTGTAAGTTTTAGTGGCCAGAAGCACTTAAAAAAGAGTGAAAACAGGAACCTGGGTTGCATACCATTGACGTAAAACTGGGTAGTAAAAACAGAAAAACTAAATATCAAAGTTCCATGTATTTTATAAGGAGTTATCAGGAGAAGAAAGTATCCTAACATTCAAGTGGATCCAGAAATAATCAACAAACATTAGTTAAGCTGACTTTGAACTATCCAATAGGTTCACTAATCTAGGCTACGATTGCTCTTCCAGAGAACTCTCTAAGAGAGAAGAAAAAAAAAATTAAATTTTTGTTATTTGTTCCATCTTCTTTAGAATGAATGAGAGTGAAACATGTTTAGAGGCTCCTTCAGTCATTAAACAAAAAAATATTTACTGGACACCTGTGTGCCAAGAATTATTCCAGGCATGGGGTGTACAGTGATGAATAGAACAAAGTTTCTGACTTTGTGGAGCTGGCAGGCTAGTAGGAAGACAGCAGAGTACAAGAGAGCACGCGTAACAGGACTTGCACCTAAGGAAATGAATTATAGCGCTGCACACAGTGTGAATAGTCCACTATAAGTCCCAGGGTCAGAAAAATGACCTTTGATTTAGGACCAGAATTGATGGAGAGAAAGGTAAAGAAGAGGTTGAGAGGAAGGAGCCCTCCAAGAAGATTAATGCCAAAAAAGTAGAAAAGCAAGAAATTGTGGAGCCTTGTCCTGGCCAAGACATGGGGAGATAATGTGCCGGATGCAAGGATTTTTGCCTTCAGAGAGTAAGAAGTAGAGGTGTGTTTCCAGTTAAATCTATGTATGAAAGGGCTTGAATTTGAAAAAGAACAAGTCATAGACTTAGTTTACTCAGGAAAGTAAAAGCAAGTCCATCTGCTGAGAGGGAGGGGGACTGAGAAAATAATGAAATTTTTGAATACTTGTGAGGAATGGTTGAGTGAGTTGACAAAGGACAAGAATGAGATCAGACAGTGGCTGCTGAGAGCTATGTCTGCAGACCCTGAGTTGCAAATGATGCCAAATAGTGTTGTTTGTGCTTTTCCACAGCAGTGCTTAGCTCCTGTGAATGGACAGGAATATGTAACATTTATCCGCATTGATAAGCAGACACTAAAGAGACTGGAGGGCGAAGATGACCAGCCCAGATGGTCTTCCTAGTGGCACAGGCAGAAATAAAAGAGAAGTGTGAGAGGAAGTGAAGTCTGGAGAAGAAACTTTCAAAAGGGACTGGAAACTTCTATGGGACTGAAAAAGAGTGAAAACAGGAAAGCTCAAAGGACCCAAGTCCAGGGTACTGAAGTTCAGGATTTCAGAAATTAATAAAGTCAGGTCTGTAACTCGGAGAGAGTGGCATACTATGTGACAAAGCACACTAAGCAACCAGCAGCCTTTTATTTTATTTTTAAATTTTTTTAATAGTTGTAGATGGACAGCATGGCTGTATTTGTTTAGTTTTTTATGCAGTGTTAAGGAAGGAACCCAGCGTATCATACGTGCTAGGCAAGGGCTTTGCCACTGAGCTACAGCCTCAGCCCCAGCCTTCTTTAAAATCATCCTGGCATCAGTTGTTGGTTACAATAGCAGGACAAATCACACAAAATAGTTTAGTATCTCACTGAAGCTAGGAACATGTAAGGAATGGAAGAAGATTAAATAACTACTTCATCTTCCATGTCCTTCAGAGTCAGCCTGAACCATGAAAAAAAAAAAATTTATAGTCCTAATGCTCAGCAATCTTACTTCTCCCTGAGCCCCTATTGTAGTTGCATCTTTTTACTGTAGAATTTGATGTCCTTTTATGTTATACATTGTGTTTATTCATGAGGTCCTTCAAGACTGAGTGGTTTTTGAAGGCAGAGAACATGTCATTACTTCTAAATGTCTGCAAATTGCTCAGTCACAAAAGAGCTGCTTCATTAGAGTTTGCCAGAATTAGGCAATTTGATTTTTGTAATTTTTTTTTTTTTTAACCTAATGAAGCTGGACTGGAGAGAAAAGCGTTGAAAAGCATAACCAGAAAAATAATGCTTGGATTAAGAGAATGGGCATACAAGAGGAAAGGAATTACTCTCTCCTCAAAACCAAAACTAGGCAAAAACCCCTGAATTAAATATGCACTTAATGGGAAGAACATTTCCTTTTAATCACAGAATGTGAATACGGAACTTGATCTGAGAAGTTATTTAGTTAAGTCCTCTGATTTTGTATATGAGGAAGGTGACCTTCACTACGGAAACTGTGTTGTTCATATCCTCACCAATACAAATTGACACTCTCGTTTCTTTTGAGTATTTCTCTTGGCACAGTACCTGGCTGTTCCCTTGAGCTTTATAATCCCAGACAATGATAGTCCTTTCTGTAGTGGCAACAATTCGTTTCAGCTGGGAGAGGTAATCGCATCCTGTAATCCAGGAAGTATCCTGATAGAAAAGCACAGAACTAGGGGTCATAATGCATGTCCTCCTGTGACATGGTGGTAGATATTAAAGAGTTAGTTATTGATGTTTTAAAAAAAACAGTTTGCAGAGAAGCCATCAGCTGGAGAATGATTCAGCTAGTGTAGGTGCTGCTCCTGGAAGAACACTGCAGCTGAAAGAGCTGCCAATTTTTGCGCTATTCACTTTTTTTTGAGACTTCTTCACAGTGAGCACAGGGAGCTAGATTTGGGACACTGATTACACAGGTTCTCTGGCCCTGGTGCATGCTCAGACTATTAACTAGCGATCACTTGACAATGATAAGCTGAGGCCAAGGAGTTTGTCTTGTGTTTTGCCAAAAGTCACCAATCTAGCATAGCTGGAATCTGTAATATCAACACCAACACCCCGGGGAACAGAAGCAATAGCTTCCACTTGTGAATGCCTGGTGTGCCAGAAACTGCTCCATGAGTATCAAATGTGCCCTTGAATTCTGTAAAACCTGTTAGGAATTCTAAGTGGGTATCCCACTTAAGAAATGGAAGCTCAGAGGTTTAAAGAGAATCCGTCCTCCTTTGTCACACAGCATGGCACCCTGCTTCCATAGTTCAGTGCATTCATTCAGAGCTTTTCCCTGTCTCTAATAAATCTATGGTAGGATTCAGAAAGCAAATCACTGTAGTTTTATATCTGCTGAAGACAACTGTTCAGTTCACTGATAAGGATTTAAATAATTACAAAATTGCACTAGAATTTTGATGTTATTTTAAAATTTAACATAAAGTGCTCTCGAATTATTTCCACTGGCTGCCTCCTTGTTTTTATAATTTGCGTTGTATCATTTTTTACATCCTTCCATAGTAGGTGCTCAGAAAAACTCAGGAGAACCTCTTAAGTTGAAATTTCCAAGGAGTAATCAGCTTCCAAGCAATTCTCTGCAGATAATTGAACTCCAGGAAGCAAGGCCTGAGTTGTCTTTGTTATTTTTCCAGGTTTAGGGTTTTTTAATTTTAATTTTTTTGGTACTGGGGATTGAACCCATGGGTTTATCACTTAATCACTGAGACGCATTCCCAGCCCTTTTTTAGATTTAATTTGGAGACAGGGTCTCACTGAGTTGCTTAAAGCCTCTCTAAGTTGCTGAGGCTGGCTTTGAACTCATCCTCATACCTCAGCCTCCAGAGTAGCTGGGATTACAGGAATGCACCACTACACTCGACTCCAGGTTTAGTTTTGATCCTAGTCAATAAACAATCTATAAAACATAGTCACAGCCTCTTCAGGTACTTCACTGGGATTTTGATTAATTATGAAGGAATTATCATCACAGCCCTAATTGGACTTTATTAGAAAATTTTAAAATGTACTTACTGTAACACTGGTGCTGGTCTGAACTCTCATCTGTGAATAAAGAAAGAGTATAATGAAACCTAGTTGGCCCTACAATTAGGAATGAGAATGCTGTCTATGAAAACACAGTGTCTCCTTGGATTAATCTCACTTATTTTATCTGCCATGAGTTTTGTCTCTGTTTGTCCTTGAATAATGTAGCTCAGTTTGCATTGAGCTAGGCTTATACTTCTTTGGCTTGTCCTTAGGCCTGGTGACTGTCCTCTTAAAAGTCTTACATTTGACTAATTATTTTGTTCCTTCTATCTGCAATCTACCTCACATTCTTATTTATTTAGAGCAACATTTGATACCAAAAGTTGGAAATGTAAATTCTAACAGCAATGACAAGAGTAATTCAAATAATGCTAATGAGATCAATAGGAACATAGGGTTATATAGAAGAATCTAGCACTGTTTGATTTGGAAGATCTCTCTCCAAGTTATTGAGAGACTTAGAGAACATTCTGTTGAGGGTACCCTCCTTGTTTATTCAGTAAGTATCTGCAGAGTGAATATTATGCCCAGGGGCTGAGAATCATAGATTGGTTCCATGCAGAGAAGTGGTAAATATAAGACTCCTCCATATCTTGGAGGGATGATAACTGCTCCCAAGATGAGGACTTGGAGTTGAAGTATCTTAATGACCCAGTTTTTTTATTTGTTTGTTTTTGGGTTTGAGGGGGAGGAAATATATAGGATATGGCTTCTCAGAAGGAGTAGATTATGTGAAATAGGAAAAGTGCGTCATGGAGAGCTGTAAAGCTGTTTGTCATAGCCATCCAGAGACTTTCATCTGAAGAGTTAAAAAAGGATTTTCCAACCAGGGACTTATTTCTAGATGGAAAAAGAAAGTGCTGAAAGGAAACTGGTGAGCAGCAGAACAGAATCCCTGTGTTTTCCTCTTCTATTCATCTATATCCATCTTTAGTGGAAGTCACCTGCTTAAAGCTCTCTCACCTTTCTTAAATTCTCATAATCCTACGACTATCTTCTGAATTTTTTTAAAAAATTTTTTTAGTTGTAATTGGACACAATGTCTTAATTTTATTTATTTTTATGTCATGTTGAGGATTAAACCCAGTGCCTTACACATGCAAGGAGAGCACTCTACTGCTGAGCCACAACCCCAGCCCTATATATTCTGAGTTTTTAAAATCTAGCTTTGGTTTCAAGAATTTTTCTTAATGACATTTCCAGTCTATATCACCGAGAACATTCTTAACTATATTTGTTCTATTTCAGCTAGAGTCTAAATTATCAATTAACCTAATAAAAGATATTTGAAGCTATGAATGGCTAACTTTACTAAATTGTCCCAATAATCTATACCTTCATATTACTTTCTTTGCACAATATATATCTTATTCATAAGGCACGTAACACCGGAAATATTTTTTATTCCTGGTGCATTTTATTCCGATTGCATTATCTTATAAGAAATTGATGTGAGAGTGTGCTTGTGAGTATGCCTATGTGCACTTATAAGCTTGTGTGTGCACTTTTGTGCATGTATGAAGCATCTCTGGAAATATGATAATGCCACCTTATTTCACATAGTCAGATCATTATTTTCCTCTTCAATTGTTTTTTAGATACCTTCTTCATTCTGTTTTTGAGAAAATAAAGGAGAAATGAGAGGGAAAAAATGCACAAAGAAGGGCCTGGAGTTGTGGCTCAGCGGTAGAGCATTTGCCTTGCATGTGTGGGACGCTGGGTCTGATCCTCAGCACCAAATAAAAATAAATAAACCAAATAAAGGTATTGTGTCCACCTACAACTAAAACAAAAAAAAAGCATAAAAATGCACAAAAAAGAGATCACTTAATGTGTGTTTATAATGATGTTAAGCCCTTTGTGTATATTAAATCATCTAACTAACCAACCCAACTACCAGAGCAGGGAAATATGGAGTACTGTGAACAGCTGGCTTTGCACCAGGCTGGAACCCAGATTTCACACCCACTCCATATCCCCAGTGTACCAGCTTCAGGGCCCAGCTGGCCCCTTCCTCTGACAGAAGCTGACTGCCTGGGCTGGGAGTTGTGGAATACCCCTGCAATCTCCGCAGCTCAGGAGGTTGAAGCAGGAAGATTGTAACTTAGTGAGGTGTTGCTTCAAAATAAAAATGGCTGAGGATGTAGCTCAGTGATATGCCTAGTACTGAAACAAACAAACAAACAAACAAAAAATAGGAAGAGGAGGAGGAAAAGAAGAAGAGGAGGAAGACATCATCATATGGCTGATTGTGATTTCAATATTTAAAAAAGTGCCTTGAGTTGAGCGTTACTGAAATATGAAAATTATTGTGGAAATTTTAGTCATATATTAATTATTTTAAATGTATTTTACTTGTATACAGCTTGACACTAATTGGAAATAAATTAATAGATTTTTAAATATATTTAACACCAAAAATTCACCTTTTTTCATAGTTAAATGTTATATAGGATATATCATCGTACATTCTTTTAAAATCTCTTTTATTTTAAAAATAGAAGTCTAAGATTTATAAATTTAGAAAGAAATAACATTGATAATAGCAATGCCTTACATTTGTACAGTAATTTATCATTCATAAAGTGCTTCTATGTTCACTATTTCATTTAATCTTCACTATAGTCCTCTGAGAAAAAAAGAACTGGTTCTATTTCCCTCATTTTATAGAAACAAAAATAGAATATAAAGATAAAAGTCATTCTTTAAATTTCCTATGTGTAATAAAATAGAGGAGACAGAATTTGAGCCATTTTATTTCCTCAA
Organism: Callospermophilus lateralis; assembly: GCF_048772815.1. Lineage (NCBI taxonomy): Eukaryota > Metazoa > Chordata > Mammalia > Rodentia > Sciuridae > Callospermophilus > Callospermophilus lateralis. Next base: position 52,661,565 of record NC_135317.1, on the reverse strand, counting down.
TGATGGGACTTTACTTGGTCAGGTAATGACAAAATTGGTTGGCTTGGAAATGCTTCTGATCAACCTTTAATTGTGTCGATGCCACATGGTTCAATATGACACCCTGAGTAACCATGTCAAATGTAATTATCAAAACTTCAAAAAGTGCCCAAGTGCTCCTTATGACTAAGTATTTGGCTTTATTTTTGGAATAACTCTAAAGTTTTGGGTTCTGTTTTACCTGAAACATTTGCATAATGCATAGACAAAGCCTAAGAGAGAAAAGAGGGATGGAGGGAAGAATCTAAGATTTCAAATTACCTGGCTGTTAAAGATAGTTATGAGTCCTTTCTGTGAAGCAGTTATTAATAGATCCAATTGAGGAACCTTGACAATGCACTTGATCACGTCCCGTCTTCTGCTACCTGTCAATAGCATAATATTAATTTCAATTTCCAGCACTGAAGACACTAAAATTCATTTGTTAAATCAGTCTTAAAAAGAGAAAGAGAAGACAACAATGTTTTGCCAGGAAGTCCTAAATTACTTAAAAACTAAAATAGAATAAAACCATAAACCCCAGCAACTGTAGCTTTTTAATTATCCTTAGAGATAGATCTAAATATATAGAGCTTCCCAACTAAATGTGGTGCATGAATTCACAGAGAAAATGTAAGATACACACCCACACACCATATAAATATACTCTTATGTGTGCACATTTCACAGAGAATGAGTTTTCCAAACATCTTTTGAAATCACTTCTATTTTGAGATTTTTCACATCTCAGGAATCTTTTCTGTCACCATCATGATTTACAGAAGAAAATTTACAGACTGGATATCCAATACTATTTCAGAATTTCTTGTATAAAAGAATGAAACTATTTCAGTGCTATTATTAAGTCTTTTTAAGAATTGTGTATGTTTTGAGGAAAAAACAAACCAACTTCTAGACTCTGATGTTTCTATGGCCACATACTGAATGATAAAGCCATGTATATTGGACTCTTTTGGATGATTTAGCTTTTATAGTTGTAAACTCTTAGGAAAGGCAAATGAATAAATCTCATGCTCCAGTGTTACCACATCATGCATGCATCCTCAGAGAAGCCCCCACAGGGATGCAAATTGGTCATTGGGGGGTTGTGAATAAATTGTACTCTTTCTGTGTACAAAGCACAGGTGTGCATATAGTATATAATCAGATATACATAGTAATTAATATCTAAGGTATTAAAATGTCATGTAGCACGGTTGCTGGGGAGAAAAGGATATTAGAGAAATCATTTTATAAACAGGTTCCTTCTGGATCATTAATGAAAAAAAGATTGAAAAACACATTATTACATGCCCCTAGGATTCTCTCTGCTTCTACTCCTTCCGCAATGTAGACTATTTTCTACATAGAAGGCAGAAAAGCATTTAAAGAACAACTCATATCATGCCTCTTCTCTATCTAGAGCTTTCTTATAGCTTTCCCTCTCACTTAGAAATAGATCTGAATATATAGAGCTTTCCAACTAAATGTGATGTATTGTCCACAGATTCCTGTACATCTATCCTAATGTCCACTCTTGCCTCTTCAACCTCACTATCCGCTATTCTTGCCTTGTCACACCATTCCACTCCATACCTGCCTGAAATACATGCTCCGTGTTCTCTTTTTCTCCAAGTTTTTTATCCACTTCTCAGTGGGGGCTTCCCCAACCACCTTTCTGGCTCCCATCCCTAACCCAATTTCTTCTTCCTACATTCCTGTTTTATTTTTCTCTAAAATATGATTATTTTTTTCTCCTCTGGCCCTTATTGCTACCTGACATACTGTATATGTTACTTTGATTTTTCTGTTGTTGTCTGTCTCTCCCCATGAGAATGTAATCTCTATGAAGTCAGGGACTTTGTATCTGTCACTGCTGTGTCCCCAGCACTTGAAGAGATACCCAGTGCATATTTGTGAATCTTAACACAGATTGGTTGAGGGATAAATGAACTACATCTGCCATCTAGAAAAATGCTTTCAAAGTTCTTACTAAGGATGCCTGCAACACTTCTCCCCTGCACTCTGACCCTTCCTCAGCTCAAGAGCAATGATGGCCAGAATAGTCCTTTTTCATCTGTTTCTTTGGCAATAGTTCCCAGGGTAGAGGCTGGGCTAAGGAAGGGTAAAAGCCAAAAGTGGGCTTTGTTCACAAAGGACTGAAGTAAATCCAGGTGCTTTGGTAAAGGACCATTAGACTCAACCTGGACTACCCAGTTCATCTTTAAATATGTGATGGAATGCTAGAAGACAGTATATTCAAGGGTATATCTTTTCCTGAACTTCTCCCAACCTGGATGAAATAAAGGGTAAAAAACCCAAAATGTCAAAAGCAGAGAGGATTGGAAATCCCCAAATCCCAGGCTCAACTATGAAGCCCCATGTCAATTGGTAACTTTCTAAATGGATTAATATCTCTCTCCATGATTGGGCAAACTCAGCTTTGGACATGTCAGCAAACCTGCCTAAGATAATTGAGAGTATAAGTATGGGGGCATTTCTAAACTGAAAACGTAATTTCAAGAATTAATTTTAAAGACACATGATTCCATTTGGTACTAGAGCATGCATTATTGAGCTCATTATTGAGCTGCTAATGTAAAGAGGTTTAACTTGAGGTCTGAGCCTATTCAAGAATACTTATATTTTTTCACCTCACATTCTTAATGTTGTTGGAGCAATGATATTTCAGTTTTATCTGCAAGTGTAGTTTCTTCCTACAACTTCATATGAAATTGTCACTTCCAGCCCCCAGTTATGAAAAAATGAGCAAGAAAATAAAATGAAAGGTGATTCAATGAAAACAGTGAGTTCCCAATACTTATGTATTGGAAAAAAATATTACAACTCATACTAGAAGGTAAACTAAGAAATATCACCTGAAATAATAATTCGCTGTTTTCTAGACACAAGGAAAACCAAATTTTCTTCATCCATGTGGGAAGCAAGAGCATCATCTTCAGAGAAGTATCCAAAGATCTAAAAATCCCAAACAACACATATAGATACGCATAATATTTTAGAATTAACTGCAGAGTAATAACAGAGTTGATATATTTTTTAAATTTTATTTATTTTTTATTTATATATGACAGCGGAATGCATTACAGTTCTTATTATACATATACAGCACAATTTTCATATCTGGTTATAAACACAGTATATTCACACCAATTCATGTCTTCATACCTGCACTTTGGATAATAACGATTGTCCCATTCCACCATCATTAATAACCCATGCCCCCTCCCTTCCTCTTCAACCCCTCAGCCCTATCTAGAGTTCATCCATTCCTCCCATGCTCCTGCTCCCTATCCCACTATGAATTAGCCTCCTTATATCAAAGAAAACATTCGGCATTTGATTTTTTGGGATTGGCTAACTTCACTTAGTATTATCTTCTCTAACTCATTTGCATTTACCCACAAATGCCATGATTTTATTATATTTTATTGCTGAGGAACATTTTTTAATCCATTCATCTATTGAAGGGCATCTAGGTTGGTTCCACAGTTTAGCTATTGTGAATTGTGCTGCTATAAACATTGATGTGGCTGTGTCCCTGTAGTATGCTGTTTAGAACATGCATTGGAGAAAAGATAGCCTCTTCAACAAATGATGCTGGGAAAACTGGAAATCCATATGCAACAAAATGAAATTAAACCCCTATCTCTCACCATGCACAAAACTCAACTCAAAATGAATCAAGAACTTAGGAATAAAACCAGAGACCCTGCATCTAATAGAAGAAAAAGTAGGCCCTAATCTCCATGTGTGATTAGGCCTCAACTTCCTTAATAAAACTCCTGTGGTGCAAGAATTAATAAATGGGATAGACTCAAACTAAAAAATTTCTTTCCAGTAAAAGAAACAATCTGTGAGGTGAATAGAGAGCCTACATCGTGGGAGCAAATCTTTAACTCTTACACAGCAATCAGATAGAGCACTGATCTCTAGGGTATATAAAGAACTCAAAAAGCTAACCACCAAAAAACAAATAACCCAATCAATAAATGGGCCAAGGACCAGCATTGATATTGACTAAAATTTAATTTAGATTAATAGCCAGGGGCTTACCCATATGAAAAAGAATGTTTGTTAATATATTCAACAAACTGTACGCTCATAATGCATGATTTTTGAGTCATCACAGGTTTTTTTTTTACCCCTGTGCTTCCACCAATGTCCCAGGCCAGTGTCCTTGCTCAGATGAGAGATCTATTAAGATCTGGCACTTATTTTTATAAATCCAATTGCCTTCATCTGGAAGGCCCTCAGATAGCAATCTTCACCCTGAATTTTATTACTCTCAAATGACTATTCATACCCATTTTTTATGAATCTTTCTGGGCCAGATTTTTCATTCTGGCTTTCTGGGAATTTAAGAGACTGTATCTATTTAAACATTCTAAATCTTACTCTCTAGGCATTGCATGAGAATAAATTACTATAAAAATATCTTGAAAGAAAAGTAATCTTTATGTATGAATAATTGTCAAATTATGACAACTTTAAACTGCAAGGAATCTGAATAGGCCTGCTATGGTGGCATATGCTTACTGTCCCATCTACTCAGCAGACTAAGGCAGAAAGATCACTTGAACCCAAAGGATTGAGGTCAGCGTGGACAACCTACCAAGAAGCCTGTCTCAAAACACACTGTTCTTCAATTGTCTTATGAAAAAACAGAAATAAAATTCTCATAAACTTATGAGATTTTTTTTAAAGAAATAGGATTTTAAAAATTCTTTTGAATTACTTAAAACTAAATTCTTACATGTCTAATATATCAGTATTTCTCACAAAGTTGAGACTAGGTGATCCTTGTTAATAAATGAATGGCAGAAACTAGGGAGTACTCTGAAACATCAGGGTGTCCACCGGCCATCCCCAGAATCCTGCTCAATAGCAGATCTGATTCCACATGACTGCAGTGGGGTCTGAGAGGCTGCATTTGAAACAAGCTGCCCATGGGTGATCAAATTTTGAGAGTAAGCTGACTCAATTGAGAGTAGATTGAAACCAATCACATATCATTTTGTTTTAATAACAATTTATTTCAATGTTAAAGGATGGCTCAGCATTATATTTTATCATGTATCTTATCATTAGTTGCTTCACATGTTACTTCTTCTACCTTTACATACCCACATCCAAATCTTACAACAGGTGGCAACTGCCCTAATCCCTTCTTACCACTAGACTTCACTCTGTGGGAAAGTCTGGATCATCAAAATTTCCTCTCTTATATTTTCCCTTCTTCCCACCAGCAAAGCCAGTGCTCAATAAAAAATTAACTAATTATTTTTCAGAAATCATTGTTCATCTTTCACAGGCATAAAATCTCTGGGTTTAACATTTAATTCTCTCTGAAGGACCGATGAAGGAGAAAGAAAGTGCATTTAATAGATCTATGTTTTGAGCCATGCGCAGTGACACACACCTGTAATCCCAGTGGCTTGGGAGGCTGAAGTAGGAGGATCGTGAGTTCGAAGCCAACCTCGGCCACAGTGAGGTGCTAAGAAACTCAATGATACCCTGTATCTAAATATAATACAAAAAAATAGGGCAGGGGATGTGGCTCAGTGGTTGAGTGCCTCTGAGTTCAATCCCTAGTACTCTCCCCCCACCAAAAAAAATCTGTGTTTTAGTGGACAGTGATCTTTTGTTGCTGTGATTTCTCTATCATCACTTACTGATACATTATCCAGTTAATGGTCATGTATTGATCTTCCCCTTTGCCCTGTTTCACTGAATCACAACACAGTCTTATGGAGAGAGCATATGCTATGGGCTGGGATGTAGCTCAGAGGTAGAACCCTTGCCTAGCATGTACAAGGCTGTGGGTTCAATTCTCAGTACTGTAAAAAACAAAACCAAAAAGAGTGTGTGCTGTGTAGTCAGATGGCTCAGTATTTGAGTTCCTGTACTATGATACTTAATTAGTTGGACAAATACTCACCTTTTTAAGTTTCAGTTTCTTCCTCACTAGAATAAAAGGGTAAACTTATGTGTTCTTTTTAATGATGTTTAAATGACATTGCTCCTGTAAAGCATTTGCATTGAACCTGACACATATGTTATTTAAAATTAAATAGCTGTTATTATCATTAGAGAGCCTAGATTAGAAGGCATTATGGAAGGACAGAAAAAGTTATAAATACTATGAAGACTATAACCACTAGTGAGAAAATAAGGTTCGTTTTACTTTAAAACCACAGGTCTACTTAGGGATTGAACTCGTTTCTCCCATACGAAAGGCTTAAACTGATAATATATGGAAACTCTCTGGGATAAAGTTATACTATGGTGAACTAGAATCAGAAAGAAATTTCAGCTCTTTTCCTATCCAAATTCATCAGTTCCCTGCAGCCTTTGTTTCCTTTCTTACACGATGTAGAGTGTGTGGTCTGTCTTCTCAACCACACATTGACCTGGCAAGAAACCTCACCACTGGGGGAATCCAGCTGCTGCTTTCCTTGTGGTCATGTTGCTATGGCTGATTAACTTGGGGAAAGTCTTCCAGCCCCGCAGCTAGGACAAACAATTCTTCAGGAGCTCCAGCCTCAGTGGGTCTCAGAGTCTCTTGGCTATCATAACATGCCTCCTTCGGTGATCTCTTGCATTGATCACAGGAGCAATGGCAAACCTTCTCCACTCCCATTAAACATGTGACTCTATCTGTTACCAGAGACCTAGGCCAGAGGCCTGACTCTGGTAATCCAACAAATCAGGTCAAATTAATGGCCCCCAAAATCAAACAGAAAAAGTTAATGATGAAAAGCATGAAAAGAACTTTAATCAGTGTAGTTACGCTAGGAAGTAAGAGAGTCTTGTGTTCTTAGCCCTGTTTTCAAGGGATTGAAAATGACTTGAGGTTTTGTAAAAAGAGAAATGAGGGTAAGGGTTGGGGATTTGCAGAGTTGAAGGCTTAGCACAGCTGTCAAAGCAGGTGATCTTGATCAGACCTGGTCAGGTCCATTCCTTACCTCAGCACGGGTCAGGTGGGGACTTGTCAACAATAAGAAAGTTGCTGTTGTCTGGTGGGCAGTTACAATACATCAGAAGATTTTTATGGATCAGACCTGTTGTTCTTGGAATCCAAGGTAACTCAGAGCAAAGGAGATAGGAGCAAATGGAGGCAGAGATGCAGGGGAAACTGAAGGGTCTAAGTCCTTGCACCTCTGGCTCACTCTCAACAGCTGACCTCACCTTCTTCTTCAAAGATGTAGGTCACAAGACAAGAGCTTCTCTAGCTTCTTGTCCCCATCTTTCCTTCTTTCATTCCTTTTGAAAGGAAGCTATGTCTCTCTTTCCCTGTCACCTGTTCTCTGCATCCCATTTGCTTTCATCTTTTTAGAGTTATCTCCTTTTTTTCTTTCCCCAGCATCTTCAATCTCTCCCTTTCTTCTGACTTTTTAACATTCAAGCATATTCAAATCTTTCCCATTGTAAAAACACAAATAAAGCAACAAAAAACTTTTTAAAGTCAACCACAATACAGATAATAATCCTCAGTCCTATTTTTCATTCTTCTCTTGTCCAGCTTCCTTTTCCAAGTATTCCACCTCCTTACATTACTGTTGAGCTTGGATTCCTTTTAAAGTGACATTTTGTTTTCTGTTGGTTGTAACAGCAGACATTTGCTTCTGAACTTTGACAACTTCCTTTTTGTATTTTTCTATTGCTACCAAAACAAGTGACCACAAACCTAGTGACTTAAAGTAACAACTATGTATTAACTCACACTTTCATAGGTTAGAAGCCCAAGAGGGATCTTGCTGGACCAAAATCAAAGAGCTAGTAGAGACATGATTTTTACTGAAGTCTTTGGGGGAAGACTAGGCTTCACATCCATTCAAGTTTTTGGCCATATATACAACAACAGTAATGGAGTTTCAAATCGCCTTTATGCTTGAAATCTCCTTCCTTCCTGTCCTGTTTTTAAGAACTCATGTAATAGGGATCCACCTAGATAATTTGAACAAGTTCCCTAAGTTCAGCTGATTTGTTCCTTATCAATCCATTAAGTCCATTCACAGTATTACCCAGATTAGAGCTTGACTGAATAACCAGGAATAGGAATCTTATGAAAGGGGCACCTTTAGTATTTGCTTATCACACTTGCCTATAACTCCAGCAACACAGAAGACCAAGGCAGGAGGATTGACGTTCAAGGCCAGTTTTAGCACCTTAATGAGGCTCTAAGCAACTTAGTGAGACTCTGTCTCAAAATAAAAAATAAAAAGGATTGAGGGGGCTGGGGATGTGGCTCAAGCGGTGGCGCGCTCGCCTGGCGTGCGTGCAGCCCGGGTTCAATCCTCAGCACCACATACAAAACAAAGATGTTGTGTCCGCTGATAACTAAAAAATAAATGTTAAAATTCTCTCTCTCTCTCCCCCTCTCTCACTCTCTCTTTAAAAAAAAAAAAAAAAAAAAAAGGATTGGGGATGTGGTTCAGTGGTAAAGCACCCCTATGTTCAATCCCTGGTACACACCACCCCCCCAAAAAAATTCTGCCTATTATACCCTCATATAAACATATAAACATTATTAATATAAATTAAATTCATTACAAATTTTTTAAAATTGTGAACATTTGCCAGCCAATTTAACCTTAGATTATAGTATGAAATTGTAATTTTCAGATAATGTGAAATGACAATGGGAATAAAAATGCTTTTTTGTTTCTATGCGAATGAATTCCAATGCTTCTTAGGATAAGAGAATTCCAGTTTGTGCTGTCATTTAATTTGAAACAATGTGTCATATGTCTATGATACCTGATTTCAAAAAGCAGTTTACAGACAGTCATTTAATCTGATTTCTAATTTTCACGGAGATAATTACAACATATCTGTTAGGTTTCTAAGAACAGTTGTGGGAAGAAATCCATGAGCAATGTCTCATGTGAGGTAGTATAAGTTATTTTAGGACTTGGAAATGGGTTCAAATCTTAGTTCTACTATCAGCTGGTCATACGACCTCAGGCGATTTTCCCTAATTTCTCTGTTCCTGAGTGTTCTCCATCTGGAAACTAAGGATATCAGTAATAACCTCCATCTGATGCACTGATGTAAAGATTAAATGAGAAAGTATATAATTAAATTACTTGTGATTAGAAAGATTAGAAAGTACTTAGATGACACCAAGTACCAGGTAGGAAAGAGTTCAATCAGTGTTATGGTTTTGATGTGAGGCATCCTCCAAAAGCTCATGATAGACAATGCAGGAATGTTCAGAGGTGAAATAATTCAATCATGACAGCAGTAACCTAATCAGTAGATTAATCTGTTTAATTTAAATGGACTAATAGATGTTTAACTATAGGCAGTTGTGGCGTGGAGGAAGTTGATCACTAGGGGGTGCATCTTTGGGGTTTATATTTTATTCCTGATTTCTGCCTCCTTCCTCCCTCTTCTCCCTTCCCTACTCCTTCTTCCCCCCTCCCCCTCTCCCTCTCTCTCTCTCCCTCTTTCCCTCTCTTCCTTTCTCTCTCCCTCCCTCTCCCTCCTTCCTGGTATCAGAAGGTGAGAAGTTATCCTTCATCAAGTCCTTCAGCTATGATGTTCTCTGAAACCCTGAGTCCAAAATAAACTTTCCCTTCTCTAAGTTGTTTCCTGTCAGGATTCTGGTCATAGCAACAAAAAGCTACTGACACCATCATTAACATTTGAGGTATAATTCCTGATTTTTCCAGGTATAGTACAAAAAAACAGAACTCAGGTGTCCTCCTTGCTGGTTCAAAACTGTCCACCAAGCACCCATGCTGCCTGCCAGACACACATTAGCCATGCACTTCGTCATAAGTGCAGCTTGCAGTTGTATCTATGTGCTCTACATGCAAGTAGATGCCATCATGTAGAACATCAGCTCTTATGGAAATGACCCATTTTGCTACTTCTACTGGTAATAGCACCCTATCACAATGCTCCTCAAAATAACTTCTGAAGGAAACAAAAAATATCAAATTATTAAAAAAAATTTTTAGTGACATTTTAAGATTATACCAGATAAACTTCAGAAGAGACAGCAGAAGTACTTCAGAAGAGACAGTTTTACATTTTGAAAGGAAAAAATGAAATTGTACATTTTGAAAGGAAATGTTTCAAGCAAATAATGTTAAAGAACATAACATATCTCTTTTTCCTATGACAAACCTATTACCTCGAGGATCTCAAAGTTCTCTTTCAACATTTCAAATATTAGTCTAGTCATTGTACTTGTGAAATGGTTTGAGCATTTTATGACTACCAGATGTATTACCATTATTAGAGTATTAATTTTCTTTCAAATGTGCTATTTGTAGGATTTTTTACATGCTTTAAATGATTTGTTTTTTAAATTACATTAGGAATATATATTCATTGTAGAACATATGGAGAAAATGAAAAGCAGGTAGAATAATACAAAAACCTGCATGTGGCTTATTTTTTAACCTACCCTGGTACATTCTGTTAACATTTTTGAAGTTAGCAAAAATAATTTTAGCTTTATAATAATTGTTATAGCCAACCCAAATGATACTGTATGACTCCAAATGAATTTGTAATGTGCTCCTAAAAAAAATGTTTACAAGCTGCCTGGAAACACAGATTCATGTAGTATTTTAGAGAAAGTAGATCATGATGTACCAGGCTGATTCACTTTGTAAACTTAAGGCCATCATCTTCCTTTAGTTCCCTTTACATCTAATTTTTCTCATTAGAAACTGAAAGGAAATGTTTTCGTTGAGTTCTAAGATTTCATTATTCTCAAAAGTGCAATTTTTTGTGGCATTGCTACAATGAATAGCAATATTCCTACAAATCTTTTGGAATCAGATTTATATGTCTGTGGCTGACTTTCAAAGAATAACTTCAGTTCTTATTACTTGGTAGATTATTATTAGCTAATAGATTAAAGAGACAAACCAGGCAAACCATATTAAAATGAAGCTAGTCTTCCAGCATTGAATTTCCATTTTACAAATGACAGATTTGAAACTCAGAAAGATTAGGGCACATGGGTTAAAAGAGAAATGCATTGGCACAGATAGTTTGTGAGAAAAATGTCAGGACAATAAAAGAAGAATCTTCTTGCACCATTTTCTCAACCCTCAGGTGACTCTTCATAAACATAAGGTCTGTCAAACCTGGTCACAATTCCCCTGTTAAACTTGCATATGATTTATAACCCAAGTGAAAGAACAGGATAATGTCATGAGTTATTAGATGAGAAAATCTCAGCTCCAAGACCAAACCTGACTTTCTAGGTGGCTTTAGATAAAATTCAAACTTTCTGTGCTTTGTTTTCCTCATCCTTATTATTATAACAACATTATCTTCTATAACCTATATGATGAAACTGTTGTAAAAATTAAATAAAACCTGAAAGGGATGTATATATAAAAAAGAAGACATTTTACAAATGTAAGAAGATTTTGATTTTCTAAATGGAAAGAGAATGAGAAAAAAGAAAGAGAAGGAGTTGTCAGAGAGAATGAGACTCAATTTCCTCATCACTACAATCAAAATCATCCAGACTTGCTTTAGAATAGTACTTCACTGCATTTGGAAGCTAGATTCTCAGTTATTATAGAACTCCAAGTAAATGGATTTACCATCAAGCACATAGAAACTCAGACACGGAGACTCTAGGCCTGTTTACATAGGTGTCCTTTTGTGACCACTATGTCTCACTTGTTGGCATTTATGGGGCATCTTGAGAGCACTGGCTTTCTCGATATAAGTGTATAATATCAATGAACTTCTAGAATCTCTGCATGAAACACTTGTTATACACACCTTTTTCTATTTCAATGGACCAAAACTATTGCATTAGATATTCAAGCACATAAACCACTGGATGTATGAGAAATAGTTACAAGAAAATAGAAAACATTGAGGATATGTGATTCTCAAATCACATTACTCAACGTTTAGTTGGATTCAAGTTACCAATATACAGAAAAATATCCAAAGGATTTGCACAGTGTGATAAAGCCTAAATCCTGGGAAAAAATACATTCACATTGCACCCTTACATGATTCAGGAGTCGGGGAAAGCTTCTATATGATGTTGTATAGTCTCCAACAGTTTCACTTTTCTTTGGATGAGAGTTTTTGTTAACAAATACATCACATTCTTCAGATGGGTACTTCCAATCACATGGCTAATTGTATCATTTTCCCTGATTATTTATTGGTTTTCTACTTTGTTGCATCAAAACAGTCATACTTATACTTGCAGGATTGCCTTTAGACCCATACCCTGGGACCTACGCTTTTAGATCAATACTGTCTGATTGAACATTCTGTGATGATGGGGATATTCTCTAAGTTTTCATGTCCTATAAAATAGTTATTAGTCACATATGAATAGTGAGCACTTGAAATGTAACTAGTACATGTGAGCAGTTGTCTTTATAGTTAATTTAAATGCATTTAGTACATGTGGCTTGTGGCTACCATGTTGGGACTGTACAGTTTTAGTCTAGTTCTTTCATGCAAGTTTAGGACCATTGTTTATGCCAATACTTTTAAAATTATGCCCTACATTCTGGGATCCTGGAATTCCCTGCCAAAGGGCCCAGACTCTATTACCAAGCCCATGAAATCTTTCACCCAAGTCCATCTCCAGGAAGGGGACTGAAAATCATAGCTGAGTGAACCTTGGGTCTGAAAGATGGCCAAGGAATAGAGTTGGAGGAGGTGAGGGTATGGAATAGTTAGACTTGTAGACTCAGGTGCTCTTATATGTGCACACATAGCCCCTAAGATGTGGGATAGAGTCAGTAGTGATAATAAAAGGAGGCTGGCCAGGGCCAGCTGTCACCATGTTTCCATGTTTCAGTGTGAAACTATAAGGAGTATGAGATCAAGTTTTAAATTTTAATCTGGACTTCCAGGGCCTGATAAATTACATTTGTCAAAATTGGAGGACAGAACCCATTTGTTTAACAATTTACTGGATTTACAATTTTAAAATATTTGGACATATGGTACATGAACCTCTACTTGTACTCTTGCCCAAATTTAAGAGATGGGCCTGCACGTTCAACCTGTCAAACTAGTTGACAAAAAGTCTTTGACATCACATTCTTCAGATGGGTACTTCCAATCACAGGGCTAATTGTGTAATTTTCCCTGATTATATGTGAAAATGCAAAGCTTAACCTTTGCTCTCAACTTGTGTTCTCAGAGAAAATGTCACATGTCTTCTTTTATAGGTGACTTGATTATTCTTTTTATATTAAAACTGATTTTGAGTACTTCATGGTTAGTCCAATTAATTACGTAGGAAAGGGAATTTTACAAAAGTTATTATGTAGAATGAGGCAATTCCCAAAACTAAAAATTTTAGACTCCTTCTATCAGATATAGTCAGACAAGGTCTCTTAATTTTTCAATTGTTTGCCCACAAAAATTTGTCCTTTCTGATCAGGAGGAATTCATTCTACTTCTATTTCTGACATTTTCTATATTATCCAATAGAAAGGAAATGTGAGCCACATAGAAAACTTTACATTTTCTAGTAACCACATTAAAAATGTAAAAAGGAGATGAAATCAATTTATTAATACATTTTATTTAACTTAATAGATACAATACATACACACACATGCACCTACATACATATACACATTTATTTTTCATTTTTCATTTTTTGTCCCAGGAATTGAACCCAGGGATGCTTAACTACCAAGAAACATCCCCAGCCTACCTTTTTTTCCCCATTTTTTATTGTGAGACAGGGTCTCACTAAGTTGCTGATGTTGGTTTGAACATGAGATTCTCCTGCCTCAGCCTCCCGAACCACTTAGGATTACAGGGGTGCACCACCATGGCCAATGCAAAATATAATTTTGTCAGGTAAACACGAAAAATTGTTTTTGAGATACTTAAACATTGTTTTCATACTATGCTTTTGAAATCTGATATGTATTTTACACTTACAGCACATTTCAATTCAGACTAGTCATATTTCCAGGGTTCAGTTAGCCTCACATGACTAATGGCAACTCTTTGGTTCTTGCAGGTCTCTAGTGTTTAAGAATTCAGCCTCAAGGATGATGACCTTTCCTATAAAAGCTTTTATGAGGTTTTGTTATATTATCTTCACTAAGGATAAATCCAGATTTTCTCAGCTGTTTTTGATTGTCTGGTTTTACCTAAACAATCTAAGCAGGAATTCATATCTAAATTCCAGCCCAATCTTTGTTCAGTATACCAGGTCTCCCTTCCTTAGTAATATCTGGCAGATACTTAAAAGTTCTATTTAATGTATCCTGAGTATAATTCACTCTGATTTTAGCAATATAAATAATAACTCTTAATATGTTCTAGAAAAATAGATCATCACTGTATAAAATTCTATTACAAAACTGAAAAACCTCTCAGAAAACTACAACTCAAAATCCAAGACATCTTAGGAAATTAGTCATGAATGTAGAACTAAAATGTTTATAGTGCAGTCTCTGGTAAAACTTCATTTGTATGTAAGCAACAGGCTCATGGAAGGGAATGGAGTGAAGCTTGTTAATCAGAATTCATTACCTTTGAAACATGATCCTTCTAATGACTTGTATGTTTCTATTTTTGCCCAGATTTTATATTTTCATATATATTGCACATTCTGATTTCAATTAGATATCATAGTCAAGCAAAAATTTAAGTGAAAATCCTATGTTTACTTTCATTTCTTATAAAAATGAACATGTTTTAGATATATGCTCCATAGAAGAATCTCCAAACTAATCTGTAGATAATCTAAGTTTTATTAGTACTCACAGAAATTTGTGAGAATAGTTTTCAATTGCTATAAGCAAACGGAAATATTTATAGGAATTATCAAATAGACTTAAGATGTACTGAAATTGATTTACTAGTATGTTGAGGTATCTATTCTAGCCACATTAACTATAAAATGGCTTTTTATTGAGATTCTATTAAATGTATAATTTGGAGACAATTGGGTTCTTTGCAAATTAAGCTTTTCTGTTTTTCTGTTCTTACTCCTTCTGTAGGACATCATGGTCTTAAATACTCCTTAATAGATTTATCCCAAGATAATCTGTACTATTTGTTACTCTTCTGAATGGATTTTTTTTCCTGATAGTTTTAGTGGAGCAGAGGTGTGGTTATTGTGGTTTGTGGAAGTTATTGATTCTGACATGTTCATCTTCTTTGGACTCTCTTCAGCTCTCATCTCACTTCCAATAGTTTTCTGTAGGATTCTCTTGGATATTTTTAGCCTTTT
Source organism: Callospermophilus lateralis (assembly GCF_048772815.1). Lineage (NCBI taxonomy): Eukaryota > Metazoa > Chordata > Mammalia > Rodentia > Sciuridae > Callospermophilus > Callospermophilus lateralis. The sequence goes on along the minus strand of NC_135317.1, from coordinate 52,646,306 downwards.
CTTGTTTTTGTTTGTTTTGCATTGTAACCTTCAACAAAACACTGAAGTTGAAGCATTTTTTTTTTATGGTCTTGACTCTAATGGGAATGTTACTAGTGTTTCACCATTAAATATGATATTTACTGAAATACACTTCTGGTAAGTTCCTATGGTGGACACATTCTTAAAAGGGCCTCTCCTCTGATCATAAACATGACTCACATTTTGTATATCATCTCTCTCTCATATGATCAAAACTGATATTGGCTTCTAACCAACAAAGTATGACAAGTGCAATGAACTATTTCTCTAAGATTACGTTATGTTACATGAGACTTGGTCTTAGCCTACGATAAAAGAAGCTAGCCTTCAAGCTGGCCTTTAAGGAGGAAATGTTGTAAACTGCCCCTGTAAAGGTGCATGTGACAGGGGACTGCAGACAGTCCTTAGGAGGAGAGGGTGGCTTCCAGCCTCCAGCCATTCAAAGGCTGAAACCCTCAGTTTTATAACAGCAAGAATGAGAATTCTGTTAACCTGAGTGAGCTTTAAAATGAGCTTTAAAAGCATATTCTTCTCAGTTGGAGCCTCCAAATGAGAATATAATCTAACACCTCACAGTCTTGCAAGACCCTGGGCAGAAGACTCAGTTAAGCTATTCCTAAACTCCTGATCCATGGAAGTTTTGACATAATGCGTATTTCTTTAAGTTGCTAAACTTTCAGTAATTTGCTCCTGTAGCAATAGAAACCATCAAGTTAAGGAAATGTCCTCTTAGTCTTATTCTGTTAATTTTGTTTGTTTGTTTTTGTTTTCATTTTTGGCACAATACTGGAGATGGAACTGAGGGCTTCCTACATGTTAGGCAAGCACTCCACTGAGCTATATCCTCAAGCCCCCCCCCCCTTTTTTTTCTTTTAAGAGCAGGAATAGCTATTGAACTTTTGTCAAATATTTTCCTTATTCTTATTTTACTTTAAGATCAGGTGTCAACAAACTTTTTCTGAAAAAGACTATGCAGTTTGACTTGCATACCATCTGGTCTCTATCAGAACTGTTCAATCCTAGTATTATCAGGCAGAAGCAACTCTAGAGAATACGTAAATGAGTTTGTATTATTGTGTTCTAGTATATATATATGTGTGTGTATATGTGTGTGTATATATATATTTAAGTTCTAGGGACGGAACCTAGGGAGCTCTACCCCCAAGCCTTTTTTTTTTTTTCTTTTGAAATAGGGTCTCTCTAAGTTGCCCAGGCCAGTCTCAAACTTGAAGTCCTTCTGCTTTAGCCTCCAGACTAGCTGGGATTACAGGCATGTACTACTGTGCCCTGCTATAATAAACTTTATTTGCAAAAACTGGTAGCTGGCCAGACTTGGCCTGAGGCCTTAGTTTGTTGACCTCTGATTAAGATTTTTGTATTTTTTTTTACTCCTAACCTATTAAAAGAAGTATATTAATGGCTTTTCTAATATTGAACTATCCTTTTCATTTTCTGGGGTAAATTCTATTTGGAAATGATTTTTAAATGCACAACTGGAGTCAACACGTTAGCATTCTATTTAGTATTTATATACACAAATAATATTGGTTTAGTTCCTTTGTTCAATTCAGTGTTAATTTAGCCACATAAAGTTGAGTTGGATAGCTTTTCTGCTATTTTTAGACTATAAAAATAATCAATATAACATGGGAATTATGTGTTCCTTAAAGCCTTAGTAGACATTCTTTTTTGTTTGTTATTTTTTTCTCCAACGTTAATTGTTAATTTTTTATTTATCTTATTTTGTTGGTTTTGGGATTTGGACTATTTTTTATTTTGTTTCTCATTTTGTTCTATTGGAGTTTGTTGATGTATTCTTTTTAGACAAACAGATGTTCAATTTTGTGATAGTCACATATGTAGTTTGAGTATTATGTCTTAGGTTCAAAGTTCCATTTATACATATCCATCAGCTTGTTAAATGTGATCATCAAATTCTTTAAAATTATTACTTTTTCTTTGGTCTGCTCTGTCCACTGATTTTTGAAAGAGAAGTAATTTTTAAAATTATTTAATTACTGGGGCTGGGGATATGGCTCAAGTGGTAGCGCGCTTGCCTGGCATGCACCGGGCGCTGGTTCGATCCTCAGCACCACATACAAACAAAGATGTTGTGTCCGCCGAGAACTAAAAAATAAATATTAAAAAAAATTCTCTCTCTCTCTCTCTCCCCCCCCTCAATCTTAAAAAAAGATGTTGTGTCCACCAAAAAAAAAAAAAATATTAAAAAAAATTCTCTCTCTCTCTCTAAAAAAAAAATTATTTAATTACTCTATATCATATGTTTCAAGAGTTAATATTGTACCAACCAGAAAACTCAAGGAATGACAGAGGTAATCAATCACCTTCTTATATATTAAGAATGTAGACACACTGAACACTTATATATATTGGTGCTATTGAAAAGAAATATTTTTGCCAAATGTGGTGGTACATTCCTTAATCCCAGTGATGAAACATTGAGACAGGAAGATTACAAGTTCAATTAGTCTTAGAATTTAGCAAGATCTTGTTTCAAATTACAAAATAAAAAGAACTGAGCTCAATCACCCACCCACCCCTACCCCCCCCCCAAAAAAAAGAAAGAAAGAAAAGGAAAGAAAAAAAGAAATGGAAAGGAAAAAAATATTCAATTAAGGCTATTAAAGTCTTGATTGTTGTTAATGGCAGCTATAGTTCTTCCAATTTACTGGTTGGCCTAAAAATATTTAAGAGTTAGTCATCAGTACTATAGTTAAACTGGCACTTAGTTTACCCACTTTATATTGTGTGACTATAGATATTGAAACATGATACATTCATATTGTAGATTTAACTTCTCTGGAAGTAATACTTTGATTTAATTATTTATTCTGAACAAAGACAACTACTGAATTTCTTGTAAACATGAAAAGTGACTACCTCACACCAGTCTATAGATGCATCAGGGTTGTTGCACAGTTTCCTATAAAAACATTTCACATCTTGAGTCTTCACTTCTGAACCAAAGAGTTCCTGAACCGATGAATAAAACTTGTTATAATCAATGACATCTGCATTGGAAAAAGCACAATTACATTTTCATCAAATTCCAAGGCCTATATTTCACATTTCAGCTTTTTATTTATTTCCTAACCTTCCATTTCCTTATTTCTACCTATAAAAACCAAATTTATCTGCATTTTAAAGATCTTGTCTTTGGAAACATAACTAGGTCTTTGGCTAAAATAAAACTAAATCTGTAGAAAATATCTTGCTTTTGGTAAACTGTGCTTTCTCTACAGCCTTTGTTTCAGCTATCTTAGAAATTTTGGGCAGGAATCCCAAAATAAGAAAATGAATTACTTCTTTCTTATTGTGAAAAGTTTCACCAACTGCACTCTCTGCTAGAATTAATCTTAAATGAAAGGTAGAGTGTGCTAAGAACTATTATTGGTTGCGCGCGCACACACACACACACATATATATATATATATATATATATATATATATATATACACACTACTGTTTGAATCTTCATTTTGCCAAATATATTAATTTACTGGGGTTATGTTACCTGCAGCCAAGTTAGGAAAACTGTGTGGATCCCAGCTGTCTGGATTCAGTCACCCACCCATGTAGGAAATAAACAAGCGATACAGAAAGGAAAACTGAAATTAATGCAGTTTGAGCACCCTGGGGAGAAGCAGTTAGATTGTTCCTCCTTCAGTATTACAAAAGGAGTGACATTTATAGAAACAAAAGCCTGGAGATACACATATGTAGATTTAACTAGGCTATTCTAGTTAGAGAATGTGTCACAGCTTCAGCTTCCCTAGTGTCTTCCTGGGCCAGGGGAAACGTTCTCAATTTCCTTCTCGGCTTGAGGAAGTTCAGGATGCTAAAACAATTCCATAGGAGGTCTGTTTCAGTAAGACTCTTGACTCTAAGGTCACAAAAGAGTTAGATGCAGATTTCGAACTGTATACAGAGATCAGATTCTTTTATTTAGTTCACACAACTATATTGAGAATTGTGTGTCAAAACTGAGTTAGAATGAACACTCAGTAAGCAGGATTCCTGCTCTCAAGGAGCTTATATTCTAGGCAGAGGATCAGAAAATGAACAAGTGAACAAACAATTCACAGATGGTGACAGGCAAGGCTCATTAATAGAGACAGACATTAAGTTAGCGGTTATCTATTCATAAGGTAGGAAGTAGTACTGCTGGAAAAGGGCCTGAGAGAACTTGCTGGGAGATTAGAAATGTTCTTTGTCTTGGTCTGGTTGGTGCTATAGGTACACTGACCAATGTTCAAATTTATGAAGCTCCATACTTAAGCTTATAATTGCACTTCGTGGATGTCGACTTTATGGGTATGTCAGCCTCAGTTGCAAAGTAAAACTAAATGGCATTATAGAATGAGATAAGTTGGAGAAAGCAGTCAGTGAGGAGCTGTGATAGAATTATATGATGTTGAGGACCTCGGGGAAGGCTTCTTTAAGGAGGAAGATAAGACTATTAAGCTGAGGAAAATTTAATATTAAGCTAAGAAAAAAGGATTCAGTCATTTGTAAAGAAGATAAGAATGTTTAGACAAAGGCTGATAAACACAAAGCCCTGAGGCTGGAAAGACCTCTGTGTGTTCTGGGAAGGTGAGTAAGTATAGTTTAGTGGGTACTGGGAAAGTGCTATGAGCTAAGACCAGAGACGCAGGAGGGTTAAACTAGAGTCAGAGTTGGTCTTTTATCCTAAGCACTATGGTAGGCTACACTGAAGGGTTTCACAGAGGGAAAGGATAATCTGACTTAATTTTTAACATTTTTTTAATTTAAATTTTATTTTTAATTTTATAATTTTTTATTTTTATTATTTTTATGTGGTTCTGAGGATCGAACCCAGGGCCTTGCATGTGTGAGGCGAGTGCTCTACCGCTGAGCCATAATCCCAACCCCTTAATTTTTATCTTTTAAATGTTCTCTGGCTACTGTGAGGAGGTGACACTGAAAGCTGTAAAACCAGCTAGGGGCAACTGCATTAGTCCAGGCTTCAGAGGCTTGGGCCATGATGATACTGCAGTTGACTGTACATGTCTCACTGCTATAGAGAGTCTCACTTATACTTATCTTCTCAACTTAATTATCAATAACACACTCTTTCTCTTTTGCTCTTGAAAGTGTTCCTAGTTGGAGGATAAGTGATATGAGTACCCTATAGATCCCATTGGACATGGTAAGATATGTTTGGAAGTAGAATTACAATGGAATAAAAATTGATGTGAACAAAAGTGGTGAGTGAAGGAAAGGCAGGAGTTGAGAGCACAGATTCTTGTCCAGAGAAGATATTGTGACCACTCCCACCCCCAAACACATGCATATACATATATACACAACACACCCATGCACAAGCAAACCTGTGCAAAAGCCATTTGGTAATGTCTGGAGACATTTCTGATTGTCAAAACTAGAGGCAGGTTGCTACTGGCATTTAGTGAATAGAGTCCAGGGATGCTGCTAAATATCCTATAATGCATAGGACAGCCCAATGCCACCTTCAAGTACATGTATACAGAAAAAAAAAAAAAAAATTATTTGACCGAAAGGTCAATAGTGCTAAGGTTGAGAAACTTGTTCTAGAATGGCATTCAGGTTTCTGGTTTTAGAACTCAGCAAATGTTGGTACTATTTATCAAAACAGGAGTAATTGGGAAAGAACTACACTCCTTGGGAAAAATCAAAATATTCCATTTTTGGTCATATTAAACTTGAAATTACTCTTGAGACACACAAATAATTATTTAGTTATTTTAAATTCACACTAACTAGAACAATATATGTGTTTCCTTGTAAATGTCATGTAATAAGTTTGATCAGATTTTCCAGTCCTGGGATGTTTTGGATTCTATCAGTTCATTGGCAAGATTTAAGATCAATATTGCTGGGACAAATTACTGCAGTCTACCTAATATCAATTTTGAGATAGACAACTATTCCATTAAAAACATTCTCTCATTCTTAGCTTCTTGCCTATAGTAAACAGTAGGCCTAATTTTCTAATGATTATTAATGAATATGAATTTATTTCAGACAGTATTAGCAGCCTGATATAAGTTACAATTATACTTTTCCTTCTCAATCTTTCAGACCGGTGCCTCAGTTACAGTAGTCATTGGTCACAGTCATTGGTCTAGCAGTAATTACTCTTTATCTAGTCTTAAAAAACTATATAGGGAGGACATATTCAATGCAGGTTTGTGACAAGCCTCTCAGTGGATGCAAGGTTAACTTATTTGTGAAGCACACATTTAAGGAGAACCTCCCGGACATCAGACTGTGCTAGCCTTAGGGTTGCAAAACCTTCAAAACACTCATAGGTCAATGGTGGGGGAAAAGGGACAGGAATATATATATATATATATAAATTTCAGCAGGCTAAATACATCAGGTAAATTCCTTAAGACAGCAATAAGTGCATTAGAAGTCTGAAGATGCCTTTCCTTAGGGGAAGTTTGGGACTTTTTGCAAAGAAGTGATATTTTATTTGGATCTTAAAAGATGAACAGGACTTTACAGGTATCAAAGAAAAAGAAAGAAAAGGAAAAGGAGGAAAGGAATTGTACATGGGAATGATGCAGCAAAATCAATGATTAAGAGTATGACATACTTAGAAATGCTAAAAAGTTTATGATAGGGCAGAAGGTGCAGGAAAGAAAGTGCCAGGAACAGAGTCCAGAAAGGTAAGTTGAGGCATGATTGTGAATGGGCCTGCATGCCAAGTTAACATACATGGATTTCAGAGGTCAGCTAATAAGCCAGGAATATGGCAGATCTAATTTTGTAAAAGGAAAATCTTTTTGAAAAGTACAGAGGAAGGAATCACTCTTGTCAAGAAGACTATTAACAGGCTGTTGTAATAACCCAAGAGAAAAATACTATGATAAAGTATTATCAAAGGTTATACCAGATAAACTGGCATGGCAAATGATGTTTATACCATAAGACCCAGTGAGAACACAGTAGGAAAAGCTCAAGAAGAAAAAGAGGCACACAAAAAATGAAACGGAGAAAATTCAGAAGAGAGTATTATGACAAAAATTGTAGTGGGAGGGCATTTCTTGAAGCAGAGGCGGCTAACAGTGTCAATGCAGCAAAATGGCTAAGTGGGCTGCAAAGGGGAAAAACAATTTATTGAATTTGGCAACTGTGTTAGTTCTCAAATACCTTAGTAAGAGCATTTTCAGCAAAGTGATGAGGAAAGCCAGTCTGGAGAAGGTTGACAATGAAGTGGTAATGCTGTAAGGAAATTTAGTGGAGAAGCAAAGGAGAGATATACAGTGGTAGCTAAAGGGAAGAGAAAGTCAAGGTCAGGGCACTTGAGTATATTTTTAGATAGAGAGGACAAAGCCAGTGAAAGGAGATTTTGAGGCTGTTGTAGCAAAGTGACAGCCTTGGAAGGGTGGAGGGAGGACAGGTGCAGGTTTAGGTACTGAAAGTGGAAGAAAGGGAATTTGAGAGACTTCATGTCTTTGGGCCATGCTTTCCCATATAATATAGGAAACTTGACTGGGACAGGCAGAGATCCCATAGAAGATTCAGAAAAAATGGTAAGAATTTGGAAAATCAATTACAGAGAAAAAAATAAACTGACTGGGGGAAATTAAGTTTTATTGAGATGTTTAGAAAGCCTGGCCAAGTACAAAACTACCCAAAGTGCATATCTAACAGGACTTACACCACCTAGCTCTAATACTTAAAAGTTGAGTGACTTAGGCAGGTGACTCATCTCTACTTCCTGTCTTTTCAGAAATAAAATGGACATGTTAGTAATCTTTGTCTATTTAGATTGCCATGCAAATCATATTAAATCATATTTATTAAAATAACAAATTATTAAATGCTATTCAAATAATACTGGTTTGGGTTCAAACACCCAAAATGAATATTTTTTACTTACATATGATTATGTAACCTGGCGCACATAAGGCAGGCCACATTGTCCCTTTAGCAATTATTTGACCCTTGTTCCTTTTATTTCAATAAGAGCGTTTGTTCTATTGGGTTTTGACTATGCTATTCAGCCTTACTCTTTATGACTGTCCTTGGGCCCCCCAAATGCATACTATACTAATCCCCTTGAACAGGGCCATGGCTCTGCATTGGGTTCTCTGCCAGTCATACTCTTGGCAGACCACTGTCCACTACATTCACCTTATCTTAGCATGCTCAAATCATTCCTGCCTAGAGACATGAGGACTGTCCCAGACAATGGAATGATAGTGAAACAGGACATTTTTTTATTGCTTATGAAAGTCCTTATGGTATCATGACAGCCTTAGATATAGAAGGATGGCTGCTGTGGTTTGAATAGTGTCCCCCAAGGCCCCATGTGTTAAAAACTTGGTCAACAGCCTGTGGAGTTATTGTGAAGTAATGAAATCTCTAAGAGGAGGGACCTAGTGGGAGGAAGTTAGGTCACTGGGATATGCCCTTGAAGGGGATATTGGGACCGCAATCAACTTCCTTTCTCTCTCTTTCTTTACCTTCTGGTGCCTAGAGGCAAACAGCTTCCTCTACTGTGTGTTCCCCATATGGTGTGCCCCAAAGCAACAGACCAATTGGCCATGGATTGAAACCTCTGAAACTCTTAGCCAAAAATAAACCTTTCCTCCTTTTACGTTGATCATCTCAGGTATTTTGTTAGAGTGACAGAAAGCTAACACAGCAGCACATATGGCTTTCCACATGGTCACTATACACTAACTACTGCGAATCCCTGGTCAACCAGTGAGCAATCAAATCGTAGTGCCTACAAAAGAACCCCGAGATGTCATTTAATCCAATCCTCTAACTTTAAAATTGAGACAATGAAGATTCAGATAATTGGGAAAAACATCTCCCCAAGTCAAATTAGCTATTTAGAGACAAAGAAAGAACAAGAACTCAGATCTTCAGGACCCACATTTGGTGTCCTTGCTATTAAGCTACACTGGTTTTCTCTGATGGCTTCAAACACTTCCCAGTTCTAATCAACCTCCCCAACTCTACTTCCCTGTAATCACTGTTCTTACCTTCTTTTGGGAAAAACAAGCCTGCTCTTTCACCTTTTTTCTGGAGTGCTGTCTCTTCAACCAATTTTTGAAACCCATTCACGGCTATTCTGAAATTGTTAATCAAAACTGCAGGGCTGAAATGCTTTTTGTCTCTGATATCCATATGGACACAGGGAATCTTTTATTTCTGTAGAGAAATAAAAAGTTATTTTATTTGCCAATGTGAAAAACCTTCCGTTTCCTGCAATGCTGCTCTGCTGTCTCAATTTTTGCTCTAAGTCTCATTCTTTTGATCTCAAAATTCCAGCCTATGGATAGGAGTAAGAGTTACCATAGGATGTTGGTAGGGAGGAAGGCTGGCTTAGGTCTAACGCATTTCCTACAGGCAAACATTTCTGCAAAACTTCCTGACCTCATAATGTTAGCAGTGTCCTTCAGATGGTCCCCATTGCATCATAATGTCTCTGTAACATTTTGCTTTTTTCACAAGGAGGATACTGAAATTTGTTTCTCCTACAGGTTTTGTATGTGGGTGTATACTTCTTTAGAGGGAAGATAAATGGGTAAATACCAAGTAAGAAAAGTAGGCGTTACTTTCTCCCTTCTATATCTCTTCTCACCTCACACTTTTTGTCTCCCTCATGGTGCTTTGAAGGAAGTTCACGCTCATTTTTTGTAGCTACACTGGATATGGAAGCTTGAACTTCTACAGATGCAAATGTATTTCAGCACCTGTTATTTCTACCTCAAGTGAAGACATTTTTAGAGATCACAGAGAATTTAAAAAATGCCTCTTATTCCTTCATGCATGGACCTTCATTTAAAACAATAAAATGAACTAAGGATAAGGAAGGAATAGCTCCTGTTAGGGAAGTTTTTCAAGATGTCAGTGGAATAAGAGACCTTTCTGTATGCTCCCTTCCCTCTAATTACAATCTCCAATCCCATTTAGTCCAATTGCTATCGAATCAAATTTTTCAGTCTTCACAATTTTTTATGGGAAGGAGATGTTATCTGTTTATCAACAACTCGTTAGCTTCCTATGGTTTAGGTGAGTTAGATGAGGTTCCTACCCCTTTGGTAGTCTATTTTTTAAAACATCTTGCAAGAACTTGCAGAGATAAAGCAAATGACATTGAGGAACACCTTCAGCTCCAATACCATTTGTTTGACATCCATCTCTAGCTACAATCTATAAGAAAATCTCTAACATCATCCATAAAGAAAAATCTCCTAGCTCTAATTTCATTCTCTATGATCTCTAAAAACGTTATTTCTTTTCTTTCCTTTAAAGCTTTCAAAATACAATGCAGCAACATCTGAAGAGCCACCTTTCCTATGATCCTAATGCATGTATTCTTATATTCATCCATCTATTCATTCAGCTAATATTTACTGAATACCAACATCATGCTAGAGGCACTAGGATATAGCAATGAGCAAGTTAGCTTCTTGAATTTACAATCTAATATTAAAATAAGACAGGTAGACAAATAAACAAGCAAGTTATATGTCAGAAGATGGTGAGTGTTAGGAAGAAAGAACAAAGGTATGTGTTGGAGCAGGGGAGATCAGGGAAAGTGATTATTTTTACATTAATAAAAAGACATTTGGGCAGAAATATGAAGGAAGTAAATGTAGCATGGCACATGGATAGATGGTAGAAGGATGTTCCAGGGAAGAGCAAGAATGATGTTCTGAGATCCACATTTGCTTGACATTTCTGAAGAAAAGTGAAATGGGTGGTTTGTCTAGGATGATATGGGATGGGAGAGAGAGGAAGGGAGATAAGAGCCAGTTTCAGGGTGGTGAGGTGGGCAGATCATAGAGGATTCTATAGTCTATTGTTGTAAAGGCTTTTACCCTGAGACATATAGGAGTTGGCAGAATAGTTACATGATCTGAATTCTATTTGAAAAGTATTGCTCTAGTTGCTTTCTATGAATCACAACTAGAAGGGAGAAAGAATAGATAGAAATAGATAAATCCATTAGGTAGCAATTTCAATAATCCAAGTTAAGAGATGACAGAAACTTCAATTAGTGTGTAGACTATATTTATAGCCCGACTCCATGAACACACTGAAAGTAATTATAACACTTACTAAGCAATTGGAAATTGAAATGCTGACTAGATATTTGATGATATTAAGAAAATGTTGTTCATTATATTAGACATTCTAATTATATTTTATGTTGTTTGTCTGTCTCCATTTGTGCTGTTATAACAAAATGTGTTAGACTGAATAATTTATAAAGATCAGAAATTTATTTCTTATAGTTCTGGAGGCTGGGAAGGAAGTCCAATAGCAAAACTCCAGCAAATCCAATATCTGGTGAGTGCCCCATTCTTCAGAGGTGGCATCTTCTCTGTGTTCTCACATGGTAGAAGGCAGCTTCCTCCAAGCCTCTTTTATAAGGATACGAATCCCATTCATGAGAATGGAGCCCTCCTGACCTAGTCGTCTCCCAAAGGCAGATCCTCCTAATACCATCAACTTGGTGATTAGATGTCAACACATGACAGAAATGTTAAGATCAAAGCATTGTTATTATTTAATGTTATATTTTAGAGCTACATACGGAAATATTTACAGATAAGCACTGAAGTATAAAGGAGCAGTCACTTGTGCAAAGTACTATTGACATCCATACATAGTAAGGACTGAAAATTAACCACTGGAATGTGTATTATACCTTGAGGAATGCTTCATCAGTGGAATGATGGGGGGTGGGCATGGAGATAGTAGGTATAAATGTATATTAAATGCATGTTATGGCAAGGCCATTTGGGAACATCTTAGAGGGGTTTGCTAGAGCATTTTTTACAACTATTATGGCCATTTATAAAGATACAGGATGTACCTGTACTTGTATTTTTTCTATTGCAAAGATGATATAACCACAAATTTAAAGAATATTAAAAGAAATCCATCATGTTCCTCACATTTTTTTTGTACTAGAGATTGAACTCAGGGGCACTTTATCATGGAGCTACATCCCTACATCTTTTTATTTATTTATTTATTTATTTGAGACAGGATCTCACTAAGTTGCTTAGGGTCTTGCTAAATTGCTGAGGCTAGCTTAGAACTTGCAATCCTCCTGCCTCAGCCTTCCAACATGCTGGGATTCTAGGTGGGTGCCACTATGCCTTGCCTCCCGCTCTTACAAGGCTATGAATTTTAGAAAATCAGACTACACTTTGATACTTTTATAGTTTTAATATAACTATGTACATTATTTAAATTTCAATGTATGTATTATTCTATAAATCTGTCTCTGGGTTTCTAGTAGCTTTTGTTAGCATAGTTATTCCTTTTTCTTTTTCATCTATTTTGTCAAATGTGTTATTTTATTAATTACTTTTTACATGTAAATGACTGTGAAAGGGATTGGTGAAAAATATTTAGAAGCAAGCACATCCTTAGCCATTCAAGAAAAGAAATGGCATTGCCACTGTCAGAGGTAAGTCCCTAGCAAAATAATTGGTGGGAATGGTTTCTCTGAGCTAGTTTGGCTTCAGCTTTCACGAGTATTATGAGAACCATGTGTGGAAGTTAGCAGGTCAGACTGTGATATAAGGTGCATGGTTGGATTCTCAACCTGTCTATCTTTTGGGCCAGGTAGCAGCCTCTGATAGAAATCCTGCCAGGACAGTAGGTTGCTTTGTGTTCTCTGCTCCTAGTGCATTGTGACCAACTCCAATTGCTACATCAAGGAAGAACTCCTCTGGGATAAAAGGGAAGTTCTCAGATGATTCCTTTGACAGGTCACTGAGAGAGGCAGGAGCTTCAACAGTGCGTGGCCATGGCTGACCAGGGATTGCCAAGAACCTGGGCCAGGAAGATTCAAGATAGAAAGACAATGCATGAGCGGGACATATCTTGGTAACAACACTCCTCCATGGGTCTATCTCTTGAGTCACAATCCTGAAGCCAGGACTCTAGGTACAGTGGAGCATAGGTGTCCTACGGCCACAACCCTTTACCATCATTTTGTGAAATCCTTTATCCTGGGCTCATTTCCTTTGTCTTTCTTTTCCATGATTTATACCCTAATTTTGTTGGCTCATATCCAGAAATAGCACCTGGAAGATATATTTGCAGGAGGAAGGGTTTCGGGAGATTTAACCCAGAGCCCTGTGCTTGCCAAGCAAGTATTCCACCACTGAATTACATCCCAGCCCAAGACAAATTTTTTGATATTTGCAGGTCTAAAAATATCCTGATCTTTGCTTGCCTTTGAAGATATTTGTGTATAGAGTTCTAGTTTGGAAATTGTTTTCTTTCAAAGTTGTTAAGATATTATTACACTGTCTTAAGGAGTTCATTCTGACCAGCTTCTGTCACTAAATTATTCTGATTCCTAATTCTTCATGCATAACTTTTTAATTTTTCCTTTAAGAAGCTTACAAATATTGTTTCCTGTTTACCAAACTTTCACTACGATGAATATTAATAGGAAAAAATGTATATTGTTAATTAATCACAACTTCACTAACCAGTTTCTTTAAGAAATTGAATAGTTACTCCTCCTTACATCTTCATCACCTAAACTTTGTTTTTAACAGTGCTATAGGTTAGATGTGGACTGATCCCCAAAGGCCCATGTGTTCAAGGCTTGGTCCTCAGTTAGGCACTATCAAGAGGTGGTAGAAACTTCAAGAGATCAGGCCTAGTAGAAGGCCTTGTGGTCACTGGGGAATGCCCCTGAAGGGGACAGAAGGACCCTAGCCCCTTCCACCTCATCTTCTTCACTCCTGGCCAGGAGGTGAGTGGTTCTGCTAAACCATGATGTGCTGCTTTGCCACAGGCCCCAAAGCAACAGGGGCAATTGATCATGGACTGAAACCTCCAAAACTGTTGACCAAAATACACCTTTTCTCCTATCTCCAGCATTTGTTATAGTGACAGAAAGCTAACTAATAAAAACAGCAAAGTTACAAATAAGATTTCGTTTTAAAGGTCTTTGTACATATTTGGGGGGAATATGGGTAGCTTGCATAGTTTATACATTAAGCTGATCTAATATCTCATCCACCTGAGGAATTGTATGTATATAGAGACTCTATAGTCAGAACCTGAAGGGCATACTAGATTCTCTTTTCTTAAAAAAAAAGTTCAGTAATATTCACAAAATTACATTCCTAAGGCAGAAAAAGGTACAGATATGCTTGGCAAGATTTTCTGCAAAGGCCCTTCTACTTTTTACCAGAGACCAGGTTAGAGAGGCCAAGGAAGGATATCTTCCCAGTTTTGGGAGAGATAAGTTGATTGGGTAAAGGTTAAAGTTCCTTCTCAGCTGACACATTTATGACATAGAAGGCTAGGGATTATTGAGTACTCCAAACAGGAATATCAGATAAAACATGTCTCTGTCTCTCTTCCCCAATACTTTGCAAAGGACATTCTTGGAACATAAAGAGATTGTGAATGATGCTCCAGTATAGGAGGATATTAAACTAAATTACTTTTTGCCTTGGGAGTAACCCCACGAAAGGCTTGAGGAACTCCCCAGTTATAAAGTTCATCCATGTAGGAGGTGGGAGAGGGACCAGATCTGCATATATGTGCACATTCTAACCTCCAAACTATTTGCAAGAAGGCAACATGTTTAATAGGAGTTTGTGAAGACAATGAGCACTTTGAGGGGCCACTGACTTTCCCTGGTTTCTTTCCATCCAATGAGCACTGATGGGGAGAGATAGAGGGCACTTCCAGAATTTAATGGTGAAAAGATGCATACCATATTTGCAGAAAATCATATACTAGACTCTGAGTAAAGTATCCCACACTGGCCCATCTTCAGAGGGGCTCTATTGATGGGGCCTCTATTATCTGGGGAACCTTAAGCATCACCTGAGAGGGAAACCCAAGCACCTGGTTGATGAAGGCATTACTTCTGTCAAGGGAAGTGTTTAAGAAGAATCTCAGGGGCCTAAGGTTTTCTAGAGAATCCAATAATCACCCCAGAAGAGAAAAGCTCAGCATTTAAAATCTGATATAATAAGAGGGCTCCAACATGAGATGACAACTTTACCAATTAAGAAGATTTTTTTCCCTGCAAATTCCAAGATTTTGTCATTTTTTAGTGCTGCGTAATACTCCATGGTGTATAGATGCCACATTTTTTTTAATCCATTCATCCATTGAAGGGCATCTGGGTTGGTTCCACAATCTAGCTATTGTAAATTGTGCTGCTATGAACATTTGCAGGGAAATGGATGGCACTAGAGCAGATTATGCTTAGTGAAGCTAGCCAATCCCTAAAAAACAAATACCAAATGTCATCTTTGATATAATGAGAGCAACTAAGAATAAAGCAGGGAGGAAGAGCAGGAAGAAAAGATTAACATTAAACAGAGACATGAGGTGGGAGGGAAAGGGAGAGAAAAGGGGAACTGCATGGAAACGGAGGGAGACCCTCATTGTTATACTAAATTACATATAAGAGGTTGTAAGTGGAATGGGAAAATAAACAAGGTGAGAAATGAATTACAGTAGAAGGGGTAGAGAGAGAAGATGGGAGGGGAGGGGAGGGGGGATAGTAGAGGATAGGAAAGGTAGCAGAATACAACAGTTACTATTATGGTATTATGTAAAAATGTGGATGTGTAACCCATGTGATTCTGCAATCTGTACTTGGGGTAAAAAAGGGAGTTCATAACTCACTTGAAGCTAATGTATGCTAATGTATGAAATATGATATGTCAAGAGCTTTGTAGGGTTTTGAACAACCAATAAAAAAAAAAAAAAAAAGAAGATTTTTTTTTTTCTCTTGAGCCCAGACAGGCCAACAGCAGCATCTTTAGGTCATGAGTCAAGGAAATGGGAGAAGCTAAGCTTATTTTTCTATCTCACCCTCACAGAAGCTCTCCAAGCAAACTATTTTAGAGGGTGGACAGTGAGTTTTACATAGGTTTTAATGTTTTAGTATTATAATGTCCAGGACTTGTCTTAACTGGAAATGATCAGAAAAGCTTTGGGATCTACCAAACTTTAATCAAAAGACAAAATAAGTAAATAATAGAGCAGGTGGAAAGAAGATATCTGAAATGAATCATGGGAGAAAAAAGACTAAAGTTACTTTTTGTTTGCACCATATCCAGTCCAGCTTGTTTGATCAACTGGTTACATGAGTTTACTTCTACATGCTTGAGACAGTGAGGCACAAGCATGATTTACACACACTCCCCCGTCCCCCACCTTTTTTCTTTCATTTTTAAATTGCAGTATAATGCACCAAACAAAATTTACAACTTTAACTATTTTAATTGTATAATTCAATAGCATTAAGACATCCATAAGGTTGTGCAATTATCAACACTATCCATTTCTAGAATTTTTGCATCATTCCAAACAGAACGTCTGTGCCCAGTAAATTTCCCATTCCCTCTAACTCCCTGTCACTGGAAAACACCATGCTACTTTCTCTCTATGATTGCCTATTTTAGGTTATATAAGTGCAGTCGTATCATATTTGTCCTTTGTGTCTGATTTATTTCATTTAAGCATAACATTTTAAAAGTCTATTCATGTTGTTGCATGTTCTAGAATTTCATTCCTTTCTGTTGCTAAATAATATTCCATTGTATGTGTGTCTCACATTTTGTTTATCATTTATCCATTGATGGACATTTGGGTTATTTAGGTCATCACAAATAGTATATCTATGAACATTGCTGTACAAATAATCTGTTTGACTCTTTGATCCATGTGTTATTTCTTTGATCCATTTTGAGTTAATTTTGTATATGACATAGGGTCCAACTGGTGTATGGATATACAAGTTTCTCCAACATTTATTGAAGACTATTTTTTCCCTATCAGCATCCTTGTTGAAAATCAATTGACCATATATTTGAGGGTTCATATCTTGGCTCTTTATACCATTGATTGTGATAGTAGGAGCAAATGTGACTCCATTTTGTTTTATGACTTCATCCTGTAAAACAACCATGCCAAGTAGAAGGGTCACAACTGAAGCAAGATGTTCTTTTCCTTTTGCTATAGAAAACTTTAAGAACATGGAACTACCTAATGGGACATTGTTTCTATAACTAGGGTAACAGGGCTCTGTTTCTGTAACTGGGGTGACTGGGCTAACTGTGACTGATTAGGCTTCCCTCCACTTGACTGCACTGTCCCGCTTCTGTTCCTGGCGTGCTTGCATTGGCTAGACCTCCCCGAACATCCCTTTTGCGGTTTTCAGGCTTATAAGGAATGTCCTTGCTATTGTTCGGGGCTGATCAGGGGAACAGCTTTATGTTCTGGTCACACTGGTGTGCTTCAATAAAGGCTTGATTTGATTATACGTGAGTGGTCTGGAAGTCAGTTTTTATGAAACCCTGGGACGAAGCTTTAACTATAACAGATCATTGTGTTTATTCTTATTCTACTACTGTGCTTACTTTTAAGTGGTAATACTTTGCTATTATTCCATCAATACATAATTCAGAAATTGACAAAGAAACATTTTTATGTTTAACAAAGAAAATTGTAGGTGTGATATCTTGCCTATTGCTGTCAAGTTCAGTACTGTAAAAAATAACAGAAGCAACATTCTTAAACATTTGCCAAAGCCTCTTACTCTTCCTTTTTATTCACTGCTATTATTTCTCTTGCATAGTGTATGGTTTAGATGTTAGGTGCCTCCAAAAGTTCATGTGTGAGAGACAGTGCAAGAGGGCTTAGAGGTGAAATGATTGGGTTAGGAAAGCCTTGAGCCAATCAGTGAACTAATCCCTGATGAATGAAGCCAGAATTAGACAGGCAATCAGTATAGATAGGTAAATTGAGTCATGGTGAATCAAGGAGGCCAATTTGAGTAAGTTCAAGAAGTTGGAGACTGCCCCCTGAGGGACTGAAATGACTTCAGAGTCTTTCCTCCACCTTATCAAGATAACCTACTAAGGTAACCTGTCCTAGGAATTGCCCCCCTCCCCTCAGCTACAAGGAGTTGTAAAAGTTGTTAATGTGTCCTAAGCTACTCCATCCAGCCCTTCCTCAGTCCACCTGCTTCTTACCTTTTGGTCATCCCACAGAGCATCTCCATGCAGGAAGAAGATAAGGGGAAGAGAGCAGGAGAACAAAGGAAGCCTAAGACCAATAAGAGAGGTAGAACATCCTTGCTTCTTGGGATACCAGGATACCAGCTATGGCCCCCTTCTCCCTCCTGGGAGAAGTCTGTGTTACCCCTTTTTAAATAAACCCTGAATATTATTTATATGCTTGCTTTGGCATGCTTCTCTAATGTTATACTTCAATATGTGAGGGAGCAGAACTTGTAACCGGTAACTGGGGGTATCATAACGATTAACTGAGTGATAAATGAAGGCAGGTAGGGTGTGGTTGGAAGAGGTAGGTCATTGGGTACATGCCTTTGGGGTATATATTTTGTATCTGGTGAGTAGAGTCTCTCTCTGCTTCCTGATGTGATGCCCTGAGCCACTTTCCTTCACCACACTCTTCTGCCATGATGTTCTGCCTTACCTCAAACTTGGAGGAATGGAGCCAATTGCTTGTGGACTAAGACCTCTGAAACTAGGAACCCCCAAATAAACTTTCCTCCTCTAAAATTGTTCTTGTTGCTCTTTTGGTCACAGCAGTGAAAAAGATGACTAAAACATGGTATTTCCATGGGCTTTATTCTGTATAAAATAAACCCAAAGTCCTTTTATTACAATAGCCAAGAATCTGCAATGACCAGGCCAATCAGTGCTCACCCACCTCTCTGCCCTCATTTCTATTTTCATTCTGCCTCACTCACGTTGGCTTTGTTTCCACTGTTTACCAGTGACTGAGTCCTTGCTTCTCTGAATGCTGAAGTATAACACCAGAGAAGCATGCCGAGGCAAGTTTAGAGTGGAAAGTGGAAGGCTTTATTAAAGGACAGCAGAAAAGACTTCCTCCTAGAGGAAGAAGGGGGCCCAAAACAAGGAATCGTGGAAGGGGGAGGTCTTCCCTTTTTTATAGCTAAGGTCTTCTTTCAGCTTTCCCACACTCCTTTGTTTTCCATTATCTTACAGTGATAGAATGCAGATGGGAAGGCCCAAAAGATGGGGGATAAGTGGGCTAAGGAGTAATCTGGTCAGGAAGGGCCTGGGGTGGCTTTTGGATTAGCATCTCCCTGTTTGCTGGGAGCTGCTTTCTAGATTTATTTCTTTACGATGGGCTCCAGGCCTTGGTGACATTCACATTTCAATTTCCCCAAGTATTGCTCTGGTTTCCTGGGCTCTGTTCTCAATATAGCCTCCATTTTGTTTATCTTACTCAATTTTAGACCCTATTTACCTAACTACACAACTACCTATCTGTAAATCTGGCTTCAGCTTTCTTGTTGTTCTTTAAATACACCAAGCACAGGCCCACTTCAGTACATGTATCCTGTGCCTAAAGTACTATCTGTAATCACCGTGTCTAAATAACAACCAGGTTCCTCCCTCTTCCATACTCTTTCTCTGCTTTATAATTCTTTATGGCACTTAGCATATGATATCCTACATATGTATTAATTTGATTTCATCTACTTTCTAAATACTGGAATGCAAGCTTTTTGAGGGAGGGATTCAGAACCAAAGAATGAATGCTTTAGAAAAAAAAATACAGTGAGTCCTTTTTTCATTCATTCAACTAATATTTATTGTGAACTTACTGTAGAAGAGGCACTAAGGTGAAAACACAGTGGATATCAAACAGAACTGAATAGGTTCTAAAATATAAAATAATAAAATTGAAATATAAAATTAAAAAGTTTTAAAGGGTGGGTGGGCTAGATAATCTCATAAATGGAAAGTCCAGTTTAGAACCCTTAAAGGAAAATCAAGGACAGAGGACAGATTACACTGCCCCTTGACTGTTGCTCAACACATCAGGGTGGAGAGCTGACCATCCAGAAGATTAGATTCTATTTCTAGGAAATTTGGAACAGGAATTCCTTGAAGCTAGCCATTCTTGACTCATCTTTTGAAGCTAGAGGGATAAACACCTCCATATAGAGCAATTACTTTCCCTTTTACAAACTCAGTCTACTTACCAGGGCCAAGGGTAGCCTGTGGGTGTGGCTACGGGGTGAATCCTCCTGTGAGGTCTTGTTAGAGACCTGCAGGAATAGAGGCAAAAGCAGCTCTTGAAGAGTGTAACCATGTTCACAATCTATATTTGAAATGTACTATATTTTCATTGCTACCAGGGAAAAGGCCCAGTGGAAAATGTGTCCTGTTCTAAATATAGCACTTACATTTCTATACCTGCTAGATTTAGGTTGAAGCTATGGGGCAGAGCCCAGGCAGTCACCTTCACTGAAGGGCTTCAGCTACACTACTTAGATCAGGACAGAAAGGTTTTGGGGTACAGCCTGGTGCTTAAGCTCAGTCTCACTTTAATGCCATTTCCTTCTTTATCATGATTCTCTCTTCCTATCCCTCGCCATTGCAGCACATTCTTGTGAATATGTCCTTGAATATGTCCTCCAGCACTCAGGCAGTTAAATTTGTCAATTTATCTATCAGTTTAACGTTTTTTTCTTCCTCAGTTTCCCTATTTGTAAGATTGTTTGGCTGGTACCGTTTACCAATCTTTTCAACATTTTGTTTTCTTTTGCTTTCATTAAGGGGGGTGTGGGGGGGTGGGAAGGGAGAGAAGCCTAGTGTGGATGTACTTAATCCAACCCTTATGCAGGCACGTGGTAGATGCAGGCGCTCATAAATATTTATGAATGAATGAATGCATAAGTATGTGAGTGAATGGGTGAGAGGACATGATGTTTTTAAGCTGAATGCGCGCGGGGAGATGGGAATGTGCAGAACCATTGAACGAGGTTGATTTGTCTCCCCGTGTTCCTATCCTCCAGACCCACCTACCATGCGCGTCCACGCGGGGGCAGGAGTGAAGGACGGACCAGAGAGTAGAGGCAGGACTGCGAGGATACGCCGCAGGAGGGCGAGGCTACGAGTGCGCGCCAGGGGCGGGGCGCGCTTTCGGGGGCGTGGCTAGGAGGGGCGCCGGGCGGAAGGGGCGGGGAGGGCGTGCCTAAGCACGCGCTGGGCGCAGCCTTCGGCGCAATGGCCAGAGCCGACTGCCGAGTCCCGGCCCCACCCGGACGCTGAGCGCCTCCGACAGCCGAGCGCGCCGGCGCCGGGCCATGTACTCGGGGAACCGCAGCGGCAGCCAGGGCTCCTGGGAGGGCGACGGGCCTGCGGGCGCCGAGGGGTCGGCGCCAGAGGGGACGCTGAGCCCCACACCGCTCTTCAGTCCCGGCACTTATGAGCGCCTGGCTGTGCTGTTCGGCTCCGTGGGGCTGCTGGGCGCTGGCAGCAACCTGCTGGTGCTCGTCCTCTACTACAAGTTCCAGCGGCTCCGCACACCCACTCACCTCTTCCTAGTCAACATCAGCCTCGGCGACCTGCTGATGTCCCTCTTCGGGGTCACCTTTACCTTCGTGTCCTGCCTAAGGAACCGCTGGGTGTGGGACACCGTGGGCTGCGTGTGGGACGGGTTCAGCAGCAGCCTCTTCGGTGAGTTGGACCACGAGGAGAAAGCATCCTCGCCTCAGCTCCCCACTCCCAGCACTGACACTTCCCTCCTGCTTGGCTTCCCTCGCTCCTGCACGGCTGCAGAGCCCCGCCACCCCTTCTGCCGCCTCCCGCGACCCCCTGTGCATGGTGTGTCTGCCACCTTCCCTAGTCTCCTCCACCCGCGCTGCCGCGACTTCGCTCTCTTGGCCCGCCTCTTCCCCGGCACGCTGACCCTAAAGGGGCTTCATCCTGAACTGCTCTTTCAGGCTCCAGCCCTTGCATAAAGTCTCCGGCTCCAGGCAAGCTCATCTTTCATCTCAGGTCTCTGTTTTCACCTCTTGATAAAACTCAACAGGGCATTTATTTCACCACAACGTTTTACATTTTGAGGAAACGAGGCCCTGTAGAGTCAAGAGATCCAAGAGGGAAAAAAAGCTTATCTCATGAAAGTTGGAGGAAGAGATAAGACATTTAATTCATATATTGTTTCTTTCCCAAAATGAGAAGTAGTGACCTAAAATTATGGCAGTCTAATATTTTTTCTTTTGCTCATTAGCAGTTGTAAACCTTTCCTAAGGAATGAGAAAGTTTCATTCAGGTTCTTGGAATGCAAATTGTCATGTGTCCTATCAGGTATTTTATATTGTATTTTTCCTCCTTTATACTTTCCATCATACCAAAATCAACTGCTCAGAGAATCCCAAAACAGGTGAACAAATAATTAGCTATGTAGCCAATATATTTCATTAAAGGTGGAACTTGACAATTGATTGAAGTTTTATTTGTACAGTGTTCCTAATCCTTATGGAAGATTTTTAGGTCTCATTGAGATGACATTTTGAAGGATGCCCAACCCCAGTATATGATTCAAGACATATTCTAAGCTTAGGAAAGAACTTACTTTGTGTGTTCCAGGAATTTCATTTGTACAAAAAGTTGAAATAGAAATGTGTATTTTTGAGGTCTTGAAGTTTCTTTTCTAAGTCTTGAAATCCATTGATGATTTATTACTACTATTATCTTGGTAGATATTAGAGAACAAAAGTCTTTATAACACCAGTACAAATATTTTCTTATTCACCAACCTTCTATGCTGTGGCAAACCCAAATATTATGCTATTTTTCATGGTTAATTTTCTTAATATTTCAAAAGAAACAAGAAAATGTCAGAGAAGTCAAGATTGCATTTATTTGATTGCCTCAATGATTTTAATATTCGCTTCCTCCCCAATAAGGATTAATCTGAGAATTTCCTTAATGCAAAAATTCGAAGCTTGCAGAGGGACTGTAAATGTACAGATGACTCTGTGATTACACTCTTTACGTTAATTAAAGATATCTATTGGGCAGTTTTTGTAGGCCCCGCTGAACTTTAAAGAAGGTGATTCAAGCCTAAGCTTAATGTATCAGTAAAGCTCCCCAAGGTGGGCAATGGTTGTTGGTTCACACATATGAAAATTCTTATTTCCATGAAGTGCCTTTTCTGTGCTGGAAAATTATGCACAAGGGAGTTTGAAAATAAGGATGTATCTAGGTTTTTTGTTGTTGAGGTTGTTTTTGTTTTTAATTTGTGCTTCCTCACCCATTTTCTTTGCTGGCCCCCACACTCTTGTATGCCTCTTTTTTCTCTTTTACCATCCCTGCTCAGGTCACATATCAATCAGAAGTGATTTTTCTAAGATGCTAGAAACATTCACCACATAATATTTTACCTAAAGGCTGCTCTACTTCTCAAGGTGTTTAGTTAGTGCTTTCAACCATGATATCCTCATTTTAGAAGTAGACAGAGGTAGACACTCTGAGATTAAAGAATCAGACTTGGTTAAACACTGGAAACGAGTCAAGAGTGAGATTACTGTGGGGTTTAAAAAGTTCTTAGTAAAGATTAAAAATTTCTTTGCCTGAAGTGTGCTTCTAGATTAGGATTACAGATGGAAGTGTTTCTCTTATTGTTACCCTGAGCAAGAACTAATCAACCATGAAGTTTTGAAGGGAGAGGGAATTTAAAAATGCTAGAAGTAGCTGCTTGTTCCATAGGGTTTGGAGACTTTCCCATCCAGTGGGAAATTCACTGGCCTTAGGGTAAAAGAGTGGGTCCTGCTTTTGATCCTGTAGGCTTTCTCAAGTCTCCCCTGCCATCAGTTTTCTCATTTTTATTATGCAGTAATTGAGCTTAATGTTCTTCAAGATCATCCTCTTACTTTGTATTTTGAGGATTCCTTTGATATGTGTAGCTTAGAAGGTGCTGGGTATTGGTGCTAATGTCTTGTATCCTCATCCCCTACTCTAAGCCCTGTTCCCTTCTAAGCCAAGAATAAGCATATACCATGCTTGTTATTTATTCTTCAATACCCTCATAGGTTCTGTCTTCCTCTTTACAACCTGCTAGAAGAAGCCCAAATAAGCAAATAAGTATATTTTTACAAGAGTAATCAGTAAATCAGATATATATATATATATATATATATATATATATATATGCATGAGTAAATAAGGCAGTTGTTGTATTCTGTCAGATCCTGGCTTCTCAGAGAATTCTAAACATAAGTGAAATCTGATGTTCTTGAGGCAGAAACTTTTGACTAGATAGGACTGCTAGGATCACCATTTCAGTTAAACTGAGTAGTGGGTCAGTAACCTAGTCAATTTATCTAAGTTCTGATTGAATGGCTTTTTTTTTTAATCATTATCCATAATAATCAGTCCTTCTGGCCTTGGCAGGTCCAGCTTGTGCCAGTCTAGATTTCAGTAGAATTAATGGTAGTAAAAATTAAAGGTCTAAGAACTTTCACTGCTACTGTGCCAGGATGGATAGAAAACAGCACTGTAGGGTATGTCTTTAACCTGAAGACTTCCAGGTGAGTATGCCTTGAGGCAATTGGCTATGCCACTTCTGGCCACACCTAGCATCAAACAGTTGCTCTACAGGTAGATAATAACCAGCATCATGCTGGAGGTTAATGGAGAGACTTCCTGCACCACACCTTCAAAAATAAATATAATAATATATTATTGTTATCCTTAGCTGAGGATGTTTAGAAAACCTTTTTCTTGGGATACAGAGATTCAGGGTTAGAGTTTGGCAAAATGCAAACCATTACTTTATTCAAATGTTAGAAATGGGTGATATTTATGTTACGATATTTTAATATGTGAAACTAGGAATTTTTTTAAATTGTAAAATACACACATGCATATGTATGTTCATATAAAGACTGATTATATGTAAATTTTCCCCTCTGTCTGTTTTTTTATGCCTAAATATTTTTAAATGCCAGCTGTTTTATTGAATTAATTCTTATGTAGTAATCTGACTGGTTAACTCAGTCAAAATAGTTGCTTATTGCTGTCACAAGATTCTGAGGGTGGTTGGGGCAAGAAAAAGTCTTATGTTTGGCTTTACCAAAATCACCTATAGACTCTTGGGCACAGAAATATTCCTAATTGTGACAGTATTTGTATAGAACATGATCTGTTTCCATGTACACAGTGAAACCACACATTTCATTTAGTCTAAGCTCACAGCTGTATATAGTTTTATTCAAGTGGTTTCTTAAAAGCCAAAATTTAAGTCATGCTAATTATTTTTTGTTTTTGTGGGCCACTGTTTTCATTCTTTATTATTCTGGTTATTTTGGGGAGGGGGATATGCCTGTATTGTTCATTTTCAAGAAAGTAGAAAATATGTGAGAAAGCATTTGATGACTTGCTTTAGTAGAGGTTTGTATCCAGATACTAAGTCAGGCTCCAGTAGATTATAATTGGTATTGCATGAAATTACTTCTCTATTTTGTTTACAGTTGTATTCTTTCTTAAATTTTCTTCTTTCAGAGAAGAGTTCCAGTCACAAATGCATATGTGATGCATTTTGACATTTACTGCTAAGCCGAAATGCAGAAATGAAAACCACACGTCCGTTTTAATATTCTCAGATGTGATTAGATGTACTTTATCATGGTTTTATGCTACTGGCTTATAAAAAAAATACATTAAAAAAGGGAAACAGTTAAACAACTAGGACCTGCAAACCCAATGCTTCTGGGATGAACTGGAACATCACAAGGAGAGATTTTATTACGCATAAGCAGACCTCAGCAGAGCCCTCAGCCTAGATTTATACATATTTCCTTCATCAGCAGCTGTCACAAGACACTTTACCTCCTAGAATGGCAGACATTCTCCCCACAGAGTTTGATGTGGTTATAATAGGGACAGGTCTGCCTGAATCCATCCTTGCTGCTGCATGCTCAAGAAGTGGACAGAGGGTTCTACATATTGATTCAAGAAGCTACTATGGAGGGAATTGGGCTAGTTTCAGTTTTTCAGGATTGCTATCCTGGTTGCAGGAGCATCAGCAAAACAGAGATACTGAGGAAGAAAATACTGCCTGGCAAGACTTGATTCATGAAACAGAGGAAGGCATCACTCTTTGCAAGAAGGATGAAACCATTCAACACATAGAAGTTTTTTGCTATGCCAGTCAAGATAAAGAGCACAATGTTCAAGAGATTGGTGCTCTTCAGAAAAGTCCCTCCTCAATGGCATCTAGTACCCTCATTGAATCTGTGGATTCTGCGTGCTTGCCCAAAGAAAGGGACTCCTCATACTTCACTAGCTATGAAATATCTGCCCAACACACCCAAAAAAGTGATAAAGATATTTCACTAGAAGTAACTGATACACAAGAATCATTAGAGAAAGATAAAACTTGTATACACACAATTTCAGGTGGCAGTAAAGGTGAAAACAAACCTACAATAGAAGATAACATTGATCAGCCAAAGAGAAATAGGATTACTTACCCTCTAATAGTTGAAGAAGGCAGGAGATTTAATATTGATTTGGTATCAAAGCTGCTATATTCCCAAGGATCCCTGATTGATCTTTTAATCAAATCAAATGTTAGTCGTTATGCAGAATTTAAAAATGTAACTAGGATTCTTGCGTTTCGGGAAGGAAAGGTAGAACAGGTGCCTTGCTCCAGATCAGATGTCTTTAATAGCAAAGAACTCACTATGGTTGAAAAAAGGATGCTGATGAAATTTCTTACCTTTTGTTTAGACTATGAACAACAACCTGATGAATACCAAGATTTCAAGCAATGTTCATTTTCAGAGTACTTAAAAACTAAAAAGTTAACCCCCAGCCTCCAACACTTTATACTACACTCAATTGCAATGACATCAGAATCATCATGTAGCACATTAGATGGCCTTAAAGCAACAAAAAACTTCCTTCAGTGTCTTGGACGGTTTGGCAACACTCCATTTTTATTTCCCTTGTATGGCCAAGGAGAAATTCCCCAGTGTTTTTGCAGGATGTGTGCTGTTTTTGGTGGAATCTATTGTCTTCGCCATAAAGTACAATGCCTTGTAGTTGACAAAGAATCTGGTAGATGTAAAGCAATTATAGATCACTTGGGTCAAAGAATAAATGCTAAATATTTTATTGTGGAGGATAGTTACCTTTCTCAGGAAACATGCTCCAATGTGCAGTATAAACAGATCTCAAGGGCAATACTCATTACAGATCAGTCTGTACTAAAAACAGAGTCAGATCAACAGATTTCCATTTTGATAGTGCCTCCAGTGGAATCAGGAACCTGTTCTGTTCGGGTCACGGAATTATGTTCATCAACCATGACATGCATGAAAGACACCTATCTAGTACATCTGACCTGTGCATCTTCAAAAACAGCAAGAGAAGACTTAGAATCCGTGGTGAAGAAATTATTTACTCCTTTTACTGAAACAAAAGTAGAAAAAGAAGAACTTGGAAAGCCAAGACTTTTATGGGCTCTATATTTTAATATGAGAGATTCCTCGGGAATCAGCAGAAGCTCCTATGATGGTTTACCTTCAAATGTTTATGTCTGCTCTGGGCCTGACTGTGGACTGGGAAATGAGCATGCAGTCAAACAAGCAGAAACTCTGTTTCAGGAGATCTTTCCTGGTGAAGAATTCTGTCCTCCTCCTCCAAATCCAGAAGACATTATCTTTGATGGTGATGATAAGCAACCAGAAGCTCCTGGAACCAACGTAATAATGGCCAAGCTTGAATCCCCTGAGGAAAGCCAAAACTTGGAAAGCCCTGAGAAGCATCTTCAGAATTAGAAAAGAACAAACTCAAAAATACTCTTCTTCCTGGAATCAATATATTATTATTTGAAGGACAGCTTCCTACATAAAAGAATGATATGCAGATGTCTTTAACATGATTTGAGACATTGGGCACTGGGTGTCTTTGTGAACCTATTATTTGTCACTGGACTTTTTTTTTTTTTTAATTTCAGAATCGGCTCCATGATCCAGAATATCAAAAAAGGATTAGCTTTATTTTAATATTGGGTATTGTGTGAGGGTTCCATGTTATCAGCTTTGCTTAAAGAAAAGTAATATTATGCCTACTGTTGGTCTTTAAATTTTCTTTCTACAGAACAATTAATATAATTTAAGAAACGCTCTAGTTACTATTGCAGCTACTAAAATTGCTATCACCTCTGCTTGAATACTGAAACACTTACAAATAGTAAATTATGTGAGTCTTTTGTAAATAATATAAACATGTAGGCTTGGTAGTAAGAATAGCAATAGTACAAATATCAATATGATAAAATACAATTGTTTCTAATTGTTAAGTCTGACTTTAACAATACATTTTGCAGGTGAATTTATGTACTTGACCCTTATAACCCATAAGGCAGTGAGACCATTATAGCCTTCTACTTTAAAGAGTCAAGAGTTTGTAGTTGAAGAGCTCATTTGTGGGAGATACATTCCAAAGAAATTTAGAAGTTACAGTAGTTAAAAATCTGTAAAACCTTGCTTTGACATTTAAAACAAAAGATCTTCCAACAAGTAACTCAGGCCAAAATAAAAAATAAATGACCCCAGAAAAAAGATATTTCAGGATGACCATTCCAAAATTGCTAAAAAGGATCCAAAGGAAAAACTGAGTGGGACACTTTTAACCTGGGATTATAGATGATTTTAAAATTCTCTGCTCAAATAGATTTTCTTATCCCAGTTTTCTCAGGATGAAACTACCACCTTGTTGTCTCTGTCACTTTAATTAGCAATAGTAACCAAAATACTGAGTCAAAGTAGGATTTACTGTGCTCCTATGGTTGTGTCCCATCCCACAAATAGGTAACAACAGCCTTTATAGTTACTTCTGCTTCTTAGCTATATCTGGAGAATAAACGCCCCCCATCCCAAGTTTAAAAAAAAAAAAAAAAGTCATTTTCTCCAACTTTCTAAGGTGAAAGCTTGGGGAGCTGTCAGAAGAAATGAATTTCCATGATTAATTCCATTTCCAGTCCTCAGGCAGAGAGAATGATAATCCTATAGAAACCCAAACCATTTCATAACCGTGTTTGCTCTCAAAATAGCATTTGCTATGTGCTGGGCATACTGTGCTTTCTCACTATAGTTTCTCAACAATATAAGGCAGATACTATTGCATACATTTTCAAAGAGGTATGGAGACTCAGTTATTAATCATTACTCATTCTGATGTGTGGATGAGCCAGTATTGGAACCCATTCTTTCATGATTCCATAAACCATTCATCTTTCCATCTGCAATCATTGTTAGAAACATAGGTACAGAATGAGAAGGAAAAGGTGCCCATGAAAATCAAAATCTAATGTTGCTGGGCAAGAAAAGTAGATAGACCCTGGTCTTGTATTGTTAAGTCAGAGAAATGTGAATAAGATTAATTAAATGTTTTAGAGCTATGAATCTCATTGAAGCAGAATTCGACTTAAGTTTGACAAAATAATGCTCTTTGGTGACATCTGAAGTTCGTGTTCTAAAAAATGTTAGTAGACCAAAATATGTTCTAATTCAGTCCTTCATCACAGATTTAAGTAATTGACAGCATATTGGAAGTATAAAAGTCATGGGCTGACATTAATATTGACTTTTAAAATACAGTAAAGTGGTATATTAGTAAGTAGATCCTAAAGTTTAAACCTATCAAAAAGTTGAAATGCCTAATTACTACAAAATACTAATTAAAATGAGTAAAATTGTAAGATAAATAAAATGAAAGTGAAAGTAATTCAGACTTACTAAAGTTTTTCAGTATCACAGGTTATTCATGAGAAATACAGAAAAGTAACAGTGAAAAGTTGCAAAATATGGTATCAACAGACATAATGGAAATAAAAATAAAAAGCATTATATGAGGCCACAATAGAGATTATCTTAAAAAACTAACAAAATGAATATCTTACTTTCTTAAATCAATACAAAATAGCAAGTTGGAAATGAGACAAGTTATAAACTGTAAAAAGCATTTAAAAATATAGAGGATATTTTAATCTAGTATAGTTTTCTGACAAATTAGAATTTGACCCAATGGATTTATTAACTTTTTTAAATGTTTAAGGAAAATGTATATCATAAAAGATGATATACCATTAATTGCATTTTGAGGTACATACAGCTTCAATATTAAAATTCAAACATTCTTAAAAGGGTCTCATTCTTAGCAAATGCAATATGAAAAGGAAAATGTTGGCAAATAATACATCAACAAAAGTCTTTATTGTGACTCAGAATTAGAAGGCTGATGTTCAGCAAAGCAGCCATTATATCAACATTAAGTAGAATAAAATGGTAAAAAATCCAAAGTATTAGCTACTGCCAAAGTTAGTAGTCTCAACTCTTTAAAAATTTATCTTTCACCTTTGATTTAATTATCTTTGGTAATGATTTCATTTTTTAGTGTGATAATTACTTGAAACTAATAATTAATATTCATATTGAGGAAACATATTTCTCTGTTTGAAATTAAACTATGCTGGCACCATTTTCTTTATATATGGTTGAAGAAATTTTTCATTGTGATAAAGAAATTCACAAAATAAGAAAGATAAGAAAACACCACAAATTTTATTTTCTATTTACATGGCTTTATAGCTTGCTAACCTTATACTGTCATATAAATCTATTAATGAGACTAATTCAGGAAGTTGCAGGATATATCATTGTTAAAAATCTAATTTCTAGATGCCAACAGTGACTGCAATTTAACGTGTTTGGGTATTAATATATATGAACCATATAAAGGATGTTATGCAACTATATTGAGACAATTTAAGAAAAATGCTTAAATAGAAGCAGGTTGAAGGAGCTAAATTTAAAATATGTGCATACTCTCATGAGAGACATCCTGATATAATGGAAAAGTCGTACATGTGTAGTCCTTGCATCACATCTTATTAGTTGTCTCATCTCAGGGAAAAACACTTTTAGCTTCCATTTTACCACCTATATTAGAATTAATAATTATTGTGAGGATTGAGTTAGTGAACATGAAATTATTGTCCAAAGGAATGTCAATATATGACATTGATGTGTAGATTTATTATAATACCATTTAACATTCCTACTGGATGTTTCATGTAACTTGACAGAATTGAAAGAAATTACCTAGGCAAGTAAACAGGTAAAGATGTTTTTAAATTATGAGAAAAAGTGGGAGCTTTGCCTTTTAAGTCTTTGAAGCATGCCTTTGGGTGACTTATCTAAAATTTTGTGATGCTGAGCAGAAAGCTTAGCTAATATGAATAAACAGAAAGAGGTATTTAATAGCCACTGACAGAAAGTATTTAATAACTATTGGTAGAAAGACTAGCTGTTTCCTTATGGACATAGATTAACATCATATAATAATGCAATTTATGCCAATTGAATTAAAATGTTAACTATAAATGTAAAAACGAAAATATTACAATTTTCATTCCAATATTGGTGCCAAGGAACTTCATAGCAATGAGAAATATTGACAAGGTAGATCAACAAATAAAAAGATAAAAAATGTATAATAAACAAAAAGAAAAGATGGAATAAAAAGGGTGTTTGCATTATATAAGTGGTTTAATAATGTTTTTAAAAGTGGATGGAAATCCTTAAGGCTTTGTCCTCTTTACTAGGTAGATTTAGTAAGGGATAGGTTACAAATGAGAAGATATAAGTAAAAATAAATTTTTAGAAAGATGTTCAAGTGAAATATTTTAAAAGGAGATTTAAATGACTTTGACCTAGTTCTTGCTATTAAGCAAAACTTTTAAATTTGTGTTTGTCTATACCAATAGTACTATATATTAGTAGTCATTTTAAAGAACTTTTTAGAAGACTAACAAGAGCTCTGTAACTGATTTTTTTCTTTTTTAAATATACCAGATCACTTTGAATAATACATGTATGCCTGAGAAAA
Source organism: Callospermophilus lateralis (assembly GCF_048772815.1). Classification (NCBI taxonomy): domain Eukaryota; kingdom Metazoa; phylum Chordata; class Mammalia; order Rodentia; family Sciuridae; genus Callospermophilus; species Callospermophilus lateralis. The sequence goes on along the minus strand of NC_135317.1, from coordinate 52,614,534 downwards.
TACTTAAAAGAAAGAAAGAAAGAAAAAAAGTTACCTGTAGCAGTTCCTTTCATACAAATTTAAAAGAAAAAAACCCTATTAATTCAGAAATGGATAAATTTTGGTGTATTGTTATTGCTATCATAAACATATAGCCATTAGTTAATATTGATATATGTAAAACTGAGATCAAAAATGTTAATTAGAACATATATTTACATATTTGTATAAATTTGTATGTATCTGTGTTGAAAAGAATCAGAAGACATTTAAGTAATTGCAGCTTAATAAGGGGTTCTTTTTTCTGTAAAATACTAATGTGTAAAATAAAGAATAAAAGATTTATTGTAAGTTGGAATTCTGAATTGTTGAGAAAATTACTGATTTTTTGGAAATTCCTCAGATTCTCCTTTAAATTAAAATTTTTTTAAAAAAATTCTAAGTGGTAAAGGTTCAAAAAGTTAATCTCCAGAAATGTGTGGCAGAAAGTTTTCTAAGTCTTGGTGGAAAGGAATTCTTGGTCACAATGGACTTTGTATCTTTCGTAACTTAATTGCCCAGCATTAAAAAATGATAATAAAAATAATAGTAATGCATTCCAGGACCTTAGCAGTTAGAAATTGCATACTTTCATGGCCCCAAATCCAAGAACAGACATAATTTGGGAGTGTCATAGCAGAGAGAAGAAGGCTGGATTCATAGAGGTGGCCAAGCCTTGGCTGAGTGGGGTCTGCAGGGAGACCTGTGTTGAGGACAGATCTCAGGACTGAGGATGCAGGCAGACCATTTCTCCCAGTCCCTAGAGATCCAAATCAAGGTGATTTAATTCAACAAACAAGTTAAACACCATTTGGATTCTAAGATCCAGAAATATAAAAATGAATAGAATAAATTCTTTCGACCTAAGAAACATTCTGTTTAGAATATTTGGTTTAAAGTCTCTTTTACCTTAATGAGTACTTTATACCTTTTCTATACATCACAATTTCAGTTGTAACTACCACTGTTCCCTTTCCCTTAATTCACCAAAGAAAAAAATGCATGGCATTTATTTTACTGGGTGCCCAAATCTTTTGTTACACCCTTGGAAACAGGTAGTTAAAGGGTTAAAATCTGGGGTCAGCTAGCACTTTCTGAAATCTATTTCAGCTACTAATTATTTAATTAGTATAGCAGTTATAAGCTTTGTGTCCTGCTTGGAGTAAGAGCAAAGAGAAGGTAGAAGAAATTGAGTCCAGAAACTCAAAAATCATTGGGGGTTTGGAGAGTAGGAAGTGTAAAGAAATCTAAATGAGACAAGCAGATCAGTTTTAATACCAAGAAATCCTCTAGTAAGGATTAGTTTAATTTGCTTTTATCTGGATGGATCAAGTCATGCTCCCATTTGCCTTGAGTTGTTCCCTCTGAAGATTTTTAAACGTGTACCTTCATTATAAAGAGGCATTGTTTCTAGCAGAGTTCCTTTTCATTTAACCAACCACCGTATGTATTCACATTGCAACAGCAGGGGGTGCAGTTCCTCCAATTTTCTATCAGGCGTTAATAATACAGAACATGGTTCACCTGAAAGAGTTTGACTAACATGAATATTGTGATGGCAATTCTGCTTCAGCATGTATAGGAATACTTTTCTTCTTACAACTCTATTATGTGATCCGAAGGATAACTGCAGAAGGTAAGAATGGGCAAGTATTTATATTTACTTTATAGCTCAGACCTGGAAGAATCAAAGTAACTTGCCTGGACTCACTCCTAGTTAGTATTTAGATCCACTAGTAAGACTTGAAATGCTACTATTCCATTTTGCCTCCATCACTAGAGAGTGCATAACAACTTGGGTTAAATCCTCAGTTCCATGTCCTAGTTTCTATGTTCAGTTTTGGGAATACAAGATAGTGATTATAACACAGAGCACTTACCATATGCTACATATTGACTATAAGTTCTTGTTATCTTTATTTGGTCCTCATAACAATCCAATTGGTAGGTACTTATTCCCATTTTGCAGTTGGAGAAACAAACACAAGACAAAGAACTTGATCAAGATCACATGCTGTGCTGGTAAGTGGTAGAAGGGACTTCAGATACAGGCAGTCTGATGCCATAAACCAAATGTGACAAGAGATATGACGTGGTATTTTCAGAAAGTTGTCAAATCCGGTTGTCAATCAGATTCTAAGTCCTGTATTTCAGAAACTGGTATTTCTTCAATATATTGTTACATGTTTTCAAATAACCCCACAAGGGTAGTAATGTTTTCTTGTAAAATGAGAAATATGACTCAATACCTTTCTCAAAATTACACAATTAGTTAAGTAGTGCAACTTTCAATCTATTGGGACTAATATTGTTGCACAACTAACCACTGTTTTAATCAGGCTGTAGTAATCACTATAATATAGATGTAGATAAACTTTAATGGATGCACAGAGAAATTACTTTTGTCTGATTAGGGAAATCTGGGGATGATTCACAAAAGCAAAGGTATTTGGACTTGGCCCTGAACAGGATTTCCACAGACTGCTGTGTGGGAAAACATTCTGTGCAGAAAGAATGGCAGAAACAAAGCATACAGGCATCATGGACATGGCCTGCCTGGCTCAAGCATGAAGAGAGCCTGCATTGATGTGGAGAGGCAAGACACATGGGATAGGTTGGGACTTTTATTCAGTGGATAACACACTGTGTACGTGTTTTCTTCCTAAGACCTGTGTTTCAGAGGCTAGCCTGGTGGCTGTGTATAGGAGGCTGGGAAGAAGGTACAGAGACTGGATGCAGGTGATTGGTAAGGGGGAAGCATGTGATAAGACCTGGGTAGGGCAGAGTGATAGAAATAAAAGAAGCAGAGAACAATTTGGAGGTAGAAATACAGGACCTGGAGAATGATTATTTTGTTTGTTTATTTTTATTTATTTATTTATATATGACAGTAGAATGCTTACAATTCTTATTACACAAATAGAGGACAATTTTTGTTTCTCTGGTTATATACAAAGTATATTCACACCAATTTGTGTCTTCATACATTTACTTTGAATAATAATGATCATCATGTTCCACCATTATTTCTAACCCCATACCTCCTCCCTTCCCTCCTATCTAGAGTTCGTCTATTCCTCCCATGCTCCTGCTCCCTAACCCATTATGAATCAGCCTCCTTATATCAAAGAAAACATTCGACATTTGGTTATTTGGGGTTGGCTAACTAACTTCACTTAGCATTCTCTTTTCTAACTCTATCCATTTACCTGCAAATGCCATGATTTTATTCTCTTTTATTGCTGAGTAATATTCCATTGTGTATATATGCCACATTTTTTTTTTATCCATTCATCTATTGAAGGGCATCTAGGTTCCATAGTTTAGCTATTGTGAATTGTGCTGCTGTAAACATTGATGGGACTATGTCCCTTTAGAATATTCTTTTTTAAGTCCTTTGGGTATAGACCGAGGAGAGGGATAGCTGGGTCAAATTGTGGTTCCATTCCTAATTTCTGGAGAATGATTGTATGTCCCACATAAGAGAGAAAGAATAGGAAGTTGAAAATGACTAAAATTTCATCTTTAGTATTTGATTGAGTGATACATTTAACCAAAACTGGGAATAGGTTTTGAAGAAAAGCAAATGGATTTGGTTTTGCTCATACAAGATAATCAGTATATGGTTTTGGAAGGTCTTAGAGTACTCTGCATGTCATGCTAAAGACTGTTGACTTTATCCTAGTAGAGAAACAATGTTATTAAACAAGGAATTGAACTGGTTGCATTTGAGGGGTGTGTGTGTGTATTGTGAATGTGTGTTTTCCCTATCCTCACACCCCCACCCACTATGTTTGGAGGATTACAAAGGAGGCATGACTGCAGACAGAAAGTCTAGACATAAGGCTATTATAGTAGTTTGGCAAGAGATGGTGAGCATCTAAATTAGGTCAATAGTTGGAGAGCAAAGGACAGGTTTGAGAATTATTGAGAAGATTAACTCAGCATGACTCAATGGTTGGTCGCACATGAATGCTGCAAGAAATTTAAAAAGAGCTGGTAGATATAGACCTAGGGGGAATATAGACATAGTGCCCGGCCTGAATTTAACACAGTAACTCCTGCTTTTGGATTAGTTCTGGGTTAGAAAGATTCCTTTTCTAGAATTTCTAAGTACACTCTATTTGTTTATCTTCTCCTAGGCTTGTGAAGAATCAAGGATTTGAATTAGGTACTGCCAATACCTTGACTACCAGAGAATCTGTCTTAAGATCTGGCCAAATAGGAAAAAAGCAAATCAATGACGCAAGAAGGAATACAAAGTCCTGATGGCGTTATTTCAGGCCCTAGTTATGTGCCTCACATCTTTTTTCTATTGGGCAACTATGGCTAAAACAATTGCCACTTTGAACTTTTGGTTACATAGATAATTCATTTGTTTTTTTTCCTTAAGGAATAGAATCGCATATAATATAGGAGGGAGAGCCAGTTGTGTGGTGCATGCCTGTAATCCCAATGACTTGAGAGGCTAAAACAGGAGAAACCCAAGTTCAAGGCCAATCTCTAACTTAAATCCTGTCTCAAAAAGTGCACCTTCATTCAGTTCCTAGTACTGGGGTAGAAGGGATATATATGTATATATACAAACACACCACACATATCACACATATATGAAAAATGTTATAGAAACCACAGGGAATTTCAACAAGAGCCTGGTTCAAAGTGATTATTGCAAAGAGGTGGAATGAACTAATGTTTTAATGATTTATCAATTGCATTCAGGGTCTGTAGGTATATAGAGGGCAACTTTAATAAGTTGCAGAGTGGCTAGAGATGATTTGTCATATACTGTGACATAAGAAGGAATGAAGTGAACATTCAATAATATGTGATTGGGGATTTAATTTCTGTTCTGGTGGCTATTTTGAAAGTTGTATTGAAAGCACTAAAATTTTGTGACTTCCTCATCCTAGCATTATATTGCCAAGAATTATCTCAAGGAAGTATACATGAATATACATGAATTATAATATCCATTGCCACACTTGAGCGTGCTATATGGCAGGTACTATTATAAGTGCATATCAATTACCTCAGTCTTCATCCCAACTCTGTGGGGTACTTGACTATTATTACTACCCTATTTTACAGTAAGGAACTTAAAACACCAAGGTATTAACTTGTTCGGGATCACACAAAAAGTGGATATAGAACCTGAACCTAATGTCCATGATCACTATGTTCTATTGTTCCTCCTCACAGTATTGTTAGAAAAGTGATAAACTGAAAGAAATCCAAATGTCCATGGTGTGAAATCAGGAAAATCATATGTTCTAGAAATCAATATACCACTGAGCAACTCACTCAGGACCCAGACCTTGCAAACACTTTGTTCTTCAGAAGATGGTCAGAATGAATCCCATCATATCTCTCATCTTTCTTAAGGTCCCTCCTTGGCGAAGGGGAAAACCTCTCCAGTCAGCCATGATTGGACTCACATTTTTTTTTATGGCTCATGTATTTCTTGATCTGGTCCAATCTTGAACTCCTCCTATGTAACCTCTAGAGCCTCACCTCAGAAACTGTAAACTCTTCTAAATCTTCAACATCTCTTAACATTTTCTCTACCTGTTTACTTTAATTGAACTCTGGCTGTCCCCAAGGATCCTAACTCTCCACCTCTCCCAACTGTCTTTCTTTTAACACACCAAATACCCCAGGACCACACACTAGAATAGGTGACACATTGAGTATCATTGCTGTTTCCAAAGCATTACTCCCTTGTTCTATAAAACCCTTTGCTTCATCAACATTCCCCCATAATGAGGCTGCAAAGTTGAACTATCACACAGATATATAAATAAAGGAATATAAAATCTTTTTGGCTATCATTTCTCTCATTCAGTGTGGGATTCCATCAATTGGAAGTCTAACCACCATCCCCAACTGTCCCTTGACTTGTGATTCCTTTTTCTATTCTTTCTTTAAAAAGCCAGCATTCCAATTGTCTTCTACTTGCTACTTCCATATCCTCGATGTTTTGTTTTATAAATTATTTAAAAACAGGAAAGTGCAAATGATAATACAAGTGCCCACGTATCTATCATGCAAAGCGAACAAGTATTAGTATTTTTAGATATGTTCTAATCCATCTTTTAAGGATTAAAGTATTACAGATAAAATCCATGCCTACGTGTTTCTTTTCTCAGTTCATCTCACTTCCTTCCCAGAAGTCACCACAAACATGAATTTAATGTGAGTCCAAGCAGTGCTTCAGTCCTTTTGCTCAATTTTTTTTATCCATTTCCTTCTCTTGACAAACATCAGGTTATTTCCTGGTTTTCACTCTAGTATAATCAATGTTTAAAAGCATATCCTTGTAATATCTCTTCCTACCCAAAGTACAGAATTTATCTAGGGATATACTGATCAATATAGTAACTATTAGTCACACTCATCTCTGGAGCTCTTGAAACATTGCCAGTCTATACTGAGATGCACTGAAAGTTAGGATTTTAACATGTGCATTTGGGGAAAGATGCAAGCATGCTGTCTGTAACTGTTAAATGTTGTTAAAATTAATATATTTCTTTATACTTTTTAAAAATATTTTTTTAGTTTCTGATAGACCTTTATTTTATTCACTTATTTATATGTGGTGCTGAGACTTGAACCCAGTGCCTCACACATGTGAGGCAGGTGCTCTTCCATTGAACCATAACCCCAGCCCTCTTTATACTTTTTTAAATGTGGCTACTAGTAGAATTTAAATAATCTATTTGGTTCATAGCATATTTTTCTAAACAGCACTGCTCAAAGTAGTAAATATGGAATTACTAGACATATATGCTAGGCAAAATTTTAAATTGTTTTTGACCTTCTTCAGTCCTACTCCTTTATGTAAAGCTTTCCCAGTTCCCCAGTTCTCAGACCTTCCCTCTCCCTGAGTTTCTATGATGTTTCATCTATATGTCTCATTTGGCATTCATTATACAATTTTGTATTCTGGTTTGTCTTCTTGAGTTGCTTTTCCCCCTCTACATTAAGGACCATAGCTTATGAGTTGGCTTTCATAGCATTAAGCTCAGGGCCCTACATATTAGGGCTACTCAAATACTTAACAAAGATTTAGACACCCCTGACTTGTTGATTGTCTGCTTCTAAGCCGTGATTTGTCCTAGAACATTTATTCATGCAGAATAAGCCATAAGTTTAATGTGCATCAGGCTTCAATTTGCTCTCCGTCATAGGAGAAAATGAGGAAGTATCATCAGTTTCCACTTTGCCTCCTTTTTCATGATGAAACTATCTGCCCAACACTACCCACTGGGCTCTGGAGTCTGAATATTTATCTACTCCTGGGCAAACAAGGCTTCTCAGATTTCTAAGACCTTGTTTTCAAATGACCTTGCTTTCAGCCATTTACTGAAATGTTGTGCCTCCAGTGCCAAAAAACATGGCATTATTATAGCCTGTTGAATTATAAGAAACAGAAGATTTTGCAAAAGATAAGGGGAAAGGAGTGAAAGCTTTGAATAAGTAAAATCTTGTGAAAATCAGAGCTGCCTACATAAACTGGAAAACTGCTCTTTATCCTGTCATCCTCACTGGCTTTCTCGCTGGGTAGCTTTGTGCATGACACTCTCTGCAGTACTATTTATGAAATGTTACCTCAAACCCACCATTCAATTTGGTTTTTAAGTGGGGGCAGTTTACAAGCTCCTCACTGGCAGGTCCTGAGCATGATAGGAAAAAAGGCAAGCAATTTTTAGAGCCCAGACTGAGGCAACCAGACATTTTTCCTGAAAGTTTTCAGGTGCCAAGGGATAAGGAAATGTTGATTTAGGAAGATCTCTAAATAATGAAAGATTTAAAACGTAAAAGGCAGATAACACTGATTTTTAGTAGAGATGCTATTTCCTTGCCTGAGGTAAACTCTAGTTGTATATAAAAATAAATAAATATGTATATGTATACACACTACACACACACACACACACACACACACACACACCCCTTCTGGGGGCTTGAGGCAAATCCCTTTATTTTCCTATTTCTTTTTCTTTTTTCTTTCTTTCTCCCCACCTCCCCATTTTGGTGCCAGGGATTGAACCTAGAGGAGCTTTACCGCTGAGCTACATACCCAGCTCTTTATCTTTGAGACATGGTCTTGCTAAGTTGCTTAGGGCCTTGCTAAACGGTCAAGGCTGCCTTTGAACTTGTAATTCTCCTGCCCTATTCTCCCTCCCTAGCTGCTAGGATTACCACCATACCCAAATTTGTATTTCTTATAGACTTCTTAGAATAAAAAAGAAAAGCCAGAACAGAAACAAACAAACAAACACCCAAATGTGCAAAGAAAAGAATGTCACAATGAGAAAAGAAGGAAATTTTAAACCACTGAAACCCTGCCACATGTGTGAAAGCCTTTTTATTGAGGAGAATAATTCCATAGAATACTGAGGTCCTTAAATATGTCTCTAGTCCTAGAGCACTGTCTGTACAAACAGAGAATAGCAATGTTGTTGGTCTGCTGCAAAGGACAGAGGTCATGATGCATAGACTCCCAGGGGGATAGAACAGAAATGTGCTATGTCAGAGATGAGGGGGACCACCCCTCTACACTGATTAGTTTAGGTGCTGACTGCACAATCAAAAGGAATCTGCAGTGCATCTTGGTAAAGTATTGACATAGAAGGATTCTGAGACACCTGTTGTGATTACTTTTGTGTCTGCACTGGAGAAAAATGCTGGGAAATGAGCATATAGCCATGAGATAATACTTAAGGACATCTGACCAATCATGCTCAAAGTCAGTTAAAATCAGATGGTGCCTATGGATGAGGCTCAGTAGTACAGCTAGCAGGCAAGAGGCCTTAGGTCCAATCCCCAGAACTGACTGAAAAAAAAAGAAAAAATGGAGTCTTATATACAGATTCCCATCCCAGGCCTACTGGATCAGTGTCTTGGAGGGTCAAGTCTTGAAACTGGCATTTTTAACAATCTCCTGGGAGATTTGGTACCTGGCTATTTCAAGAGCTGGCCTTTAGAAGTAGTATTTGTACCAAGGGAAAGAGACCTACTGCTCTGATCTAGAGGTTTTTAAATTCAGGGTTGAGAGCAAGTTAAATCCACACTGAGCCAAATTAGATAACATGAAAAAGAAGCTGGAAATAGTAGAATACTAGTAGTTCAAGGAATCCACCTTACTCTAACACCTACAAGTTTTGCTTTCTGGCCTTGGGCAATATACCTCACTTTTTGTAAACTTCCCTCCCCAAACCTGGAATTTTTTTTCTAGTTCTTCCTTTGGCATTGTCAGATCAAGATGACTAAGGCTTTTAAGAAAATTATATTTTCTCATCCATTCAAAATACCAAACCATGGTCACCAAGAAGATAAGTTTTATTTTTATTCCTGCAAACTACCTATCTGACAAATTAGTTCTATAAACATCAAGCATTCTGTCCTAGTATTGCATTCTCCATGTTATTTAGCAATTATGTCTTCTCACAAGTTTCTTACCTTCTATCTCCACTCTCTTTTTATCATATTTTCTAGTTGCTTATGCACACACAAAAAGCTTTTCATCTTTGGGAAAGAAATAATACTGATCCTCTGTTTTAATACTTTCCACTTGAGTCAGCATGGTAAGAGAAAGTGACTTAAAATGAAATTGGTGTTGGTACCACCTGCTGTACAACCTAAGCTGTGGGTTCTCTTGAGAGTTTTATAAATTATAAAATGACTGAACAAAAATTTAATTAGATACCTTTTAGATTCACTCATGTTTATTCTCCCCCCACCCTTCAGTGCTGGGGATAGAACTCAGGGTCTGACACAAGCTAGGCAAGCATTCTTCCACTGAACTACACCTCCAGCCCTTCCTAATATTTTAAAATTTGCTCTTCTGTATTATCAAATTTTCTTCTCTTGGTGCCAGATAACAATATAGGAAGGAATACTTAGAAAATAGACTTATTGCAGGCAAGTGGTCACAGGATTATTACATAATTTATTCATACGTTGAATTTTTTTCATGGAATTAAGAAGACCTAAAGCTCCTCCATTGATCACAACTAATTTGCTTTGTCTAATCTTTCTTGAAAAATTTTTTAGGAGAGCTTTAGACCAGCTATCAGAAAATCTGGCTTGCTATCCAAGGAGATCCTTATTAATCTTGTGGCCTTTGGCTAGTTAACTATCATAATCAACTGGGAACAATGAGCTGTTTTGTCTCACATGCCTATAAAGATCTGATGAGAAAAATATATGAAATAGAACTTAAAAATTATAAGAAATGAAATAAGGTGTTACAATGTATTATTGTGTTTGGAGAATAAGAAATGACAAATCTAACAGGAATAACGTTTGACTTTATATCATCCATAAAAATGAGGAAAGATTTTTTAATAGTCAAAAATTATAATGTAATAACTGTGAAATAGTATTTTTAGTTGAAATAGGGATCCCTTAGGAAAAATATTAAAATTGGTCTTGTTTTAAGTTCTTCTAATATATTGCTATTTTCCATTGGTACTGTTTTTCCTTTTCATTGAAATCTGACAATGGCTTTTTCTAAGCAGCATTTCACCTTAGTGTATGATTACAGAGGTGACCATGTTTACCTCGGTATAGAAATATGGTTTACACATACATAAGTTCATAATGAACCGATATACACTAATCCTTTCTCAACTATTCCAGGTGCCAAGGAGAATGTCAAAATACAAAAGACATGTTTTTTAACCCTCAGGTATTTACAATTTAATTGGAGCAATAAGACAAGAATACATAGGATGATACTAAAATATAGTAAGTAGGAAACAGCAGTCATGAAAATATAGTCTGTATTATGTATGAGTAGAGTACTGCATGCACTAAGGCACTTAGAAATAAAACAAGGTTGTCTAGGTAGGGGAAGAAATAGGCAGAGTTCCTTGAAAGCTAGCTCATTAAGAAGAGGGAATTCTACAGAAGAATCCTATGGAAATAAGATGATTATCTTAGCATAAGTCACCCAGAATAAAGCCTAAGATAAAGCATACTCCTAATCATTTGGGGGATATAATCCTATGGAATCAAAAGTGAGGGAATAGAGGAAGAGGCAAGGAAGAGAGGAGACCAAATGTAAGAGGCTACACCCCTGATCTGGCCACAGCTACACACACACACACACACACACACACACACACACACACACACACAAACAGGGGATTGCTTGCTCTTGCAGGCTATCTTCAATAAGGCTACATGAAACTAGTGCAGCTTGAAACAGCCCAAATGGTGGGAGAGCAATGCAAGCAATGTAATCTCTGTTTCCTGACTCACATTGACCTCAGTCTGCTCCAGGAGGACAACATTCCTTTGCTTCTGAGTTGGATAAGCTGGGTCCAGTCCAGTGAGGGTACAGGTGCAGGTTGGAACCAACCACCAGTAAGATTGTGGTCATGGTTACAGGAACAGCAGCTGGAGCTTTGTGACCACAGTCATAGAACCAACATTTTCTGGGAAGTGAGGAAAATGGACAAGGCCCTCAGTTGGGAGTGGGGGCGTTGTGAGCTGGGTCAAGGAGATCTGAGATGGTATATAAACTGAATCATCAATTATTAATCTAGCATTTAGTGCACAAGAGGATGACAGAGGTCAGATAAAGGGGGTGGGGAAGTAAGGATAGGGTGATAGCAGTCATTTATGGGATGTGATCCTGCACTAAAAATAGTGGGAATGGTCTGAGGCATAGAGATGAACATTTCAAAAGAAAAGCCTGTTGGTTTTAAATGCAAACATGAGATAGAAAATAGACAAAAGGGAAAATTAAGGAAGCAAACAGTTCCTAAAGTGGTTTAGAGACTAGGTCCTGCTAGAAAAGCATTCTCTGATTATCATAAGATTCTCGATTGGTACTTTTAAGAAAAAAAATTTTTTTGAGACTGGTTCTCTGTGCCTATGTGTGCCATTCTTCCTAAACCTAAGGAATACCATAGAAAATTTGCTCTATTTTCAAACAGCCCTTTCCTATTAGAATTGCAGATTCTGGTACAATGGATATTCCTTGGGTCCTTCTATGGTTGGGATGTAGTTTGTTCCCCAGTGGTTTAAAACTGTGTTAGAAGCTTCATTCTTAAAAGAAAAAAAAAAAGCTTCGTTCTCAGTGTGGCAATGTTGGGGAGGTGGTGGAACCTTCAAGAGGTCGAGCCTAGCACAAAGTCATTAGGTTACTAAGGCTATTGCCCTTGGAATGGATTAACATTACTCATGGGATCCCAGTTAGTTCCCACAAGAGGAACTGTTTTATAAAAGAACAAGATCGTCCCCCCTACTCTGGCTTCCTACATTGCCAAGTAATCTCTCTCTGTGTGTCATTTCCATCACAAATACCATCTGCTATAATGTGATAGAACTATGGAGACCCTTTTCAGAACAGGTGCCATGTTGCTTGGACTTGCAACCTCCAAAATTGTGAGCTAGTAAAAAACCCTTTTTCTTTATAAAGAACCTAGACTCAGGCATTTTGTTATAGCAACAGAAAAAAAATACATGTCCCTTAGTGTAATAATTACTCATTCCTTCTACCCCATTTTGAGCCCTCTTGTTCAATATCCTTTGATAAGCAGAGTCAGAAATAAGGAATAGATTCTAATGGGAACTTATCCCAAGAAGAGACCAACTTTTCCCATGTTTAGAGTGTTTGGAATTAGCCAATTATTAGAGAAAAAGGAAGCTAAAATGTGTCAATTCAGAGGCAAGGTAAATAGTCTAAAACTGGAATATCTGTCCAAATGGAGCTAGAGGAAGACAAGAAGCTGTAGGGGTCACAGACTGTGAGATTTGGTACAAAAATAAAGTTAATAGAGGGAAGAGACACCTAGAATGATTTCTGAGCCACTGCACTTGTGCCAGGGAGGCCCACACCATGTGCTTTACCAGCCACATAAACAGGTAGTTGCCTTGTTCCTGCTACTTAAGAATCAATAAATTTAATGAGAAAAAAGGTATTTCCTTTTCAATACACAAGAAATACCACTGGAGGGTAGTGTAAGAACAATTGAGTCAGCTATAGAGACATTTGAATGAGGAGATGCTAGCCCACAGATTTACCATGAGGACTGCCTCTCATTCTGGAAATTCACTGGTCCTTTTGTTAAGGGAGCTCTCAGTTTTTTATGTACTACAAGTATTTGGGACTGTGTTTGCAAATGGCAGCCATAAATCCATTCAAACTAACCCAAAATCATAATTTTTTAACCCATGGAAAAGGTTTTAACTTTCATGCTTTGCTGGAGCTAAAACCTTGTGTACTAAAGAATATTAAACATAAAAAATTTGTTTTTGAAATAAGTCATTGAAAAATTGAATTTGATAAAGGGAAGCAAGCAAATAGTAAAGATTAAATCGTTAACTAGAACTTTTCTGCCTTAATAGATATCTATTAAGTACCTAAAAGATGCACACTAAAATATAACCATCTTTTTGGTGTTTTAGAAAACTATGTTTATTGATTAAATGGAAATCTCTCATTCCAGCAGCCAGGAAACATTATCAAATGAAGATGGTCATCTCAAATTTCCTCTAAAATTCTTCAGCTTAATAAAATTTTGTGTTTATAGATGATAGTTTCTGATATCAAAGATAAACACAGTTATAGAATATGTAGTAAATGGGTAAATTAATCTGCTTTATGTAGAGATTACTTCACTAGTACAAAATGTTTCATAATTTCCAAAGGAGAATTAGCAATCAGCATAGCATGGATACTGAAAGCAGCTATAGGATTTGAATCTTGGCTGTGTTAATTAGCTCATAACTTTGACAAGGTTCTTAACTGTTTTTGCCTCAGTTTCCCCTATACGTCTCACAAAGTTCTTGTGAGGATTAAATGAGATCACACAGGGAAACTGCTTGGAATAATGCCTGACACATTGTAAGTATACTCTATAAGTGTTGGTGGGCTTGAATTATCACTGCTCATTAAAAAAAAAAAAAAAAGGTGAGGAAGCTTTGCAAAAAGCAATAAAACAAGATTTCAAAGAATTATTTACTTTTCTCTTTTTCAAGCATAGTAAATGTACCATTTTTCTTTAATGTTGAGTAGAGGCTACTGATAATAAAGTAGCATCTTTATTAAACAACTCTTGAATAGTTTTGTTTCCATTATTCTATGTGGATAAACATGATTCAACTGCATCCTTAAATTATCTACCAATCATATATGTCTGGGATGAACAATTGGAATTTTGACTAGTTTGAGAAAATGTGCACAGGCTCAGGTTAGACTTTACAGATTACCACATGGTCAACTCTTAAAAACCACAAGGCAGGTTTATAGTTGCCTCATTTTGCAGGGAGAGAATTTGAAACAGTCCCTTCAGTCATTTGTTCAAAATGACCTAGCTAATCTATGATGAAGTGAATTATTCCCTAATCATCATCTTCCCCACATCTATTTCTCTCATTTGCTTTCCAACTCAATGTGACACCATTCCTTTGTGTATCTAAGCCAATAGCACAAGATTTCCTGTGATTCTTCTTCATTCATTCCCACAGACAACAAAGATGCACTGCCTTAAATTTATTGGGTCCTCTTGTCTCTCCTTCCCCAGTGCCACTGTAATACTTTCCATTCCTCCTCATAATAATTGCATTTCTCCAGTAGGTTTACCTATAGCCAAACTTGTCCCTCCCTACAATTCTTTTTCCTCATTGCAGCCAGAGGGAACTTTTTATAAGAAAAATACACAAAATCAGATGTAAACAAAATTCTCTAGAATTGTCTAACAATAGAAGTGAACAAAGCTGTTTAATAGCTTCTGGGAGCCCTTGCAGATGCATTCCAAACTCTTCACATGATACTGATATGTCTTCCTGGGAGAGTCTTGGCCTATCACTTCTGTTTCTAGAACTCTCTGTTTCTACCATTTTGAATTTTTTTTTGCAGAAACCCAAATGGTGCACACTTTGTCAGGTGTTCATGGGTTAGCATAAGCTGTTTCCTCTCACCCTCTTTCTCTGCCTGGTTAAAATATACTTTTTAAGAATCTGGTTATACCTGCTTCTCACAAAATGTCTTTTTATGAGCTGGATATTCCTCCTACCACTCTTAGATGGAATCTCTCCTTCTACTCACTTCTCTGGACTAAGTGTTTCTCCTTGAAGGATGGGCCAAATTATGCTACCTTTTTAATTTAACAGATTGGGATTCAGAGATCTGAGTCAGAACCAAGCATTACCTGTTCTAAGCACATATTCTATTTAGTATTAACTTGCTTTTCTGAAGTCTAGACATTTGAACTATAAATAAACTATTAAATATGGCCATTCAGTGGGCAAAGTAAGAAAATGACTTCATTCTTGGGTATTTGTACATATTACATATTGACTCATCATATATTTAAGCTCTAGAGCTCTATCCACTCCTATGCCTCTTGCCCACTTTCTACCACTTAAAACAATTTTGCTTCCAACCAACTGTAATGTTATAAAAGCATTACTATTTGCTAATCATGTTCACATTCTCATTTAATACACACACACACACACACACACACACACACACGATGAAACACCATTTTGGTTCTATTATCCCTATTATACTGGTGAACAAATTGAGGATCAAGTGTGTAATTTTCCTAGAGTCACATGATAATTATGTAAAAAATTTCCTAGAGTCACATGATAATTTTGTAAAGATTAAAGAAACTGGAATTTAATCCAGGACTTTGGCCTCAAACATATTCCCCTCCCTATTAAAGAATTTATCATATTGTTTCATAATTATTTCTGTTTTTTTACTCATTTTTGTTTTCACTACGTCTAGCATTGTGCCTCCCACGATATCTATGTTCATCGATAAATGTTAATGCATAACCATCACATTATATCATACAGAATTATTTAACTCAAATTGATGCATGGAGATAAATTTGAATGCCTCTTCAATCTGTGCTTTTGAAAATACCATGTCCTTGACCTTGAAGTATCCTCACCCTTATCAACTGGATATACTCCTCCCATTCATCAATTCAAACATTATTTCTCTTAAACCCTTCTCCTGGTATTTCCCCAGACAGAAATAAGTACTTTCTCCATTGCATTCTCCAGCTCCCTGAACACAGTTGTTTCAGCAATTATCACATTCCTGTAATTATTTGTTTACACAGCTGTCTTGTCCAGGCTAAGAGATCTTTGTCAGCATTTCAGGCAGAGGGAATAGCAATATTAAAGGAGCCAGCTCTGAACACACCTGGCAGTTTGAGGTGCAGCATGCATCCTGATGTGAGCACACAATAAGATGAGATTTGATTTTAGAGCCTACTGTCTTCAGAACAGCTTAGAGGCATATAAACTCTTTCCAATGGCTATGCAAGGAGAGTTTTACAATCCTCAGTTTTTAACTCTCAATTTCCATTCAGAGACTTTCCAAGAGATTGGTTACCTGTTTTCAAGGCACTTCCTCAATCATCCTACCACTTTACACCAAAAAGAAAGGCAAACTCCACAGGCTTCTCAAATAAGATAAAATCTTTCTGTGGAGTATTGCCAGTGAGTGTGTGTGTGTGGGGGGGGGTTCCAGGTTGAAAAACAAAAGAAAAATTTAAATATTGATGAAAATATTGAAGAAGTGAATGGTCATTCAGGTGGTTTCCAATTATTTGATTTTAACAAGTGCAAGTTGTTAGATGACAGATTATTAAAAATAATTTTAGCAATAAGCACTATGATTTTTAGCAAATAAATTCAGAGGGTTTAATTAACCCAATTAGAAGAAATGTTCCTATAATTAATAAGAATTGAATATAAAGAAACTCCTCCCATTGCTATGGACACCAGTCTTAGAGATAAGGCACAGGTCCTTGTTCCCCCATCATTGAAGATTAAACACCCAAGAAACACCAAGGCAAGCCTAAAAAGAAAGTTTTATTTAAGAAAGAGACAGGGACCACAGACTTCTCCAAAGAGAAGGGGGCCCAGGGCTGGGTGTCAGTGGGAGTGAGTGTTTCTTGCTCTTTCATAGACCCCAGAATCCCCCAGTCTCTCTTTCTTTTCCATGTACATGCCTAAGGGCAGAAGGAGCAGGAACAATAGCAGGTATTCTTTATCAACTCCTTATGCTGGGAAGTATGATCCTGGAGGCTAGCTGTTTGCAACCCATTGTCTTTTCTTTGATAACCAATCCCCATAATTCATTACCTACACTGACTGCCAAAACTTTAGGCCTCCTGCCTCAGTTTGTTGAGGAATGTGACATTTCCTGTCCCTCAGGCTAGATGGGGCTATAGGCAGATTGCTTTTTCACAAAGAAAGCATGTGGGGAGTCAATACAGTGGGCTCATTTTATCAAATTATTCTCTTAACCTCATGTTCCCAGTATCTTTATCTATTTGTCCCCTTACACTACCTTGGGGTGTGTGTGTGTGTGTGTGTGTGTGTGTGTGTGTGTTGTCAAAAAATCTTTCTTTTTTTTAATAATTTAAAATACTTTATTCAGAAGATAATACATGCAAAGGTTGGCTCATTAAAAGGAGACTAATGAAAAGAGTAAACATGGAGAACCAATTCCAAGGTCATTCAAAATCACAGAGGATGTACCCATGAGTGACATTTGGAACGAAATTACATAGAGATGTGGCACTGATTAATAGTAAAGAAAATATTAAGAATAAATTTATTAGAATATTGTTAAATCTTGATGAACTGAATTATACGTGCACAGAAAAATGGATTGTTGAATAGATAACCAAAATATTCACATGGCCATTAATGGAAAGATTTTGACTCAAAAATGCCCTGACACACAAATAAACCCATCAGGGTCACTCCAGGTGAATTTGGGTTGGCACGAAATAATCACACACAGACAGAAAATACCTTTTTCTTTGGGTTCTGTGATGGCTCTGGACCTTAGAGGTCTGTTGGAAAAAAGAGAGAGAGCACCTCTCGAACCCTGGTTTTATTTGGGGAGACTGTTGGAAAGAACATTCCATCCATATAAGGCAAAGGGATAATGTTACAAGGAGCAGTCCATTCCCATTGAGTAACGCCCATTCCCAAAGCTTTGCTTCTCTGCTGAAGGAGATGGGGATCCACCTGCTTCCAGGTCAAGGAAGCCAGTCTCCCCATTTCCGTTGTTCAAAGCTAGGGGGTGCTCAGCTCCTATGTGGCAGCTCCTGACACAAAAACTGAATTTTTTTTCCCCACAAAATAAAAGCATACATGTACACTAGAGAGATAGGGCTTTATATGTAACTTCAAAATTCTGTAAAGTCTTAGAGAAAAGAAAGCGAAAAATTATATAAGAAGCTAGCATAAATTATACACCAAAATAGGTCACTAATGGAAAGAGTAAATATGGAGAACCACAATGGCAAGATGAATCATAGGGTAGCTTGTTTACCAGAATCAGTATGTCTATTGATCAGAATAAGTGGGAGTTTTACTAAAATAATTACTAATTTATAAACATGTTTTAATTTCTTTGGTGATGAATGAAGAAACAATGTATTTTCTAATGCAATATTAAAACAACTTTTTTTGATAAGCATTAATCATGAATATAAATGTACAAAATAATCCTGTGAAGACATCAGCAAATTCCATCAATAAATCTCTTTAGAAAGATTAAAAGCAACAACAACAACTAACCTAAAACTAGGCAGGTTAGTTGTCAAGAAATCTTTCTTTAACTTTACAAAGAGGTAGTAGTTATACTATAATCATGGATAGATATAGCCTTTGCAGTAAGGGAAACCACATTGATCTCTTTAAGAAGTATATTTCTAACTTTTTTTTACTTGAAATATGTAGCAAAATATTTTTATCAATTATATAGTAATATAAATTATAACTCAGTTTAATTAACTATATAAATTGAAAACTTAATCTTTAAGATAAAATTTTAAAGACTTAAAACCTTATTGTGCAGAGGGAATTTAAAAATTTCAGTTTCAAAGTACAACTTTGCAGAATTCAACAAATAATTTAAAAACTCTCAGCTACACCAATATGGTACTTTGAGATAAAAATTTGAGGAGAAAATTGGAATAAATATGTAAGTTTAAATGATTGGTCATTGTTATATATATTTATATATAAACACATAAAATATGTATATGAAATCACTAATATATTTAAGAATCCTTAGATACATTTGGATATATTTATAAGAGTCAGATAATAGTTTTATCTTAAAATGCTGATATTTATATTACATTATACTTTAATATTTTAAAAATATATCTTAGTATGTACATTGTTTTTCAAAATTTGACTAGGGGAAATGCTAGGAAAACAATTTGAAGATTCCTGCTGTAGACCACTGATAGCCATGGGAGGTATGATCAGCTTCTCACCACCCCTTCTCACCTCTCAGGCTTAGCTGCATGCCTAGACCAAGGCACTGTTACAAGAATTCAAGGCAACTAACTTTGCCTTTGTAGAAGTCGTCTTCTAGCCAGAAATGATTGCCTGATCCTTTTTAGTTATAACAACCATTCTGTCATTTTTATGGCCCTTTTAAACTTTCATCTCTTACTGAAGCCACCCCCACAACACAGTAACCAGTTCCTTAGCCCTTTTGAACCATAGACCTCTTTTTCCAGTAGAGGGGTTACTATATATAGAATAATTATCCTGGAGCCTGGTATATAATTAGTACCCTGTTGTAGTGGTCATCTTTCCTTTTTCTTCTCCTAGTGTTAAGGGAAACAGATGTACACATGGAATAAATGGGATTCCAGGTTGACTAAAATGTGTGTGTAAAGAAAGTTGCTGTAAAATAGTCCATTCATTCTCATCCTCCCAAGCTGTGTTCTGGAAACCAAATAAAATACAGCAAGTAATTTTAACTGAGGACCCAAATAAAGTGTTCATGAGGAGAGGGAAGCTGCTGCATATTTTGTAAGGAGGATGCAGTTGAGATAATTTCAGATGGGTAACCCTTGAAAACCAAATCAGTCTGCCATTGTCATTCATTTATACACCCATGCTATCAGGAGGGCCTCAGAAATTCAATGTTCATTCTTCTTAGTTTGGTTTTAACTTGTCATGATTAGTAATATAGGTGATTTCAATCAGGCACTTGAAATTTATTGTGCTTGTTGGCACACAGTTATGGGCAAAAACTATACTAAAAAACTCATCACAAAGCTGAGTTTTGCATATTCAGCTCTGGCACCCTGACAATACTATTGCATTCTTTAATTTGTATTCTTCTGCCATGCTTTATATTATTTTCTATCTCTTTATTCTCTTATTAATATTTCACTAGTTATTTATTTGTTTTTAAAATTATCTTTCTATCACTTGACTTCAAATTTCATGAGGGATTTATTTATCTCTTTATATGTATTTTCTAGAATAATAATTGACAGGTAGATAAGCAATAGTTAATAACTAAATGAATGAATGAATAAGTTAATGTAATTATAGTTCACACAAGCTTATTATATCAGCTTACTGCTCTAACCCTAAGAATTCATTTATTTATCTTTAATATACATTAAGATTTACTAAAATTATATAATATTGTACAATAGTGCAATCATTTGCAATGTTTTCTTGCCTATGAAGGACTAAATAATATTCATTGTAAATTAACTTAAAGTTGAAGGCCAAACCATGTTTTGGCATTTAAAGTCAATTATAAAAGTAAATGCCATTATATTTAATAAAAAAGTTTCATTAGAGTTATTATGTCACCAACTTTAGATTTCTAGATATCCTTCTAAGAACATAATAAAGAAAGGATATCACTATTTAGATAAAAAAATTATAAAGTAAAAATATATTTCCAAAGGCAGAACATCTAATTTGATGCTTTCCTTGTCCTCACAATTACTTACTATAATTTGAATTTAAGTCCATTATTTGCTATTATCACTACTTTATAAAGTGTTTCTTTCACTGTGCTGTAAAACTCAACCTTCTTCTATTCACTATTTAGTAAACATTCTTTTATTTGTTTAATGAATAGTTATTGTATAACATGTATATTGAACTCTGGAAATAATGTTGTTCTCTGTACCCCCAAAACAAAAACAAACAAATCTATCATGTATAAATGAAATATTAACTGTTTTATCAGTTTCTTTCTGAGTCAAGGGCCTCTTCATTTCATATTTTTATAATAGCAGAATCACAAAATCTTATAATCTTATAATGTGAATGGACCTTAAATTTTATGAAAATAAAAACTAAGGCCTAAAGAGGCTGTATGATTTGTCAGAAATTACAGAGCTACTTATTAGGAGCTGGACTTGTTCCAGGCCTCTTAGCAACCCCATCCCCCAATATACTCTTACCTGCTTCTGGAAGACCAGTCTTATTCTCTATTAGAGCCACTTTTCTTCAACTTTTCTCCACCCACTTGTCCAACAAATACTTATGTTGATGTGTTCTAGGGAGCTCACAATTTCATTTTCTTCCCCATATCTGTTCATATACCTTGTAACTTTTATCTTGGTTAATATAATCACTCTCTACTCATTAGGCAGGTTAGAAATTTCCAAGTTATTTTTTTACTCTCTCCTTCATTCCACTCATTTAATAAGCAGATGGATTAGGTTGATACTAATTGCTAAATGTCTCTGGAACCCAGATTTCACTTTGGTAGCCTTTAATGACACCCTGGGGCACATATATCCTGCCTCTACTTGGCAATAGCCTTCAAGCTGGTTCCCATAGCCTTGGGCTGTGTTTCAAGTTCTATACTACTATTGGAATGAGTGTCCTTTCTGAAGCAAAAGAAGGAAGAGAATTTTTTTAAATTTATTTATTTTTTATTTTTTTTTTAGTCATACATGACAGCAGAATGTATTTTGACATATAATACATACATGGAATGTACATACATCAATCATATTGTCTATTCTATTCTGCTGCCCTTCCTATCCTCCCTACTCCTCCCCTCCTCTCCCATCTTTTCTCAAGAAGGAAGAGAATTTAACTGTTATTTTCATACTTAAATAGGACAAGAGAGTAGAAGATTTTTTTATTTTTAACAGTAGAAACAATGCCTTGATTGATTTCTATCCCACCAAACAGTGTACAAACATTTCTACTGAGAGTAGCAGATTTGTAATTGACTATTTCATATAGGAAAAGATTTTTTAAAAAATCTCATCTAGAAACTATGTGCCTTTTTCAGAGTGGCCACCTCTGCCTCTCTAAATTTCTTTGTCTCCTCTGATCTAGGACATCTATGAATACTGTCATCTTTAATGGACTCTTCCTGTTATTTTACACCTTCATTCTCTGGTACCTGATTCTTCATTCTTCCTGGAATGTGCTTCTCCTGCCTTGTGCACAGATTTTTCCTTTTTTTGTGACTCCCACATGTTGTTTCACAATTGTAGCATACATTCCCCTCAGACATCTGGAGCTCTGCTTCTTAGTCATCTTTGGACCTCCAATGTTGGTGCAGTAGCTGATACACAGTAGATGTTCAATAGGTGCTTGTTGAGCAAATAAATCACTCTCTGAGGAGCAACAGAGAAAAACATAAATAATAGTGTTAAAGTGCATTTGTTGTAAAATAGAGGTATAAATGAAGACCATGAGAGCAAAGACTTCCCCCACCTCGTCAGCAAGCCTTGCAGGTGAAAGGTTCCTATTGCTGACATCTGTTAGTGGGGAGGTTGAGGAGTCCTTTGAACAATTTCACCCTGATTGGCCATTTTGAGATTTGGGGAACCCATTTTGACTTTTTAATAGCAGAGAGAAGGCAGAACTAAAGGAGACACTTGATCCTGTCTCACTCCAGTTTCTCTTTTGCAGAAAATTTAATACAATAGTGACATCATTAGGACAGGGCTGATTTTTAGGGCTTTTATTTTTGTCCCACTACAATTCACAGGTCATTTTCTATTCAACATTTTCTTTTAGAAATAAATACATTTCTGATTTAATTTCCTGGGGGAATCCAGGGCATTAGTACTCTTGGATCTTTTAACTTCTAGAGCCCTCCATTGGTCTCAGATACTCCATATGGTATTTCCAGTTAAGAATGTGTTATTCCTCTTATGTCTGATTTCCCCCTGCAGTATGCTATACTTTTCTACTTTCTCTTCTTGCAGGCATTGTTTCCATTACCACCCTAACTGTGCTGGCCTATGAACGTTATATTCGTGTGGTCCATGCCAGAGTGATCAATTTTTCCTGGGCCTGGAGGGCCATTACCTACATCTGGCTGTACTCATTGGCATGGGCAGGAGCACCTCTCCTGGGCTGGAACAGATACATCCTAGACGTCCATGGACTAGGCTGCACTGTGGACTGGAAATCCAAAGATGCCAACGATTCCTCCTTTGTGCTTTTCTTATTTCTTGGCTGCTTGGTGGTGCCTGTGGGTGTCATAGCCCACTGCTATGGCCATATTCTGTATTCCATTCGAATGGTGAGTTGAAGTCCACAAATGTCTCTCCTCAAAAAAATGTCCATGGCAGAATATTTTGGGTGGGGAAAAAAAATCAAACACTTCCTACATGATTGGTAGTTGCCCAGAGTTGTAGGAACTCTAGGAGACTTTCCATTTGGCAGAATTTTGCACTCTGAGTCACTCCATGAAAAGATAAATGAGGAATAACACTTACTTTCTGCACATCAAAAGAAGGACAGAAAGGGATTCTGGACAGACAAACTCACAGCCCTACATTGTGGAACATTCTTAGAATTTAGAAAGTTTAAAAAGAGAATTTCATGCTTCTCGTGATTCCCCTGCCCCACAAAGATCACCATGAAATCACTACTCAGAATGACACTGGAAATCCCATGAGAGCCATAAAGGACCAGAGCTGAACACAAATAGATTACATGTTGGGAGACAGCAGAGGCACTTTTGAACTAACCCAACAGTCTAGGCATGATCCATGTCCCGGTCTCCAACTTCAGCCATAGATGGTTTCCTTAACTACTGCTTCTTCCTACTCCATCTGCTCTTTTCTTTCATTAGAACACTCTAGTCTCTTGCTCACTCTTTCAAACATCTCTAACTTTTACCTTTTGTTTTAAACCAAACCTAGTTCCAGGCATCACTGTAAATCCTAACTAATTACCCTCAAGTCGTACATTTTTACTGTTTACAACCATTTCATTGGGGAAAAAAAATATCCCTGGGCCAATCCAATTGTTTTCTCCAAGGCTATAATCAAAACGTAGAGAGTTTCTGGATGAAAAAAAAATTTACTCAGATGTCCTCTGAGGCCTGTCTAGCAATCTTTGTATCCCTATAGGTGCACTCTCTCACACCATGGCTATAAAAAATCACCAATTTTCATTTTAATTTTTTACCGATTATCCCTCCTCATTAAATAATTGTGCTTGTTATTTGTTAGAAGAAATAAAGCCAATTAGCAAGGACTTTTCAACTCCCTGCCTTCCTTTATCAAAACCTCTATGTTAACACTATTTCTTAAGTGCCTCTCTTCAGTTGTTGAGTGACAGGGGAAGTCTCCCAGGACAAAGCTAATTCTAAATTCTGATTGTCCCCCAGTCTCTCCCATTACATTCTCTTTCCTAGGGAACTTTCTCAAGTATAATAATTTTACTTTTTAACTTTTCAATCTCTCCACTCTTCTTGTATCTTTCTCTTTACCATATAGTTATGCTAACTTACAATAAAAGCAAGATTTACTCTCAGCTTCCTCTCCCTATTACTTTATTTCTCTCTTTTCACTGCTAACTCAAAGAACTACTGGTGACTTTTGGTACCATATTGTCACTCAATAAATGTTTATTTAACCTCTATTTATTGAGAATCTAAAATATGCTTCTCCTGCCTTGTGCCCTCCAAAATTCAGATGTCAAAGACTTAATCCCCTGTGAAGTGGGACCTTTGGAAAATAAGGAGGGTTAGATCAAGTCATGAGAGTGAGGCTTATGAGAAGAGATAACAAAAAGCCTGTTCTTTCTCCCACTCTCCTTCTGGGTGAGCATATAGTAAGATGGCCACTTGCAAGTCAAGAGAAGATACCTCAGAATGAAACCTGCCTTGCCAGCACCTTAATCCTGTATTTCCTACCCTCCAGAACTGTGAGAAATAAATTTCAATTGTAGCTCAAGGAGTTAGTCGCTGAGTAAATTCATACAGTATTTATTCCTCAACTCTTTGCAAATTTGTACCTCCTTCCTCTACCACACTCTCTAAAATAGCCCTTGTTTAAGGTTACTGATTATCTTCTAAATATTAAATCCAATGGGCACATTTCTTATTTATATTGTTTTCTGGCATCTGTGGTATATGAACTGTTGATGACGTCTACTTACTTATGACTTTCTCTCCTTATTGATTCAAGAAAAGTCTCTGCTACCTTCATTCCTGACTCTCCAGCCCCATCTTCTTATGGCTCCTTTAAGAGCTTCTCTTTCTTGTTTCTCCCCAGCATTCTCGGCTTAGTTCTCATCTGTTGCTACACAATGGCTTTCGGTGAATTCATGTACTGCCAAGATTTTTTTCTAAGAAAGGTTTGATGACTTCAAAACTTTTATCTCTAATCTAAATCTTTCTTCTGATTTCTGTTCAATCCTCACATTCAATTGAACACCTTCATTGCGATGGTCCACAGGCTTGTCAAATTCAACATATACAGAGACTAACCTGCCATCTTTTCTACCAAATCCCCTACCCTCGTTCTCTTTCTCACTGAATGATCAACATTCCTAGCTACCTAACCTCTTGACTATCTGTCATTTATCTCTTCCCCTAATCCCAACTAGTCATCAATTCTTATCTATTCTACTTAAATATTTTCCCATATATCCATTTTTGCCTCTCTCACTGCCACAGACTCAATTCAAAAGAATCTTAGTTCTCTTTCCTTTATTCTTGCTTTCCTCTAACCTGTATTCTGCCCACTGTCAACAGAGCACTTATTCTTAAATATTACCTTCAGGGGTTCCACTGCTTTCATGATTGAAAATGAAGCCTTTGAGTATGGCTAGCAGGTCTTGTGTGGCATCTCCTATCTACTTGTTCAGCCTTATTTCTTGACACTCCTCTCCTTGCCATCTCCAGCTAACTGCAGCATTTCTTGTTCCCAGAACCTGACACATGGTGGTTTTTTCTCTGCCTTAGCACATTTTCTCTCTCTCTCTCTCGCTCTCTTCCTCCTTCCCTCCCTCCCTCTATAGCATCACTCCTCCTTACTTGGCCAGTTTCTCCTCTCCCCAGAGGGCTCAGATCAGGGTTTCTTGCTCTAACTCACCCTCAGAACTGATTATCCAGCCTGGTGCATCTCATAATCCTCCTTGCTTCCCTCCTTCATATTGAAGCAAGTGTTTGTACACCTGCCACCTTAACCCAATAGTGAGATTCTCAAGAGCAGAGGCCAAATCTCTAAAGCTGAAACTGTACCTGCCTGTAACAAGTGACCAATCACTATTGTTGGAATGAATTATGGAGGGCATAGAGAGGGAAAGACAGGAGAAATGGTAAAAATGTAAAGAAATTTGATTTTAGATTGTTATATTTCTTCAACATAGAACACAGTGCATACATGTAATTTTCTGATATTCTTCTGTTCAGAGAGAGGTGACTCATAACAGTAGTGGTGACATAGCTATTCATTGAGACTAAGGGCTTGTATGAGGTTTTTGAAGATCTTCAGGTGTATGGGTCAATAGGCACAAGGCATCAGCCATTCATCTTAGGAAGAAGACACTGTCAGAGGAAATTCTGGGGAACTTTTCTTAAGTGGTTTATTTTTTAGGACAAATTTGTACATCTGCTTTTGCTTCATCCACAGTAATTTTGAAAAATACTTACAAATGGTTGAATAAAGAAGGTGAGACCTAAAGTAGAGCTCTCAATTTGAAAAAATGTTGAATGAGCTGAGTCAAGGAATAATGAGAGTGATGAAATAAAAAAGTCAAAAAGATTGAAAATAATTATGGGAATTTCACAAATACAAACCTCATTGGTCAGGACATTCTCCTTATACTAAAGAGGGTCTGGGGAAATACAGACCAACATTTGCTTAAATTAACTTCTCTTGCATGCATATAATTCCAAAATAATAAATGAGCACTCTGCCTTTATAAATGGTGAGAGACTAACTTGCCCAGAAAAATAGTAAAAATAAAACTGTTAGGACCTAGACAGTGGGGGCTTGGAGGAAAGATAATTAGACATGATTATATACTAGCTAATTGAAACTCTGAAGAGTCAAAAATAGTGATTATAAATATTTTATAGAAACATAAAAGTGCATATAAGTATGTTAGTTTCTATAATATTTCAAATGTAAATAAATAATCTCAAAAGCATCTGCACAATTTGGATCCACATACATGTGATGAAACTGGAATTTTCATAGATGGTTTTAAACTTCTTTTCTTTTATTTATTTATTTATTTTTTATTGATTGTTCAAAACATTACAGAGCTCATGATATATCATCTTTCATACATTTGTCTCAATTGGGTTATGAACTCCCATTTTTACCCCAAATACAAATTGCAGAATCACAATCGGTTACACACTCACATTTTTACATAATGGCATATTAGTGACTGTTGTATTCTGCTACCATTCCTATCCCCTACTATCCCCTCTCCCCTCCCCTCCCCTCCCATCTTCCCTCTCTACCTCCTCTGCTGTTGTTCAATTCTCTCCCTTTTTTCCCTCCCCCTTGCCCCTCACAACCTCTTATAATTTCTTTATTCCTACAGAATGTAATTGACTTGTTCAATATCACACTGGGAGCAAAATCAGATTATCTGATTCTAATATAAAACTTCTACAAGATCCCCACAACATTTCTATAAACTGGAGGAAGCATGTCTTCCCCCAAAAGAGTGGCATTATGAAAAATAGAAAAATATCCTATCACATTCAATAAAATAGTTTAAGATAGGATGGTATAATAGAATTCTATTATAAGTAACCAAACATTTTATTTTTTTGTGTGAAGTTTCCTTCTATTCTTTGTTAATCTGAATATGATGGTATAATAGAATTCTATTATAAGCAATCAAACATTTTAATTTTTTGTGTTTCCCTCTATTCTTTGTTAATCTGAATATGTGACTTTAATGTGAATATAGCTTCTTAAATAAAATTTAGATGACATCAGTAATTTAAGGATATCATTTCAAATATATGCTTTAATACTATAAGCACATCTTAATAATTTCTTTCTATAATTTTTTCGAGCCTTTATGATAATATTAGAATTAGAGGATTCACTTAAGAGTTTGTTGAAATATAATAAAGTTCCCAGTTTAAAACTATCACTATGAAGTATTGATAGTATGCCAGATACTTTTCTTTTAAAATCAATGTATAAAGTATTTATATTTCTTTAAGAGAGAGTGAGAGTGAGAGAGAGAGAGAGAGAGAGAGAATTTTTTAATATTTATTCTTTAGTTATCGGCGGACACAACATCTTTGTTTGTATGTGGTGCTGAGGATCGAACCTGGGCCACACACATGCCAGGCGAGCGTGCTACTGCTTGAGCCATATCCCCAGCCCCAGTATTTATAGTTTTGTAGCAAAATTAGTATAACTTCTTACAGTGACCACTTAAGAATATATTTTTGGAATGCAGAAATATTCTTTTAATTTCCTTAATAACACATTTCTCATAACAATAAGAGAAGTTCTACAGAATGTTACTCAAGAAACTCAAAGAACTTTCTAACTATACATCATTACTCCTCAAACTTTTAATGAGGACAAGCTAGTAGATGTGCTGATTTTAGAGGAATGAGGCACCCTGAGTTTTATCAAATGCCATTCTCTGCAAACAAGCTTCTGATGAAATCAACCATAAAGAAAATCCTCACCAAATCCTACTTATTAGTTTATAGTTATTAGCAGTGAATTGAAAGGCACAGTAGTTTCCAGCAAGAATTCACTGGGGATTAAGTTCTCATCAAGACCAGCTGTGGGTTTAACTGTGCAGAACTCCTGACATGACATGAGTTTGTTGCCTGATTTGAGAATTTGCCAATTACTGCTCTAAATGGAAAATATTCTTAATCATAGAGAAATTGTTTCCATTTTATTATGACTCTTTCATGCTGTCTTTTGAAGGTCTAGGCAGAATAATTTATTTCATTCTCACCGAACAAATTAGAAAATATTAAAAACCATGAAAGAATCTAAGATACTATTGAAGAGACTGAGATCCAGAGAGATGAAGGCTTTGCCTAGCTGCAGGGCTTGGATCACAAGTCAGCCTCCCAGGATCCCATTTAGTTCTCCCCATAAAGGCAGGGCCAATAATGCTAGTTGCATATTTTATTAAAAGCAGCAAAAGAAGATGATTCATTTCTCAACCCTTTTCTTTCTCCTTTCTGTAGCTTCGCTGTGTTGAAGATCTTCAGACAATTCAGGTGATCAAAATTTTAAGATATGAAAAGAAATTGGCCAAAATGTGCTTCGTGATGGTATTTACATTCCTGATCTGCTGGATGCCTTATATTGTGGTCTGTTTCTTAGTGGCTAATGGTTATGGACAACGGGTCACTCCAACAGTATCTATTGTTTCTAATCTCTTTGCTAAATCCAGCACTGTATACAATCCAGTTATTTATATCTTCATGATCAGAAAGGTAAGCTTTGTAATTGATTTTACCATGTGGGAGGGGTTGGAAAAATGTAATACTTTTATAGAGGTAATTCAGAACAGCTTCAATGATAAAAAATCCAAACAAGGATTTTATATAAAAGTAAAGGGTTCAAGAAGAAATGTTGGATATTGCCAAAGAAAGTAAT
Organism: Callospermophilus lateralis; assembly: GCF_048772815.1. Lineage (NCBI taxonomy): Eukaryota > Metazoa > Chordata > Mammalia > Rodentia > Sciuridae > Callospermophilus > Callospermophilus lateralis. The sequence continues at coordinate 52,584,862 of NC_135317.1, read as the reverse complement.
AAATTCTAGTCTTAGTCCTTACTTTATTTATGTGTTATGAAATGAGGGACCATGACCTCAATAGTCAAATTATAAATGCATTCACTAACAATTACTTGTTGTACCCTTTCTTTCAACCAAGGCACTAGAGATGAGTGCTTCTTAAACTTTCTTATGTATGTACCACATCTGAAAATATTGTAAAAAATGCATCTTCTGATTCAGTATGTCTCTATGCCCAATATTCTGCATTTCTAACAAGCTCCCAAATGATCCTGGTGTTGTTTCTGTTTCCTGGGAACTTGCTTTAAACAGAAAGTCTAAATGATACAACAAACAAGAATGAATAAGACAGTGGTTCTTGCCCATAATGTTTTATATGAAAAAACGTTTTTTTGGCACAGATACTGTGTGTGACACTAGTGATTAGTAATTTTTATTTTAAAAAAATTCTCCACCTAATTAACCCATTGTTCTAAATGTGCAACACATAAAAACTTAAATTAAACTATAAGTGTACCACATATGGTAAGTTTGAAATAATATTTGAATGTTTATTATGTTTACAGGATTGAAAACTTAGGATTTAATAGGTTAAAGAATATTTGTGAGTCACTTAGGCTATGAATTCTTCCAGGAAGGGCTCTTTCTTTGCTATTTACATTATTTGTAGATTATAGTACAGTAGTCCGTGATGACTGAATGTTTGTGGACTGAATTCATGTTCAAAATCCCTTAAATAAACAAATTCACCCTCACAGAAGGTGTAAACATTGAACCTATAAGGATTATAAGGTATTAAATAGTCCTATGTGGTCTAGTTAATAAGAATTTTAATAAATAAAAGACATAGAACTCCAGGATGACGTAGGTAGATCTGAGGCTTACCCTGCATCCGATAACAAACAACAACAAAACAGCCCAAATTAAGCTCAGCTAATTTTCTTAAATGTTAACTTAGATTAAAGGCCAAGTTTTTACTTGGCCCTTATTTATTAAATCAACTTTCTTTTTTTTTTTCTCCATCCAGTTTCGAAGATCCCTTTTGCAGCTCCTATGTTCCCGACTGCTGAGGTGCCAGCAGCCTGCTAAAGACCTACCAGCAGTAGGAAATGAAATGCAGATCAGACCCATTGTGATATCACAGAAAGATGGGGAAAGGCCAAAGAAGAAAGTGACTTTTAATTCTTCTTCCATTGTTTTTATCATCACCAGTGACGAATCTCTATCAGTTGATGACAGTAATAGAACCAGTGGGTCCAAAGCTGATGTAATCCAAGTTCGTCCTTTATAGAAATGAAAGATGGAGCCTTAGATGGGACAGCACATTTGGACTTATAAGGATTGTTCTGGAATTCCCATTCTATGTAATATCAACAGAATTTCTGTGACACAGCAGGAAATCTGAGTTGCCCATATGTTCTCTGTCCTCAACAAGCAAGACACATTCTTTTAATTCAATGGGTGCTTTACATAATGAAAAACCATTTATGGCACAAGATGGGCATCTGGCACCATCATCTTCTAATGTGTTGAGAATTTTCATTTCAAATGTATTTTTAAATGACTATATTTGCCAAAGCACACTGTAAAAGTAAATTTTGTCTCATACATATGTATGAAATAGCTAGACCTTCTTGAATTCTCTGTAGTGTTGGGTCCTATTCAGTCATGTTATATGACCAAATTAAATTATCAAGGGAATAATTCTAGGATGAAAATCAATCTGAAACAAACAAACAAACAAAAAACTCTGCTGTTACACATGTAGTATGATAAAGAAAAGCTTCATACTAACATGTTGCTGAGTAAGTTCCAGAAGATACAATTAGGAAGCATCACAGCAAAGAGAATAAGATGACTTCAAGGTAATCATGGTGTGTGGTTAATTATGCACTAGTAGGAAACGCACAGGTGGAGATGATGTTGATGGCACAGAAGTATCTCCATCTATTTCATTTCAAGTTTGAGCATGGCAGGATTATCATTTTATTTTAATACTTTCCCACAATTTTGGTAAGGAGTTCCAAGTAAGAAAACAACTTACTTTTGAAGAGGGATGAAAATAAGTGTTTAAGTGTATTCATAAAATGTATTATTCAATATTCATTGCCCATCAATCACTCCACTGAATAACTGATGGTCAATGTTAGTGAAGGGGCCATTTTTCCATGGGTCATTGTTTAGACATGTAGGATACCAGAATATGCTACCCTTGGGTAGCATATGTCCATTTTGCATAAGCATTACTTTGACCTGAAGACAGTTGAGAAGCAGTGATATAAGGAAAGCTCTCTGGAGCCAGGTGTGGTGGTACATGCCTGTAATTCCAGTGTCTTCGGAAGCTGAGGCAGAAGGATTGCAAGTTTAAATCCAGCCTCAGCAATTTAGTGAGGCCCTAAGCAACTTAGTCTCAAAATAAAAAGGGCAAAAATAAAAGGGATGTGACTCAGTGGTTAGGCACCCCTGGATAAATCCCTGGTACAAGAAGAAAGAAAAGGAAAGAAGAGAAAAGCTCTCTGGCTTCCACCTATATTTGCTTAAACCTGGGACGTACATTTAAAAAGGTATCCTCCTCTCTTCTACCAGGAAGGACAAGGCCCATCACAGAGACAACTTAGATACTTACCAGCCTGTAGACAGCACCAGAAGAATTTCTATAACAAACTCCCCTTTACTAATCTCATACAAGTTACTGCCCCTAGAGACTCAGTCTTTTCTTTTGTCTTGTCACTTCTATAGCAGTTTGCTGTTTGTTGAAGATGCCATATAAGCCAGGGAGTTCTGAGCCAGCTCTTTGAGATGTACTCATTCTTTGGGCATCTCCCTTGTATATATGAAATATATGTTAATAAAATTCTGTTTGTGTTTGTTCTTCTCTTGTTAATCTGTCTTTTGTTGTAGGGGCCCCAGCCAATGGATCTAACATAGGTAAAAGGAAAAAGTATTACTTTTTTCCCCTACACACTAAACTTGGATTATTAGTGTATCAAGAACTTGAGAATGTCTTTGACAATAGAGAAAATAAATACTGAATCATTTTATTTTACTGCCTATTTTTTTATTTCCTAGATGACTCTCCTTCTAGTGTTACATCTTTATAATTAATTGTATTTGAAGGACTTCTAAATGGCTCAGTTGGCCTATTGAAGAAAGAAAAACCAAAGAAAATATTTCACTAAATGCGTTTTAAAAAAATCAAGTTCAATGCTGGTTCTGTTGTAGTATATAGTTCAAGAACAAGTTACTAATGTTTTTAAGGGTCTGAAATTGAATAAAATATGGCTTCGTATTTCTATAAAAGCTGTCTCCCCTTGTTTACTTTCTACTCTCTTATATAAGCATTTGTTTTATGAATAAAATCTTTTCTTATCCTTCACTTATTATTGCATTAATGGCCTTTTTTTTTTTTAATCTTCAGAAGGGCATACATAGCATTGAAAACCAGGAAATGAAATAGATTCATTCAGTAACTCTTTGGAACTCCGCTGAATCATTTACACTTCATTTATACTTCTGGTTTTATCAAGTGAATCTGAGCCTTGCAATTAGAAAAGGTCCATCCAGATGATGAAAAGCTCAGTTAACATGTTAGGCAAAACTGTGATTTTTTTTATTTTTAAATTTTTTTTAGTCTAAAGTGTTGTCAATCTTATTGTGAGTCCTACTATGTCCTTTAAAGAAAAACACACACACACACACACACACACACACACACACACACAATGAGTGCCCTCCCAGAGGCCTCCAGGGCCTTATTTTTTGAGAAGTGAAAGAGATCTTTGTCATTGAATTTTAAAATGTAGAATGACCCAATCTGAGCGTGTAAAACATGATGGGGAAGCTACATGTTGCAACTTTAAAAATGTAATGTTTCCCCTATTCCTGAGCAATTGCAACTAACACAGAGAGATTCAACATTAAGTTTAATTATATGCTAACAACTATCTTTCAATAGTGAATTAAATATGACAACACAACGGAGATATATTTTTTGATACTTAATTTTGATCACAAAGAAATCAAACATTTGCTACCTTTGGACCTTTACATTACTGGTTAATGAAATAGGGATTTGTTCTAGTGACTCCATAGAGTTTGCAGGTAAACCTGCTCCATATTCTGGAAGTAAGTGATTCCTGTTTCATGGTCTTCTCAGGTAGTGCAGAGGGCTCAGTGACATGTAGTTCAGGAGTAGGTAGGTACTACCAATGGCTATCAGCGACCCAAAGATAAAGAGTCCTTTGTTTATCACCTGTAAGGACAGCAAGAACTCTTATTTCATTTATCTAGAAATTAAAATCATGAAATAGCCTTTATTCACACCCCACAAGAGTACAGTTTCCTTTTTGTTCTTTAACCCGAAGAATCCATTAAATAGTATGACCTGATTTCTCTCTCTGCACTTATTGTCCTGCATTCTAACAGTCTGCCGCTGTTTCTTTCTCCCTTTCATACTTCTATCTCTTTGAGGACAGAGATCCTATTTTATTTATCTTTGTACTGCTAAACCTTGATGCCTTCCAATCCATTCTCCCTACAGCAAAGTGATCTTTCTAAAATCCAAATCTATGAGCCTTCTTTGGTCCCTCGGATTCTCTCAGGCTTACCTCTCCAGCTTCCCCAGTGGCCATGTAGCCATTCTCACACCTATATACTGCCTTCCAGCTCTACATAAATACTTGCTATTCCCAATTCTGTGTTCATCATGTGTCTTCAGGCTTCTCCTCTCTAGCCCAGTTGTGTTCTCCTTCTAGTCTCATCACCATGCCCAGCTCCATATCTATGTATTCAATAAACTATGAACTTTTATAATTTCACCCCTGCAAAACAGATCATCAGGAATTTGAATTCCATTTAATGGTATCTCTGGGTGAATTGCCCAAAACTAACGTATCATAGCATTGCAATGGAATTTGATAGTGTTTTATAAGTGCTTCAGTTATGGCCAACTGTACAAATTAAACCCATAAGAATATTGCAGGATGAAAAAGTCATCCTAAAATAAAGGAAAAATAATATATTAACTGTACAAATTAAACCCATAAGAATATCGCAGGATGAAAAAGTCATTCCTAAAATAAAGGAATTCCTAAAATAAAGTAAAAAGCCAAGAAATATTAGTCTCAGTTTCTTTTTCAAATTTCTTCCCTTCAAAATCTCTCTCATAATTTCTCTTTGTAATGTTGTTCAGTTGGCACTCTGCCCTCTGAGTACTCAGGACAGTTTTTGTTTGGAAAGCAAACAGTTGGTACTTGTCCTATCATTTCTGTATTTTCTTGAAATAAAGATAAACATAACACTGTCAATACATCAGGCTTTTTTTTTTCAATAGTGTAATTTATTCCCACCTTTTTTTGCCAATGCCAGCGCAGTACTGCCTCATGGTATCTTATCCTGGAGAAAGTAACCTGTAGAGAAGTTTTAAAAGTATTCTTGTGGATTCTTCAATGGCTGAACAGAGGTTTAAAATGAGGGGAAGTCTTAAATCCAGACCTTACCATGGTATAGAGTGGGATAAAGGTAGATGGCATAATTGCATGGAGAAACCTCTCTATGTTCTTTTGAAAAATGAACCACCTGGAATTGACATGTGCTCGCATCTGCAATGATAAAAGTCTTTTTTTAAAACACCTTGAACAAAATTTCTTTCCTTACTACATTTATTATTCTTCATTCCCACTTAGAACAAGGCTGGACACAAGGTAGTCAAATAAATTCCCATTTTCATAGTGGTCATTCCCAATCTCTTTTTAAGAAATTTCAGTAGTACAAGACATTATCTTGAAAATGTACAGTGATCACACAAAAGCTATTAGGAAAGTCTAGTTTGGTTAGGGGTCAGTATAGGAACTCTATTTCAGCAAAGGGATTGGGTAATCAGGCCTATGGGTAATCTGTGAACTCAGAGATTAATCAATTTCGGTTGTTTCTTGGTTGATTTGTAATATTGCTTATGGCAACAAGTGATTGTTTAAAGTTATGTCTGTCCCGATCTATTATTCCTTATACAGGACAAATACTGTGTTGTCAAAACCATCTGTTTTTAAAGACTCAGGCAAGATACATCAATGAAGTATTTGAGTATCTCCTAGAACTTCCTTCACCATATATGAAATTGGGCTCAAGGTGAAGTACTTTTATTTCTTTTTGTCTTCAGAAGAGGTGGAAAACAGTAATACTCTTCCTTCAATTTGTCTTGTAAATTTTTCTTTTCATTATTTGAAAACTGTAATCACAATCACTTTTCATAAGCTTTTCATGTTGACAGGGAACAGAGAGATGTGAGCAGTGGGAATGTGAGGTTATGGGACTAATTCTATAAAATGGGCCCTCTGTACTGTCCCCCATATGCTTTCACTTTTAAAAAACAATTTACCTGCAGCTACGCGTAGCCTAAATCCTTAAGATACGTTACATTCATTAGCAAACTACCTGAGAAAGGCAGACTGCAGGAGAAATGTAGGCCCCCAAGAGCCAACAAAAACCCAAGTTACCCTGAAGCGGGGACTTTTGTGACCATTAACAGACCAGATTCCAGAACTCAGAGTGATAAGGATATTCTCCCTATCTATAAAATCTGTATGAACAAGTTTCAATTAGAACCAGTCAGCCTGGGCCAAAGTGACCCAAAGTTGACATGGCAGTAGGGACTTGAAAGTCTGATGTCATCCTGCTGTCAGGATGGACTTGAGTCACAAGGTGGACTTCAGTACAACTCCCTGGAAATTTCTCTGGAACCCCAATTAAGCTAGAAGGCAGGAGAGGCATACCACCCCTCTTCTCTCTAAGAGGACCTACTTTCTCCCTTGAGAATGTCCCCTTTCCTTTTCCTTTTAATAAATTCACGCCTGTTACTCTGAGTGACATGTCTCAAATCTTTCTGATCCAATTGTAAGAACCAGGGTTAGATGAGGGGGCCCTTCATGCTGCCTTGGTTTCCCATAAAGCACTAGCCCTGTAACAATGCAATGGTTTAAAATGGAATTAATGTGTATTTTTTCAAAGCACTAGTCTTTGTACCCAGGAATTTATTTGGTATTATTATACATTTTATTCAGTACACAGGCTTTAAAGTATATGCAGTACTACTCTAAATATACAGTTCATAATATTAAGGTTGGAAAGCTCAGCTAACATTTATTAGATTCTGTAATTAGTACATCCCCACATTATATTTTCATTAAAGTAGCCTATTACTAACTCTACTGTCTAATATCTGAGAATGTGCAGATGGAAATGATGTTTTGTGGGTCATTGTTGCTAGTAACATATTTATGTCTAAGGAATACTGTGTGTGTGCTTTTTTTAATATTTATTTTTTAGTTTTCAGCATCCACAACATCTTTGTTTGTATGTGGTGCTGAGGATCGAACCCAGGACGCACGCATGCCAGGCAAGCGCGCTACCGCTTGAGCCACATCCCCAGCCCACTGTGTGTGTTCTTGTCTGTACATGTCTTTAGACATGATGCATGAGATTGGACTGGAACACAAAAAAATAAATTATTGCTAATCTTATCAGTGAATCATTTTACGGAATGGAGCCAAAACTTACCTCTATGTAATTGTACATAGATAGGTCTGAAATTGCATGGTCATCTGGAATTCTAAACCTTGAGAATTCAGGAAGGCACATACCTAGAAACCAAGTTAAATAATATATGTTTTCAAAACAGTCTATAAAAACATGCTAGACTCTATCTAGGTCAAGTTAAATAGTATATTCACTACCCACAGTTTTTCTAACCTTTTAAAACTATGGATAACTATTCTGTATGATCAACAATCTATGGTTATTGAGAAATGCCTACAGATTATTTCCTGTTGAGATTAAATAAGATTTACAATAAAGATAATATATATTATAGTTCTTTATTGGTGAAGTCATTATTTTTTTTATTTCACAAGTGGAAAACAGCCCATGTAAGTGGCTACAAATGACCCTCAGCACTGCTTAGAACCTGCCACTCTCATCTTGGTGTTTGTTTGGCTCTTGTGCACACTTGTCTCATTGTACCTTATTATCTTAAATACCATCTCCCTCATTTTTCAGTGAGTTTTTAGAAGGCAGGCTCCATGTTTTTATATATAAAATCTTAACCTGGTATACAAGAAATATTGAAATATTTGAAAGGTGAATGACTGAGATTACATTCACATAGCTGAACGACTCTAGTTGTTAGAGATGCCACTTCCAAAGTCAGGAAATCTGGGCTCAAGTCCCAGTTCACCATTTCCTAATGACATGTTTTTGGGAAAGTTACTTAACTTTAATTTCACTGTTGTAAAATCGAGATAAGACTAATACTGATGTTCCATGTATTCTGTGAGGATCAAACAAGGGAATGCTTTTAAAAAAAAAAAAAACAAGAATAAATAAATAAATATATATACATATATATATGTGTGTGTGTGTGTGTGTGTGTGTGTGTGTATATGTGTTGTTCAATAATGTTAATTAGGATTATTACTCTTGATTACTATTGTTTTATCTTTGTTCTCTAGTATCCAAAACCAGTAATGACGGTGTATTCTGATACATGAATTCTTCATCCACCTTAATTATTGCATGCAAAACAAGGGCTAAGAAGGAATGAAGCCAAATACCTCTGGTTCCTGAGCATCTGGGTATGCTGACTGGGAAAGAAAGATGGAAATGGAGGAGGAGGAGGAAGAAGAGAAGAAGAAGGTTTCCCTAACATCCTATAATTCCTTTAGGCCCATGCAGCAGTGTCTGATGACTTCCTGTAACACTATAACAAACAATTTACTATGAACTTACTTTATACCATGATTTCTCTCTTTTTTTCTTTTTAATGCTTTACATAGATTCTTTTATTTATTCTTCACAACTCCTTCATATTATTATTCCTACTTTACAGATGAAAAATAATGAAGGTTTTAGAAAGATTAAGTGACTTGCTCAAGATCACACAGCTAAGACTGTGAGTTACTATTCAAATCTAGGTATAAACTTCAAGATTGGTTTTCTAGTCTACCTCTTATCCAAAACAGGTTTAAATTCAGAGGTACCTTTTGAGAACACGTGATGCTGGGAAGCAGGGAAAATTTGTACAGTTCCTGGGCTAATGTTTCCAATTCCTTTTATGTATACATTTAATTTCATAATTTTACATAAAAAGTTACAACTTCAATATTTGCAAAATTAATACATTGACTGAATCAATTTCTAATTAATCAAAAGACAAATGTAGCTCAGTGGTATAGCCCTTGCCTAGTATGTGTAAGGCACTGGGTTCAAATTTCAGTACCGCATATAAATAAATAAACAAGTAAAATAAAAGTCCATTGACAACTTAAAAAAAAAAAAAAAGACAAATGGAAGTATCAATTGCAACCTTCCTTTCTTTTTGGTGTCTTGATCAACTTTGTTTGGACCTTGAGTTTTACAACTATAAAAGAATTGAGACCTGAGGAAAATCTGGAGATTTCCTGGTGAAATTAGGCTTTTTTTTTTTTTTTTTTTTTTTTTTGTACTGGGGACTTGCTGTGTTAATTAGGACCTTGCTGAGTTGCTGAGGCTGGCTTTGAACTCGGAATCTTCCTGCCTCCACCTCCTGAGCCACTGGGATTACAGGCACCCACTACGGCACCCGGCTAGAGAAAGAAATGATACAACAGTAACAAAAATCTATGCCTGTAGTCCTAGCCTACCATTGGTCTTAACATGGCCTGGTGTATATGTGAAATTATGTCACATAGAATTATATAAAGCCAACCCATTAGAGCTGCCAATGTCCCAGGGAGAGTGCCTAGTATCAGGAAAAAGCATTCAAGATGACTGATTTGCTGCAAACTTTGATAGGGAAAAAAGCAAAAAAGCACTGAAGTGTTTCTGAGGGTGCTCTGTAAGGGATACAGGCAGGGGGTTTTACTTAGGTTGAAAAGGAAGAGAAAGGAACACGTCCCCACCTAGTTTTGGTATTCTGAACTTTTATCTTTGCACAGATGGCTGTAATGAGCTTGGTACTGTTTGGGTTGTTAAGTGTCCCTCAAAGGTCCACATAGTAAAGCCTTGCCCCCAAGGAGGCCGCTATTGGAAAGTGGTTGAACCTTTAAGAAGTGGGGCTAGTGGGGAATCTTTGTGACATTAGGTACATGCCCATCAAAGGGATCGTGGGGACTCCAGTCTCTTATTTGTCTTCCAGTCATGAAGTAAGCAGTTTTTGCTCTCCCGTGGGCTCCTGCCATGATATACTGCCTGACCAAAGGCCCAAAGCAACAGAGCCGATTGCTTGTGAACTGAAACCTCCAAAATCATGAGCCAAAATAAAGCTTTTCTCTTTATAAAGTTGATTATCTCAGGTATTTTTTATAGTATTGGAAAACTGACTAAGATAGACTTCCATGAACAAATGGAGGTGGTGTCCATTGTCTGAGATGGGCAACAATAATGGCAGAGATTGCTAACTAAAAAGTTTATAATCCTGAATGAGGAATACACATCATGGGTTTGTGATCACTGAGGATCAAAAATAGGCTTACAGTTAGTCAGGGGCTAGTCCATGACCATTTGAGAAATTTTACTTACTAATATCATTATTGAATTTATCCATTAGCTCATCAAATACCAAGCAGTCCTCAAATCCCTGAAACAAGAAAAACAATGAGAAAAAAATAAATGAAATGATAAATTAAAAATTATAAACTTCTCAATTTCAAACAGAATGTGCATCGGTGAGTATAATGTATAAGCTGTTTATCTTCAGCCAGTACATAGCACTTCAGTTGTTACCTGCACTGAATTATGATGATAAAAGACCATCATCTATCTGCATGTTTGATGATGCTATCTTTGCCCGATTCATATTTATTTGGTTATAGTGATATAGAGTATGACCAAATATTTAAATTATACTACTATAATGTCAATGGGTTCCAGTTTTCCTTTGAAAAGAACAAATAACTATATTATTCTACCATGAAGTTTAGAATTTAATATTTAAACCATTCAGGTCTTTAAGGTTCACATTTAGAACAATTTAATGATAGGATAAAATTAATTTAGTTCCTATACCTCAAGATTAAAGTAAATTTCCTAAATCAAAATTGATAAACTGCTATGCTAAACGTAGTGAGGAATAAGAAAAATCAAAAACTATTTTCTGTTTTCCAGGAATTTAAACTATAAGCATTTTTTGTTGTTGTTCGCTTGCTTTGTGGTGTGTGGTACTAGGGATTGAACCCAGGAGTACTCTATCACTGAGTTACATCCCAGCCCTTTTTATTTTTTATTGTGAGGCAGGGTCTCCCTCAGTTGTTCAGGCTGCAGTTGAACTCAAACAGGAAGATTCTCCTGCCTCAGCTTCCTGAGTTGCTGGGATTACAGGTTTGCACCATTATGTCTAGCTCAAATTGAACTATAATTTTAGAGAAGATATAAAAACATTTAAAAATATACTTAACATCCATTATAGAGGTCACATCTAAAGTAAGCAAATTTTTTGTCAAATAAATTACAGATCAGTATATAGGCTTTTAATGGCATAGGAATTTAGAAATGAAAGATAGCAAATGAGGCTTACATAACAGTTTTAATTTCTCATTTCAACTAATGCATTTACTCTCCAAAAAATTCTGAAGTAGATACTATTAAGATACCAGTTTTATAAATTAGAAAGTAAAGATAAAGTAAGTAAGTTGTACAAAAATACACTGTATAATAAACCTTGGAGGTAAGATTTGAACACAGACTTTCTAATAGCTGGATACTTAATCCATTATGGTACAGTTGATGTCTTCTTAAATTTCAATAATACAAAATGTTTACCACTGCTCTGTGGAAAATGCAGTGAATTAGATTCAAAGCCTCTTTTTTAAAAAAATAAATGAATGAATGCTTTTTCTCCCCCCACCACAAAAAAGCTCTTTTTAAAATTTATAATATATTCTAATCACTAAAGCAAAACGTGACTAATGATTAATAAACTACTAGCATGCATGTGTGTGAACATACATATTTACACACATACAGAAAATTAATTAGAATTTTGTAAATAGTGTTCAGTATTTAAGAACTAGTTTTTTCTGAAATTTCTTTCTGGTCAGATTATTAAAATTTCCATGATGGCAGTTGCATTCAACATTTAATCCATTTCAGAGTTTTAGTTAACACTGTCAATCATGTTTCCCTTTCCCTTTCCTTTAGAAAGAAAAAGTAGAGAAGAAACAGATAATTTAGAATATTTTTTTCCTGTTTTTGATGCTAATATCATATACTTGTGCATAGTCTCTAGGCAAACTTTATTTTAAAAATGAAGACTTGAGGGCTGGGGTTGTAGCTCAGTGGTACAGTGCTTGCTTAGCATGTGTAAGGCACTGGATTCAATTCTCAGCACCACATATAAATAAATAAAAATAAAGTTTTATCAACAACTAAAAAATTAAAATTTAATAAAAAAGAAATCTTCAATTACTGAGAACCAAATTTCCAAATATTGAGCTATTGATATATTTCTCAACTGAACAGAATACTATATTATGCTCTATGATTTTTTTCTATATTGGATACTGGAGCAAATAATCCAAATCCTGACTAGTGTTGGCAATTGATCTAATTAAGCAATTGGTATAATTGTTTAATTGACTGGGTTCTTGGTTATCATATGGGGATAATCTTAGATTTATCTTTTATTTAAGACAATTAGGTTGAGACTAACCTGGAAATATTTCTAGAACCTATCTAGGGGAAAAACAAAACAAAACAAAACAAAAAACTCACCGCATTCATTCCTTGCCCAAAAAATGGGACTATGGCATGAGCCGCATCTCCCATCAGCACACAATGTGATTTAAAGTGAAAGGAAGAACACTTTACAGATATCATGGGCTGGGCAGGCAACAAAAAGAAATCTTCCACCAGGGCTTGCCTTCAGAAGAAAGTAAGCAGAATAAAAAGACTTTAAACTTAGTATTAAATTCTGCTGGATTCTTTCAAAGTTGCTGGCTTTTTTTTTAATTCAAGATTTTACTGAAAAACACACAAGAATGTCAAGAAGAAAATAGGAAAGGGAAAAGTGAAGTTTCTACCAGTCTTAAAATTCCATTGTTCTAATTAACTTCTTGATTTGCAACAATATTAATCATATCCCAAAAGAACAAGCTTGACCACATTTGAACAATTTGAAATATTTCTGTGTCATATGTGATGTCATGAAGACATTATCATGCACATAGGTCATGGAATTTTTAAATGCATTGGTATACTTTAGTATTCTATGGAAATATTGAACAAACACTGTTATGCATTTGATTATCTACAACAAACCAAAATTAAAATTAATATAAATCCAGTGAATTTGGAAATGAACAATAGCAACCAGAATAGTATTTAGGGGGACTGGAATATGTTAATCACAGGGCACAAAATTTCAGAAGGAAAAATTCAAGAGATTTATTGTGCAACATGATGACTAAGACATAAAACAAACAAAAACACCCTCTAGCATTTATAATGCATCTATAGGGGCTTTGTGAAAGCTATAAATAGAGAAACAGTACATACCCTCAAGTATCTTAAATCTGACTGGAGAAGCAAGAAATAGTCATGGAAAAATTTTAAAAGTAATAAGGGCTAAATGTGATGTGCAGACACATTCCATGTTTGAGAAGGAGAGATCAATACAGACTGATTTTTGTCTACAGGAAAAGAAGGTAAACTAGCAATTTTTTAAAAGACCTACTAAGGGCCAACAGTGAACTCTCCCTTTCTCCTTGTTTATTGGATTTTCTTAACTACCCTAAAAAGTAGGAACTATGATACCATTTTAAAGGTGAAACTCAAGAAAATAAGGGGCAGAAGCAATATTAAAATCCTGGTCTATTATAGCCTGAATGTTTATGTTTCCATAAAATTCATATGTTGAAATCCCAATCCTCAATGTGATGATATTTGGCCTTTGAGAGGTGATTAGATCGTGAGAGCAGAGCCCCCATGAGATTAGGTTACTATTAGATTGGTTGGTTTTATTTCTTTTCTTTTTCATGTTTTTAAGATAGTATCAAAGGCACTGGACCACAGGATAGTATCCATGTTCACTAAGCAAACACTACACTCCTTAGATTACTAATAAATTGGTTGATTTTATTTCTTTTCTTTTTCATGTTTTTAAAATAGTATCAAAGGCACTGGACCACAGGACTAATGGCCTCATAAGAGACCCTAGGGAGACCCCTTTTCCCTTCTACTGTGTGTGTTCACAGGGAGAAACTGCCTTCTATGAACTAGGAAGCAGGCCCTCATCAGGCACTGACACTGCTGGTACCATGTCAGTGCACATTCCAGGCCTCCAGAACTGTGAGAAATAGATTTCAGTCACTTATAAGCCACCTAGTCTATGGGATTTTTGTTATATAACAGTCTGAACAGAGTAACATATATTCTTCTGGCAGCATTGGGCTGCCTTCATAAGGATATTATTGGTGCAGAAACAGAGCTGGATTCCAGGAGGAAAAGTCAGTGAGAGAAGAGGCCCTTCTGAGAGTACACAACCTAGTTCAAAGGAAGGGTAATGACATAGGTTAGAATAGCAGCAGATCTAAAGCCAGAAAGCTAATACAATCAGCTGTCAACTGTGCGTAACTTAATGTCTACAGGTCCTGTGCTAAATGATTTGTAAGCATGATCTCATTGACTCATAGTAATGCTTTGGGTTAGGTACTATTATTTATCAGCATTTTACCATGAGAGACCCAAGACAGGAAAAGTGATATAACCAGTAAGTGTTGGATCTGAGAATGAGGTTGCTAGATGTATCTGCTCTGTATTTCCCAGTAGAAGGAAACACAGCCAAGTCCAAGGAGTTCAAGGAGCCTGAGGAGCCTGCACAGATACATGACAGCCCTAGGACATTGGTGGCTTGTCTTTCCAGGAGAAACTGGACATGGCATGAACTTTTTCAGAATTCCTGCTCACAGCAGAACATTCACTTAGACTTTTGCTCTATGTAGACTTCTGTCCAGGTTACTTCATAATCCGTCATGCTAATCAAAACAAATAAATTGCATAAACTTTATTTGGAATAATTCAAACCAATAAAGCAAAAGGCATAATTGTACATTTTGAAACTTACTTTCCAATTAGAGGGATGGAGTCCGGAAAGTACTTCTGGAAGAAATCCAGCACATCTGTCCTGGTTAGAAGTTTTTCAAACTCTTCAAAGGGCATGAACAAAGTGCACGTGAAAGATTTATTCTGTGAAAAGAAGAGGGAACAGAGTGAGAAAGAAAAGTGGATTCCTGAATTGCAGGGCTTCTTTTAAGGACCAAGGAGCTCTAGTAAGGAATATCCAAGCAGACAGAAAAGGCATCATCATTTTGTCCCCATCTCTAGAAGAAAGCTCTGCTAAGTCCCAGGGGTTCTCCTGGGCTTCCTTGCTTATTTATTAGTAGAAGTTCTACCATCTAAACTTTCCATGTTCACTAAGCAAACACTACACTCCTTAGATTACTAATAGACTGGTTGATTTTATTTCTTTTCTTTCTCGTTTTTTAAGATAGTATCAAAGGCACTGGACCACAGGATAGACCACAACAGGAGGAAAAAGACCAACCAGAGAACAGATGATGAGATCTACATAGGAAAAAAGCCTCAGGGTCTAATGAAAGAAAACCCAAGCTCTTTTTTGATAATGTATATTCCAATGTCTTACAGACCTTGAAGGCTAGAGGTTCTTCATAATATGTAACCTAAATCTCTTTCCCCTTACTGGGGGAGGCATTTCCTTCCAGACTGTTTTTGATGAAGATGACACATAAACTCCCATTATTAATTAAACTAAGTTAAACCTCCTTTCCAAAGTAAATAATTGGACTTCCTTCCCAGGTTTTTCCTTAATAACCTAAAGCTTTCAGATATAATCACTAAATTGATTAAACAATGAAGAGATCAATTAGGTATTCACATACTAGGTATAAAAGTAAGTAACAAAAAACATTCATCATAGATGCAAAATGAGAATTGGTAAGAAGTTCTATATACTACCATGTTAGGAAGTGCAATCATCATGAAGGTATTTCTAGGCCAAATATGCAGATAATTCGGTTCCATGGCATACTGCAGAAATAAAAAGCATATATATGTTTGATTAGTGCTCGGATATAGCACATCTATAAAACTGACTCTGCTTTATATTGTTTTCACAGTAATTTCAATCAATATAATATACATTGTGATACACATATCTGCTGTTACACAAAATAGAAGTTGGTTAGAAAATACTTTACATTCTGTCTTTATAAGCTCCACCTTAGGTAGGTTTTTGATACCAGGTATAATTCAAGATTGAAAACATGCTATAGTATGTTTTCTCTCTTTCTCTTTTTCCATATATATGCATACACATATGCATATATATATTTACACACATATATTTATGTAAAAAACATATAATACAAATAAACAAAATATATATGAGGATAGATATATAGGTGTGAGTGTATATATACATAATAATTTAGACCTTATTTTGGTACTTTTTTATACTGTACAGGAAAATTTTAAGCTTAAATTTCACAAGGCTAACAAAATTTTGTTTCCCACAACATAAATAGTAGGAAGAAGTCTTATCTCTTAAGTGGAATAAATACTAAAAGAACAGTGTAATTGAAACAGAGAGCTCCCGAACAAACTTCCTCAACAAAAGTTGAGAAAGAATAAATATCTTCCTCATGCCGAGGACAGATGCCAAGGAAATTAAAACTGACACATTCTCTGGCTAAGCACAGCCTCGCAAAATCTACATATGTGTCACCTGACTTTTATTTGTATAAACTTTAACCATTTATGTGGGGTTGGTGGAGAAACAATCTAGCTGCTTCTCCCAGTTTGATCTAAGGGCATAAAATTTACTTTTCCTTTTTCTATCCTGTGCTTATTTCTTCTGCAGGCAGATAGCTAGATTAGGTCAGCTAGGGTCCAGGCAGGCTAGGTGTCCACCCTGGCATTTTCACACTGTATTAAGGTTTTTGTGTCTTAGGAGAAGGGTCTGTGCCTGCCAGGCAGGGAAGTACTTGGGGGCTGGTGTGGTTAAAGGAAGGGATTTGTATAAAAGGGGAAAACATAGATTAGGTAAGAAGTAAAGGACAGTGGCTTTGTGTACAACCAGACAGAGGGGGCATAAATGAGCCTAGCATTTTGGGAGGGTCCTGAGGAGGCCAGCCTGCAGGAAGAAAACATCCTTGCCTTCCCTTCCTGCTATCTTTTGTATCTGTGACCATGTTGCCATTAAAACTCCAAAAGCTAAGGAGTGAGGAGAATTAACAACTGAAACCAATTTTGTTTGTCATTCACTGCAACAGTAATTAGAATAGTTTGGAATATAATATATATTTTCTGTCTTCCTCAGAAAATGGTTTCTATGTCATTGAGATAAAGAGAGAGAGTAGGATGCCAAGAACATACTAATATTCACACATACTCCATGATCCTAGAAAATAATCCTTTAAATATTCAGCCTCTATAGTACCAAATCATGCTCTCAGTAGATATCCTTAGGAATAGCAATCCCCAGGTCAGACTCAGCAAAATCCCATTAGTCCACTCACCATAAGTACCTCCAAACATAAAAGGACAAGGCAAAAGAGTTTGTTATCGATACAAAAACAACTTTTAAGATGAACCTCCAGGATGGAGGTATAGCTTAGTGCTATAGTACTTGCCTAATATGTGGGGAGCTCTGGGTTCCATCTCCAGCACTACAAAACACACACACACACACACACACACACACACACACACACACAGGAACCCAAAGGCTTTTTTTTTTTTTTTAACCAACCTCTCATTCCCACTCTAGTCACCAGAGATAAGAGTTCAAATGTCTGTTGTATACACATTAGGTAAAAGAAAGAAAAGGGCAGGGGAGAGGAAAAATGAGAAAGCTTCATGGGTTTGAGGGTTTCATGTAAAAATGTTCCCATGTCTGAGTCATATTGCCATGTCAAAGCACTTTCTAAATGGCTAAGTAGTCCTAGCTACCTGGGAGGCTGAGGTAGGAGGATCAAGAACAGCCTGGGACACACAGCAAGATCCCATCTCAAAAACAAATGCAAACAAACAACAGAAAAAGCACTCTTTCATAAAAGAGTGTGTTTGAAAAAAAAGAATGCATAATCTTTACTATTAATTATCTACAGTTAGAAAATAAATGGCTGTCTTAAATCTACTTTGGTGGGAACTATTCTACTTAAGTCTAGGACAATTTTTCAACAGAATTCTGTTACCCTGAAAAATCCAGAATAGGACCCACCTGAAAACCATAAAGTAATCACTGAAAAATTAATGAATATATTTTTGACCAGGAGTAAGAAATAAAAAGGCAATAAAACATTGAAGTATGGATTTGACTGACCTATACAGTTGGGACAGTATGCAACACCACTGTCCCAAACTGACTAGCTGTCCCCAAACTGACTAGCTAGGATAGATTAAGTCAGCACCTTTAAAATGACTATTTTGTAGGCAAATCAAGCATTTACTGTCACCTACTTAGAAGTCAAAATTCTTATTGCTTTTGTTAAAATTTTAATTATCCTTAACAGGTTCCTATTGTTATTTGGTAAGGACAAAGCAAATAAAATTTAAATTTTTATTATATATTTAAAATATTAGAATGTTCTAAATTTTTTAAATTTAATTTTATACTTTAAAGATATATTTCATTTCACATGTAAAATATTAAAATATTTTAAAATAAAATTTTTACTTTTAAAAATAAAATGAATGAAAACAAATTTTATGTAAAAATTTGCATACACTTATTTGCCTCTGGTGACACTTATTGTTTAACAGAAATACTAGGGAATGAGAAAACACAATGAAAATCTCTTTGCAACAGTTTATTTGATTTATTATTTAACATTTAATTAAATCATGGTTATAAATATCTTGGATTGTCAGTGTACTGGAGAATTGGGTCCCAATCTGTTTTCTTTTCCCAAGAGAACATAGACAAATGACATTATCATAATAATACAAATCCGATGTGTGTTTCCAGTAGAGTGGTTAAAACTATACTCTTTTCTATCTCACTCAAGAAAGCATATCAAAAGATTGAGTGAGAGTGATATAATGATGTTATTAAAGCGATACCTGCACATCTGATTTGCTATCAATTACAAAGTTCTTGTGGTAGACCTCAAAACTGCTCAAGACATGTCACTAAGAGCCACTACACTAGAGTACTCTCCTTCGCTCCTAGGGAGAGGGATGTGGAAAGGGAAAGGACTTACATCCCCATTCTTTGGTGGAATAGTCAACTCCATGTACCCATGAGGAATGTATTGCTGACTGTAATCAAAGCAGGGTTTCTTCATGAGGTAATTTCTAACTGTTGAATACGCTCCATCACATCCTACAATGAGGTCATAAGTGATGTCTTTGGGGACTTTGTCAGATCTGAAAAACAGAATGAATCATCACCATTCCCTTCCCCCCACCCACCACCACAAAAATAATCTGGTGAAAATGATGATGTACTTCTCTTAAGGTATGAAAAGTAGTAGATCAATGGGTAAATCAAAAAATTCACTTTCATGTGCCTAATGTAGAGCTTTGAGTTAGTAGATATAAAATTAAAGTGAAAACACTTATCCCAGTAATGGTTTTGCTTATGAGAATGAGAATAATAGACAAACATACTGATTACTGAAGATATGTTAGCCCATGAAAGTGTGTCAAGGAGTTGGTTTCTCTGCATGAAGGAAGAGAATCTTGAGAAAAGGGTAAGGTGTTCCAAGTGCATGAATGAACAGTACTTTTATATATTCCAGATGTATAAATGAATGTATGAACAACTGCATGGATGTGATCAGGATTTTCTAGGATTAACAAGTTTGGCTTGAGCAAAGGGTATCAGAAGATAAGCTTAACACTAGAATACAGTTGTCCCTCTTTATTCTTCAATGTTGGTTCCAGGATACCCAAATCTGCTGATTTCCTTATGTAAAATAGGATGGGATTTACATATGACCAATGTACATCCTCCCATCTTCTTTAGTTCATCTCTGGATTTATAAAACCTAAAACAATGTACCTGCTGTACCTGCTCAGTACAGATGCAATTTTTTTTTTCAGTTTTGATCTGAAATTGGCTGAATCTATGGATAAGGAGCCCATAGATTTGTAGGGATATCTGTAAAATGTCAAATGTGTGGAGGGGAGAAAAAAAATCAGGATGCAAGGATAAAAGGTTTAAATTCTTACTGCAGAGGGAAAAATAAATTTTTCCAGTAGAAGGATAACGTATTAAGAGTGGTAATTTAAGAAAACTCACTTAAGAAAATTTGAAGTGGAGGCAAAATACAGGTAATAGCAATAGCTTACATGTGCAGGATGAGAGCAGGACACTGCTGGGCAGCAGGAAGAAGGAATTCAGACCTGCAAGTCAGTGGGGTGCAAGACAGACTGCAGTGTGTTTACAGTTTTAATGGGTAAAAATAGGAAAAAGGTCACATCAAGAATAGTTCTAATTATGTTGGTAATGATACCAAGGAAGACAGGAATGGGAAAGGTTTGGGGAGAAATAGATGATTAAGACATGAGTTATTTGAAATAATGGCAAGATGCACCTGTGGTTGAGAAATTAACATTCATTGATTAGGACTTTAATAAGGATTGAGAATTTGAAAACAGAGGCCTGGACCAGAGATGCTCATTTTAAATCCACATCGTTTTATGAGTGGTTGTGGAAGTCATGAGTGGGGATCCCAAGAATGGGCTACCATGCTTAGAATAGTAGAAAAAATACAGTCAGCCAAAGTGAGGCAGAGAAAGAGTACCCAGAAAGAGGACAGAAGAAACAGGGTAGCCAGGGTCACCTATTTCCAGGAAAGAGAGAGTTGGAAGCAGAGTGGTCTCCAGTGTCAAAGACTAAGAAGATGAGAGAGCATGAAAATTAAGACAAATTACTGGTGCTGGTATTCAGTAGGCACCCAGAGCCTATTTTCAATCTAAAATTTCTTGAGTCTAGAAACTGTGTGAATTACCCTTTTAGTAATCATTTAACTCTTTCAAAAGAGACAAAGAACAAAGTTTACAGATACAATTCTCCATTCCAGGCCTCCACCCCTCCACCTCCTAGTAGTCAAGAACTTGCCCCATTGATTACCCAAGCACTGTGACCATCCCTTCCTCGAGATTGCACTTTACCAGCTTGTGGCCAAAATGCACTTTCACATTGGGGTGTTTCTCAACAGCTGAGGAAACAAAGAAGGGAAATTGAACAGACATTTCAATTGTTTCACTTGATCAAATTGAATCTTAATCATTTTCTGGGAAGAATATGATATATTTATTCTTAACAATGTAAAACAAATTTGTTAAAATGGTAGTTCAACAAATTTTGGCAAATTCAAAATAAAAATCAGTTATACTCACAGTTTTTAAAAATATGGAGCTCAGTGGTAGAGGGCTTGCCTAGCATGCACAAGGTCCTGGGTTCTATTCCCAGCACAACACCCACACCCACACACATACACATGTACACACACACAATTGCATTTCTGCAAACTCTTGCATTCCAGTAATTGTTAGTGCCCCTGTTAAGAAACAGGCATCATATTTCAAAAGTTAGCTCCAATTTAAGGTTTTATTATGATTAGAGATATTTGGCCAAACTCCTTTCCTCATATTATACATGTCTTGCTATCTCTTTTTAGCAAGTCCTCTGGACTTCTAATTCAAATTGTCACAAGTATAGACGGACTATTGATTTGTTGAGTCTTTTTGGAATCAAACACTGGCATATTGCCAGGCCTGGTAGCACATGCTTTTGATTCCAGTGACTTGGAAGACTGAGGCAGAAGGATCCCAAGTTTGAGGCCAGCCTAAGCAACTTATTAAGACCTTGTCTGAAAATAAAAAATAAAAAAGGTTGGGGTATAATTTAGTGATAGTGAGTTCAATCCCTAGTGCTGGGGTTGAGGGGAAACCACTGGAATTGTTAGGAGGGAAAAAGGAGTAAAGAGTAAGAAGCTTTGAAACATGAAAGGGGGGAAAAGAGTAAGAAGTTTTGAAACACAGTTGAATAAAGAAATTGTTTTATTGCTTTTTTCTTTGCCTGGTAATAATCTATAAAACAGAGTGAATTTTATTTTCTGAACTAACAATCAAATTTTATTACAGTAGTACAATAATGATTTTTGACCCTATTAATGCTCATGAATAGAAGATCTATAAGTAGGCTATTTGTTGTTTTTAAAAGTACAAATCAGAATACAGGTATTAGAGCTGGAATAAATCTTGGAGATGACTTAGTTCAAAACCCTTCATCTTAGAGTACTCAGAATCCTGGAAGAAAAGGTAAAATCCTTGAGTTCACACATAATAAAAATTTAAGTACAAGTCCATCAAATTGTATACATTAATTTAGTAGTGGTTTTTTAGATGTCAAAAATTAAATTAAAAATACTGAATTTGAAAAAACTTAGAGGAAATGAGATACGGGTTCTGACTTCCAACTCAATATTCCTAATTTATCTCTTTATTTCATCTCAATATGTCTTCTTCTGCTGTGTTTGTTGGATTGATTTAAGGTCTGAAGATTTTAGGAGTCTTGAATATCAGATTGGAAGTTTTTGAATATTTAAATATGAGAGTTGCTAAACCAAAGAAATTTATCTATGTATATAAAAAAATCTTTTGGTAAATAACTTGACAGAAATCAGAGTTTATCTGATAGCGGAGAAGCCATTTTACAAATATAAAGGGTGTTCATAGAATAAACTTTTTTTTTTTTTTTACTAATTTTCTACATAAATTTATAGCATTGTGCAATAATTTTTTCCACCAAACACTGGTTTTGGATATGATGCTTTAAAAAACAACAACAACAAAAAAAAAAAAAAAACGGTTCTACAGTCAAAGACATAGAGAAATACTGAACACTATGGCTCCCTTGAGCTGTCCTGTGCTGGTCCCCAGTCACATGAAATATGCTTGGAATGTGGCTAGTCCAAATTGAGAAATGTTGCATGCCCTGGATTTTGACAACTTAATATATATGTACATACATATGCATACAGCAATAAAAATAGCTCATGAGTAATTTATATTGATTATACATTGAAATGAAAATATTTTAAACATATTAGGTTAATATATTTTATTAAGGGTCAGGGGGTGTTGCCCAGTGGCATGCAAAACCCTGGCTTCAATTCCTAGCATTAAAAAATACATATACAGTAAGTCTTATTAAATTTTATTTCACTCATTTTTAATATTTTTTAAGTGTTGTTTATGTAAAGCTGCAAATTACACCTGTGGTTGATATTTGTGGCCCCAGCTGCTTTAGAAACTCCACAGTGCTAATTGGTATAATAAAGGCCCTGAGAAATACTGCAAATAAAGAAAAGCCAGTTTCAACAGGCTTGATGAAGGATTTAATCACACTTCCTGATCACACATTCTTTTTCTGTCTTGTTTTGCTTAACAATTAATAACATTCCAGAGAACAGTGAACCATGAAACAATCCTGCATGAAATGTTGATGCAAGGATACAATTTAGCTGCAATCCTTTCCAACAGGAGGTTGTTTAGTTAGAGAGATATGAGCATGTATAATTGACTGAATATGTATGGCTCACACATCTTATGCCTTGCAAAGAAATGCAGAACTTTATATGCCAAGTGAAGATTGAGTTAAGAGAATCAGCATTCATTTTATTAATATATTCGTGGTGTTTATAAAATTATGTCCTGTGCACCACTAGATTGTACTTTCTCCATGTTTTAGTGCCTTAGTATTAGCAGGTGTTTCATTGATATTAGAGGCGGAAACTGAGTAATTAAAAGCATGGACTTTGGAATAAACAGACTCAAGTTAAAATCCAGATTCTACTACTAATTAACAGTGTGACCTAATATCTCTAAGCCTCCATTTTATCATCTATAAAGTTGAGATTAAAAAATAATTCCTATCTCACATAGTTGTTGACAGAGTTATATAAATCAATGCACATAAGCCTGATGCTTCAAAGAATGTTTATTATTTTTTTTAATCTTAGTAAAACTAGAGGTTTCTGTAAAGAGGTTGTCTTAGGTCTACTATACTGCTAAAAACTGGTTTGTAGTTTATTTGCTTTCTTAGCTTCATTATGAATACATCTCACCAAGCAGTCCCACCTTACTCACCTATCTATCCGAAAGATAGTCTGCTAAATTTAACTGAAGGAATGGGATTAAGAATTCCATGCCCTGTTTCCAAAGTTCTTGATGAATTAGCTAGAATGATTCCCCCAAATCATTCAATTGAATCTGTTCAATTCTTCAATTCATTTCATTTCATTTTAATTCAATTCATCCTGACAGGCATGTTACAAACTCTCTGTGAGGGGACTGTGGGGAAACAAAGAGAGATCATGTTGAGCCTCTTATCCCTGAAGATGGGAGGTTGCTGGACTACATCAAGAGGAACTGGTTTAAAAGAAAAGAAACACTTAAGCGTCATGTGTTTCTGGAGATGAATCCGTTTAGTACAAATGCTGAAGAGAAGAAACTATAATGATCTATGCTTAAAGTTAGTAAAGGCCAAAAGGTACATGGGGTATGATTGGATTGGTTATCCAAACTACAAATTTAATTTATAATCCAGTGACTTTTCCATTAATGAGCAAACCTTTTTAGTTACTCAAATTAGAAACCTCAGGGTTTTATTGTACACGTTCCTCTTTCTCAGCCTCCTCTGTCCCTTCTCTCTTTTGGTCTCCTACAAATATCATTAATCTACACCCTCCCCTCCAAACATGTTGCTTAACCAAGGCCCTGTTTTTTCATTCAGGGATATGGCAACGCCCTCAAGATTGCAACCCTCTCTCAGCCTCCACACTGCTTCTTGTCTTTCTGAAATGCACATCTAATCATGTCATTTTGCAAAATTGTCTGACCATTCTGTTGTCCCTTTTTTTAAAAAAAAATATTTATTTTTTGGACATAATACCTTTATTTATTTATTTTTATGTGGTACTGAGGATTGAACCCAGGGCCTTGCATGTGTGAAGCAAGCGCTCTACTGCTGAGCCACAACCCCAGCCCCCTATTGTCCCTTTTGACTGTGAGTTCTTCACCAAGAGTGAGCACTCATTCATGGTAGTGCCTAAGAGACAACAGGAATTTGCACAATGAACAAACAGTTTTCTTTAAATAATTGATAAGAGCAAAAAAGAAACACTGAAGGTTGCAATACTTATACTTTTCAAGGACATTAAAATGTACATAACCTTTCTCTTTATAACCCATAAAAAGCAATAGTAAGAAAATCCCCCAAAATCATGTGACAAGATGAGTGTGCTGTCCTCAACCTGGTAAATAAAAGCATCAGACTTACCAGTCAGTAGATCCTTGTTCAAGTTTTCTCTGCTTATGGAAAGAATATACTGCAAGAGAAACAGAGTAGAAACTGTTTCTACAGACTAGAAAATATAATTCTAAGTTACTCAGCAAAAGGAAATCTTTATCATTTAGCATAGGTTGCAAGCTTAGTTTTATAACCATTGAGTTAAGTGATCTTTTAAAAAAGCACTTTAACCAAATACATGTACTAATACATGCCCAAGTTTAAACTAGGGTTTTTTTCAAAGTTTGATTAAAAACTAAATCCTTCTCTTGTAGGTACAAGAAATATTATTTCACTAAGGTAATTTCACTTTAACAATGAGTCATAAATGAAATATTTTCATCTTAGGTAACTAAATTTAGCTGTTGGGACACTTCAGTAATAATAGCATCACTAGAAGAAATGTACAATTTTCCAAAAATACTACCGTAGGCTTTCATTTTAATTAAAAAGTGTCTCTGTGTGTGTGTGTGTGTGTGTTAGATTTAGTTGTGGTGAGGCTGGAAGTTGGCAGAGACAAGATTAAACCTCACTGGGACATATGTTGGTTATTTCTGATTTCATAGGAAAGTTCAGCAGGATTGACAGTCCCATGAGACAAGGTAGGCACAGTGCCTAGGACCCTCAACACTTTAAGGCAACCGTTAAAGTGTTTTAATTTTAGATTAGTTTAGAAACAGAAGGAAAAAATAAAGTATGTACAATAATAAATATATAGTAACAAATTCAGCTTGGTTTATATTCATCTTTATATAATGCACTTATAAAATCTATTTTTTAATATTTATTATTTTGTATAGAAGTACCTACTTAGAGCCTATGCTAACTACAGTGTCTCCTTGGAATTCAAGGTAAATCTATTGCTTTAAATATTTAAAGCATATAATTTTTCTTGAGATGTCACAATATTTTTTTAACACATAAATATTAATTTATGTATCTGTAGCTTATCCCAAAGTAAAAGTTTTACATTAACAACTGAATCTAAACTTTTGTAAAATAAGTTGGTCATACCACAGTGGTAATGATGATGGAGGAGCTTCCTGTCTTTGCTGTAAATTAAAATGAACCTCTTCATTCTCTGCTGAATGGTTCTGTCTTCTGGTCTTCTATGTCATGAATCAGTTTTCCAATGGAAACCAAATGTGTTGTTCAAAGTATGTCAAGAAACATTCAAATTATGAAGATTCATTTACATTAATGTGGGGGAAAATCCTTTCCATGTTAGCTGTCAGGTTTGGTTGATGCTTGCATTATTTGAAAACTGACAGACACATCAGTGCTGCAGGGACACCAGTCTACCTCAGATCTTTGAATAGTATTGTGTTATAACTACCTATTCTGAAATGCTGATTTTTTGAAGAACAAATAAGAATAAATAAGTCAAGAGGTATAAGGTGGCTTTTGCAACCAAAAAGACACTACTAATAAAACATAGAAAAGTTAAAAAAAAAAAAAGTCTCCTTTGGGAATTCATAAGACAATAGTTATTTCAAATATGTTAGGGAAAAAAAGTGTTTGCTTTCTCCATCCCCAGTGCCTTCAGAAGAGAATGCTTCATAATAAGGTGCAGGGTACCCTTTCTCTATTTTGAGCCAAGGGGCTTAGAAATATAAATTTGGGAGTGAGCTCTGATCTGTTCTGTATATTAGACAGTATTTTGACAGTTCCCAGGGCAATTTGGGAGGAAGGCGGCAAGAGGCAGTCAGACAGGAAGAGTCTGAATGCTTCATGGGGAAAAGGACTAAGGAACAAACAATAAAATACAGCTGGAGGAGGAAAGCCAGAGAAGGGGGTCAGAAAGGTTTTATAAGTCAGATTTTGCACATGGAAGATTTCTAAATTGTTTGTGTTCCTTGAACAAAGTGGTCTCTCCATGACACATAAATCAGCAGATTCACAGGCCTTTTGAGTAAGTGAAAGGGTGAATTTCAGGACTGGATTATTGTGGTACGTAGCCAATATCACATGAGGGTCAGTGCCAAGTGGCAGAGGAGGCCAAGGAAAGGTAGGTTCCCTGGGAAGAAATCCTGGGTTCATGGAAATGGCTCTGTACTTTCACAGGCTGTGCAACTGAGTGGTTAATACCAACTTTATGTAGTTCTTACAGGCCAAGGAGGCCCCTATGTTAGAATGAGATATAATGATGCAAAAACTATAGGGAGAGGGGTGGCTGTAAATTTAGTATTAACTCAGTTCTTAAGAATCCAGAAGTAGCTGGAAGGATGGGGGAAGGGACATTTCCTCCTTCTTAATAATACAGTGAAGGCCTCCAATACCGGAACTTTCACCAACACTTTTACCCTCTTGCGGATTTATTGTTCTCTTTTTTCTTTTCCTCTACCGCCCCCTCCCCACCACCCAATACACACACACTTCTCTCTACTCAAAGTGTGGTTTGTGGACCAGCAGCATCAACCCCAGCTGGCAGCTTCTTAGAATTGCAGAACCTCAGCCTCCACTCCATCCCTGCTGAATCTGACTCTGCATTTTAACAAGGTTCCAGGTGAGTCTGAGATCTACCTGCAACAGGAATTCTGCTTGGAACAATACGAACCTCACTCTGTGCTTAATAAGACAATCCTGGGTAACAATAAAGCAAGTTGGAATTTTTCTCTTGCTGATGTGTGTTTTAGTGCATTCATTCTATCTTGAGAAAACAAACTCAGAAGGCATAATTAGATGAAAATATATATTTTCCCCAGTTTTGTTTTTTGTTGTTGTTGTTGTTGCTACTATGTGAAAAATAAGAAAAACACAAGGCAGGAAAATGAATTTTCATTCATAAACTCTTCATCACCATCTGGCCTCCGTTGTTTTAGAAATTATGGAGTACTGAAAGCATTTATGGTTCATTTTATACATTCCATTATAAGCAACTTTGGGGCAAGAAGGTTAGTTAGGGAAAGGCAACAGCATTATAAAACTCCCCAGAGTTGTTCTTGTCCATTATGACTGACAACAAATAACATACTAATTTTCTCTAATTGTAAAGGAACATGGGCGGGAAAGGGCATCCCAGGCAGCTGAACAGCAGGAGCAAAACATAAAGGCAAGAAATGGCCTAACAGTAAGAACAGTAATCATAACGAATTCTTTTTGAATGTGCATTATGGTCTGGGTCATGTTTTGAGCATCTCCTATGAATTAGCTTACTAACTAGTACATATGTTCCTGGAGTCTAATCTGAAGTGGGCAATGTCAAAGGTAGGGCTGGAGAGGAAAAGGAGGAGCCAACCAGCAAATGGCAGGTTTCATATTAGGCCTAGTTTTGATCAATGTGAAAATCATTATCTTCAGGGTAAACCCACCTGAGACTTTGTCCCATAGGGAATTGCCGATTTTCTTCCTGAAAGAAAGTGAATCATTCTTGCTCGCATGGGAACACCTTGGGATATAACCTGAAATAAGCCAGAAATAGTGATTTCAATTACAATAACATGACGACATGCAAATAAGATAAACATTGAATTTAAAATGTAATTTTCAAATATTAATAATTACAAAGGACCCTTGAAACCCAGTATAATAACAACACATGCAGTGAAAACTGTTCCTGAAATTTTTAGTTGTTTGTTTTTTTTTTCCAAGTTTAGATCTTTTAATTTTCTGATCTGATCCAAACCAAACATCACAGATTAGGGAGAATGTTTTACAATTAAAGAGGTTAAGTGATTTCCTCATAATGACATAAAGGGACATCTTGAGGGGTAAAACTTGGGACTCTTGAAGTTTAGTGCAAAGGGTTTTCTTATGCAAAGCTGTTGCTATTTGGATAACAACTGTAGGAAAAAAGAATGCAAATAGCACTCATGTTTATTTATATGATCAATTCTAAGACACACTGTCTAGCTGTGGGTATAGTAGAATGCTTGTCTTGCACCTGTGGAGGCCTGAGTTTGATTCCTAGCACCACAGGTGAAAAAAGAAAGACATATTGTCAGTGGAAATAATAGTATTATCAAGAAAAAAAATATGCCACTTCTCTTTACATTTCCAAATTTCATGACAATGGGAGGTTACATAATAAGTCCATGTGGGGGAATTTTACTATAGGTTCACAATCCCTTATTCAAACCATGGGGCTTGTTGGTTTCAGAGTTCAGGAGTTTTCAAATTTTAATCAGGTAGTATAAGGCACAAATGCTACATATCAATTAACACTTCGTGGGTCTGGTGCATCATCTCAAAATCAAACACTATTTTTGTAGCAAAACATGTTATGATTTAGATATGAGATGTGCCCCAAAAACTCATGTGTAAGACAGTGCAAGAATGTCCAGGGGTGAAATGATTAGTTTATGACAGCTGTAACTTAATAGTGGATTAATCCACTGATACAGATTTTTGTTTTGTTTTAGCCCATGGGCATTTTAACACTCATAAATAACTGCAGTTAAATATTCAATTTCGTAGGATGCAAGTCCCTTAGAAAGACTTCTGTTGAAGAAAAAACAATTCCTCCTTGCAGAAGTTGTTTACTTGATGCTTATTATCCAAAACCTTTTACATTCAGTGACTAGACTTGTGCAAGAAGAGAGACTTCTTGAAAATTTATGTAAATGAAAGCATAAGAAATTGAATGGTTTATATCCAGCTTGACATAAAACAGTCTTATCTGTACCAAAGACCTTCTTGACAGAAGAAAATAACAAGAATGCAGAAACCCATAAACTTTATATCATCTCTTACATGGTATTTAATCTTTAAATTTTAATTTGAACCAGCAGGTACACTAAAATTCTCTGGCAGCATATGCAACACAGAAAGATGGTTAGCATTAGTCATCAAGTAAACATGAGGCTTTCCTGGCAAAGCATTACACAAACCTCCAGATTTAATGGTTGTACTGAGCAATAACCAATGTGGCTCCATGTGTGTCTAGAAGTCTTATTAGCAATAGCTGGGAGATTAACTCTATTACTAGTCAAGGACCAAAGCCTTTAGTGTTTTAAACTGAGCAATTCTACCAAGTGAAAGAAATTGGCTAATATTTGTTTATTGGAATTTTTTAGTAATTTTTGCAAGGATATAATTTTTTTAAAAAAAATTGTTTAATGCATGAGGTAGGGATTTTAAAAACATTTTCAATAGGTTAAAAAATGTAATAAAGACAATATATAACCTAGTTACCATAAAATGTTTTTATTTGGCCCTTTACAGAAAGTTTGTAACCCCTGGCTAAAACGACAGAGAATAGTATGTCCAGTATATTATACCTTTCGTCATGTAATTACACTTGTTTAATGAGCTCATCTGGTTCTACCCAATAGCTAGGAAAAATTTTATCCCCTCCATTGATAAACCTTTAGTGTGTTCCTGTTGTTTATTACTGAAGTCTTTGTGTTGGCTCAATAAAGAGCATCCTCTTCTCTACCCACATGCTGAACAAAATGGCAAGGTGACAGGGTGAGAGAGGCCAAACATCACCTTCATCACTGCTAATGGGTGTTGAGGGATGTGGCTTATGTTGGGGCCAGAAGCACCTTAGCTTCCCCTAAGCAGTGTGAGACTAGGGCAGGATTCACCATGCAGGGAACAAAAAATACCGTGTGTCCCTGTAGGCAGCCTCTCAAAAAGGCAGAACAACCCTCATCATATCCCCAGTTAATTTCTTTATTTTTTTAAATTTATATGTGACAGCGGAATGCATTACAAATCTTATTACACATATAGAGCACAATTTTTCATATCTCTGGTTGTATACAAAGTATATTCACAACAATTCGTGTCTTCATACATGTACTTTGGATAATAATGATCATCACACTCCACCATCATTTCTAACCCCATGCCTCTTCCCTTGTCCTTCAACCTCTCTGCTCTATCTATAGTTCGTCTATTCCTCCCATGCTCC
This sequence comes from Callospermophilus lateralis, assembly GCF_048772815.1. Classification (NCBI taxonomy): domain Eukaryota; kingdom Metazoa; phylum Chordata; class Mammalia; order Rodentia; family Sciuridae; genus Callospermophilus; species Callospermophilus lateralis. Next base: position 52,553,672 of record NC_135317.1, on the reverse strand, counting down.
TGCTCCCTATCCCACTATGAATCAGCCTCCTTATATCAAAGAAAACATTCGGTATTAGATTTTTGGGGATTGGCTAACTTCACTTAGCATTATCTTCTCTAACTCCACCCATTTACCTGCAAATGTCATGGTTTTGTTCTCTTTTATTCCTGAGTAATATTCCATTGTGTATGTATGCCACATTTTTTTTTTATCCATTCATCTACTGAAGGGCATCTAGGTTGGTTTCACACTTTAGTTACTGTGAATTATGCTGCTATAAACATTGATGTGGCTGTGTCCCTGTAGTATCTGTTTTTAAGTCCTTTGGGTATAGACTGAGGAGAGGGATTGCTGGGTCAAATGGTGGTTCCATTTGCAATTTTCCAAGAAATCTCCATACTGCTTTTCATATTGATTGCACCAATTTGCAGTCCCACCAGCAGTGTATGAGTGTACTTTTTTCCCCACATCCTTGCCAACAGTTATTGTTTTGTTTGTCTTTATAATAGCTGCCATTCTGACTGGAGTGAGATGATATCTTAGAGTGGTTTTGATTTTCATTTCTCTAA